>NW_026693571.1:13083333-14455000 GCF_021218885.2 Marmota monax | reverse complement strand
GCCTTTTGGTCATAGTGATGAAAAAGCTGATTAAAACAATGGTTTACTATTATATTTTAATTTTTTATGCTTTATTTTGTCTTGGAAATCACAGTAAAGAGATATACAACCTGTTTATCCTCAGTTGTTTATAATGTAAAGCTGTTGTGATGTTGTCTTCAAGTTCTCTATGTCCTGAAATGTAGTTTGCCTAGCAAGGATCCTGACATTTATTTTAGGGAGATAAATGCTTTCTTGCATTTTTATTCTTGGTTTTGGTTTCTGCCTGCCAGTAGGGCTTAAGCCTCAGCTTTATGATCTTTCTTATTGACAGAGGAAAAAAAAGATAAAGCTGAGGTGTTTGGTTTTGCTATTGCAAGCCATCAGCAGGACACCACTTGTCTTCAAAGAACTATTCTTACCTTGTTCTGTTCCTATTTCTGTGTGCTAGAAATTATTGCTTTTGTGGGCTTGAGCTGGCTTCTCAATGGGCTTATAATGACTTTGGCTTTCCTGCCAGCATTTTTACAGCTATTACTATTTATCTTTTGATATGTACTGTTTATTTTTATATTCAATATAAAGTTTTAAAAATCTTAATAAATTGGAATGATTCTTGTGCAGATACTTTGAGTTTTCTATTCTTCTCTGTTTAATTAGATACTTTATAATGAAGATTTCTGTTTGATGCCTAATCTCCTTGGACTGAATTTACTTTTAGTGTCTCCGACTCTGACCAAATGTGCCCCCTTTATGTCATGAACCTGAAAGTGTCATTATTATTTCTGGCAAATTAGCATTGCTATTGAGAAAGAATTGATTTGGAGTATCAGTTTTAACAAATAAATATGCGTAATGTAGTTTTGCAAAATAGTTGCAAGTCACCAGAGTCATAGAAATGTGTCATCGAAATGTGACCCAGAAAAAGATGAGGAAAATTCAGAAAGATATGTTTATTTAAAGAAGATAAAGGGACAAGTAGAGCTATATAGTTTCATGGGCAACAAGCCATGTTTATGATGTATTTGTTAGTATATATTTCACTAACATGTCAGCAATTATTATTCCAATCCCTGTTTTTTTTTTTTCATTCTTCCTACCTTTGATATTTAGTAACCCTCCATGTCAGAAATCTTCATTCATTCTCCATCTTTTGGAAAATATTTAACCTTATTTCTTTTTATGATAGGAAATACTTTCCAATCATACATAGTTTACTTTCAACTAAATGACAGATCATGTCAGATCACATAAGAGAAATTGAAAGGGACAAGAGAAATTGAATGAAAGAAGCAAAAGCACAATGCTCGAAATTTTAGCCTTTTGAGAAAAGACCAGAATGGGTTAAACACTGTAATCTCTGCTGTTATAGTAATTAAAGTTGTAAAGTTTGACTTACAAACTCCTCTGTGAAGTAATCTTTGTGTGGAGGAATGCTGGAAAGACATTAATAAAATTATGACTTTAATTAAATGGGTTGAACTAAAGTAGATTTTGCTTATAATGTCATTATTTTATGTAACCAGCATTGCCAACAAATATTAATGAGGACCAGAATGTCAATCAGTATAAAAAATATGCTATAACATGTCTAAATTCGGTTAGAACTTGTAGTATAGTTAACATCTTTTAATAGTAGTGAAATACGATAATATAAGCTCCATGAAAACATCCTTACAGCATAACCAAAAACTCTTGATATGTTTTATTGTATATATTGTACTTAGACTTATTCAAACTATATAAAAAAATCCTACATAATTTTTCATCAGCAATTTGTAAATCAAGTGATTGGGACCATCCTGAGCAAAAAGAACTAAAAAAGATTGTTCCTATCCTTCAGAACAATGTTCAGGTGATTGATTCTGATTCCTTCACAATATCCTAGGGTGCTTATTACATAAGCAGATTGCTGGAGCTTACCACAGATCTGCTGAATCAGAATTTGGAATTTGAGTGTATGACTCTTCATCTTTTTTTTTAAAATTTAAATTTTTTTTTCAGTTGTCAATGGACCTTTATTTTATTTATTTATATGCGGTGCTGAGCATTGAACCCAGTACCTCGTACATGCTAGGCAAGCACCCTATCACTGAGCCACAACTCCAGCCCATCCTCTCTTCATCTGAAATAAATACTTCAGAAAATTCTTATGCTGTCTTATGTTTGAGAACCTTTATTCCAGAAATCCACATGATCTAGCATGAACAACAAACTAGCATACATGAATATGCCATAAAATAATGAATAGAAACATTTTAAATATTGTTAATAATTTTCATTATATTTATAGCTTAGCTCATAGATGAACTTATGATTGGTGCTTAATAATTGTAATTAGAGAGCTTGCCAACCCAAGCATTTGGATTTTTTTAAAATTTTAGAGGAATATTTTAAATTATTTTTAGTTTCAAAGAAAGGAACCACTTTTTTGCAAGGCATGCTGAGCATTGAACCCACAGTTTCATGCAAGTTAAGCACATATTCTAATATTGAGTGTACCCCTGGACCCTGGGGCTACTTTTTTACTTCTTATTTTTGAAATGTAGCATAAACCAGTTTGTTTTTCACAATTTTAAAACAATGAAAAAGAAAACATTGAAAGCCCTTATGGAAGAAGAAGTACAAATAGATTCCAAAGTAGGTCTAAAATTGACTTGTAAAAAAACAAGGAGAATCCATAGTCTACCAAAATCACACTTATTGACATATCTTTTTTACTCACAAAATGCTTTACCCACTGGAAAAGAGAAGGCAACAAATGTAATAAATAATGTATTAATTATCTAGTTGAAACTCTGCTGATTCTACTCTGACAAAATGAAATAAAAAATGATTCAATTTGTTAAGGCCTCATGCCTGTTAGGAATATGTTTAGCTGAAAACAGAGTCTTAAGCAAATGGGGTTTATTTTTCTCACACAACAAGTCTCTGGATAGATGAAGGCTGGGGTTAAGTCAACTTTTCTTTGGTGTCGTCTGGAATCTATATCCTCTTAATATTCTGTTCCACTATTCCCAGCATTTTATTTAAATTCACTTTTGTCATCTCATAGGCTCAAGGTGGCTGCTGAAATCCCAGGCTTTATGCTCATGTTCTAGAAGGAAGAACAAGGGAAAGGTGGAATTTTCTATTCTTTTTTTTATTATTTTTTAAAGTCAGTGAATAAAAACTTTGTCAGAGATTTTCTCCTAGAGTTCCCTTTTTCACTCATGGCTCTTTGACAAAATTCTGTCAAGGGGGTATTTGTTACAATGTCTAGGAAAATTAGTATCTAGCTTTCTGGATTTTGTGGTGGGCAGCCATTCAAAGGTCAGTTGGGAAATGACTTTTGAGTTGGTCAAAGGACAGTGTCTGGCATAGTTCTATCTCATTCCTAGTGACACCTGGAGCCTGGAGGAAAAAGAGAGCTGGGGGATTAACTATTGTGAAGGCAGTTTAATTAAGATGTTGGGCTCCCTGACCTAGATTCTTTCAGAATCTTGTCCCTATCTATATTACTTGCTGTTTATTCTGGCTCTGTGCACAATGTTTGTTTTCTGGGCTGACTACTTCGTACTCCCCTCTTTCTGGGCAGCAGTTATGGGGAGCACAGTACTGTAAACAGCTTGGGTTTAAGTCCTGACTGGCTTATTTCCTAGCTATGTGATTCTCAGCCTCTGTGGGTCTTCATAGCATCATTTGCCAAGTGAGAACAACAGTAGAGTTGTTATAAAAATTAAACAACACAGTCCTATAGAAGCATTTGGTCCACACTAAGCATAAGTGCTCAAAGAATGCTACTTGTTACTGTTACTTATTACACATTTGGAGATAAGTCAAAATAATACATATGTATAATAGTTGGCACATCATACTTGGCATATGATAATATATAGGTATGCTACTTAGCACATAGAAGGAGCTCAGTCAAGAATTCTTTTCCATTTCCCTTTTTTTGTGCACAAATAATACCTTTTCATGTGATAGTGTGTGTGCATGTGTGATGCTTGTATGACTTGTGAAGGTGAGCACAGCCAAAATTTTTCAAGAAATGTCCCAGGTTTAAGATTTCTGTCCTAAAAAATATTATTCAAGTGAACTATATTTGAAAAAATCCTAATTTTCTAGAAAACCAAATTTGTCTAGACGAATTTCTAAAACCTCTGTTTTTTCTTTCACTAAAATTGCATTTTTCAAAAAAATTGTATTTTTCTCTTGACATTTCATATACAGTTGATCCCTGACTTGAAATGGTTTGACTTATAATGTTTTTACTTCTTGAGGGTGCAAAACTGATGCACATTTAGTGGAAACCATACTTCAAGTATTGAGTTTTGATCTTTACCTGGGCTACTGACATGCAATTAGATATTGTCTTTCATGCTGGCAACTCCCAGTCAGCCATAGGATCAAAGGTGAACACTTGATACTCTGTAGTATACTGTGTTGCTAAGCTGTGATTTTTGGTGGGTTAGTGTATGAAATGCATTTTCCACTTATGTATTCAATTTATGATGGCTTTATCAAGATGTGACCTCATATTAGGTGGAGGAGCACCTGTACCAAGTCTCCATTATCAGAATTTTTGCAGTTGCTTATGTTTGGGGAACAGATATTGGTAAATGATAAAATAGCATACCAAGAAATTTTCTCAAGAACAAAAAACATGGTTTTGGGAGAAGAATAATTTGGCTGAGGACTGATAGGAAGGATGCTTGGAGATAAACATGGGTCAGCGGAAAGGAGGATGCTGATTAGAAATGAGAAGCAATCTAGAGACAAAGTGTTACATCCTTCACAGTTTTACTCCTACTCAGGCCTGGTTTCAACTTCTGATTAAGACACGTTCACTTTAAAATGTCAGGAGTACTCTTTATTGCCTTTAGTACTTAAGTAATCGAAGTTAATCACTTTGAAGGAGATCCTCAGTTGGATTGATGGAAGAGTGAAAAAGTCATTAGGAGAAAACCAATAACAGAAAACTCTAGGGTGGGTAATGTGAGTATTATACTCTTAGCTCTTACAATATGACCCAGTAGACACAGAAGCTCTGACCAAGCAACGTCTACAAGTCAAATGTTCATTTTCTGACATGTAAAAACAAGATTATACAACAGTATAGACTTTGAAAGCCTATTGTTTTAGGAAGGAATTAATCAGAGTTTATTTACCTTGTTATTATGCCAGCAACACACCCCGGAGGACTTAGCTCATAGATGTCTGCTGAAATGTGAAAGAACTACTTCTGTGAAAGCTCAGCCAGAGACTGAAGTCTGAAAGAGGGAGGGGAAGCAAGAGGTCGAAGAAGAGAAAAGGGAAGCAGTCAGGCTTCTGCATTCTGGTTTTGTTTTCTGGGTCTTTGCTTTCTAAGGTATGGTGCAGGTCACAGGCATCCTAGATAAATAAGTGGGATGAAGAGAGCAGGGCTTTTGAACTTTTTCTCCTATTCGTAGTCTGACAATCCCATTTATTACCTAGAGTGCAACATTTTTGAGAATGAAAGAAATCATACATGGCCAATTGGAAGAATCCAGATTTGCTGGACAAACTGAGGCATGTGATTAACCTTCTCCATCCCAAGAATGTATAAACAAATCACTTTAGAGGACAATGGTGCTGTCTGATGCGGTGAGTGCCTGGTTGGCCCTCCTGTGTGTCATGAGCTCTGAAAAGAGAAACTAATAGCTTGGCATCAGGAAGATGGCAGGGAGGTTAGGTGACCCCGCAGCAGGCAGGTGGAAAATTCCAGGTCAGGAGGCTGGCTGAATGGAGTAAATATTAAGTGCCAGTGACCTATGAAGAAATCATAAGACCCAGAGCCAGCCATGAAGTCTTCAGGAGGCTCCTGGCTTAGCAAAAACCGTTAGAACAGTAGTGACCAGAAGGCAAAGGGCATTGCTCCCAGCGACACTGACTGCACTGAATAAGGGAGGTCTTGTGTGTTATTCCCTAAGGATGTGTAAGCCGTTCATTCCTCCCCTTGTATTTCTAGGTGTCAAATTCAAAAAGGGAGATTGGGGATGGAGTGTCTATACTGGGGACGAGATATTTTTTATTAATAAAAATATTCATAGAAGTTTCATTTCCTTTCAAATTATTGGATTGGACTGACATTGCATAAAAATGCGGTATAGTTTATATTTCATAAACAAATTAATGATGAAAAAAAGGTGCCATATTTCTGCAAATACAAGTTGTACTAAAATTTATGTGACTCTCTGTTGAATTTAAAAGACTATATATATTTACTGATAGAGGGCAGAGGTCCTTTCCCTCTTAAAGTCATCTTCAAAATTTTAGTAACATCACTATTTTATTGTCATTCCCTGAGATCAATACTTAATATGAACTACCAAATCTGAACAATTCCAAGAAATGTTTAAAATAGGCATTATCATCCTATAATATTGGTAAGTTTCCAGAGCTAGGAGAAATTGGAGGGCATAAGTTCTTCTAGCTCATAAGCGATAAAACTTGGATCTAGACAAAAGTAAAACATCCACTTGTCTAACATTTTACTTTTCATTCCAAACTGCCTTATTTTATCACCAGTAGATTGAAATGAATGCATTCAGACTGTTAATTTCCAGACTTCTAAACTTAATTACTAAACTGTTTACATGCTTACATTTTTCAGATTCCAGATCCTTTATTGACTTTTTTCTTGATTATACCATGTCTGTGTTTCTTGCATCATTGTCTCTAGATGTATCTATTCATTGAATAAGTATTTACTGAGTCCCTGTTCTCTGTCAGGAAGTGTTTTAAGTGTCTGAGTTGTTTCAATCAACAAAATCAGTAATAATCCTTACCCCCTTTGGAACTTATCTTCTGTTGGCAGAGACAAAAATAATAATAAAATGAGTGTCTGTAAGCTATAGCAAAAGGTATTAAGGGCAATGCACAAAAAAGTAAAACAAGATTAAGTGGAATTGGGAATGGACATGGTTGGCTATTTGAAAGAATGTAAGAATAGGTCTACTGGAAAAATTCCATTCTGAGAAAAATCTGAGGTGGGGACCATGCACATACCTAGAAGAGCAATTCATGCATAGGGAAGTAGGCAGAGCAAAGGCCATAAGGTCCATCTGCCCAGGGCAGAATCAGTGAGATAAACTTAGAGAGAACAGGCTCTCTGGGGTCTATGTGAATCAATCTTATAGGAACTTGAAAGTCACTGCAAGAAATTTAACAGGATTACAATAAGATTTTTAAATAACTGTATTCCTTCTACACACTCAGTATGGTTGCAAGCATGTACTTCTTTATAAAAGTTCCTTCCTGGCAGGCACTGACATCTGAATACATTATGTTGACATTTTTATTGATGTATCACAATCTACTGTACATTCCCCCATGAGAAGGTTATTGGTTTATCTACACACAGAAAGTGATTTTTAGTTACTAAACTACCAGGAGTCATGGTTTATTCCTACCATTTTGTTAATCGGTATGCTTTCTTTTCTTTCTTTTTTTAAGTCACCTCCAGATCTGGTAATGCCATGGGCATATTGAATTTCAAGCCTGGTGTTTTTTTTTTTTCTTCTCTTTCCTACTCTTAAAATTGTATTACATTACATAATAAGAAGTTAAGAAAGCTTTAATCTCATCGATTAGATCTCAGGGTAAAAAGACTAGTGATATTTTCTTTTCTTTCCTTTTTTTTTTTTTTTTTTGTGGTGCTGGGGATTGAGCCCAGGGCCTTATGCCTGTGAGGCAAGCACTCTACTAACTGAGCTATATCCCCAACCAAAGACTAGTGATATTTGGTAGTAGGAAAAACCTATCTCTAGAGTGCCCTTGGTCTCATACCCAGGCCAAGCACTTACTGAAGCAAACAAAGCTGCAATTATGCGCTTGGATCCTTTGAAAATGTCTCCCAAATCATGGATTCTTCGGAGTCTCCCCTGAAGACCTCATACATTCTTGGCCAGAAGGGCATGCCTGACCCAGCAAGGAAGGACTTGAGGAGTCACCCTTGATAACCCAGGCATTTCTCTGCTTGTCTGATCTTTTTATTTGATACTATTTAGTAGAGTATGATACTGGCTAAAATCTCTGATTCATGTTAGCCTGATCTGACAATCTAATTCTATGAGCTCAATGACAGGAAGGGGATTTTCAGAAAATATTATTTCTAAGAAAGAATGAAAATTTTCACAGAATCATAGATTCTTTGTAAATGCAGAGACCCAGACATCTTCTGAATAACATTATTTTGAGAAAATTTCACTCTAATTATTCTAAGCAGAGTCTGAAGATGAATGGCATGTTACTAAGCAGTAAGAAAATTAAATAAAAACTAAATATTAGCCAACGGAAAAAAGCATATGTGTTATTTTCAGATTCAATAGTCAGGAAAATTAGTTCATCCAACTAATTCTTCTATTGTTGGAAGCTCCAGAAATTCTTTCCTAAGGTTTGTTTTGGAAAAATGCATATTTTAAACATATCTTTGAATATGTCATATCTTTTCTCTTTGGTGATGCATTTCAATTCTGTAAATACCTAGAAGTTACTCAGAAAGAAAAATAAGGTAGATATCTATGGATTTAAACAAATGTGTGAATATATAGCAATGTGACTTTTTCTTGAACAGTTTATGAACTAATTATTAAGATAATACCCAATGAAATATAAAACTATCTGATCAAAAATAGCTTCAGTAGAATAAAATTATACCTTCTCCAAATGATTGCTTTGAAGAAAAAAATTCATTTGCATGTTTCCTGATTACCTATGTTGATCATCTTATTTGTAATACCTATTTTGATCACTCCATTTAAAATATGTATTTTTAGTAAAGATCTGTGTTCAATGCATGATTCTCTTATGTCATGTTTAATAATTATTATTTATGGACAACAGAACTTCCTAATGTTTTTTAGTTTTCTCATAATAGGATTCTCAGAGGACAAAGTACAAAGTTCATACCTTGGACCTATGGGAATAAATGTTAGCTTCTTTTATTAGGAGCCTAATGAAAATCTATTGCATTGCGTGTGTGTGTGTGTGTGTGTGTGTGTAGACAAATATTCTTCTACAAATATCTAGTGATTACAAAAAATAACCCTCCAAAGATTTTCTTCTGTGTAAAGAATTTGCTGATTTTGCTATCTTTCTCTATATCTGTGCACTATAATCTAGATTCTGTTGAAGTGATATAATTCTCTCTTACCAAAAATAAAAGAGTAATAAATTTAGGAGCAACTTACGTAAAGGTTAAGATGAGCTATATAGTTCTGAAAAACGAGAAGTACTAATTCTGCATCATGCTGTACATGAGATAACTAAAATTAAATGTGTATGCTATCTGTGTGTGTTTGTGGACATATATATTCTGCAAATGCTATTTTTAACTCAAATATTATAGAGGAAAACATAAAATATTGATGTGTGCATCAATTGGAAATCCTCTGAAGAGAAGATACTGAGAGACAATTACGAGTTCAAGAAGTTAGTTACATTAGTCCATGAAGGATAAATGGAGGAGGAAGCATATTTGACACCTAGAAAAGCAAAGTGCGGAGGGTGAGCCAAAGTGGGTAGGAAGAACCTCGGACTGTGGTGAAGATGTGACTGAATGTTGGACAAACCAACAGGGAGCTCTGTATCAAACACACCTGATAGTGGAGTCTGGTGGTAGGCACAAAGGACTAGTTCTCAGTGTGCACCACTAAACACAAAGAACTGGTTCTCAGTGTGCAGCATACACGAATGAGGCTGAGAGCTACTCAAAAGTGAGGTGAATGCTGAAGCACTAATAGCTGGGGGCTGCCAGTGGCTGCATTCCTGGAGGCTCAATGATGAATTGAAGATAGATAATGCCTAGCACATCTCCATGGCTGCCACAGTGTGTGTGTGTGTGTGTGTGTGTGCACAACTATGATCAAATTAGAGTTGATACAAGAAAATGATCTATCATTGAGAGTCTACTGTTTTGTGATATTTGCAACTCATATATACAGATGATATGGCTTTCTTGGAGAAAAACTGCATGTAGTTGGCTTGATTTGGACCACTTTGTAGAATTTATATTATTGAAAATTCCTATTGTCCTGACCAATGGCAACAATTCTTGCTGTTAGGACTAAGTAGACTTGATGACCAGAAGACTGTGAATGGGTATCCTGGAGTCAAGTGACACACCACAGAGCAAGTATAATCATGCCTTCTGCATTCATTTTCCTCTTCATATTTGGAGTAGAAGACATGAAGAAGGTAAAATGAGAGGGAGTTAGCTGAGGATTTGATGGGTAGGCCCCAAATGGCTACAGTTAGGTTCCCTCATAAAGGCATCTTGGTGAGCTATATTTTCAGTGTGTAGTCAAGATCAAAAACACTCTGATTCAGCATTTGTTCTCAAGGTCATAAACATTTGCTTGTGAGCATGTGCCCACTGATGTAACCTGTTGGCAGCATGCCTTCGTTTTCTGGCCTGCGTATAAAAAAGGCCTATGGAAAGGACTTGGGGCAAAATGGTACTTTCTGGGGGCTTAAATGGAACTGATTGGGGCAAAATAAAGCTTTAACTGGAGGCTGGAGACTGTTACCACATCTGAATGCAGCATGTCTACTGTCCCAACTGCATCTTGCATCTTCTTTCATCTGGAATCAAATGACACAGATACCAAATCTATTTCCCAGGGTCTGAGCTGCTGCACAACAAGGATACTCTGTAACTGACTGTCTATCTTTGTCCAGAAGTAGGAAAATAAAAAGGCCCTGTCTGAAACAAGAACTGGATTGTGATGTTATTTATTTTCCTTTTTATTAACGTAACCTATACCAACTATGTCTAACAAATGGAATCAACCTAGAAGAAAGCCTATATTAATTAGTAAGCTCTCTCCTGTTAATATTTGTTATTTTAATTTTATTAGTAGTTTATAAAAAAATTTAGCATGTTGTAGACTTTGTGGTACCAAGAACAGTAAAAAGACTGGGTTGGCATATCAAGTAGGCAGGTGTACTGGTGGAGAGCTTTGTAAGTCAGAAAATATTTTTAGCTGATTTTCATATTCTAGTATTGGATTTGTTTGTGCCCATGAAAAGAAAAAAACACAGAAACATATTGAATTTACAGATTATTTTTCTTTTAGAAAATTAGCCTGCTGTTTATCATTAAAAGTATGTTGATATAATTTTATGTATAAAATTTTGAAATGAACTGTAACTATATAGATAGACAGATATTCCATGCTGTGGTTTATGAAGCTACAATGTTCAAAACATTCTCTCAATTAATTAGCAGATAGATATTTATTTGGTGCCCAATATATGATACAGACCTTAGAATCACTAAGTTGATTGTGTGGCACAATTAAAACAAATAATATGTAGTCTCTAATGAACATCTAATCTATTTGGTCAGATGTAAGTTGGACATTGAAAAACGGGCAGGTTTTGCATAGATGCCAAAGAAGAAATGGCAAAAGTGAGTAAGTACAATTACAAACGTCAATTGGCATCATCGTAGTATACAGACATTAAGAGACTGATCTCATTTGGTTAGGTATTGAGAGAGGAAAGTGAAAGTAATATGAAATAATTTGATCCTGGGAGTCTAAGTTATGAAAGTATCATTGTGGTAATAAAATGTACTTAGGGGCAGGTTTTACTATTATCAACCCAAGCATAATTGTCCACATTTTCCCTATTATTCTACCTCTTCTCTGAGGGTTCAACTCTTCATTTTGGAAAGATTATAAATGTTCTGAACTGTTGAGAAAGGTTAGTCTTCATCAGAGAGTTCAGATGAGGCCCAGCAAATCCCTAGGTACAGGAGAGCATCCTTTCTGCTGGTGCTTCTGTGGGAGACCAGAAGGCTTCTGTCAATGGAAGACCCCACTAGGAATCTGCACAGGCAAACTTGATAGAACTTCACCTCACAGGATTGGACAGTAGGCTTGCCTTGGCTCCTTTCCCCCCGACCCTGTTGCTGGTCTGGATCATGCTGGCCGGCTCTAGGTGCAATTTTACTCTTCTTCCTAAAATCCCCAGGTCCTGTTGTCAGCATTTCAGTTGAGGCTCCACAGATGCCCTACAGAATTAATTCCATGAAATTCTCCTTCCTCCTGGGTCTACCTGATTTTCATTTAGCCTTGCCTGAGTAGGATAGCCAAGACTTCCCTTGTCTCTTTTGAATCTGCTTTTAGGCACAAACTGTGCTTTGTTTCTTTCTAAGTCTTCCTTTCTGATTCTCAAGATTCTTTTTTTCCCTCTATAATCTTGGTTCCTGCAATTAAAAAAAATAAGCTTTCTGTTTTTGAGTTTAAGAGCCCATTTTAAGTCAGCATCAACAAGAACAAAAATTGAACACTGAGAGTTTCTTGTGATTCTTATTCCTGCTTCACAGTCTAATCTCAGGCAAGGTAGGTTGGAGTATTACATATAGAAAATAATATAAAAAGAGTACTATTTCAACCTATTATCTTATTATGTACTAATAATATTCAGCTTTATGGACACTTAGTCTTATGGCAGAACATGGGACAAAACTTACAAATTAGCTCATTTAACCCATTTCCCCCACATCATCCCAGGTATGGAACACTTAAAAAAACTTAAATTGAGTAACAAATATTCCACTTATGGTAACTTTGAAATAACAAATATTTATTATGTATAAAGATTAAAAACTTGGGACTTAACAGGGTAAGCATCTGTACTGTTTTAAGGTGGGGTGTGTCCATTTTTGGCAGGTAGAGATAGCTGAACTCTGAGAGGTTAACATCTTGCCAAGTTCACAGAGGTAGTAAGTCAGTGAAGAAGTTCAGACTCAGACACAGGGAGCCACCCCATAGCCTGTGCTCTTGCTGGCTGTGCTCTCCAATATTTTCTTTATCAAGGAATTAACATAATTATAGAAGTGTTTTTGGAAGATTGGTCTGACATCTGCATGAGAACCTAGAGAGAGGATTATTAATGTGGAGGTTATTTTAGTCTTTCAAAATGTCAAGTGCTGCGGGCCTAAGCTAACGTGGAGATCTAGGTGTTCAGTCTAGCGGACCAGGGTAGGTAGTGTGAGCAACGTGAAGAGACAAAGAAATAGAAAATAGCAATTTAAGACATTAATAGGAAAACATACAGTATACTCTAGAAGTGTTTTCCAAACTTCCTTGACCATGAAATCACCTGCAATACTTGTTAAAAGTATAGAATCCCGAGTCTGACCTAACTAGTCTATTCAGAAATAGGTTTCCTTTTATCTTTTTAAAATAAGCAACATGTCCTTTATTCAGTTTATAAACTGTGGCTTATGTCATTGATAATCCTTCATCATTAGTATTAATATGTAACAACACTTAGCAATAAGAAGAAATGAATATGTCATACTTACAACAACTTGTATGTATTTTTTAGGTATCATTGAGTTAAAAAAAGAATTTAAGTTGGTCATATACTGTTTGATTCTATTTACATGGCAATCTGAAAATGAGAAAATTATAGAGATATAAAACAGAGTGGTTTTCTAAAGGCCTCTCCATTTTTAATGAAGGTCCCAGATGATTCTTGTCAGGTGAATTGCAATATATATATATATATATATATATTAGAATATCTCTTATTTTTCCTCTATAGAAGCTATACCTTGCTTTATTACAGTGTTTTTTTAAACTCACTGACACAACTTACTTTTTTACAATTAATGTCTGATGTGAAGATTGAGGAATATATCAGACCAAGACTATTTAAGGCTTTCAGACTGACTAGTAAACTGAGTAATTTGAAATTTTATTGTCATTGCATTGTTTTTCAGAGTAGCAACTATATTGATTTTGTGTTATGAGGAACATGGTGCCAAGTCACATTCTATCATTAATACTTTATATTGATGAACAGAAAAATGACATGGGTCTCCTGACTCAGACATTTAATCAGCCAAGTCATCCAATTTTAAAGTAGAGCAGGTAATTACTGAGATAGTTTCTGTTGTTGATCAGTGGAGTTAAGATTTATAAGTTCAGTTTTAGAATTTAAATTGTTAAGTTGTGCTCAGGTTTTAAGCAATAAATATTCTGGGCTGAAAAGGATTTTTTAGTGTTTTGTATGTCCTGGGGAAATAAATGTAATAAGCCAGTTTGATAGTAAATAATAGCAGAATACACTTTTTGCATACTAATTCTTTCACTAAGTTTATAGATAATAGATACTAAGCTCTTGGGAATATAGACTTCAGGTTCAGAATTTGATAAATGAATTATTTGGTGTAGTCAAGGTATCCCATTAAAAGTGAAGAGTCTTGTTTTCCCATACACTTATAAGCCCAGAGTTAGTGTTTTCTGTTTATTTCTCAGATCTTTTCAGTAATCTTCAATTTTTTAGAGAGTTCTGCAGGGAGGTAACAAGAACTTTTATCCTTTCTGTAAAGAACAAAGTTCTTTCCCCAAAACAGCACATGTTGCTCCTCAGGAAGCTAATACTACATCTAATACAGGTCTATTTTGAACCACAGATGTCTAATTTCACAAGCTTCTTGGTTGAGATGTTCTCTAACCTTAGTGCCCTGGTCTAATTGTCTGCTATTCTCACTACCGGACCTTGTGGAATTCACCTTATTTTCAAGTTTCTCCTTGTGTTAGTGTTTTAGTTTTTTTTCATTGTTATGACTAAAATGCAAAAACAACATAGAGGAGGAAAAGTTTATTTTGGCTCACAGTTTCAGACGTGCTAGCCAACTCCATGTTTCTGAGCCCAAGGTGAGGCAGAACATCATAGTGTAAGGGAATGGAAGCAGAGGAAAGCAGCTCCAGACATAACAACAAAGAAGGAGATAGAGATAGAGATAGAAACAGAGATAGAGATAGAGACAGAGATAGAGACAGAGAGACAGAGAGACAGAGATAGAGATAGAGATAGCTAGATAGGGAGAGAAAGAGAGAGAGAGAAAGAAAGAGAGAGAAAGTGAGCTGCTCATCAGGGACAAAATATATACCCCAAATGCACACCCTTAGTGGCCTACCTCCTCAAACCTACAGTTACACCCAGTTAAGCCATATTAGTGGATTAATCCATTGATTTGGTTACAACTTTCTTACTCTAATAATTTCACCTCTGAAATTTCTTTCATTGTCTCACACATGAACTTTTGAGTGGTACCTGATATCTAAAACATGGTGACCAAAATACCTGAAAAGGACAATTTAGAGGATGAAACATTTATTTTGGTCTCAGTTTCAGAAGTTCAGTTCATGGTCAGCTGACTCCATTGCTCTGGGTCTGAGGTGAGGAAGGGAATCATGGCAGAAGGTGTAACAGAGGAAAGTTGCTCAGCTTGTGGCATCTGGTGGGTGGTGGTGGGGTGGAGGGAGTGGAGAGAGAAAGAGAAGAAGGGGCCATGGACTGATATATACAGGCCATGTTCCCAGTATCCTAGTGACCTACTTCTTCTAAGCAAACCTTACTTGCCTACAGTTACCACCCAGTAGGACATTGAAATTAATAATCTATCAAGTGGATTAATCCACTGATAAGTTTATAGCTCTTAATTTAATCATTTCACCTCTGAACTTTACTATGTTTTCTAATACATGAACTCTTTGAGGGGCATTTTTAGATTCAAACCATAATATTCATTATTGAACATAGTGGATCTCTTTTTTCCAAGAGGACAAATAGGCCAAAATGGACACTGGGAGTTTTAGTTAGCCTTTTGCCACTGTGACCAAAAGACCTGGCAATGACAGTTTTAGAGGAGAAAAAGTTTATTTGATGCTCATGGTTTCAGAATTCTTAAACCAAAGAAGGCCAACTCCATTCCTCAGGCCCAAGGTGAAGCAGATCATCATGGTGGAAGGGTGTGGTGGAAGAAAGAAGCTCAGAACATGGTACCAAGAAGCAGAGAGAAACTCCACTCAACAAGGACAAAATATATGCCCCCGAAGACATGACCCCAATGACCTACCTCCTCTATCCACATATCCTCTGCCTACAGTCACCACCTAATTAATCCATTCAAGTGGAACAATGTACTGATTAGGTGAAGACTTTCAAAACTCAACTATTTTACCTCTTCCTGCATTGTTTACCCATGAACTTTTGGGGGACACCTCATATCTTAACTATAACACTGAGTGATGTCAAAGACGATAATAAAAGCGGGCTTTATTTGCCAAAGGTAACTAGCTCCTTTTCAGTTTGTGGGTAATAATTAGTAGACTTTTTTTGTACCACAGATACTGTACCAATTATTGGAGGGCAAACTGGGATCTGTTTTTGGCCCAAATACCCACCCAATGAGATCATCTCTTCTTTATTTATTCATTTATTCAGTCATTTACTTAATTCAGCATAGAACTCATGGATAAAACATAGTTTGGGTTATAATCCAGTGTTACATTGTTTATTCCTACAGTTGTTCCAACTTTAGTAATTGGAAGTTCTTTCAGAGTAGCTCCTGTGTTTTTTTGATACGTCTTATCATTTTGGTTTTTGAAAATTGCTTTTTTTCCTGGTGCTACAAGATGCTATAGTTTCATTTTGTATATTCATTGCCCAAACTAACTTTAGATCAGCCATTATGCTTAGAGCCCTAGCTCCTTTTATTAGAGAATTGCCCTTAGAAACCAAGAACTGGGCACCAGATACTTTTTAGATTTTGAAATACTAGTAATGCAGCAATGAGAAGCTGTATTTGTTGCAGATAATCTTTGTATTTGTGCTGATAACATTTATTAGTTAATGTTTGTGATGATAAGAGATATAGTAACATGGAAAAATCTAAATAATAGTCAAAAGAAAAATCATACAAACATTATTTGATGTAAAAAAAATTACTGATAGGTGTTCCTTGGACTATTGAAACATTTATTGCTCAACAAAAGGAAACTGTAAATTTAAGAGCTGGCTTTGGCTATGAGAAGATATAATCCAGTGGGGGTGCATTCTCTTAAAATTAGAAGTCATCAGCAAGTAGGTGTTAATTGAAGCTATGGGAATGTGGGCAGGTGTGAATTATAAAAAGTAGTGTTGAAGATGGAGTCTTGGCTATGTCACAATTTAAAGAATTGTTCCAATAGTGAGACTCAGTGGAGAAATCATGGAAATAATCAAATAAGATGGTGTGATAGAAACAAACATAGATGATGATTTCAAGAAATAAGGGAGAAAATTAATATAAATTAAATGGTCTTTAGTGATTACTTCAGGGAAGCTTTATGAAATTCTAGGAAATACTTTAGTCAGCGATACATAAGTAATTTCATTGTAGTGTAAGAGAATTTTGGTGTCTCACAATATTGTGATTTCATCAGAGGACTCTAAGAAAGAAATTTGACTGGTTTGATGTTAAAGGAGAGATATTAAAGAGTTAACTACTTAAAATTCAGGCTATGAAACAGAAAACAATGATTTCTGCAAGATGCACCATGGTATATGCAACAATTCTTTTTATGATCAAGGAAATGGACTGGGAAGAAGAATATTTCCAAAAGGTTATAGAAGGGTGGGCTGCTGTGAGATGGACAATGCCCCTTGGACTCTGAGTCCATAACTTGTCTTGGGATTTCTCGTGATTACCCACAAATTCTGCCACTTTGCTAGGAGGTACATTTCCACTTTAAAATATGCCCAGGACTGAGGTTGTAGCTCAGTGGTAGAGCATTTTCCTAGCACAGGTGAGGCAGGTTGAAGCCTCAGCACCACATAAAACTAAATAAATAAATAAATAATATGCCTAAGTGTAAGAAAATGTTACTTGTTTTAACATATTGGAACACAGGAGTACTTAAGTAGAGGAATACAGAAAATTCTAGGGATCTCAGTAATTTGATCATGAAGATTCTGCTCTGGGATCTTCAAATTCTAGTTGACAAGTTCATGAATTATCACCCTCTCATCACAGGACTGATGCCACTTTGGATACTTCCCCAATGCTTATAGCTCTGTGTTTAAAATATGGTCTGGAGCACAGTAAATATTCAAAATCTATTTGGAAAATAATAAATATTCAAAAACTATTTGTTGAATGATTGAGTGAACTCATGCATTAGTGGATTGTTTCTAATCTTTTGATACTTTGGAAAGATGACATCTAATATGGTTTGCATATGGTTTGTGTGTCACCCAAGGGTCCACGTATTAAAGATTTGGTCCCAGGGGTTGGTGTTGGGAAGCAGTGAAACTTTCAAGAGGTGGAGCCTAGTGGGAAGTCCTTAAGTCATTAGGAGCATGCTCTTGAAAGGGATTAATATAATTCTGTGTAATCCATTTGTAGTTCTCATGAGAAGGTGATTATTAAAGGAATAAGACTGGCCTCTCCTTCTCTCTGTGGCCTGGTTTGAGATATAATGCTTCTTCCTGCATGTGGTCTGCAATCTGACATCAGGAACTCACTAGAACCTTCACTGTGCTGTTTGAACTTTCCACAACCAGAGCTGTGAGCTGAGTAAACCTCTTCACTTATGAAGTTAGTCTGTGTTAGATATTTCATTACAGTGATGAAAGTCTGACTGATACAACATTCAATATTATTAGCATCCTTGACTTTGTTTACCACATTATATATAGTTCTTGGGGTTTTAGAGTTTTGGTTTTTTATTTTCCTAGCACTTTCTTTTTTTGGTTGGGGGGTACTGGGGGTTGAACTCAGGGGCACCTCACCACTGAACCACATCTCCAGCCCCATTTTGTATTTTATTTAGAGACAGGGTCTCACTGAGTTGCTTAGTGCCTTGCATTTGCTGAGGCTGGCTTTGAATTTTCGATCCTCCTGCCTCAGCCACCTGGGCTGTTGGGATTACAGGTGTGTGCCACCATGCCTGGCTTCCTAGCACTCTTTCTTTTCCCTTTTGCCCTCCCCTCCCCCGTTTTGTATGCCTCTGTTGCTTTTCATGTTGTTCTTCATGTCCTACATTTCTTTTTCTTGTCCTTTCTTTTTTATTACAGCATAATAGTTGTACACAGTAGTTGGGTTCTGTCCTATATTTCTTTGTAAAATATTTGGCAAAAATATTCATGCTTTCTATATATCTCTAACTTTAAAAATTCCCCTTAACTCTTTTTATTTTCTTGCCAGCCTCTTTTTAAACTGGTATTTGTGTGATAAAATTTTAAATTTGGGGGGAAGCAATTCCTTTCCACTATAACAAGGAATACGAAAAGTTAAATCTGTTACAATTTTTTTATCATGAATCGTGTTTTGCTTGTTAAATTTAATTTAAAAACCAAGCCATTGTTCTATTAACTTGAAGCGAGTTGTTAATTCAAATGAGGAAATTGACTCTGATTATTGGGAAAATCTATAGTGAATCTTCAATAATTTTTTCTTGTGCTTCGTCTGAGGTTTTCTAGCAAATATTTGTGACTGACTTGACTTCACATGACTTTCCTTGAGTCTCATAAGCATTTTCCTTCCTCTTGAATAGACTTAGATTCCCTAAACACATGGTGAATGTCTACTATAAACCAAATATATATTATATGTTAAGATATTTATTTAATCAGTAAAAAGTAATCCAGTGGCAATGACCTCTGAACTTCTTGGTAATTATATTTCATAGTCAGTGACGGATTAGAATTCATCTCTTTGGACTCCAAGACCAGAGCTTTTCTCATCATATACACAGTGTGCTTTATGTATTAGATAGTTTTCACTGTCCTTGGAAATCCTCCTGGCTTCATGGTTCTTTCCAGCTTTTCTTGTCTCTCAGCTTGAAATCACTAATAGATCTCAAAAGATACATTTTGATAATTATGAATTCCAAACCTGAAATTGTGGTTTTCTGAGAGCAGAGTTTTCAGATAATCATATCACATATGTCTAGGGTAAGTTATTTAAAATCCTAATATTTTGAATAAAAATTAAAGGTAAGGAAATTAAGGTCCAATAGCATTTTAAATAAGCATTTAATTTGGATTTCATTATTTAGAAATATTTTAATCATAACCTCCATGAATAAAATGTACATACTGAGCATATTATTAAACCATCAAAAATCAGAGAGCAGCCAGGCACAGTGGCCCATACCTGTAATCCCAGGGGCTCAAGAGGCTGAGACAGGAGGATCACAACTTCATAGCGAGTTTCAGCAACTTAGCAAGGCCTTAAGCAGCTTAGCAAGACCCTGTCTCAAAATAAAAAATAAAAAGGGCTGGGGATGTGTAGGAATGTGACTTAGTGGTTGAGCACTGCTGGGTTTAATTCCCGGTAACTGCCCCACCCCTGTGGCGCCCCAGCCCCCCCCCCCAAAAGCAGAGAACATTGCTTTCATGACAAACTTAGGAGAAACATGAAAAGTTTTATTGAAGTTAAAGATTTCAAATTAAAAAGTGACCAAAATACCTGACAAGAACAACCTAGAGGAGGAAAAGTTTATCTTGGGCTCAAGTTTTCAGAGTTTCAGTCCAGAGTCAGCTGGTTCCAGGGTAAGGGACAACATCATGGTGGAAGGCTATGGTGGAAGGTTATGGCAAAGGCAGAGGAAAGCTGCTCTCTCTCCCACCTCATACATATATATATATATATATATATATATATATATGATATATCCCATATATATGGGATATATGGGAGGGTAAGGGGAGAGGGAGGGTGGGGGGGAGAGAGAGAGAGAGAGAGAGAGAGAGAGCGAGAGAGAGAGAGAGCGCTTTCTCTTTTAGTATGTACTCTTTTTGTAAGATGTAGCCTTTTATATGCTAACACAATAATAGTCATTTCTTTTTCAGTTTGGGCATAAGATACCCTCATTCATTTTTGGGAAGCTTGTCTGATGATCATAACATCCCTTAGGGTTTGTTTTTATTAGAAGGTCTTTATTTCTTCTTTGATATGAAGGATAGCCTTGCTGGGTATATTAATCTTGGTTTGCTGTCATTTTTTTTCAGGACTTAAAATATATCATTCCATGCCCTTCTGGCCTATAGGACTTTTTCAGAGAAATCTGCTGGTAGTATAATGTGGTTGCTCTTAAATGCTATTTGTGATTTATTTTGCAGATTTTAAATTTTTTTCTTTGTCTTGTACCTTTGACAGTTTGACTATAATAATGTTGTGGTAAGGATCTTTCTGGCATCTTAATTTGTCATTCCTGTACCTGGATGTCCATGTCTTTCCCAATATTAGGGAAGTTTTTGATATAATTTCATTGAATAGGTATTGTATGGTCTTAAATTTTATTTCTTTTTCTTCATATATGCCAGTGATGTGGATATTTCATCTTTTAATGGTGTTCCAAAGATCTTGTATGCTTTCTTTACTCTTTCTTACTTTGTTTCTGTCTGAATGTGATATGTTCAAACACTTGTTGTCAAGATCTGATATTATTTCTTTTGTTTAGTCTATTATTGAGATTTTAAATTGAATTTTGCATCTGATGTATAGAGCTCTTCATTTCAAATATTTCCTATTGGTTCCTTTTTTTTTTTTTTTTTTAGAGAGAGAGGATTTTTTTTAACATTTATTTTTTAGTTTTCGGTGGACACAACACCTTTGTTTGTATGTGGTGCTGAGGATTGAACCCGGGCCGCATGCATGCCAGGCGAGTGCGATACCGCTTGAGCCACATCCCCAGCCTCCCATTGGTTCCTTTTTAAAGTCTTTATCTGCTGAATTTTTCCATTAACATTTTGCATTGTCTTTCTAATTTTATTTAACTATCTATCTGTATTCTCTTGGATGTCATTGACTTTAAAAGAAAAATATGTATATATATATATATATGCATATATATATATATATATATATATATATATATAGTTGTAGATGGACACAATATCTTTATTTATTCATTTTTTAAGTGGTGTTGAGGCTTGAACCCAGCACACATGTGTGAGGCAGGTGCTCTACCACTGAGCTATAGCCCCAGCCTGGATGTCATTGACTTTTTTTAAAAAAAAATCATTCTTTTGTATTTTTTTTAAATCAGGGATTTCATCTACTTTAGTATCTTTAGAATTTGTTATACAGAGTGATGGACTTTAAGAAATGTAATATTATCTTATTTTTACACATTCATTTGTCCATTTAGTGAAATGGATAGTGCAAGTACTTTTATATGATGGCTTTCTTAGTAAATGGCTTTCTTCTAAAAATGTGTCTTTGCGTATTGTTTGTTATGCAGTATCGAGTTTATTTTCAGCTTTGTACCATCATGCAATTTCCCTGTAGCTTTTTTGACAGTGGATAGTTAGTTTGGATTGAGTAGGAGTGGGTCATGGCTGGAGGTAGATAAAATTTATCTCAGCTGAAGTGCTCTTAGGAGTGAAGGTGAGTGGAATTCAGCAATCACTATGCAGAGCTTCTCTCTACACCTTCTCTGGCTGTTACCAAAGGGCTACAGCAGCATTATTGGAACTTCCCTGGCATACCTTGTGTGTAGAAATTCAGAGTTCTTTCACTGCCTTGTTAACAACAGGTGCCTGTGCATAGTGCATGCTGGGAGAGAGGTGGCATGAACCACTTGGGCCACCATCCTCATTCCTGGTTCCCATATGAAACCACATATTACAGGCCATACCCCCAATCTCTGAGGGCAGGCTTCCCAATTCCCTAGTTCTTATGGATCCATTTCCCCTCGTATTGCAATACCTGTTCCTCACTATATAGCACTTTCAGCAGGCTTGTGTCTGAGTCACTCCACTGAGCCAAGTCTGGTTAATGGGGCAGCCACTCACATGCCAGAGCAGTGGCATGTCTGTGGGGCTACAGAGGTGGAAATATGCAGAGGAATCAAACTATAAAGTAGTCCAAATTCAGATAATAGTTCCCTGTCAAGATGGCTCCTGGTTATAGCACCCTGGGGGATTTTTGGGAGAAGAAGTCAATTCCTTTTCTAAGGCAGAGTTATGTAAAAATTTCAAGCCACTTCTGTAAGCAAGTTCCATGAAACTTTCTAGTAGCTAGGACTGTCAGAATCTGTGCTGATAGAGTTTGTTGAGAGTCTCATTTTCACCTTTACTCCATGCAAAGGGGAGACTCCCTGAGCTATGGGGCCAGGGCAGCAGATGAGGGATATTTTGTTTCTCTTGCTATCCTGCTATCCCAGTTCTCTGGGTTTTGTAGGGTTTCCATTTCTTTACTGTTGAATTCTGGTGTTCCCCTGTGGTCATTCATCTCAATATGCAGTTGTCTACCTGTTGTTTTTGTTTCTTTTTCGTGGAAGAGCAGGTGGTTTCTGGCTGCCTCCATTTAACTGTCTGACCTTTTCCTAAGTGAAAAACCTTTCTAAATAATTTTAATATAATTAAGTGAACTATGAATTTTCTTTTTACAAAAATTTGCATAATTTCAGAACAAAACAAACAACAAAAAAACAATACATAATTCAATCTTTCTGTCAAATTATGAGGCTTGAGGCTCTTGTTTCCTGCCTTAAATGCAAGGATAGGAAAGAGAAAACCACTAGACTATCCATCAGTAGAGGAAGCCAGGTGGGAGAGGATCATTCAAGGCTACTGTGAGAGCCATGGAGATGCTATACAGAGGGCACATTTTTCTCCGTGGAAACTCCTAATCTACTTCCATGCAAGATGCATCCTCATAACACTCAAGAGGGGGTTATCTCATCAGGAACAGTAGTGCTGGCTTCTTCCCCTGTCACTTCATCTTCGTCAATGCTTAGGCCTGACTTTATCATGCAGTAGATGCAATTGGAGCAAGTCTGGTGATATTCAAGGGAGAAGCAAGAAGAGAACAAGGGTGGTTTCAAGTAATAGCACCATGGGGTCCTTGACAGTCTTGTCATTTTTGTCTGCCTCAGCCTTCTGCCACAGTGTCTCCAACATGGGGTGGTCAGGGTTGATCTCCAGGTGCTTTTTGGCCATGATGTAGCCCATTTTACAGTTATCTCACAGTACTTGGGCCTTCATGATCCGCTTTATGTTGGCTGTTTAATCATAGGTGCTGATAACAATGCAGCAGCATGAAGACACAAGCATATTGAAGATTGTCACTTTCTCAACCTTCCTTTTTTTTTTTTTTTTTTTGGTACCAGGCATTGAGCTTAGGAGCACTTAACCACGAAGCCACATTCCCAGCCCTTTTTTGTATTTTATTTAGAGATGGGGTCTCACTGAACTGCCTGGAGCTTCACTAAGTTGCTGAGACTGGCTTTGAACTCATGATCCTCCTGCCTCAGCCTTGAGAACCTCTGGGGTTATAGATGTGCACCATCACACCCTGCTTTCTCGACCTTCTTATCCAAAGGTTGCATAGGTTCTTGAACTTTGCCATACTCTCCTCCATTTTGTTTTGCTCCTCCTCATCCTCTGGTATCTCTGATCTTTCCTTGGTTACAAAGAACAGGCTCTTCTCATCAAACTCCTTGAACTGCTGCATGTAGTACTTGTCAATAGGCTCAGTCATATATATTATCTCAAAACACAGCTTCTCTACATGCTCCACGAAAGGAGAGTTGGCCCCGTGCTCATTTCTATCAATATAATAGATGGACTTCTGTGTCTCCTTTATGCAAAAGACATACTTGGACATAGGAATCATCAGATCTCAAGATTGAGAGGTGTGATACCACAGAAGCTCAGAAAGGCATTGATGGTCAATGGAATTCTCATGAAATCAAAGCTTAAGATATTTAGAGAATGCCTCATGGAATTTTTTTTTTGAATTCTCCTTATCTCTACCAACTCAGAGAGAAGCCCAGGGAACTTCTTCACGGTATTTTTTTTTTCAGATGAATTTCAAGATTTTACTCTGTTGGAGCATTTCTTGGGAGATGTTCAGGGGCAGGCCCTCAGAGTCAACCACACCACAGTTGAGATTCTGTGGTATCAACTCATCCCAGCTGTTCATAATGAACACATGACAGACATAGAGTTTGATGTTCTTCTTCTTGTTCTCAAAGAGGTCAAAGGGAGCCCACTGAGGGATGAACAGCAGTGCCCTGAATTCCAACTCACCTTCCACAGAGACGTGATCGACTGCCAAGTTGTCCTCCCAGTAATTGGTGAGGTGTTTGTAGAACTGTCCATATTCCTTCTGAGTTATATCATTGAGGTTTCAGGGCCAAATGGATTTGGTCTTGTTCACTTCTTCAAAATCAAATATACTGATTTTGAAGAGTTGATCTCAAATGCTTCTAATGCCTTGGACAAGATTCACTATGAGAGCCTGAAAGACCCTTCCAATTTGGCCATGCAGAGAACTTTAGAGAGCTATCTTGTCAGAGTGGAAACACTGTCTAGATTGAATTCATGTGCCATTTATAAAAGGCAGCTGCTTGCTGTCTTCTTAAATGGCAGCAAGTCAATGTTTAGTATTATCAAGCGATCTGATTTTTTAGAAAAAATGCATCTTTTGTTCTAATTTCTAAATTTTGGAAACTAAATAAAAAAAAAATACCTCCTGAGTTAAATTTAACACGTCAGACATCCAGACTCAGTTAATGAAATTCCACTTTACAAACATGGTAAAATGGGACAGCTACAATTATATTTCTGTTCTGTGCATTGTCTTTTACCCCCTTTGGATTCACTTGTATATTCAGTCACATTTGTTGCTCAGGTCTGGGTTTCCTGTGTATAAGAAGCCTTCTATGATCTAGCCAGCTTCAATCCTGCTGCTTCCAATGCAGTGGCTTCTTTATGATCCACTGAAGAACTTCAGCACCATTTTGCCTCCACTGTTGGTCTCATAAAGTTGCCTCATATGATGTAAAGAGACTGGTTTGGATTTGCACAAGTCTGTGTCCTGATCCTAGCTCAGTTACATACTAAGTACGTTTCTGTAATATGTACTTTACACCCCTGTATCTCAGGGTCCTGATTATCATTTCGAAGTCTCAAAAAATACTATAATGATATACCTACCATAGTGCTTGCCATATAATAGTGCATGTGATAAAATATGCTACCTCCATTCATAAATTCAAGTGCTCACTTTATGCATCTTGCTCAAATCCTACCATCATCTCAAAGTCAATATACTTCCCCCTCTCTTCGCTGAACAGGCATAGAATTAATTTTTTAATTAGTTTTTTCCCCCCATGGTAAAATTGTCATTATCTTGAACAATTTTGTTATAATCTGTACCAACTTTTCACTGCTGTAATCATAATATAAATTTCTGAAAGGCAATAAGTAATTTTGAATTTCTTAGATTGTCTCATAGTCATATATTTTCATCTTCCAAGAAGATGACAACTAGTTTCTTTGGGCCTGTGAACTTTAGGATGGAAAGAAATCTTAGAGAGTATTACTATAGTTGATCATTTTCTTGATGAAATTAAATTCTTATTCAAGTGCCTTGTTAAAGTCCCATGGGTGGTTTGGGACAGAATTGGGGTCAAACACTAAAATATTTAATTTTTTGAATCTTACAATAATCTTTATGTGATGGTTTATATCATTTGCTTTGGAGTGAAGTATTTCATTCTGGCTCCATCCCTTACCAGCTGTGTGCCCTAGGGCATGTTAGTAATGTCTATAAGACTCAGTTTTTAAATACCTCAAACAGGGTTTAAAATGTGGGATTGTTTTCACATAAATGAAGTAAGATAGGTAAAGCATTTGTGCCTGGCACTCAGTATATTCTATGTTGATGATAAGAGAGAATTTTTTTTTAATATTTATTTTTTTAGTTATCAGCGGACACAACATCTTTGTTTGTATGTGGTACTGAGGATTGAACCTGGGCCGCACGCATGCCAGGCGAGCGCGCTACCGCTTGAGCCACATCCCCAGCAAATTACTTTTTTTTTTTTTTTGATGCTGGGGATTGAACCCAGGGCCTTAGTGCTTTGGTAGATGCAGGCACTCTACCAACTGCGCTATATCCCCAGCCCCTATGTTGATGATAAAAAAAAGAGAATGGAGCTCATGCCCTCAATCTGCTAACTCTGTCATTTAGATAATGGTTGCTATTATCCTTTTCTTTAAAGACTTTGCATATTTTCAAAATTAATAAATTCTTTTTCATCCTTTAGTTCTTCAGAAGGAAAAATTTCCATATATATGTGTGTGTGTGTGTGTGTGTGTATCTCCCAAGAGATAAGATTTCTAACCCTATAGTTATTTATATGACTTTCCTACAAATTTTCTTTACATTTTTGAGTCTTTTAGCTTCACAACTACAGCTATACCCATTCTTTAATATGAAGCTGATTCTATTTTAATGTAAAGAAAGAATATTAAACTCTGTTATAATTCATTGTTTATAACAATTGTCTTAACTATCCCTTGAATGTGAGTTTTTGATTTGTAATTATTTTGCATATTATGAGTTTTTGGGAGTTGTACTACACCACCTTGCTGAAGAGGTATAAAATAACTATTGGTCTGTATTACTGTTTTAAAATGTTGAAATAGTATGAAGCTTTCTTAATACCCCAAAAGACTGAGGGTGCTTTCAACCAAACATGTAAGAATTTTTAGAATGTGGATTCTGAGCTGAGCAATATAACACAGAAGGTCATTCAGAATAGAGATCCACTTAGTTTAGAAGCAGCTTTTATTGCCACATAAATATTATGAAGCAACTAAAAACTCAGTAGCCTTGAGCATGTGCTTCCTATTAAGAACACTGGAAGTCCTAGAAGTTGTGGAGAATAGGTTAGGTTTCTCAACTTCCTTCTTTCTGCTCTTGTTTCCTAACATTTTTTCCCTACTCTTATTAATAATCCATGGCATATAGCGCAAGTGATCAGAGACTCTAAATAACTGTTGAATAAACAAATGAATGAATGAATGATATCTTTCTAACATGTTTTACTGCTCCATTCTTTTTTTCCATTTTAATTTTTTATTTGTTTTAATTAGTTATACATGACAGTAGAATGCATTTATGCAGTTTGATATATCATACATAGATGGGATATAATTTCTCATTTTTCTGAGTGCACATGTTGTAGAATCATATAGGTCATGCAGCCACGCATATACATAAAGTAATAATGCCTTTTTCATTCTACTATCTTTCCTATCCCCACATCCCCTTCTCTCCCCTCCCTTCACTTCCCTCTACCTAATGTAAGGTTAACACTATTCTTCTCTGGAGCCCCCTGAGTTTTATTGTGAATTATCATTGGCACATTAGAGAAAACATTCAGCCTTTGGTTTTGGGGGATTGGCTTATTTCACTTGACATGATATTCTCTAACTCCATCCATTTACTGGCCAATTCTTTTTGTACACATACATGATATCAATGCACATTATTAGTGTATGGAATTGTTTACATTTTTCTGGTCTAGACTTTTGTGAGAAATGCTTATTATCTCGATACAGAAAACCTAGAATATTTTGAATAGAAGCATGTGGCTTAAGTGAAGAAGTGCTTCAAATATTCCAAACACAATTTGAAGTACTGTTGTTAATTTATGAATGCAGAAGAAGGAAAAGGAAATAAAAGTCTGGCATACAGAAAATAGAGAGTGGACCATTTTCAGCAGTGAAGTTTAGAGAAGATTGGAAACAAAGTGATCAAGTAGGTGAACATAATTTATGAGCATAAGCTTTGGGATCAGAATGATTGAGTTTCTACTGTCTTTATCACTTGACAGCAATGCACTAGCTATGTGCAGACTTCTTTTTAAACTTCTTAATCAGTGTGGAAGGACTAACATTATAGACCTCATATACTTGTGAGGATTAAAGGGGAATTTTATAAAATACATACTATAGTATCTGGTACATACTAAGGATAATATTGTTTTTATTGTTACTGAATAAAGCCAGAAGATAATCAGGTTTTATGAGTTTTTTTTCTTTTCTGGTGAGCTCACATATATCAGGCAAGATCATTGAAAGCATTTTTGCACATAATACTGTCAAATGAATTTGTTTTTTTTATTATGGTTTCTGAGATCATAAAGCTGTCAAGCCTTAGTTAAAATACTTCCTCCCCTTTTACTTCCCATTCTTACTTCACCCTTCTTTCCTTCCCTCCTTTTATACTACCAACATTTACAACTTGACAATGTTCCAGACTATTCCAAGCACTGAGAATACTGACTGCATTTATGTATCTGTCTGTCCATCATCTGCTTATCTATCTTAGTTCAGGTTGCTTTATAACAAAATATCATAGCCAGAGTGGTTTAAACTACAGAAACTTATTTTTGCAATTCTGGAGGCCAAAGGTCCCATGTCAGCATCAGGATGCCAGCATCAGGTTCTTGGTGAGGATCTTCTTCCTGGCTTTCAGACTGCTGCCTTCTTGTGCTGTATCCTCACATGGTAGAGAGAGGAAGCCAGGAAGCTCTGGTCTCTTTTCCTCCCATAAGAGTACTAATTCCATTATGGCTGCTCCACCCTCATGGCCTTATGTAAACCTAAGCACCTCTCAAAGTTCTCACTCTTCTAATACATTTGGGATTAGGAATTCAGTATATGAGTTTTGGGAGGACATATTCAGCCCAAAATATTCTCTGTCTAAATGCATTTATGAAAAGAGAGTGTCTAATTCTAATGATGTCATCAAAAAACTCCATGAAAGGAAAGTATTTTTTTTAAGTTGTAGGTGGACACAGTACCTTTATTTATTCATCTTTTTGTGGTGCTGAGGATCAAACCCATTGCCTCACATGTGTGAGGCAAGCCCTCTACTACTGAGCCACAACCCCAGCCCCCAAAGGAAACTATTTTAAAGCAAGTCTTGATAGTGTTCTCCAGGTGGTTGGGCAGAGTGGGGAGCTGAGTGACTGAGAGAGAAAAAGGGTGGAAGTGAAGAATTACAGAAGGACAGGCCTGAAACAATGATAGAATTTAAAGGCATTGTTCAAAATAACAAATGGCTTCCCTGAAATATTTGGACATTACCATGACAACCAGAGTATTTTCAGTTGGGGGGTGAAATGATCCAGTCTACCCTCTAGAAGCAGGATATGGTATGGACTAGAGTTCCTATGAAACATATTCTGGGCAGTCAGGTTGAAGAGTAGACAGAAAGAACTGACACAACTCCATCACAGATAAGCCTTCAGTAGTTATTACAGGGTTTTTTAGGCTATGTTGGCCTGGGGAAAGCCAGGAGATGATTTCCTGGGGTGCATGCTTGCCTCTTCTTGGCTTGGGTGTGATTCATAATCTCTGCCCTGCCTCCACAGGGTACTAAGCATCCCCTTCTCACACTGTAGTTCCAATCAGCACCACCAGTGCTGCAGGGGTCTCATCTCTGGCTCTAGCTCCCCTTGCCTCCCCTTGGTCTTCTTTTTGTAGCTATTTCTGATAGTTGTGGTCCACATCCACTACTACAGTCACAGCTTTTGCTGGCTCCACCCCACCGTGGCCCTGGGTGGTGCAAGACCTTCCAAGACTGCTGACTCTATGATGTTGGAAGGCTCCTACTCCTCTGCACTTGCCTGCCCTAGTCTTGTTTTATTATGAGTATGGAGTATAAGAAAAGTCATAAACTCTTAACCAATAAAATCAGGATTTCATTCTTAACTCCGACACTAATTCTGTGACACCTTTGGCAGCCTTAGTTTCTTTATTCTTAAAATTAAGAGAATGCTACCTGCCATAAATGGTTATTCTGAAGATTCAATGATTTCACGTAATTAAAATACCTAATATACAGTGTGGCCTGTGGTAACTTCTTATTATCACCACTTAATCCCCGTGATGGGCCGACTTGAATCCCATTTCCACTTTTATCCTCTTCTACCTTTTAAAGCTGACTGTAGTCTTGCTTCCCCAAAGCTCTTACCTTTGGAAAGGTTTTCTTATGGATCACAGGTTACAGAGATCATTTATACAATTTCAACTGGAACAATGAGTAGAACATTACTGTTGCTCAATACCTGTTAACTTCTATCCTGTCCTTGTAACTGTAAACTCCCTTTGCGTTACTGTTTCCTTTGGGCCATTTGCCACAGTTTCCTTCCTTTGGTGCGGTATTGCATTCTTTTGTGGAGGTCTGCATCCTAATGTACAAATATACCCAAGCATGGAACTCAAATCACCCAACAGGACAAAGAGAGAAAGCAATGGATGCCAACAGGGTAGCACTGTGGTTGCAGAAATTAGTGAGATATAACAACTCAGCCTGAAAACAGTTGAAAGGTTATTGTGGATGTTACTTAGAGGTTGCAAGTTCAGCAGTTCTAACCAGGGGTGTTAATATGCTGATTCTAGCCATAAGAAAAGCAGCTTCATGGCTGATGCCCCAAATCAAATGGGACATACCATTAAAGTTTTGAGTCAACACGTACTTAGAGCAGAACCCTAGCCTGTGGCCAGTGTAGGACCTGCATATAGTACTTCTGTCCCCATCCTAGGCGAATGACAGTTGTCAATGGAGATGTAGCTTCAAATACCCTAAAAACAAGGGTTTAAGGAAATGCTCTATACCCAATGAGGCATACCCTCTTAATTAGAAATATAGTCCCTGCAGCCAAATTGTCTGGGTTCAAATCTCAGCTATTCCACTTATTAAATGTGACTTTGGTCAACTTATTGAAGCTCTCTGACCTCTGTATCCTTTTCTTTAAAGTCTCATGAAAATACCTACTTTATAGGGTTGTTAGGAGAATTTCATAGGCTGATAAATGCTACAAAAATGCTGGGTATATTATTGATACTCAACAAATATTAGCTATATTTTTATTACCTCCAATAGGTAGGGAAACCAGGATGAAGCAGTGTCCCAAAGATGGAGTTCATAGATCATTAGAGAGGAGGAAGAAGAAAATTGTAGGGAACTTTTTCAACCTAAGACTCCTGCTTGGTTCAGCGACAATCACATTAGGTTGATGGGGATGAGGTCATTCTTGTCCTTCTATTCCTGATCAATACTGGCTAAGGAGCAGGGCAGATCTGAGACAGCAAATGGATACTCATCGATGCCTGCTGGAAAGGCTGGACAGGGCAGGAGTTCACCTTTCAAACTTCTTGTTGTCATCCTGCAGGTCTTACAGGGGACTGAGGAAGAGCTTTTCCATGTGTCCTAGGTTGACCTCATGTCACATAACAAATATCATGCAATCTTCTTTAGCTGTACTTGAAGCTGATTTGGATGATTGATTTACTACTTTGGATTAATTTCAGCCTAAATTTAAATGAAGAGCAAACATTTCACATTGATGGAATCACAGTGCTTTGTTCCTTAGGAGTACATTTAAACTGGGCAACAAGTACACTTTATGCTCTACATAAAAAAGGTGATGGTAAATAGTCTAAATTAGATAATGTTAGGTAAACACTCTCAGTTCAGTCTCCAGCCCAGAAATAACATGTAAATTCCAATTTTTTTTTATATTGCTGCGAATGCATTTGAGACTTTGATGTTTCTAAACTACCAGTGATATCATTAAGGTACAGAATTACTTTCTTAGCAGTTCTGGTGATTTGACTATTAAAGTGCTTAAGTTAGACTATAAGCTAGCAAATATTATAATATACCTTATTAAAATATTTTAATTTCAATTGTAATAGGGAAACATGGTTGTGATTTCAAGCATCGCACATTTTGGATTTAATTTTGTAGTTAGCTACATTTGCCTAGCTAATCTTTGGTATTAATCTCCTTTTTCAAAACCCTGTTTTGCTCTGGGTAAAAACTTGTAAATTATTTCATTTTTGTATAAAAATCTATGTTTATCTTTGATACACAGAAATTCTACTTTGGTTTTCCTATTGAGTATGTGTATTTGATCCATGAGCTTTTCAAGCCTGAATTGCAGAAAAAAAAATCTGAAATAAATATATTAGATTAGGTCAGCTGATATGATCCAACAGTGTGGTTTATATTTCAATATATGTGTTATTGTATTTTTAATGGTAATATATTCCCATAATTTTATCTTCTGAATATTTAATAAAGATGCTTTAATAGGATATAGGAAATTTCAGTGTGTGTTTGTGTTTTAAACTAATGTTATATTTTTGCACTGTGTGTTAACTTTTCAACAAAAGTTGTGCATATTTTTTTCAGGTAAGTTAAAATAAACAACTTGAATATTTTATTTTTTTAATTGATTTTATTTTTTTAAATACATGACAGCAGAATTCATTACAATTCTTATTATACATATAGAGCACAATTTTTCATTTCTTTGTATATAAAGTATGTTCATGCCAATTCATGTCTTTATATATGTACTTTGTTTTTTGTTGCATTACAATTCTTATTACACATTTATACCATAATTTTTCATATCTCTGTTTTTATATAAAGTATGTTTACACCCAATTTGTGTCTTCATACATGTACTTTGGATACTGATGTTCATCACATTCCACCATCCTTGCTAATCCCCTGCCCCATTCCCTAATCCCTCCCATTCCTCTTCCCTATCTAGAATTCATCTATTCCTCCCATGCTCCCCCTCCCTACCCCACTATGAGTCAGCCTCCTTATATCAGAGAAAACATTTGGCATTTGTTTTTTGGGGATTGGCTAACTTCACTTAGCATTATTTTCTCCAATGCCATCCATTTATCTGAAAATGCCATGATTTTACTCTCTTTTATTGCTGAGTAAAGTTCCATTGTGTATATATGCAGCATTTTAAAAATTCATTCATCCACTTAAGGGCATCTAGGTTAGCTCCACAGTTTAGCCATTGTGAATTGTACTGTTATAAACATTGATGAGGCTGGGTCCCTGTAGCATGTTGTGATTTAATTTGGAGATTTCCAAGGAATCTATATACTGCTTTCCATATTGGCTGCACCAATTTGTAGTCCCACTAATAATGTATGAGTGTACCTTTTTCCCCACATCCTCTCCAACACGTATTGCTGTTTGTCTTCATAGTAGCTGCCATTCTGACTGAAGTGAGATGATATCTTAGAGTAGTTTTGATTTTCATTTCTCTATTTGCTAGAGGTGATGAGCATTTTTTCATATATTTGTTGATTGATTGTATGTCCTCTTCTGAGAAGTGTCTGTTCAGGTCCTTGGTCCATCTGTTGATTGGGTTATTTGTTTTTTTGGTGCTTAGCTTTTTGAGTTCTTTATATACCCTAGAGATTAGTGCTCTATCTGATGTGTGAGGGGTAAAAATTTACTTCCAGGATATAGGCTCTCTGTTCACCTCACAGATTGTTTCTTTTGTTGAGAAGAAACTTTTTAGTTTGAATCCATCTCATTTATTGATTCTTGGTTTTAATTCTTGTTCTATAGGAATCTTATTAAGGAAGTTGAGGCCTAATCCTACATGATGAAGATTAGGGCCTACTTTTTCTTCTATTAGACGGAGAGTCTCTGATTTAATTCCTAGGTCCTTGGTCCATTTTAAGTTAAGTTTTGTGTATGGTGAGAGATAGGGGTTTAATTTCATTTTGTTGCATAGGATTTCCAGTTTTCCCATCACCATTTGTTGAAGATGCTATCTTTTATCCACTGCATGTTTCTGGAAACTTTGTCTAATATAAGATAACTGTAATTAAACAAAGTTGAATATTTTGGATTACAAATTTGATCTGTCCTAGGGAATGCTATCCTCAAGGCCATCTCTAATAGTTTCAAGTTATGACTAGATGTTAATGCATAAATTTAAACAATGATATATTTTCATATGTGTATATTGACCATTCTTTGATATCTATGCAGAAATTTTTCTTAGGAAATATTTTATTAAAAACTTTCTCATTTATAAAATATATATTATCTTATGTTTGCATATTACTACATTTGGAGCCACAGTGCCTATCTTAGAATTTAAGCTCCACCACTGTTGTGATCACTCTTGGGAACATTAGTTAACCTCTTCTGAGCCTTAGTTTTACTTTATGACATGAGAATAAGAATACTACCTACCTTACAATTAAATTATGAGGAATATATGATTAAATATATACAAGGTGATTAGGAGAGTGCCTCAAACAGGACCATTGAATTGTTTGGTTGTTTCCTTGATAATCTGGGGAATATTAGAAAATATATAAACATGTGGAGGAGATTTTTATATAGAGCAATTTTGATAATATCCCTTTGCAAAAATTACTAAGAGTCTCCCTGTGATTAGATTTTACACTGATTTCCAATGAATAAAAGAAAACTTTGTATTGATCAGCATAAGATAATTCAAAGAATGGTTTAATATCTAAGTAAAAATTGCTATATTGAACTCTAATCCTTAAATAATGGTTAGTGTAGTTGTAATTCTCTGCTACTCTCATTGCTATGTCTTAGATGAAAGACACCAGTGGAAACTAGCTCCCAGTTCTAAGTCAGCAAATGCAGGCTACGGATTACTCAGTAAGGGGGCTCTTCCTGATGGCCATGGGTCAGGGCTGTAGAAGAGCAATGTGAGAAGCTGCTTGGGGCTGGGGATGCTGCAGGTCACAACACCGTTGTTCCTAGAGACCTAACTTGCCCCTTGGCACTTCCGTGAAAAACAAATGGGGGTGCAGCAAGAGTCAATCATGGTCCAAAAGCAGCATTAACATTATGAATGTATCTCATTATTTCTATCACAGAGAAAACTGCTCAGATTAAGAACTGTGATCATCTCTTATCTTGGGGTCAAAAATGTAAAAAAAGGTTGTGGGTTTGCCCCACTTTTCTTTTTAAAATACACTGTATCCAATATGCCTGGTTCAAAAAATAGTAACCATACTGACGGGCTGGGTAAAGTCAGACAGCCTATTTTACAATTCATTTCTACATATACTTTTAATTTTCAGTTTACCACTCTTCCAGCTGCAGGTGTGGCTTGTGTGACACACATTTATGTCAAAAATGCATCATTTGGTTTAGTCATTATTTTCTCCTGCAAACTATCCTTTATTCTTAGTTAATATTATCACTGTTCATCCACTTTTTAGGTTATAAATCTCTGTTCTATTCAACTTCCCACTTTTTTCCCGCAGTAAATCCATTGATTTAACCTACTGTGTGTCAAATGTTGTTCTGGGAAGTTGGGATACATCAGTGATGTAAGTGGTGGAAGTAATAATCACACGCATGCACACACACAAACACACATCACTTCCTAACTGTTCGATTTCCTAGCTCTCTCAATTTATTTTTCCTTACCCCTTTAATAAGATCATTTCTGTGAATGCACTATTGTGGACTATTTTCAAGTATGAATTACTATATCTTAGCTGGTCTCCACTTTGTCATTTCATTTGCTTCTTTAGTTACTTCTAAAACACAGGGTTAATCCTGGCATTCCTCTGATTATAAGGGCCATGGGCCTTATCATTTGTCTCCTGATTTCAGTCAGGCTTTAGCCTCTTCTATTATCCAACTCTACTTCCTTCCTGACAACCGTGGTTATATCTTCTCTGAGCTGCTATGCCAGTGTTCAGCAGAACTGCTCATACCTCACTGAGAAAATAGAAGCAACAACACAGGAGAGTTTCCCTCTTCTTATCCTTAAAGCTATTGCCTTCTATAAAAGAATGTTGTATTCATTGTCTTCCTTTAAAGCCAACTAATGGCCAGGACTTCCAATTATGCTTCAGAGCCCAGCTTCTCTCAATCTTTTCCAGCCTTTGTTTTTGAAATAATTATATGATGTTTCTTTTTTTCTAGTGGATCCTTGTTATCTGTATTTGACATACTTTTTCTTCCATTCTAGTAGAGTATTCTCACATATATTTGATATGCTTTCTGTCATTCTGTCATTAAAAAAAAACTCTATCCCTTGTACATTTTCCTAAAGATGTTATTTCCTGTTACATCAAATTGTTATTTAACTGGCTCTCTCCATTCTTCTCCCACCAATCACTCATCAATAAACTCTAGTCCTGCTTCCCCCACCTTCAATCCCTCCTTTTTCTCCTCTTTTTTCTTATCATTGTTGTGATGTCAGTAATAACCACATTGCCAAATTGATTGAACCTTTCTGCCCTCATCTTAATGTAGCACTCTGGAACATTCAGTATGATTCACCATGCCTTCCTTGAAAATCGACTTTCTAGGCTACTTGTCTTTATCAGTCTCTTTGTTGCTGATTGGTCCTTCTCCTCTACTTAAAATCATTAGTGTTCATATCTTTTCCCTAGGTGACTTCATCTAGTCACGGTGATTCAAATGCTAATAATTAAGAAATTGAACATCTTCATCTCTACCCAAACACTGAGAACCAGGATTTTACATCCAGCTGTTTCTTGGATATATCCATTTGAATGCTAATAGGGGTCTCAAGTTCAGATCCTATAAACCAGAACTCTTGACTGTTCCCATTCCTCGGGCCTCTTCCTCCAGCAGTATTCCTCATCTCAATAAGTGGTACCATCATCTACCCACTTATGCAAGCTCCAAGCCTAGAAGTAATTTGTGATTTCTTTCTGTTTCCCTCTCATTTCCTTTTCACAGACTCCATCAACGTGATCACAATGTATTTTTATTTTTTTTTGCTTTGGCACATGCTCCCACTTTTTTTTCTTTATTAAATTATTTATTTATTCTAATTTGTTATACATGATGACAGAATGCAATTCATTTCATATTACACATATAGAGCATAATTTTCAAGTCACTGGTAGTACACAAAGTATTTTCACACCATTCATGTCTTCATACAGGTACTTAGGGTAATGATATCTAACTCATTCCACCATCATTCTTACCCCTTTGCCCCCTCCCTTTCCCTCCCTCCCCTTTGCCCTATCTAAAGTTCCTCCATTCTTCCCATGCTTCCCCCCTCCCATTGCCATTATGAGTCAGCATCCTCATATCAAAGAAAATGTTCAGCCTTTGTTTTTTGGGGATTGGCTTACTTCACTTAGAAATAGAAAAAGCAATCATGAAATACATCTGGAAAAATAAGAGACCTAGAATAGCCAAAGCAATCCTTAGAAAGAAGAAAGAAGCTGGTGGCATTACTATTCCAGACCTTAAACTATACTACAAAGCAATAGTAACAAAAACAGCATGGTACTGGCACCAAAATAGACCTGTAGACCAATGGTACGGAACAGAGGACACAGGCACTAACCCACATAACAATAGAAATCTTATATTAGAAAAAGGAGCCAAAAAGTTACCTTGGAGAAAAGATTGCCTTTTCAACAAATAATGCTGGGGAAACTGAAAATGCACATGTAAGAAAATGAAATTAAACTTCTATCTCTCATCATTCACAAAACTTAACATAAAGTGGATGAAGGACCTAGGAAATAAACCAGAGACCTTGCACCTAATGGAAGAAAAAGTAGGCCCAAACCTCTATCATGTCAGATTAGGTGCCAACTTCCTTAATAAGACACCAATATTGCAAGAATTAAAACCAAGAATCAGTAAATAAGATGGATTCAAACGAAAAGTCTTCTCAGCAAAAGAAACAATCATTGAGGTGAAAAGAGAGCCTACAACTTGGGAGCAAATTTTTACCACTTGCATATCAGATGAAGCACTAATCTCTAGTCTCTAGGGTATATAAAGAACTCAAAAAGCTAAACATAAAACAACAACAACAACAGCAACAAATAATCCAATCAATAAATGGGCCAAGAACTGAATAGACACTTCTCAGAAGATGATATACAATCAATCAACAAATATATGAAAAAATGTTCATCATCTCTAGTAATTAAAGAAATGCAAATCAAAACTACTCTAAGATTTTACCTTACTCCAGTCAGAATGGCAGCTGTTAAGAATACAAACAACAATAAGTGTTGGTGAGAATGTGGGGAAAAAGGCACACTCATACACTGCTGGTGGGATTGCAAATTGGTGCAGCCAATCTGGAAAGCAGTATGGAGATTCCTTGGAAAACTGGGAATGGAACCACCATTTGACCCAGCTATCCCACTCCTGGGTCTATACCCAAAGGACTTAAAAACAACCCATTACAGGGATGCAGCCACATCAATGTTTATAGCAGCACAATTCACAATAGCTAAATTGTGGAACCAACCCAAAATGTATTTTTATTAAAATATTAATGTATATTAATTGTGTAACATAGTGGATTGAACTACGACATTTTCATACATGCATATATTATGCATGATCATGTCCATCCTCCCTTCTCCCCTCTCTCAAAGTGTATTTTAAATTTATATGTTTTCCATCTACATTGCCATTGCCTTGTTCTAAACAATGATCATATTCTGCCAGGACAATTGTGTAGTTTCTGGACTATTATTTTTGTTTTCTCAGTTATTCCTGTCCACATAGTAACCAGAGTGATCGCTGGTAAAATATACATCCAATCATGCTGCCCCTTGAATAAAACACTTAGATGTTTTCCAACTTCATCTAGAATAAAGTCCAGGACATTTTCTGCAAAGGCTCTGCATAATTTAGCCCCTGAATATCTTTGAGATCATCTCCCATTATTTCCCCATCCCAGCTTACTCCTTTCTAGCCATACCGTCTCCCTGAATTTACCAAACTGTTTTTCAGCACAATCATCTGCTATATTCCAGGGATTTTCTGGGTGCTTGAGATACACCAAAAAGTAAAACAGGTACAATTCTCTAACTTCAAAGGCATACTTGGTGAATGAGACACACGGTAAATAAAAACTACAAAGGAAAATAAATTCCATATATAAGGAAGGACACAAGTGCCAGAGAGAGAGAGAGAGAGAGAGAGAGAGAGAGAATATGAATGAGCAGAGTAAGAAGTTTTGAGAGTGGTAAGGAATATTCTGAAAATCATACTTTAAGGAAATGAGCATCTCGCAAATGTATTTGATTATAGAATTCTTATTATGATCTTATGGAACTAACCTTGTAGGGAAGGCAATTTAGGACATTATGGTCAACTGACCTTCTCTTCTCCCACCACAAGGCAAGTGCGTCATTTTATAGGGTAGAAACTTGCATCTCACAGAAGTGATTAAGTCACAAATCCTTCCTAGAATTTTAAAAGTTGATTATGAGAATTTTGATGAGATAATCAGTTGAATATCTGGTATATTTGACAGTTGAAGTAGCTTCTCTACATGACACTATTATTTCCAGGAAGAGTCACAGAATAAAACAAATAAAAATAATGTTATAATAATTTTTCTATTGATTTTTGCATGTATAAACATGTCAATAAAAAGTAAATAAATATGTATGACATTACAAATGGAGAAAAGTAATGGGTTAATGCTTTTAAAATTACATTAATGTTTTCTTTTTTAAAAAACATAGGTGATCTGTTCATATACTAATTCTTATGGGCTGAATGTTTATTTCTCTACAAAATTCATATGTTGAAGCCCTAAATCCTATGTGGCTATATTTAGAATAAGGAAGTAATAAGGGTTAAATGAGGTTATACAATGGAGGCCTGATATGATTAAATTAATGTCCTTCTAAGAAGAGACACCAAAGATACCTCTGTCTCTCTATGTCTGTCTTTCTGCCACTGAGAATACACAGGAAAAAGGCCATGTGAGGATATAACTTAATGGTGGCCATCTGCAAGCCAGGAACATGGGTCTCATCAGAAACCAAATTGATTGGAACCTTTATCTTAGACTTCTAGCCTATAGGAACTATACAAAAATAAATTTCTGTAGTTTATCCACATAGCATATTGTATTCTGTTATGACAACCCTGAGAGGACTAGAACATTGATATGTTATCTATTGTAGTACACATATAAATCGCATCTCCTGTCATTTAGCCTTAACTTTTGCAAATTTGTCAATAGCTTTATCAGTTGATTATTTATATATTCTTATCGAATAGGCTATATAACCAGATTTGTCAGTTTATCTTACTAATAATGACTGAAGAATACTTTTAAAATTTTAATTTCAAAAGTTTTTGTCACACAGAACAACAAATATAAGAGTAGAAACATCATCATAAGTATAAATATTTGGGCTAAATTAATTAAAAAACCCTCTTGTATTATATAGTCCAGAAATTTCAAACACAAATGAAAATTTCAAGTGGTCTTATAGAATGTCAGAATTGAAATAACTCAAGTCCTATATTTCATCCTTTCTATTACTAGGGTCATGATTTTTTTCAAATCTACTGTTTAAGGAGTATGTGGTTACACAGGGGCTGGAAACAGCATTCAAAGAGAGCTTGAATGACTCAAAACTATTATGAAGTTACTCTCATAATGAATACATGTCGTTGTGTCTACATGTGTTGAAGATGGATTGGAAGTCTGAGGATTCTTTGAATTAATGTTAATGCAAACAGCATTTATTAAAGATAAGTAATAACAAATAATATATTTTTTTAAAACTCTACAGTAATCTATACAATCAATTAGAATCTAGAGTAACAAAAGTGTTTTCAAGGAGTGGAGTATTTATTACTGACATTCTTTAGAATTACTGGCAAGCTTTGATTATAAAAAGCATGCTAATTTAATATCAGTTTTATCATTGCTTATAAATTCTCCACAGGCAAAGCACTTTTTTTTTTTTGTACCAGGGATTGAACCCCAGGGAACTTAACCACTGAGCTACATCCCCAGCCCATTTTAGATCTTGTCATATTTTATTTAGAGACAGGCTTTCACTAAGTTGCTGAGGCTGGCTTTGAACTCAGAAACTCCTGCCTCAGCCTCCAGAGCTGCTGGGATTACAGGCACGAGTCACTATACCTGACAGCACTTCTTCATTCTACTTCCCTGCCCTCAGTTAATCCTTGGTAACAAGGATATTGGTCAACATTTACTGAAAACCAGTGGGTTAGGGCACACTTAATCATTGTAATGAATACATGAGCTCATAGAGTGTGATTATCCTAAGCAACTTTTCCAGCATGTTTTATGGTGGTTTTCTGACTAGAAGACTTGGAGTCGATTGTTCAATTCCATTAACAAGTTGAGCAAATGGTATTGTATGTGATGAAAGAGAACAATCCCTGGAGGTAAAGGTCAGTCTTTCTGGTTTCTTTCTACTTATTGATCACTAGGACTTGCAACTCTATTTTACTTTCTTCATAATGGTTTCCCTTGTTGGTTGGTAAAGTCAAAATATGTAACACGGTTAAAAGCAATCATATTGTTTTCCTAAATCTATGTTATTATTACAGAAGGTACACTTGTAGTCTACTTTTTTTTACACTTATTTTTTGGCAGATTTTGCTGTGAAATAGAATAATAAAAATTATTTTACCTTTAATACAGATGCTAGAGGGACATTATTTTTATGTTTTCTTTTCTAGCCTTTTTTTATCATGAAAAGAGAGGCTATTTAATCTCTTTTTCTAATTTTCTGTTATTGTTAAATATATAACCTTGGAAAAGATTAGGTAGTTTAATTGTTCCCTATGTTGTATTACTTGAAGAAACCCTGCCCGAGAAACCCTTCTTCTTACTTGAAGAAACACCAATATCAGCCCATATTTTTCAACTTATTAACTTGTCTGCTCCACTCAGCTTTCTCTCTCCTACAGGGCCCCATCTGCAGTTTTAACAATATTGATGGTTAATTCTACGAAGAGTAGTTTAAACTGCAAAACAGAACCCAGAACTGAGCTGCAGAGTGGCCATATGCTCAGAGACATCCCTACAGCATAGAAAGAAATGTTTTCTTGAGATTTTCTATTATTTTGTTGAAAGATAGTCTGGAAGCTTCTGCCCTAAGTGGTTCTGGAGGGCCATAGTAATAAGTTAGATGGTTGTAAACGTGTAATAAAAATGACCCAGTTTAGGCCCTCAGAGTGACTGTATGTTAGGCAGCTGGACAGCGGGGTAGTTCTCAAACTCAAAAGGGATATTGTGCCGTCTTCCATATAATTTGTTGCTTTTTCATTTGAAACTATTTTTGGGGGGGTCCTGAAGTTTTGCTGCTATATTACTGTGCCTAGCAATGTGAATATTTGCCATATCTTTGCAATATAGAAAAGCACTGGGTTTGGAATTATTTCCATCACTTATGAGTCATGTGACCTGAAAAGTGGCTTATTTTTAGTTATTTATAAAATGCTGCTCAAGATGGTTTTAAAAATCAAAGAGGAAAAAGTATATGAAAATTAACTGGTACAAGGCATCAAATCAGTATGGAATTTAAAAGATAATGTTAGGTTTTAAGAACTTCCTAGGTCAATGGAATATCTGTATTCACAGTTGTCTGATTTTTTATTCTTGAATTATTTGGTATTTTAAGGTCAAAAAGTGACTCTCACCTATGTTTAATAAAACAAGTATCCCAAGTATGGATGAGCATGTATAGTTTAATTTTTAAAATGATTTTTCCTAAGTTAGCTAAAATGAGGTAATTATATTTTAGTGTCTTTAGAACTAATATAGAAAGTTAGTCATTTAATGCTGTATTTATTGAAGACATTTAGAAAGAATTTATTTCAGTGTGTGTTTTTATTGCTAACAAACTATTTTAAAAATAAAAGGAGGGCTGGGGATGTGGCTCAAGTGGTAGCGCACTCGCCTGGCATGCGTGCAGCCCGGGTTCGATCCTCAGCACCACATACAAAGATGTGTCTGCCGAAAACTAAAAAATAAATATTAAAAAATTAAAAATAAAAATAAAAATAAAAGGAAAAGCAAGATTATAGGATTAGATAGAATAATTCAAAATAGGATACAATATCAGTATTAGAGATTATTTTCTTAATTCTCCCCAAATAGAAAGCACCTTTATCCCACTAATGACTGAGACAGTAATTAGATATTATTAATAATAAAAAAAAACCAGTGAATCCATTGGTCTGATTTTCCTGCTGTTGTAGTTTACAATGTTATAGAACTATTTTATGACCATATTCACAGTTACTAGTATATGGTTTACAAAATGTTTATTAAAATATTAATTCCATGGAATTAAAAAGTCATTTTATTAGTGTTATGTTGGGAATATTGGGAATTAAGAAAAAAAATTACCAATATTCTTACCCTCTATCATTTAATCACAGTTTTGTTTTCTGCTTCTTCTAGACATTTTATAGTTCCTATCCCAGTTCTATCATCATCATTCGGTATTTTTATTGACCTCTTACCTTGGCCATTTTAATGATAACTTTGCTATTTTCTCTTTCTGCAGTCTATTCTTCTCCAGTCACTGTTTCTCAATGTAATCATCCATTTAAAATAATCTATTTTTTTAAATATATCTTATCTATTAGGATCCCATTCTTATGGGATGGTGGGATTCACTGTGGTGTTTTCATGTATGCACATGGGAAAATTATGTCCGATTTCATTCCACTATCTTTCCTTTTCCTGTCCCTCTTCCCTTCCCTCCTTGGATTCTGCTGTCATATGTAACTAAAAAGAACAATAAATAAATAAATAAAAAGCTAGAAAAAACAAACAAATCCAATTCTAAATTAGTAGAAGAAAAGAAATAATAGAGATCAGAGTGGAAGTAGATGAAATAGTAACTAGTAAAAAGAGAAAATATCAACGAACCTGAATGTTGGTGCTTGGGAAAGAAAGAAAATTGACAAAACTAGCTAGACTAAGAAGAAGAGGGAAAATGACCAAATGAATACAATCAGAAATAAAAGAGTAGATATTACAAAAAAATTAGATTGTCCATTTGTCATTGAATATCATTATGTGGTTTTCTAGCACCTAGAAGAAAAAGACTAAACTTATTATATATATAAATATTATATATATATGTATATATATATATATATATATATATATATATATATATATATTTATACCCTTTTATAATGGTTCCAGCTTTTCATGAGTGATGTGTTCCAAGCACCGAGTGCCTAATGGATGTAAGGCACTCAAAGCATTTTTAAAAATTTATTTCTTACATACATGACAATAGTGAAATTCAAAGCATTTTTGATGAATGAATGAATGAGCCTCCTCTTTCAGAATCCTTCCTTCCTTGCCTTCCTGCCCTCTTCCCCATTTCCACACTCAAATCTTTCTTTGCTTTAAAATTGACATGATTTTTTTTTTCTACCAGAGTGCCAAGTGTTTTTATATTTAAACCTGCAGAGAGGGCTTAAATAAAATGGATTAAGGGATTTTGGCTGTGAGACTCAGCAAGGATGAGTTGGGGCCCTAATCAAGCGTGGGAGATGGTTGGCATAGTGACGAATTACAAAACAGGAGACTCATAAAGGCATGATAAAAGTACAATGGTGTTTATCACTGGAGTTTTATTTTAATCCTGACCTTGTTGTTGATTAATGTTATGATTCTAGAAGAGCATATTCTAGTAAATGAAATAATAGTGCTTGATAATGATGAATTGGAATTATTTCTCTCTCAGGAGAAACCCCCCAACATTTTGGAAGAAATTATTTTAGAATAGGAATGTGATGAGCACAGAGCAGTTTTGAGAGAGAAGTGAGTTTTGGGGAGGATGCTTTAAGAACGGAGTGCTGTCCTTTTACTTTTTAGGGATGAGCTACTCATAAATGCAGACCTGGGGATTTCAGGATAACAGGGGAAGGCATGCTGGACCTTACGTATAGAAAGGAAACTTTGATAGTATAAACGGAAGGGTATATAAACTAAGAGTAGAAGAAAGACTAATAACAGGAATATCAACTCAGTGCAGCCAACTGTGTGTGTGACATTTTCTTACACAGCATATAGTTATAGGGTCAAAGTAATTCAATGGAAAAAAAGTAAAGAAAGGATGAGACTAATGAACCCCAAAAGTATTTTCTTTTCTATTTCTCCTCTAAGAAGGAGCTAGATTGGTTTGATTTTCTGAATAATTGTCCAATAGTTTTTTTTCCCTGATTACTAAACTACTAAAGATTAGTATATTATTTTTCTTCTTTAATATCTGTTTTATTCTACAAAAGACCTTAACAAAAGCATTTTTAACCTATTTTTAAGTATTAAATTAAGAAATACTTATTAGATAAATATTTCTATATTATGATAACCACATAAGATCAATAGTCATAACAAAATGTTTAGTGTACAGTAAGCAATAGGTACAATGTGGTAAGCAGATCATTAGAACTTATTTATCTTTTAATAGTAATTGATATTTTATATCTGTGTAATAGCAACTTTTCATTTCCTTTTCCCCTCAGCTCAAAGCAGCCACTATTCTCATCTGTATCAGTTTGACTATTTAGATACTCACATAAATGGAATCATGAGTATGTGTCTAACTGTGACTGGCTCATTTCACTTAGCATAAAGTTCTCAAGTTTCATCCATGTTTTATATGTCAGGATTCCTTTCTTTTTTTAAAGGCTTGATCTGTCAATTGACATTTAGGTTTTTTCACATCTTTGGTACTTACCATGATTAATGCTGCAACGAATACAATAGTACAAGTAAATCGTTGAGAATCTTATTTCAGTTCTATTTGGATAAATTACTGAGAAATGGTATTTCTGGATCATATGGTAGTTTTAGTTTTAATTTTTTTGAGAACACTCCATACTATTGTCTATAGTGGCTGCACCATTTAACATTTGTACCTGGATTTAATCTACTTTGAGTTGATTTTTTTAGTCTGGTGCAAAATAAAGGTTTAATTTAATTTCATTTGTTTTTATGTGAAGATCCTTCCCTCATTGTGTATTCTTGGCATGCTTTCAAAGATCAGTCAGTTGACCGTGCATGCATGGGTTTATTTCTATGCTCTCTATTCTCTTTCATTAGTTTAGATGTCTGTCTTTATGCTAGTATCATATTGTAATCACAGTAGCTTTTTAATATCTGGAAGTCTGATCTCTCTAGCTTTGCTATTCTTTCTTGTTTTGTCTATTTGGGATTCATTGTAGTCCTTTATAAAAATTAAAGAATTAAAAATATATTTCTGTAAAAATGCTACTGGGATTTTGATATAGATTACAATGATTCTGTATATTGTTTAGGGTAGTATGGACATTTAAAAAATATTTAGTCTTCCAATTCATGAACACAGGGTGTCTTAATTTATTTGCCTTTCCTTTCTTTCCTTCATTAATGATTTTCAGTTTTCAGTGTACAGATCTTTCATCTCTTTGTTTGAATATTGTTATGGTTTAGATATAAGGTGGTCCCCAAACTGTGAAACTCCAAATAAATTTTTCCTCTAATTATTCTTGTCAGATCTTTTAGTTACAGAAGAGAAAAAGCTGACTAAAATATATTCTTAGGTATTTATTTATTTATTTTATTTTATTTTATTTTATTTTTTTTTATTGTTGGTTGTTCAAAACATTACATAGTTCTTGATATATCATCTTTCACACTTTGCTTCAAGTGGGTTATGAACTCCCATTTTTAGCCCATATACAGATTGCAGAATCACATCAATTACACATCCATTGATTTACATATTGCCATACTAGTGACTGTCATGTTCTGCTACCTTTCCTATCCTCTACTATCCCCCCTCCCCTCCCCTCCCCACCCCTCTTCTCTCTCTACCCCCTCTATTGACCTTCATTTCTCCCCCTTTGGATGGCACTAGAGCAGATTATGCTAAGTGAAGCTAGCCAATCCCTAAAAAGCAAATGCCAAATGTCTCCTTTGATATAAGGAGAGTAACTAAGAACAGAGTAGGGACGAAGAGCATGAGAAGAAGATTAACATTAAACAGAGATGAGAGGTGGGAGGGAAAGGGAGAGAAAAGGGAAATTGCATGGAAATGGAAGGAGACCCTCAGGGTTATACAAAAGAACATACAAGAGGAAATGAGGGGAAAGGGAAAAATAATATTCTTAGGTATTTAAAGACAGAGAAGAATTTACTATTGCCATTTTTTCAATTGCTTTCTGTTGGGTAGTTTTTTCTGTTCCTCTTTCAGTTTTCTCTTGTGGCTACTTAATTCTATTTATTTATTTGTCTTTGTATTTAAATGCTTTGAGTTATTTTCTCTTTTGTGTATTTTACAGACTGGGGAATACCCTCACCAGTCAGCTGAGGCAGAGATTTGGGGTCCTCTCAAACCTACTGGTCTAGTGCACTGTCTTTGTTCTCAGTAGCTATCTAATACACATGCCAGGTCTCACCAGTGCTCTGAGACAGGTAAAATAGAAATTAGTACTTCTTGCAGCCCCTAAAATGTTGTAATGTTAGGCAGGTGGTCTGACTCTACAAGGAGAAGTTGGGATCTGTTTTGCATTTTTGTTTTTTGCCCCCTTGCTCTGCTCATAGCCAGGGTGAAGGACCAATGTGAGTGTAATCACATTACTTCAAATCTTAGTCTTTGTTCTTGGTGTTGTTATGCCATATTCGTGGGACCCCAGTAGACCTCCAGGAGCTGAATCCGATGCAATCACACAAGAGTCTTTATTGCAAGCTCGAGCCTGGATTCACAACGGTTCCCGATGCAGTGGTCCCAGGGAGTGAGTCCCGGTCCTTTTTGCAGTGAGATTTTATAGGTTTTGGGGGGATACTCCATGCGTCACAACATCACACAGCAAGTCATTCCATACTGTGGGAAAATCAAACAACAACTCTTAACATTGATTAGCACATTCAATGACGGGAACAAGTTGGGTAGGGTGATTGGTTAGTACAAGAGGGGGATTCGTTTGAACTGATTGGTTTAGGCCACAAGGGGCGTACATGCTAAACTACATGGTTTCCCAACATGTTATCAACCACCATAAACTACTGGGGGGTCATCTGGCATTCCAGGTATTTTCCCTGTCTTATGCTGATTGGAGGTTGCTAGGGGTTGCTATGGGTCCTCACCTAGCCTGACTGAGTCAGGGACACCTGGCGCCACAGACCTCTCCTGTTATTTACAGACAAACAACTCAGCAGGGTGGGTATGTGCTTAGGAGTGCTCTGTGGGTTTTTCCAAGGACAAGGGTCATGCCCCCTTCCTTAGGACAGGCCTTGAGGTAGAAGCTGCTATTATTTATTTATTTTTTAAAATGGAGTCACATCAGTTTCTCAGTGTCCCCAGGTATCTAGAGTATGCCATCTCCTATTTGTATTTTGAGACCCATGAGACCAAAACCAGTCCCTTGGTCAGCCCTTAAAAGTTGGAAGGTATGGTTTAATTCTTTTCCTCCCCAGGGAGAAAGTTGCCTCTGGAGGTTTCTTCCTGATCATATGGCCCTGGGTCAACTGTAGGAATTATGATGAGAGTGTATCTCAAATATTTTGCTGGCCTTGATAGGACTGGTTTTATACCTAATCAAGAGGCAGTAATCTCTGGATTCCTCACAAATGGAATTTGTCCTTGTATTGTTGATTCAATGAGTCTGTGGGAGGAAGAAGGGCCCAGAGTTTCCTATTCTTCTATTTTGCTGATGGTACTCCTTCCATTCACCTATTTTAGTCTTCATGAGACATTCTACTTGTTAAAAAAGCATTTAGTGACCTGCATAGAATTTACTGAGGTTATAAATTATCTTCCAACTCTCCATTGTTACTCAGTAATGAAGCCTGGGTGTCTCACTAACCCAATCCAAATGATGTATTCATACTCCTAGTCAGAAATATATCCTTCCTGAGAATTCAGAAGAATATGTTTTTTTTTCTATTTTATTTCAAAACGATTAAATCTGAAAACCTTATTTTAGTACTTATGTAATAATAGTAAGCAGTATATTAGAAGGCAAACTTTTTGGTTTTTCGCCAAAGATTCATTTTAGTGTTAATAACTGCCTGATTTACAGAAGAATCAAAGCAAAATTGCATGGGCTCTCTCTCGTCCAGTGAGGGGGTCCACGAAACAGGGTAGAGGAGACTGTGGCTGCGGAGTTGCTAATCAAGACCTCCGGAGACCAAGCAAGAAGCAGGTCTGATTTTATTGTGCAATTACTATATATATATATATATATATATATATATATATATATATAAATCAGGCAGTAACTAAGCAGATTTTAGGCAGCCACCAATGCAATATCTGCTAACTGTCCTTGCAGCAACCAATCAAGGAGTGGGCCATGGAGCAAGTGCAGGAACTGCAACACATGGCCTCGCTTCCAGGGCTGTGCCTACGGGGTAAGTGGAGTGCCGCTCACATGCCTAGCAAGAAGGGAGTGGCCTGCCACTCAGATGCCCTTAACGTATGCCATGTATGCAGTACTCTATGTACTTGTCCCCACACAAAACAACGTGTACAAAAGCTGATGTGAGCTGCAAAGCTCCACCCAAATGTAAGACAGTGGTAGGATGATTTAGGCATACATCTGGATATAAGTTTTATTTACTTTTAGATATTCATTTATCCAGCCACCATACTGAGGTATGCAACATTTTCTTTTCCTTTCAATTATGTTTATTTAAAGAACACATGAAAAATGATTTTTTGTCTCTTTCTTTTGGTTATCATTGCCTTTGCTCTCTTCCTTCCCTTCATGCCACTGATCTTTCTTCTTTCCATTTACAACCTACTTTTGTTTTTTTATTACTATCCTGTGGCTGCCAGGACCTCTGTGCCACCCCCACACAAGCACATATGAAAGTTCTGTCAAATTCATCCCACTCTTCTTCCCCTTTCCCACCCCTTCTTCCTCCTCCTCAGTCCTCTTTGTCTACTCTACTTATTTTTTCCCTCTATTTTGGTGAAATTCCCTTTCCCCTTTCCCTCCTTCTGTCTGTCTCTCTCTCTTTTTCTTTTTTAAAAAATGTATTCCCCTAGCTCATTATTTTGGATTAGCTTCCAGATATCAGAAGAAATGCTCAACCTTTGACTTTTTGGGACTGGCTTATTTCACTTAGCATGATGTTCTCCAGTTCCATCCATTTACTGGCCAATGCCATGATTTCATTTGAAGAATGATTTTTAGGATTCTCTTAGAACTCAAAACTGAGGAAACTTAATTTCTAATCAAATTTCAACTAGTAATATTTGTGTAATGAAGGATATAGAAGCCATCAATTTTTTTAACTTTTAAAATTTGTCTTCATTAGTTATACATGACAGTAGAATGCATTTATGTAGTTTAATATATCATACATAGAAGGGATATAATTTGTCATTTTTCTGAGTGTACATGTTGCAGAATCATATTGGTCACATAGTCACATATATACATAAAGTAATAATATCTGTTGCATTCTATCATTCCTACCCATATCCCCTCCACTCCCCTCCCATCTCTTTCCTCTACCTAATCTCAGGTAACACTATTTTTCCCTAGTGCCTCCTGCCTTATTGTGAATTAGCTTCTGCATATTGGAGAAAACATTTGGCCTTTAGTTTTATGGGATTGGCCCTTATTTCACTTAGCATGATATTCTCCAACTCCAACCATTTACCGGCAAATATCATAATTTCACTCTTCTTTAAAGCTGAGTTATATTCCATTAAGTATATATACAACATTTTCTTTATCCATTCATCTATTGAGGGATACTTAGGTTGGTTCTAGAGTCTAACTATTGTGAATTGAGCTGCTATAAACATATCCTCTCTGATAGTGACTACAGAAAAATCAAAAGTAAATGGCAAAATGTAAATATTTTACTTTATTTTGCTTAGTGGGCATTGAACCCAGAGGTGCTTTACCACTGAGCTACATACCTAGCCCCTTTTCTTTTTTATTTTAAGATAACGTCTCATTAAGTTGCTTAGGGCCTCTCTAGGTTGCTGAGTCAGGTCTGGAACTTACGATCCTTCTGCCTCAGCCTCCCTAGCCTCTGGGATTACAGGTGTATGTCACCCCAACTGGCAAAAACATAAATATATTTAGAAATATGCCTTACTAACAAAACATTCAGGAAAGTAAAATAATTAAAAACTTTTAAAAACATCTTTGCTGTGTGAAGTAGAAAGATGGCTCTTTAAAGATATTCATACACTAATCGTTAGAATCTATGACTATGTTATGTTCCATGGCAAAGAAGAATTAAGGTTACAGGTAGAATTATAGTTGCCAATCAACCCACCTTCAAGTAAGGAGTTTATTCCCAGGCAGATCCAGTGTATTCATGATAATCCTTTAAGTATAAAAGAGAGAAGAAGAATCAGTGTAAGAATGACATGATGTGAAAGACTCAGCCAGCCTCTCTGGGGTTGAAGAAGGAAGGGAATTGTAAGCCCAGAAGAGAGGAGACACAGGCAACCCTACAAGCTCAGAAAGGTCCGTAAACAGGTTCTCCCTCAGAGCTGCAGAGGAACGCATCTCTGCCAACACCTTGAATTTAGCTCATGGAGTCCCATTTTTTATTTCTGACTTGTAAAACTTTAAGATGCTAAATTTTTGTTGTTATAAGCCACTAAGTTTGTGGTAATTTATTATAACAGCAATAGGAAACAAATGCCTTTACCTAAAAGAGGTAAAGTTTTATGGGATTGGCCCTTAAGTTTTATGGGATTGGCCGTTTAATTGGCGGAACAACATAAATTATTTATACCTTCTGCCCTGTTATTTATTTATTTGAGAAGAGCGCTTTACTTTCTTCTCAATTCCTTTGAAATTTAGTAGCTGATACTCTGGAGTTCTTATACTTTTTCTTCAGTTTTAAACATAAAGTCTTGCTTTGGGATTGCTCTGTTTTCATCTACCTTTGTACTTTTATTTCCACACAGTAAAGCTTCTGCCATGTTAGCAAAGTCTAATGAAGATGGGCTACCTCTTTTAAAAATATTTAAAAAATTGTGGCAAAATACACATACCATAAAATTTACCCTGTGAATTATTTTAAGTGCACAGTTCACAGAATTAAATACATTCACATTCTCATGCAGCCTATTCCAGAATTCTCTTCGTCTTGCAAAATTGAAACTATACCTTTTAAATAACAACCCCCTTTCCCCCTCCTCCTAGTCCTTGGCACCATTTTGTGTCCCTATAATCCTACCTCCTTTTGTGTCCCTATAATCCTACCTCCTTTTGACATGTTACTTAATCAGCCCAATCCAAAGAGAATTATTCCCCTCTGTGCAACTCCAGCAGTGTGCTTAACTGCACTGTACCCTTATATGCTGCCACATACACTGGGGTTATTTTAATACACCCTGTATGGGTTTCCTTCTGTTCCGTTCTCCAGATTTGTTCTTCTTCCTTCTTCATCCATCCTCCTTCATGCCCCAGACAGCTGACTTGCATGGATGGTTTCTATGGGCTTCCTTGTTCTCTGCTCTCTAATGGAGGCTGTGCATACTAGATTAGAGGTAAAAGAGGAGAAGGAGTGAAGCATTGGCTTGACACGCTTCTAGTTATAGGTGGACAAAATATCTTTATTTTATTTTTATGTGGTGCTGGGGATCGAACCCAGTGCCTCACGCATGGTAGGTGAGTGCTCTACCTCTGAACCACAATGCCAGCCCCCTGCTCTGCTCTCTTGCCCTTTAGGGCTAAGGGTGTAATGGCTATCAGCCTTTACCACACCTGGAGGTACTGCGCCATCTCTCCTGATTTCTCTACATTCTGTACACACCTTTGTAAATAGCTCTTAATTACCCAATTGCTATAGCTGTTTTATGCTGAGATGATGATAGATTAAGGCTTCAGATAATGTTTTTATTATATTTGTTTTGCTCTAGCTCTTCTCCTTAGTTCACTCCTTCTGTTTTGAGTCAGAAAGACTTACCAATAAAGAAAGCAAAGAGTATTCAAAAAGGCAATAAGTAAATAAGTAAGCAAACAAACTCACTCTTTCCACAGGCAAATGACCAAATTAGAGATAAACAACAATAGATTAAGTCTTAGGAATGGCATTATATTTCACCTCTCAAGATCTTTAGAAGATTAAGTGAATTATTTCTGTTAGAAGACATATAACTTCCTCTTTCACTTTTAAAAAAAATTTTCAGCTGTAGAGGAACACAATACATTTATTTTGTTTATTTAGTTTTTTTATTTGTTTTAATTAGTTACACAAGACAGTAGAATGACCTTGACATATCATACATTTGAATCAGATGGGATATAATATCTCATTTTTCTGAGTATACAGGTTGCAGAATCACATTGGTCATGCAGACACATATATACACACAGTAATAATAATATCTGTTTCATTCTACTATCCTTCCTATCTCCCCATCCCCTCTCCTCCCCTCCCATCACTTCTCTCTACCTAATGTAATGTAACACTATTCTTTTTTTCCCTCACATCTTCATACATGTATTTTGTATAATGATGAGGGTTTCTTTCTTTCTTTCTTTCTTTCTTTCTTTCTTTCTTTCTTTCTTTCTTTCTTTCTTTCTTTCTTTCTTTCTTTCTTTCTTTCTTTCTTTCTTTCTGTGGTGCTGGGGATTGAACCCAATGCCTCACGGTGAGGACTGAGGCCTCTGGAACCATGAGCCCCCAAAAGCATTTCCTCCTCTTTTGTCAGAGTGATAAAAAGTTGACAAAACAAGCTATTTTGCACTATACACTATTGTTAACTGTAGTACCCTGCTGTGCAGTAGACATTAAAACCAATTTATTCTGTCTGAATCTTTGAATTCTTTAATTAATGATTCCACGTTCTTTCCTACCTCTCTGACTCAGTCTACTTTCTACTCTCTACTTGTGTGAATTCAATTTTGGTAGATACCATATGTGGAATTGCACTTTTTTTTCTTTTTTACATGTTTTATTTCAATTAGTTTAATGTTTTCTATTATTCATCCATGCTGTCACAATTGACTGGATTTCCCTGTTTTTAAGGCTAAATAGTATTCTACTGTGAACTTATACCACATTTTCTTTATTCATTCATCTACTGATGAACACTTACATTGATTTTATATCTTGGATATTATAAATATTGCTAAAATGATTTTAATTCCTTTGGATCTATGCCCAGAAGTGGGATTACTGGATCATACAGGAGTTATATTTTTCTCTTTTTGAGGAAACTCCATATCATTTTCCATAACTGCTGCAGTAATTTAAATTCCCCACCAATAATGTATAAAAGCTCATTTTTTTCTACACATCCTCCTGAGCTATCATTCTCTTTCATTGTTCTGACAATAGCTATTCTAACTTGTATGAGATGACATCTCATTGTTGATTTCCCTAATGATTTGTGTATTACCCTAATGATTTATAAGGCTGATAAATGTTTTCATGTACCTCCTGGCCGTTTGCCCGTCTTCTTTTGAAAGATATCTGTCTGTTCAGGTCTTTTTCCCATTTTTAGTCATGTTGTTTGTTTTCTCGATGTTGAGGTGTGTGAACTGAATCTATTCCCATTAATATGGTTGTTGTCCTAATAATCTTCTATTGTGTTCTTTCTATTGTGTTCTTTGTTTCTTATTAATCTTATTCATAATACTTCCTTATATATTTGAGAAACTATTTTTATTCTGTATAATCTTACATTTTTGGGTTTCTTTTTTCCAATTTTCAACTTCCAGGTATCTTTTGGAAGTACAGACGTTTTAAAGTTCAGTGACCTTGAATTAATGTACCATTTTCTATATTTTATATAAGAATTTTTCTTGACCTTAAACTGTGAAGTAATAGCCCTGCACTTTATTCTAAACTTTTAAAAGTTTAGTTTTATGTTGTGTTCTTGATTCTCATGGAATTTATTTCTATAAGTTTCTTGAGTTAAGAGACTAGATACACATGAATTTGGCCTTTAGAATACTAGTTGTTCTTGTGTTATATATTTAATGGATTATCCCTTACCTCAGATTTGCAATGCCAAGTCTGCCAAATATCAGTTTTCTGGAAAGGTTTGAGCATGTCTCCATGTTTTATGTTGTCTGTTCCTGCACAAATACAAGGCTAAAAATTACTATAGTTTTATTATAAGATCTTATATCTAGGGAGAAAATCCTTGCTATTTTTGGTATATGTTCTTCCATATAGATTTTAGAACCCATTTTTCAGGACCATCAAATAATAAACACTTTGATTGAAATTATATTGATTCTACTCATTAGTTCAAGGAAAATTGATATTTCTCATTTCCCCCCCAAAATGTATTTATCTCTTTATTTATTTAAGACTTCAAAAATATCTTAAAGTTTTATAATTCCTCCACTGTTATTGCATATATTGTATTAGATTTAATTTCATGTTTTTTTGTTGCTTTTGTTAATAGGAGCCATTTTAATAATAAGGTAAAATTTTAATATAACTTTTGTGTTTTAGAGAATGTCCAGTAAGAAACTTTACTGCCAAATCTACTAGAAATGAATATGTTAATCTAGGTTAAAATACAGTTTGCTGAAACTTCTGAAATATTGTATTAAACTAAAACATTATTAAGATACATATTTTAATAATATTTGAAATTTATTATACAAGGAGTTTCATGACTCCAGTGAAAGTCTTAAAACTAATTTGGAAATTAACCTAAGCTAAATTTTGGCAAATTTTTTTTCTTTAGTACATAAGGCGTCAGAGGAAGTTCAAGGTTTCAGAATTATTTCAAAGCAATGTTTTCTTCATTTATATTCCTTCTATTCCTTTTCATTTTCTTTTTTTGGAAATCCACATTTATTAGAACATTCCCAGAGATGTTCAAATTGGCTCTTTAATATTTGTACTAAGTTTTGGTTTCATTGTTGGTTTATATTTATTTGCAATCAATTTTAATAATGCACTTGAGAAATAGGTATTTTTTTAAAGAATTTGAAATTCAACCTATTATTAAAGTTCTAGCTTTATTTGTTTCCACCTGACAGTAATAAAAGATCTTGCCAGCAAGATAACTTTATATCATTATTTTTGATTCCTAGTCTTCCCTATATTAAAATTTATTATTATTTTTATTATTAATGAAGTATTTTCACTGAAGAAACTGAACATTTTATTTTTGGCATAATTCAGTGTGATATCAACATTCTAAATATTAAGAAATATTTTAGTGGGATAATAGTTTAGTTAGGAAAGAGTTACATTAGTCAATCATAAAAAAAAGTTGTAATAATGCTTTAGAGTCTGAACTGTTTTCTGTTTATAATACCTTACTTGGCAATTCAAAAATAAAATGGATATGAGTTAAAATTATTATTTCTTATTTTATTTGTACCAAGGACACTTTATTAGGTCATATTTGGAATTTTCAAAAAATACCTAAAACCTCTGGATATATTAATAAGTTAACTAAATTAATTTATGGTTAATATAGATTACAAGAACTCTCTAGAATGAGTGCTCAATGGTTTACTAGAAAATGGTGATAGTATGTCCTGGAACAGAGATCCATTTATCATTTTTAATCAGTTTTGAATTAGAATTCACACAACGGTATGGTTTTAGTCATGAAATATTTGTTTCAGTTATAAGAATTTTATTTATTGACTGGATCTATAATGCCAAAGAGTAATAGCCTGTAGGCATTTGACTATTGCTTACCCACCCAATGGTGTGTTGGGATGCATTTGTAATGATAGCTGATGTGACCATGTCTCCTTGCATCTCTGTGCTCAGTGAATTTGAGATCAACCTTGGTGGGAATATTTATACCATAGAAACTGGAAATGCTACAAATCATGTTTTTTAATTCTAGAAAGCTGTTTGCTAAACATTTAGTAGCAAATCACTTGTATTATTTTGTGTTTCATTTCAGTTGATCCTAATAATAAGCTAACAGTGGAGGCTATATTATCATAGTATAAAAGAGGAAATTGGGATTCAGAGAGAATAGATAACTTTATTTACATTTTAATTAGTGCTTTATAGATATAGGTAAAGGTGGAATTCCCCGTGGTATATTTACATATGTACATAAAGTAGTTTGATCAGTTTCATTCCACCATTTTTCCCTGTGCTATCCTGTCTCCCTACTCCTCAATCCCCTTCCTCTGCTCCATTAATCTCTCTTCTATTTTCATTAGATCCTCCTTTGTTACCCTTTATTTTAGTCTAAATTCTGCATATGACTTCTGCAAACTTAACTTTCTAAGTTTGGTTTATTCCACTTAGTGTGATGTTCTCCACATCCTCTAGTTCCATCCATTTACCAGAAAATGCCATAACTTCATTCTTTATGGTTGAGTAAAATTCCATTGTGTATACGCCACATTGTGTAAGAAACCAACCTGGATAACAGGCATCTGGGTTGGTTCCATAATGTGGCTATTGTGAATTGTGCTGCTATAAATATTCATGTGTCTAAATCACTATAGTATGCTGGTTTTAGTTCTTTAGGATGAATAACAGGGAATGCAACAGCTGGATCATATGGTGGTTTTATTCCTAGGTTTCCCCTCCCACACCCATATTGCTTTCCAGAGTGGTTGTATTAATCTGCAGTCCCACCAATAATTATGAGCATACCTTTCTTTTCACATCCTCACCAGCATTTATTATTTTTATTCTTGATAATTCTGACATGAGTAAAATGAAATCTCAGTTTAGTTTTGACTTGCATTTCTCTGATTGCTTGGATGTTGAACATTTTCTTTTTTCACATATTTGTTGACCATTTTAATTCCTTCTTTTGAGAAAAATCTGTTTAGTTCTTTTATTCATTTATTAGTTGGGTTATTTGTTTTCCTGTTGTTAAGTTTTTTGAGTTCTTTATATATTCTGGATATTCATCTCCTGTCTGAGGAGTAGGTGGCAAATATCTTCTCCCATTTTGTAGGCTTTCTCTTCATGTTCTTAATTGTTTGCTGTGCAGAAGCTTTTCAATTGATGCCATCCACTTATCAATTCTTGGATTTATCTCTTGTGTTTTAGGGGTCTTGTTAAGGGAGTCTGTGCCTGTGGCAGTATGTTGGAGTGTTGAGCTTATATTTACAAAGAAACCTTTAAGTAAATAGAAGGAAGACTAGTAGAGTAGAGGAACAGGAACAGAGGAGGAAGGAGGGGAGGGAAGAGGAAGTACTGGGGACTGAACTGGAATAAGTTATAATCCATGCTTGTATTATTATATCAAAATGAACCCCAACATTATATAACTATAATGCAGTAATAAAAAATAATAAATTTCTGAGATTTCCATGTACAGCAGAGTCAGGGTTCAAATCCAAGTCTATCTGACACCATGGCTACTTAATTTTTAAATTATATGGTGTTTCCTTGTTGAGATAGGCATTTAGGGCATATAGACTTTTTCACATTCCTCAAGTGTCTCCTTGAAGTTGTGACCTACTACATAACATCACAGAGCTGACTCTGTACAAGACATCGGGATGTTTAGGGTAGAAACATCTCTCCAACATTTCTCTTGGAGGGGAGAACTTAGTGCCTTACACTATAATGTTTGCATTGTAAATCTACATACAGAAAAAGACGAAGGAAAGGGAAATCATAGAGCACATCCACAGTGTACAAACCTGAGTGAATTATCATTATTGTTATTCTCAGTACTTGTAAGAATGAATAGCAACCCAATATGAAATAAATCAATATTAATATTATAGTACAACCATCTTTAAGTATTAGGATCACTGTCATTGCCATTATTATGTCTACCACATTTTGAGCACTCACTGTGGTCCTGGGGTTTGTGCAAAATATTTTAAATAATATTATCTTATGTAAATCAGTTATTCAACATGTACCTTACACTTGTTCTGAATAAGGCATAGTTTAAAAAATCTCAAAAATTTATAAAGCAGGTATTACTGTACTATTATAGAATGGGAATCCATTTTATGCATGAGAAAAACTAGCTTTAGAAAAGCTTCCAAATTTGTCTAATGTTGAACTGTCCTGACATTCTTTAAATCTTACTTGTTAATATGTGATTTCCCAGAATTCTCAAAAATTAAGGAAATTTTCTGTAAGCTACAATAACTGTGCATGACTAATATGAAGTATTAATTGATAGTGCTGGAGTGATACTGGGCAGTGCCATCATACCTACACTTTTGAGGGAAGAATTTTTTGAGGGAAGAATTTATCTGAACAAAGGATGACACACGATAACGCAAAACCTACTTTCTTGGCATATGAAGTGAAGAGGTCATTAAAATTTCATACTGTTGAAACCCAAAGATTTAAATCATTGTATTTCTCTAGAGAATTAAAGAGATTAGCATCCCTTGCAGAATGTGATCAAGGATCAACATGGGGAAACAAGTATTAGTATGGAAAAGTTCTAATTATTTTCACAAGTTGTAATAAAAATCAATAGCAAATGTTTTGAGAAGACCCATAGGTTTTTCATTTCTAATTGTGATGGGTTTTTCAATTGGGGCTCTGTCTCTACTCCTTAAAGTGACTTTGTCTAACATTATGGAAAGTATATTTTATTCCACGAAATTACTCCAAATACTAGATTTTGTTGTTTTTCATTGATATTTCATAACAAAATCTCTATATATTTTAGAATAATATGCTGCAGTCTCAGCCAGGACACATTAAATTTGAAATTTTTAAGTAACACAGGGATAGCAAACCAGGCAGTTTAATGGTCTCATGATTCAGACTTGAAATCATTTAAAATGAATATTATATAATACAACGTCCTTAATCTAAAGATTGAAATTAAGTTTTCAATTGTAGAAATATTTTCTTTCTCTAGGTAAATCCCTCAGCAAATTTGCAATTTTGATCTTAATATAAATTTGGATTGCTTCGTATCTATCTGAAAGCATAAAATTCTATAGCATTTCAGAGCTCCATTAAAGATAAGGGAAAGAATGGAAGGCAATGATTTGAGAACAATATACAAAACCTGATGGGTTTGGTGGCATGCTGTACTTTTATTTTGGATCATTATAGAAATCATTTAGTCTAACTCCTTCTTTTTAAAGCTTTTAAAAATATTTCTAACAGAACTTTGTAATTAGCCAAAATACTAGAGCATAAAGAAACAAAAGTACACCTTGGGAACTTCCTAGTTTTCTAATATTATTTCTGTTAATATATATTTAAATATATTGAATAATTTTAATTTTCCCAACACTGTTTTAAGTACCCCATGTAGATTTTTTATTTGAAATTTCTGTTGTTATTAGCAGAAACTGTCATAGGTATTTCTATAAGAGTACTCATGCTATGATTACATGTATAACATCTGAGCTGCCCCCATGGAATATGTATTTTGAGTAATCATTTACTTATTCAACAAATATTCAGTTCCAGTTCTATAGCATACACTGTCTAAATTTTATATAGAGAAAATCTTTTTCTTTTATGTCCTTATATTCTAGGTGAGACAGGAAATATGTCTATAATCTGATAGATGCAATAAATGCCATAACAGAAAATAAGATAGAGGGTGTATTGAGTGACGAGCATGCTATTTCATGTAAGTTAACAATGGAAGTTTTTCTGTGATATGCATTTTAAGTAGATATGTAGATGAAGTAAAAGAGGAAGACATGAAAATGTGAGTTGAGGAGGAGGAGGAGGAGGAGGAGGAAGTGGAGGTGGAGGAGGAGGAGGAGAAAGAAATCAGTATAATAAAAGCAGAGAATACAATTTCAGATTTGCATTTGTTCCTATATGACGACATTATCAATTTTGACAAGAACAATGGAAATAGTTAAGGATTGATGTAGACTATTAAGGATTGATGTAGACTATTAGGCATTAAGGATTAACAGAGGACATAGAACAGTTTGTTCTTTCAAATAGATTATCAATAAAAATAGTAATGACCTAAGAAAAGGGCAGATCTATACTTTTAAAACATAACACTGATAGATATATCATGTCTAAGAGGGAAGAAGGAATAGTAAGGGCAAATTGGGGATAAGTACACAAACATAATAAAATTCTTAGTATTTCTGTTTTATATTATTTCATTAGTTTACAAGGAAAGCAATGCTATAATTCATTGTTTATTTAAACACATCTACTAAATATATTTTATTTAAACACATCTACTAAAATATATTTAAAATATATAAAATATATTTTACATAAATATGTATATATAATAAATATATGTTTCCCCTTGAGGTACTTAGTAGCTCATTAGAAGAAGAGCACTAAATAATGAGAATATAAACTTGATGCATTAATTCATCCAATAATAGTGATTCCTATCAGCCAAATGTTATGAGAGGTAGGTACCAAACTATAGCAGGGGACATGCCGGACTTAGTTGGACTTTACATTGAGCATTACAATGCTCATTGGCCTTCATGGAAACCTGACAGCCTCTCTGACCTTGTTCTCTACAACTTTCTACCTGCCATTCCTCTCCTGTGACTCTGGACTCCTCTTGCATTTCTGTGTCTGAGTTTTGAACTTGCTGAGAGTTTTTTCTTGAAAACTCAACTCTTCCTCCTCCTCCTCCTCCTCCTCCTCCTCCTCCTCCTCCTCCTCCTCCTCTTCCTCCTCCTCCTCCTCCATTTCCTTCTCCTTTCTCCTCTTCTTCCTCCTCCTAGGAATTGAATCCAGGGATGCTTAACCACTGAGCAACATCCCCAGCTCTTTTCAAAAACATTTTTTATTTTGAGACAGGGTCTGGCTAAGTTGCTTAGGGCTTCACTAAGTTGTTGAGACTCTTTGAACTTTCCATCCTCTTGCTTCAGCCTCCTGAGCTTCTGGGATTACAGATTCCTATGCTTGATTTCTCATCAGCCTTTGACACAGTTGATATTCCCTGAAGTCCTCTCTTCTTTACTTCTGGGACCGCATGTCCTCAGACCTCATCTGATTTTAACAACTTTCAAGTCCTGTTATTTGATTCTTCTACTCTATTTTTTAAAAATTTCTTATCTGATTCTAATTAGTTTCCCTATTTGAATTAATTTCCTTTTTAAAATTTATTTTTAATTGTCAAATAACAACTCTGTATATTTAGAGTACAATGTGATATTTTGATCCATGTCCATAACATTATGAAAAGACTCAATCAAGTTAACGAACATATCCACCTCCTCACTAATTTATTGTTGTGAGAATGTTAACAATCTATTTTGTCAATTGTGGTATATACATTATTATTAACTGTGGTCACCATGCAGTGCAATAGATCACTCAGACTTGTTCTTCCGGGCTAGCTGAAACATTGTACCCTTCGACTAACACATTCCCTTTCCCTATTCCTTGTTCTTCCTAGCCTCTGGTAGCCACCTTTCTACTCTCTTTCTATGAAATCAACTTTTTTTGAGGTTCTGCATGTAAATGAGTTTGTATAGTATTTGTCTCTCTGTGCTTGCCTTATTTCACTCAGCAAAATAGCCTGAGTTTCACTCATGTTTTTTCAAATGACAGAATTTCCTTCCTTAAGGGTATGTAATATTCTGTTGGGTCTGTGTACTACATTTTCTTTATCCATTTTTCCTTTGATAGCTGAATTCTATACCTTGCCTATTATGGATAATGCTGAAATAAACCCAGGAGTGCAGGTATCTCTTCAACACACTAATTTCAATTCCTTTGGATATATACCCAGAAGTGGGAATGCTGGTGAGTACAGTAGTTCTGATTTTAGTTTCTTGAGAAACTTCCATATTATTTTCCAAAATGATATATTAATTTAAATTCCCCTCAAGACTGCAATGCCTTTATTTTCTTCATATTCTTTCCAGCACTTGTTATCATTCTAACAGGCATGAGGTGATATCTCATTGTTTTTAATTTTCATTTCCTTAATGATTACAGACTGAGCATTTTTCATATATCTGTTGGCCCTTTGTATCTCTTTTATTAAGAAACATCTATTTTTTAATTAAGCTATTTGTTTCCTTTCTCTGGAGATACTGAGTTCCTTACATATCTAGGATGTAAGGCCCTTGTCAGATGTATGGTTTGCAAATATTTTCCCTCAGTTGATGGGTTGTTGCTCTACACGGTTGTTTCACTTTTATGTTTTTCAATTGCTCCCTTACATTCTGATTCACAAATAGCATCTCCACCTCCATATTGAAATGGGAAGTTACTGCCATCCCATATATACTGACTCTTACTTCAGGGTCTACCTTGGCTTCTGGAGATGCCATCCATCCATTCTTCCTATATGGAGACCTTTCTTCTTTCACACTCAACAATTAATGTGCTGTTACGTATGGTATGTTTGTTAATCTTTTCTTAGAGGTTTCCCTTTCTCTGAATGTTGCTTCCATTCTGTTGTCCAGGTTAACACCATTTCCTGCATTACCTTATAAATAATCTCTACTTCAATTTCTGCCCATGCCAGTGTGCTTCACCTAATCGCCATAATTATCATGTCAAAAAGCAAAACACTTAGTTGCTTCCCTGATTAAATCCTCTGTTTATATCTATTGTGTATAAAATTTGAGCAAAATCTATTCTGGAACATGAAATCTTTTAAGAGTATGCTTTCAAGCTATTCTCTCAGTCCGATGTTCTATGTGTCCTGAGTGACTTGCCTCTAGAAGCCTATATGTTCCATGTATATTGAATGTCTACTTTCTCCAGGCTTATTAGACTTTTCTCTTTTTGTATTATTTTATTAATGCATGATAGTTAAACATAATAGTTGGGTTCATTTTGAGATAATTATACAAGCATTGAATTTAATTTGCTCCATTTCAATCTTTGGAAGCTCCCATTTCCCTCCCCTCCTACCTCCCCCTATTATGCTTCCTCTCCTCTAGTGGTTATTTATTTATTTATTCATTGCTGCTTTATAGATATACATAAAGGTGGAAATTAATGTGTTATATTTATATAGGCATATATCACAATTCTGTCAAATTGTTTCCATATTTTCTCCCCATTCCTTTCCTCTTCCTTCCCCACTTAATCTCCTTCTACTCCACTAATCTTCCATTTATGTTTATGATTTATGACACCCACCCTCACCCACTTAATTGGCTCTAGCTTCTGTATATGAGATAAAACATTCAGTTCTTCACTTTTTAAGTCTGACTTATTTCACTTAGCCTGATGTCCTCATGTTCCATACGTTTATAAGCACATGCCACAACTTCATTCTTCTTATGGCCAAGTAATACTCTATTGTGTATATATGCCACATTTTCTTAATTCATTACTCTATTGACAGACATTTGGACTGCTTCTATAACTTGGCCATTGTGAGTTGCATTGCTGTAAATGTTGATGTGCCTGAATCACTGTTAATATGCTGATTTTAGTTCTTTTGGACAAATACCAAGGAGTGGGACAGTTGGGTCATATGGTTGTTCCATTCCTAGTTTTTTGAGGAATCTCCATACAGTTTTCCAGATGGTTGTATTAATTTGTAGTTCCACCAAAAATGTATGAGTGTACCTTTTCTCCCATCTCCTTGCCAGTATTTGTTATTATTTGTATTCTTGATGATTGCCATCTAGCTGGAGTGAGAAGAAATCTTAGTGTAATTTTGGTTTGCATTTCTCTGATTGCTGGAGGTGTCAAACATTTTTTCATGTATTTGTTGGTTACTTGTGTTTCTTCTTTTGAGAAATGTCTGGTTAGTTCTTTTGCCTATTTGTTGTTTTTTTTTTTTTTTTTGCATTAAGCTTTTTGAGGTCTTTTTGTATTTGTATTCTGGATATTAATCACCTGTCAGATGAGTAGCTATCAAACATTTTCTTCCATTTTGTAGGCTCTCTCTTCAAGCTCTTAATAATTTCTTTTGCTGAGCAGACAGTTTTTAATTTGATGGCTGTCCTACTTACCGATTCTTGGTTTTTATCTCTTATCCTATAGAAGTCTTGGTGAAGCAATTGTTCTTGCACCAATATGTTGAAAGTGTTCACTGTGTTTTTTCTTCTAGCAATTGCAAAGTTTCTAGTCTAATTCTTAAGTCTTGCCAGGAATGGTGGTGTATTACTGTAATCCCAGTAGCTGGGGAGGCTGAAGCAGCAGGATCACAAGTTTAAAACCAGCCTCAGCAACTTAGTGAGGCCTTAAATAACTTAGCAAGACTTGTCTCCAAATAAAAAACAAAAAGGGCTGGGGATGTGCCTTAGTGATTAAGTGCCCTTAGGTTCAATTCCTGGTACCAAAAAGCAGAGCAAAGCAACAAACAAACAAACAATTCCTAAGTCATTAATCTGCTTTGATTTGACATTTGTGCAAGGTGAGATATAGGGATCTAGTTTCATTCTTGTGCAAATGAATATCCAGTTACCCTCAGCACCATTTGTTTAAAAAGCTATCTTTTCTCCAATGTTTATTTTTGGCACCTTTATGAAGTATCAGAGGACTCTAATTATGTGGGTTTGTCTTTTTGTCTTCTATTCCATTCCATTGGTCTTCTATTTTGATGCCAATACCATGCTGTTTTTGTGACTATAGTGCTGTAGTATAATTTTGGATAGGGTATTATAATGCCTCCAGCATTGCTTTTCTTTGGTCTTTGGGGTCAAATTTTAAGACACAATTTTAAGACTTTTTTCTAGTTCTGTGATGAATGTCATTGGCATTTTGATAGAGTATACATTGAATCTGTATATGGCTTTTGGTAATATGGCCATTTTGACAATATTAATTCTGCCTAAAGAACTAAGAATGAAAGAACTAAGAACTTGGGAGGTCTTTCTATTTTCTAAGGTCTTCTTTAATTTCTTTTTTCAGGGTTCTATGATTTTCATTGTAGAGATCTTTCTCCTCCTTCATTAGATTCATTCCCAAGTATTTTATTTTATCTTTGAGTTCTTTTGTGTGTGAATGGAATAGTTTTCTTATTTCTTTCTCAGTAGAATCACTATTGGAGTAAAGGAAAGCTATTGATTTATGAATGTTGATCTCATATCCTGCTGCTGTGCTGATTTCACTTATCAGTTCTAGAAGTCTTCTGGTGAATTTTTTGGGGTCTTAGCCATATAGAGTCATGTCATCATCAAACAGAGATAATTCAACTTTTTTCTATTTGTATCCTTTAATTTCCTTCTCTTGCCTGATTGCACTGGCCAGAGTTTGAAGGACTATATTGAATAGGAGTAGTAAGAGTGGACATCCTTGTCTTTTAAATGGACAGTGTCCTTCCTGAAAATAGTGGCTATGTTTCAATCTTTTTTTTTTATTTTGCTTTCCAACTTTTGAAATCACAAGTGTCATATAATTGATGTTCAACTGAATTGTTTATTGCCTGACTGACAAAGTACATTAAAATTTCCTTGTCTTATTCCTGATTTTAGAGGAAATGCTTTCAGTTTTTCTTCATTCAGTATGCTGTTGGCTTTCGGTTTGACATTTTTGCCTTTATAAAGTTGAGGTAATTTCTTTCTATCCCTAGTTTCTTCACTGAGATGACTGTGTCACTAAGTGATGTCATCTTATGAGTACATGTAGTCTGTCATTGACTGATATGTCATAGTGCAGCACATGAGTGTACTTAGCATTGCAAGAGAAATTTAAGAACTACAACAAATATATATTTTTTTCATAGACATATCTGTAGACAGGTTTGCTGCATTTAATCAGAAGATTATTAAATTTGAGCTCTTAGAAACAATATTTTAGTATTGAATGTATTTTTGATAGTTTTGGAAGCCAGTAAATTCTAAAATTCATTTGACTTATTGAAGTTGTCAGAGGGAATGATTAAAAATTGAAAGTTTTTACAGTTCTCTTCAAACTGCTTTTATGTTAACAGCACAAGCAACGTATTTGCAAGTATTCTAAAACAGAATATTTTCATTTGTTAGTATTCATTGCACTGGAAAAGAATGTATTTCAAAGTATTAGTAAACTGTATTTGAAGATGCTTTTTTAAACGATTATTATAATTGTAAAAATGATACCTGCAGAGGATTGCAAATTCAAAGTCAGACTCGGCAACTTAGTGAGCAACTTAGCTCAGTGGTAGAGTACCCCTGGGTTAAATCCCAATACTGCATAAAAGAAAAAGATACCACCATGCCAATGTTTATTGCAGCACTATTTGTAATAGATAAGATGTGGAATCCATTTGGTGCCCATCAACAGAAGCATGCACAAAGAAAATATGAAATATATTTACAATGGAATATCATTTAGCCACAAAGAGGAATGAAACCCTATTATTTGCAGCAAAATGAATGGAACTGGAGGATATTATCTTAAGTAAAAGAAACCAGACACAAAAAAGATGAGTACTTCTTATTCTTTCTTGTATGTGGAAACTAAAGAAGTTGACTTCAATGTAGGCTAAGGGTTGCTAAAGATTGGAAAAGAGGGATAGTAGATAAAGAGAGGCTGGATTTGATTAGTGCATGCTTGTATGCATGTGTTGAAATGTCACACTGAACTCCATTAATAAGCACAATTGATATATGTTAATCAAAACTAAACTAAAATATGAAAAATACATAAAACTAAAACTATGAAAATAAGATGAATAGATATGTTTTAAAGATGCTTAATTTTTCAATATCCATTTTCTGTCTCATTGAGTTTTCAAGATAAATGAATTATTTTTCTCTTATGTACTATTTTTTTTTTTCATAGTTGGCCTTTTGTGATGAAATTGCATAATTTTATCTGTTTCCATTTTCTGTAAAAGATGTTATTGAATATATAATGTTAATTCCATTCTTGATTATTTCATATTTAAAATTATGAATTTTATTCAATACAATTAATTGAGTGCCTATTGGGTGCAAGATCCTGTTTACATGCTTGGGATTCAAATGCTTGGAATCCATAGGAGTAGCAAAGAGAGGCTTCCTTTTGATTCAGTTATTAGAGCAAAAATGCATGGGAAGGTAGAGGAGGGCCAGCTGGCCAACTCTTTCCAGGGGAAATCAGAGAAAAGGTGCCTCATAAAGAGGTAACTCTTGAAATGTCCTGAAGGAGCAGCATGGTTGGGTGCCTGGATCATGAGCTAGTGGGCCCACCTCAGATAATTAGAAAATGTTGTGCATAACAAGAGGATAACGTTGACATGACCTACATTAGAACATAAGGCAGAATATTCTTTGCTTTCCCAATAAAAGGGAAAAAATCATTATTTAATGATACAGTCATACTCCTATTATTCAAAGAATTTATAATAATAACAACAAAGATAGTCTCAATTCTAAACTATTGACCATTAGTCAAATATTCTAACTATGATAAACATATTAGTAAATGTGCATTGGTATTTTTAGAACTATAGATCTAAATGAGAGAAGAAACTAAGAAATGATTCATACCTTCTTAGAACTTAGGTATGGTGATGTACCCCATTGTACCCCACAGAAACCACTGCACAGCTGGGGAGGTAAAAGGTAGGGACCCTGGCACCCACATCCCACTGCAGTCATCTAATGCAACATACTAAAGAAGACCATGAGGTAGGAGTGCTGGTCAAGGAGGAAATACAAGCAGCATCATGAATTAAGTCCAACATGAAAGGCTGCCAGTTAAGGAGATTCTCTGAGTTGAGCGCTGAATACTGAATAGTAAGGTGAGCCATGCCCCAAGGCAGAGAACATTCCTGGTTACTAAACTGGCCTGTAGTTGTGAACGTTTCCGGGCAGCACTTTGTGCCAAACTTGCGTGTGCAGAAATAGTCAAACAGATGTCCAGATGGAACAGGCCCTATTTTATTAAAAAATAAAAAAATAAGAAAAATAAACAGGAAAGAGCTCACATGGGAGCTATAAATACAGAGGGGAAAGTAAAAACAAAAAAAAAAAAAAAGGAAGGGAACAGAAGTAGAAAGTATATAGAAATCAAAGGTTGTGATTTTACTGTAGGGTTTTAAAAATGTACTGTTAATATTGTAGGTCTGTAACACTGTGTTGGGTGTGTATGTTGAAATTACACCATAGAGTCAGAGAGACTGTTCAGTTGCTCTTCAGATATTAGCCAGTAGAGTTTTCTCTTAAGGCCCTGTCTCTAAATATTCTCACATGAACATATGAATTTTGCAGAAAGACATACTTCAGTCTGTAAAATACAGTAACATTGCTTTCACAGATTTTGGGGAGTACAGTGTGGCTATCTTTGGAGTGCCATTATTCTGCCTACCACATAGGAAATTCTAGATTATGAAAATTCTGTTGCAAAGATTACCAATATATAGTCCAGTAAGCATCATTCTGGGATGTGTTAATTTCATTATCTCTGAATTTCTAATTTCAATTTATCCATTTATGTAAATGAATACTTATTGGAGAAGTCATTATTAGGCCCATGACCTTGAAAATTGAATATATTAAAATTATTATACATACTTAATGGTTGTACCTTTTTATGGTTCTAGGAACATTTTCCTTCAGCATATAAAATGTACAAGTCTGCTCTAAGTATCCATTAAAAAAAAACAAATAACTTCACATGAACATTATCCTTCTCTCTCTCTTTTTCTCTCTCTATTGCTCTCTCTCTCTCTCTCTCTCTCTCTCACACACACACACACACACACAAAACACATAGAAGAGAATCTAATTTAGCAACAGATATGAAAGTTTGCAACTCTTATTAAAACTAAGTTTCAATATGTACTAACCTGCAGAAGAGAGGATATGGAAAGCAGAGTAGGAAAACATTTTCTGCCAATGTAATTAGTAACATTTAAGGAGAAAGATAGTCTGAATCTGGTGAATAAGCTTGAGTTTTAATTCACTATATAATTCACTGCTTCCTTGAGATTTGTATTTGGGGTGTAGTGAACAGATGGGGGTAAATAAGAAATTATGATTCTATTTTAGAAAAAAAACATTTGTTTCTCAAAGTGGTCCAACTTTGGATCATAATGCTTCATCACTCAGCCAGCATCAGATGGGGGGCCAGGAAGGCAGGGGGCTTGGGTAAGAGTTCATTCAAATGGGTTCCAAGCTTTCACTGGTAAGAGCCCAGAGGAGGTATTGCAAATCCAAGATCCTTGTCTCTTTCATTGCATATAACTACAAATCACATGAGGGTGTAAGCATCCCTTTAACTCTCCTTCAGGAGAACTACTTACATAAATTTTCTTCATCTCTATGTTACCTAACATTGTCAAAGTGAAAATTGGTATTGAAAATCAGGATTGGGTCCTATTGCCCTGGTGTTGAAAATTAAAACCTGAGAAACGCCTAGGCAAGAGCAAAACGTTTTATTTAAAGGATAGGAGAGAGAGAGAGAGAGAGAGAGAGAGAGAGAGAGAGAGAGAGAGAGAGAGAGAGATACAGGCTCCTCCAGAGAGCAGGGGTCCAAAGGTGGTGCCCAGGGGAGTGGGGGTGTCTTGCCCCTTTATTTTTTTTTTTATTTTTTATTGTTGGTTGTTCAAAACATTACATAGTTCTTGATATATCATATTTCACACTTTGATTCAAGTGGGTTATGAACCCCCATTTTTACCCTGTACAGATTGCAGAATCATATCAGTTACACATTCATTGATTTACATGTTGCCATACTAGTGTCTATTGTATTCTGCTGCCTTTCCTATCCTCTACTATCCCCCCTCCCCTCCCCTCCCCTCTTCTCTCTCTACCCCCTCTACTGTCATTCATTTCTCCCCCTTGTATTATTTTTCCCTAACCCTCACTTCCTCTTGTATGTAATTTTGTATAACCCTGAGGGTCTCCTTCCATTTCCATGCAATTTCCCTTCTCTCTCCCTTTCCCTCCCACCTCTCATCCCTGTTTAATGTTAATCTTCTTCTCATGCTCTTCGTCCCTACTCTGTTCTTAGTTACTCTCCTTATATCAAAGAAGACATTTGGCATTTGTTTTTTAGGGACTGGCTAGCTTCACTTAGCATAATCTGCTCTAATGCCATCCATTTCCCTGCAAATTCTATGATTTTGTCATTTTTTAATGCAGAGTAATACTCCATTGTGTATAAATGCCACATTTTTTTTATCCATTCGTCTATTGAAGGGCATCTAGGTTGGTTCCACAGTCTTGCTATTGTGAATTGTGCTGCTACGAACATCGATGTAGCAGTGTCCCTGTAGCATGCTCTTTTTAGGTCTTTAGGGAATAGACCGAGAAGGGGAATAGCTGGGTCAAATGGTGGTTCCATTCCCAGCTTTCCAAGAAATCTCCATACTGCTTTCCAAATTGGCTGCACCAATTTGCAGTCCCACCAGCAATGTACAAGTGTACCCTTTTCCCCACATCCTCGCCAGCACTTGTTGCTGTTTGACTTCATAATGGCTGCCAATCTTACTGGAGTGAGATGGTATCTTAGGGTGGTTTTGATTTGCATTTCTCTGACTGCTAGAGATGGTGAGCATTTTTTCATGTACTTGTTGATTGATTGTATGTCCTCCTCTGAGAAGTGTCTGTTCAGGTCCTTGGCCTTTTTGTTGACTGGGTTATTTGTTATCTTATTGTCTAATTTTTTGAGTTCTTTGTATACTCTGGATATTAGGGCTCTATCTGAAGTGTGAGGAGTAAAGATTTGTTCCCAGGATGTAGGCTCCCTATTTACCTCTCTTATTGTTTCTTTTGCTGAGAAAAAACTTTTTAGTTTGAGTAAGTCCCATTTGTTGATTCTAGTTATTAACTTTTGTGCTATGGGTGTCCTATTGAGGAATTTGGAGCCCGACCCCACAGTATGTAGATCGTAGCCAACTTTTTCTTCTATCAGACGGCGTGTCTCTGATTTGATATCAAGCTCCTTGATCCATTTTGAATTAACTTTTGTGCATGGTGAGAGAAAGGGATTCAGTTTCATTTTGTTGCATATGGATTTCCAGTTTTCCCAGCACCATTTGTTGAAGATGCTATCCTTCCTCCATTGCATGCTTTTAGCCCCTTTATCAAATATAAGATAGTTGTAGTTTTGTGGATTGGTTTCTGTGTCCTCTATTCTGTACCATTGGTCCACCCGCCTGTTTTGGTACCAGTACCATGCTGTTTTTGTTACTATTGTTCTGTAGTATAGTTTGAAGTCTGGTATCGCTATACCGCCTGATTCACACTTCCTGCTTAGCATTGTTTTTGCTATTCTGGGTCTTTTATTTTTCCATATGAATTTCATGATTGCTTTCTCTATTTCTACAAGAAATGCCTTTGGGATTTTAATTGGAATTGCATTAAACCTATAGAGAACTTTTGGTAATATCGCCATTTTGATGATGTTAGTTCTGCCTATCCATGAACAGGGTATATTTTTCCATCTTCTAAGATCTTCTTCTATTTCTCTCTTTAGAGTTCTGTAGTTTTCATTGTATAAGTCTTTCACCTCTTTTGTTAGGTTGATTCCCAAGTATTTTATTTTTTTTGAGGATATTGTGAATGGACTGGTTGTCCTCATTTCCATTTCAGAGGATTTGTCGCTGATATACAGGAATGCCTTTGATTTATGCGTGTTGATTTTATATCCTGCCACTTTGCTGAATTCATTTATTAGCTCTAATAGTTTCTTTGTAGACCCTTTTGGGTCTGCTAGGTATAGAATCATGTCACCTGCAAACAGTGATAATTTAAGTTCTTCTTTTCCTATTTTTATGCCTTTAATTTCTTTCGTCTGTCTAATTGCTCTGGCCAGTGTTTCGAGAACTATGTTGAACAGAAGTGGTGAGAGAGGGCATCCCTGTCTTGTTCCAGATTTTAGAGGGAATGCCTTCAGTTTTTCTCCATTCAGAATGATGCTAGCCTGAGGCTTAGCATAGATTGCTTTTACAATATTGAGGTATGTTCCTGTTATCCCTAGTTTTTCTAGAGTTTTGAACATAAAGGGATGCTGTACTTTGTCAAATGCTTTTTCCGCATCTATCGAGATGATCATATGGTTCTTATCTTTAAGTCTATTGATGTGGTGAATAACATTTATTGATTTCCGTATATTGAACCAGCCTTGCATCCCAGGGATGAATCGTACTTGATCATGGTGCACAATTTTTTTGATATGTTTTTGTATCCGATTCGCCAGAATTTTATTGAGGATTTTTGCATCTTGGTTCATTAGAGATATTGGTCTGTAGTTTTCTTTCTTTGAAGTGTCTTTGTCTGGTTTAGGTATCAGGGTGATGTTGGCCTCGTAGAATGAATTTGGAAGTTCTCCCTCTTTTTCTATTTCCTGAAGTAGCTTGAAAAGTATTGGTATTAGTTCCTCTTTAAAGGTTTTGTAAAACTCTGCTGTATACCCATCCGGACCTGGGCTTTTCTTAGTTGGTAGTCTTTTGATGGTTTCTTCTATTTCCTCAATTGATATTGGTCTGTTTAGGTTGTCTATATCCTCCTGACTCAATCTGGGCAGATCATATGACTTAAGAAATTTATCTATGCCTTCACTATCTTCTAATTTATTGGAGTATAAGGATTCAAAATAATTTCTGATTATCTTCTGTATTTCTGAAGTGTCTGTTGTGATATTGCCTTTTTCATCCCGTATGCTAGTAATTTGAGTTCTCTCTCTTCTCTTCGTTAGCATGGCTAAGGGTCTGTCGATTTTATTTATTTTTTCAAAGAACCAACTTTTAGTTTTGTCAATTTTTTCAATTGTTTCTTTTGTTTCGATTTCATTAATTTCAGCTCTGATTTTAATTATTTCTTGCCTTCTACTTCTTTTGCTGTTGTTTTGCTCTTCTTTTTCTAGGATTTTGAGATGAAGTATGAGATCATTTATTTGTTGGTTTTTTCTTTTTTTAAGGAATGAACTCCAAGCAATGAATTTTCCTCTTAGAACTGCTTTCAATGTGTCCCATAGATTCCGATATGTTGTGTCTGTGTTTTCATTTATCTCTAAGAATTTTTAATTTCCTCCTTGATGTCTTCTAAAACCCATTGATCATTCAGTAACCTATTGTTCATTCTCCAAGTGATGCACGATTTTTCCTTCCTTCTTTTTTCGTTGATTTTCAGTTTCATTCCATTATGATCAGATAAGATGCATGGTATTATCTCTACTCCTTTATATTGTCTAAGAGTTGCCCTGTGACATAATATATGATCTATTTTTGAGAAGGATCCATGTGCTGCTGAGAAAAAAGTGTAACTGCTTGATGTTGGGTGGTATATTCTATATGTCAATTAAGTCTAGGTTATTAATTGTGTTATTGAATTCTATAGTTTCCTTATTCAACTTTTGTTTGGAAGATCTGTCCAGTGGCGAGAGAGGTGTGTTGAAGTCTCCCATGATTATTGTATGGTGGTCTATTAGACTCTTGAACTTGAGAAGAGTTTGTTTGATGAACATAGCTGCACCATTGTTTGGGGCATATATATTTATGATTGTTATGTCTTGTTGGTGTATGGTTCCCTTGAGCAGTATGTAGTGTCCCTCTTTATCCCTTCTGATTAACTTGGGCTTGAAATCTATTTTATTTGATATGAGTATGGACACTCCTGCTTGTTTCCGAAGTCCATATGAGTGATATGATTTTTCCCAACCTTTCACCTTCAGCCTATGTATGTCTTTTCCTATCAAATGCGTCTCCTGTAGGCAGCATATTGTTGGGTCTTGTTTTGTGATCCATTCTACTAGCCTGTGTCTCTTAATTGGTGAGTTTAAGCCATTAACATTTAGGGTAATTATTGAGATACGGGTTGTTTTTCCAGCCATATTTGTTTATTTATGTTACTAAACATGGTTTGTTTTCCTCTATGATTATTTCCCCCCCTTTACTGTCCTACCTCCCACTGTTGGTTTTCATTGTTATTTTCCATTTCCTTTTCCTGTAATGTTTTGCTGAGGATGTTTTGAAGAGATGGTTTTCTAGCTGCAAATTCTTTTAACTTTTGTTTATCGTGGAAGGTTTTAATTTCATCTTCCATCCTGAAGCTTAATTTCGCTGGATACACAATTCTTGGTTGGAACCCATTTTCTTTCAGTGTTTGAAATATGTTATTCCAGGATCTTCTAGCTTTCAGAGTCTGTGTTGAAAGATCAGCTGTTATCCTGATTGGCTTACCCCTAAATGTAATCTGCTTCCTTTCTCTTGTAGCTTTTAAAATTCTCTCCTTATTCTGTATGTTGGGCATCTTCATTGTAATGTGTCTAGGTGTGGATCTCTTATGATTTTGCACATTCGGCGTCCTGTAGGCTTTTAGGATTTGGGATTCTGTCTCATTCTTCAAGTCTGGGAAGTTTTCTCGTATTATTTCATTGAATAATTGCTCATTCCTTTGGTTTGGAGCTCTATACCTTCCTGTATCCCAATGACTCTTAAGTTTGGTCTCTTAATGTTATCCCATATTTCTTGGATGTTCTGCTCATGGTTTCTTAACAGTCTTGCTGAGCTGTCTATGTTCTTTTCAAGTTGAAATACTTTGTCTTCATTGTCTGATGTTCTATCTTCTAAGTGTTCTACTCTGCTGGTAGTATTCTCCATTGAGTTTTTAAGTTGGTTTATTGCTTCCTGCATTTCTAGGATTTCTGTTTGTTTGTTTTTTATAACCTCTATCTCCCTGTATAGTTGATCTTTTGCTTCCTGGATTTGTTTGTGTAATTCATTGTTGAAGTGATCTTTCATTGTCTGATTTTGCTGTCTAATGTCTTCCTTGATACTCCAGATCATCTGAAGCATGTATATCCTGAATTCTTTATCTGACATTGCATCTGCTGCAGCTGTTACCTCTTCTAAATTTGAGTTGACCTGCAATGCTTGTGGTCCTTTCTTTCCTTGTCTTTTCATACTGCTTGCGTTTCTTTCTGCTTGGTGAAACTGTTGTGTTTTTGAAAAATTTTCCCCCTATATATTTATATTGCTCTTGTATAGTTGAAAAGTCTCCCTTGCAGGGTCGGGCGGTGGTCTGCCTACCTTGCAGGCGTGGGCGGCGGCTCTGCTCTGCCCCTACTCCAATTGGGGTGACGTGTGTACCACGCTGGCAGGCCACCAGGCCTGGTCCGCCAGTCGGTTGCAGGTCTGCCTACCTTGCAGGCGCGGGCGGTGGGTCTGCTCTGCTCCTCCTCCAATTGGTGTGTCTTGTCTACCACACCCGCAGACCGCTGGGCCTGTTCCGGGCGCGGGCGAAGCCTCTGCTCTGCTCCTACTCCAATTGGGGTGACGTGCCTAGCACCCCAGCCGGCCGCTGGGCCTGTTCCACCGGTAGGTCGCAGGTCTGCCTACCTTGTGGGAACGGGCGGCGGCTCTGCTCTGCCCCTACTCCAAATGGGGTGACATGTCTGTAGCGCTGGCAGGCCACTGGGCCTGTTCTGCTGGTCGGTCGCAGGTCTGCCTACCTTTCGGGTGCGGGTGGCGGCTCTGCTCTGCCCCTACTCCAATTGGGGTGTCGTGACTACCACGCCAGCAGGTCGCTGGGCCTGTTCCGGGCGCGGGCGGCAGCTCTGCTCTGCCCCTACTCCAATTGGGGTGATGTGTGTACCACACCGGCAGTCCGCTGGGCCTGATCCGCCGGTCTGTCGCAGGTCTGTCTACCTGTAGGCGCGGGCGGTGGCTCTACCCTGCCCCTCCTACCAGCCCGTGGACCGCTGGGCCTGATCCGGGCGTGGGTGAAGGCTCTGCTCTGCCCCTACTCTAGTTGGGGTGACGTGTGTACCACGCTGGCAGGCCGCTGGGCCTGATCCGCTGGTCTGTCGCAGGTCTGCCTACCTTTCAGGCGCGGGCGGCAGCTCTGCCCTGCCCCTCCTACCACGCCCGCGGACCACTGGGCCTGTTCTGCCGGTTGGTCGCAGGTCTGCCTACCTTGCAGGTGCAGGTGGCGGCTCTGCTCTGCCCCTACTCCAATTTGGGTCATGCCAGTGGGCCATTGGGCCTGTTCCGGGCGCGGGCGGTGCCTCTGCTCTGCCCCTCTGGCTTGATGACAAAGTGAGAGAGACTCGGGTGTTTGTGACTCACTTTCTTTACCAGGAGACCAACTGTTTCTGTCGCCACTGGTATCGATGAAGTTCTCTCCTCCGCCGCTTTCTGATGACATCAGATCTCTGCCATGTTGGTATCCCATGCGAATGGCAGCATTTCGTTCCCTTTGCCGGGTGACCAAAGCAATGGGTGAGTCCCGACCGGCCCTCACAAGCCCCGTCTCAGTCCTGTTGCCACTGCCTATGAAGGCTCGGTTGGTATTTACCTCCACAGTATTCAGCAGGACCCGGACCGAGAAGCAGTTTATGCGGATTCTTTAGCCCTGGGCCAGAGCAGTTCCGGGAGCCAGAATTCGGCCACTCCGTGCTCGGTGTATGTTCTGATAGGAGCAGCCTCCAAGAAGCAGTTTCCACGGGTTAATTAGCACTGAGCCTGAGTAATTTGTCTGCGAGCCGCATGCGAATGGCAGCCTGAAATTACCTGTTCTATGGCTGAATCTGTCTTGCCCCTTTATAGATTTCAGGTTTCCTTTCTTCTCATGTGCCCTTCCTTCCATTCTGCCTATGTGACAAAAATTGACCAAAAGGGGCTGGAAGAGAGTTGCAGGGGGTGGTTGCTTGTTTTGGAAAATGGGATCCTTTTTCTCCCCTGGAGTCTGTTAGCAACCAGGTGATGGATTTTCCTTTTTTTGATAATCAGCTACCTGTCCTTTCCAAAAGGACCAGCCTGATAACTTATTAAGTCCAATATGTTTGTTGTAATGATGATAACTTATTAAGTCCAATATGTTTGTTGTAATGTATTCCCTCATTTTGTCCAGTTTTGAGGCCTTATCTGAGATTCTGAAATGGCAAGAAAAGTTGTATTCCACATACTATTTCACTTAGATTATAAAATATTTCCCTCCTCATCCTCTAAGTGGTCAAACATGCTCAATTCCAAATAAGTGTAAATAAGCCACAAAGAGAAAAACTGTCAAAGAAAAGATACTAGAGATTAGAAGACAAACTAACATTAAAGCAAAACGATCCAATGTTGTAAGCAAGCTTGTCACTCTGCATGAATAAATTGTCACAGAACTGGATGAAAACCTAAGAATCAAGGATTATGTTATATAATTGCTAACAGGCACTCATATATTATTTTAGTTATCTTCAAATTCTTTATGTCTTTATTCTACAGGTTGACATTCACCAAGTTCTCCTACAAACCAGTGAGATTAATGATCCTCAGATGGCTCAAAAATCAAACACTGAATGTGGTGTCCCTAGGAAACTGTTCTGGGCAAGTTAATGATCTGTTCGCATTAATAGAGAATTTGTTTTGCAAGGGAATGCTTCATTCAGGAGTGTTCATTTCTAAGGCAACTATGACTTAAAACTTTTTTGAGAATATAAAACTTGAAATTAACTATAAAAGCCATATCTATTTTCTCTTTTCTAATAAGCTTATAGTTTTTCATTCTGGCTTTCCAGTGTTTTACGAGCATGACATCACTGGACCATGGAATCCAACCAGGACTTCAGAGAACTGATATCTATATCCAGCTAGGATGAGATGTTGACTAATTTGTGTGTGTGTGTATGTGTGTGTGTGTGCACGCATGCGTGTGTGTGCGTGTGCGCGCGCACATGTGTATGGTGAACATCTGTTTATTTCTCCTGTGTAAATAGCTGGGAGGGGAATTTTTAAAGGCATACTGTGTGTTTTAACTATAATAACTCACCGACTCTTTTCAAAGTGAATGCCTCATATGTATTTCTTTATTTGGATATTTTTTTTCTATACCATTTGCTGATAGGAGGACCACAAACAAATAAGAAAATTGTATAAACAGAAACTATAATGAGAGTAGCCTGGGGTTAGAAGGAAATAGCTCTTCCAAATGGGTTGCTAGAGCTACGTTACACAAGAGCAAACTTCATAGTTATGGAAAGTATATACCTCTGATTACCATGGTAGTCCTGACTTTAGGTATGAGTATAATTAGGAATGTGTCACGACATATGACTAATTCAGTCAGGGTCATTCCAGGAGAATGGGGCTGGCATGAATTAATGACATACAGACAGAAAAATACCTTTTTCTTTGGGTTCTGTGATGGCCCCTCTGACCCAGCTCCCACAAAGGAGGCAAGGCAGGCAAGAAAGAGAGAGAGCATGCTTAAGCCTGGGTTTTATTAATGGAAGGAGCTAATTCATGGAACACTCTATCCAAAAAAGGGCAAAGGGTTAGGATTATAACAAACAGGGGGGTGTAATTCAACCTCATTGGGTGACGCCCTCTCCCAGAGCTGCATTTCTTATTTGAGCAGAGGTGAAGTCCACTTGCATTGCAATGGGTGCAATACCACTCCAGTACCTCTTTTTTTAAATTTTTATAATTTAAATATAATAATTTAAATATATATAACAATATGACATATATATATATATAAAACATATATATATATATATAAAACATATATATATATAAACATATATATATAAACATATATATATATATATATATATATATATATATATATATAAAACAATATGACAGTGGAATGCATTACAACTCATAGTACACATATAGAGGCACAATTTTTCATATCTCTGGTTGTATTCAAAGTATATTCACACCATTTGTGTCTTCATACATGTACTTTGGATAATGATGTCCATCTTATTCCACCATCATTTTTAACCTCATGCCCCCTCCCTTCCCTTCCCATCCCTTTTCCCTATCTACAGTTCATCTATTCCTCCCATGATCCCCCTTACCCACTATGAATGAGCCTCTTTATATCAGATAAAACATTCGGCATTTGGTTTTTCCTGGGGATTGGCTAACTTCACTTAGCATTATCTTCTCTAACTCCATTCATTTACCTGCAAATGCCATGATTATATTCTCTTTTATTGCTGAGTAATTTTCCATTGTGTATATATGCCCATTTTTTTTTATCCATTCCTCTTTACTCAGGACTCAAAAGTATGTACATAGCTCCTGTTCAGGGTGGCCCCGGACAGGAATGTCTCTGGCTTTGACATCATAAGAAAGCTTTCAAATTTCCTTTTATAAGAAATAACACAGAATTTATTATGGCATGTGTATTGATTTTTGTTTTGTGGAAGACTATACATATTTTTTTTAACTTAATGCCTCAAGGCCTAGTTCAAGACCATGCAATACAGATTTAGCCATAATGAGGATTTATCTCAGGGCTTCTTAACTCAAAGTTCTCAAAATTTTCAACTATGTAAGTTTGTTTCTTCTATGTTAGAGTCCCATGGCACAGAACTCATATAGTTCTTAAATTAATGAACATTTCAGTAGTAGTTCCCAACAATTTTGCCCTCAAAAACAGCTATTTTTGTTATTATGTCCTTTCCCACAAGAAGTAAAATTTTGTCTCAGGGTAACTTCTGCTTAGCAAGCCTGTAGCTCTAGAGGTCTCAGGAGGGCCAAGATAGATTTTAGAGAATTGAGAACTAAAATCTCAATGGTTCAAGTTATGCTTTCATCTGATCTTTAAAGGAGGAAGAACGATAATGACTGGCTGGTTCTAATCAAGTTCACCCACAAGAGAGCAGACCATGCTTTAAGGCACAATTTAAGTCTATTCCTTCCCATGCTTAAACCCCTTTCTCAAGGGAAGCAAGTTTTTACTACAGTTTCCTCCAAATTCTCCATGTCCTTTAAATATATATATATATACATACATATATATGTATATATATATACACATACATACATATATATGTATATATATATATATATATATAAATTTATATATATGTATATATATATTTACTCCAGTGTCTTTACACTTAAAATGGTAAAGCGGACTAAAAACTATTTTTCCCAAGCAGTCTTGTCTTAAAATCATATATTTTGTGGAATAAATTTATCTAGGAAAGCACAAGTTAATGTCTATCAGCTTAGATCACTATGTATGCTGATAAGTAACTTTTCTAAAACATTTAATTTCCTATATTTATATAGCAACAAAATTTTCTGTGAAGAAGATCATTATTGCATTAGTCTAGGTACAAAGAATTGTTTTGTATTTCTTTTATTTCTTTTTTATTTATATATGTCAGAGGAATGCATTACAATTCTTATTAGACGTATAGAGCACAATTTTTCTGTTTTGTATTTCTTAAAATTTTAGCTGATAATTTCCATATAGTTATACTATGATTGCTTAGATATGCTTAAGGATTTTTCTTATGATGTTTTTCTAGAAGTTGCTTCACTATAAATTAGTATGATACAGATTATATTGAAATGACATAGATCAACCTTTAAAGATCGTAAGATCTTTATTCAGTCTTATGGCATCATCAGCAAGATGATTTTGATTTATCAATATTACTTCCTTGGAATCAGGAGTTCTGGCATTTTGTGCTCTGAATTTTACATGCCTATCTTTTTGTGATTTTTAAACATACAATTTACCTCAAAACACCTGTTCTTATTTTTATTTCATATAATTTTCTGGAAGATAAATTTTCTGGTATGTTGGTAATATTTGAATATTCTTTCATTTAAAAAATAGACCCACATTCTACTTACTTGAAAAGTGAGACTGATATGATCAATTTCTCATTTCGGATTTGATTTCCATTAGGAAGTTCTAAGTTTAATGCCTAAATCTCTCAAAAAGGAAAAATATAAGTGGTTTTGAATCAGTTATCATGCATGTAAGTTCAAGTAACAAAGAACCTAATTGATAGTGTCTTATCATAAAGACCATTTGAGTCTTTAGTCAGAAGCTCCTTTGTAGGTGGTCCTGAGGTTGGTTCAGAGCAGCAACAATGTCATCAAGGATCCAGTATTTTTAGTTAATTAAAAGACCTTTATCAATTTGTTTTGTTTTTAAACTGATAGATAAAAATTGAACTTATTAATGAGGTACCATGGGATGGTTCAACAGTTGTAAACATGTGTGATGTTTACATCAAATTAAGCACATCTATCCCACATTTATCATTTCTTTTTAAATGTTTCTGTCCCCAGATGTTGGTTTTAATCTGCAGGCTTGTCAGCTTTGCATGCTAAGTGGTGGATTTAGCAAAAAGAATTAAGAGAGAACCTGGTTTCTGTTTCAATTCTTTTATCATAAAGGAAAAACATCTTGTCCAGATGCTGGTAGCTGACTTTTGTTTATGTCTCTTGGGCCAAAATGGTTGTATAACCACTTGTAACTGCAAAAGAAGTGGCAAAAGAAAGAATATGGAGTTTTCGATTTTTTGATTTATGAAGTCAGAATGGGACTAGGAATGGCTGCTGGGTAACCAGTCAAGGTTGAGGCCATACTTGTAAGAATACAGATATTACAATGTTGAGGAATATCATCAGTCAAGGTGACATTAGCCTGGTGGAAGACTGAGTAGTTTAATAAATAAAAGTAAAAAAAGTACTTATTTTTAGATTAAAGTGGCTCAATATTTGTTTTCCATATTGCATTATACATTATAGACGTGGCTTCTAAACTCATTTCACTTTCTCATGATAACTTTTAAATATTTTTTTTCTTTCTGCACATGTTTGTACAATGACAAATTACCTTTGCAAAACTGGTTGTTTAAGCCAGCTTCTTCCTTAAGTTAAGCAAAGGAATAAAGAAGTATATGGCTAATAAAATGAACAAATAATCATTTCAGTTTTGTACCTGCGATATGTATTAGTCTGTATTCTCTAGACAAGTAGAACCAATAAGATATTTATTATAAGGGATTATGCAGGCTGAGAAAAACTAGGACCTACAGCCCATAAGCTCACGATTCAGGAGAGTTGCAGTCTGAGTCTGCAGGCCTGAAAACCAGGAGAACAAATTGTAGCAGTTCCTTGAGTTCAAGTCCAAAAGCAGAAGACTGGTGTTGCAGCCTGAAGAGAGTCAGGCACAGAAAGTGAATACTCTCATTTCACTCTTTTGTTCTATTTAGATCTTCAATGGACCAGAAGCCAACCCACATTATATAGGGCAATGTGCTTTATTAATTCAAATGTGAATCTCATCCAGAGACATATTCATAATAATATTTAACCAAACACCTACACATTAATGACCCAGCCAAGTTAACATAGACAATTAACCAACACACAATAGTTTAGCAAAAAGGGAGATGTATCCTAATCTTCCCATAAAACACAGAGGTGATTGGAGGACATTTCTGTTTCAACTGCAAAGCAGTTGCTTGTGTGAAATCTGTTAAAATTTACTCTATCTTGGAAGAATATCAACCTATTTTTGTTAGTAACACAGGGTTATAAGTAAATTTCATAAATGTGGACTTGCTGTTGTACCTTTCTCAGGATTATGAAGAATTAGAACTTTCCATTTTAATTTTTATCTCATTGGTGTTTTGTATGAATTTATTTTAATTGCTAACACAAAATAAGGTTACAATATCTGTAGAAAATATTAATCCATTAGGTCTCAAGTTTTCATTCTGCTAATATTGCAACAAAATTTATATAAGTGCATTAAAATAGATTGGATATCATAATCTAGAGCTTACATATATTTTATGTCATTAGCAAACAGATAATTTGATACTTTCTTTTCTTGTTGGTATCTCTTTAATGTTCTTTGCTTGCTTGATTGCTCTGGCTAGATTTTCAAGAACTATATTGAATAGGAGAAGTAAGAGTAGATATCTTTGCCTTGCTCCTGATTTTAGAGGAGATGTTTTCAGTATTTCTCCATTCAGTTTTCAGCCAGATGTTCTCTCTGATATGTGGATGCTAAGTCACAATAAGGGGGTGGGTAGGGAAGGTTAGAAGTACTTTGGAATAGACAAAGGGAAGGGAAGGGAGTGGGAATGGGAATAAGGAATATAGTAGAATGAATTGGACTTTACTTTCCTATGTGCATATATGAATACATGATCAGTGTAATTCCACATCATGCAACCAGATGAATGGGAAGTTATACTCCATGTATGTATAATATGTCAAAATACACTCTACTGTTATGTATAACTAATAAGAACAAATAAAAGAGTGTATTATTCAATATCCGGTGTCTAAAATCGTTTCTTTTTTTATCTTGTTATTGATTTCTTATTTTATTCCATCATGATTGATAGGATGCAAGGGATTATCTATTTTTTTTTGTATTGGCTGAGACTTGCTTTGTATCCTCAAATATGGTATATTTTAGAGATGGTTCCACATGCTGGTGAGAGAAAGTGAATTCAGTTGTTGTTGGATGAAATATTCTATAGATGTCCATAAGTACATTTGATTAATAGTAGTTTTTAATTCTGAAGGGTCTTTACTTTGTTTATGTATTGTGATATATTTGATTTTTTATACTGAGTAGTATTTGTTTTAATGATGTAGGTGCACCAATGTATGGGGCATAAATACATATAATTATTATATCTTGCTGCTGAAGGTTTCCCTTAACCAGTAGGAAGTGACCTTCTGTCTTTTCTGATTAATTTTGGCTTGAAGTCTACTTTGTCAGATATAAGAGAAATGACTTCCTCTTGCTCTCAGTCTTTGCCTTGTATATATTTTACCATCCTTTCCCCTTCAGCCTGTGTATGTCTTTGTCTATAAGATAAGTCTCTTGCAAATAACATATGATTGGGTCTTGGTTTTTAATCTATTCTTTCAATCAATATGTTTTGATTGAAGATTTTAGACTATTGAAATTCAATGTTATTATAAAGATATGATTTTTATTTCCTACCATTTTAATTTATTTCTAATATTTAACTCGGACTTGATTCTCCTTTAATTGACTACTGTTCTAGTGAGGTTCATCCATATGTTAGCTCTGATGTTTATTTACTTTTTCTTCTAAATGAAACATTACATTGAGTATGTTGTAGGGGCTGGTTTAGTGGTTATAGATTCTTTTCATTTTTGCTTATCATGGAGGGTTATTTCATCTCCAATTCTGAAGGAAAGTTTTGCTCATATAATAATAATACTCTTGGATGCATCCATTATCTTATGGGGCCAGATATATATTATTCTAAGCCTCTTGGCTTTTAGGGTCTAGGCTAAGAAAGTAGAAAATTTAATTGGATTAATCCTAAATGTGATCTACCATTTTTTCTCTTGTGGCTTTTAAAATTATATCCTTATTATGTTGGTTAGACATTTTAGTTATTTTTTTTTAATATGTCTTAGAATCTTTTAAAAAATCTTTTCTATTTGGAATACACGCTTCTTGTATTTGGATTTTCTTCTCATTCCTAAGATTTGGAAATTGTCTGATATTATTTTATTGAAAAGCTTGTGCATTCCTTTGGTTCATGTTTTAGCACCCTCTTCTACACCAATGATTCTTATATTTGGTCTCTTAAGGTTATCACTGACTTTTTGAATATCCTGATATGACCTTTTATCATCTTTATTGTCAATTTTATTTTCAAGATTATATAATTTGTCTTTGAGGCCTGAGAATATGTCTCCTATGTGTTCTCATCTATTGGTGATGATTTCAACTGAATTTTTAATTTGATTTATTGAGTCTTTTATAATTTCCAGGATTTCTGTTTGGTTCTTTTATGGAATCTTTTTATTGAAGTGATCTTTTCCTTTCTTTATTTTCTCTCTTAATTCATTCTTTACTTTTAAAAAAATTCCTTGAACATGTTGACTGTAAATTTTCTAAATTCTTTATCTAACATTTCTTTTACTCTGGTGTCAATGGGCTCAGTTGTTGATGTGTGTGGGTATTTGAGGTGGTTTATTCTTTTGCTTTTTCATATTGTTTGTATATCTACCCATCTTCTGGAATGATTATATCTTCTATTTTTGTGCAAGAGACTACTTAGTGAGCATCTTTCTCTTAAGTGCAACAGGTTGAATAAATATTCACATTTTGATATTCCCACTCAAAATATAGCCTCTGCTATGCCCAGTATCACTTTGGGAGAAGATACTAAACCATGTAGACTCCAATAACTTCAGAGCAAAGCTGGGTACTACTACTGGTCCTTAGAAAAAAACTTAATGAGAACATTCTTCACACTTCCTCTAATCTGGGTATAAAATTGCAATAATGTTCTTGAATACAGTAAGAAATTAGTTATTAAAGCTATTAAAATTACTATTATACTATTTTGGGGTTTAAAAGGGGAGAAGAGAACAATAGGCAAGAAGAAGAGAAAGGTAAAAGAAAACAAAGAAAGAAATCATTCAAACTAAGATAAAAAGAAGAAAAATTGGAAGTGTTGATTCAGAAGCAGGTAATTCACGAGGGAAAAGAGAGACTATGAGGAGCAAGTATAAACCTGCACTAGGGAAACAAAGATACAATGATTTCAGTTAATACTTTAAGACATTGGTGCCGCAGTCTGGCTGGGCACACAATCACGAGCCACCACACAGCTTGTAGGTTCAAACAGCAACTCTTTATTCCCGATCTCACACCAGCCGTCTACAATCACGTTCTGGGGAAATCCACGTTCTCTGCCCAAATCCACCTCCACTGGGCTTCTATCTCCCCAAAAATACTGTCTGAATCCCGTGAGAACTCAAGGGGAACTCAGGCAGCAGGATACGCCTTATTCCCAGCAGGAATAATCTTAAACCTTAAACCTGGAACCTAAACCAGGAATGCCCTAAACCCGATTATCCTAAACTGGGAACACCCTAATCCGCCCTGGTCCTTGAGCAAGGTCACATACATGCAATGTCACTGCAAAATGTCCTATTTCCACGAGTCCTTCCACTAAGCAACATGGGGTACGCTGGCAAGGAAATTGTCATACCTACTTGGCTAATGGCTCCCAGCACATTGGAAGAAGTACAATTGAATGGGTTGAGGACTGAAATATCAAATAATAAGGGAACATCAATCCCATGTAAATACCAATATCTATAAGATCCAAATTGACTTAAGAGCTATTTATGATAATCCATGCTGAGGTGAAGAAATTTCTTATTGAATCTTCCTGATTTGAATTTCATTAGGCTTTGGAACCTTTATAAGGTGCCCACCACTCCTGAGCTTTACCTCTAAGATTCCCAGGGAATCTTATAAGTGGTGGGCACCTTACTCCTGAGCTTTATCTTTAAGATTCCCTGGAATTAGTGAAATCATCAGCTTACCTCTGATAATTATAGGAGGCCCCTCCTGATTGTTGATGTTCAAGTACCTACTAATTTTCTGGTGGATCAGAGGTTGATGGTCCTTAATTGTCTGTGGCTTAGAGAAGGTTACTTCCTGTTATGGGGTGTGGTCTTATATGTCTTCCTGAAGGAAAGCTTCATGTCTCCAGTGCTGCCAAATCAGCTCTGGCTCCCCCGTGTTTATTTTGGAGTGTGCATCATGTGGATGCCTCAAGTAGAGGCATTGCAGTCTGATGTGGTAGTGGATGACCTATGGGCTGGAGTGTGGGGCTGTTGTATCTTCTGAAGTGCACCGGTTGCAGGTCATTGGACTTGTATCTGGGCATGCTGTGTGGTGGCTGGTATCTGTGGGATGCTCTTCTATAAGCCCCTTTTGGGATGTACTGCCATTGTGTATGTGTGAGGTTCTCCACTGGCTGCTTGGAGTTATCCTTAGGAATTGTATTCTGTGGATTTATGCCTCAATTCTCATTAGAGGCATGAGTTAACTGGCAACTCTGGTTCTCCTAATTATGAACCATCCTGCAGGTGCTGGGGCACGGGAGCCACTTCCTGGTTGCTGTGGTTCTCTTGCCAGCTGGTGCTTGTTAATCAGCCCAGAAGCCCAAGTCTGTGTGCTTGGAGAGTGCTGCATCTGCTGGCCATTTCTGTTTGGTGTGGGGATGCAGGATATAGGGCTCAGGGATGTTGCTGACTGCTTTTGGATGCTAAGTGCCTGTTTTCCTCCACAGGGGCTTCTTCACAGCATTATAGAATTGAGTAACTTTCTGCAACTGTGGGGCCTGCCAATGCAGGCTGTCTGTGGGTGGTATGTGGCACAGAAGTCTCCACCCTGGCTGATGTAGATCACTGGTAAATGACTGGGTTACAGTGTCAGTTGAACTGCCTTTAAGGAGCTTTAACCTTTAACGTGGCTACTAATTGTGAGTTGCTGAGGGCCTGTTCCCCTCCACTGGGACTATCTAAGCTCCTGTGAATGCAGGTACTCTGTGGGTGGTCTGTGGCACAAAAGCCAGGCTGCAGGGGATCACAAAGATTTTACCTGTCATTTTAATGCAGGGTAGGGTGTCTGTTGGTCTAAAAATCTTTGCCTGAGCTCCTGCAGACACTATGGGGGCCACTGGTTAGGGTTATACTGAAGCCAGATTTAAAGTTAGGTAGTCAGTGTAGTTAGGTAAATCGGGTCTAATATCGAGTGAAATCTAAAATGGAGGCCATACTGACAATGATTCTGGGAAATGCAGGACAACTCAAGGAATGTTAATAAAGTCCAGCCCTAGGCCCAAAGTCCATCCCAAAGGAATGTTAATGGAGCCCCCGGAAACAGCCCCCAACAGATTTGGAGATAGCCCATCCCAAAGAAGTGATAATTAAGTCCTTCCTGCCCAGATTACTTGTTTGGCCCACCTGTGTCCCATCCCTCGGGCCTTCCAACCTACATTCCATCATGAAAGAACTATAAAAAGGGGAAACAACCGCACTTCCACGGATTCCACCTCTTGGGTCCCCTTCTTCCTCTCCGGGAGAAGTCTTTTCTGCTGTCCTTTAATAAACTTCTAATTTCTACTCTGACCTTGCCTTGGCATGCTTCTCTGGTGTTATTCTTCAACATTGGGGAAGCAAGGACTCATCACCGGTCAACAGCGGTAACAATACTCCCCTGAAATGATTTGTTCTTGAGTTGGATTTATCCCAATCCCCTTGTCCATAGTAAAGGGGAAGGGGTTGGTAGCTTTCAGCTAGCAGAGATCCCTCTACAAGTTTGTTTTAGGTGTATTAATTACTGAGACAATCCATTTTGGAGGCATTCCCTTTGGTGTTATTACTATCTGAAGGTGGAGATAAACTATATTGATTTAATTTCTTCTATGAAGGCAGGCTACCTGTGGACTCTACAAAATGGCTGCCCTGTCCAGCACAGATTTCAGCCCACCCTTTAGGGCAAAACTGTACAATCTCCTTCACTCTTTGCTGTCCCTGTCCCGTTTTAACTTGGTCTGCTTTTCTTCCCAACTGATGTTGAGGAAATAAGTTTATAAGAGTTTCCTTTTCCTTTTCCTCTTTATTACCCTCCCCCATACCTTGCTTTTGTCATGGTTTAAGGTCAAGGACTTTTGTCCTTATTTTCTGCTTTTGTAACCACATTCCAGGTCCCTCCATGTCTCAGCTGTTTAATATGGAGTTTTAGGGTGTTGACTGTGTCACCTTCCTCTCTGGTCAGCTCTTCCACTGCTTCTGTTCTGGGCTTGGAAGGAGTTGAGTGTTGCTGCCTAGATGTACTCCACCCTCTTCTCCTCCTTCATTTCTGCTATCTTGACAGCAGCCATCCTGGTGGTATTGTTACTGGAGGTCAAGGGTCAAGGTGAAGTCATTGGGAGTAATGCCTAAAATCAGGGCGGTTACCCTAGTTGTGGAGAAGCAGAAGTACAGGGCAGAGATAATAATTGAGCAGGTGAAGGAAAGAAAAAGTGAAGAGACACTCCAGAGAGAGTGGCACGCAGCTTGCCTAGGGACTGAGATGCTATATTTAAGTTTTTATAGGATTCCACATTTGGGACAACGGGACGAAATGCTTTAAAGAAATGGCTTAAGATATATATATTTTTTCAGACTCATTGTTTATACCTTCTGGTTTCTTTTCCAAACTATTCAGGGAAGAGAGCTATTTCTGCCTTTTGTTTTTTTTTCCCTTTTTGGTTTGGTTTATTCACATTCCAGATAAATGGATAGATGGATAGAAATATGTAAATATGTTTGAATTTCTCAAAAATGCTTATTTCAGAGAATTTAATTCCTAAAATAAATTTTATATCTGTATGTTTAATTCATTTATTTTTGTTAAAAACCTTGTAATTTGTTAAAATTATGTGGCTTGCAACTATTCTCTGAATATTTGATGAATTTAATCAAATTCTTTTTCCCTCTCTTTCCTTCTATGCTTTTAAAAATCTTCATCCTAACAGCCACAGTTCTTTTCAACTTTTGTATGACCTATGTCCTTAATTTTTACATCCTTACATAAGTTTTATATATTTTGTTCCCTCAATCACCCTGTCAGAATACAATATTTATTTACTGGTTTTGTCTAAATGGTTAAAGAAAATTGCTAATCCTATCTTGCATTTGTTTGAAGGTGGCATTTTTTTTCTATATTTCTTTATTGATATAAAGCTAAGAATATTTTTAAATACTTTTTTCTCAGTTAAATTTAAGATTATTTGTTGAGAAAGAATACCTGCAAATTTTTGGAATACTGGGAAGATACACTGAAGACCTCAACTTTAAGAAGGGTGAAATCATGCTAACAGAATTGTGTCAAGTGGCTTTAGTTATAGGTGGAAAAGAATAGGTAATAGAATAAAAATACTGGGTAATAGAATAAAAATACTGTGTCAGTATTATTCATAAAATAAAAGTTCTAAAGAACTTATGACACAAATGCTTAATTTTAGGATGTTTTATATATTAGTTTATTTAATTTTTTTAATACAATTTTCTTATAAATAAGTAGTGCTGAGTAATTTATTTGACAAACTCTTAATGATCAGAAATAATTCAATATTATTTAAAAATTTATAATATGTATAAGCTCCATTGATAATGGAAGATTCCATTTTATAAAATGCATCTTATTACCAAATATTCCCTCTATAACCCAAATTAACGTTGGAGAGTGCGTTGGTTATTTCTATTAAACTTGGTCAACTTGGTAATTTTCACTAGAACAGTAACTGAAGTGATATTGCTGTAGTCATATGTGTTTTCATTTTGTGAATCTCCTTGTTGATTTGAACTGCCAGGAAATAACCTATAAATATTTGTTAAGAACAATCTTGCCACTGGGTGGTGTCATTTTCTTGAGAGGCAACTGATTAGGGAGCATATACTAAGACTTATGTGTGCATAATTTTTGATATGTGAAAGAAAACCTTACTCTGTAGGTTTGGAGTGCATGGAGTACTGCATACATGGCATACGTTAAGAGTGTCTGAGTGGCAAACCACTCCCCTGTGCTAGGCATTTGAGTGGCAAACCGCTTATGCTCTAGGCACAGCCCTGGGTGTGAGGCTGCGTGTTGCAGTTCCTGTGCTTGCTCTATGGCCCACTCCTTGATTGGGGACAGTTGGCCAGAAATTGTATCGGTGGCTACTTATATCTGCTCACCTCCTGCCTGAATATATATACATGGTAACTGTGCAATAAAATCAGACCTGCTTCCTGCTTGGTCTCCCAAGATCTTGTTAGCAACTCTGCAGCCACACTCTCCTCTACCTTGTTCTGTGGACTTCTTTGCTGGATGAGAGAGAGTGCAAGCATTACTCTCTACTAAAATGTTAATGTGGTTTAAGTATCAATAGAATATAATATGCTAACATAATGGAAAAGATTTAAATTTCCCTTCCAGAGAATGAATGCTATAGTTTGGTAATCTGGAGCAGTTATTTTTAAAATGGGCATTTTTTTTTGTCACCAACCTGGATTTTAGTTTGATGCATTCATTTACTTCTGCTTTCACTGGGCAGGGAGTTCTAACTGTCACATTCTGTTTAAAAACTTTTCATTTCCTTTTGCAACAATGGTTCTCTTATTTAGAGAGTCTTTAAAAAAATATTGCTTTGGCCACCAGCATGTATTTTTAATTCCATGTTAGAAGCTGTAAAAATAGAGAAAGTCTATTGTATAGCTTTTCTCATCCTGTCTTAAAGTCCCTATTCCAAACCGAATCTGCTTGCTCTTGTTCATTCTCTGGTTCCTTAGGGAGCTTCTTGGAGTTTCCGTTTATATTAATGTTGTTTTCTGTGATGTGGTCATCTAGCAAGATCTTCTTCCATCAGTATGGAAGTAAAACAAATGGTATTATTTTTACATTTCATTGCCTCTTTGTGTTTTTTTTCCCTCATGTAGAAATACATGCTTATTTTTTAAATTCTTATATTGATATTACAAGTTCTCTTGGAGATTCTTTTGGATTTTCTATTTTGCATTGCCTGTCTTTAACATAATGTTGAGTTGAGCTTGTGATAGTGGCCATTCTTGGTTTATTCCCAATGTCAGAGCTAAAGTATTCAATAACTCACCATTATGATATTTACTATAGGTTTCCTTTGAAGTACCTTTTATTAGAAAGGAATGTATCTTTCTATTTATTATTTGCTAAGTGTTTTATTAAGATAGTGGTTGAATTTTTATCATGTTCTTCTTTGTATTTATTAAGATGACCATATGATTGTGCTTCTTTTTTTCCATGATGGTGATGAACTATATTTTTGATTTCAAAAATTAATCATATTTATATTCCTAGATGTAATCTTCAATAATTGCAACATACCATTCATTTTATAAATTGTCATTTTGAAATTGTTAACATTTTATTTAGAAGTTTTGCATCTATGTTCATGAACCATACTGATATTTAATTTTTTTCTCTTAAATATATCAAAATAGATTCTACTGTCATGTATAAAAAACAAATAAAGAAAAAATTATCTTCCTCTGGTGTTAGAATCAAAGTTATGCTGTTTTCATAAAAATGAGTTGGGAAGTATACTTCTTGTTCTAGTCTCTGGAATTTTGTGTAAGATTAATATTATAATTCATGCCTTAATTATTTGGAAGAATTTACCAGTTAAACTTTCTAACCTTGATATTTCTTTGGTAGAATAAGTGAAATGACAAATTAACCAAAACTCAGATTTTCTGGTATTTCTGATGATAGTTTCTTCTCCATGTAAACCATATTTAAACATATAGTTCAAAGGTATCGAGCATATTCACATTGCCTTGCAACTATCACTATCATCCATCCATAGAGCTTTCATCTTATAAATCTGAAACTTTGTATCTATTAAATAATAACTCTCCACTTCCACTGTTTTACCATTCTTTTTGTCTCTATGATTTGATTACCTCATATGAGTGGAATCATTCAGTATTTATCTTTTTGTGACTGGTTTATATCTCTTAACATTACATCTTTGTGTTAGTCAGCTTTTTGTTACTGTGACCAAAATACCTAACAATAACAATTTAGAGCAGGAAGTTTATTTTGGGCTCTTAGTTTCAGGGATTTAGTGCATGGTTGCCTAACTCCATTGCTGTGGTCTTGAGGAGAGGCAGAACATCATGGCAGAAAGATATTGCAGAGGAGAGAGAGAGGGAGAGAGAGAGAGAGAGAGAGAGAGAGAGAGAGAGAGAGAGAGAGAGTCAGACAGACAGACAGACATATCCCACCTGCCTACAGTTACCACCCAGTGATCCATTCAAATTATTAACCCATCAAGTGAATTAATTCACTGATGAGATTAGAGCTCTCATATCTAATTTTTTCACCTTTGAACATTGCTACATTGCCTAACATGTGAACTCTTTCGGGGATATTTTTAGATCCAAAACAATAGTTTTCAAGGTTCATTCATATTGTAGCATATGTTCAAATTTCCTTCCTTTTTAAAGCTGAACAATATCGTGTGTGTGTGTATGTGTGTGTATCATTCCTTCTCTTATCTCCTAATACAAACTTATACTGGGTTGCTTCAATATAAGTTTATTTTTGGAAATTATGAATAACACAGCTTATTATTATTATTAAATTTATTATTAAATAATAAAATAAATTCCATGGATATTTTTTCTCTCCCCAGTATTTTGGAGAAATAAAGTTTATACTACATGGGTTATCTAGAAAATATGGGTACAGAGGTATTTGTTTGTATCTCTGCTTTAAATGCTTTTGGGTGTGCACCTACTTAGAAGGAGAATTAGGGGCCAGTATAGTAATGCTATTTTTACTTTTTTGGGATCTGCCATAATTTTTCATGATGGCTGCATCATTTTACATCCCCATCAACAGTGTACAAGAATCACAATATCTCCACATCCTCCCCAAGACTTGTTAATTTCTTTTTTTTCTTTCATTTCCTCCCTCCGTTCTTCCCTTCCTCTCAAGCATGCTAATAGATATGAGGTAGTATCCTATTGTGGTTATGCATGGATTTTTAAATGTAATAGTTGTTTGCTGCTCCTGTCTTTCTTGAGAAAGTTACAAGCCATTTCACACTCGGATCAATTTCTTTTGATGTACTGGAATTCTGTTTACCTCTGTTGGTGTATAGATTTTTCATCAGTTCAATGCTTGTCTCTGGAAACTGAATTGCTAGTCATCATATACTGGGAAGTAATTCATTACTTGGAAACGTGATTAATTATGATTAAATATGACTTAATTATTTAACTAAATATTAAATAATTATTAATGTTGGTAGAATATTAAGTGATTTATAAAGAATAAAAATACTTTTCTAGATAACCCATGTAGTATAAACTTTATTTCTCCAAAATACTAGGGAGAGAAAAAATATCCATGGAATTTATTTTATTATTTAATTTTATTAATGACTCCAAAATTTCAAATCAGCTAAGATAAAATTCTTATTTAAATATGTATTTAATTCTTTCCCCCTTGAAAGTCTGCTTAATAGAAACTCAAGTAATGATTAAGTTCAGACGTCTAGAAAAAGTATAAAACATTTGTGGGCATAGGTTAAAACTACCATAAAAATATTTAAAATTAAAACTACCATAATAAAAATGTTTCAGGGGAGTTATTGATATAATTATTAATATTTGAGAAGAGAAATTAAAATATCCATGTTTTCTTAAAATTTCTTCCACTAGCCTTCATCAGAGGATCATGCCTGCAGCATGATCTGATTACTATTATGTTCTAAAGGTAATTTTCTTTTTTTCCTTCATGTTTATTATTGGGAATAATTTTATAAGGAATATTTCTCCTTTCTTCTCTCTCTCTCTCCTTCCCTCCCTCCTTCCCTCCCTCCCTCCCTCCCTTCCTTCCTTCCTTCCTTCCTTTTTATCAGTATAAGATCATGAATATAAGATCATGAATATAACTTTATTAGATATTATATCATCATTTTGATTTTGAAATTATAATCCAATATTATCTTTCTTTTAGTGATCAAATTATTTCATCTTTGATCATTGGCAGCACTTTTGAGTTGCTCCAGTGTCTTTTATAGAATGACAGATTCTCCAAGCTCACTTGAATTTTCTCTACCCTTACCCTTGGAGTCATTTCTCCAAGGAACCCTAGTTTATTTTATTGAAGCATGGCATTTAGAAAACAAGATATGGGCACTGGCATTGGAGGCAGAATTAGACAGTCAGTATAGATAGGTAAATCAAGTCAAGTTGGATCAAGGAGGCCAATTTGAGTGATTTGGGGAAGTTGGACACTGCCTTCTGAGGGATTGAAATGCCTTCAGAGCCTTCCTCCGACCTTATCAAGATAACCTGTCCCTGATCCAACCTGTTGCTAAGGTCACCTGTCCCAGGAATTGTCCCTCCCTATAGGGAATCATAAAAGTTGTTAGTTAATATATCCCGGGCTGCTCCATCCAGCCCTTCCCCTGTCCATCTGCTTCTTACCTTTTGGCCATCCCACCTGAGCATCTCCTGGGCCTAGTCACTGGGCCTAGTCATGTTTGCAGGAAGGAGAAAGATAAGGGGAAAAATTTCTTCCCAAAATGTAGGCTCCCTCTTCACCTCATTGATTATTTCTTCTGCTGAGAAGAAGCTTTTTAGTTTGAGACCATCCCATTTATTAATTCTTGATTTTATTTCTTGCACTTTAGGAGTCTTGTTAAGAAGTGGGAGCCTAATCTTATATGATGAAATTTGGGCCTACATTTTCCTCTATTTGGCATAGTGTCTCTGGTCTAATTCCTAGGTCCTTGATCAGTGCACCTGGAGTTGAGTTTTGTGCATGGTGAGAGATAAGGGTTAGTTTCATTTTGCTGCATATGGATTTCCAGTTCACTCAGCACCATTTGTTGAAGAGGCTATATTTTTTCCAATGCATGTTTTTGGCCCTTTCTGTAGTATGACATAACTATATTTATGAGGGTTTGTCTCTGTGTTTTCTATTCTGCACCACTGGTCTACATGTCTATTTGAGTGCCAATACCATGCCATTTTTGTTACTATAGCTTTGTAGTATTGTTTAAGGTCTGGTATTATGATGCCCCTGCTTCGCTCTTTTTGCTAAGGACTGTTTTGGCTATTCTGGGTCTCTTATTTTTCCAAGTGAATTTCATGATTGCTTTTTCTATTTCTATAGGGAATGACAATGTGATTTTAATTGGACTTGCATTGAATCTGTATAGTGCTTTGTGTAGTATGGCCATTTTGACAGTATTAATTTTGCCTATCCCAGAGCATAGGCGATCTTTCCATCTTCTAAGGTCTTCTTCTAGTAATTAGTAAGGTCTTCTCTAGTAATTAGAGAAATGCAAATCAAATACTCTAAGATTTCATCTCATGCCAGTCTGAATGGCAGTTATCAAGAATACAGACAACAGGGGCTGGGGATGTGGCTCAAGCGGTAGCGCACTCACCTGGCATGCGTGCTACCTGGGTTCGATCCTCAGCACCACATACAAACAAAGATGTTGTGTATGCCAAAAAAAAAAACAAAAAAAAAAAACTGAAAAATAAATATTGAAATTCTCTCTCTCTCTCTCCCCCCCTCTCCCTCTCCCTCTCTCTCTCTCTCTCTCTCTCTCTCTCTCTCTCTAAAAAAAATAAAAATAAAAAAGTTTAAAAAAAAAGAATACAGACAACAATAAATGTTGGCGAGGATATGGGGGAAAAGGAACACTCAAAACACTCAAATTTGTGGAACCAGTCTGGAAAGCAGTATGGAGATTCCTTAGAAAACTTGGAATTGAACCACCATATGACCCAGCTATCCCACTCCTCAGTCTATACCTAAAGGACTTAAAATCAGCATACTATAGTAATACAGCCACATTAATGTTTATAGCAGCTCAATTCACAATAGCTAAACTGTGGAACCAACCTAGATGCCCTTTGATAGATGAATGGATAAAGAAACTGTGGTATATATACACAATGGAATATTACTCAGCAATAGAAGAGAATAAAATTTTGGCATTTGCAGGTAAATGGATGGAATTTCGTGCTAAATTAAGTAAGCCAGTCCCAAAAAACCAAATGCCAAATGTTTTCTCTTGATAAGTGGATGCTGATGCATAATGAGGGGGGCATGGGAAAAATGGAGAAACTTTGGGCAAAGAGGAGGGTGGGGTAGGGAGAGAGCATGGGAGAAAAAGAGATAAGAGGAAGAAAGTAGGAGAACAATGGAAGCCTAGGACATATAAAAAGCCAAACACCCTACCTTCTTGGGATACCAGGATACCAGCAATGGCCCCCTTCTTCCTCCTGGGAGAAGTCTATGTTACCCATTTTAAAATAAACTCTGCTTTATATGCTTGCCTTGGCATGCTTCTCTCATGTTATACTTCAACATGTGAGGAAGCAGGACTCGTCACCAGTAACCGGTGGTATCAGCATGTCTATTGCTACTGGCGTATTACTGGTTCTAGAGTCTAAACAGATTGAATTAGGAAATATTTGTATGCATATAAATATTTGCATGTCTATACCTGTATCTTTATTTACTTGTGCATTTATTACTTAATGACTTCATACTATATATCATATATCCAATGCTAATCCAGCACCACAAGGTTCATTTTAGCCTCCCTTTGTTTATTATAATTTCTTTACTGCCCGTGAGAATTCTTATGTCATTATTTACAATTAATTTAATTATTATTTATTTTTAATTTACGTGTATAACCTAGTATTCATGTGAAATAGTTTCAAAATAGCTAACGTGTTTAGTTGAAAATCATCAAGACTACAGTGTTGATGCCTAGTTCTGCCTTTAGTCTTACATATTCAGTCTACATTGTTTTCCAAATTAATTAGATAAGTTTCTTTTTTTCTTTTTCCCCAAGCCCCTTCTGAGTTTAAACCATATATTGTCATGCAACATTTGATTCATTTTTCATAGTCTGCATTTCATCTCTCAAAATTTATTTTTAAAAAATCATATATAGAAGTAAAGTATACACGTTGTGGCATATAGGTTTTTTTGGCTCTAATAAATTTATAAAGAAAGCTATTCATCATCACAGTACCACACTAGACAGGAAGGCCCACCACCCTAAAAATTCCCTGTGTATCTCTTTTGTAGTGGGACTCTTATTCTAATCTTTGTGAATTACTGATCTATTTCTATAATTTTTTTGCCTTTCCCAGAATATCATATAAATGAAATTGTATAATCAATAGGATTTGGGAATGGTTTCTTCTACTTTGAAAAATGCATTTAAAGTTTATATGTGTATTACATAAATTGATAGTTCATTCTGTTTTATTGCAGAGTAAAAAAAAACTCCATTTTATGGTTGTACCACAAAATTATTGTCTTTTTTTTTCCCATTCACATGTGAAAGGACATCTTATTGCTGTAATTTAAGAAAATTGTGAATAAAGCTGCTATAAATATTTATCTTCAGGTTTTATATAAATATCAAATTTCAATTTTCTTGAGTGAAATTGCAGGTTGTATGATGTTGGTTTAGTACATCTCTAAAAACTTGTTAAACAGTTTCCGATGTGCCTGTATTAGTCTGTATTCCCATCAGTAACAAGTAAAAATTCTTGTTGCTCCATGTCTTTGCTAGAATTTTGTATATTATTATCTAAATAGTTTATATATTTCTATTTTTTCATCATATTTTTAAGTATCAGTTACAAGCTTCAAGTTTCTTTAGAGTGGGTTCCTTTTTGTAAAAGTCATTGACTTTTAAGAAAAATTATTATACATATTTTTAACAATTTGGAATTAAATATTTTAAAATTATAAGATAATAACAGTCTATGTAATATTTGCAATTTAGAAAATTAGGAAAAAGTCCATTATAAAGAGACTCTTATTTTTTAATTTTTTTAATTATAAGAAATCATCAACTTTGATAGATGATTATTTATATTAATATTCATGGCCTTAAAAATTTTCCCAAAATTTCCATTAAATTCACTTAAGTCTCTAGAGCTTGATTAAAACTTTGGAGCTTCAGCTTTTTTATATTTACTGGTTTTATTACTATGGGTCCTCTGACCACCTGGAGCTGCTACCTCTGGGAGATATTGCCTTTACAAGATGGAAAGGTACCATTGATGGTTAAGATGCAGTTTCTGCATCCTGATTGCCTAGGTTCAAATGAAGATAACAACTGGATCTCCTTCACAAGAAAACTTTGAAGGTTCAATAGATTAATTCATTTAAGTAGTTTAAACTCATGACTGACATGAAATAAGAATTTAATACAATTTATTGAGACCTGCCATAATTGAGGGCCTGTGATAGACATTAGAAATAAAACTATAAATAGGATATACCATTAAAATGTCAGTTTAGAAAGGGAAGAACACATTGAAACAAATAAGTAAAACTAAGTGGAGCATGTACTAATATCTTACAGGTTTCCGGGGTGACATGTCTAGAAGTTCTGCTAATTCTTCCTGGAGATGGAGTACTCTGTTGATCTTCACCTCTGGCTAGGTGTTGGAGTAATGCCACCCAGACGCTGTGGTCACTGAGAGGCAGAGCAGCTGGTGTCCTGGGAGGTGGGGCCAGGCTCACTCCTCAAGGCAGTCCAACAATCTGAAAACTCAGTGACTGAAATTGATTTCTGCTTAAACGACCCAGAGTGATTTTACATCTTTGCAATGGAACCCTGACCAATATTGTGGATTATTTTATCTTTATTTCTATAAGACTTTTTAAGAAATCAGACTTTTGACAACTATCCAGTTCTGGGCAACTGTCCAATCCTAATGTACATATAAGATAGAAACTGTATCTATATTTTTTAAGTGTCAAGTCTTTTTCTGGAACTGTTTTTAAAAATGTATTTTAAATGTACAAATTATTTCACTTTTATGAACTCTAACTTGCTTAAATGTGAACTATAGATCCTATTACCTATTACATATGGCTCCTGGGAAGAGAGAAAATTTTTGTGAAAATAATTTGAAATAGTAAAGCAACACATAATTGTGAGCACTAAAATATTTGATCTGCCATCCAATCTTGGGCTGGCTGGTTGGCTTTCTTTCTTTCGGAAGCCTCTAAGAATCCCTGTTTCTGAGTTCACAAAATTTAGTGTTTAGAAACAGATATATACATATGTATATTAAACTGTGATAAGACTAATGTATGTTTGGTGAACTAAATGTTAACTTAATTTATGTCTCTGTTAACAGTTCCACTTTTTTTCTGTAGATCTATTTCAGAAATCATATTAATGGAGGTATCATGGTGCAGTACGATCTTTAAAAAGAAAAACAATGATGTGATGTCAGGCTCAGTGCTATTCTAAGGTGCCTAGAGAAGAGATGCGTAAATTAAACAGATACTTAAAACCTTTAAAATGTCTTGCTTTTGTTTCCTGGTCACCTTAGACATTTTATTATGGTGAATTGTAAGTAAGTGACTTGAATTAATATGACATTTTCATTTGTGGATGTGATGTGTCAATTAGTGTTGTGAGGTTTTAAGGACATTTTTAATGTCCTGAAAAGTATCTTCAACTTTTTGTCTGGCTCCTTTAAGGCTGCCATTGTTTTTGACATTTTGTGATGGAGCAATCAGGACTATGTTTAAGTTTATACTGCTGAACACAAGAAAATACTTTCACAACTGCAAGCACCTAAAAGACTTTCTCTATAAATCAGAAGTAAACACATCTACTAATTAAGTTATTTCTTAGATTCAGAAATAATGCCAGCAAGGTCATTATCTCTTTATACCATTTCTAATTTTTTTCTCTTTTTAATGTAGGTATAGCCATATTCATAATTATTATCTGTGTTTGTTCTAATAGAAAATATACATGCACCAACAACCAACTTTAGGTGAAACTAGTATTGCTTCAAATTTCTTTCATCATTCATAGATAATTTCAAACTAACTCAAAATACTTAACTGGTTAATTTAAGTGCTTCTTAGGAAACATACTTATAGAAGGATTTTGAATATCCTTTCACTCTATTGGCATTTAAAGAACTCTCTCTATGTAACAGAGACCAGATATTTTCTTTTAATAGGAATGATTTATTTCCTAAAAAATCAATAAGACAAAACAACGTTTTCTATCAGTAAACTCTTGCTGCACAAAATGCATTCCACCAAAGCTCCAGAGGTAGCTTGAAGGAACACTTTATTTAGTTCTTATTGCTGCTGGGCAGTTTTTCTATTCTGGGCTCATCTTAGCACATCTCAGCTAGGTCTGCTGGTGTATCTGTGATCAGCTGGTGCGCTGTGAGAGCTGGCTAGTTCACACAGCCTCATTCCCACGTCTGGCTATTGCCAGGAATTACAGAGGAGCAGCTAGGTCATGTATCTCCATGTGCAGCAATTTGGCATGGTTTGTTCTTTTTTAAAAATTTTGTTCTAAGTAGTTATTCATGATAGTAGAATGCAATTTTGACACATCAGACATAAATGGAGTATAGCTTCTCATTCTCCTGGTTGTACATGATGTAGTATTACACTGGTCATTTAATCATATATGCACATAGGGTCCTAATGTCCGCTTCATATTACTATAGTTCCTGGCCCGGTATTTCCTCCCCTCTCTATGCTCTCTTCTATCTAATCCAAAGTACCTCTATTCTTCCTTAGCCCCCCCCCCAGCCTTATTGTGAATTAGCATTTGTACATCAAAGAAAACATTTGGCTTTTGGTTCTTTGGTATTGGCTTATTTCACTTAGCATGATAATTTCTATCTCTGTCCCTTTATCTGCAAATGCCATGATTTCGTTCTTCTTTAAGGCTGAGTAATATTCCATTGTGTATATCTATACCACATTTTATTTATCCATTCATCTGTTGAAGGGCACCTAAGTTGGTTCCATAGCTTAGTTATTGTGAGTTGAGCTTCTGTAAACATTGATGTGGCTGCATCACTGTAGTATGCTGATTTTTCTAAGCATTAGAAACAAACCAAGTTTTTGAAAACCCTCTCTGCTTGCATTGTGTTTATTAATGTTCTACCAGATGCAGCAAGTCACATGGCTAACTGACATTGAAGAGCTGGAGAAGTGGATTATTTACATTGATGGAAGGGGAAGAATTGATAGCCATTTTTGTAGTCTCTCCCAATGTCATTCAAATTTCTCAAAAAATATTAAACATATTCACATGCATACCCTGAGCAATAATCTGAAGCAGTTCTTTGCAAAAGTTTGGTTGAAAGTAGATTTTTCAAAAGTTGGTATAAGGTAGCCCATCAAATTCACTAAGAAATAACGCAGGGTATGCCTTCCAAATTGCATTTCTTGTAGGACAGAAGTATACCTAATGATATATTACACTGAAAATTTTATATATATATATATATATATATATATATATTACACACACATATATATCAAAAGGCTATATGTAATTTAACTTTATATATGTACGTGTATATATATAGGTAAATTAAATTATACACAGTTATGATGCATATATATGATAAATAATTATACATATGTACACAGAATTTATACACAGGTATAATACACACATTTTTATATATACATATAGGTATAATCTAATTTACCTTTACATATACACACATATATGTGACATATATATGTATGTATAATTTAATTTACTTATATATACACATATATATACACATGCATATATATATATATATATATATATATATACACACATATAGGCATTCTATATATGTATATGTGTGTACAGATACACATAGATGTGTGTGTTTGTGTGTGTGTGTGTATGTATAAAGATAAACTGAATTATAGAGATTTTCCTCAGGTGTATTTATTTAATCTTTCCCAACAATTATTGGGATATTACATTGCAGGTTTAAGTTGAAAATTAACACCATTTAAAACTGTTCTAGTATAAGTTAGAAAAAATTACTGATAAAAATTTCAGTAGTTGATTGTTTACTCTTTTCTTTCCTCCAATGTCCCTACTTCTACTCAAAGATAAGTAATTTTTGAATTCCCTGCAATCTTGTGCTGATCACAATTCAAAAATAGATCATCTTGCCATGCCAAATTCAGAAATCTCTTTTTTTTCAAAAATTCAATAAAAAGATCTTTGCTGTATGAAATTTTTGCCCATGTCAACATTTCTCTGTAGTTAGAAAACTTTCCAAGTTGTGTAATAAGATCCCATTTCTTGGGATGGTAGTAACTTCACCCATCATCCATTTTTCCATTCATTAATTTACCAATATTCAACCAATCGGATGCTTACACTAATCTATATATATAGTGGAGGATACCAAAATTAAATGCTGTAGTTTCTGGCCTCAAGCTGCTTATAATTTTGTAGAGATAAGGTTTACATACTTCTTATTGCTGGTAAAAGGCAATTAACAAAATAAAAATATTGCTGGACATAATATACAGTACATAGCAGGCTGCGGCTTTTTTGCCTATCAGTCTCTTTGTCTTACTTTGTCCTTCTCCAGAATGACATAGATCCACTCCGCCTTCATAATCTATACTTGTGGTCCATCGGTGAAATGAGGATGCATTAGAAGGAAGGTAATCCATATTTGTTGTCTTTATTTTAAAAATCAGTTAATTCTCACAGCAGCTATGTAACACAGATCTGCTCTGCAATCTTCACCTTACAGGCAAGGGGGAAAAAAAAGGCTCTGGAGTAATTAAATCAAATTTCCATAGTACACATAAATTTAGCACAAATCTTTCATGATTCTAATACTACAAATTATAAAGGTTGTCAACTTTTCCTAAAAGTTTAAACTAAAATATTTCAAAAAAGAGTGAATTCATTTTTCTTGGGCATCAAGAAAGTGTAACCTAGAGTAATCAACCATAAATTCTCTTTTGTTCTCAATTTCCATCTGAATTTTGTTGTCAGTCTTACTTCTTCTGTTCACAAGCAATCTGCACTAGTACTATTTTCTCTTTGGAAATGGAAAAAAATTCTCTCTTTAGGCTCTTATCCTCACAGAGGGTATGCAAGTCACTTAGTTCAGGGCCACTTACAAATGCCTAGAACTACTTAATGGCAAGTTAAACATAAGTGATGAACTGGTGGGAAGTGTCTGTTTTTTTTTTTTTTTTTTTAAAGAGATTAACTGAGCTGAAGTTTCTTCTATTTTTTCCTTTAATCTACTGTGGTAAAAAATTCTTACTTTTGTTCCTCCAAAACCAGATTATTTTTTCTTCTTCTCCTTCTTTTCTCCTCCTCCTCCTCCTCCTCCTCCTCGCCCTCTCCCTCCTCCCCCCTCCTCCTCCCCCTCTCTCCTCCTCTCCCCTCCCCCTCCCCCTCCTCCTCTCCCTCCTTTGTATTCTGTCTCTCTTCTCCAGGTTTGCATTGTCTAGGATCTCGGAAAATTTTTTAAAAAGACCCTAAAAGAATGTATTTAGAAACTTCCCCTTTGAACTATGACAGGTTCGTTTGGATCAGAACAAGTCTCCCGCAGGGAACAATTAGCCAAAGATGGAACAAACACCTTTTAAAAACATATTTGCAGATATTAAAGTGCCACTGTGGGAGAAAAGTGTCAAGGGGCCAAAATGGGAGAGAGAGAGAGAGAAAGAGAGAGAGAGAGAGAGAGAGAGAGAGAGAGAGAGAGAGAGAGAAAGAGAGCAGTAGGTAGGTAGGTGTGAATTCTGTAAGTGTAGCCCAATGTTGGTGCTGCTTTTGAAACTTTTTCTAGAACCATTACAGGGTCACTGATAATTTCAAATACTTGGGAAGAAATAATGCAGTTTGCCAAGTGGAGGGATTTTAGAATACATTGCATACCTTTAAGTTTCATTTCTGCAGACCAGCCCTCAATAAATGCAACTTCATGTCAGTCAATCTTTGCTTACATTAAAGTGAGGTATCCCTACTGCACTTTCAAACGTAAATCTCTCTAAAGGTGGTGCCATAATTCATATAAACTAAATGAGGTATAAAATTTTAGTTATACATATAATATTAGCATTCAATATAAAATAACCAGAAATGAAAAAACTTAAAAATCAATAGATTTAAAAATCAAAGAAGAATAGAGAAATTTGAAATAGATATGCAAGCAATCACAATATTCTTGTTGTTACAAAAAGACTTTAAACAACTGTGATTAATTTGCTCAAGATATTTGATAGCAAGAGAAAAATGTAATCAGAGAATTTAAATCTTTAATCAAAAATCAAGGAAAAATTATAAAACAAACTATAATAGCTGAAAATTTTAACATGAAAAAATGTTTAAGAGCATAGTAGATATAGCTGAAGAGAAGTGAACTGGAAAATAAACTAATAGAAAATAATTGGTTTAAACCTAAATGACAAAAAGAATAGAAACTATAAAGTATTAGATGTATATGTGACACAAGAACATAGAGCCTATTAGAATCCCACAGAAAAAAAAGAGAAAGAGGGGCTGGGGCTCAGTGGTAGCACACTTGCCTGGCATGTGTGAGGCACTGGGTTAAATTTTCAGCACCATATATAAGTAAATAAATAAAATATAAATCTATAACAATTTAAAAAATTTAAAAAGAGAGAACATGGCAGCTATAATATTTGAAATTACAATGGCTAATTATTTAAAACCAAAAAATGAATGACATCAACTTAGAGAATCCATAAGCACAGAAAAATTCAAATAGGGTAAATTTTATAAAGTCACATTATACATATTACAGTCACACTTCTGAATACCTAAGTCAGAAGCAAAATCTGGAGACATCTAGGGATGCAGCAAATGCATCAACACCAAATTGGCAGCAAAGACTTAAAAAAAATGGTCACCAGAATCAAAGGATAGGTGGATAGGTTTAAAAGAATGGTGGCCCAGATTCCATACATAGTAAAGTTATACTGCACAGAAGAAGACAAAATAATATTAGTTGCCAAAGTCTGAGGAAATTTATCACTAACAAGCTATCACATAAGGAAATACTGATGGGAGTTTTTAAAATAGAAGAAAAATGGTGGCAAAGAGAAACACAAATAATGGAAATATGTGGGAAGTAAAATAAATTATTACTGATAGCATAGAATAGTTTCATGGAGAAAAATACATATAGAAATATCATGCATTTATTGAAAAAATCTGGAGATTCACAGAAAATTAAAAATAGTACTACCCTATGATCAAGGTTTGGGTGTGTATTCAAAGGAAATCAGTATATTGAAGAAATATTTGAACCCCATGCTTATTGAAGCCCTGTTCATGACAGCTAAGAAATGGAAACAAGCAGAGTGTCCCCTGATGGATGAATGGATAAAAAATGTGGTGTATATACACAATGAATACTATTTGGTCTTAAGAAAAACATTCTATCATTGCAACAACATGAATGAACCTCAACATGGTAAACAAAATAAATCAGCATAGAGAGGCAAATACATTATGATCTAAGATATTTTTCAAAGGAATCTACCAGGATGAGGAGGGCAAAGAAATACAAAATTTCAGTTTGTGAAATAATAAGTTCAAGTGTTTTATTCTGTAACATGGTGACTATTGTTATTAACAGTATACTTGAAAATTGCCAAGATTTTAGCTGATCTAGCTATTCCACCATGTGTGGATTTATCAAAATGTCATGTTGTATGCCATAGACATAGATGTACAATTTTTGTTTGTCAATTTAAATAAATTAAAAAAATTTAAGAAACCAAACCATACATGCATCAGATTCTAGTTTCACTGTCAATAACTACATGAAGTTGAAAGCAACAACCACAAGAAAACAACAAAAGGGAAATTGAGTGCATGACCAAAGTAGCATACAAAAGTAGGAGTGGGGTAAATGTACTTAAGGTAAGAACTCTGTGTTTTCTAAAACATTAATAAATCAAGATGAATATGTGCATGTGCACGCATACACACACACACACAGATGGAGGGAAGTGAGCCCAATAACCCAATATATTCAGAAGGGTCTATGAAAACAAAACAAAACAAAACAACCTTATTTTTGAATTTTCTTTCTTTTTTTTAAAGAGAAAGAGAGAATTTTTTTAATATTTATTTTTTAGTTTTCGGTGGACACAACATCTTTTATTTTTATATGGTGCTGAGGATCGAACCCAGCGCCCTGCGCATGCCAGATGAGTGCGTTACCACTTGAGCCACATCCCCAGCCCTATTTTTGAATTTTCAACAAGAAAATTCAATTTTGAATGCTATTGTATCGAATATAAGAATTAAATGGAAGAAAGTCGACATCTGAAAAACACTGAGATTTTAAACATAACCTTAGGAATGTTATCTAGATGTAAGATCAACAAACAATTATACTTCTATATACCAGAAGCAGATAATTATAAGATATAATTAAAAATTGATACCATTAATATAGCATCTGGAATTATTGAATATTTATGAATAACTTAATAACTGCAGAAACTTTATTCGTTATTATTGAGCAAGCAATAGAAGAAAACCTAAAGAAGTATATGTTATGTTTATGGACTAAAATCTCAATGTTTTCCAGATGTCGACTTTCTTCAATTTAATTTTTATATTCAACCCAATACTATTCAAAATTGAATTTTCTTGTTGAAAATGATAAGCTAATTCAAAATCTGAAAAAACCCTAGAGACGCCAAGTTAATCTTGTTGAAGAAGAAAGAGTTGGAAGAGTTTCACCAATACATAAACACTTTCTATAAAGCAACAGTAATTAAGGCAGTGTAGTACTGAAACACCAACGAATAGATGAATGGAATAAACTGCCAGCCAAAAGTGGGGACAAACACCCATATATATTCAGCATTTTCTTTTTTTCTTCTTCTAGTACTGAGGATTGAATCCAGGGCCTCACATGCACTAGGCAAGCACTCTACCACTGAGCTACATCCCCAACTCTCTGCACATTGTCACACTGATAATCTGACTTAAAACAAAGGTTCTGCTTCAATCTGGTGGGGGAAAGAGATGGTCCTTTTAATAAGTGTTTCTAAATCACATAGATGTATATAATAAAAGGATGTATCTTGCGCCTGCCTCCCACCATACACAGGTATCATTCCCTATAGATTATTGGTGTAAATGTCAAAAGCAAAACAATAACAATTGTAAAAGAAAATCCCAGGAGAATATCTTCATGAGTTTTGGGTAGGCAGTCATTTTCTTCAAGGAAACAGCACTAACCTTAAGAGAAAAGATTGATGAATTGTAGCATATTAATTAAAATTTTGTTTATCAAAACATATGAATTAAATGTTAGAAAATTGAGTTGGGGGCTGGGGATGTGGCTCAAGTGGTAATGAGCTCGCCTGGCATGCATGGGGCGCTGGGTTCGATCCTCAGCACCACATAAAAAATAAAATAAAGATGTGTCCACCGAAAAATAAATATTAAAAAAAGAAAGAAAATTCAGTTGACAGAGGATGAAAATATTCAAGTGCATACAATTTACAAAGTACTCATTTAAAATATAGAGAGATATCCTACAAATCAAGTAGAGAAAACAAATAATTCAATAAAAATGGGCTAAAGATCTTAAAAAAGTACTCAGAACAATACATTCAAAGCGGATGAATGTTTTAAGATATACTCAACTTTAGGGCTGGGGTTGTGGCTCAAGTGGTACAGTGTTTGCCTAGCATGTATGAGGCACTGGGTTTGATCCTCAGCACCATATAAAAATAAATAAATAAAACAAAGGTATTGTGTCCATCTATAACTAAAACAAACAAAAAAACCTGTTCAAGAAGAGTTGAGCTTGCATATGCTGCTGCTTCCTTCTTCTTCCCATTTTATTTGATCCAAGCCTCCAGCTTACTGGATGGTGCTGCCCATGCTTAGGGAGGGTCTCCACTCCACTTAGCTATCCCAAATGCCAATCATTCCTAGACATACCCAGAAGCCTCTTAATCTTGGTCATCTCTTAATCCAATCAAGTTGACAATTCAAATGAACCATTACAATATTGTAAACAAATCCAGAAAGAAGATTATGCTTTATAATAAAATTAATCTTCTTGCTGTTAACAAAATTTATTAAATATGTATGTTAATATAATTGCCCAATAATGTAAAGTGTATAGCATTTGCAACTCAAAATGCTAAGATTAAATTGTTTTAACTTTTTAAAACTTGAAGATAATTTTCTGCATTCTTGTGACCCCAAATCTGTGTAAATTTTAAGCATGAGTAACGGTGCTATAACTTTTCTATATTTTTAAACAATCGCACTCAGCACTAAGCATAGTTTGAGAGAGATGCTCTAAAACAAACAGTAAGATTATAACTCAAATAAACAGAAGATTTTATCTCATAAATGCTCCTTATTTAGAGGTGAGTTGTTTTATTATAATTTAACAAATAGATTTTGACCAAAATCTGACAAAGAAGTTACAAAATTTCTATTCAATCTTCTTAAAACCAACCAACCAACCCATGTATCAATAGAGTGAATGGAGTGATTTGTAGTTTGGAATTTTGATTTTATTTCTCCGTTTTATGTGTTGTACCCTAAGATATTTTCAGAAAGCTGACTGATGCAGGTAGACTGAAGTTTGCTTAATATGAGTTTTTATTATTATATAGGTACTGTCTACTGGGAATTAAAAACTCATTATATCTAATTTGATTCCCTTAACCCTGATGAAATAGTTATTTTCATTCTAGAGAAGAAAACTAAGATTGAGAGAGTTCTCACAGCTAGTGGGATTTGAATAATGGCCTGTATAAATCCTAAATATATGCTTCAATCATTGCATTGCATTGCATTGCTTTGTTTCTTCCTTCTGTTCTTTTAGCAGTTGCAATTGATTTCCCATTAAGTGCCTGCATGGTTGTAGATACTGAGATTTATAGTGGTGAATAAGGCTGTCAAGCTACTAGCTCTCACCGGTTTCCAATCTGGCAGGTGGGAGCAAGTATCAAGTAAAGGAGTACATAAATAAGAAAGATAAAAGATGGTAATAAATGTGAAGAACCAAAAACAAATGATATGATATAGATTGGGAGATAGGAAAATGTCTATTAAGAGGATACATCCCTTTAGCTGAGATGATGACAGTTATCCAGCCATGCCAAGAGTAGAAAGAATCTCTTCTCAGGCAGAAACAATGGCTAATGTGAAAGCCCAAAAGCAAGAACAAATGTATCAAATTCTAAGGAGAGCGGATCAACGTGTTTGAATGGAGTGGGTGATGTGAGACAAAGCAAGATGAGTTTTGGAGGCAGGCAGAGTCAAATCATTTAAGATATTGAAATCCAGGGAAAGAATTCGTAGTTTGAAAGTGATGGAAAACTACTAGAGTTTTCTTGAACTGTCTGTGAACACAGCATTATTGTTCATGGTAAGCATAAAGGCTGAGGGTCCATCTAGGGGGTCACTGTAGTGACATAGGTGAGAGAGAATGTTAACTAAACACAGAGTGTCACACAGTCTGTGAGAACAGTTTTGCTTTATATTTTTTGAGGCAGAAGCACTTTCAGGCTGATTAGAGGTGGTTACAAAGGAAAGATAAGAATCTTTTATCATTTCTACTTAATAATTTGTTGGATGGGAACACTATATGTGGAGTTATAGATCATAGGAGGAATATGTTTTGGGGATATGACCACCTCATTGACCAGTTCATTGGCTTATTCACATCATTAATAGAGGGATCTTGTGCCCTAAATTATAGGTGATGGTCAAATACACAACACCTGAAACTGGACAGATGAGATGGTCTAGCTGCAGCAGTTTATTAGTCATAATACAGTCTGGGGGTGGGGTGGGGAGACACTGAATGTTGTGAATGGCTACACAGATGCTGCATGAGGAGCTGAGCAAATCTTAGTTTTCTTCTGTAGAAAGGAAACAGTAGCTATAGCTTGGGAGTTTGGGGAATTATATATAATTTGCAAGAAGGAGCTGTGGGAGCAGGCTTTGCAGTAACTGGAAGGTGAGGTATCTCCTGATTCCTGCAGGAGGATCTAATTAGCTTGCTTGAATAATTTTGTGAATTGGCAAAGAAGTGAGATCTTTTATGTTGAGGACTGGGTAAAATGTGCAGCAGGTCCAGCTGATAGGGGAACTTTCCAGGTAGTGAGCCCTTTCCTACTGTATAGGGGCTTAGCAGGCTGGAGTAGGGTAACTCAATAAGGCTCAAAGTTGTCAAGGTGACACTTGAAATTTTAGGCCATGTCTTACAGGGGCAAGATCAGATTCCTTTTGGCTGTGTTATATATAAGTAGATCCTATTCTAGTAGGGATGTCAAGTTGTACGTGTAACTCTGGAGCAGTGAGAAGTCAAACTATAGGCAAAGAATTAGGAGATAAGGATGTTCAAAGCCATGGGCCTAGATGGAAGAGTATGTGGAAGAAGAAAGAAGGGTTGAGTTTCCATATGCGTTTCAACCCTGAGAGTTGAAGCAGAGGAGAACAAGCATCAGGAAGGTTAGGAGGAGTAGCTGATGAGACAAGAAGACCACCAGGAGGTCATGTGTCATGGTATGAAAGAAGCATTCCAAGAAGGAAGTGATCATCTGTGACACATGCTGCTGGGTTGTCTGAAGATAAGTAAGCACTGGATTTGTAACATGATGACCCTGACCAGGGAGGCTTTGAGGAGTTGTAGGAAAATTGGACATTTTTTGTATCTCTTCATTTAAAGTTGGGTGAAACCAGTGGTATCTTCTGGCCCCTAGTTTTTGTTTTATGTTAATTAAATTATGTATAAAATTGTTCTGTGGAATCTAAGGCAAATGGGTACAGTAGATAAGTATGGATTCTCCTTCTGTAAAGGGCCTGAGTTATCTCCTTTTTGGAGTGTTTCATTTAGTACCCCACATGCTGCCTTCTCTTACACTATACTTCCTCAATGACTGTGCTGGAGACTTGCTGATTTTAGTTTCACAAACAAGACATGTTCCCAACTCAGAGCGTTTGTATATGCTTTTCTCTGGGTCTGAAAAAATAGTCTCCCATTTTGTTCACATAATCTCAACATCAGGATCATCTTAGGTTACTTCTCAAATATCATATTCTCAGCAAAGCCTCCTGGTTTCATAAATTGGCTTACATTTCCCTGCACTCTTGATTCTGATTTTCCTTTCATGACTCTTCAGTGAATATCCATGTAATTATTTTGTATCTTCTCTCCTTGCCTTATTAAAAGTTCTATGAAATCATGGTCTCTGTGTTTTTGTTCTTCAGAATATTTCCAGTTCATGTCAAAAGTCAAGTGGGTCAAAATATATATTTTGTTTTGTAAAAATGAAACAAGTACCCGAGGGTTTATTTATTTGTTTGTTTTTTGAGAGGGGTGGCAGATGGTTCACTAGTTCCATTTCTCTTCTTTCCTCCACCTCCTCCTTTGTGTAATGGTGAAAAATACTACTTTGGAATGTTTACTACCATTTGTTTTCACTTTTCCTTCATCACATTGCCCATTTATAACTAGAATAAAATTTTTTGAAAATATATTCAAAGTATTAGTATTGATAAATTTATTAGTTTCTGTGCTCAACTTCAAAAAATCTCATCTTTGAACAATAATATCTACTTAAATAATAATTTAAAAATAACTACTCTAGTTTATGTAAAGTTCCATAGAGAAAGTCTATCCATCTATGTATTTTGTCAATATGTTTGCATTGCATGTAGTTTCAGAATCTTAATGAATAACAAACATGGGAATATTTTGTTGTGAATGGAATAATGCCTCAGAGTTATTTTTCTGTTGTTTTATGGTCTTGAATGTTAGCACTGTACTCATCAGTGGGAAAGTTCCTGATAGAGGATATTTTGACATGAACTCATTTACTTCACTGAATACATGATCCCTACTCTAACTTTTACCCTTCCTCTGACCTTGATCTCTTTATACTCCTGATCTTTGCATCTTTCTTCCTTCCACTCCAAATCCTTAATCTCTCCACTCGTACTCAACCCTCATCTTTTTCCTCATTTAATTCCTGACCTGAACTGTTAAGACTCAGACGTGGAATGATCACATCTGTTTCAACAACTGTATGAGAATAAAGTTGGAGATGTAATCAAAATCTTACTGAAATAAAAATGACTGCATTAATGTTGTTGTATAAAATGTTACGTACCCAATAACTCCAATAGCTTGTACAAAAGTCTTTTTAAAAATCCACCAGTCTTTTTTATTGCTAACAATAATTCAGGAAATGTACTGCACACTGAGTTTGATCTGAAATGTTACAGACAGGAAAGACCTTGATCATTTGTAACCAGGTTAATGTTCCTTTATATTACTTTGATGTATTACTAGGAGAACATGGGAGGAAAGTAAGAAGAATCTAAGCTTTTCTTTTCTTTTTTTAGTTCTTTATAGTTATACACATTAGCAAGGTTCATTTTGGCATATAACATAAGTTTCTTCTGTTTTAATCCTTAGTACTATCCTCTCCCCTACCCTCCTCGCCCCCCCCCCAATCACTTTTTTTCTTTCTTTCTTTTTTTTTTAACTCTATGGTCATTTCTTTATGTGAATCCAAATTGATATTATAGAAGGCAACTCACTTTTTCTGGTAGAAGTAACTTATTATTTTATCTTCTCAAACCTCAAGATAATTTGAGTGTTGCCTAATGGTGTATCATTAGCTTTCTTTACCCTTAACTTTGTAAGTAACAGCAGCTTGTGGAAAAAATTGCGGATCATTTAGGCCTTCTAACTGTACTCTTGTACACTTTGTTCTCTATGTTTGTTTATTCTTCTCTTCAGAGAATTTCTATTTATTCTGCAGGATTCAGCTCAAACATAATATCTTCTGTGAAAACGATTCCCTATTCATCTCTCCTTTTCTTCTGATTCCTCCAGGTAAACAGAGATCCTCTTCCCAATCTGCTCTTGGCACCTTATACATATATTTTTGAATCATTTATTGCATTGTAATGAAATTACTCGTTCAAATGTAACTAGACTTAACTTGCCTTTTGGTGATTTAACAAGACAAATTCTACAAGGACAGGTGCACTATTAACTAGATAGTGTCTTAGTTATAGATAAGAATTGTTGTCCAAGGAAGTACTCATAAAGAAAACCAATAAAAGAAAATAAGTATATAATAATAACCCTTGTTCTTATTATATGTTCATAAAATATTCTGAGTAATTATCTTTTCAAATGTGAAGACAATATGCTCATTAGCTGATAGTCTGATGTTTTCTCCAGTTTCTATGAACTTTGTTAATATTATTCAACTGTCCTGGTTTGGAATTAACTCTGATCTATTTTAAGTCTTAGGATAAGAACCAGGGCAGAGGTTAATTCATCAGGATGTTATAGCATCCAACTAGACAGTCTCTTCTCTGAAAATACTACCTGTTGGAAAATGTAGTGTTTCATTGTAGGTAGACATTCTTCTTCAAAACTAAAACTTGAACTGCAAAGCATCCATATTTTATTTTATTTATTTTTTTAACATCTATTTATTTGTTCTAATCTGTTATACACAACAGCAGAATGCACTTGGATTCATAGTTCAAAAATGGAGCACAATTTTTCATTCATATTTTAAAGCTTCAGAGTTTGGCAGGATTATTTGTTTCCTCAGATTGTATTAGACTCAGAGACAGACAAATGTAGCATTTACTTCAAGTTTGTGAGATTGGATCTCACAAACAAGTAGAAATGTTATAGGTTCTGGAGCCAAATTATCTGATTTTAAAATCTAGTTTTACCAGTAGCAAACTATGCAATTTTGACATGATGCTTAATATCTCCACCTCAATTTCTTTGTATAAAATATCAGGTTGGTAATCTACTTCACGAGATTGTGTTAAAATTAATAAGGGCATGTCTATCCATGCCCTTCAAAATATAGATTAAATGTTTACATTGCTAATAAGGAATGAGAGGCTCAGTAAAGATATTAATGAATTTTACTTGCTGAAATAAATATGACTTTTAAAAAATCTTGCTAAATTAGACAATGATTTTTTTCCCTTGCCTTTCTACATATATGCTGATAACAGATGAAAGAAGAGTGATAAATTGAGCAATCTCCAGAACTGTAAGTGAAAGAAATTCTAAGTCCTTGGTATAACATTGAAAACTGTTGTGAATGTTCACAATCTATATACATGTTCACATTTTCTGAGAATGATCATAATGATAAAATAAAATGTCACAAAGGTCACTCCATTCTTAACAGTGAAATTTCATGTGATCACTGAAGAGTATTGGCAATGCAATCATATAGCACTTAGAGTTTTTAGTTGCTCTCACCTTCATCCATAATGGGTTATCCTTAAAAGTCATAGCTGGTTCTTCAGTTAAATGAAGTAAGTGGACCGTATTTTATACTAGACTATGATTTCCATGGACTCTGACAGACATAAAAAAAAAAAAAGAAATGGCAGACCGTGTTTGCAGAAGTTTTTCTGGCTCATATTAAGAGATTAAGCCATAGAAAGGAAGCATCCATCTCTTTGAAACTGAGATGATAGGTTTTCCAGCCAGAGAATAACAGATAGCATATGTACTTCAGTTGTCATAATCAGAGTCAAAAGAACTTTCAAAGAAGTTTCTTGGTTTTGTTTTACTATGAGTTTGGAGCTTTAAGTCTGAAAGAAGGATGTCATAATCCAAAGACCAAGAGAATGCTTCCTATGAAATTTTTCTTATGTGCATTATTATAAAACATCAACACAAAATTTCCTCTATAATGTGTGTGTGTGTGTGTGTGTGTGTGTGTGTGTGTGTGTGTGTGTGTTTTGTGATGCTGGGGATTGAACCCAGGGCCTTATGCATGTGAGGCAAACACTCTACCAACTGAGCTATATCCCCAACCCTCTATGTTGGGTGTTATTCTTCAATGTTTATATGTGGTGTACTAAAATATTTCTAGGGTGATATAGCACTTTTCATTATGTAGAATTTTGAATTAATGAAGGATCATGAGCATTACAGACAGAATGTTAAGAAAAACTTTTGTTTAATTAGTAATACAAAATTGTTATGATTTAATAGTCATTTTTATGCTTATACTCATAAAAGGAATATTTTAATCTATTTTATGCTTTAATATCCATTATCAATAGTAAAAGAAGCTCTGGGTATGGTTATGTATGTCTGTGATCTCAGGGACTCAGGAGACCTGAGGCAGGAGGATCACAAGTTTGAGACAAGCCTTAACAGCCTAACAAGACTCTCAGCAACTTAATGAGACCCTGTCCTCAAAATAAAAAATAATAAAAGGACGGGGAGTATAACTCAGTGGTAAAGCACCCCTGGGTTCAATCCCCAGTACCACTGCCCCCCAAAATAGTAAGGGAAGCAAATGATATATCCTTTTTCAGGTTTACCTTTATGATGACACATGTGATTTTAGATATGATAGCCATTAAAAAAAGACACTGAGATACACCACTGCCAGGAAGGAAGTGTACACAGTCCTTATCCTCTGGAATTTCATCATTGCTATGGACTAGAGCCTGATTTCTGCTTCTATATCTTCCCTTTTCTGAATGTGAATTTGTAACTACATTTACACTTTCTTTTCTCCACCATTTTATATGATGTAGGGTGTAACACATGGCTAGCCAATGTGGAACATAGATTGCAGAACCATGAGTAGCTCCTTGAAAAGCATAGGTAAGAGGACTTCATACAAGCTGGATAGCCCAAACTTTGAGGTGAATGAAGTAAGTAGATGTTATTTGAGGATGTCAACAATGAGGTATTTTAGGGTATGTTGTGTGTTGGGTGCAAATGATGCTCAGAGGTATTTGGTGGAAGAATAGAATAGAAGGCTAGGTTTCCATCAAAGAGTTGTGCTCCTCTGTTGCTTAAATGTAGTTGTCTATCTAGCATCTATATTTCTCTGGATCTTTTACATTTAGGTGGTGCCATGTGACTAGTTCTTGTCAGTGCAATTCAGTCAGGAGTCAAGGGTGCATTTTCCAGGTGTTTTTCCCCTCGTACTCTGGTTCAGGAAAACACACTAATTTTAGAAGCTACATTTTGAATGTGAAAAACCACAAGGCAGAAAGAGCTCAGTTCATTGATTCAGAACTTGGAGAAGAACTATATCTTCCAGGAGCAGGAATTCTATTTTTGGACTTTAGGTGAAAAAATAAATTGTGTAAAGTATTATGCATTTTTGATATCATACATTTAATTGATCATTATTTTAATGAATGCAAATATATGGTTTTAAAAGTCAAATTCTCAAAAGAAATATATTTTTATTTTTGGTTACTTTGAATTAAATATTTGAAAGGACTACTTTAAGCTTTATCTTTACTTAAGCAAGTTTTGTTAACACATGTTAATTGTTCATATCAATGAGATTCACAGTGATATTTCTATATGTGCTATAGTGGGCAGTGAGTAAACCCAACCTCCCCATTTCCACCCTCCACCCCACATATGCTTCCCAACCTTTAGTAATTCTATTCTGTTCTCAAGTTGACATTTTTAGCTTACACATATGAGAGAGGACATGCAGTATTTTTCTTTCTGTGTCTGGCTTATTTCACTTAATGTCCTTCTGTTCTATCCATTTTGCTACAAATACCAGGAATTTATTATATTTTGTGATTAAATAATACTCTAATGTGGATATAGTCACATTTTCTTTATCCATTCACTCATCAAGTTGATTCCATATCTTAGCAATTGTTAATAGTGCTGCAGTAAACAAGGGTGTACAGCTGTTATGGTTTAGCTATGTCCCCCCAAAACTCATGTGAAACACTGCAAGAAAGTTTAGAGATGAATGATTGGGTTATGAGAGCCTTAACTTAAATAGTGCATTAATCCACTGATAGGAATTAACTGTAGGGGTAACAGTAGCAGGAAGAATGTGGCTGGAGGAGATGGCTAATTGGAATCATTCCTTTGGGGTAGATATTTTGTACCTGGTGAGCACATGTCTCTCTGTTTTCTGAAATGCTTTCCTCCACCACACTCCTCCACCGTGAGGTTCAGCTTCATCTCAGGCCAACATGAAGCTGAACCTTCATCTTGATCAAAACAGTTGGTCGTCTTTGAACTACTCTGAAACTGTGAGTTCCAAAATGAACTTTTCCTCCTGTAATTCATTTTTGTCAAGTCTTTTGGTCACAGTGGTGAAAAAGAAATAGACTAAAACAGCTATATATCTGGTATATTGATTTCAGTTCATTTGGCTACATACCTCAAAGTGGGGTCGTATATCATGAAAATGTTATGTCTCTTTGTAGTTTTTAAAAGAACCTCCATACTGATTTTACTAATTTACATTTCCAACAACAGTGTATAAGAGTTCTTTTTCTCCATATCTTCACTAGCATTTTATTAATTAATTTATTTATTTTAGTAATAGCCATTCCAACAGGATGAATGACATCTCATTATAGCTTTGATATGCATTTCTCTGATGGCTAAAAATATTGATAACTTTTTCATTTGTATTTGGCCATTTGTATTCTTTTGAGAAGTGCCTGTTCACTATTTGCCCAATTTTAAATTGGATTACTTCTAAATTTGTGGTTAAATTTTTGAGTTCCTTATATATTCTGGATACTAACTCTCTGTCCCAGGAATAGTTGGCAAATACCTTCATTCACTTTGTTTATTGATTTCTTTGCTCTGAAGAAGGTATTTAGTGTGATATAATCTTATTTGTCAATTTTTGCTTTTTTCTCCCATGCCCTGAGGTCTTATCCAGAAAAATCACTGGCTATACTGAGGTTTTGAAGTATTGTATATTCACCCAGAAATTTCAGATCTGCCATTCAGATCCCCCATCTTGAGTTGATTTTTATACAAGGTGAGAGATAGGGGCTAAATTATAGTCTTCTGCATATGGATAACCAGTTTTTTCTTTTTTCAGCACCATTCATTTATTGAAGAGATTGACCTTTATCCAATGTTTTTGAAGCCTTTGACAAGAATCACTTAGCTATAGATGCATGGTTTTATTTCTGGAATCTCTATTCTGTTCCATTGGTCTCTGAGTCTGTTTTGTTGTTGTTGTTGGTACCATGGTTACTATGGCTCTGTAGTATGTTTTGAAATTAGGTATTGTGATGCCTCCAGTTTTGTTCTTTTTGTTTAAAATTGCTATTTGGAATCTTTTGTGCTTCCATATGAACTTTAAGATTGTTTTTGATACTATCGTGGAGAGTGTTATTGGTATTTTGATGGGTATTGCACTGAATCTGTAATTTGCTTTGGGTAGTATGGACATTGTAATAATATTAATTCTTGGGGATTTAAGATAGTGAATTAGAGGTACCCAGTACTTGCCTGCTTCTCCAAAGGATGGAGACAACTGGTGTGACGCTGTATATGTTGAGTTTGGTAGCCACGGGAGAATGCTAGAATTTAATACTACAGGGATGGAGACCTCGCAAAACCCAGAGGTTTTGGATAATAGAATAGTAAGAAAAATAGAAGAACCTTAACACTGATCTCATGGCAGGGGAGTAACTCTCTGCAAGGTTATAAATTAAGAGAGAGTCCCAGCAAGCCCCACAGTAACTAGATGGTGGCACTGTGTAGATAGAAATAGGATAAGAGCCCTGGGATTCACAAAGAGAGCTAGCTCAGAACACATATCTGCATTTCTTAACGTATTTTCATGGTGTCGTAACTGGAAGCCATCTTGTGAAGGGTCCTATTTGTTTGAGCTTACTGCTCAGGGGATCAAGAGCCCCTTTATTTTCCTCTCTCCAGGATCTGTTGGCCTTTTCCCTGCACTGACTCAGTTGGCATCCGACTCATGTGACAGTGTTGGGTTAGGGGAGAGACTTCAACACAAATCCACTGAGAATTCTCTGCAGTGGGAAATGTGGACTGTGATGTGGAGGGGAGCAGAGGGCACTTATCTTTAAAAGTTAATTTAAAGAAGTTAAACCTGCCTTCAGAGCCTGGGAAAGTAAATGGTTGCATGTGATTTCACATGGGAGCCAAATTTGAGGGCACCAGTTTTGAAGGCAGCAGATCACATGGTTCACGCTGCCACCCCCCCCCCCCCCCATACAGCACAGATCTTTGTGGCTTCATTTCCTTTCTTCACCCTCAGAGGAATCTGGAGATACATGATAGCACTGGCCTATGCATTTTCTTTGGAGCATGAATCCCAAAATCCTCCAGAGAGAACCTTTGCCTGGCAAACTTTGTATTCTATACCAGCTTGTTACAGCCTGCAAAGCAGCCAAGAGGAATTACAATGAGCTTCAGTGACAAATCTGTTCCACTAGCCAGTTGACAAACACCACAATGGAAAGAATAGGGTATTTTTGAATAATCTTTAGCCTTCACCCTATCCACAGGACTCACAGCCAAAGAAGACCGAGACTAATTGGCATAGATTATAAGCATCCACCCTGGTCTTCCCCTCTCAGCACCTTGGAAAAGAAGAAATTTTCTGTTTCTTTTTTTTCTCTTTCTTTTTCTTCATTTATTATCTAAAATTTATTTTCTGTTTTCCTTCCCTTTTAAATTTTTGCTTTTTCCCTTTTCTATTTTTTATTTATACATATTTACATTTTTTCTTTTCTCCTTTTTTTCTTGTTTCAGTTTTTTATTTCTTATTTCAGTTTTTTACTTTTCTCCTGTATTCTATATTGTTTTTCCCCTTCCCCATTGTTGTTATTGTGATCTGTTTTTTTTTCAAGGGATTTTTGTGCAATGCTAAGGATGGAGCCTGGGACTTTGCATATGTGGGATAGGTAAGCTACACTCCCAGCCAATGGAGAGGAATTGCACCCAGCTCCCGTCATGACCTAGTCCTTCTCCAACCTTGGCAAAAACTTCAACTTCAAGGATAAAGTGGTGGGGAAGGTCCCAAGTGATGACCTGTCCTCGAATGGGCACAATTAAAGTAGACACTTTTAAAGTGGGTCTGATATCCTCATACAAGATAGTCAATCCTATAGTAATGACAGTGAGAAATAACATAATTGTTGTGGACACCCGCCTATGGAAGTCCTCAGCGCTGATCACTACCACACCCTATCAGATTGTACCCTGAAAATAAATGCCAAAGAGGGGAAGCTGTGATTTATAGCCTCTGCCTCTCCCCATGAAACACTAGTAATGGCACCAGAATCTAAGCAGAAGTTACAAGTTTCAGGCCTTACCATGATTTAAGAAAGAAGTAGCAGAATTGCTTTCAACTAATAGTATAGTATCAATAATACCCATAGAAATTCCTATCACCCAATAGGGCTTTCACTTCTCCTATTGTAGGTGTAACATGGAGGATACACCCCACATGATCTATCTATACCAAACCACTGAGTTACTAGAGGAACCTCATGTGATACCTATAGAGAAAGTGTGCTCCTCAGGCTCTTATAAGGTACACCTTATGTCAAAGCCCACCAATCACAGCTGGAGAAGCCACAGAAAGATGACTCTCAGAAGTACAATTGGAAATAAACTCAACATCATAAAACAAACTGATCCTCCAAGACACATTGTCCAGAGAAAGCTGCTTACTAAGAAGGCTATCACATAAAAGTGGAAGAGATACACATCTCAACAAATGCATACATCTCAACATAAAAACATAAGAAATATTAAAAATAAGGCAACATGATACCTCCTAAAGTTCATAATTCTGAAGTAACAGACTGCAGAGATACTGAAGTTGATGAAATGCCTGATATGGAATTCAAAATAATGAATTTTTTTTTAGTTGTAGGTGGACACAATTAACTTCTATTTTTTTATGTGATGCTGAAGATCAATTAAGGGGCAATTAATCACTGAGCCACATCCCAGCCGCTTTTTATATTTTATTTAGAGACAGGGTATCACTGAGTGTTTAGGGCCTCACTGAGTTTTTTATCCATTCATCCACTGAAGGGCATCTAGGTTGCCTCCACAGTTTAGCTATTATGAACTGTGCTGCTATAAACATTGATGTGCTGCATCCCTATAATATGATGTTTTTAAGTCCTTTGGGTATAGACCCAGCAGAGGAATAGCTGGGTCAAATGGTGGTTCCATTTCCAGATTTCCAAAGAATCTCCATACTGCTTTCCAGATTGGCTGCACCAATTTGCAGTCCCACTAGCAAAGTATGAGTGTACCCAGTGCCTCACTCATGCTAGGCAAGCACTCTACTGCTGAACCATAATCCCAGCTCCCAAAATAATGATTTTTTAAAAGCTCAATAAGATATAAGAGAATACAGAGTGTTAAATGAAATTATGAAAATATTGTAGGATATGAATAAGAAATTAATTAAAAAGATAGAGACTTTGGAGCCAGATGTGTTGATGCATGCCTGCAATCCCAGCATCTCTGAAGGCTAAGGCAAGAGGATGTGAGTTCAAAGCAAGACTTAGCAACTTAGTGAGGCCCTAAGCACTCAGTGAGACCCTGTCTCTAAATAAAATATAAAAAGGGGCTGTGATGTGGCTCAGTGATTAAGTGCCCCTGGGTTCAATCCTGTACTGAGAGAGAGAGAGAGAGAGAGAGAGAGAGAGAGAGAGAGAGATCTTGAAAAAGAACCAGTTAAAATTCTTGGAAATGAAAAGCTTAAAAAGTAAAATAAAAATTCATATAAAAGCCTCAACAAGACACTAGATCAAGTGGAATGTTTAAGCTTAAAACAAGTTGGTTGAAATATTTTATTCAAATAAAAATAAAGAAAAAATGAAAAGAATATATAAGTTCTCTGGGATTCCATTAAAATATCAAACATCTGGCTCATCAGTGTATCTGAGGTAGGAGAGCTGTAGTCTGAAGGCATAGAAAACATAGTAAGTGAAATACTTGGGGGAAATTTTCTAAAACTTAGAAAGACATGGATATCCAGATACGGGAGATATTTGAACCCCAAACAGGCATGACCAGGACATGTTGTATTTAAATTGACATATTATATCTAAATTGACATATTATATTTAAATTGCCAAACGTTCATGAAAAAGAGAGAATAGAGAATCTTCAGAAAAGAAGGAAAAGCCACATTTAAAGGCAAACTCATTAAGCTAGAAGCACATTTTTGAGCAGAAATTTTAAAGGTCAGAAGGGTATGGAATTAGGTATTCAAGTCAATGAGAAGAAGAAGTGGCAGCCAAAACTACTAGTGTACTCAGCAAGGTCATGCTTTAGAATCAAATAAGAAATGAAGACCTTGAATGATGTGTATAAGGGAATTCATGACCAGCAGACCAGCATTTTACAAAAGATGCATAAGGGAATTCAATACCCAGAAGAGGAAGAAAGATGAACACAATCATTAGAGAGTGTGAAAGAATAAACTTCTGTGAGAGTAGGCATGCAAATGACAAATAGGAAAGAACCAAGCATCATCATGAATATACAGTAAAACCACAAACCTCTAAAATGGATAAAAGGGAAAGAAACAAACACAGAACATTCATAACAACAGAAGAAAGTCAACAAAATGACCGGAATAACTCTGAATGTAAACTATTTAAGACACAGATTGGATGAATGGGTTAAAAAAATAAGACCAAACAATATGCTGCCCACAAGAAACTCAATTCATCGAAAAGACATGCACTGACCAAGAGTAAAAGAATGGAAAATGATAGCTAACACAATGATAGCGAATAGGATCCAAAGGAAAAATAGCTATACTTACCTCTGGAAAAACAGATTTTAAGAAAATGAGTTAGAAGAGACAAAAACATCACACTGTTTTATAAAATAGGCATTTTATAAATACTTTATGTATAAAACAAACTTTTGAAAATATACATTAATTGGATACAGGGAGAGAGGTGTGCCAGTACAATAATAGTGGGGTGACTTCAGTACCCCACTTTCACCAACAGAGATTATTCAGACAAAAAAAAATCAATGAAAAAAAAAAACTTCAGTTAAATTACATTAGATATCAAATGGACTTAACAGGCAATTTCAGAGTATTCAGCCCAATAGCTGCAAAACACTTTCTTCCCATCAGCACATAGAATGACTATATTAAGCACAAAACAAGTCTTAACAAATTTTTAAAAATTGAAATAATTGCATCTCCTTGGATCATAATTTAGTGAAACTAGAAATCAGCAGCAAGAGAAACTGCAGAAATTATACAAATGCATGCAGACTAAACACTAGACTATTGAATGAACTGTGAATTACTGAAGAAATCAGAGAGGAAATTAAAAATTTCCTCGTGCAAAATGAAAATGGAAAAACATCATACCAGAAGAAACTAAGCATATATAACCAAAGCAACATGAAAAGGGAAGTTTATAATAGTGGGTACCTACATCAATCAATCAAGCAAGCAAGCAAGCAAGCAATACCAAATTAAAAAACAAACAACAACAACAACAAAAAAACTACCTAATGATGCATCTAAAGGTCCTAGGGAAAAAATGAATAAAATCATTCCTCAAATTAGTGGAAGGAAAGAAATAAAAAAAATCAGAGCAGAAATAAATGAATTATAGTCAAAAAATAATAAAAAAGAATCAATGAAACAGTTACTTTTCTGAAAGAATAAAGAAAATTGACAAACCTTTTGTTAAATTAACCAAAAGAAAGAGAGGATACAAAGAAACAAAACTAAGATTTAAAAAAAAAAAACATTGCAACAGATACCACTGAAATTCAAAGGATCATAAGGGAATACTGATTTGCCAATGAATTGGAAAATCTAGAAGAAATGGAGAAATTTTCAGAGACATATGAGCTACTAAAATTGAACCAAAAGAAACTGTCTTCAAGCTCAGATACTCTTTCTTCCTCTTGATCTAGTCTGTTGTTGAAGCTTTCAACTCTACTTTTTATTTGAAATTTCCAAGATTTCTGTTTGATTCTTTTTTATTGCTAGAGTTCTTATGTCCTCTTGGAAGTGTAACATTGCTTTGTATTTTCATCTTTCTGATGCTCTTGTGTTGAGATGGGTGTATCTGGTAGATGGGGTGTCTCTACCACTTTTTCTCAATGGCCTTTCTAGTAAGCCACTTTCACCTGAAGAGTGTCTTGGGATATGTACTTTTAGGCAAAGTTGGTTTCAGTCCTGGATTGACACCGTGATGTATCTCCTTATAGCTTACATGGCTATGATTAATGACTTTGTACACAGAGCGTAGCATGTGGAGTAAGAGGCCTGCTATGTCTGCGAGCCTTGTAAGAATAAGGACACTATAGCAGACAGCAGTGTATAGGGGATGGTTACCATGTGGTTATTTCTATAATGAAGGTGACAGCCACTATCAAGTGTCAGGATTTTCTCTGTCACTTCCTGTTGATGATAGTTCTGCTACAATCTTCTCTGGCACTGGCAGCTCCAGCAGCAGTGAGGTGCCTGAAGCTCTTATCTTCCAACCAGTCAGTAGGGAGGGACCGGACACCGCACAAGGAACAGCAGTGGTGGGAACTACAGCAACACCTCTGTCCCTCTATGTCTTAGTCCTGACAGTAGTGCATGGTGTGAGATGGGGGCAGTTGTGGGAACTGCATGGGGGCAATGGCAGCAGGAGCTCTGATGTTTTTCTTTGTTGGTAGCAGTGCACTTCAAGAGTGGGGGGGACTGTAGATGGCACATGGTGAAGCTTCTCTCAGCCCTCTTTAGCTGTGTTCACTTAGGAAAGGGCAATGCACAGAGCAGGGGCTTTTCCCACACCCCCACTCCTTCATGGGTAGTGCATGTCCAAGGATTGGGTGACAGCTAGAGGGGTGGAGGCTCAAGGTTCCCTCAGAAAGCTCCTGTAGGCAGAACAGAACAGCAGCAGCAGCAGCAGCAGTAACCACCATAATCCTTTCCCACTCTGTTAGTATTAGGCACTTGAGTGGAATGGGGAAGAGGGGTGATGGGAGCTGTGGGAGTGTCTACCCTTAGTCCCAGCACTGACGTGAGTCCACATGTGTCTGGCCATGCTCTTGGTCCCAGAGAACAAGCACACTGATCTTCTGATTCTTGTGGGTGATGTGCTGTGTGGCATGGATCCCCTACAGTGCAGAGTAACCCAAGTGCTTAGGTCACAGTCACTCTGCTGGGCCAAGTTTGGGTAACAAGGCAGTTGCATCCCAAGACAGTGCAGTAGAAAGTCTGTGGAGTCCTAGGCGTGGGAATATGCAGGGATTTCTTATCACGAAAGCAGTTCAAACTCAGATGATAGCTCACTTGTTAAGATGGTTTCTGGTTATAGCACCCTGGGTATTTATTGGGTGATCCTGTGGATCCTTTTTGAAAGCAAGGTCACTGTTCAGATTTAGATTACTTATCTAAGTGGGCTTAGATAAGTAACTGAAGCCTGTGAGAGCTGTGATCTTTCTAATTGCTAGGATTGCCAGCATCTGTGCTGGTAGAGTTTGCTGAGACTCTCTTTCACCCTTATCCTTGCAAAGTAGAGACTCTGACTCCCAGCTATGGAGCCAGGATGGCAGATGCCAGGGCATTTTTTTCTCTTGCTTTGTTGATACAGGTTTCTAAATTTTACAAGTTCCAGTCTTGCTGTTTATGGAGTTCTCCCATGGTTACTCACCTCAAAATGCAGCTATACTCTCATCCATAACAAAAAATTTTAATTTTAATTAAAAATATTTTTAAAAATGCAGCTATATACTTGTGGAAGTATATAGCTTGTGGAAGAGGAGGCGAATGGTGAGTACTTCTATCCAGCCATCTTGGATCTAGGTTTTTGTCTTTAAATGGATAGCACATCTGACTTTTAAAACTATTTTTAAATGTTTTATTGAGGCAGTTAAACTGTCAGCTTTAGTAATTTCAACACAGACTTGTGTTTTATATACTATCACATTGTCCTTTCAATTCTAGAGGGGAAAAATAATCTTTTGTCCCTCATGTTCTTAGTCTTGTATGGGTTTTCAGACACATCTCTTTTTGCCATCCCCATTATTGGTATTGAAGATCCCTCCTTTGGAGTACTGCATAAAGGCCTTAAAAGCTGACACTACATAGGCCAAGAGTGGCATGGGACAGGTGGAACTAGGTGGGTGAAATGCAATAGGAAGTGTCCATGTGGACTGATGTGGAATTCCTATAGTGTAGCAGGGTCTGCTTTCGGGAATGAGGAGAAAATGTCACAAATTTTTGCATTTCATTAGCCTGGATTACTAGTCTTAAGAAATAATGTTTGATCTGCATATGTAAGACCTTGGAATGAAAGGATCTGGGGTTGACAGGGAAATTTTGTTCTTCTTTTTCTTGCCTTTATCATGTGGGTAGAAAAAGTTTAATTTTAGCCAAATATTTTTATTCTTTAGTATTTAGTCATATTTGTCACAATTCACATTTTAGCATCAATTTATTGACTAGGTAGTATGCAAAAATTTCCTTGAGGTTCCTGGGTTCTACCCTTAAGTAACCAGAATTTTGAGTCAGATTCTCTTGTCTAAATCCCTAATGTTACTCTCCACTGATCCACTGGACTCCCATTGGGCTTTCCCATTTGTTTACTTCCTAGTGCAAGTCCTCAATGGCTTCTTGGATGTTCCGAATTTGTAGCTACCAAGATTACCTATTATGAAATCAGTAATTCAATCATATTGAAGCCAGATTTAGAGACAAGTAATTAATGTAGCTAGGTAAATTGGGCCTAATGGAGAAAAAAGAATCCAACTTGAATCTGGGGAATTGGAAACAGCCCCTGAGAGAATGGAATGTTCATGTCTCCAAAGCCCTTTGATACTCCCCCTAACCAGAAAGGTTGTTAATTAAGCAACTCTTGAGTAGAAAGGGAGCTGCTAATCAAGGCCCCCTAGGCTGCTGATCCCTTCCTGCCTAGCACTCCACGAAGGCCCTTCCAGCCTACCTGCCCACTCCCTGGCCGTTCCACCAACATCCCCCAGTCACTATGCAGGGTAAGGGGGAATGAACAAGATAAGGGAGGAGAATGCAGGAAATCAAGGGAAACTTTAGACATATAAAAGGGACAGGACTTCCTCATCCCATGGATTATGCCTTTGGGTCCCCTACTTCTACCCGGGAGAAGTCTGTTTTACTATCCTTTAACAACTTCTTACTTTTAACTCTATTTCTCTGGTGTTATACTTCAACATTTGAGGAAGCAGGACATGTCAAGGTAAACAATGGTATCAATATATTCTGAAAACTGTTTCCACTCACTGCACTTGAACAGATCCAAGAACTTATCATGCTCTGCTAACAAAACTTTTGGAGTCATTGCTGTTTTGGAGAACAAAGCTGAAGCTTTAATGTTTTAGTTTTTCTTAGCCTGGTGCATCAACTCCTGCTCAGGGACTGAATTCATCAATGAATTGAGGCACATCTATCCTCTTTCAGGAAAATCTACCTTCAGGTTATTTGGAGGTTAGAGAAGAAGACATTCAACAACTGATGCTTCTAGTTCAGGGAAGTCTTTTTAACTTTTTTTAGTTTTATTTTATTTTTAACGGAAAAATAATAACCATAATTTTGGGGTACAATGTGATCTTTTGATATATGTATACTACATGGAATGATCAAATGAAGCTAAGGAGCTTATCAATTACCATTTGTGATGAGACTAATTACACATAGTGATAGAACAGTATTCTTATGAATTTTTGTTCATGCGCTAGGAACATTTTTGATAATTCCAAATAATTTTAGAATGAACTAAAGTTGTCTTAGGGTAAACTAAAAGAACAGTTTCTTTGGTATTAAAATTTATAGTTAGTCAAAGAGGTCTTCACTTTGATCCCTGAAATCTCAGACCAGGCAGAGTTTCAAGTTCTTTAAGAGGACATTGGGCTGTTCATCATTGCCTGTGTGACTTGTCATAATCATAGGTGTTACCTTTTCATTTATTCAAACAGTGCCTTTGTGAATATATCATTATATCTAGATAGTAATTATGTTAATTATCCCTAATTGTGATATTATTTGCCTATGAATAGCCAGCTATTCTAACCTTTAAAACCTGTAGCAATTGTTTTTCATATTTGCAAGTAAGGGTAACACTAATCTTGAAAAAACTGGAAGCATTTACTGTGAATTCAGTTAAAACAGAATATTCACTTTTTTCCTCAAAATAATGTTCTTTACTTTTTTAAAAAAATTCTGATACAATAAATGCTTATTAAGGAAAAATATAATTAATACAAAAAAGAAAAGGAAAATTATAAACCGTGTTTCTATTAACCGAAGACATCTACTTAATATTTAGTTGTATTTTCTTTAATTTTTTTTAGGAATATATATTTTTAAAAATTTCAACTGTTCTATGTTAAGTAAAACTAAAGTATGACTGCAGGTGGACAGGAAACACCCAAGTTGCAGTCAATGTAGCAGGTTTACTTATGCCTCATATTTGTACATATTCCATATTATAGCACAAAACCACCCCATCCCGCTCTCTCAAGCTATCAGGTAAGTCAGAAGATTAATTCACACTGAATAGAATTATCTCTGGATGTCTATATAAATGGTGTAGGCGTGAATTCAACATTTCCTTGGCTCACTCTCAAGGTCTCTCCCTTCTCACCAGTATTTCTATGCTCTTATTTTCCTTCCACTTAAAAGAATTGACATTCCAACATTTAATAGTCAATTTTTTGCCACTTGCTTTTAGCAGTGCTTTGAAATATTATTGCCCATGATCCGTGACATGGTTCTTTGTATAACAAAATCTAAGAGTTGAAAACATCACAACAATTTAATTCAATGACAATTTTAAAAATAGAAAACAATGATAAAAATTCAGTTGCCAACTTGGAGGATTTTATACATACTGATATGTTCCATTTCTTTTCTATGGTCTAAAATTTCTTACTCAAGAAAACAGATTTCATTCCTAAACATTTGTTATATCTTTCTCTGCTAGAAACAGAAGCAAGTTTTCTCTCTGACAAACTTGTCCCAGGGGAACAAATTAAATGCTTTCTCAAATTGGAGCATAAATCTTCCTTAAATATCAGAGTATGATAACTAGGATATAATGTCAGTCTTTTAAATTTCATAAAAGTTATAGCTTAAGAAGATGATCTTGGCTGTTTTGTAGATGGTCCATCTGGGTTAGTTTTGCTATCAGTGTTATTTTCATCTTCTGCATCATCATCCTCATCATCATCTACTGTCCAACTCCTCCTCTGGGGTCGCATGGTCCTGAACTTCCTCCTATACCGGGGAACCCAAGTAATACCAACTCTTTCATCTGGGACATACCTGACAGGTTCTGAAGACAGTCAATGTCTCTTGACTCATAATAGAACCCTTGCAATTAACGCTACTCCCCATCTAGTCTGAAGTACTCTCCTCTTATTTTTTTTCAAGATATTTATAGAAGATTTTTGCCATTCTTATTGAATACCTGGCATCTGTGTTTGAAGAATTTCTACCTTATGAAACAGGTAGTCCTTCCCATTTTACAAGCAAAAAATCTGATGCACATTTTTGCTGGCCTTGAAGCTAGGGGCAGGCACATTGGCTTAGGCTATACCAATCTGATGTAACTGCCTTACACTTTGGATTGAAAGCTTATTAGGCAAAGCAGAAGATAAGGAGAATCTGTTCTAATAGGGGTGGTGCCACAGTAGCACCAACATCCAATTTATAGAGACAGAAGCAGCAGCAGTTCCACCACAGTACCAGCTACTCAGTTTAGGCAATAAAAGTTTTGCAAACAATAGTGATTGTGTCCAGTTAATTCTGGTGGCAGTGTCACTAAGTTAATGGTTCCAGGTGTGATTTGTGTGTTGCCAGTATTTGCATGGCTCCAGGCTTGTTCTTCTAGAATGTGGAGACAGTTTATGAGTTTCCTAATGTGTTCTATAAAATTCCTTTTGTCTAAGATTACTGGAGTTCATGTCTATCGCTTACAAATAAAAACATGGAATCCCTGAATTATTGTTTTTTAATGATATGGTTGGCATCGTATTTCAATATGCATCTGTGTCTGGGATAAATTCTGTCCATGGACTGAGTGAGTGAGATGTTTCTAATGGAAATTTTTATGTCCAATTCCAGTTATGTTCATCATAGGGAAAGCATGACTTTTTAAAAGCCTGTTGCATTTGTAAAGAAAACTGGATTTATCACTTTTTTGAAAGTTCTTTGTTAAGGACCATACAACCAACTCTTTTGCTTTCTGATTTGATGATTTTTTTCATAGGTCTTTTTAAAAAAATGGTATAGGCTGTTGATGTTTTCATTAGACTTTTGCTTCTTGAGATCCTTATTCTTTTTTAAAAAAACTGTTTTTGATATGTTTTCACATTTAAAGTATTCAACTTTGTAGTTGTTAATGTATTTCAGATTTGTGTAACTAACAAAATTATCTGATTTTAGAATATTCTCATGAAACCAAAAAGAAAACTTGTGCTCATTATCAGTTACTACTCTCTCTCTTTCACTTTCCTCTCTCTTCGAGCACTAGGGTAACCTGGAACCTAAGAATCTACTTTATTTCTCTGTTCTCTTCATTTCCTATAGCTGGAATCATATAGCACATAGTCTTTTGTGGCTGATTTCTTTCATCTATCATTTGGATTTGAGGTTCATTCATGTGGTAGCACAAACCAGTATTTAATTTCTTTTATATATTGCCAAATATTTGATTTCACTGGAATTCTGTTTTATCTGTTCATCAGTTGGTAGGTATTTGGGTTTGCTTAGACTTTTTAATCTATTATGAATAAAGATGCAATGAACACCTATGTACAAGTTTTGAGTGGACATTTCGTTTCTTCTTTGGGTAGATACCTGTGAGTAGAATATCTGAGGTCCTATGGTAACTTTGTTTAAAAGATCAAGGAACTTCCAAATTGTGCCACACAGGCTGCACCATTTTACCTTTAATTTAATTTTAATTTTCCTACATTGATATCATTGTGTTTCTTTACATTCTTGTCAAACTATGCTATTGTCTTTCTTTTCTATTTCAACTATCCTAGTAGGTGGTATCTTGTTACGGTTTTGATTCATATTTTCCCTATTGGTCAAATGATTCTGAAGACTGAGAAATCTCATCTGGCTGTGTGCAAGATGCAGACCCAGGAAATCTAGTGGTGTGGTTCTGTTGTGGGGACAAACAAGGCAAGGCACCCAAGACAGCAGGAAACAGTTTTATTTGGCTGCAGCCAGGTTCAGAGGGCACAGCTTTTGCTGTAATCAATTAATCCCCTGAGCCCCGAGTTCAGGGAGTTTCAGAATTTTATACCCAGCATGTAAGGGGAGGGGCTCAGAAGTTCACAATCTGCAGAAGTTCACATAAAAGCAGCTTTTTCTTTCACTGTTCTGGGCAAGTTAACTCTTCAAGGACAACACCTGAGAAGGGGAGAGCTTCTTCTTCCCTTTTTTTTTTCTCCCCTGCCAGGTGTTACCATGGAGCCCATTTGTAACTTATCTTAAAAACGTAGACATCTCTGTGAAGCCCAGCTCAAGGCCAGAGGCCTTGTTTGCACATTTCTTCAAAGTACGTTTGTGAAAAACTAGTAAGAGGGTGTCCAGCATCTGGAGTGCTGGTATCTTCTCAGCCAGTGGCCAAGTAAACAGGGTGACATGAAAATAGGAAGTTTATCTACATTGCACTTTTTTGCATAGACTCTTTTTCTGACAGTCCTAAAATCAGCCATGGTGAAGAGGGCTTTTCCATGGAGAAAGGGGGGGCCACTTTAGTTCATCTGAGTCTGATGCTAGTATGAGGGTAGGAAAAGACCAATATTTTTATTCCATCAGGCAGAAGAAGCAATTCTCCCTTCCTCCACCTTCTATTTTATTTGGATCCTTAGTTGGATGATACCCATTTTCATTCTCATAGGCAATTGCTTTGTTTGTTTGTTTGTTTGTTTTTTTGGGGGGGCTAGGGTGGAAGGGGTGCAGTGAATTGAATACAGGGACACTTGACCACTGAGCCACATCCCCAGCCCTATTTGGTATTTTATGGAGAAACAGAATCTCACTGAGTTGCTCAGGGCCTCACTAAGTTGCTGAGGCTGGCTTTGAACTTGGATCCTCCTGCCTCAGACTCCTGAGCACCTGGGATTACTGGTATGTTCCACCATGCCCTGTTTTTCTTCTGTTCTCTTTTCCAGAAACACTTTAGTTATACCCAGAAATAATTTTTATCCAAGCATTTGGGCACCCCATGATCCCATCAAACTTACACATACATACAATGAACCCTCACAGTTGTTTAAGAACAGGCTATTTAATTTCTATTTCTAACTTGTGAATCTTTCAGTTTCCCTTGTTACTGATTTCTAGCTTCACTCCATTTTTACAAGATAGGATATGTGGTACGATTTCAGTGTTTTTACATTTTAAGGCTTGTTTTATTGAGTAAAATATCATCTATCCTGGAGAATATTCTGTGTACATGTAGAATAATATATATCCTGATGTTCTGAGTGGAGGGTTCTGTATATGTGTGTTAGCCATAGTAGTTCATAATATTGTTCGAATTCTCTGTTTTATTATAGATTATCTGTTTAGATATTATCTTAATTTTTGAAAGTGGTATTACCAAAATCCCCAATAGTTATTGTTTAGATGTGAGGTGTCCTCCAAAAGCTCATGTGTGAGATAACGCAAGAAAATTTATAGGTGAAATGATTGGGTCGTGAGAGCCTTAACACAATCAATGAATTACTCCCCTGATGGGATTAACTGAGTGGTAGCTGAAGGCAGGTAGCATTTAGCTGGAGGAGGTGGTCATTGGGGGCTACCTTGTACATGTTCCATGTATTCCCTTCATTCTTTCTTTTCTACTCCTCAGTCTAGATAATTTCACATACACTATCACCAAATTATCTCTTTCTCTTGCCTACTGAAATACTGTTGAAATTCTCCAGAGAACCTTTCATTTTACTTGTTCTTTATAGCTCTAGAACTTTCATTTAGTTGGTTTCGAGAAATTTCATTTCCTTATTGATATTATCATTTTTTATACCAATTTGCTGGCTCATTTTGGTTCTTTGTCCATGGTTTCCTGTCGCGACCCCTCGCCGGCAAGGGAAAACACGACACAGGATTCTTCTTTCAGCAGTTTATTCAGGCCTTGTTTCAAGTATCATCTTCTAGCGACCCCCCTGCCGAGCGCCCAAGCACAGCCTAATAAAGCCTCCCGCATACCAATCCCAAGCTGCCACGTGGATCTCTCTCATAGGGTGGTAAGGGATTGCGCGCCAACTCTCCAAAAAAGGAGTTGTTTATCACAGGCCACAGTGGAAGCCGGCGCCATCTTCTAATGGCGGCCACGGTCTATAAGAATGGCTTACCACAGTTTCCTTTAACTCTCTTAACATATTAAAAATGATTATTTAAAATTATCTGCCTAATAAGTTGAATAGAGCAGAAGAACACTAAGTTTTAAAAGTGTGAATGATTTCTTAATGCTCTGAGTGTGTGATAAGCTAATAAAAATGCCTTGCTTCTCTGTCCCCTGTTATAAGGAATTGGTAGAGGATGCTTGGCTTGCATTGAAAGTTGGAATGAGAGACTAGGTCAGGGGAGATGTCCTTGTGACTTCTAGAATCATAGGCAGTGAGGGTCATTGTTAGTACCTGAACTGGAAATGTTCCTGGGCACTGATGCTCAGAGCACCAGGTAGGAGACATTAAGATTTAAGTCAAAGGAGCTTCAAAGTAAACTTTGAAAGAAAACTTTCTGCCTTTTCTCCCTTATCTATCAGCCTCTAATGGTTAACATTCTTATTTCTGAACCTGCATATAACCGTACCTACCTGCATCTCTCTAAAGAAGTGAATTTAGTTTTACATGCTGAAAGGCACTCCTTCTGTTGATTGGCCATGTCCAACCCTTCACCTATATAGCTTTCCATATTCAGGGACCAGGGACAGATAGCAAATTCCCAGAACACATGTATACAAACCATGAGTTCTCATTGGAACTCTGAAAACAGCCCAGGGTCAAGTGATAAAAGTCCTTAAGTCTACCCATAGCTCCTCAAAGAGCTTTGTATGGAGGTAGAATGGTACAGGCAAAAAAGGGTTTGTCTAATATTTTTCTACATGCTCCCAATAATAATGACGATGTTTTAAACATTTTTTTTCCTGGTTGGCTTTGTCCTTTTTATATATTAACTCACTTAACCCTCACATTAGCTCTCTGAGGAAATTATTATTTTTCTTTTTATTACGGGTACATTAAGTGAGGCTCAGAGCAGAGAATCAAACAGTCAAAGTCCCCCAGATATCCATTATGGGGCTCAAATTTAAACTGGAGTCTGTTGCTGGGAATAGGCTGGATGCCATAGTTGTAAAATGCTCTATACTCGGCTACGTATGCTTTAGGTTCTATTCCTGTTTCTTTGCTCCTATTCCCTCTACAGAATAATTTTTCTGTACCTTGATAACTTTGCTCCCTTAAATAATTTGTTTGAATCCAGGAAACTTACAAAAACTGGACATTTTTATGATGAAAAGAAAGGGAGGTAGCACACGTTGTTTTGTGTGATAGTTGGGTGACTATGTTTACAAAAGATGAGACCCTCCATTACATTATGTTTTAATAACCAACAGGAAAATTGGTATTTTTAATTTTTCATATCATTTTTAATGTATTCAAAGAAAAATACTGAAATTAAATCTATTACATAATACCATATATGCAAAGGACATCAATTGATTAAACATACTCAGTATGATTACCACACTTGAAAATACTATGTTCACTAGCTACAACTTTTATATACATTTATTTCTTGTATGCATATATTTTCCACTATATATATATATATATATATATATATATATATATGTATTAAATCACACAATTAATGACCTTGTATAGCTCGAGTGGACATTATTCTCCATTCCTGTTTGGCTTGAAGGAAAATTATTACAATCTTATTATTCTACTAGGCCAGTGTCATGCTTGATTTCCTGAACTTTTGGCACCTTGTCAAAGACAAATGGAACTCAAATTGTTACTGTTAGATGTTTAGCTGCAAATTTATATTTGATGGAGTAATTTATCAAACACTAATCAAAGGTTTTCCAAGTAAATTCTGTATTAACAAAAGTGAAATCAAATTTTGAGCTGGCCTTCATTGATTTTTCACATTTATCTTGTGTTTCCAAATCTTGATACTTGACACTATGCTTCTTGGTATTTAGTATGTGTTATAAGATTGGAGGTACTTTGAAGTCAGATGTCTGTTTATAAGAGATTTTCAGGAACTGGAATAGAATATGAATTTGGCTGCTAGGTCAGAAATGTCACTATTATGAGGTTGGGAGGTGGAATAGTGGAATAAAGCAACGGCACACTGAACCACCAAAAAATCCCAAAAAATAAATAAATAAAAAATGATGTTAGATCAGATTATACAAGAACCATGTTTATCTGCTTTTCCCTTGCAGATAATTTCAAACACCTTGTTCAGATGCAAAATAATAAAAAACATAATATTTTCATTTGCTTTTTTTCTTTTAAAAAGAGAATATTTAAAATGATGCAAGACATTTAAGATTTCTCTCAAAATATTTCAGATTTTTCTGATGTTGAGCAAAATCTTAAATAAAAAACCTATGACATTTTATCTATCTGCTCAGTATTCTGAGTCAGTGTTTTCTTGCAAACAATGAAGATTCATGCTGAACTTTAATATCAGCATACAGTGAATCTTGGAGGCAAATTCTTCTAAAACCTGGCAAATATGAAACACTGATTTAAAGTGATTTTTTTTATTTATTTAGAGTGATTACTGTTGAAACTGATTTCCATATGTACTATTCTGTAATCCTTAGTGTCGATTCAGACAAAAGATTGAAACTCTTACCTCTTTCATTCATTTACTTCATTATTATTATTGATTACATTTTTGAACTTAAACTCTGCCTTGTATATCTTGGTTTAAGAGTCATGAATACTGAATGAATGATGTTAATTTTCCTCAAAAGTATTAAAAAGATACCATCAGGCCTCAAGTATTTCTATTTCACTAGAAGGGATGGTGTTCAGTGAAGGAACAGCAAATCTACTCAAGGAAAAAAAAAATCAAACCAACAAACAAAACTGACCAGGACAATAATTTTACTCAGAAATGTCTTAGCAAATTCCACTGAATTTTCCTAACAGGTGTGAAGGCCAGGAGTTAGATTTTTCAAGTGTATTTTGGGTGGTGGCTGTTGATATGAAATTTGAAGGCCAAACTTCATATTTGTATTCTATAGCTAAATATTTCCCATGTGTCCTGTACATTAATTATGCCAGGCCCATATCATTCATATATTTAAGAAGAAAGTTACACCTGAATTTACATACTAGACTTTTTTTTGACATTTTTACGTTTGATAAGCATTAGCATTTTTAAATATGAACATTAAAAAGGCATTATATTCAAACAATTAGATACTAAATAATGAAATTTGATTAAAACATGCACACAAGCTTCCTGGACTTTACTGATTTATTTATGACAACCCTCTAATTACCATTTACTATTTCAAAATTAATTTTTAATTTAATTTTTTAAAAGTTGTTATATTTATTGTACAATAATATATGCCTGAACACTCATGTATGCATTTTATATGCTTCCTTTTGTTTATTGGTATCATTAAAAGAAATTCAACTCGAACACATCTGGTTAAGTTATTTAGACTTTTAACACGTTGAAACAATTGGGTTTTTCTGATTTTGGCTCCAAAATAGGGAGGAGGATTGAAAGATTAATATGATAGCAATCTACCATGATTTGCCATTGAATAATTGCTTTTATCCTGTTCTTCAAAAAGATATTGGTTCTAATATTGACCAGTCAAGTAAAATGTTACAGGTAATTATTTGGACAATTTTAAAAATGTAATGATATTTTAAAGAAGTTTTAAACTACACATCCACGTTCTCAGAAAGTTTGTGATTTTATTGGACAGGATTGACAGTATTCCCAATTTAAGGAAAGATGATTTCTAAGGACTGAGGTCTGGAAGATAAATTCTTTACTCAGCTGTTCATTGTTTTGTTATGGGTCTCAGAAATGTGCCTACATATCCATCTATTTGTTTATCTATCTATTTATCTATCATCTGTCAATCAATTTTCTGGTAATAAAAGGGCTTTATTTCTTTCCAGAGAAAGTTGGGGTTAGCTAAACAAGGAAGAGGTCTTTGTGTGAAAGGGTCATTGTTATTCTCTTGCTCACCTGACATTAATTAGCTCATATGTATCCAAACTATTCTAAAGCTTTTGTTTCTAGCACTTGACTTACCTCTCTACATCTTTTCTGATTTACTTGTAGGTATAGTAATATTTTCAGTTACGTTTTCTTCTTTAACTCCTACAACTTTTTTTCCCCATAAAGACTGGCACTCGAAACATATTCTGATGTGTTCCACTAGTCCTTGCTTCTTTTTAAATTAGGGGAGTAGAAAAGTACACAGTACTATTGATAAAGTTAATTCTAAAACTTTTTCCATGGACTAGAGGTGACAAACATCTGCCTTTGAAGCTAGCAGATGTTTCTGTCTCTTCATACCTATGAATGACTTTCTGTAGTTCTTGTCTAATAATTGTTAGCTAATTATAGAGGCAAATGGGATTCTCCTCTTCTGCATTAGAAGGCATCTTTAGTATTATATAATCTACGTAATTTTTAAAAATCTGTGAAAAATAAAACAGAAGAATCTAGGAATTCTCTTTGTCCTTTTAAGGTTCTCAAGTTGACTATATCATAGATTAGCATTTAAAATACATAGTCAAAATTAGGTGATTATATTTTTCTTTTGAAGTCACTTTCTCAGAAAAAATAATTCAGAGAATAATATGTCTATCTGCCTAATGACTTGATGTGATTTTATTTTCTGTTAAGTGTCTTGCAGGAAATCTTTAAACCTTTAACAGCTTTCATGCCACAAAATGAATTTTCTTGAAAAAGGTTTTTTATTACTTCCTATTTTCTGAGGTTAATTTTCCATCACTCTTATGGGAAAAGGAGCCATTGAACTTTTCCATTCTATAGCTGTAGATGAAAAGTTTCATTTTATGTAGAGTTTGTTTTTCCTTACTCAGAATATATTTTAAAGCTTCTTTAATCTTTTGGGAAAACTATATGTCATTTTAGTATCACAAATGTATACTGTAGTTTTTAAATGAGAGAAACTTGACAATTGTCAAGGTTTTTAAAAATATTTCTTTAGTTGTAGATGGACACAATACTTTTGTTTTATTTATTTATGTGGTGTTGAGGATTGAATCCAGTGCTTCACTCATGCAAGGCAAGCGCTGTAGCACTGATCTATACAACCCCAGCCCTCAAGTATTTTTTAGATATATATTTTTGCTGCATATAATAATTTAGAGTTTTTAAAGAATGTACTTACATCCACTTCATTTCTTTTTTTCGGGGGGTGGAGGAGAAGGCTTAATATCTTAGTAGGGTCTTTGTTATATTTACATGCTTTCTTTCTTGACTTAAACATAGCTGCCTAAATAAAGTCATCCTCCTGCTTCCAGAGGGTATGCAATACAATATTGACAGGCAGGAGAACGGGGACCTATGTTGGCACCGTGATGGCCTCACACAAATCTTTCACCTCAGGAAATGGCCTTATGAATACTCCTCCACAGAGGTGTAGGGTGAGCTTATGAAACTGGAGGTGGTGGAGGCCGACTTGGAATCCCCGCGGGAGCAGCCACTGATGCTGGGGTCTCGGGGTGCGGCTCTTTTCTTCCTAGTGGATTTGGTGTTGTCGGTGTCACTGGGGTCCAACGCCACTGTCACCGACTCCATCCTGGTCACGGTGTACAGGCTGCTTTGCCGAGTTGGGTGAAACCTGGTGGTTTTGAGCTCTAGCTCATCATAGCTGGAAACCTGGATGAAAGGACACCAGCGGAATGCTCTCTTGAAGCCAGCTCGAAATCTGAGGAGAAGAGGGCCACAGAAAGAAAAAGTTATGTTTTCAAATGGACATTTTCTCCAGCTGCCATAGGAAACCTTACTGAAGGCAGTTAAGCCAAGTCGGTGAACTTTGAAACTGATTTTCTACCCAAAGTCAGAATCTATGCCATGGTATTAGTATTAGTCTTCTCAGTTCTTGTTTGAATAGAATCTTAATTTCTCATCATTGAGAAGGAAGTCATCAAATAGAAAAGGAAAAACACCAGGTTATTAATATGCCAAAGAAACTAGATTTCTGCACTAATTTTATACATTTACATAAGTATAATTGAATTAATATGGCTGGTTGTAACACTTCAAATGAAATGCTGTGTTTAAAAATAGCTTCTCCACGAATAATTCCCATTTATAAATTATAACATCATTTAATGGTAGAATTAATTGTTAATGGTTTTTAACCTAATTATATGTGAAAGAGTTAAATCCTTGTTTTGGCAGATGATTAAATGAAGTTTAAAAGCAAAGTATTGCTTGTGGGGTAGCTTAAATTAAGTGACTTATGCAATTAGTGAAAAAAAGAGTAAGAGTTAATTAAGTATTTAACAAACTTAAGGCACAGTGTGGTGGAGCCCCAACTGGGAAGAGAGTTTAGGATTTGGCTTATGCAGCTATTTTTATTAAGACCCATTTCTATTAGTGCATAAAACCTCCTGGACATTGTCAATTTTGTGAAATTTAGGTATACCACTCTATTTGTGGAACATAGAAACAAGTTTTTGTTTTTTTTTTTTTTAAATCTGATAACCACATTTTACTTTTTCTGTAGTCCTTTTTTTTGGCTAAAGTAATTTTATTGCAGTCGAAATTCATTTTGTTCACATAAGCAGATGTATAAATTATGTCTCATTTTCATTTTTCATTAGAAAGTGATAGCTTCTTAGTGAAAAATAGAAAAAAAAGTCCTATCTAAGTAAATTTCAACGAGAAGTTACTGTTATTTGGCCATAGGTGACCAACACTGATATGATAATATGTATGCTATTTATGCATTGATCACTAAAAGACCTGTAATCTCAATTTTTTTTCTATATTCTAATCATTGTGCTAAAAATTTCACATACTTTATCTAATTTAATCTCACAACCACCTTTGAAGTTGATATTATGTTCTATGTTGCAAGTGGGGAAACTCAGGCTCAGAGAACATTTCATGCTTACATAGCTGGAAAACACTAGGTGTGGATTTGAACCTAGATCATTTTAACTTTAGTATCTGTGATCTTAACTTCCCTACAGAGAAGACAAGGGTAGACCCAAATCAATTAACTCATTTTTTCTTCTTGAGATAACAATGGCTGAAAAACCTAATCACATCTGTTGTTTTGCCAGGCAAAGTCAGGCTCCTTTTTTCTAGTCCTAAATTTGAATATAAGTTTGCTGATTTTTTTTTTTTTGTATCAGGTGCTTGACCACTGAAGAACATCCCTAGACCTTTTTATTTTGAGAAAGAGTCTTCCTAAGTTGCTGAGGCTGGCATTGTACTTGTGATCCTCTTGCTTCAGCCTCCTGAGCCACTGGGATTACATGTATGTACCACCACTCCTGGCTAAGTGTCCTGATATTTTAAAAGCTTTATGAACATTTTTCCCTTTCTCCCTGACTTTACAATCCATCTCAGTGGAAACTGCATCCTCTAGAAATCACCCCTCATTGTTTCATGGGAAGGAGGACTAGGAGACTAGGATTCTCCTTGTCCTTCCTGTTTGTTATCTCACTCTCACAGCAACATCTATTTTAAAGTCAGTTTATGAGACATCTTTTCTAACACAGCCCATTCACCTAAGTCATCAACTCTCCATCTTATAGGCATTATCTGTGCACCTTTATTTCCTTGAAGATTCGAACACATTTTCAATTCACCACTTTTAATCATTTCTTTTTCCTTGGCAGGTAAAATTCTGAAGAGTTTGGAGAGAGAAGTGGCCCACATACAAAAAATGTCCAATTATAACTTCTTCAAACACTGTTTTGAGCATGTAATTTTTAAATGTGACATTTTGTGAAGTAGGGTGAACCCCTTAAAAACCAATCTCTGTTCTCCTCTCAGCAGATATTTACATTCTCCTGTCTTTCTGTATTTTAAATTAGCACCAAGAAATGGGCACAACATGTACTTCCAGCAAAGGCAGGGGTGATAAAAGGCTTGATTGGGTGGGTTCATTTTTTACCTCTTATTCAGACAGCAGTAGATGATGGGGTTGTACATGGTTGAGCTCATTGCCAGCCAAAAGCTGGCCAGGTAGACCTGCTGGATGTATTTCCATCTATTTAATTGTTGATAGATCGCAGTGAGAATGAAGTAAATATGATAGGGTAGCCAGCAGATGGCAAATGTCACCACAACGATGATCATCATTTTTACAACCTGGAAAGAAACAAAGAAGTCATTGTTAAAAAATTTTAAAAATTAGGCATAATAGTTCTAATACCTTACTGCAAATACCAGTATAATTAAATACATCAAATACACAGTATGCCTAAGGAATAGTCAATATATTAAAAATGGTGAATATACCATAGAAATTCATGCATGTATACACACATATATGTAAAGATATACTATGAAGCATAAACATGCACATATATAAATATATATGTATATAAATATGTGTATATATGTGTGTACATATATACATATGTACACACACATATACAACACACACACACACACATATATACATGTATTGGAAAGAGATAGCTAGTCAGCTAAGGTAAATCTCAAGAAAGCATAAAGTAGTTTGGGTTAACTTTCTGTTTCTACCTACTCAAATGAATGAAAAGCACTAATGCAAACATAAACAAATATATTTTAATTGACCTGAAGAAAGTAAGTGTTTTCAGAATCATACAGAGCCTGGGGAGAGAGAAACAGGAGCTAGATATGGCTGTGCTAGACTGTCAAATGGAGAGATTCATTTAGAGAAACTGACTAAGTTACTCTGGAGGCACATTGGGATGCAAGGGTTAAGCTGGTTCTTCATTATTATAGTCTGTCCAACAGCTTAAGGATATTCGGATTATTTTAAAACCATGTTCACTTTGAAACCTTCTGAATATTAATTTGGTTTCTCATATTATATTGGGGAAGGTCTCCCTGAATAGTGATTACGAATACTCACAAGAATCTAAGGAAATTTCACTAACTTTAAAATCCATAAATAGGCAAATGGCTTATATAACTGATATTTATCCATTGGCTCTTATGAGTTTAATAAGCATAGGCCATTTCTTTTTATTTCAAAGTTTTGAACCATAATATCCTGGAAAGCTTTGGCCTATGTAGAATGTAACTTTTATTTCTTCTGTACTTGGTCATGAATTCCTGAAAGGCAGAGAGAACCCTGCACTAGTATGGTCACCGGCATATTGATGGTCATAAACAGATGAAGAATGTTTGAATGATGAATAGCAATGTACAGTTTGTAACAGGAGGTTGAATAAGAGGATGCTTCATGAGTCTCTAAATCAAATAATTTTTTTTTCTATATTTCTGTATCTACAAGAAAGGTAGACTCAAAGTCACTCAAAGCAATATAGCTTTATGCGTAAAATAGAATTAAATTTTGATGCACAAGGCCCTGGGTTCAATCCCCAGCACCACAAAAATAAATAAATAAACAAACAAAACAAGTTAATTAATTAATTAATTAATATTCCTGAATTATATCATTTAATATTTCTCACTGTTAATCAGTCTCCTAAATTTGTTCTTTATGGGAATTTGGAAGTCATAAAATATTGGAATAAAATATATTCAACAAAACACTTTTGAGGCTTATCACAGTCAGATTAACACAAATCAGAAAAAAATTCTGATATATGGCCTAAGAGACATCTTAGGACAAGGGAACTACATTATTCATGAGCTGGACTTGTCATTTGACTGAAAGTCGTGAATTTGGATGAAAGTTGGCAAGGTCAAGAATCATGAGAGACATTGTTCTAAAATAGACACAGCATGAAATGGATCAGTGTGGAAGGCAAAGTTTCCCTTGAGGTCTGAACACTACCATTCAGGTGACTAGAACTGAGCAGATGAAAAACTGGGCATCAGAGCAGAAAATTCAGGTCAATAGCTCACAGAATGTCATCACTGGCCACCCCATGCAGTTATTTGATTTTCTCAGTGTTCTTCAAATTACATTTTTTTCCTGAAGAACTACATTCAGACTTTTGAACTTTTCCTCATATATCTTATTCATATATTTGTGGAATCAAAGTCAGTTCCATATTTTATCTAAGTTATGCGATATAGTACATATGTAACATTTTACTGTCTTATAGTTGCACAATATGAAACTGAGACAAAGACTAAAAGATTTGACCGTTTCAATTCGTGGAACTAAGTTAGGGTCTTTAAAACTCAGACTATTAAATCTTCTTTTATTCCTTCTTAAAGTTGACAACACGTTGAATACCAGTTGGGTGTAGAAAATAATTTTGGGAAATATAATAGAGGATCCGTTCCTTACCCTGAAGTTTGTAATATAATGAAAAAAAAAAGTAAAATCATTGTAAAAATGCATAGAAATGTGGTGAGTACAAAAATTTGTCAATAAAATTGAAAATACTATTTACAAGAATGTACATGTTTATTACAATGAAGAATGGCTGAATGCATACCTGCTAACTACAGGGTTGGGGAGATTAGACTGAATGAGATGGTTCTATTGACGTTTTCATTCTTAACTGTGGAAGCAGCCTACTATTTCTGGAACAAAATAGGCAAGCTCCCGCTCCAGATTATGCTCCCTGACTTCCCCCTACCTGGAGCCCTCCTCTGCCAATTATTTCCACTGGCTTACTTGCTCATCTCCTTTAAGCATCTGCGTATTGTCAGTTTTCTGTGGTTCCTGTTTTCACGAGTCTATTTAAAATTGCAATCTGTTATTCCAGCACAGTCAGAGGCCCTTACCTTGCTCCTTATTTTCAGTTTAAGTGTTCTGTTTATTCTCCTACTAGAATACAAAAGATCAGGACTTTCCTGCTTGTTTTGTTCACTGATGTATTCTAGGCACCTAGACTGGACTTCAGAAATAATAGGTGCCAATTTTGTTTTAATTAAATGAATGAAAATGAATATAAAATTAAATAAATTAAAATACTGGTTAAGTAATGTCTAAGATTTCATTCATTTGTTAATTACTGCTCCCTAAATGTAAAATGGACATGTGTGTATAAAATGACCATGCCAGGGTGGCTATTTCCCATTCTGGCAAATAAATTCAGGTAAAGAGAATGAATGCAAAAACAACAGAAGCATATGTTGTTTGGGTGCTTCAAAACATTAAATTTCATTTTAAATAAATGTTAAGAGCAAGAAAAGTATGACAATTAAATGTGTCCTCTAATACAGATGGACACAAACTGTCTATGCACAAAATTATTTCCCAACAATAGCAAAAATCTAGTAAAGCTATCTGATTCTTTTTAAGAGGCTTCCAAGTAAAAACCTGGAAAAAGTCTAGGAAAACATGGACACAATTAAAATGTATGTGGAGGTACAGCAGAGGTTTTAGATAATTTCTGATTCATGTAGGTAGGATATTTAGGACCTTCTGGCAAATTATTTAGAAAAAATATTTGAAGATATTTAGGAAAAGCCAAAAAGACCATAAAAGAAAGTCTCTTCTAGAGTGAAACAATTGTTATATTTTTGTTTCTTTATTTCTATAAGATACTGTTACCTCAGCACCCTGCTCACAAAAATCATACAGAGTTACCTCAAGTATTGAACTTTTGGGATCCTAGTTTTGATATAATTACAAAGGTCATCTCTTGGGTGGGAGAAATTGTTTTGCTTTGTGAGATGCTGAAACCACAAAATTGCGATTATCATCCTGATAAAATGCTGAAGGAAGAAAACCCTGTTTGAATTATTAAAAAAAAAACCCAAGTCTGAGCAGCAATAAATAATAAAAAATGTGTAAATGCTGTGAGCAGATACCACTGTGTTGTGTGGCTGGAGAATGACGCTAGAGAGCTATGAATGCAAAGATGGAAAGGGGATTAGATGGTAGAGTCCTGAAGTCTTAAGATTTTCAGGCAAGATGAGGGTCTGAGATAGAGAAGATTCAAATTTTTCACTGTGTTTCAGCAATTTTTTTTTGTAACTGGACTTAAAGGTTGATTGATATTCGGTATTTCTTGAGGCTGATAGACATATCCTGCTTCTGAGGCAATGGGAGTTATTTTCCATGGCAACATGTATGTTTCGGCCATTTGTTGTCCTTGGTGCAGGAACTTACTAGTAGAAAGAGAAGTGTTGTAGCCCTTATTAAAGTTATAGTGGAAACAAGTGATGTAGCCCTTATTGAAGTTAGAGTGCTGCTGCTGTTAGTGTTAAGAGTCCATTTTAACCATATAGGCTGGACTGAAATGCATGTTATAGTTACTGTGAATAAATTTTGGGCATGTTTTCCTCAAGTATCTAAGGGAAAAACATCTCTGATCTTTGTATTGTGTGCAAGTTAGTCTGAAATGCCTGCAGCTCTTCTCATCTATCACATTTAATTATAGAAGGATGAGTGATTTTAAGGTTTAGGTCATTAAAAAAATCAGTCTAGAAATTAAATAAAGTACTGCCAACCATTAAAATATCTAGGAGTCATATTTTTCAGTGCAAGATTTAGTCTTGTCTGAGCTAGAAACAGTTAATCTCATGTGAGAGGAAACTTCTAATCTTGGTTAGAATCTCCCCAGAGCATCTGATTTGAAGAACTATACCATGGGTCATATCCTACCACCTCTCTATACCTTCCATCTGCACATCTGTCCTGGAAGAGACCAATGCATTTCCTTAAGTGCAAATTATAGGACTGTTTATTTTAACCATAAATTATCCAGCTAAAATAACATTCTCAAGTATAAGTGATTAAAAAAAACTGTTAACAAAGAACATCTACATTAGGGGATGGGGCTGTGGCTCAGTGGTAGAGCACTTGCCTCGCACATTGGGAGGCCCTGGGTTGAATCTTCAGCACCACATAAAAATAAATAAATAAAATAAAGTTATTGTGTCCAACTTAACTAAAAAAAAAAAAAAAGAAATCTTACAATCCTTCTTCATGGGCTACTTAAGCTTGTTCAGTTTCAATGACTATATTTAAGAATTTCAGTCCCAGTGAAAAAATAAGAACTTAGTAAAGTTCTTATTAGAAACAGTGTGGGTTGTCCAGAGGATAAGTTGAATTTTTCTAGTAATTTAGTATTAGGAGAATATAAGCATATTATGTTAGTTTCATCCAAGAAACTGAACAGTTACACAATCCAACCAACATGTGCATCCAATTTATAATAGAATAAGGACTACAAAAAATTAAGTGAAGCCCCAAACAATGAAAAAAAAACTTATGTGCACATACATGAAAAAAGGACAATATTGCATATATATATTGTTTTTAATCTATTTATTTACATTTCATTAGTCATATTTCATTTTCAGTCTCATTTTATTTTTCCACTGGAAACTTGGGCATTGAGAGCACTGTAGCAGTCTAGGTATATGAGGACTTTAAACCAAAGAGAGGGGTGCAGCCACATAGAGAAGATGAGTGGCATTAGAAAAGTCTGTACATTAAATGAGAGGGTATAAAGATTGGTTTTACAGGATCATGACTATAAATTAGAGATAACTTGTAAGGGTTTATTATGCCCTGAATTGTGCTCCCTTCAAAATTCATATGTTGAAATTCTGATGCCTGCGATCTCAAGAGTGTGATTGTATTTGGATATGGGTCTTTAAAAAGGTAATTCAGTTAAAAGGAAGTACTAGACCCCTAATCCAATATGACTGGTATTATTATAAGAAGACACACAGTCATACAGAGGCAGGATGGCATGAAGACACAGGGAGAAGACAGCCATCAGTATGCCAAAGAGAGAAGCCTGGGAAGAAAGTAACACTGTTGCCCTTTTGTTTCTTAGACCTTCAGCCTCCAGAATTGTGAGGAGATAAACTTCTATTGCCTACACCACCCTGTCTATGGTCTTATGTTGCCCAGCAAATTAATAGAGGCTTCTATAATGAGAAATAAGGTGCTGCTCTAACAAATATTTAAAAGTGTGAAACAGGCTTTGTAACTGGGTAACTGGTACAGGCTGAAAGAACTGTGAAATGTGAAAATAAACAAGCCTGGATTGCCTTGAAGAAAGAGACTGTTGTTAGAAAGATGGGTGAGAAAGGCAGTTCTAGTGAGCGAGCGCTCAGAGAGAAAAGGACAGTAGAGAAAGATTTCATAGTCTTAGTGATGTACATACTGAAATTTGGGAGTATCAAGTTCATTAGCAGAATATTGGTAGAAATATAAACATCAAAGATTCCCTGGAAAAGTCACCAATGGAAATGCAGAAATATTATTGAACATTGGGATGAAGACAGTTCTTGTAGAGTTGAAAAGAACTTGGCCAAATTGTTCTCTATTGTTTGTGGAAAGTAAAACTTGTAAGAGTGGTAAACTTGGATATTTAGCTGAGGAGATTTCTAAGCAAAGTATGGAAGGTATAGCTTAGTTTCTCCTTGTTGCTTGTGGTAAAATGTGTGAGGAGAGAAATATATTAAAGAATGAATTGTTAAATAGATAATAACAAAAACTTGAAGACTTGGAAAATTCTCAGTCTCTCCATATAGCAAAAACTTATACGGGAAGTTCTGGAGAGAATACTGAGGATATGGCTAGACCATCATTTGATAGAGATTACAGAAGAATGGCTTAAAGACCTAACTTGGTATCTCAGCAGAAGTTCTCAATAGAGATGAATTTATTTCAGTAGAAAACTTTGAATGGAACGTGACAGAGTTGGGACAAAATGGAAAAGTTGCTAGACTGTTTTGATTTATAGGTTAGGCCAATAGAATTCTTTTGCTACAACCAGACACTATCTTTCAAGAAAAGGGAAGAAAGACCCCAAAGCAGTTCTGAGGTTGGCAGGGTTGCCATTGCCACTGTGGACTCAAAGATCACAAATTGTAAGCAGGGCATGGGGGATTGAGGCACTGACCAGGGCCAAGGGAGTAGAGTTACTGCCTTAGTGGGCCCAGAGGACATAGCATCGAAGTAATGAGGATTATTCTCAAGCATTAAAATTTAATGAACTTTGTACTGCCAAGTTTCAGACTTGCTTGGGACCCATCATCCCCTTCCTTTTTCTAATCTCTCCTTTTTGGAATGGAAATGTCTATCCTTTGCTTTTCCTATCATTGTATTTTGGAAACAGATAATTTAATTGCCTACACAGGATCATAGCTAGAGAGAAATTAGGTTCAAAGATGAATCTTATACCTTGAGTCTCGCCCATACCTCAAAATGAAATATAATGAGATTTTTGAATTGAGAATTTTTAATGGAATGAGTGATGATTTGGGGACTATTTAGATGAAGTGAATGCACTCTGCATGTGAGAAGGACATAAATTGGGGTCACCAGAGGCAGATATGACAGTTGAATTGTATTTTCCCCAAATTTATATATTGAACTCCCAATCCCCATTAGCTTAGAATGTGACCTTATTTGGACAGAGAGTCATTCAAGAGGTAATTAAATTAAATTAAGGTGAGTTCATTAGGGTGGGCACTAATCCAATATGACTGGTGACCTTAAAAAAGATTAATGAACAGAGAAGGGAAGACCATGTGAATACACAGGGATGCCCATCTGTACACCTTAGAAGAAAAACCTACCCTGTTGGCACCTTGACCTCAGACTTCCAGCCTTCAGCATTGTGAGAAAATAAATTTCTGTTGCTTAAGAAATCCAATATAGGGTGTTTTCTTTTATATTTATTTTTTAGTTGTAGTTGGACACAATACCTTTATTTTATTTATATTTATGTGGTGCTGAGGATCAAACCCAGGGCCTCGCAGGTGCTAGGCAAGTGCTCTACCGCTGAGCCACAACCCCAGCCCCAGTATAAGGTATTTTGTTATGGCAGCCTGAGCAGATTCTCAAACACAATATTGGAGGTGCTGAGGACAGAATGTTATGTGGCTTCATTCTAGCAAAGTAGGAAGCAAAATAGTGCACAGGGTCCCAGTAAAAACAGACATCTCCAGAGAGGTTTAGATTGCCAGTAGAATTGCTTTCAGCAGTATAAGGGCTAGACCAGCAGTTCCACTTCCTCAGTTGGGCCTCTCTTGGGTTATATATTTTCTTCTTCACAAGCACTCCTTTCCATGCTAATTCCCTTGTAGCAGAAAGCTGGCTTGCCGAGCGAGATGATAGATTTGTTTTAGTTTTTACACAACTCAAAAATCCATTTGAATCTGTCACTGGAGCTTAGATTGAAGAGCAGCCCTTTTGCTGATAGCAAAAGTCTTCTTAGTTATCACACTTGGGTATTCACCTTTGAAGGACTGGAGCTGACATGACTTGTTTGCTTTTAGAGTAAGAGAGTTAAAATAGAAAAGAGCCAGAAAACAACTTCTAGTGTTTAAAAAACAATAGAAGTGGATTTATTTATTTCAGGAGTCCAAATTGTCAAAACCAATTTCAACAATAATTTTTTTGAAGTAAAACCCACATACTATAAACACTGGGACAGATTCATGTTTTTTGATTCATCTGTGACATTAGCAAAGGGAAGAATATCAAATATGGTTTAAAAATGTGGTCCACTTTGTATGTCACAGAGTAACACAGAAATGTAATAAAAGTATGCTATTTATAACATATGGACAAAATGTATAAAATAATACCTACAAGAAGGTAGGTGTGTAATGAGAATGCAAATTTGAAATTTTTTGATCAATGTTTTCTGCTTACTCTTATTGAGCTGTGTAGGTTTGTTACCCTGTAACTTGACAAAATAGACAGCAAGCTCCTGCCTCTGCGTTTCCATTTTCTCTCTTAAAAATTCTTGAAGGTATGGTAGTATTTTCCTACTTTCCTGGCTATCTAAGGACTTTCTTTTTTGACTTTTCGAACATCTATTCCCCTATTTTTTCCTGAGTTACTATCCTGTGACCAATTTCTGTTGATGAAGATTCTGTGCTCAGCACACAGGAGAAGGGCTTCGCTCTGTCCATCAACTGGGTTGTTCTAACACTGATTTTGAGAATCACACAGGAAAATAACCCTGATAGTTATTTTGTCCTTTGAAAGAAAGAAGGCCAGAAGATAAGCACTGATGGATGAGTTAGTGGAATTGTGTCCATCTTTGATTTTAGTGAAAGGCTTAGTGTTTATTTAATTTTTTTTTTTCAAATGCCTGAACTTATTTAATGTTCATGCCCAAAATCTCTGAACATGGAAGTCATTTCTCCAAATTATGGATGAAGGGCTTAAACCTAAGAAGGTGTATTCATTTGTCAAGTTCCCAAGGAAGTCCAAAGACAGGATTACTAAATCTCTTAAATCCTCATTTTGCATAAACCCAACTTCCAGGCTCCTTAGAAATAGCCCTTATTTCTTTCCTCTTTTATCATGCTCAGCAAGAAAGCAAAAGTATGAGGAAAGACGTTGGAATGATGGTGTGGGTCGCTTGAAATTGGAGACTGGTTTATTTAAATCTACATGAATATGAATAGACTTCTCTGAATAAAAATTATGAAATAGAGATTCAATTCTTCAAATATTTTATGAGCTCATATGGTACAACCTACATTCACATTCTTCAATTAGGAAGAGCACATTTGAAGACAAATGGATAGGAAGTGTAAATCCTTAGCAATCTCACATATTCATTAAACTGGAAGCCATAAGGAAAGATCTACTGAAAGGATGTTTTAGTTCCAAATAAATAGCTACTGTTAGGGGGTTAAGTTCTTTGAAGCTCATAGATGAGGAGAACATCAAGAACATTTCTGTTTCAGTTATATTTCCTGGAGAAGAGGATGCAACAGAATAAACAGCTGTGACCTATAGCAGCCTGCTGGACACAGGCATGGGGCATCTCATCTCTCTCTGTCCTGGGAGCTGCATGGAGAGCTCTGGTAATTCGAAACTGTGACTGGTTTTTGGAAAAGGCTAGGGTCACCAGAACAACAGATGTTTTGCTATATGTTGCTGTAACTAGTCCTTTATAAACCCTTCTTATTGATTAATACACTGTAGCCTGAAATGTTGAGCCAGCTAATATCTTAAGATGCTTTTACCATTGACCTTTCATCTTGAATGTGTAAATACTTGATTTGCTTCTTGAAACAGCATAAATATAAATTATTCAAGATTATACTGTCCTGTACTGAACCTAGTAGAAAAACAGATCAGTCACCAAAAATGAATATTTTTGTCTTCAATATTTGATGAAGTAAGACAGTTGGTATATAAATGATTTGTTTGTTATCCTATGTGTACTTATGGTGAAGCAAATCTACAAAACTTGCACATGCTTCTCCCTTCACCTGGAATGCCTTGATCTCATTTCTTCATCTATAAAATATTCTACTGGGCGAGGCACAGTAGTACATGCCTGTAATCCCAGTGGCTCAGGAAGTTGAGACAGGAGGATTACAAGTTTGAGGTCAGCCTCTGCAATTTAGTAAGACCCTAAACAACTTATTGAGATGCTGTCTCAAAAAAACAAAACAAAACAAAACAAAAAAAAACAACAAAACAAACAAACAAAAAACCTCTTTTCTTCCTTGAGGAGGGGCACCTCAAGTCTACCCTGTGAATAGCCTCTATTTTTTACTTCTGGCATGTAGTATTAGATGCTTTCCAATTAGTATAAAACATCATACATACATTTTATAACATAGATAATTGGTATTGTCAAACCTGTTTATTAGGGCACAAGTATTATTTGTCTTTGTGTCTCCAGAACTTAGCATACTTCTTAGCATTCAGTAAATATCTGTTGATCAACGTATCTGATTTTCCCACTCATTTTATGAATACTTTAATTGTAAAGCACATCATTTATTTATCTTTGTCTTACCAGCGTTTATTTTTATCATGCAAGATCTCTTGAAAGAAACAGTATTTAAGCTTAAACCTAGAGAATGTTCAGGCAAAAGAATGAAGGTCACATTATCCCTGTCCCTGATAACAGTGTGAATCAAAGCTCCACAGTGGAAGAAACCTTGGTGGATTAAGCAAATGTGACCAAATATCACTGGAACAGAGTTTGTGAGTGACAAAGATACACAAAATTTAGTTGGTAGAGTAAGTTGCAACAAGGTTCCACGAGGTCTTGTACATTATTTTCAGGGTGTAAATTGCTTTTAGGGGCTTTTAAAAATATACTGTGAAAACACTGAAAAATTGTAAGCAGAAGCATGAACATATTTACATTTTAAAGAACATCATCATCACTGGTGAGTGGAAAATGAATTTGAGGAGAACAAGTACAGACCTGGGCAAATCTGTTGGAGAGGTTGTCGTAATGGTCCTGGTGCTCAGTGACAGTATTTTGGAGAAGTAGTGTAACAGAGTTGGAGGTAAGTGGAGAAATGGGAGATATTTTTAGGGAGGAGAGTCATTAAAGCTTAGTGATGGGTTAGATGAGAGTTAGAGGGAGAAGAATTGCCCAAGAGTGACTTTTCTGAATATAGTATCTGGGTGAATGGAAATCCTGTTTCCCGATGTTTGAATGGCTGTAGGAAGAGCTGTTTACATGGCAGAAATGGAAATTTAATCTCAGAGTCAAGTTTTGTATATTAAAAATTAAAAATATTTAAGAATTTATCAAAACTAATATGCCAAGTTTCTAGGTGATTACATAAACTTATAGGCCACAAAGGAAGTATTGAACTGAAATATATATTTCATAGTCAGTGAAATGTGTGGATGATATTTAATGTCATAAGAATAAAAGAAATTTCTCAGAAAGTGAAAAGGGAGAACTAGCCCAGATCTAGCCCTGAGTAACTCAGATATTTTGAAGCCAGATAGAGGCAGAGTTGAAAGTAATGTAAGGAGGAAGGAATAAAGGTTTTGTAAGAGAACTTACTAGAGTGTGGTCAGGAAATGATATGGGTACAAAAAATATTATAGGATTATTGACTGTGGATTGTATTAATTAGTGTGTGTGTTAGATAAAGACTGTAAGCACTATGTCCATGATGTAATGCAAAACTTAGATAAATTGCAGAACTTAGATAGACTTAAGTTAGAGTCTATACCCAGGCCTAGACACCAGGGCTCACTCAGTTATTAGTTGCAAGCACAACTGAACTTAGGACTTAAAAACCCAGCCTTGTGGAGGCCTGTGGGACTAACAGGACCCGGACAAAAAAGACAGAGACCTCCATTGCTGTTGTCCCCCCTGTGCCAGGCTCCTCTGTCAAGGATCAAGTTCCAGGGACCCAGACTTAGGACACGTCATAGGTGAATGCGTGGGACCCTTAGGTGTAGACTCAGTTAGGACTTAGAATTAGGATGTGTGTCTGAAGTGTGATGAGCATTAATAAAATAGATTTGGCTGAATCTACATGTGCCTCAGACTGAGTCTGTAGTAACCACTTGTTACAGGAAAGTCAATAGAAGAACTTTTCCCTCCTTTACAAGGGAGGATTATCAACTTTATAATGCTTTTCAAAATTTTTATAAGAATTCGCAGTTTCCATGAACAAAACTGACACACTGAACAAGAGCACCTCTGGTGGAATTTTGGAGGTGAAATCCAAACTGAAAAGCTAAAAGTGTGAATGAGATATGGAGAAAGGATGTACAAATGACATGTGGTTGTTTTGGTTAGCTAGGATGGACAGATATAAGTTGGGAGCTGGTTGGGTGAACAGGTTGGAAATAAGATAACTTCCTAATATTAGACATACTGATAGATATTTATTCCATGGAATCAGCCTATCAGTCATTGGTTATAACTGAAGGCTTGCCAAGATGGTATGAGTGAAAAGAATCCACAAATGTTTGAGAGGAGGCATTTACTCATTGTGATGGGAGCGAAGACTCTAGAGGATATATGTAGGTAGATTTGTGGATTACACCATGGAAAATCTAGAGTCATTTCATCTAATGTCTCTGAGATTCTTAACAGTCGTGCTCAGTATGCCTATAAAAGTAGAAATAACATAGTACATTCTTAATAAGTGTTCATGGAATAAATGAATAAAGTATGAGACAACATTATTAAATTGATGAGAAATGAATTTGTTCAGGAAAAAAGTATTCTCCCTTATGTCATATATATTGGTATGAAACTGAAAGTGCCCAGATATTTGATTGCTTCTAGGCAGGCCAAAAATATGGAGTAAATAATAGGGTAGTATGTAGTACAATGTCATAACAGCCTAAGCTTCATTTTTCTGTTGGGTTGATTTTTAATACACCACTGAGAAACACAGATATTTGTCTGCTATCCACCACTGAATTCAATTTCAGCAGTACCCACAAAACTATTTTCATACAGAACTTATTTTTATTGAATGTGATAATGTGTCAATGTAGATTCCTTTGTACTTCAAAGTAAACATATTGGAAAATACATGTTACACATGTTCAAGAAACTTATGCTACCTTTCTTCAACATCAGCAATGCTAAAAATAAAAAAAAAATGCTTTTAATTATAAGGAATAATTCAGAAAGAGATAACAACTTGGAACTACAATTAGTTTCAAAAGACTATTAAAAACTATTAATAACTAAACAACACCGCAAAAGAAAAAGTAAGGAACAAATAGCTGCCTCCTAAGACAGAAAGGAAATCAAAATTTGTCGAGGTCCTGCTATGTGCAGGGCACTGTTCTACATGTGTTGTATGAGTTGCTTCACTGGATCTAAAGAAACCTGTACATGTTAGAGATACCCAGCTAATTGTTTCAATTCTAGTCAAATGTCTAGCAAAAACATTTCTTTTCTATCAGGGATGTCAAAAAAAAAAAAAAAATAGGAAGAGGATACAGGAGCAAAACATAAATTAAACATTCTTCTATACATTAAACTCTTGGTTATTCAGATGAATTAATTCTTATCTCTTACTAGACCTATTTCCTAAGATGCTGTTTAAAAATATTTCCTTATGGGCATGAGATGTTTTGTGTTTTATTTCTTCACATCTCAACAGTGGCACTCACTTTTTTTTTTTTTCCTAACAATTGAGCTTTACATTTAAAGGTCAAATAGTCTCATGATTTCATTTTCATGACATAATTTAAGTGACCTTATTTGTGTTCTAGTTCATGAAGTACAGCTTATTCTAGATGCTCCACTGTGCCTTGTTTTGAGCAGCTAGGTCTCCTAAGGTTTGTTTGTCTTTTCTTTCTTTCTTTCCCCCCCCCCCCAAATCCAGGCTGTGCTTCCCCTGTTCTATAAAGATAAACTGAAAGTGTTCTGTTCAGGGATAGGGATCTGCAAGTCATAGCAGGGAGAGTGTGTCCTGTCTGGTCAACCAGCCTGCATCCCATGGGGAAGGCAGAAAGGCAGTTGGCCCAGGCTTAGAAAGTGGTCACATATGCACTCTCACCAACTCAGCAGCATGAGGCAGGTGAGGAAAAATCCTGTGCCTTTCTCTCCTTGGCAGCAGCACCCTCTGGACTTCACATGCACCTCTGAGCTCTGCCCACTCTCAGGAAAAGCAGCCAAACGTCAGATGAGAAGGCAGCACTTGGACTAGGCCCTTCCTTGCCACTGTCTTCCCCCAGATGGGTGCATCTATCCAGGCATCCCAAAGACATCTTAGAAATTTTACATTAAAAACAAACTCCTTCCTAAAAGCTATTCTTCCATGAACCTTCCCATCACAGTTAGTGGCATTTACCAGCCATTCAGTTGCTAAAACGAGATAATTAGAAGTTAGGGCGGTTTCTTTGCTCTTATTTGCACTCTCATTAAATCCCTTAGAAAATTCTGTTGACCCAGACTCAAAATATGCATTTTAAATCTTTTCATGTATTTTCATCATTATTGCTATAAACTTTGAGAAGGCACTCTTATCTCTTTCCTAGGCTAATTCAGCAACCACCTTGTTGGGCTCTATTTCCAAACAGCAGCTAGTGTGGCTTTTAAAAAAAAAAAAATGTAAAATAGATCTTGCTCTACTTAGGATGGTTTTCTTAGTGCATCTGAAATGAAGCCATCTCTTCTTACTGCTGCTCCAAGCGTCTGCTATATTTTGCTGATTCTCCCCTACTCTCCAGTCTCATTTGACACAAGCTTCCCTCTCCTTCCTGCTCCAGCATCCAGACTTCCTTCTGTTCCTTAAACACATCGGCCGCTCATGTTGTCTTTCTTGACTGGAGTGGTCTTCTTGTAGATCTCTGTGAGCCTCACTTTTTCTCAATGATAAGAACTTAGCTAGGCAGTCCGACAGGCTTTCTCTGATTTACTTCTATTATTTTCTAGATTTTCTCTTTAACACAATGATTACCTATTGAGATTTACCAGAAAGTAAGGAGTAAGGGGAACTCCCTTTGCAATTATCCTTTTTCATATCATTCTGCTGACTTTCTACAACATTTCCAATAAAATTAATTCTTATTTTTCCTCTTGGCAGCAGAAGTGGGGTGGGAGGTGTCTCTCTGCCTCACTTGAATGCAAATTCCATGAAGGTCTCTTTCGTTATCTCTCCAGAGTATAGAAGAGAATATGATGACCCTCTGAATAAATGAATAATAATAATAAGTACAGAAATGGGGAAATTATAGATAACCCAAAATAGAAGACTGAATTCTCCTATGTGGATCTATGTGAATTTTCCTATCCTGGATTAAAAGTACTTTTAACCTTATGTAGACTGCTACAGGAGCACAGTAAAGTTCCTCTTTAGATTTTCTCTAAGATCTAAAACTATTTAATAGTATGTGGATAGTATTGAATTGTGCAGAAATGGCAAATAACATTAGGAATATCTTAAGAGTCACAGTTAGTGCTGGTGACCATGGGTCTTCACAAAGGCAAATAATTTGCTCTTTAGAACCACAACATAGAAGGGTATGTAAAGAGCCAGGAGATGTAAATTCTAGTGCCAGTTTTGCTATTAAATTTGTGTGTGATCATGTACAAGTTGTTAATCTCTATAAGCCTCAGCTTTCTCACATGTAAAATTTCACTAACCTTACAGGGTTGTGATGAAAATTATTTAAAATAATGCTTTACGTCATGACAGGGGAAAACTGTCAAAATGATTATGATGTTTTGATAGTTAGAAATAAAATAATAATTGTTTTATACATAATTAAATACCATAGACTGGGTGGCTTAACCAACAGGCAGTTTAGGAGGCTGGCAGTCTGAATTAGGGTTCCTGAATGATTGGTATCTGGGGTGGCTTATATGTGGCCACCATCTTGCTGTAGATGGCCAGCACTGTGCTGTGTTCCTGTGACATCTTCTTTGTGGAGAGAGAGAGGGAGAGGGAGGGAGAAGGGGGAGAGATAGGGAGGAAGAGAGAGAGAGAGAGAGAGAGAGAGAGAGAGAGAGAGAGAGAGAGAACAGCAAGGAACAAATTCTATCATATCAGGGCCCTCCTGTTATGACCTCATTTAACTTTAATTATATTTTTTATAGGTCCCATCTCCAAGTACAGTCATATCGGAGGATATAGCTTCAACATGTGAATGTGTGTGTGGAGGGGGAATACAAATCAATCCTTAGCAAAATAAATGTAAGATAGTCTCTTCAAAAGCTCTTTTATAAATGTGTTTAATTCTAGTATTTTCTAGATTTTTCTCTTCAAAACAACCTATTGAGGAGCTGGGGATGTAGCTCAGCGGTAGGGTGTTTGCCTAGCATTTGTGAGGCCCTGGGTTCAATCCCCAGCACCACCACCACCACCACAACAAAAAACAACCTATTGAGATTTACCAGAAAGTAATGTTTTCCTTTTAATATTAGTTTAATTTTTATATTAACACATAATAACCTATTATTTGACCTGGGGGGTTGGGAGAGGCATATAATATACAACTTTTTAAGGAAATTCAGAGAAATTTTTCCCTGATATTTTAAAATGTATTTATTAACTTGGCTCTGTGTAGTGTTGAGTGGATGTTCAAAAGTTTAAGTGGATCTTCAAATGGATCAGTGGCCCATGGTTTTTATATCTGTCTTAGATATCTCCACACATGCATTCATTGTGTGCATGGATCATGTCCATCCACCCTCCTCCCACCCTGCCTCCCCTCCCCCTGGAATTCTTTTGGAGCATGTTTAAGCACATATTCTTCATAAAATAATTACAAGCAAACCTTGAAGTCTTCATTGCCCAGAGTGTACTGCTGTGTTGGGAACATTAAAAAAAAATCTCACTCTCACTTGTGCTTTGAGCATTGTTTGCTTTGCATCTTGTTCCAATATTATGGAGTTAGGCTTACAATTGTTTCATCTATATTTAGCATGTGCAGATTTTATCTGGTCAGGTTTTCACTCAACAATACAATATAGCAACTTTTTCATAATATTTACATTGAATTGAATGCTACAAGTAATCTAGAGATGATATAAAGTGTATGGTTAGATGTCCATGGTTATATGCAAATAGTATGCCATTTTATTTTCAGAACTTGAGCATCTGCTGATTTTGGTAATTTCGAGAGGTCCTGGAGCCAGAGCCTTGCTGATACTGATGGAAGGCTTTATATATATATACAGATATACATAGATGGTAATCTAGAGATTATTCAAAATATATGGGGTATATGTGATTATATGCAAATAGACTACATCATTTTATATAAGGGAATTGAGCAACTATTGATTTTGGTATTTGAAGAGGTCTTGGAATCAGTTCCTTGTGGATACTGAGGGAAGTGACGGAAACATACTTACACTTTGAGGGGTGCAGGGAAGTGGAAAAGATCAGGGGTCAGAAGAGAGATGATTTAGTGCAAGATTATCCTTGAGAAGGCATATCCAAGGATCCAGAACACACATAATGTGTGTATGAAGAAGATGAAAAGAGAGAGACCAGAGGGAAGTGGCAGAAACTTGATGAGACATTCAGAAATTATGTGGCAATTTATGGCCAGCTGAATGAACCTCAAAGCCCAGATTGAAGTGAATCCGAATCTAATTCTAGAAATTGTTCAGGTACTACAGAAAATCTTCCATTCTGTGGGGTTGTGAAGTTCAATACAAGGAGCAACAAGACCCAGAAGACACCATGTCAAGATGGCTGGAGGAGGGCATTCACCCAGTCTAAGGGACTATATGTCCAAAAGCCAAATGAAACACACGTTAAAATTCTACTCTAGGGCAAAATTAAAGGTAGGAATGAGGTATGAAGTCATTTGTCAGATTTACCAGTCCTCAAATTGTAGCATACCTACAACTCTCATGAAAAAGGATTCAAAATGAATGTATTAATCTTTTCTTCTTATACTCAATATTTGCATAAATAAAACTATACATTTTTCCACTTAAATAATATAACCTGATACTTTAGTTGGATGAAAAAATGTCTGCAAAGTTACACATTTCAGAGAAGTTAAAATATGATTTATGCTGTAGAGTCTCACAAAGAGACTGTGATTTTTTTTAAAAAAAATTAAATAAAAAGAATAAATGAAACAAATTCATGTACTAGGATCCTAGGAGTTTCTTCTGTTATTTTATGTTAACATTTATTTTGGTTTACTATCAAAATACATGATGGAATAACTACTTTTGGCCATATATATGTATGTATGTATGAATACATACACACATATGGTAAAAATCTGATGAAATTAACTATAAGAAAGTGTTTCTGAACTATGTTTCCCATCTTAAGACTATGGTGCTTGAGGAAAGTGTGGTGCAAAATTCTCCAGTTTTGAATCATTTGCTTAAAACTATTAGGAAATCTTTTAGAAAAAGAAGAGAGTAAAAGAAGTTGAGTTGCAAGATATAGTTTTCCATTCATTATATCACAGGTGATCTGAAATAAATGTAAGTCGATTTATCATCTCATACCACTGGATATAGAGGTTTATATGCAAAGTCCTTTCCAGCAAAGAATCCCTGGTTTGGTGATGAACTGTTCTAGGAGATGCCTCATGAGCTCTTATGGCTAGAAGGTATTGGGATATTGGAGAACTGGGTGTATTCTCAATCAAGCAAGTTAAACAGTGATTTCTAGTTCTCTATGAAATCTTGTTTTAAAATAAAAACACTTTATCTTCTAAAAAGTGGATTAGCTGTGCCATATGATCTTATAAACACCATTCACTAGCTTTCAGTATCTGGTGAGATATTGTTTATATGCAGGAACTTATTTTATACTAGATCTCCTACCTTTTACTCAGCATGCTTAACATTTAAAGGACCTGTTATTTATCCTAATTAATATTCAAGTTCTTATTTCTAGTAGGTGTGCAACTACTCTTCAATGTCCTTTTCAGTTATTTTATGGTGCTTTTTTCCTTTGCAGATTTATGATGTGAAACAGGTGTGTCTTCTCTTACGGTGTCAGTGAAAATAATTTTCCTTATCTGGGCTCAGATGGCTCCAGCAAAGGGCTTTTGAAATGCCTATCACAGAGATTTATATAATGCTGCCACTTCTTGGAGAATGATGAAATAATGAAGCAGAAGTAATCTGAGGATAATACCTGGAAATCAAAAAGTATGAAGTAATCACAATGTATTATTCCACCAGTTCTGAACATTTCTAAATAAAAACTGACTAAAGAAGGTTTAGGAGGCATACAAATGATATGACAGAGCCATTAACTTGGAAATCCAGTGGGTAAAGCATATAGATGTACAGAAAATTATAGCTCTTTAGGTATTTAATATCTGAGCAAAGTTGTAGAGAAAAATCTCCCTGAAATTTAAAAAAAAAAAAAGGCAGGAGGAAGATGGAAGACATCTGACAGACATGGAGTAAATAATTGATTAATGTAAATAAAGCATCTCTACATCATGGTGTGACTGAAAAAAATGTGATTTTTTATAATTATAATCCCTTTCTTACTTGAAGGAGAGTAAAATTGGGCCGATGAAGGATATTTTGTTTGCTGAGCAGAGTCACAAATGTAGATTAGGATTCACAACTTTTGAATTATTTGAATCCCAGGGATAGTACTGTGGTTCTAATTGTAATACTAAATTTATATTTAAAAGGTGCAGGTGATGGAATGTGATAGACATCATTATCCAAAGTACATGTATGAAGACATGAATTGGTGTCAACATACTTTATATACAACCAGAGATGTGAAAAATTGTGCTGTATATGTGTAATAAGAATTATAATGCATTTTGCTGTCATTTAGTTTTTTAAAAAATCAATAAAAAGTAAAATAAAAGGTGCAGGTGAATGGACTTTCTGAAGCAGAGAAATGAATCAAGGAGGGGAAAGTAGAAATGGAGAAGAAAAGGGAAAAAGAGATGGAGAGGGAGAGGCACACAGCATTGCCTGGGAGCTGGCTTAAAAGGATGATGAAAATAATTTTATGCTTTGGGAAGAAAATTCTCCTTTTGGTGTAAACTACCAAATCCTCGGTAAAATGTACATTTTTCATTCAGGACATATAAAGATTAAAAATCATGATATAAACCAGGCTGGTGGTACACACCTAATCCCAGTGGTTTGGGAGGTTGAGGCAGGAGGATCACAAGTTCAAAGCCAGCCTCAGCAATGGCGAGGTGCTAAGCAACTCAGTGAGACCCTGTCTCTAAATAAAATACAAAATAGGGCTGGGAATGTGGCTCAGTGATCAAGCTCCTGAGTTCAATCCCTCATACTCCCCCCCCTCCAAAAAAAAAAAAAAACCCAAACCCTCTAAAACCATAATATACATGAAGTTAATATAGCAATAACAAATAAAACCAGCGAATTGCTGATTCATGTCATAAAAACAGAAGAGGTAAGAGTCGCTTATAGAGTACTGTAGAGGGAGGGATATGTCTTGTTAGGCGCATTAAAGCATGGTCCCTGTTACAAAGATCACATAAAGATGGGAAGGTGAAATAATTTCAAAAGCAACTGCTTTCTCTAGGGCAAGGATGAAGAAAGAGCAGAGGAGTGGGAGGAAGCGGAAGCAAACTGCCAACCAGGCATGAGAAAGGGAATGAGATGCTCAAGCCAAACAAGCAGAAGGAGAGTTTCCTTGATTTTCTCTCAGCTAAGGAATGCAACTGTCAATAGGAGCTGGGGAGAGTTCTGTGGAGACACCCTTTATTCAGGAACTCTCACTTTCATAGAAACTTGTCTTCATAACAGCACAATTTCTACTTGGTGCTAGGACACTACCAGAATTTATGAGGTGACTTGGATCAAAGGCATCAATTACTGTTGAGAGCCACAGCCAAAGGGGCCCCAGCAAACTTCCAGCTGCCAGCAAACTTCCAGCTGCCGGCTGATGATTGGCTCACAGCAGCCCCAGCAACATCTAGCTGATTGGCTCCTCTGCGGTGATGCTCATTGGACTGTTTCCCTGCCCTTTCAGACCACGGAGCTGCTCATTGGGGGACTTTTTTGGCTCCGCCCACGTGACCCAGCCAATCGGCCTCAAGAGCAGGAGGATTGTGGGAGGTGGAGAGAAGCTTGTGTGGGAGAGAGAGGCTTGGGGAAAGCCGGTGGTGGCAGTTGAGGCTCTGAGGGTTTTTCCTGAGAGACTATTTTGTTTGTCGTGTGTGGTTCTAAAAATAAAGTTAGTTTCTTTTGACAAGTGGCTCCTGATTGTGCCCAGCCAGACTGCGGCAAATTACTAAAGGTTTTAAATAACCTCTTGGTTGTGGACTGAATTGTCCCCACAAAACCAAGAAACAGAACAAAACAATACAATAAAACAACATGTTAAAGTCTCAGCATTTAGTACTTCAGACTGAATTTGGAGACGGAACATTTAAAGAGGTAGAATTTAGGAAAGAGTGAGGTCCTATGGTTGGACTCTAATCCCATATGACTGGTCCCCTTATAAGAAGAGATGAGGACAGAGACCATGTGAATACACCAGAGGAAGACAGACATCTATAATCCAGGGAGGGAGGATTCAGAAGGAATCAACCCTGCTCACACCTTGATCTTGGACTTCTATCCTCTATAACTGCAGGAAAATAAAGTTTTGTTGTTTAAGCTACCCAGTTTGTGGCACTTTGTTATAATAGCTCTAACAAATGGATACACTTTTTTTGTCTGCCACCCCCCATCATTTCACCCATTCCTAAATTATATAATTATATGGGGCAGATGTCATAAAATAACTGATATTCATATAGATAATTAACCTAGGTTGATCCATGATGAGTACATGCTCCTACATATCTAATTTACATAGTTGCTTCTGTGGCTGGGATGGTTAATTTAATCTGAAATCTTTTACCAATTACCTCCAGTAGAGATAGCCTTGAGATAGGTCATCCATGTGCCCTGTTAACTAAAAGGACACTAAGAAAAAGAATTTTTCTTTGATTTTGAGGGAAAGAATTTTGTGTTTAGGTAAAACAGTTATAGCTGGTGTTACCAGATGAAGGCCTAAGGAGGGTGAGAGGCTTATGGAAAAATTTGCTATGGAGGTTTGCGGTAAGGCTAACAGTACAAACCCTTAGATAGCCATCATTCTCTTAACTGAACCACTGTATTAATAATTTTACTTGGCCAGGAAATTTATATTTGATGTTGATAAATATAGTCCTGCAAAACACAAAGTGTTTTTCCTACTATGAAAGAAAGTAGCACAGTTTAATATTAAGGGAATTGGAAGTTTTATAATGAGTAATAAATGCATGACATAAATTCTTTACTAATGAGAAGTTTAGGTTTACTAGGATATTATCTCAAGAATCTAAATAATGTGGAAATTCCTAAGAACTGTTTTACTTGTCGTAGGGCTAAGAAAACTTTCATTTAAATATTCATGAAATATGGAATATTTTGAAGAACAGTTTTAATTTATTCAGCAATAAGATAAGTAGGCATCATTTTTAGTCTTGAAGATAGTAATACAGTCCTGAGGACATTCACTTTTTTTTCCTGAAAATTTAGTCTACAATCTGTGTGTGTCTCAATCAGAGCAGTCTCAACTATGAACAGGATAACAGATTGAACATGAGAAGATTAAATTTCAGAATTGCCTCCCTCTTTTTATAATTTTGACTCTGAGAAAGTCCCATCACATAACTGCACACTTTCTCATGTGTAAGACAAGAAAGTGGCTGATTCACAAAACCCTGTTCACCCATCCACCCCTCCATCAGGCCTTACACTAAGCACTGATTATGTACAATAGTACGTAAAAAACATCAGTTGCTCAGCATTTTACAACAGATCCAAGAACTTGGGATAAAATCCCCACCGTGTGTATGTATGTGTGGGTGTTTTTGACTTGCATTTTTTTCCTATTAGAGTTTTATATAACCTTGGTTACATAGTAGTTGGGTTCATCCTAGTAAACTCATACATGCATGGACATCTACTTCCCTTCATGGCCTCCCTTTTCCTTCCTGTCTCCCCTTCTCCTTCCTCTATTCAATTGAACTTCCTTTCACTCTCTATTAATTTGTATTTGATTGGTTCTTATGTTATCCTATCCGGCCCTTCCCTTTCCTTTATTTTACTCTAGCACCTTTATATGATAGAAAATATTTGAACTTTGAGTCAATACCCACCTTTTAAGGAATACTACCAAGCCTCATTTGAATTTAACCTAATTTTAATATACCTTCTTCTTTCCTCCTTTTAAAGCCACTCTTATAGCCACTTGATCTTATTTTTGAATGGATTTTAATTGTAGACTGAAGAACTATAAATGGTTATTAAATGATTGTTATTGACAAAAGTGAATATTTCAAGTACACCAATAGCCTTAGTTGAGATGATCTAAGTGTGCCTTAAAAATGATTCAAGAAAGGGAAAATAAGAGAAAATGGATAACATTTAGAGATAAACATATTCTTAAGAGACAGAAGACACAATAATGTTACTGGAGATTTACCTTGTCAGAAAAGACAGAAAACATTGAAACAAACTCTGACACAATCTTGTTGCCCTAAAAGCTACACTGACAGCTGGATGAGAGCTCATGAAGATAATATGTTGAAGAGCAAGGACAAATCTATTTTCAGGTAAGAGAACCCACACAGAAAATAAGATCATTTAAGCATTAAAAATAAAGCCCAACAGTGGCCTGTAAATGCAACCACAATTATTCATGGATAATTAAAGAAGGTAAGGTATATCATTAGTTCCATGAGCAGCAGAATTAGAGGGATTAAGTATTTAGGAGGAATTTGTTTTCTTATAATTTACATATTGAGTACATGTTATAGAAAAGGCTAAAAGTGTTGGAATTAAGTATTGGGATAATATTTCTCATGCTGTCTAAGCCTACTGATGACAATTGTTTCCTAATAGTTAATTTTTAAATTGGTTGCTGATACTTAAATAAATTTTTAGTTGATTAGTAGTACCGGAAAAAAATTTCCCTGGATATAGCATACATATTTTTATTCAAATACTGGTAAGTAAACAAAGATACAAGTCAAAAATTATTTATTTATATTTTCTTCCTTGAGCAAAACACAGAAAAGATCTATATAATACAAAAATTAAGAATCCATTGTTTAGAATCAGATTTTCTGGGTTCAAATCTTAATTATTACTGAAAGACTGGGCAATTTACTTAACCCATCTAATTATTTTTAGTATCTGCAAAATGAAAATAACACAGTGCCTTGCTGATGTGATTGTCAAGATGTAATTCCTGATCTATTTTTTCTTTTTATTTTGCAGTTCTGGGTATTGAACCTGGGGCCCTGTGCATGTCAGGCAATCATTCTACCACTTAGCTACACTCTCAGGTCTGGCTAATCAATTTAAACCTCTAAAATCAAGTGTATGGCACATAATAAGTACCAATAAATGCTAGAACTATCACAAGTATTCCTTTTATTAGTGATCATAATTATTTTTTTGTCTTATACACAGACTGAAATACATACTGAACTCATATATTATGAACATTGGTAGCATACACTTTGACACATATATTTTCTTAATTACATTCTTTTGTCTACGGATATCCAGTTTTGTGAAAAATCATTTACTGAAGATACTGTTCTAGAGCTTCCAATCACTCCTGCAAGGTAGGCGGGCCTGCAACCCACCTGCAGAAGAGGAGCAGTGGCCTGCTGAGAGGCAGAGCTGCCCCCTCCCCCCGCGCCGGCAAGGTAGATGGAACTGTGACCACCCACAGAACAGGCCCAGCGGCCTGCTGAGGGGCAGAGCCGCCTCCCACCCCCCGCGCCTGCCAGGTAGGCGGAACTGTGACCACCGACAGAAAAGGCCCAGTGGCCCGCGGAGGGGCAGAGCTGCCAACCACTCCTGCAAGGTAGGCGGGCCTGCAACCCACCGGCAGAACAGGAGCAGCGGCCTGCTGAGAGGCAGAGCCGCCCCCTCCCCCTGCGCCGGCAAGGTAGACGGAATTGTGACCATCCACAGAACAGGCCAGACCTGCAACCGACAGACAGAACAGGCCCAGTGGCCTAAGGAAGGGTAGAGCCGCCCCCCCCCCCGTGCCTGCAAGGTAGGCGGACCTGCGACCCACCGGCAGAACAGCCCCCGAGGCCTGCAGAGGGGCAGTGCCGCTGCCTGCGCCTGCAAAGTAGGCAGAACTGCTAACGACCGGCAGAACAGGCCCAGCGGCCTACCGGCAGGGTAGGCACATTGCCCCAATTGGAGGAGGGGCAGAGCTGCCGCCTGCGCCTGCGAGGGAGACTTTGCAACTATACAAGACCAATATAAATATATAGGGGGAAAATTCAATAGCACAACAGTTTCACCAAGTAGAAAGGAACTCGAACAGTATGAAGAGACAAGGAAAGAAAGGACCACAAGCATTGCAGGTCAACTCAACGTTAGAAAAGGTAATAGCTGCAGCAGATGGAATGTCAGATAAAGAATTCAGGATATACATGCTTCAGAGGATCTGGAGTCTCAAGGAAGACATCAGACAGCAAAATCAGACAATGAAAGATCACTTCAACAATGAATTACATAAACAAATCCAAGAAGCAAAAGATCAACTATACAGGGAGATAGAGGTTATAAAAAACAAACAAACAGAAATCCTAGAAATGCAGGAAGCAATAAACCAACTGAAAAACTCAATTGAGAATACTACCAGCAGAGTAGAACACTTAGAAGATAGAACATCAGACAATGAAGATAAAGTATTTCAACTTGAAAAGAACATAGACAGCTCAGCAAGACTGTTAAGAAACCATGAGCAGAACATCCAAGAAATATGGGATAACATCAAGAGACCAAATTTAAGAGTCATTGGGATACAGGAAGGGACAGTTTCAAACCAAAGGAATGAGCAATCTATTCAATGAAATAATACGAGAAAACTTCCCAGACTTGAAGAATGAGACAGAATCCCAAATCCTAGAAGCCTACAGGACGCCGAATGTGCAAAATCATAAGAGACCCACACCTAGACACATTATAATGAAGATGCCCAACATACAGAATAAGGAGAGAATTTTAAAAGCTACAAGAGAAAGGAAGCAGATTACATTTAGGGGTAAGCCAATCAGGATAACAGCTGATCTTTCAACACAGACTCTGAAAGCTAGAAGATCCTGGAATAACATATTTCAAACACTGAAAGAAAATGGGTTCCAACCAAGAATTGTGTATCCAGCGAAATTAAGCTTCAGGATGGAAGATGAAATTAAAACCTTCCACGATAAACAAAAGTTTAAAGAATTTGCAGCTAGAAAACCATCTCTTCAAAACATCCTTGGCAAAACATTACAGGAAGAGGAAATGGAAAATAACAATGAAAACCAACAGTGGGAGGTAGGACAGTAAAGGGGGGGGAAAATAATCAAAGAGGAAAACAAACCATGTTTAGTAACAGAAATAAACAAATATGGCTGGAAGAACAACCCATATCTCAATAATAACCCTAAATGTTAATGGCTTAAACTCACCAATTAAGAGACACAGGCTAGTAGAATGGATCACAAAACAAGACCCAACAATATGCTGCCTACAGGAGACACATTTGATAGGAAAAGACATACATAGGCTGAAGGTGAAAGGTTGGGAAAAATCATATCACTCATATGGACTTCGGAAACAAGCAGGTGTGTCCATACTCATATCAAATAAAATAGATTTCAAGCCAAAGTTAATCAAAAGGGATAAAGAGGGACACTACATACTGCTTAAGGGAACCATACACCAACAAGACATAACAATCATAAATATATATGCCCCAAACAATGGTGCAGCTATGTTCATCAAACAAACTCTTCTCAAGTTCAAGAGTCTAATAGACCACCATACAATAATCATGGGAGACTTCAACACACCTCTCTCGCCACTGGACAGATCTTCCAAACAAAAGTTGAATAAGGAAACTATAGAACTCAATAACACAATTAATAACCTAGACTTAATTGACATATATAGAATATACTACCCAACATCAAGCAGTTACACTTTTTTCTCAGCAGCACATGGATCCTTCTCAAAAATAGATCACATATTATGTCACAGGGCAACTCTTAGACAATATAAAGGAGTAGAGATAATACCATGCATCTTATCTGATCATAATGGAATGAAACTGAAAATCAACGATAAAAGAAGGAAGGAAAAAGCATACATCACTTGGAGAATGAACAATAGGTTACTGAATGATCAATGGGTTATAGAAGACATCAAGGAGGAAATTAAAAAATTCTTAGAGATAAATGAAAACACAGACACAACATATCGGAATCTATGGGACACATTGAAAGCAGTTCTAAGATGAAAATTCATTGCTTGGAGTTCATTCCTTAAAAAAAGAAAAAACCAACAAATAAATGATCTCATACTTCATCTCAAAATCCTAGAAAAAGAAGAGCAAAACAACAGCAAAAGAAGTAGAAGGCAAGAAATAATTAAAATCAGAGCTGAAATTAATGAAATCGAAACAAAAGAAACAATTGAAAAAATTGACAAAACTAAAAGTTGGTTCTTTGAAAAAATAAACAAAATTGACAGACCTTAGCCATGCTAGCAAAGAGAAGAAGAGAGAGAACTCAAATTACTAACATACGGGATGAAAAAGGCAATATCACAACAGACATTTCAGAAATACAGAAGATAATCAAAAATTATTTTGAATCCTTATACTCCAATACATTAGAAGATAGTGAAGGCATAGATAAATTTCTTAAGTCATATGATCTGCCCAGATTGAGTCAGGAGGATATAGACAACCTAAACAGACCAATATCAATTGAGGAAATAGAAGAAACCATCAAAAGACTACCAACTAAGAAAAGCCCAGGACCGGATGGGTATACAGCAGAGTTTTACAAAACCTTTAAAGAGGAACTAATACCAATACTTTTCAAGCTACTTCGGGAAATAGAAAAAGAGGGAGAACTTCCAAATTCATTCTACGAGGCCAACATCACCCTGATACCTAAACCAGACAAAGACACTTCAAAGAAAGAAAACTACAGACCAATATCTCTAATGAACCTAGATGCAAAAATCCTCAATAAAATTCTGGCGAATCGGATACAAAAACTTATCAAAAAAATTGTGCACCATGATCAAGTAGGATTCATCCCTGGGATGCAAGGCTGGTTCAATATACGGAAATCAATAAATGTTATTCACCACATCAATAGACTTAAAAATAAGAACCATATGATCATCTCGATAGATGCGGAAAAAGCATTTGACAAAGTACAGCATCCCTTTATGTTCAAAACTCTAGAAAAACTAGGGATAACAGGAACATACCTCAATATTGTAAAAGCAATCTATGCTAAGCCTCAGGCTAGCATCATTCTGAATGGAGAAAAATTGAAGGCATTCCCTCTAAAATCTGGAACAAGACAGGGATGCCCTCTCTCACCACTTCTGTTCAACATAGTTCTCGAAACACTGGCCAGAGCAATTAGACAGACGAAAGAAATTAAAGGCATCAAAATAGGAAAAGAAGAACTTAAATTATCACTATTTGCTGATGACATGATTCTATACCTAGCAGACCCAAAAGGATCTACAAAGAAACTATTAGAGCTAATAAATGAATTCAGCAAAGTGGCAGGATATAAAATCAACACGCATACGTCAAAGGCATTCCTGTATATCAGCGACAAATCCTCTGAAATGGAAATGAGGACAACCACTCCATTCACAATATCTTCAAAAAAACAAAATACTTGGGAATCAACCTAACAAAAGAGGTGAAAGACTTATACAATGAAAACTACAGAACCCTAAAGAGAGAAATAGAAGAAGATCTTAGAAGATGGAAAAATATACCCTGTTCATGGATAGGCAGAACTAACATCATCAAAATGGCGATATTACCAAAAGTTCTCTATAGGTTTAATGCAATGCCAATCAAAATCCCAACGGTATTTCTTGTAGAAATAGAGAAAGCAATCATGAAATTCATATGGAAAAATAAAAGACCCAGAATAGCAAAAACAATGCTAAGCAGGAAGTGTGAATCAGGCGGTATAGCGATACCAGACTTCAAACTATATTACAGAGCAATAGTAACAAAAACAGCATGGTACTAGTACCAAAACAGGCGGGTGGACCAATGGTACAGAATAGAGGACACAGAAACCAATCCACAAAACTACAAGTATCTTATATTTGATAAAGGGGCTAAAAGCATGCAATGGAGGAAGGATAGCATCTTCAACAAATGGTGCTGGGAAAACTGGAAATCCATATGCAACAAAATGAAACTGAATCCCTTTCTCTCGCCATGCACAAAAGTTATTTCAAAATGGATCAAGGAGCTTGATATCAAATCAGAGACACGCCGTCTGATAGAAGAAAAAGTTGGCTACGATCTATATACTGTGGGGTCGGGCTCCAAATTCCTCAATAGGACACCCATAGCACAAAAGTTAATAACTAGAATCAACAAATGGGACTAACTCAAACTAAAAAGTTTTTTCTCAGCAAAAGATACAATAAGAGAGGTAAATAGAGAGCCTACATCCTGGGAACAAATCTTTACTCCTCACACTTCAGATAGAGCCCTAATATCCAGAGTATACAAAGAACTCAAAAAATTAGACAATAAGAGAACAAACAACCCAATCAACAAATGGGCCAAGGACCTGAACAGACACTTCTCAGAGGAGGACATACAATCAATCAACAAGTACATGAAAAAACTGCTCACCATCTCTAGCTGTCAGAGAAATGCAAATCAAAACCACCCTAAGATACCATCTCACTCCAGTTAGATTGGCAGCCATTATGAAGTCAAACAACAACAAGTGCTGGCGAGGATGTGGGGAAAAGGGTACACTTGTACATTGCTGGTGGGACTGCAAATTGGTGCAGCCAATTTGGAGAGCAGTATGGAGATTTCTTGGAAAGCTGGGAATGGAGCCACCATTTGACCCAGCTATTCCCCTTCTCGGTCTATTCCCTAAAGACCTAAAAAGAGCATGCTACAGGGACACTGCTACATCGATGTTCATAGCAGCACAATTCACAATAGCTAGACTGTGGAACCAACCTAGATGCCCTTCAATGGATGAATGGATAAAAAAATGTGGCATTTATACACAATGGAGTATTACTCTGCATTAAAAAATGACAAAATCATAGAATTTACAGGGAAATGGATGGCATTAGAGCAGATTATGCTAAGTGAAGTTAGCCAATCCCTAAAAAACAAATGCCAAATGTCTTCTTTGATATAAGGAGAGTAACTAAGAACAGAGTAGGGACGAAGAGCATGAGAAGAAGATTAACATTAAACAGGGATGAGAGGTGGGAGGGAAAGGGAGAGAGAAGGGAAATTGCATGGAAATGGAAGGAGACCCTCAGAGTTATACAAAAGTACATACAAGAGGAAGTGAGGGGAAAGGGAAAAATAATACAAGGGGGACAAATGAATGTCAGTAGAGGGGGCAGAGAGAGAAGAGGGGAGGGGAGGGGAGGGGAGGGGGGATAGTAGAGGATAGGAAAGGCAGCAGAACACAACAGACACTAGTATGGCAATATGTAAATCAATGGATGTGTAACTGATGTGATTCTGCAATCTGTATATGGGGTAAAAATGGGAGCTCATAACCCACTTGAATCAAAGTGTGAAATATGATATATCAAGAACTATGTAATGTTTTGAACAACCAACAATAAAAAATTAAAAAAAAGATACTGTTCTTTTCCTATTATCTGTCCTCAGTATCTGTGAGAGGAATCAATTGGTTTTACATGTGTAGTCTATGCATCTGCTTTCATTTCAGTATCACTGCTATGATTACTAAAATTTTGTAATATGATTTGATATCAAGTTTCATGATGCCTACAAAGTTTTCTTTTTTAGTATATGAAAAAATGTACAACACCACTTATCATCAGGAAATGCAATTTAAAATCACAATGACATATCACCTTATACTTGTTAGAGTGACTACTACAAAAAAGTTTTTTAAAAAAGCAAATGTTAGTTAAGATGTGGAAATAATGGAACCCATAAATGCTGCTGGTAGTAATGTACATTCATATAACCATTGTGGAAAATAGTATGGAGGTTCCTCAAAATGCAAAACTAGTAATATGATGTGATCCAGAAATTTTCACTTCTAGATATGTCTTTAAACGAATTTAAATTAATATGTTCAAGAGATATCTGGAATTTTCAGCAATATTACTCACAAATTGCCAAGAGAAGGAATCAACTTAAGCATATATGGATGGATGATGGTTTTAAAAATGTGATAAATATACATATGATAAATATACATGTGATAAATATACATATGATAAATATACATGTGATAAATATATATGCAAATATATGGCCTGAAAAAAAATAAAGAAATTCTGTCATTTGAGACAACATGAATAGACTTAGAGGACACTGTGCCAAGTTACTAAAAAAGAAGCAGAAGGAAAAATACAACATTATCTAAAATAGTCAAACTCATAGAAGCAGAGACTAGAATGGTGATTAGCAGAGGCTGGAGTAAAGGTGGAGGACTGGAAAGATATTAGTCAAAGAGTACAAAGTTTCAATTAGGTAAGATAAATAAGTTTCAAAGATCTATTGTGGAATGATAGAATTATGTTATGTGCATATATGAATATGGCATAATGAATTCCACCACTATCTATAATTGTAATGCACCAATAAAAAATAAATTTAAAGAAGGATCTATTACAAAGCATGGTGACCATAATTAATAATGTATTTTATGATTCAAAAGAGATAAAAATGCAAAAGAGGTCAAGGTATGTGCCAGAGCCAGCATTTGAACTTGGCATAATGATTGTAAACTTTTGTTCTCAGTCACTATATTCTATTATTTGAAAGTAACTTAAAGGATGACATTCATTTATTCACTCATCAACCCATTCTACATCTCTCTTACCAAATAGTTATTGTCCAATTCACTCAAAGCTAATAAAAAAGTTTATCCAATTCCGTAAATAGAAATAATTTTAACTACACAAAAATGATTACAAAAAAATAAAGAAGGTAGAATAATTAAGAAACTTCTGAAACAGAACAAATGGGGTAGATATTTGTCATTGTCAGATTATAGAATATACATTAAAGCTTCATTAATTTAGCCTAGTGTTAGGATGATGCATGAAGAGTCAGTTATATTATAGGAAGAGAGATGAAAGTCCTCATTGAGTTTCAAATAGTAGTAACTGTGACTTTTGAAGTTGTTGGCAAAGATAGATTCCTCAATACCTGTTGATGGAAACAACAGGAAAGCATCTAGAAAGTAAATCTGTAAGGTTTTCCCCAACTCAGACAAATTCATTTCAGATGGAACTAAACTTTAAAAAAACATGGGAAGAGTCACATTAAATCTCTACTCATATAGTAATTTTATAAAACCCATTACAACTGATATAATTTTCAATTGTGTCTGTGTGTAGTGTATCCTGAAACACTGAAAATTATAGTGGTTGTTATATACTTCATATGCTAAGATTTGTTTTCCAGATGCAATCCATGATGTCTGAACCTGTAATTGCAGAATGGAAAATGTTAATTTCACAGAGAAATCTTTTTAAATGATTGTCATGCACTCAAGGGCTCTAGATATATCCTCCTTGGAGTGCTTATCTTTTCTGTTGTTTTTAAGAAATAAAGTATGACTAATAAACCAAAAATATATAGAAACGCTTGCTGGCCATAGGGAGCAGGGAGAACACTTAATCAAGGGTATGGTTGGTATTGGCAAGGAATGCACAGTGTGGGGCTGGGAGGCCTTCCTGATTGTGCCAGGTATAGTAGATGGATTTAGCTAGAGGGAACAAACAGCTATTGGCTCTTGGTAAGCTTCCCTGTTTCATTTAGAAATATTGTATGGTAATATTATTCAAATCCATCAAAAGTTTCAGGTATTTTTTGACATTATTTTGGTTTTGGTTCTTTCCTTTTAAGAAAATAAATCTTCTTAGGGAACAAATTCTACATTTTCTCATCTTCCTCTACTGAGTTAAAATATCACTTTCTTGTATCTTTCTGCAATTTCAGAGAAGACTGTAGGACATATATGTTCTAATGGTATTTAGTGATTTATCAGCTAAAAAAGAAACTTTTCTTAAAATACCTGTATGAAAAATAAATGGTAAATAATCATGTATTCCTATATAAAATTCTTATAATATTTATTTCTTCTTTTGGGGGGAGAGGTTTTGATATATGACAGAAATTTAATATATTTTGTGGCTCTTGACTTTCATTTCCCTAGAAAACTTACTATTAAAATGTTTGGTTTATTTTTCCCATTATTTTTATTGGTGCATTGTAGTTGTACGTAATGGTGGAATTCATTGTAGCATATTCATACATACACACAATTTACAATATAATTTGGACAATATCATTTCCTTTTCCCTCCCTTCCCCTTTCCCTGTGGTCTCTTTACTCTACTGGTCTTCCTTAGATTTTTATGAGACGCCTCCTGATCTTTCTTTTCCTTTTTCCTAAAATATTTGGTTTATACCTATATGATACTTTAAAATTCAACACATGAGTGTTTAAAAGATGTTATTATTAATAATAATATGAGTAACAATAAAGTATCATTATGACAAACGATTGGGGAAAGTTGGGTGGAAATAAGTGGAAGTGTGTTGCAGAGATGTGGAAATGAGAGTGACATAAAGATATGTCAATCACAACTGTGGCATGTGTGAGCTCACACATCTACATGATATGTTAATATTAATATTGGAGTCTATGTCATCTAGGTAAATTTAATTTTTTTCCAGTTTATATTTTTATTTGTTCTATTTAGATATTTATGGGTAGAATGCATTTTGACATATTATACTTACATGAAGTATAACTTACTTTAATCAGGATTCCATTCTTGTGGTTGTACATGATGTGGCTCTTTTTTAAAAAATAGTAATAAATACAGTGAAGTACAGAAAGAGAAAATGGTTATGAGGACAGTATCAGAAAAGTTTTAGTCTATTCAAAAAGCCAGAATTTCAAGTTTCTCAATAACTATGCATATTTAATACCATTGATAATATTCAGTGAATTCTCTAAGAAAAATCTATACATATTTTGTTACTTAGATTGCTAGAGCTGGTACTAAAGGACTTCACAACCTTGAAGCTAAAATTCACTTTAATAGAATAAAATATGATGTAAATATTAAAACACAGAGAAGGCAATGTGCTGTAAAATTCTTGGTTCAGATTTTTTTAATGGATATTTTCCAAGAGTAAGAGGTTGAGTTTATAGGTTAAACTGGAAAAATGAAAAATACTCCGTGTCTCCCTCCGCGGTGGTTGTTGTTTTGATACTTTGATTAATTGTACTCACAGGGAATTTTCTGTTGATATTTCTCATTATAATTAATGTATAGAAAAATCTTAAGGTCCTTGGGAAGTAGTATTATCCTTAATGTAATTTATCTTTTACAATTAGGGCATTATTGTTATACATAACATTGTGGCTCATTTTGACATAATTAAACAAGCATGGAATATAAGTTGCTCCAATTCAGTCTTCTGTATTCCCCTTTCCTTCTTCTCCTCTCCTACCCTGTTCAATTTCCTCTTCTTTACTGGTATTCCTTCTATTTATTTACAGTTTTTTAAAAATACAGGTTTATAGTTATACATAAACGTGAAATTTAGTGGGCTGCATTCATATATGTGCATAGGATAGTTTGGTGAATTTCGTTCCACTGTTCCTTTTCTTATTTCACCCCACCCCCGCCATCCCCTTCCTCTAACTCCCCTGGTCTCTCTTTTATTTTTGATGGGATTCCCCTTATCTTACCTACTCCCTGCCCCCCTTTTTTGGTGTAGCTTCTCTATATGAAAGAAAACATTCAACCCTTGACTTTCTGGGTCTGGCTTATTTTATTTAGCATAATGTTCTCCAGTTCCATCCATTTACCAGCAAATACCCTAATTTCATCTATTTTCATCCTTCCTTATGGTTGAGTAAAACTCCATTGTGTACCACATTTTCTTTATCCATTCATCTGTTGACAGGCATCTGGGCTGGTTCTATAACTTGGCTATTGTGAACTGTGCTGCTATAAACATTGATGTGGCTGTGTCAGTATAAAATATCCTAAAATCTGTAGCCATTATAATGAATTCTTATTAATCAGATGTTAATGTCTGGGAAAGAGAGTTCTCATTCAATTTTAGGTTCTCCATATGGAAAAAGGTACGAAAATGACACAAGAAAAGGGAAATATCAACATGGAATAAGTATCTGCTTTGTAGAAGGCACAATGCTAAGTATTAGAACCATAGAATTTCAATTCCAAAATTAAATTTTTTAATTAAAAATTGAAATTAAAAAACTTATAAATTTAGTTTAAATTATAATAATGTAACTTTCTTCAAACCTCGATGAGTTTGAGAAAATAGGATGTAAGAAAGCTAGAGAAAAGTGTCTAATATCACACTTAAGTAAGGCAATAACTTTGACACCTTTCAAGACCGCCATGGTATCATGATCATGGCACTGTGCTCCTGGCTTTCCTAGTTCATGAATCAGATACCTAATATCTGTCTCTGTACATTTAGTTATGTCATGATCACAGAACTGGTATTCTTGTGATGGATCAGACTTCAACATGGCAACTCTGAGGGCAGAGCTCTGTGGCATGTGAACGGTCCTTCCTCTGAATGTTGATGTACTTCATCAAAACAGATGGAGTATCTGCCTTCAATAGTACCACACAACTTGCAGGATTCATAAGGATATCACAAGACTAAAAGACATTTTCCCTAAATTAAGATAAATTTTGTGTGTGGCATTTCCACAATAAGAATTATTAATAAATGATTTTTGATGAATGAATTGAGCTTGATCTAACTCTTCTGAGTGTTCATTTCTACCTAGTCACCATTTCTTCTTTTTTACATAGATTAATTTAATAATTTGATCATCAAAGCATTAACTAAGTTTTACATCTAATTCATGTATCTTTTACTTAGTATAATTTATTTTCTTCCCATCTTGCTAATCTCCAGCCTTCTAGCATTTATGTTCTAGATAGTTACTCCAAGTTGCCATCAGGGATTCATCTGACTCATTCACACATACATTTTGGGATGTATTTTGTCATTGCCAAGAATCTTAACTTAAATCATTTATAGGAGAATGCCACTACATTTTTCCCCACTCAAATTGGAAAGAGATAGTCTCTATTTATGAAAAAATTATGTGGGAAAGATGGATGACATATCTCTGTTTTCAATTGAGTGACTTCAAATTGAAACTACATGGATTTAGTTAGTGATAGATAAAAAGCTAAGTCTTATAATGAACATTACTAATGAGTTTGAGAAAAATATATGTTTTTCCTATATAAAACCACTTAAGGAAACAATGATATTAACAAGACTGAAAAAATTTAAAGTATATCTGATTTCTTTACCAAAACATCATAATTATAAAATCAGCATCTGCATTTATTTTCTTCTCACTCTGCATTTGGTTTTAGGCAAATGATTTTAGGAAAGAAGTCGTGAAGTTTTAGATTCTTTTTAGATCCATCATTCTAGATTCTATACATGATATATCATCCTGAAATACGAAAATGTGTTTTAAATTTGCTTGTGAATTGAACACTAGATATTTAAAATCTAAGTTTTCATATGACAAAACATAATACATTAAATTAAGAAATAATGTTTCAAGTTTTGTTGTATAATTATTATGACTTTACACAGATAGTTTTAATACTTTTAACACATGGAATTATAGTAGAGATTTTAATAGGAAGTCAAAATCTGTGACTTTTCTATAATAAGAATAAAGTAGAAGAGGATCAGTGTATTTTTCTAGATAGCATATTATTCTCATTCTGGAATATCATGATTAATAAAACATGCTCAGCAAACAGCATAATATCAGAAAAGCAGTCTCTCTTAAGAGTTCATAAAAATGTATTAACTTCATTTTTCCAAATTAAATATTATAGCAATGTACCAAATAGTTCACATTTCCTGAAGGAGAGCTTTGACATGATTATTAACCAACTACCATTGAAGAACAGAATAAACCTTAGTCCAGTCTTTGAGAATTGTATGACCTTAATTGATATTTTGTATTTTGCATCCAGCTGAATATACTTTTACTTAAAGTACAGGAATTCTTAATTTAACTACTTTGCTATAATAAAGAGACTCACTATTTTAAAACATTTAAATAGACAACATATTTAAAGCCAATGGGTACAAAACATTCAGGACTTTAAAACAGGATATGTACTATAAATTAAAGATACCCTTGGTTGTGTTATGAGGAATACAAAGTGCTTTGAAAACTAAAGTAAATTACATGAAGGTTTCTTAATGTATTGTTATAATTTCTTTTTCTCCAATAAAAGACCAGTTCTAGAGATATGATTAAATTGTTGGAACACTTTTACAGATTGCTTCTTGGATCTTATTAAAGTTCTTGGAGCCCTAAAGGTTAAAAATTGATTTTCAGGTTTAACTTTACAGTTTTAATGATGAAGTATTTATGGAAGTATGTTAACATATTACTCAAAATTAACAGTCTTCTCCCTAGTGCTTACGACAAGCAGTGGTATTATTTTAAAAATATATAATCTTAGGTAGGATATATGTAAAATTTGAGGGGTGGATTTATTTATTCTTGTACATGTATGTTTGAGAATCAATATCTACCAATTTTTATTTTTAAGAGGATGGCTCATAATTGTTTATGGAGTTTTTCCTCCCAATAGTCATGCTTAATTTGCACTATCATATCCATATTTATCTCTCAAGTCCAGTTTGTATTATCAAGGTTGTGGTCTCTGTTAGACAGCCTATGATTAAATAGTAAGTCCAAGGTAAGACTTACATCTATTTGTGATCACATAAAAATGTGAAAATATTATTAGTAGTAGTAATGTATGTAATTCAAATCATGCCAGAACAATATTCAGATTTTTAGATGGGTACAATTATTATGTGTCAGTTTAAAATTAAAATACAGTATCAATTTATTTTAAAAAATTAAGAGCTACTTGTATTTTGAAATTTTAAAATTTAGAGCAAAATCAGTCCATATACTGATGGCCTTCAGAGTGTACAAGAAATCCAAGGACAAGGGTATTTCTTATAAGTCCCTGACTTGGATTTAACTTTGCATTATTTCAGCTCAGATCAATTTGAGAGGGAGATAAATGGACAAAACCTTTAAGTGTCCTCCTTTTCTGAAATGTTCTAGAAGAGTCACACAGGTTGAGTTGATATTTTACTTTGAAGTTGTAGGGTGATGAAATCAAAAGGGAATATTTATTCTTCACTCTCACTGGCTATACAGGGGCAAAGTAAAAATATATTTCCTTTTGGTTTTGTTTTTTCTGGGACTCTAAATTCAAAAATAAAGAACTGAGATTAAGTTTTCATTTCTTCCTAGAAAATTACTACATGTATGTGGGAAAAATCCTCTTAATCTATAATCATGGGTTTATTTTAATTTGTGTAGAAGTGAACAGGGAAAGGGGCAGAACAAAAAAAAGGTCTATACCAATAAGAAACAAAAGATAACTAAGTAGGTAATACAAAGACAGAAATTATTCTGAAATATATAACATTACATCAATTATTTGATGTGTTGATACCCCAAACATAGTTTAATATGAACAACATATTTAAAAATAAGGGTTGAAATTGCAAAAGGGTAAAAGAAACTTCAGATAAGATGAACATATTATTGGAGTTCTACTTTCAGTAATACTTTTTAGATGTTGAATGCATAATTTGGTGGTTTGTGTGCATCATTTTTAAGATTAGTTTATTGAAAGAGAAAATCATGCATATCGTTCATATACATATGTATGTAGCATAAGCTTTGTCTAGCATAATTTGAAGAAAAATCATGGTATTAAAATGGAATCTTTTTGCTGCATTATATTTTTTAAACCTGAGTGATCATTGTTAAGTGAGTGTATGTTGTTAATTAGTTTTAATATTGTTGAGAGATTTTTAAAGGAAATGCCCATGTGATTGTTAGAAGCTTTACATGAATAAATTAATCATAAATGGAACAAATACATAGTGATTGACATGTTCATTTATCTTTGAAATAAACCTCTCCAGTATGCAATAGGCACACATTAATTGGAAAGAAGATGATGGAATAAGATACTTTTAAGTTTCATCAATTTTTTACAAATCTCATTCATTGAGTCAATGAATCAATGATAGGTGGAAAAAAAATCTTTGAAAAAATTTTAGTGAAACATCAATCCTGTTTAAGTTTTAGGTGTTTTCTTACTAAATGTGAAATAGTCAGAAATAGGCTCTTTTTGTATCAATGAATTGTAGAAGAGCACTAATACAGTTCTTGTTTCTTAATCAGATATACATGATGACTGGATCAGGAGCAAGATGGAGGCGGAATAGACATCCAGGAATTATAGCACTTTCTAAGAGAGATGTCATTCCTGGAAGATTATTGAGTACATCATAGGCACTCTGTTCAATCAGGGTTAATTATAGCTACAGTTGCCTAAATAAAATCAGCTGAGATTCCATTTAAAGTGAAATTTTGGCAATTTCTGGTAGAATAAATGAGAATACTCTGCAAAGGGTGATTTTTTAAAAGAGTATTGCTGTAAGGAAGTAACTCTTGTTCTATCAGGCACTAATATTCTGATACTGTACATGGGCAGTGGCTTACAGAATGACAACAACATAGACAGAATATAAAAGAAAAATATTGGAAAACAAAGGAAGGAAGACTTTTTTTGTTTTGTCTTTTGTTACCAGGGGTACTCAACCACTGTTACATCCCCAGCTCTTTTTAATATTTTATTTAGAGACAGGGTCTCACTGAGTTGTTTAGCCCTTCACTAAACTGCTGCAGCTGGCTTTAAAATTGTGATCCTCATACCTCAGCCTCTAGAGCTGCTGGGATTACGGGTGTGTGTCACTATGTCCGGTGGAAAAGAAGACATTTTAAAAAGTGGAAGTAGAATATCAAATCATATTATATTAAAATGCCATGAGTAAGTTTTCCTGTCTCCGATGTGCCACAGTTTGCACAATGCTGGGTGAATTATGCAGAACAGTACCTTTCGTTTGGCCTTCAGCTGCTCATGATACTTGTCACAGGTATCTCCTGGGATCTCTCCTCCCCAGAGAGTAATCCCAACGATGGTGTATGTGATACCCATGATGAGCAACGGGAAGCAGTACACCAGAATAATGACAATAATGTGGTACCTGTAAGGAATCAGAAAACAATCTTTTGGAAAAAAAATATGTGGAACTTCAAATTTGTTCAGTTTTAAATCATAATAAAAAATGCCAAAGATAATTTTCACTTTATGTCCTCATTTCACAAACTGATCAAAATGTCATGTCATGATTAGTGTCACCTGGATTCATGTTTCAAATGCTGCCAATTGACCTATGTTAGTCTTTGTATATGGAAGCATGTAACTGCAGTAAAGTGCTCATTTAATCTATGCATATTTTCTTTGCTTAGTAAATGGAGAATGAATGCCTTTCCTCTGCTTGGTTCTCTATTTAGTAATTATTCAGCTAAGCTAAACATATTAGAAATTAAATATTAGAAATAAACTGTTTTTCATCTAAATGAAAATTAAAAGTTAAGTAGGTACTCTGAGATAAATTGGATACAGGAGTTATGTGTGATTTTAAAAATCTGGCAAAGACACATGCGTTTTTCCAAAATCATGGTGCCTTTGATTTATTAGCTTGTTAAATAACATGCATACAATATAAGTCACCAATAATTATCAAAATCAATTCTAGGATTCCATGGCTTTCAACCAAAATTATAAGGATTCAATTAGGGAGGAGTAGAAGTTTATGTAATAATTTTATAGCCTAAATAGAATTTTACAAATTTAGTGTGGCTTTCATTTTTTAAGAAGGCTTTACAGTAATTGAGGAGTTTATTATAATAGTCTTATCAATACCTATCCTTCTCTCTCTCTCTCTCTCTCTCTCTCTCTCTTTTTTAAAGTGAATCTTAAACCTTGCTTTTCTATTTCTTAGTGGCTTGCTGTATCTGATTTAAAGTTTTGTATCAATGGGGAGTGCTCCAGTCACTGTGTGGGAGGGGAGGGAGGTAAGCCTTCAGGCTTACACTCAAGGAGTGTACCTCAGGGATGTGCACCTCAGGGATGGTGGAGAAGGGAGATAATTGCAGCACCAACCTGCTGGATTATATATTATCTAGATCCATCTGTTCTGTCTTGTGTTTCCTGTTTTATTATGTATCTGTGTTTGTTCCCATTCTAGCATCTAGAATTTTTGGCTCCAATAAGTGGGCCATTGAACAACAGCAAAGATTCCAGAAATCTGTAGCAATCTAGTAAAAATGTGACACAGAGCTGTGGGCTGGTCGAAACACCTCTTTATGCTAAAGGAAGAAAAGCCTAAGACAACCATGATTGTCTCTCTTGCTGCAGTTGCTTGGACTGTACAGCAACTCTACAACCTGTTTCTCACTTCCTACTGGATAAGTGACTTTCTTACTGTTGCTTCCTGGACTAAAATCAACATGGAATCATTTCAAAGTATATTTCAGTGGTCAAAGGGAGATAAACAAGCTTCTTAAACAAAAAGAAAAGAAAAAAATGCATAATACATCTGTTTTATTCAGTGTGGTTAATGGAATATGCATCACCCTGGGAACAGTTTTTATTATGCTGCTTGGATATTAAAATGTTACAGAAGTAGCTCTTGTCTGCCTCACTCTGCCCTTAGTTAATGGAAATTCACACTTCCCAGGTAGGACTTGAGTATAGTGTCGTTGAGTCAGTTGTAGCTGGGCACCTTCTTATCAGTTAGCCATGAATGAACAACTCATTAGTGAGTATGAATTGTTTTGATTTTTCTCACCTGGAGTTCATTGAATTCTTATTTTTGACAACTTCCTTTAGAAGAACACAGTGGTAAACTTTATTCAATGGTACGATTAACAGTGACTTTGGATGATCATTCAAGTTGATATTTGTTTTAGCTAGATATAAGGTAATTGTCTGTACCACAGGAAGCTGATTCTACTGTCTGCTTCCACAGTGTACTTAAAAAAATTGTCTGACTTCATGAATAAAGACCAAGTTTATGACTTCTGATGATGAGACCAATTAAGATTCATTCCTTGTGCTGTTTCTTTACCAGGAGAGAAGAAGCTCTCTGGAATAAAATGAAACTAATTCTACGTTCGAGTATGTGTAGGTTTCTTGCTTGTGCAAAATTTAGCAATTTCCAGGAAACATTGGTACTTTGTTCCACACAGAGAATGAGACAGGCTTAGAGCTCTTGTTCCCTGCATTACTTTAATTAGTAAAGCTTTAAGCCCTTTGCACAACAGACTTGGAAAAGATCATGGTTAGAATTCTTTTTAGTGTATTTTTCATTTTAGATATTCAGCTGACTTAAAGTACACAGTAGGTTAAAAAGCAGGTCTGTGACCTTTGACCAGCTAAAACAAACAAACAAACAAACAAAAAAAGGATAGAAGACTTCCTGTGTTTGGTCAAAATTTAATGCAGTAGAAAATAAAATAATTTTCTACTAATTATTTGTTCTTTTTAGATATACATGACAGTAGAGAGTATTTTGACATATTTTACAAGTATAGAATATAACTTATTCTTTATCATTCTGCATTAATAATGGTCCCCATCCCTTTGACATTGGAGAAAGTGTCTACACCTGTGTTTGACTTTTTTCTTCATTATTTCTTAGAAAAATTAAGGACTGGTGGTGAGAAAAGACTGGTGATAGCCGATCTCCTGTCTATGTATATTTTGTAACTCTGTGGAAAGCTTATAATCATTCTTTCCCTCTCAATAGCTAGAAATTTAGAATAGTTGAAGTCTGTAGAAATGAAAAGGGTTGAGGGCCGAAATGTAACATATTTGGGAACAATTCTTTTTTTTTTTTTTTGGTACTGGGGATTGAACTCAGAAGCACTCAACCACTGAGGCACATCCCCAGTCCTATTTCGTATTTTGTTTAGAGACAGAGTCTCACTGATTTGCTTAGTGCCTCAGTTTTGTTGAGGCTATCTTTGAACTCACAATCCTCCTACATCAGCCTCCCAAGCTGCTAGGATTACAGGCATGTACCATGGCTCCCAGCTGGGAACAATTCTTAAATTGATTAACTAGTTATACTATAGCTTTATGAATTTATTACACTGATGATGTCAAACCTGTTCCTTGTGGTGTATCTGTCCCTAAATGTTTTTCCCCCTCCAGTATGACTTTAAATAGTAGCATCCATTATCATATGTTTCTATTTTTTTAATGTTTCAGATGACAACTACCTTAATTTTACATGTATTTCATCTTTGCAAATTTCTGGATTTGGTGTGTGTGTGTGTGTGTGTGTGTGTGTGTGTGAATATATATTGTATTTAACTTCTTTGGCAGTTTTAATTCTGTATTATTTCTTCAAGTAAAAGAGGAAAATCTTGGGAAAAAGTCAATGGAGAAGTAATTCAGTGAGTAAATAATTCAAGGATGATAATGTTATACAATTAAGATTTATTAATTATAATGAACAGAATACAGCATTCAGTTTAATAACTGCTGCCTGATTCTGCTTTACTAGTGCCAGCTAATATTTTTTTTTCTTAAAAATTCTAGATTAAAACGACTGCTTAAAAGATGACCATTATTTGAATCATTTCTTAGTTTTAAAGAAAAAAATAGGTTATTAAAAGTAGGAAAATAAGCATTTTATTGTAATAAAATTCAAATGATCAGAATAACAAATATAATCAAGATACAATAAATATAATCAAGTGTATGATTATGCTATTTTTCCCTTTTGCTTTTCTTTAGGTGGATCCAAAGTACAAAATGCCAAATTCTAGCTTACACCATTCCTATTTCCTTTCTGACCCAGTGCTCGGGTTTCTTAATGCTGAAACAAATGAACAAGACCAAATCAAGCCAAGGCAAACTTAGAGGACCTGCCAGGACCTCCCTTCCCTTCTGCCAGGCTCCCTAAAAGAGCAATCAACACATTCGGGCTTTGGTTCCTCTGTTCGAACTTCTCAATCAATAACAACCCTGCTTTCCTTGGCAAGGTTCTTTCATTTGTTATCACTGACTCCAGGAAACTCTCCCGTGCTGTCCCATATGGAAGTCATCACGTTTCCAATTAAAACCTTTGTAACTTATACAGACTTTCTGACCACATCACACTGTCTTATAATAATTTTATGTTTTTTTTTATTCCAAGTAGTAAGTGAGCCCTGAGACAAACATCTATGTCTTATTAATTTCTGCTCCAAACCACTGTTTCCCTAAGTGTCTGATAAATTGAATTGAAAATCATTAGAGAGAATTAACTTACGTGAAATGTTGTTTGGGACCTTCTGGCCATTGAACGTAGCAAAGAGTGCGGCTGGGCATGACTTTGATTTTGGAATAAAGACACTGAGGAAAGGCAAGTAGAAATGCCAGAATCCAAATACTTCCAATGACAATCCTGGTAGCTGTGGCAGACAGTCTGGGTTTCAAGGGGTCAATAATGGCCATATACCTATATGGAAAAAAAAAAAGAATGTTTTGTTGATTCTTTTGATGTTGGAGTTTAAAAATTAACTTCAAAGGTATTTCTATAGATGCAATTATCTCTGTTCTGGTAAATGAGTTGATGAAGATTTGGGTTGTACAAAGGCGGTAGTCTGAGGAACCAGGCAGATCTAGGTTCAAATCCTATTCTGACAGTTGCTTAACCTTTTTAAACCTCAGCTTCATTATTTTTAAAATAGAAATAAGAACACCCACTTAGGGTTCAGTAAGATCAATAGAAATAATATAAGTGAAGAATATTGATTGTTTGGTGCTGTGCCTACCACATCATCAAAATTCATAAACGTGTGTTGAATTGAATTGAAAAGGCACATAATAGGTGCTTAAAAATACTAGTTCCTCTCCTCAAAGTCTTCATTTCTTTTCTGTCTCTTTATCTTCTTAAAAAATTTTGACAAAGTAATATGGATGGTACCTATATAATTGACAAAGATGAAGAACTACAATAAAAAATGTGGTCAACATAGTCATTTAAAAGTAGCAGGAGACAAATTCAGGATTCAGGTATGATGGATAAATCAAATTTGATTGAGGCCATGATTTCCTGTTACCCAACAAATTGGACTCACACTGCGTTGTGTAAATCTTTCTGGTATCTAACCTAGTGCCATTACAACTATGTAACTGGAAAACATAGTTATAAATGGGAAAATACATTTGAGGCTCAACAGAGTACACTTACATATGACTGTCAGTGAATCATGGGAAATTGGGAACTATGAATTCTTAAGAAAGGTCAAATCTTATTCCCTCGGTAAAAAAAGAAAATGATGTATCTCAGAGAAATAATTTTCAGTTTTAAATTGGATACCATATGGCTAAGTGCAAATTTGGCTAATGTTTAAAGAAGAAAATAATATATTATGTTAAAATTTAATATTTATATCAATAAAGCATTACACTGTTGGCTATTTTGTGTTTTTCACAGACATTTTAAAATACATAAAATTTCCAAAGATGATATTTCTGTCAAAGAATGATTATTGCTTAGCCTAAAATATTTTAAACTTAAGAAAAATTATTTCAAAATAAGGATAATATAATTTACCAGTTTGTTTATTTCTCTTTGTGTAACTATTAGAACTTTTTATATGTTTATTTTTATGCAATGCTAAGGATCAAATCCAGTGCTTCACACATGCTAGGCAATCGCTCTGCCACTGAGTTATGGCCCCAGCCCATTACTATTAGGTTTTTAGTAGCAATATTGGAAATTATGTTTACATTATTATTAATATTGACTTTAGTTACAATTTTCCTACCGTAATATTCTTTATTCATTATGTTTGATGGCTAATAGGCAAACATGAATCAGACATAAAAAAAATTTGCTCTTCTGTGATTGGCTTATTTCACTGAGCTGGAGGATTCCACATATCTGAGGTACCTAAAAATAGTCAAATTCCAGGGAAGCAGAGAGTAGAACGGTAATTGGCAGTGGGTAGCAGAAGACAATGAGAAATTGTTGCATAGGGTGTAAACTTTCAGTTTTGCAAGACAGAAAACAGCTCTGGAGATTTGCTATACAATACAGTACCTTAATTTTCAAGTGGTATAGTTTAAAATTTGTTCAGAGGATAGATTTTATGTTAACAGATATGTTGTTACTGCATAAACAAAATAAAACAAAACAGCTCTCCCAGATCATAACACAAAGAAAGCTTTGGCCGCAATGGATATATTTAATATCTTGCTTATTGTGATTATATCATAGCTGTATATGCTTGTTCAAACTCGTTGGAATGTATATGTTAAGTAGGTACAATTTTTGTGTGTCAAGTAAATCTTAATAAAAAAAGTAGAAAAATAAAAACTATAAAATAAAACCTTGGTTTAGGAGAACAAAATGAACCATATAAAGAAAATATAATGAACAGTTAAATGGAAAACTATTTAAAATTCACGTCTTGGTGCTTATGTTGGTGAAGATATTACAAGAAACAATTTTTGACTGCTAACCAGGGCCATTTTATACATTTAGTACCTAGAGTAATATTATCAAGTAGATAATATTTTTATTTTACAGAAAAGAAAATTGAGTTTAAAGTGATTAAATAAAATAGTCATAATGACAAGAGGAATTCTAAATTAGTTGTGCCAGTCTTAAAAATCCATATAGTTACTATTTATAGCTTTTGAATATAACCATTCATGTAAAGAATTGTGGAATAGAAAAAAAATATGTAATGTTGCTAACTTCCCAAAGAATCAGAAGTAGTATTATGCTTTTGAATCCAAAAACTTTTATGTGTAATATTAAAAACAAAATCAAACATGAATTGCAAGCTATCTTGCCACTGCTGTTGATGATAACCCACACAGTATTTATCACAGTATATCAATATATATTTCCCAGCCAAGCACAACACTTGTCAATAAATTTTATTGTAGTACTAAAATAAATATTCCCCAATTCTATTGTAATCTTTTACTTTTTGTGCCCTAGAAGTTTATAAATGCAATTTGAATATTTATACAGTTGCTTTTATAAGACTAATAAAAGACTCTTGTATGGCTACCATTGCTCAGACAATTCAAAATAAATTGCAAATTTATTATTAATTAATTGGGCCACTTATCCTGATTCTATATAAGCTATTTCCTGAGAGGTAAACTATTGTTTTATTTGAATTATGTGGAAACAATTTATGTTTTCAATATTTTAGTGAGAATAAAAATATTGAAACGTCAGGCAGGCATGATTGCCATTTCTGTTCTTTCTATTATTTATTTTTTCAACAAAATATTTATTGAAAGCTTCCTGTGGCATTTCAAACACCAAGATAATACAGCACAGAGCAAAAATGACCTTCACAGATCTCAAAGCTGATGAAATAGATAAGTACTAAATTAGTCTATTTTCTGTTGCTATGAAAAATACCTGAAGCTGTGTATTTTATGTGGAAAAGAAGCTATTTGACTCACAGTTTGGGAGGCTCAGAGATGAGGCACTGGCATCAGCCTGGCTCTCCTAAGTGCCTTGGGGTGAACAGTACTACAATGGCAGGAGCACTTGTGAGAGGAAACACCAAGTGGGAAGCCAGAGAGTGAGGAGGGGCCAGGCTTGCTCTCACAAGAACTAATGGGGATCCCTTGACTGTTAAGTCTCTGAGAGGGCAGCCCTGGTGACCTAACCATACTCCACTATGCTCTGCCACCATTAAAAATTCCCACCACCATATTAGGGTCCTAGCTTCCAATTGAATCCCAGGGGGATAAATCACAACCACATCCAAACCATAGTAAAATGTAACCAAATGATCTCACCAATAATAAAAATTACAAATGTAACAACTGTCATAAAGACAAAGTCAAGTGAATGCATTAACTGAGAAAAATATGTTGAGACGATACATCAGTATTCCTTAGGATACATCAGTATTCCTTAAGATACACCACTCTGGGTTGAAACATGGAAACGTGAGAAGACAAAGTGTCAGAAAAGTGAGGGTTGCAAAGAAGATTACTGGGGAAATGGATAATCTGTGGAATACTCTTGGGTGCATGGGGGTTTTTAGGTGTTGTGCCGCAGTCTGGCTGGGCACAATCAGGAGCCACTTGTCAAAAGAAACTAACTTTATTTTTAGAACCACACACGACAAACAAAATAGTCTCTCAGGAAAAACCCTCAGAGCCTCAACTGCCACCACCGGCTTTCCACAAGCCTCTCTCTCCCACACAAGCTTCTCCCCACCTCCCACAATCCTCCTGCTCTTGAGGCCGATTGGCTGGGTCACGTGGGCGGAGCCAAAAAAGTCCCCCAATGAGCAGCTCCGTGGTCTGAAAGGGCAGGGAAACAGTCCAATGAGCATCACCGCAGAGGAGCCAATCAGCTAGATGTTGCTGGGGCCGAGGAGCCAATCAGCTAGATGTTGCTGGGGCCGCTGTGAGCCAATCATCAGCCAGCAGCTGGAAGTTTGCTGGCAGCTGGAAGTTTGCTGGGGCCCCTTTGGCTGTGGCTCTCAACATCTCCCCCTCTCTGTTTAAACAACAAGCATGTGGCTTAGGGACCGTGCCTGTTAGGCAGTCCAATTCAACATATGGTCCTTACCCGTCATCGGATGAACTGACCTCTAGGCGTCAGCCTCCTGTCTTAGGTTGGTACCACTGCAATTGGATCATACCCGTCACTGACTACCGGTCCAGCATACAGCCATACTTGTGGATAGGCCTTTGCACCTGTGGGGGGGTGAGGTTCTTTGCCTCACCTCTGTTGACCCCCAAATTTTAGACCATCACTAGTAGAGGAGGATGCAAAATGCCATGACATTAAGCCAATTGAGGGCTCCTTTGAAAAATTGTACCACCGGTGACATCATCAGCAAAAATACCCCAACACTACCATAAGTCGCTGCACCAACAGATAGTTCACAATGCATACAGGTGAGCTCACAATGTGTCCAGGCAAGTTCTGCAAGCAGTTCAGTGATGGCTATTGTAGAAGCTGTAGATTGGTTTTATCTTTGACTTCACCAGCACTGGGATGAAAATAGGAATTCTGGCAATAATGGCTAAAGAAAAAATTATGTAACATTCCAGAAGGCACTAAAAGAAAACAATTTTCTTAACAATTTACATTATCTTTAAGAGAATTATTAAATATAATGAAAAGGAAAGGTGAAAGTAAACAAACAGATCTGTTAACCTTCTTTTTTGTTTACATATTAAAACAATCCTCAACAGTTGTTTACCCAATTTAAATTAAACCATATAAATCACGTGAAAAAAAAAAATTTGGATCCATTTTATCATGAGCGCTCATCATATATGATATATGGACATACGTACATTCAAACATATAACACAAAACACAAGTGTGCACACATAATATAATACATACAACACATAACATTATAGTAAAGGCCTTATAACTTTTTACAGGTGAAATCTCCATTGCAATGCTTAAAAACTCTATAGTCAAAAAATAGAACTGATCAGCAAAACATTAACCTAGGTCTGTATGAGCTCAAAAAACAAAATAGAACTTCATGATATGGCAAAGGGCAATAATAAAATAGATATTGAAAAAAGCATCCTGGTTCTGTTGCAGATGTAAGAATAGCCAAACTGGAGTTTTGGATATCAGTTGTTATGGATTTGAGCCAAATCATCTTCTTTTTGGTCTGTAGAAATCGCTTTAGTTAATCTTTCTGGAATCCAAATCGGCTGCTGTTCTCCCTGTGGAAACACATAAACAGACCCCCGACTCCAGACAATCACTGGGTCAGGACCTTGGTTAATCTCTCTGGAATCCAAATCGGCTGCTGTTCTCCCTGTGGAAACACACAAACAGACCCCCGACTCCAGACAATTACTGGGTCAGGACCTTTCCATTGTCCTGTTAGAATATCCTTCCAAAGTACCTTGGGCTTATGTACATTTTTTGGACACATATGCCTTTCCGCAGCACTAAGTCCTGATGAATCCAAATTTAAAAAGTTTAGAGTAAAAAGGGTTATTTTAAGTTTATCTTTGGGGAATATATACCCCTTCCCAATTCCTTCTTTTTGCTTTAATAAGTACATTTTAATAGTTTGATGAGCTCTTTCAACTATGCCTTGTCCCTGTGGATTGTATGGGATTCCTGTTATATGAGTAATGCCAAATGTTGAGCAAAATTGTTTAAAAGAGGTAGAAGTATAACCAGGGGCATTATCTGTTTTTAACTGTTTTGGAACGCCCACAGTGGCAAAATTTTGTAAGCAATGAGCTATAACATCTTTAGTTTTTTCTCTGGCATGAAGGGAGCCCATCAAAAATCCAGAAGAAGTATCAACTGTAACATGCAAATATTTTAATTTTCCAAATTCTGGCAAGTGTGTGACGTCCATCTGCCAAATATGGTTAGGTATCAATCCTTTAGGATTGACTCCAAGATTAACTTGTGGTAAAAAGGTCACACAATTTTGACATTGTTTTATTATTTGTCTAGCTTGTTCCTTAGTTATTTTAAAATGCTTTTGTAAAGTATTAGCATTGACATGGAACTTTTTATGAAAATTTATAGCTTCTTCTAGTGTAGAGAAAATATGTATGTCATGTGTAGTTTTATCTGCTAAATCATTGCCCAAACTAAGGGCTCCAGGCAATCCTGTATGTGCCCTGATATGTCCTATAAAGAATGGATCTTTTCTGTCCCAGATTAGACTTTGTATAGTGGAAAGCAAAGAGAAAACAGTAGAAGAAGGGGAAATCCTACCAGCATCTTCAAGAGATACTATAGCATTAACTACATACTGACTATCAGAAAATAAATTAAATACAGAATCTTTAAACATCACAAAAGCTTGTAAAACTGCATTAAGCTCTACCTTTTGAGCTGATTGTTTGGGTACTAAAAATGTAAAAGTTTGATCAGGGGTAACTACTGCTGCTGTACCATTATTTGACCCATCAGTGAATATATTTGGAGCATTCATGATAGGTGTTTTTCTTGTCATTTTTGGAAAAATTACAGGATGCAATGACCAAAAAGACAATAAAGGATTAGATGGTAAGTGGTTATCAAATGAAACATTAGATTTGCACATGATTATTGCCCAAGTATTTAACTCATTAGCTAACTCATCAATTTGATTCATAGTATATGGAGTAATAATTTTATTGGGAGAAATTCCAAACACTCCCTTTGCTGCTTTTATTCCTTTGAGTATTAATTGTCCTACAGCCTCAGGATACCTAGTAAGAATAGTGTTAGGAGAATAAGATAAATGTATCCATAATAATGGACCTTCTTGCCAAAATACTCCTGTAGGAATATTTTTTGTTGGTAGTACAATAAATAATAAAGGCAAACTTATATCAATTCTATCCAAATGCATATTTTCCATATATGTTTCAATGATTTTTAATGCCTTTCTTGCTTCAGGCGTTAACATTCGGGGTGAATTTGGATCTGATGGACCTTTTAGGATATCAAATAAAGGTCCCAACTCTCCTGTTGGTATACCTAAATAAGGCCTTATCCAATTTATGTCTCCTAATAACTTTTGAAAGTCATTAAGTGATTTGAGTTGATCTACTCGTATTTGAATTTTTGGTGGACGGACCATGGTTGAGGATAATAGAACTCCTAAATAATTAATTGGAAAATTTAATTGTACTTTATCTATTGCTATCTCTAGATTATAATTTTTTAATAAGTTTGTAAGTGTGGCATAACATTCTAGCAATGTGTTTTTATCTTTGTGTGCTAATAATACATCATCCATATAGTGAAATATTTGTAGTTCAGGATTTTGATTTCTAAGTGGCTGGATTACTTTGTTAACATAAATTTGACACATAGTTGGGCTGTTAACCATCCCTTGAGGGCGTACTTTCCATTCATATCTCTGATCAGGACCTTCATGATTCAGTGCAGGGATAGTAAATGCAAAACGTGGACTATCCTCAGGATGAATTGGAATTGAAAAAAAACAATCTTTAATATCTATAACTAAAACATACCAGGTTTTTGGCAAAGCAGACAACTGAGGAATCCCTGATTGAGCAGGTCCCATAATAACCATCTCATTATTAATGGCTCTTAAATCTTGCAGTAATCTCCATTTACCAGATTTCTTTTTGATGACAAAAATGGGAGTATTATGGGGAGATACAGAAGGTTGTATATGTCCTTCTGCTAATTGTTGTTTGACCAGGTCATGGGCTGCTTGTATCTTTTCTTTAGTCAGGGGCCACTGAGGAACCCATACTGGTCTTTCTGATTTCCAAGTAATTTTTATTGTCTCAGTGGCCCTTTCTGAAAATCCAACCCATGTCTGTCTGTTCCTTGATCTATTTGTATTGGTGCTGCTATACCTTGTTCTTGTTTTTCTAATCTTTTTCCTTTCCTAAAACCTTGTCTAGTCATAATAGTGGGTGCATTTTGGTTGATGTTATTTGTTAATGTCAAACCTAATTGATCTAGGACATCTCGTCCCCATAAATTTACGGGAAGATGATCCAATACATATGGCTGTATAGTTCCTTCACATCCTTCAGGATCCTTCCAATCTAATACCATTGCACTTCTATGGGGATTAGTCGCCACTCCTAGGCCTCGAAGCGTTTGAGTGGCTTGTTGTAATGGCCAATGTTTTGGCCATTCTTGACGAGAGATGATGCTAAGGTCTGCACCTGTATCCAGTAGCCCATTAAATTCATGTCCTTGAATATTTAGTTTTAGCATGGGGCGAGAATCTAAATTTAAAGAAAGCATAGCCCAATCTACACCTGTGGAGCCTAATCCCTTGGAACCTCTTTCTACAGTACGACTGGAAAATTTATCATGTAGGCTGGGTATTATTAGTAACTGTGCTATTCTATCTCCTGGTGAAATTACTGATATACCCTTTGGAGAACTGGCTATAATTTTTATTTCACCTTCATAATCGGGATCAATTACCCCAGGACTTATCATAAGTCCTTTTAGAGTAGAAGAGCTGCGTCCCAATAATAAGCCTACTGTTCCTTTGGGAAGAGGTCCTTTCACCCCTGTGGGAATGATTTGAACTCCCATCTCTGGAGTTAGTACTGCTCTGGCGGAGGCGCAGATGTCCAACCCTGCGCTCCCTCTGGTTTGTCTGATGAGGGATCTGATGGACAATGTGTCCTGGGCACTACCCTGATGGGGTTGCTGGGTTCCTCCAGTGCTCCGTATATTTGTGGTTTTGGGCCCCGGAGCATTGGGCCCCCCTGTCCGTTTTTTGGCAATGGAGCCCGATGCCTTTCTCCACGATATTGTGGATAAACACCTGGTCCTTGTTCGTTTTTTGATAATGGAGTACCCTCTATGGTGGTTTGAGAACGGCATTCATTAGCCCAATGTCTCCCTCTACGGCATCGTGGGCAAATACCTGGTATTCTACTCCTTTGATACCTAGTTTTGTTAAACCCTCCTCCAATGGGGCAATTCCTTTTAAAATGTCCTGTTTGTTCACAATTGTAGCATGTTCTTGGCCTGGCATCTAAAGCCTGTTTTACTGCAGCTGCCACAATTTGCCCTTGTTCATTAATGTCTCTGGCATCTAAAGCCTGTTTTACTGCAGCTGCCACGACTTGCTCTTGTTCATTCATGTCTCTACATAATTTAATATATGTGTTTAAATCTTCATGTTTCCATGGTCTAATGATATCTCTGCACCAACGATTTGCTTGCTCATAAGCCAGGTGTTTTAGTAATGGCATTGCTTGTTCTGTATTCCCAAAAACTCTGGTAGCTGTTTGAATAAGCCTATCTACAAATTCAGCATAAGGTTCATTAGCTCCTTGTATTACCTTAGATAATTGACCTTGTAAACCTCCATGTCCTTGTAAAGTCTTCCATGCCTTAATTGCATCTGCAGCAATTTGTGCGTATACGCCAGGATCATATGCAATTTGTTGCTGCTGATCCTCATAAGGTCCCTTTCCTAACAACATATCTAGATTTCTCTGAGGATAACCAGCTGCTGCATTTCGCCTAGCCGTCTCCTTGCAAAATTCCTCATTGGCAACCTTCCATAACAGGTATTGTCCTCCATTTAGCACAGCTTTACACATATTAGCCCAATCTGCTGGCGTCATGTTCAAGTTGTTAATGGATTCGACCAAGCTTACAGTGAAGGGTGCTTGAGGACCATAGGTTGTTACAGCCTCTTTTAGCTGCTTCACTGTTTTGAAATTTAAAACTTGGTAAAATCGCTGCCCTCCTGCCTCAAATACAGGGCATGTTAATATTTGAGACCTTGTCTCAGGATCCCAACTATCAACTGCGGGGGTTGGGGGCCTCCCAGCATATGGAGGTGGCGCTGTTAGTTGGACACTTACGCCCTCTGGTGATAGAAAGGTGTTAGTAGCAGTCTCCTGTAGAGGTGGTGCTGTTGGTTGGACACTTACACCCTCTGGTGATAGAAAGGTGTTAGTAGCAGTCTCCTGTTGTAACTTTCCCCTTCTTCTACTGTTTTCTCTTTGCTTTCCACTATACAAAGTCTAATCTTGTATAGACTAGATTAGACTATACAGTATGAAGATTCCTCAGGAAACTTGGAGTGGAACAAACATTTGTCCCAGTTATCCCCCTCCTCGGCATATTCCCAAAGGACTTAAAATCAGCATATTTTAGGAAGATGATCGCAACTGTTCAGAGGAACTGAGAATTGTCACAAGGTTTTTTGGGTTTCTCCTTCCTTCCCTCCTTCTCTCCCTCCTTCCTTCTCTTCTCTTCTTCCTCTCTCTCTCTCTCTCTCTCTCTCTCTCTTTCTCTCTCCCTCTTTCTTTCTTTCTTCATTCCTTCCTTCTTTCTTTCTTTCCAAGCTCTGTTGGAGGTGTTCAGGAATAGAGTAACCATTTATTGTGTGGATCAAAGAACATAAACTATTAGATGAATTACTGAAATAGATGAAAGTAAGCTTTCTCTCAATTTTGAATTCTAGCTCTAATCACAGACAAGTTATTTGAAAGCTAATCATAGTTCCAGGCCCTTACACTTAGGATTAAGAGAAGAAGCATATTGATAGGGACAAACTAGTGTGCTGAAAACTGCACATTTTGAAATAACTGTTTTTACTTTGTGTAACTTGAAAATGCTACAAGTATGACCCAATTATCAAATATTACTGAACTCAAATTCCTATCCAGCTATTTGTTTCCCTTACTGGCTTCTTTTTCTATGCTCCATCTATGTATGCAGTTAAAGAAAGCTACATATTATAATTGGCAGTAATACTAAATAATTCTTTTTTTTCAAATTTGATGACATTTTATTTATTTTTTTATTGGTTGCTCAAAATATTACAATGATCTTGACATATCATATTTCATACATTTGATTCAAGTGGGTTTTGAATTCTTATTTACCCCATGTACAGATTGCAGGATCACATTGGTTACACATCCACATTTACACATACTGCCATACTAGTGTCTGTTGTATTCTGCTGCCTTTCCTATCCCCTTCCTATCTCCCCTCCCATCCCCTCCCCTCCCATCTTCTCTCTCTACCCCATCTACTGTAATTCATTTCTCTCTTTTTTTCCCTTTCCCTTCACATCCTCTTATATGTAATTTTGTATAACAATGAAGTCTCCTTCCATTAATTCTTACAGGAATTTTTCTTAACCAATAGCTAAATTAAGAGTGCCATGCCCAAATCCCCATCATGTCAGCTTAGAAACAAAATTCCTCATCAAGACTTCTAAAGCATAAGAAGTAAAATCAAGAATCAATAAGTGGGATGGTACCAAACTAAAAAGCTTCTTCATAGCAAAGGAAACAACCAAGAAAGTGAACAGAGAGCCTACAGAATGGAAGAGAATCTTTGCCACCTGTACCTAAGATAGAGCATTAATCTCCAGAATACATAAAAAACTCAAAAAACTTAACACCAAAAACCACAAATAACACAATTATAATTGGGCAAAGGAACCCAACAGACACTTTACAGAAGAAGAAATATAATCCATCAACAAATATATGAAAACATGTTCAACATCACTAGCAATTTGACAAATGCAAATTAAAATAACACTAAGATTTCATCTCACTCTAGTCAGAATGGTAATTATCAAGAATACAATTAACAATGTTGGCAAGGATGTGGGGAAAAAGGTACATTCATACATTGCAAATTGGGCAAACACTCTGGAAAGCAGTATGGAGATGCTTCAGAAATCTTGGAGTGGAACCACTATTTGACCCAGTTATTCCCCTCCTCAGCATATTCCCAAAGGAATTAAAATCAGCATATTACAGTGACACAGCCACACCAATGTTTATAACAATTCAATTCACAATAGTTAAGCTATGGAGCCAAGCTAGATGCCATTAAACAGATGAATGGACAAATAAAATGTGGTATACATACATAACAGAATATTACTCAGCCATAAAAAATGAAATTATGGTATTTGCTGATAGATGGATGGAACTGGAGACTATCATGCTAATTGAAATAAGCCAATCCTAAGAAATCAAAGACTGAACGTTCTCTCTGATATGTGGATGCTAACACACAATAAGGAGGAGGGAGGAGAGGAAAGAATAGAAGTTCAGTGGATTAGACAAAGGGGAATGAAGGGAAAGAGGAGTGGGAATGGGAAAGACAGTGGAATGAATCAGACATAACTTTCCTATGTTCATATATGAATACACAGTGTAACTCCACATCATGTTCAACCACAAGAATGGGAAGTTATACTCCATGTATGCATAATATGTCAAAATACATTCTACTGTCCTGTATAACAAAAAGAATAAATAAAAAATTACAGGAAAGGGTGTCATGAAAGTGGATGAAAATTATTTTATATATGTCCTCTTAAAATGTGAATGACTTCAGAAGAATCCTGAATGTGACCATATATAATAAAACTATGCTTATATTTCATCCATTGGTTTTTCATTATTGGAAAGTCAATATTTTGAGTGCTGTCATTTGAAATATCATATGTACATATTATTTGTTTTGATTCTTTCTTTTTGCATTTCTTTTGCATAGTCACAAACTTACCAGTCCAATTTATGATATCACCAAATCTGTTCTTTCCCTCCCTTCTAATTACCAATGTCTGGACCATTGAACCATCATAATGTGTTTTCTTGCTATTGCTTTGTCCTGGATTTCTTCACAATGTCTTCAAAATTATCTTTCTCAATATATCCTTGTTTCTTTGCTTCCTATAGATTAATAGCAACCCTTTACAGTCTTTACTATAGTGACAGTAACATTTTTTTTCTCTGAAATGTAGTACATTGTACCAGTCAAAACTCCAGGAAAAACATGTGGCATAGTCCAATAAGAAAACAAAACAGATTTTAATAAAAAGGCCATTTACAGAGTTGTGATTGTGGTGGAAATGAATAAACATTAGGATTAGTAATACTAAGGAGTGGGTACCACTGCTTTCCCAGGCCTAAAGGATGAAAGGATTCTAGAATCTGAAATTAGGAGATGAAGTTTGAGGAAGACACTCAACCAGAGATATGGATATATTTTGAATAGCCAGCCAATTTGCAACAGTCCTGAAGGAAAGGAATGGTAGATAGACCCCTAAATCACTGTCATGCCTTCTCTCATTTCCTCCCATTGTCTAGGCAAGGCCAACAAATTCTGAATGAGAGGGGTTCTCTTCATGAAGTACCCACAGTCTTGGGGGTGGGGTGGGAACAGAAAAAGGGATGGAATTCACAGAGAGTAGAGTAGATCTGAACCGAAAAGCAGAAATGATCCCTTTTGTTCATACCTTGGTTTAAGTTTTATAATTGGGAAACTTCCTTTCCTTTGATTTCCACTCAGATACAGAATGATCACCATAGATTCTTTCTGTTCTCTTCTTCCTGAGCTAGTTTTTACATACTCAAGTGTTCCAAAGGTATTATGCTTATGCTTAACTTTTACCTCATGATCTCCAAGAGGAAAGGGATACTGATTTATTCTTTCTTCAGTTTCATAACATCTTTTAATATATCTGGTCCACAGTAGTCAATGTAATCGTCAAATGGTGACCGCAGATTGTTCTTCACTATTTAGACATAGGTATAAATGAATCATCATTTACAAATGAGTGCTTCAGAATATATACCATTTTAAGGGGTTAGTTTTCTTTATTTTGCTAAATATGAATAAAAAAACATTACAGAGTTATCTTTATAATGTCAAAATTACCTTAAACTACACAATACATTTGAACAGAGTTAGATAATGTCAGCCACAATAAATATTCAACCTAAGTCATTCTAAACTATAGTAGACATGATGAAATTAACATTTGGGAAGAAAAAGATCCATAGAGGTAAACTTAAGACAATAGAAAAATAAGAAATAACTTATTTAAAGTGATTCTTAGGTACTTGTGGTTGACATGGAGAAAAATAAGTTTATGTGAAAATTCCAATCTAAGGATTAAAAAACTCAATTTTTAACATTGTCCCTAGCTTTTCAAGAGAAATTACTTTCATTACAGTAATGTGGAACAGGTGATAATTCTTTTAAATCTCTAACAATTTTTTGAATGAAGAGTAATGAGATCTTTTCTGTAACTGGAACAAGGGCCTCTAGTGTTCAGTGATTCACTGGTTAAATTGAAATAGTTCATGCTACATTTGGAGAATTTGTAAGTACTTTAGTTGCCCTAGGAATTAATCATTTTATTTTGTTTAATCTAGAGCCACAGCATATCAAACACTTTTCTTATATAAGTACCTGTTCTAGTTCCTGTACATCATCCTTAAATTCACAGGGACAAGGACATCAGTCAAGTAGGAGAATTTCCAAATGATTTGGGTATTTAAGTCACAATGATATAATTGGTTAAGTGTGCAATGGGAGAAAGTATTAGGTAATCTCAAAACTCAGATAATATAGGTGGAAAATAGATGCCTCTTAATTACATTTTCATGGTATCCTATTAAAGTTGATTTGAGCTCAATTTAGTCAGTGATAAAAAGAATTTTAAAACTTGCCCCTTTCCAGTCATCCACTCTTACAATTAAGCTTGTATTGAGTACTGAATGAATGTAAAAGTTATCTTAGATTCTATAACAATAAATAATAGTAAATGCTATAAAGATAAACAAAACAATAAAAAATATAGAAAATAGCACAAGGTAAGGTAGTTGTTTATTGTTTTGTAAAGACTACTTATCTGCATACCACATTTATGAATCTGAGATTCTTTATTTTAATTGCCTCGGCACTTTGTGGACTATTACTCTTCCAAGTCTTTCCAAGCTCATGAGACAAATGATTTAGGTCATATAATTTGACTTCAAAGAGCAAGTGTTTTCCAGTTCTGTAATTTTCACATTTCACTACTGAAGCAAATCAGGATGCCAGACAGTTCACCCTGAATGATCAATTTCTCACACTCTGGATTTAAGTTCCATTAATTTCAGAACATTATTATACTCACTTTATTATCTTCACAGTGTTAACTGACATCTCTCATGGTACATTAGTATGTACAAATAGGAAATTAAAATTTAGTTCTGGAGGGTGTGACTCTGCCCTGTCAGGTTGCTTTCTCTAGTTAAAGACCAATCATGGTCCTGAGTTCATACTTCTCCTGGTCCAAAATATTTAAACAGAATTCTCATCCTTCCTGGGGAGAACTGTGCTTCTGTGTTTGAAGTGACAATATAGCATATAAATAATGGCTCTTATGGACATTTTAAGATCAGCATATTTCAAATCTCAAGATTGGAATAGTTAGGCAGGTGGAAAAGGTTTTCAGCAGGGACTATCATATTTGATTTTTAGGAGCCAGAACTCTAACTCAAGATTGTAGTTGTAATTTTTGTTTTCATGAAATGTGCACTAAGGGTTCTCACTTCAGGAGTTTTCTCATTTTCAGGCTTTAGGTGCAGACATAAGACATCTATAAAACAGCAAGATTATATAGTCACTTTTGAGTTTGGGAAAGCTGGACTAGAGAAGAGGGTATGGGTGTTTTTAATTGCATTCTACTTATTTTAAAAATGTAAAATCAGGCACTTTTAAACTTTAGTTTGAAGATGCATATTTAAATTATATGATAGATGGTTTATTGTGAAAGCTGTCATCAGAGAAGTAAAAACTACATAGCATTTTTTCTTAAATAAGGGGGGTGGGTAAAGAGGTAAATTGGAAGCACATGGAATGCAGGAATTGAGACACAACATTTCATATCTTATTATATTATTTTTTGTCATTCTTTTACACATGGAGTCATTTGGTGTAATAAAAAAGGATTTGTGACATCTTAAATTCCACATGGAAAGCCTGTTATTGTACTGATAAACAACTATGTTTCTTTTCTGTTTCTCTTAAATACTTCAATTGAAAGTACTCTTTAACTCCTGTCAAATTATGCCTAAAATTATATTGACAGACTATGTGCAAGCAATGTCCAGTCCTTGAAGAAATAAAAGTGGGCTGTGCTCCTTAGATCTTAATGGGGATTAAGGATCAGTGGGAAATCACTTGCAAATATTTTTGTGTGCTTTGTATAATTAGATGAGTTAGGAGCTTTCGAAATGTAACCTCTATTTTGTGATTTTAATTTTTGATTATCATATTATTTGTTAACTAAATATTGGAACAATTAAAATCTGTCTCAAGAGTGTCTGGCTCGATAAAATTCCATCATTCCAGTGTAAAATATGTGCAATATCTAGCTACTTGAAAACCTTCACATAGAAACTGGGCAGGGTGAATGACAGCAGGGAATAACTCAGACTGCCAACTGGTGTAGTCAGCAACTTCTACATGTTGCATGCTAGCGATATAAAGAAAGCTATAGCTTAGTACTCATGCAAAAATTACTACATATTACGTACATAAAACTGAAGGTCTTCAATTCTACCATATTTGCATCTTCTAAAACAGAATATTATGAGACATTCATATTAACTTATGACGAAATAGTATTTATTTCTTAGGTTACATAACAAGTGGCTTTAAGGAGTTTCCAAGTCTATTCCTAGAAGAGTAGACTGATGATTTTACTTCTTTTCAATATACCTGTGCTTTGAGTTATTATTCTAAGTGGAATAACATTGAATAAACTTTGTTCTAATGGATTCCCTGCTCCCTTTTCATGATTAGCAGCCTCATGCCTTTATAAGGTATGGTCTGGATCTACAGGTAAAACTGACTTCAGGCCATGCACGGTGGTACACACCTGTTGTCCCAGCAGTTTGGGAGTAGAAGTCATGAGGATCTCAAGTTCAAAGCCAGCTGAAGCAAAAATGAGGTACTAAGCAATTCAATGAGACCCTGTCTCTAAAATAAGACACAAAATAGAGCTGGGAATGTGGCTCAGTGGTCAAGTGCCCATGAGTTCAATCTCTGATATCACCCCCCAAAAAACAAACAAACAAATAAACAAAAAACTGATTTCAAGAAAACAAGTAGCCAATGTGAGCTTGGATACTCTTTCTATTGTTAGCATAAAGAGCTACTTGATTGAGTAGTAATCACAGTGACAGAATGTAAAGAAAATGGTGCCGAATCTACAGGAGCTGTTGGAATTAGGAGGAATGTTTAAATTAGATTAAAAGAGAAAAATCTGAGCATGCCCAGTAGAAATGAAGGAATGTACTATAATAGGAAACACTATGGACATTTGCTCTAGTCACATTCCATTAGAAGATTTCCAGATTTATTTAAGGAAAATATATTGTTCTCATCATTATCAAGTGGAACTGCTCTGATAGCTGTATATACACTAGTGTCTTATTTGTACCTTAATATGTAGCTAAGAATGAAAATCTGCTCAGGAGGTATTTTTTTGGACTTTATCATCTTTTACTTAATCCATCCATCACCTGAAATTATTGATGACAAATATAGATTCTCTAGTTTTGTTTTTATCACCATGTAAAGAGCTTGTTAGCTCTCCAGAATAAGGAATTTCATTTATGTTCTCAGTAGGGCTTAATAGGGATATTAAATAATTGAAAATTGTTCTGAAGCTATAGTTGAACATCTATCTGTTTGACAGCAGCAGTCTCAACATTTTTCAAAAGAAAATGCTAATTTGTTCATGGTTTTCTATTTGAGTTAATTGTTTTATTTAAGTGTTCTCTCATTTTCCCATATATAGTTGAATAAAATTACTTTTTTGTTTTTGTTTTGTTTGGCTACCCTTCCTTTTGACATATTACAACCAACAGGCTCCCTGGTATGCTTTTTAAAGTTTTGAAATAAATTCACTTACCAAATTCAGAATGAAATTGAAGTTTAAAACATTAGAGGAGGTTAAATTGCATATAATATTTCACCCCCTACCAAAAATACAGATTAATATTGTTACACTTTAAGAGGGTCTCTCAACTCTAGTCACTTTTTGATGATAGCAAATTTACCCTAAAGCATAGTATCTCATGTCTTAAAATATACTGTCAGAAATTTATTGAGCATACTATCTTTCTTTGTTGCATCATCTTTTGTTTATAATTCATCTGAAGTCACAGATTATAAAATTTGTACCTGAATGAGAACTTTTATAATGACCCAGCATATTAAAAGTAAAACAATGATAAAAGATCTAACTTTTTAAGATAACTGGAGTGGCTAAGTTACCATAGTGAAATAAGTCAGGCACAGAGAGACAGATACTACACAATCTCACTCACTTGGTATTTGAGAAGGTTGTCATAGAAGTTGTCATGGAAGTTGGTTAGCAGAGGCTGAGGGGAATAGGGGAGAAGGGAGGGATGGGAGAGACAGACCAGTGGGTCTAAGTTACAGTTAGACAGGATCAAAAAGTCCTGGTGTGCTATTGCACATCAGGGTGACTATGGAGAATAATAACATAGTGTACATTTCAAAAAACTAGAAAAAATTTTAAATGATAAATGTTTTAGGAATTACAAATATTTACCTGATGTAAACATCACATGACATATATAGGTATTAAACTGTTATATGGTATGCTATTAGTATGCACACTTTTTTTTGTTTTTATGTATCAATTAAAATAAATTCAATTAAAAAATTGAAAAAAAATATTAAAAAAGCTTCAATAGCTATGTTACTTTTAGACACAGAAACATCAAAGAAAATTACCGGATATAAAGAAGATACTACAAAATGCTGAGGGTCAATTCACCAAAAACTGTAAGAATCCCTAATGTATCTGATAACAGAGCTTTAAAATGAAGCAAAAACTGACAGTATATGAATACATATTCAAATCCACAATTATAATTTAGAACTTCACAAACATTTTCTTATTAAAAATTGAAATAAGTCCCTTAAAAATGGGGACGCATTCTGAGAATTGCAATGTCGGGTGATTTTTGTCATTGTTCAAACATTTTAAAGTGTATTTGCACATGTGTAGGTTAGGCACTTGATGTGGCCTCAGTGCAATTCAGACAATAAAGAACATGAGTTACATGAAGTTGTTTCCATATCACTTGACATACTGTTTTAAGTAAACATATTTTAGTAAGTAGAAGGAATACACTCTAAAATAACATTAACAGTATAGTATAGTGAATTCATAAGCTAGTAATAGCCATTTATTATTATCAAGTATTATACATTGTACATAATGACATGTAATATAATTTTATATAGTAATTGGCAATAAAGTAGGTTTGTTCACACCAGCATCACACAAACACATGAGCCCTCTGTTGCACTAGGATTTTTCAGCTTCTTTAACTAAGGGACTAACATCACATGTGTGGTCCATCAATGACTGAAACATTACCATGTGGCACATGACTGTTCTTATAGAACTCAGAAATATCAGCCAGAGCATGGCAGAATGAAACAACTCTACCTCACACCGGATCTAACTGATGATTAGAGTACTCAGCCAAACAACAGCAGAATATGCTTTTTAAGTGCAAATAGAACATTCACTCAAGAGTCTATATCCTGGAATATAAAATAAAATTTAAAAATGTGAGAGAATCAAAATAATTTAAAAATCTTCTTTAGTGATAATGGAATTAAATTAAAAAATCAATAATAGAGATAATATGAAAATTTCCAAACTTTAAAATTACACAAAACACTGCTAAATAATCCATGTGTATTAGTTTTATATGCTCTATTATAAACTGTGACTGATTTTAGTGACTTAAAACAGCACACAGTTATCATCTCACAGTTTCCATGAGTCAGGAGTCTGGGGACAATTTGGTTGAGTGCTCCACTTAGAATCTCATGTGCTTTGCCAAGATGTTGGCTTAGCTGTTCCCATCTGCAGTACTGACTGGAGAGGGATCTACTTTTGTCCCTTGAAGGGTTTTGGGAGAATGTTTTTGAGGCAACAGATTTCATGCCAACTTGCTTATTTAAAGTCATCAGTAGAGAAACAAAGACTCTAGAGCTATCTGCTAAGTGAGATGGAACCTGTGATAACATGAGGTGAGGACCAGCATGACATCCCATCACATTTGCCACATTCTATTGGTTAGATGCGAATCATCGATCCAGCCTTCACTCAACAGGAGGCAACTGTAGGGAGGAAGACTCGGAGGAAGAGAGAATAAGAACCATCTAAAAGTACTACAAAATGGGTCAAAGAAGTCTCAAGAGAATTAAAAAGAATTTTGAGATGAATAAATGTAATACAAAATATCAAAACCTGTGGGATTCAGCCAGACATGGTGGTACTGTTAGGGAACAGAGAGAGGAGGATGGTGGGAACATGAGGTTAAGAGAGTAATTATATAACATGGGCCCACTGGGCTGACCCCCACATGCCTCTTTTGCCAAAAGGCAATTAACCTGAATCCCTGCCTGGCCTAAGTGGAAAGGATACGTCACATTCCTCAGGAAACTACCTGGTACCTGCACAGAAATGCAGGCATGAAATAATATTGATGAGAGGAACCCAAGTTACTCTGAAGGGAGGGAATTTGGTGACCCTTTACATAGACCGGAAGAAAGGGACAATTCCTCCTAACCATAAAACCTGTAAAAATGATTAAGAATCCAACTAGAATCAGTCAGCATGGCCAAGGTGACACAGAGTTGCCATGGCAATGGGGACTTAAAAGTCTGATGTCATCCTGGTGTCAGTCAAAAGTCAAGAGGTAGGTCCACAGATGCAAGGACTATGGGAAAGACTCTTTGGAAACTTCTCTGGTACCGCCAATAAAACTGGAAGGCGAGAGGCAACATGGCGGCGAGAGGGGAGGCAGCGCTTTCAGTACCTCCTCAACAAAGGGGTCAGAGAGACGCATGGATACGCTTAGATATGACCTGCTGAGAAACTCCTAGCAAAATTCCACTAAAGAGAGACCGGCCGGGAATTGGAAGGATTTTTGGAGGTGACAGTCTGCGCTAGACGAGTGAATCTCCGCCACGCAGCGCAGAGGTCCAGACCCGCCAGCCGCTGCCCGCGCGACTCGGCGACTGTCGGCTGCCTGCACGCGGCCCCCGCGTCAGGGCGGATAGCCTCCGAGGCGCAGTGCAGCAGGAGCGGTGCAGTGACTCTAGGAAGAGGTCTCTCGCCAAGCCTTCATGAAATAGCAAACCGGGAGCTGAAACCGACCAGAGACAGACCAGTCCCACCCCTCCCTTCGGACACTCTGGCAAGGAGCCTGGGGCCTGCCATAGCAGAGTGGTGACATCACCAGAGTTCCGCCGACAGAATTCCTTCCCAGCGGAATCCACATTAGCAGAGGGCAGAAGCTCAGCTCAGAGGGCACAGCTCCGCCTATTGGAAGAGAAGAAAATGGGATTCAGCCATAGAACAGGGGATGCCAGCATGGCAGAGATCTGATGTCATCGGAGAGCAGCCAAGGAGAAAACTTCATCGGTGCCAGCGGCGACGGAAACAGTTGGTCCCCTGGTAGGGAGGGTGAGTCACAGATACCCGAGTCTCTCTCGCTTTGTCGTCGAGCCAGAGGCGAGGAGAGGGGCCGCCGCCCACGCCCGCAAGGTAGGAAGACCTGCGACCAACCTGCAGATCAGGCCCAGCGGTCTGCAGGCGTGGTAAGAGGGGCAGGGCAGAGCCACCGCCCGCGCTGGCAAGGTAAGCAGACCTGCAACAGACCTGTGGATCAGGCCCAGCGGCCTGCCAGCGTGGTACACACTTCACCCCAACTGGAGTAGGGGCAGAGCAGAGCCTTAGCCCGCGCCCAGATCAGGCCCAGCGGCTCGCCTGTGTGGTGGTCAAGTGACCCCAATTGGAGTGGGGGCGGAGCGGAACTGACACCCTTGCCCACAAGGTGGGCAGACCTGCGACCAACCTGCAGATCAGGCCTAGCGGTCCCCGGGCGTGGTAGGAGGGGCAGGGCAGAGCCTTCGCCCCCAACTGCAAGGTAGGCAGACCTGCGACAGAACAGCGGATCAGGCCCAGGGGTCCGCGGGCGTGGTAGACACCTCACACCAATTGGAGGAGGGGCAGAGCAGAGCCCCTGCCCGCACCTGCAAGGGAGAATTTTCAACTATACAAGAGCAACATAAATATATAGGGGGGGGGAAAATTTCAAAAACACAACAGTTTCACCAAGAAGAAAGAAACGCAAGCAGTATGAAAAGACAAGGAAAGAAAGGACTACAAGCAATGCAGGTCAGCTCAACTTTAGAAGAGGTAACAGCTGCAGCAGATGGAATGTCAGATAAAGAATTCAGGATATATATGCTTCAGATGATCTGGAGTATCAAGGAAGAAATTAGACAGCAAAATCAGACAATGAAAGATCACTTCGACAAGGAATTACACAAACAAATCCAGGAAGCAAAGGATCAACTATACAGGGAGATAGAGGTTATAAAAAACAAACAAACAGAAATCCTAGAAATGCAGGAAGCAATAAACCAACTTAAAAACTCAATTGAGAGTACTACCAGCAGAGTAGAACACTTAGAAGATAGAACATCAGACAATGAAGACAAAGTATTTCAACTTGAAAAGAACATAGACAGCTCAGCAAGACTGTTAAGAAACCATGAGCAGAACATCCAAGAAATATGGGATAACATTAAGAGACCAAACTTAAGAGTCATTGGGATACAGGAAGGTATAGAACTCCATACCAAAGGAATGAGCAATTTATTCAATGAAATAATAAGAGAAAACTTCCCAGACTTGAAGAATGAGACAGAATCCCAAATTCTAGAAGCCTACAGGACGCCGAATGTGCAAAATTATAAGAGATCCACACCTAGACACATTATAATGAAGATGCCCAACATACAGAATAAGGAGAGAATTTTAAAAGCTACAAGAGAAAGGAAGCAGATTACATTTAGGGGCAAGCCAATCAGGATAACAGCTGATCTTTCAACACAGACTCTGAAAGCTAGAAGATCCTGGAATAACATATTTCAAACACTGAAAGAAAATGGGTTCCAACCAAGAATTGTGTATCCAGCGAAATTAAGCTTCAGGATGGAAGATGAAATTAAAACCTTCCACGACAAACAAAAGTTAAAAGAATATGCAGCTAGAAAACCATCTCTTCAAAACATCCTCAGCAAAACATTACAGGAAGAGGAAATGGAAAATAACAATGAAAACCAACAGTGGGAGGTAGGACAGTAAAGGGGGGGGAATAATCAAAGAGGAAAACAAACCATGTTTAGTAACATAAATAAACAAATATGGCTGGAACAACAACCCATATCTCAATAATAACCCTAAATGTTAATGGCTTAAACTCACCAATTAAGAGACACAGGCTAGTAGAATGGATCTCAAAACAAGACCCAACAATATGCTGCCTACAGGAGACGCATTTGATAGGAAAAGACATACATAGGCTGAAGGTGAAAGGTTGGGAAAAATCATATCACTCATATGGACTTCGGAAAAAAGCAGGAGTGTCCATACTCATATCAAATAAAATAGATTTCAAGCCAAAGTTAATCAAAAGGGATAAAGAGGGACACTACATACTGCTTAAGGGAACCATACACCAACAAGACATAACAATCATAAATATATATGCCCCAAACAATGGTGCAGCTATGTTCATCAAACAAACTCTTCTCAAGTTCAAGAGTCTAATAGACCACCATACAATAATCATGGGAGACTTCAACACACCTCTCTCGCCACTGGACAGATCTTCCAAACAAAAGTTGAATAAGGAAACTATAGAACTCAATAACACAATTAATAACCTAGACTTAATTGACATATATAGAATATACCACCCAACATCAAGCAGTTACACTTTTTTCTCAGCAGCACATGGATCCTTCTCAAAAATAGATCATATATTATGTCACAGGGCAACGCTTAGACAATATAAAGGAGTAGAGATAATACCATGCATCCTATCTGACCATAATGGAATGAAACTGAAAATCAACGATAAAAGAAGGAAGGAAAAAGCATACATCACTTGGAGAATGAACAATAGGTTACTGAATGATCAATGGGTTATAGAAGACATCAAGGAGGAAATTAAAAAATTCTTAGAGATTAATGAAAACACAGACACAACATATCGGAATCTGTGGGACACATTGAAAGCAGTTCTAAGAGGAAAATTCATTGCTTGGAGTTCATTCCTTAAAAAAAGAAAAAACCAACAAATAAATGATCTCATGCTTCATCTCAAAATCCTAGAAAAAGAAGAGCAAAACAACAGCAAAAGAAGTAGAAGGCAAGAAATAATTAAAATCAGAGCTGAAATTAATGAAATCGAAACAAAAGAAACAATTGAAAAAATTGACAAAACTAAAAGTTGGTTCTTTGAAAAAATAAACAAAATCGACAGACCCTTAGCGATGCTAGCGAAGAGAAGAAGAGAGAGAACTCAAATTACTAGCATACGGGATGAAAAAGGCAATATCACAACAGACACTTCAGAAATACAGAAGATAATCAAAAATTATTTTGAATCCTTATACTCCAATAAATTAGAAGATAGTGAAGGCATCGATAAATTTCTGAAGTCATATGATCTGCCCAGATTGAGTCAGGAGGATATAGACAACCTAAACAGACCAATATCAATTGAGGAAATAGAAGAAACCATCAAAAGACTACCAACTAAGAAAAGCCCAGGACCGGATGGGTATACAGCAGAATTTTACAAAACCTTTAAAGAGGAACTAATACCAATACTTTTCAAGCTACTTCAGGAAATAGAAAAAGAGGGAGAACTTCCAAATTCATTCTACGAGGCCAACATCACCCTGATACCTAAACCAGACAAAGACACTTCAAAGAAAGAAAACTTCAGACCAATATCTCTAATGAACCTAGATGCAAAAATCCTCAATAAAATTCTGGCGAATCGGATACAAAAACATATCAAAAAAATTGTGCACCATGATCAAGTAGGATTCATCCCTGGGATGCAAGGCTGGTTCAATATACGGAAATCAATAAATGTTATTCACCACATCAATAGACTTAAAAATAAGAACCATATGATCATCTCGATAGATGCGGAAAAAGCATTTGACAAAGTACAGCATCCCTTTATGTTCAAAACTCTAGAAAAACTAGGGATAACAGGAACATACCTCAATATTGTAAAAGCAATCTATGCTAAGCCTCAGGCTAGCATCATTCTGAATGGAGAAAAATTGAAGGCATTCCCTCTAAAATATGGAACAAGACAGGGATGCCCTCTCTCACCACTTCTGTTCAACATAGTTCTCGAAACACTGGCCAGAGCAATTAGACAGACGAAAGAAATTAAAGGCATCAAAATAGGAAAAGAAGAACTTAAATTATCACTATTTGCAGATGATATGATTCTATACCTAGCAGACCCAAAAGGCTCTACAAAGAAACTATTAGAGCTAATAAATGAATTCAGCAAAGTGGCAGGATATAAAATCAACACGCATAAATCAAAGGCATTCCTGTATATCAGCGACAAATCCTCTGAAATGGAAATGAGGACAACCACTCCATTCACAATATCCTCAAAAAAAATAAAATACTTGGGAATCAACCTAACAAAAGAGGTGAAAGACTTATACAATGAAAACTACAGAACCCTAAAGAGAGAAATAGAAGAAGATCTTAGAAGATGGAAAAATATACCCTGTTCATGGATAGGCAGAACTAACATCATCAAAATGGCGATATTACCAAAAGTTCTCTATAGGTTTAATGCAATGCCAATCAAAATCCCAAAGGCATTTCTTGTAGAAATAGAGAAAGCAATCATGAAATTCATATGGAAAAATAAAAGACCTAGAATAGCAAAAACAATGCTAAGCAGGAAGTGTGAATCAGGCGGTATAGCGATACCAGACTTCAAACTATACTACAGAGCAATAGTAACAAAAACAGCATGGTACTGGTACCAAAACAGGCGGGTGGACCAATGGTACAGAATAGAGGACACAGAAACCAATCCACAAAACTACAACTATCTTATATTTGATAAAGGGGCTAAAAGCATGCAATGGAGGAAGGATAGCATCTTCAACAAATGGTGCTGGGAAAACTGGAAATCCATATGCAACAAAATGAAACTGAATCCTTTTCTCTCGCCATGCACAAAAGTTAATTCAAAATGGATCAAGGAGCTTGATATCAAATCAGAGACACGCCGTCTGATAGAAGAAAAAGTTGGCTACGATCTACATACTGTGGGGTCGGGCTCCAAATTCCTCAATAGGACACCCATAGCACAAAAGTTAATAACTAGAATCAACAAATGGGACTTACTCAAACTAAAAAGTTTTTTCTCAGCTAAAGAAACAATAAGAGAGGTAAATAGAGAGCCTACATCCTGGGAACAAATCTTTACTCCTCACACTTCAGACAGAGCCCTAATATCCAGAGTATACAAAGAACTCCAAAAATTAGACAATAAGAGAACAAACAACCCAATCAACAAATGGGCCAAGGACCTGAACAGACACTTCTCAGAGGAGGACATACAATCAATCAACAAGTACATGAAAAAATGCTCACCATCTCTAGCAGTCAGAGAAATGCAAATCAAAACCACCCTAAGATACCATCTCACTCCAGTAAGATTGGCAGCCATTATGAAGTCAAACAACAACAAGTGCTGGCGAGGATGTGGGGAAAAGGGTACACTTGTACATTGCTGGTGGGACTGCAAATTGGTGCAGCCAATTTGGAAAGCAGTATGGAGATTTCTTGGAAAGCTGGGAATGGAGCCACCATTTGACCCAGCTATTCCCCTTCTTGGTCTATTCCCTAAAGACCTAAAAAGAGCATGCTACAGGGACACTGCTACATCGATGTTCATAGCAGCTCAATTCACAATAGCAAGACTTTGGAACCAACCCAGATGCCCTTCAATAGACGAATGGATTAAAAAAATGTGGCATTTATACACAATGGAGTATTACTCTGCATTAAAAAATGACAAAATCATAGAATTTGCAGGGAAATGGATGGCACTAGAGCAGATTATGCTAAGTGAAGCTAGCCAATCCCTAAAAAGCAAATGCCAAATGTCTCCTTTGATATAAGGAGAGTAACTAAGAACAGAGTAGGGACGAAGAGCATGAGAAGAAGATTAACATTAAACAGAGATGAGAGGTGGGAGGGAAAGGGAGAGAAAAGGGAAATTGCATGGAAATGGAAGGAGACCCTCAGGGTTATACAAAAGAACATACAAGAGGAAATGAGGGGAAAGGGAAAAATAATACAAGGGGGAGAAATGAAGGTCAATAGAGGGGGTAGAGAGAGAAGAGGGGTGGGGAGGGGAGGGGAGGGGGGATAGTAGAGGATAGGAAAGGTAGCAGAACATGACAGTCACAAGTATGGCAATATGTAAATCAATGGATGTGTAATTGATGTGATTCTGCAATCTGTATATGGGCTAAAAATGGGAGTTCATAACCCACTTGAAGCAAAGTGTGAAAGATGATATATCAAGAACTATGTAATGTTTTGAACAACCAACAATAAAAAAAAAAAAAAAACTGGAAGGCAGGAGAGGCACATTGTCCCTCTGCTCTCTGAGAAAATGCATCTCTCCCTTGAGAGTGTCCCTTTTCCTATTGCTTCAATAAATGCATTCCTGTTTCTTTGATGGACATGTCTGAAATCTTTGACTTGATCACATGAATCAGGATTTGAAGGGGAGTCTTGGCACTGCCTCAGTTTCCTGGAACAGCCCAGCTCTGTAATAGCAATTGCCTGTAATCCCAGTGACTTGGCAGGCTTATACAGGACAATCACAAGTTTGAGACAAGTCTCAGTAATTAGTGAGGCTCTAAGCAACTTAACAAACCCTGTCTCAAAATAAAAAATAAAAAAAGGCTGTAGATGTGGCTCAGTGGTTAAGTGCTCCAACATTGAATTCCTGGTACAAAACAACAACAACAACAACAACACACACACACACAGATCTGTAGGATTCAACTAACAGTGCTTAGATGTTATTCTTATGTTAAATTTATAATACTAAATGCTTATAGTAGAAAAGAAAAATAGTTGTCAAATAAGAATTGAAGGTTTTGCCTTAGAAAGTAGAAAAAATGGGCAAAATAAACCCAAAACAAGAAAAAGAAAAGAAATTAAAGAATAAATCAATGAAAGTGAAAGTAGAACAACAATAGAATTAAAAATAAATGAATCCAAAATCAATTCTTTGAGAAGGTAACTAAACTTGGTGTTATACTAGCAAGATTGACAAAGAAAATAGAAAAGACACAAATTACCAATATCTGAAATGAAATAAGTATTATCACTAAAGATACAAGTATTTGAAAAGAGTATTATAGAATACTATGATCAACTCTTCACACACATATTCTCAGATAAAATAGATCAATTTCTTAATATCCACAAGCTACAGATGGTCACCCAAAATGTTGGACTTCCAAAATATGAATCTCTAGGAGAAATGGTTTTATGATTGGATTCTATGAAATACTCAAAGAAAATAATGCCCCATAATTGAAAAATAAAAGAGCTTCACAGTTCATTTTTAAGCCAATACCACCCTGATACCAAAGCCAGATAAAGAGAATATATAAAAAGAAAGCTAACATTCCTTGTGAAAATAGATGCCAAAACCCTTAATCCCTAATGAAAGTTTTAATCATATATAATATTTATATATAAGCATATATATAATTATATAAATGCATAATCATTTATATATAAATAATCATATATAAATGATTAAAATTATATTAGAGATTATATAAAGAGTCAGAGAGAGAGAGAGACAGATACAGAGAGAGAAAAAAAACTCCATCCACAACTGGTGTTTATTCCCATAATTCAAGAATTTTTTTTTGTGGGTACTGGCAATCAAACTAGGTTTTTGCTAAATATATGCCCTACCACTGAGCTATATACTCAGCCCCTTAAGGTTTTAATAATTAAAAGTAAATAAATTTAATACAAAGTAACCATGTGAACATATCAATAATGCAGAAAACATTTGATGATGTTCAAAATACATTTATTATAAAGTTACAGCACATTAAAACAAAAAACAATTTTCCTAAATCAGTTGATAGACTCTGCATATAACCTCTAATATCACATCTAATTTTAAAAAGCTGTATATTTTCCCTATGACCAAAATAATGCAAGAATGTCCACTTTTACCAGTTTTATCTGACATCATACCTGAAATGCAACAAGTCATGAACAAGAATTGGCAGGCATATGATTCAAAGGAAGAAATAAATAATCTCTATTCACATTAAAGAATGTTTATGCAGATGATCCTAATAAATCTATTAACCTACCTAGAACTAATTAGTGAGTTCAACAGGAATTCAGGATACAAGATCAGCAAACAATAAAAAAAAATTGTATATATTAGTAATGAACAATTTGAAACTGAAATTTTAAGATACCATTTATATCGTCTTAAAAAAGTAATACTTGGGCATAAAATTAACAAAATATATGCAGGATCTACATGCAAAAACCACAAAATGCTGCTTTAAAAAGGTCTAACTAGATGGAAAGAGATATGTTTGTAGTTTAGAAGTTTTAGCAAATTAATTGTATTGATAATCTCCAAATTGACCTACAGATTTCATGCAATTACAATAGATTCAGGAGGAGAATGTTTTTGTAGACATATAAAAACTCGTTCTAAATTTTATTTGAAAAAGTAAAATAAAGAACGGTAAAAATAACTTTGAAAAGAAGACTAAATTTGGAGGAATCATGCGACCGTATCCTAAGACTTAGTCTGCACTGCAGTAATTGAAATTGTGGATTTGGCACAGACATAGATCAATGAAACAGAATGGAGAGTCCAGAAATAGACTTATATAAATACGGCCCATTGATTTTTCCCAAAGGTGCAACAGTGATTAAATGGAAAAATGATATTTTTTTCACTAAATATTTCAAAACATTTGGGTATCTATATGCCAAAAAATTTTACATTGGGCTCAACCTCATACTTCATTCAAAAATTAACTCAAAATGAATCATATATCTGAATGTTAAATACAAAACAATAAAATGTTTAGAAGTAACACAGGAGGAAATCCTGGTAGTCTGTGCAAAAGCAAAAGAGTTTTTAGATATGACAATGAAAGGATGACTCATATAAGCAGAAACAATAAGTTCACATTTATCAAAATTTAAAACATTTGCTCTACCAAATTCTGTGAAGAGAAGGAAAAAATTGGGACTACAGACCAGGAGATTGCCAATCACATACCTGACAAAAGACTTATATGCAGAATGTATGAGAGCATTTAAAATGCCACCGAGTAGTGCATATTCCCAGAATGACTGTGTGAGGAGCTCCAGAAAACCTGTGCTTCAAAACCAATGAAAACATTCTGAACACAATTGTCAAAATTAACTATTACAAGCCTTTAAAATTAAACAAGGGTCAAACAAGTTAACACATATTTATTCATGAAAATCTTCTGGATCTCCATGAGAACAGTCAAAGTCTGTTTATGGTGTGGAAATTCTGCCTGCTGTGGGGACATTTATTATTACTCTTACCTCTGCTGCCCTGCTGACTTTATGAAAGCAGAGTATGGAGAAAAACCACTCCTGGGGGAGCAAAGACTAGGAAACAGCATTGTCCATTCTCCTTGGGGCTGAGAGAATTAACTCACTAGTTGCTCATCTTGGGGGATTCACAGGGGGCCTACCAAACTAGGCTGGAAGCAATACAAGTGACCCAAAGATTTTCCCTGCCTCCAGATAATAGAACATCTACTTAAACGGAAGAAAATAAAACACAATAGCTATCTCAATGGTAAACAATCAGGGAAGGCTAGTAATAAGGTAGAATTCTTCTTTGGAATAAGCAACAAACCAGAGGCCAGTTATACATTTATAGGGTTACCTCTGGAAGTCACTAAAGGCTCTTTTAAAATTGCACATTACCCTGGTGGTCTGGAAGACTGTGCATGCAGAGTTGTGTCCTTACTTAAGAGAGACTGGAGAAAGTTCTTGAGAGTTACTGGATGCTAGAGGAAGGTGAGGCAGACTTGTAACTCCCAGAACTCTGTAAGGATCCCATGAGGAAGAATCACTTCCTCCACCTTAAGGTGTTTAAGCACAACTTCTGACCTGTCTTTGGCAAATCAGCTAACCAGTAAAAGCCGACACAGATAAAACTTTCTTTGGATGATAGAGTTAACAATAAAAATCAGGAAAATAAAAACCAGAAACAAACAACTAAGTAGTGACATTATAGGCCACACACTGTGGGGAAAGAAGACCCCACAAAATTAGTATAGACAAGCCATTATATAAATAAACAATAATTAAACAAATAAGAATCCATAGCACCAATAAGCCCCAGAGTAGAATGGAGGAATCAGAACTCAGAGTGGCTATATAGTTTATATCAAATGTCTGGTTTTCCACACAAAGTTGTGAAACATGAAATAAACAAAAAAATATGTCCCAGACATGGAAATAAATGCCTTCATTAAAATTATCTTATGAGGGCCTTACAAGATAGACTTAAAGACTTTAAAACATATTAATAATATGTTTGGAAAACTACAGGAAGCTATGTCTTAAATCACTGATTCATCAAAGAGACTATCAAAAAAATATAAATTATGAGATAAAATCTCATTTAAATTTTGTATTTATTTAGTAAGCAGCAGCAGCAACAACAACAACAGAAAAATAAAACCTCTGTAGATATTTTTGAACTAGTAGAATAAGGTACCAAAGAACTTATATTGATAGAGATTTCCAATTAGAAAACAGGAAGAAAAATTAAAAAGAAAAATGAGTAGAGCTTTGGTGATTTGTGAGACACAAAATGCAAAATGGGAATATCTAAAGAAAAAGCAAGAACAGGTAAACATTTGAGGAAATAATGATTAAAAACTCCCCAACTTTGATAAACATTAAACTATCTATACAAGTACTCAACAAACTCAAAGTAGGATAAACACAAAGATCAGTACCTGGACACATCATAATAGAAGTGCTTCCAAGTAAAGGCAAAAAGGAAAATGAGACAAATAGACAAAGCTTTGCAGTTAGCAAGTTAAAAGAAACTCACTGCATGCAAGGGAGCCAGCTAAAATTGACAGCTGACTTTTCCTGGGAAACAACAGAAACCTGAAAAGACAGTGGTACAAAGTATTCAAAGTGTAAAAGAGAAAACTGAAAAATATACTGCAAAAACACAGTTGAAATAAAGAGACTTTCAGATCAAAGAGACAGAATTTTTTTAAAAAGAACTGCTCTAAAGTAAATATTCAGGGACTTATCTTTGGGAAGAAGGAAACATCAAATGGTATTTCAAATCTATGTGAAGAAAAAAGTTTAAGTAAACTAGTTGGTTGAAAGTAAAGCAACAGAAAAGGACATACTGTGCAAACATTTAATGACAGTAAGTGAATAAAAGTAAAAGAGATGAGGGGCTAGAGCAATATCAGATGAAATGAACTTTAAGACAAAAAAAGTTACTGGAGACAGAGTAGGTATTTATTGGGAATATAAATACAAATAGATACACACTTAAAAGATAATTTCAACATATATAAAGTAAAACAGATATAATGAAAGAAAAATAGGTAATTCAACAACCATGGTAGAATACTTACACTAACTACTTTTGAAAATGGGTAGACAGAATCTAACAAAGATTGATTAGACTTGAACAACACAATCCAAGAAGGAGTCTGATTATTTATAGAACATTAAATCTAACAGCAGCAGAATACACATCTTCTGGGGTAGGGGGCACTGTCTAGGATAGACTATAGCCAGGCTATAATAAAATCTAAGAAATATCAAAGGATTTAAGTAATACAAAGTATGGTATCTGACCACAATGGAATGAAATTTGAAATCAACAAAAGAAAGAAACTTGGAAAATTCAGAAATATGTGGAAATTAAAAAAAGAGATGTTTTAACCAATGGGCTAAAGAATAAATTATAAACTGTGCACGGTGGCGCATGCCTGTAATCCCAGTGGCTTGGAGGCTGAGGCAGGAGGATTGTGAGTTCAAAGTCAGCCTTAGCAACCTCAAGATGCTAAGCAACTCAGTGAGATCCTGTTTCTAAATAAAATACAAAATAGGGCTGGGGATGTGGCTCAGTGGTTGAGTGCCCCTGAGTTCAATACCCAGTAAGCACACCCCTTCAAAAAAAAAAAAAACAATAAATCACAAGGAAAATTAAAAGGTATTTTGAGCTGAATGAAATGAAAACATATCAGAATTTTAAAGAGAGAGTCAAAGAGTACCTCCTGGGAAACTGATAGCTACATATGCATTCCCGTATTAGTAAAAAAGAATGATGCGATTGATATCAAAATCTGAGCTTCCACTTTAAGAAATAAACATAAACTAAAGCCAAAAAGAGTAGTAGGAAACAATTAGTAAAAATCAAAATAAAAACAAATTAAAAAATAGAAGATAAAATAACAAAGATAAGAATTGTTGTCCAAGGAAGTACTCATAAAGAAAACCAATAAAAGAAAATAAGTACATAATAACCCTTGTTCTTATTACATGTCCATAAAATTTTCTGAGTGACTGTCTTTTCAAATGTGAAGACAATATGTTCATTAGCTGATAGTCTGATGTTTTCTCCAGTTTCTATGAACTTTGTTAATATTATTCAACTGTCCTGGTTTGGAATTAACTCTGATCTATTTTAAGTCTTAGGATAAGAACCAGGGCAGAGTTAATTCATGAGGATCACTAGGCCTCATAAAATGTTGTAGCATCCAACTAGACAGTCTCTTCTCTGAAAATACTACTTGTTGGAAAATGTAGTGTTTCATTGGAGGTAGACACTCTTCTTCAAAACTAAAACTTGAACTGCAAAGCATCCATATTTTATTTATTTACTTACGAGAGAGAGAGAGAGAGAGAGAGAGAGAGAGAGAACTTTTTAATATTTATTTTTTAGTTTTCGGTGGACACAACATCTTTATTTTATTTTTATGTGGTGCTGAGGATCAAACCCAGAGTCCCGCGCATGCCAGGTGAGCACGCTACTGCTTGAGCCACATCCCCAGCCCTACCAAGAGTTGGGTTTTTTGGCAGAATAAAATCACATGCTTTAGCTAGACTTATGAGTAAAGGCAGAAGATAACAATTTTTAAATCCAGGAAAGAAAAAAAAAAGGGACATTGCTATTGACCTTATCAAAATTAAAAGGTTATTAAGGTATTACTTTGAACAACTGTATGCTAACAAATTAGACAATTTAGATGAAATTTAAAAATGGAAAACAGACAAATTACTGTAACTGGCTCAATTAAAATAAAAAATATGAATAACTTTATGAAAAGTAGAGAAATAAAATTAACAATAAAAATATTTCTATGAAGAAAAGTCAGGTCCATATTGTTTAATTGGTGAATCTGTTTAAATATTTAAAATGTATATGTTACCAATAGCTCATGTACTATTCCATGTAATAGAGAAGGGAACACGTCCCCTCTCATCATATGGGAAGTGTTTATATCAAAGTCAAAATATTTCACAAGGAAAAAAAAGTCATAAACCAATATCCCTCATGAATAGAGATGCAAAAATCCTGAAGAGAATATTAGCTAACTAAAATTTCAGAAACAGAAAAGCTTTATCCACTATGACAAAGTAGGATTTATTTCAGGACTTCAGGCAGATCTTCAATTTAGGTAATACAGTAAAAGGAAAATAAAAAATAAATAATCATATCAATATAGGCAGAAAAGCACTGGATAAAAGCCACCCTCTTTTCATAATGAAACTGTCAAAACATTAAGAATAGAAAGAAACTTCCTCAAAGTTTTACAATAAACCTACAATTAATATCACACTTAACTCTTAAAGTCTGAATTCTGCCCTGTAATCTCAAACAAGGCAAGGGTGTCTGATTCCACCACTTCCCTTCTTATTTGTACTGGAAGCTCTAGTTATCAAAGAAAACATGAAAAGTTCCTAATCAATCATGTAAAACATGAAAATAATGAAAATAAAATAAAATAAATGAAAGGCAACCAGATTGGAAAGGAAGAAGTAATACTCTCTTCATTACATATGACACAGTTTTTCAAACTAAAAATCCCATGAAATCCACAAAACTCAAAGCCTAGTAGATTAATAAGTTCACTAAGTTCATGGGATTCATGTGAAATCAAGATACTAGCTATGGACTATCTGAAAATAAACATTAAAATTACTTCATAATAGTCTAGAAAGAATGGAATGTTTAAGAATGAATTTGATAAAATAAGTGCAAGACTTATACACTGAAATCTACAAAGAATTGCTAAAAATTAAAGACCTCAATAAATAGATAATTAGTATTTATGGAATGGAATACTCAGTACTCTTAAACTAACAGCACTCTCCCATGGCAATGTTATCTTTGTAAAACTCTTTATTCTATATCAGTTTGGAAAAACCAGATCCTAAAATCATGAGGAAATTCAAAGGTCCTAGTCAAAACAATGTTGAAAAAGAAGATAATTGAAAGACAGCTCATATTTCAAAAGTTGTTACAAAGGCACACTAATAAAAATATTGTGATACTGCCATAAAAAGAGGTAAATATAGATCAATGGTGTAGAAATATCAAAGATCCCAAAATAAAAGCTCACATTTATGTTCAACAGAATTTTCACAAACATGCAAAAGCAATCCAATGCAAGAAACTGTAATCTTTTCAACAAATAGTGCTAGGATAATTGGCAAGTCACACACAAAAAGACCAAATAGACTGTTACTTCATCACACACACACACACACACACACATTCACACAAAAAAACATTTACACACACACAGCTGAAACTGGATCATACAAAAATGTAAGATCTAGTATTATAAACCTAAGAGAACAGAACATAAGAGTGAATCATCACAACCTTAGGTTAGGAACTGATTTCTTAGATAGGACCACAAAAGCATATAATAAAGGGTAAAAAGAATGGCATATTGTACTTCTTCAAAATTAAAAATGGTTATTCTTTAAACACACTGTGAAGATAAGCCACAGACTCAGAGAAAATATTTTCAAATCATGTGTCCAATCACAAACTTTTGTCAGAATGTGCAAAGAACCTTACAATTTAATAAAAATATATAAAATGCAATTTGAAAATAGAGAAAACAACTTGAAGTCTATACAAAAGACTATGTATTGTGTAATTTCAATGATATGAAATTCCAGAGATGTCAAATCTATATTGGGAGAAAACAGTTTAATGGTTGCTAAGAGCTAGGTGTGGAACAGGAATTAACTGCAATTGGAAGTGAGGCTTCTTTCTGGAGTGATAGAAATGTTCTAAAATTGGATTGTGTTGATGGCTACATAGCTAAAAATTAACTAAACATCTGTGAGTTGCATATTTAAAATGAGTATGTCTTTTTTTTTTTTTTTTTTTTTGTACCAGGGAGTCAACTCAGGGGTGCTTAACCACTGAGCCACATCCCCAGCCTGTATGGTTTAGATATTAGATGTCCTCCAAAAGCTCATGGCAAGAAGGTTTGGAGGTGAAATGATCAGGTAAAGAAAGCCTTAACCAGATCAGTGAACTGATCCTCTGATAGGGATTAACTGAGTGGTAACTGAAGGCAGAGGGTGTGGCTGGAAGAGCTGGGTTTGTTTTTAAGGTTTATAATTGTCATGGTGAGGAGAGCTCTCTCTCTCTGCTTCCTGATCATCAGGTCATGAGCCACTTTCTTCTACCATACTCTTCCACCATATTGTTCTTTCTCACCTTGTGCCTCAAAGAATGAAGTTTACCAGCTATGGACTACTAAGACCTCTGAAACTGTAAATAAATAAACCTGTAAAAATATAAATAAACCTTTCCTCCTTAAAATTGTTCTTGTCATGTGTTTTGGTCACAGCAGGAAAAAACAAAAGAAATTTTTTTTTTTTTTTTGAGACAAGGTCTTGCTAAGTTGATGAGCCTGGCTTCTTTTCAGTCCTTCCTCAGCCTCCTGAACTGCTGGGATTATAGACGTCTGCCCATGGTCTGGCAAAATGAATCCATCTTACAATAAATTATAACTCAAGAGATTATTAAAAATTTTCAAATCCTCAACATTAATAACCCAATTTATAAATGGAAAGGACATATCTGTGGCAAATAAGCACACACAAGATATTCAGCATCATTATATATTAGTAAAATGTGAATTAAAACCATAGTGAAAGCTGGAGTTGTGGTTCAGTGGTAGAGCACTTGCCTAGCACACAGGAAGAACTGGGTTCCATCTTCAGTACCACATTAAAAAGTAAATAAAATAAAGGCATTGTGTCCATCTACAACTAAAAAAAATATTCTTAAAAACCACATTGATATATAACTATAAAATAAAAAGAACATAATATTGCTTGCTGGTTATGCAGTTTCATATAAAGTTATATATACTTATTTATTTATACACACATATATGTATATATCTCAAAATGGTAAATATGTATATAAATATGTATAAATATTTATGTTTCCATAAGACAGAGCCCTCTAACTTCTCAGTATTTTACTAGAGAAATGAAAATTGTGTTTTCCAAAACCTGTATAGCCGTTCTATTTATAATTGCTCAAAACTGGGAAACAACCCAAATGTCCTGTACAGGGGAATGAACAAACTCTGGGGCAGCCATACTATGGAATATCCTTAAGGATAAAAAAGGAAAAAAAAAAAGCTTTTGATACATTCAATAACTTAGATAATCTCTGGGATGCTTTGATGAAAACAACCAGTTTCAAAGTTTTCATATTATATAACAATATTAATATATTTCCCCAAAGACCAAACCACACTGATAGAGGATTGTTCAGAGTTTCCAGACTTTTTGGCAGGTAAAGGGTATGAATATGAAGGGACAGATTGAAGGACCTCCCTTGTGGTGATAGAATTATTCTATATCCTGATGGTAATGGTTATGGATGAATTTATTCATGCAACACAAATCCTATACCTGTATGTCAAGTAAAATACTTTTTACTTGATTTTAATTTTAAAATAAAATAAAATAGAATAATGCAACTAGAATTTACATACCCACAGATCATGACATTAAGCTCTTGATTTATTATTAAATATCCTGATAGCAAGATATTTATGTGAAAAGATTGACTATAAATATAACACAAAAAATAGATTTTGATATGTTTCTAAATATAAAAAGGAACATTTGATATGATGAAAGGGATCAATTCAACAGGAAGGCATAACAATCCTATATTATATTAAGATTGCCTCAAAGTGTACAAAGCAAACTTATAACCAAGATAATAAATAATTCCCAACTATAGTTGGGCTTTAACACCCTCTCAGTAGCCAAAAGAACAAGAACACAAAATGAGAATAAAGAAATTTAGTAAGGATAAAGAATATTTGAACGCCATGATTAATCAACTTGCCATAATTGAGGACAGTCATCATGTGAGATGATGTCAAAAACTGTCTCCAATAATTTTGAAATTTTATGTATGTGTTGCTAGTAAGATATTTTTCTGAACCTTTCAGAGTGTTTTCCCCTCAAAATTTACCAATAAAATGGTGTAACCATATCTAGCTGATAATGAATGAAAATTTCATGCAATGCATCATTAGATATCTGCCATCACATGAGAGACTTGCCTGTAAGTGAACTTGTAATGTGAGTTCTAAGGCCACGTCTAAGGGCAGTCATAGTCATTGATTGCCTGGTTTTCTAATAGTAAATCAACCACAGAATAACAGAGTAATAACAAAGCGTATGCACATTTAGTTCACTGTTCTAAATGAAATTATGGAAGAATAATCTTGTCTTACTTTACAAGAGGTTACACTTTTCCCCAAACCATGAAATATGTACATGTGAAATATAGAGGTGTGTGTATGTGCGTGTGTGTATATATATATATATATATATATATATATGAAAACACAAATTCCCCACAAACTTATCACTACGGAACAACATTGCTATACATCCTTGTTTGTTTTGTATTTTCTTTTACTGTTTTATTTATTCATATGTGTATTTACATGTATATTATTATGCATATATTATATTTTACCTATGTTTATATTAACTTTTAAATTAATATTTTATTCTAATTTTGCATAAAATACTCTCAAAATGTTATTTTTAATCACTGATTAATGCTCACTGTAAAACATGTATAGGAAAGTCTATTTTAGAATTATTTGTAATATTAAAAATCACAAGCAATCAAATTTTCATAGAAACTTCATTTTCTATAGAGAGGTATAGCAAGAGGGAGAGTTGTTATGTCTAAGGGGTGAATGATTTCAGTATACATAGCCAAATTGATTTCTCTAAAGTTGTTCTGGTTTAAAACTGAAATGACTACTTATTCAACTTTAATCATCAATATATCAATATCAAATATGGTAGTTTTAAAAAATTTAGTAGTTTATTTTTAGGCAGATGCGAAGTTATTTGATTATTATAACAATGACTATATTTCATCTATCCAGGTAACAATTGTGTTCTTCTAAAATTTCCATTTCTTACATTTTTACACTAATATTATCTTATTGACTTTCAGGAACTTGTTATAAGTTAAAGTTATTAACTCTATCATTTATATTGTAAATGCTTAAATGGTATGTTTGCCATTTTATTATGCTTTAATGTTACTGACATATAATTTAGAGATAATCCCAAGGAAAGAAAGTGGAAATAGAAGTTGAAGAAATTCTGGTTAGTAAAAAATTAGAATACAATTAGCAAAAAATTAGGGAGTCATTCTTTCAAACTCACAAAAAGTTCAGGCAGAGGACAAAGGTTATAATTTGTGAATTTTGCAAAATCAGATGCAACATACCAAAACCAGCAATCCAAAAATAGGACATGATTACTGCTCCAAGAAACAGTCATGCTTTGTATCAAAATGTTGACATTTAGGGAGAAGTGCTAATGGGAACTCCTGAAGAACCAGTGTCAGACACACAGCCTCCCCACTGCTAGGGACTCTGAAATAACTGGGAGACCATAGCTAGAAAATGTCTGGATATTCATGCTGATTTTATCACATTTATATTCGTGGGCCTGGAGGCTTGGGAAGTTCAGAGTTATATTTAAGCCTGTGTTTTTTAAAAAAAAATTCTATGTAGAATTTCCTTTTTTAGATGTTCTGTCATTTATTTTATCATTTTCTTTTGTTGAGATTTTGACTTTTTTCAATTACTTGAATTTTGGTTTGAAAATAATATCCTTGAACATGAATTTATATTACCATCTATTGTTACTATTTAGAACTAATTCTTTAGAATGACATAAAAAAATTAAAGAATAGATTGGAATGATATAGGTATTGTCAAATTGTATTCTGAAATGGTTTTGTCAATTTATGTTTAACTGTTAGGTTAGAGTATATGAAATAATAATTGATAATTTCAAACCTTAAAAAATTGTAGTTTCAGGGCTGGGATTATGGCTCAGCGGAAGAGCGCTTGACTAGCATGCGTGAAGCGCTGGGTTCAATCACCAGCACCACATAAAAAAAGTAAGTAAGTAAATAAAATAAAGATGTTGTGTCCAAATATAACTAATATATATATATATATATATATATATATATATATATATTGTATTTTCAAAAGTGTACAAAAATGACCTCATCACTGGATGTTCTCTGACAATTTTAATAGATAAAAGTGTATCTCATTGCCTTAATTTTCATTTATTTTATTATTTTTATAACTAATTTACGTAACAATCTGTGTGTTTTACAATACTCAAGTTATTATAACAGGGATACATATACAAAGAGGACCCAGAACAGAATTGACTCTGCCTCACTGGTGTTCAGTCTGTTAGAGAAAGTCATTAATTTATTCAAATTACATTTGAAATTTAATCTATAAAAAATGTCATGACTCACATGTTCAGAAAAGCCGTAAAAGAACATTTAAATTGGAAAGTTTGCAGAAGTCTTCTCTGTGAAAGTGACATTTGAACTGTTATCCAAAAGGAGTACATCTGGCTAATAAGAAATTGAAAAAGGAGATCAGAGGCAGAATGAAAATGGTATGTTCAAAGGCTATGGCAAAAGATAGTATCATACAGCTGTGAACTTGAAAGAGGATCTGAGAGGTGGGAACAGAGATTAGGCCATTGCATCATGGTATGGTTGAAGTAGTTCTGGATTAAGAATATCCTTTGCATAAGAACATCAAGAAGACATTGTAGGATTCTAAGTAGTGGTGCAGGAAACATGTTTTTCATGCATGTTTTGAAACATTGTTCTGTGTTGCAACATGAACACATTAAGATGAGTTAAGTTTAGATATGGGAGACCAATGAGGAGGCTACTGGAGTTCTCTAGTAAAGAACTAGGGTTTCTTATACTAAAGAAGATGTGGTTAAGTCAGAAAAAGGTAATAGATTTGGGAGCTATTTGAACAACTGGAGGAACATTGAAGAGTAAAAGATTTGGAAGAAAGATAATGGGAGGAATTTAAGGAGACTTTTAGATATCTGAGTAGAAATGTCAAGTAGGTAATTGGGTATATACAACTAGAGCTCAAAGCAAGCATTTGCTTTTTGAATTTTGTACCAAATAAATTAAAGTAAAAATTTTATAGAAAAATACAAAAATATATATGTTGGATATGTATTTTTGTAATTCGATACCAAAATATATCCAAGATCTATAATCTATTAAAATGTTTAATAACTCAGCATGTTAATTTAAAGATGACATAATAAGGTGATATTATTTTAGTTATCAAATAAATATACCTGTATATAGGCATTATGTTATGTAAATAAATTCATATATTATATATGGCTACAATGAAGAGAAAGAAAGAGAACATAAATAAAAAATCCATGAAGAGTTGCAATGTGGATGTGAAGATCCTTGGTTGGCTATATTTGGGAAGTAGAATAATATGTTTGTTTTTCCCCACTGTGTAGGTGTGACACTTAATAATGAACTAGAGAAAGAATATATTCAAATACAAATACAAGACTGGGAAGGAGAATGGATCAGGATCAGAGACTAGGGACAGGAATGAAAATGACTTGGATAACTTTGACCGTGTACTACAACTTTGAGTTACCAACTTCTCAAGCTATATACAAAGTGCAGGTAAGGAACATACTACTGGAGAAAATATAGTTTATAGTTTCTTACAGTTTTATCCTCGCATCAAGTGAGAATATCTGCAATCTGCAATCACATGTTGCTTTAGTACATGAGAACTGAGAACTCTGTTACTGAGTTGTGCATTGACACCATGCCATAGGCTTTTGGCCCACTCAGAGGAATGCTAAGAAAAAACTGTAGAAAACCTGTCTTTGCACTTTCAATAATGTAATTGAGGATATTGCCCATACAAAGACTCCTTGAAACCAGAATTTTTTTTAACACTTAAAACATATGTGTGCACCGTCGTTATGAACAGTGTAAACTATATTACTAATTTTATTTCCTTTTAATATGTTATCAAGAGGTTTAGTGCCATATTTCAAATTCAAACTTCATAAGATATTAGGACCTCTTTGAACTGAATGTGTGTTACCCTTTTGTCCTAGACATCGTTTTATTTATATAAAAAGATATATATTAATATCTTATTCTACATATATTAATATCTTATTCAGCCAAAGATTTATAATTTTACTAAAAGTAATATTTCCCATATGTATATATGTTTATACATCTTGCCTTGTCTTAATTTTTGGCTCATATATATTTGTATTTTCATTCTGTGGGCCCTTATATGCCACCTATAACCCAGAAAAACAATTAGATTAAAAAAAAAAAGCTCTTCATTCAAATGGGATAAATGAAGCTTCAGATGTGGATGAAATTACTTGGGCACAGAAAATAAAAGTAAGAAGAAAATCATACAGAGAATTTAGCATTGAGCAACCTATGTGTTTAATTACTATATGCAGGTAGAGACTCAGAAATATAATCATGAGAAGAAGGCTAGGGAGGAAAGAGGAGATTAGAAAAATTGGAAGCCAGAGAAGGGACTTCTAGGCAGAAGCTGCCTGGGAGGAGTACAGCCAGGTGAAAAAAGTCAATAACTGAGATATTCCCTAGCTTTGATAATGTTACTCTTCAGGTAGAGAAGAAAAGAAATGAGATTTGAGTGGCTTAAGGAGCATTTATCAGATGAGGAAATGGAAATATAGAATATAAGCAACTGAGAGTTTTATGTTTGTTAGGTATTTTATTTCTTCTTCTTTTGTAAAGTTTCCATTTATGTCCTTTGTTCTTTTTGTGTTCAGTTTATATAATTTTCTTCCTTCCTTCATATTCTCTCTCTCTCTCTTTCTTTTTTTTGTGTGTGGTACTAGTACCAGTGACTGAACCCAGAAGTGCTTAATCACTGAGCTACTTTTACAGTCCTTATTTATTTATTTTTTTTAAATAGGGCCTGGCTAAGTTGCTCAGGCTGACTTTGAACTTGTGATCCTCCTGCCTTAGCCTCTCAAACTGCTGAGATTAGAGGTATATACCACTGTGCTCCATGGATTATATAAATTTCTTAGTGTAAAATAATATGTGACATGTAATGGTTTCTTTTTAACACTATATCTGTTAATATACTGAAAAGCCTATATTCTTTAATTGAATGTTCTATCTATTCAATTCAAATATGTATTGCTTTTTTGATGTGCTCATAATTAATTTTATAAGAATTGACACTATAATTTTAACAGAACTTTCACACTTCACTAAAGCAGTACTTTTACTGGACACTGATAGGATATTTTTAAATCCTTGAAAAGAACTCCAAGAAGCCAAAGATTTATAAATTTACTAAAAGTAATATTTCCCAAAGTATGACTCTAATTACTACTTTGTGAATGGTTCAAGGGCATAAAATAATTGACTTTAGGCTAATTTCATCAAGTTTATTATCTGGACTAAATAATGAGCTGCGTATGACTATCACACTAATAAAGAATATTAACTGCATGAACCTTCCCTAGAAGATGAATGAGCCTGGTTCAGTGTACTCAAATCAGACTAATAAATAATTTCTAAAAATTTTACCAGAGCATTTATATCTACAATATTTACAGCCATATATAAAATTTACCATAATACATTTAGATAATCTGTTGCCAGATCAAAACCTCACAAATTTTTATGACTGTATAATATTATTTCTTCATAATCAAATTTGAAAGCACTTCATAGAGGTTCAATGAATAATTTGTACAAATTAGATTTATAAAAAAGAGCAAAATTGAAGATGAAAGAAATTTAGAAGAGTAGTAGCATATAATATACATTTTTATTTCTTTGACTAAAAATATTCCTTTATGTTCAACTATATATTAGTTCAACTACATATTCCTTTTAATAATTATTCATGCCAGGTATGTCTCTGGGTTTTAAAGACATATTTTTTTTTTCGCTATCTTTGTTAGTACTTTGGATCTATTAGATAAAGCATATCAAATCTCTCTCTAAAGGTATACCAGGAAGCAACAATGAATTAAAGATACATGGTATAAACAAATGTTATATCTAATTTTCTTGAAGATGCTGACTTTGTCCAGTCAAATACAGACTTCACAACTAGTAATGTAATAATGCAGGTGTGAAGACTACTGTCGTTCCTAGAGCAGAGTGCTGTGATTGAATCTTAGTTTAACTTCATGATCTTTGGAAAGCTTGGCATCTCTTAGATAAGTCTTATTTCCAAATGCTATGTTTCAAAGTGGCAAGTTTGGGAAGGACAGCAGAGAGAAAAGCAACTTTTCATTGGTAAATAATTCTACCATGTTTGTTTGTGTGGGCAGGGGCATGGTGATGGTGATGAAGTGGCCTTCCAGGCAAGAAGGACTGAAAGATTCTTGACCAGTAAGAACACTGGAATTTGTAACAAAGCAGTAGATACCATTCTTCAGAGGAGTTGAACCTGTGCCCTCACACTCAAATTTTTAGTAGAATTATTTACAAAGTAAAAATAAAAAGCAAACCATTCAGGTGCAAATGAGTGCTAAACATTTCACAGAAAACCCAGTGCATTTTATTATGACAAACGTGTGACCATTAGCTTAAAATTCTCCATTTGTAGAATACAGGTCTTCATAAACCTTTTCAAGCCTAACTTTGACACCATGATCTAAATGATGTATTTCTTTATTAATGAGAATCAATTAAGGATTATTCAGTATTTACAGTTATTTCAATAAGGTACTAATTTCTATGAGCATATCCTAAATATGTCCTCAGCTCATGAGGCAGTTAGGCTATGCAACCGTAAACAAAGGCAAGACTCACATAACCCCAGAAGGATTTATCTTGCAAACTGTAATCTATAAAATGATTGAAAATCTCAAAGGGTCAGCTTTGCCAATCCATATTTGATAAGGCATCAATGCAGAAACGTTCCATGGACTGGTAAATTATTGAGAGTTTTAACACCTGTAATATTTACACAGTCTTTGAGTCCAGAAATTATCATAATCAGAGTTTTCTCAACTTCTGTATTTCTTTTTAGCTACTGTCTGCTGAAATAAGAACATTTAAAGAATATTTTCTGTATACAAACCAAGTATATTTCAGATTTTATAGCAAATTGTACTGTATAAATTTTGTATAGTTGTAGTGATATAAGAAGGAGAAAAGAATAAATAGCAAAGTTCACATTAATCTCAAACCAGTGAGTGTAATCAAACAGCATTATGTTATCGGTTAAAATAACCATTTTGGAAATGTTGACAGGAAGAAATTGGAAAAATAACCTGTTTTTTCCCCTTAGAACTGAAATGACAACTTCACATGCACTAAAATTTCCATCAAATTTTATATTGCCTCATTACCACTTCAAGAAGATTGTGAGCATTTTATAAAATTATATGCTAACACCTCTCCTCTGATCACAATATTTAAAAAGCAAATACTTAAGATAATTTTTTAAAAAATATAAAAGATGTACAAACTCAAAGAATATTCACTTCTATATTGGTGGAGCAAGACAGGAGACATTTTCACCTGTCCCAACTTAGAGCTGACTTTGTTCATTTTTTACATTCACTTCTATCCAGAAATGAAAGGGTGAAAGTGTGTGGAAGATCAGAGGTTAGGAGAAAGGGAAAGTACAAGTTCTAAGGCTTTTAAAAAGTGTTACTTTGTGTTTATCCTAGTGAATGTAATAACTGCTTTTTCAACTTAACCTTTTGGGCCTGGTATGTGAGAATAGTTTCTATAGATCTATGTTATTAATACCACTGTGCTTGCCATTTCAAAATAGTAAGCATAGAGGATAAACTCGAGGAAAAAACATTTGACTTTTTAAAAGTTTTTTTTTTTTCTCATAATGGCAGCTGAACACAGTAACAATTAGTATTTAGCCTCATTTTACTTTGAAAAAGTTTTGTTAATATAAAAAAAGTTCTTTTTTCTTTTCACAGATTAGAACATTGAGACATTAAAGTGACATCATCCCTCTGCATCTTTCATTTAGTAGTCAATCACAAAGCCAGCCCTGGAATCCACTGGTGTGGTTTGTTTCTACTTAATATTGAATTAAAATATATCTAGCTTTCAATAACAGGTAGATTCACCATTGTGTTTTCACAAGTGTGTACATTTCACACTGTTCAATATAAGAAAGTAAATTAGATGCATGCAGGATTTTTAGAAATCAGAATACTGGAACAAGTGTTTGAGGGTCATTCAGCTTCTTTTAACTGCTCACACATCTCAGAATTCCTACTGTAATAGAGGTTCATTCTGAAAAAAAAAATTAAACATCTGTAGTGTGTCTCATTTTTAAACAGCTTAATCCTTGGGATGAATTAATGTTCCCCATCTTCTGAATGATTGTTACACACTTCCAGGCACAGGGTTTATCCAGTTTATGATCTTCACAAATTATTGGAAATTAAAGCTAACAGAGACATGATGGGAACTGTCAGCTTGGCAGTTGGAGGGAACTTGCTGCCTCTGCCAAAAGTTAGGGAGTGGGGAGGACCCTGTGAATGAGGTCCAGCAGACCAGAGAAAGGAGGGGAGGTCGGTGGGTAACTCCTCATTTATCAGCCAGGATAGTGACCAACAGAAAGAAAAAGAAGACAAAACATGTTAAACAAAAACAGCAACAACAACAACAACAACAACAACAACAAAAAACATTTTACTGTGAACCTAAAGTTCAGGCAATTGTTTAAAGTCATTTGAATAAATTTGGCATCATTTAATGTTTCTAGCTAAATGGTCCTACTCAGAAGGAAAGAATTTTTTATTTTTTTTTATTATTTCTTTTTTACATCACTTTGCTTTGCCCTCTTCAGTCCCTCTCCGATGCCCTCAAAGAGTTAAGGCTTGAGTGGGAGGAGGCCACGGAACCAGACACTGATTCAGCCACTGGACTCTCTCCAAAAACTCTTAGTTCCTTTACTTTCGAAGACCCCCACTAAGTCATCATTTCTTTTGTAACTTTATCTCGCAGCCTAGTTCTCTCTCCTTCCTCCTTCCTCCCCCTCTTCCCCTCACCTGTCCACTGCAATGGCCGTCATAGAATAGATGCTGGCGAATACAGCTGTGATAGGAAAGAAGTTCTGGAAGCGGCAGTAGTTGGCGCCGAAGTACCACTCGCTATGAAGCGCGTAGATAAAGTTGACCAACGCGTTAAAAGCTGCCATGGAGGCGTCAGAAAAAGCTAGGTTCACGAGGAAATAGTTGGTGACGGTCCTCATGCGTTTGTGGGCCAGGATGATCCAGATGACAATGAGATTTCCAAAGACCGCCACTGCCACCACCACTCCATATGCCAGGGACCAGAGAGCGATGCGCCAGGACGGCTGCACGAACTGGTTAGTGAGGTTGGCCCGGGGCTGGGAGGACGCGGGCGAAGCCTCAGGCAGTCCCAGCTCGGAGGAAGAGGAGAAGTTGCCACCTTGCACTAGCAAACGCAGCCATTCAGTCTCCGCTGTCCCTGCCGCCGCTCCGACTCCGAGAGCAGCACTCAGGTTCCCGGAGTCCACATCGACTCCTCCCGGGTAGTCTGTCCAGTTCTCTGCTGCTGGGAGAGAGGCCATGGCCTCAGGTCTGTAGCCTGAGACCTCGCCCCGCTGCCAGCCCTAGCCCACTCCCTTAAAGTTGTTCTTTGCCTCCTGGTCACTGTCGTGTCCGGCGGTCGTTAGTCCCGCCTGGGAAGCGAGTAGACAAAGTACCTAGCTCTTGCTGGTTAAGGGATGCTTTGGTCCAGCCTTTAAAGGGGAGCAAGAGTCGCACTTCCTCTGAGGAGTTTGCAGTCCTGGGAGGCGGGAAGGACAAGATGCGAAAGAAACAATTTGGGACTGTACCCAGTGGGGAACTCAGATCCCGCCCTGGCGGATCTCTGGGCATAGGCTGGAGAACTGAGAATCCTGAGCTGCAGGCGCGCTTTATAGTCTCTTCGGTGACGTTGTGGGGGCAGCAGAGCTGACGAACCCCTTCTCCCGCTCTACGATTGCGCTCCTTTTCTCCATCCCGCCCTTTGGATTTCATTCATTTGCCAGACAGCTGAACCGTGGAGGGCTGATGCGCGCACAAGAAAGGGCTGCATTATATCAACTATCATTAAAATCTTTCAAATGTTGCTTTCCTTCCTTTAACTCCCAGGATTTTGCTGATGTACCCGCTCTCAGACGTTTACTGTGGGACGTATTTTTCTAAATCAACTAACCATTTACCCGTGAGGCAAAGGCAGGATCCCACGTGATCTTTCCGAAAAGATGTGCATGGGTGTGACCTGCTGCAGGCTGGGGGCACTGGGAGTTGCAACTTTCTTTTGTTTCAGTGGCCTTTGGAGTTTCATTCAACATTCTGCTCCTGGGTTTACATTTCCTTGTCTTAGATTCCCCCTTCCTCTTTCGATGGGTTTCCCCGCCCCTCTATTTACCTTCTACAGTCACCTGAAATCAGTTCTGTCCACTCATTGCCTTCAGGCTGAGAGAAACAATGGTTTCTTCTGGGATGGGATTCTGACACGGAGGGTAAACCAGAAATCCCAAGATTTAAGTTTTCTTGAAATACAAGGACGATTTGGGTCGAACTGTATCACATAGGCAATGTAAATGCATACAAAAAAAAAAAATTTTTTAATGTGGTTCCAGACATTTGTTGCTTTGGTTTTAAGGGTTTGAACCTGAGGACCAGCAACAATAAAGTTTCCCAGGCAGACCAAGGGGGCGACTCAAGAGCTCTGGCTGAGAGCAGGTGAGCTAGTTCTTTGTGGAGGGCACACTGGAGAAGTAGTTTGTGCTTAGACTGATCTCACAGGCAACTTTACAGGATGTTCTAGTGAGAAACCCTCCTTCATTAGTTTCTTAGTGTGTGTATAGGGATGCATCATAAGGGGTTAAACATATTCTTAACCATCTTCCACACACCACTCTCTTTGTGTCTCAGCTTCTTTACTCGAAAGTAAAGATTATTTACAAATTTAATTTACAGCATAATTTTGGATTAGGAATTTCAACAGCCTTCAACAAAACAAGGTAAGAAGAAGACCCCAATAAATATTAAGTATCCTTCCTTCTATTTATCAACCTGCATTGCTTCTGAACATTTTCAGATGAAATGGATCTGAACAGTAAGTAGCATTTATGATTGGAAGACATTCTGCATTCTTACTTTTTCTAAGTTAGAACATATTCTTCAAAAACCTTGCTGTGATTGCTATGCAAAATGTACTTAAGGTAAATGAATAGAGTTTTCCTTCTTACAATTTTTGTGACCAAAAGTGTAGTGTATAGAAATGTCTGAGGCAATCTGAAAACCATTACACTGAGAAAACCCTGCTTCACAATAAATGCATGCTAAACATGATCATTATCACGTTATTATTTCCTATTTCTTCTCAGAGAAGCCTGTGAAAATATGTGCTGAATCATAGATAAAGCTAATAAAGACTTCATACTTCCTGATTACTAATTCTAAATTAAATCATTTTATTTTGAAAGGCAGATGGCTTCTTTCTTCCTAATTCAACCTCTAGAAATTATTTGAGTGACAAATGAAAGTTTCTTCCTTCTCTAATGGTACAAGAAGGAGTATTTTAGAAATACTCTGTATGACACACCACTTATCAAGATTATGAAATAGGTTATATGGTAGTTTGGTAATTAAGCTTATTTTGATTAAAAATTTAAAGTTGTAAAATTACTTATCTTGTGTAAAAATACAACCATTTTGCACTTTAACTTTATTTCTAATACAATAAAATATTATAAGTCTGCAATTCTATCTATATTATGCTTATAGAATAGTATAGGTGATATGACCCCCCTCCTAAATGAAATAAAACAAATGATAATGATGGAGTCAGAAGCAGATTCAATAAAAAGAGTTTTAAAAGTCTTTTTCCTTTCCAAATGAGGGGTCTGGAGGATTCAAAACATCTTTCCTTCTTTGATCTGTCTTAGAATCTCTCTGGATCTCAATAAGTTCATCAGTATTCCTTCCTGTCTATCAATTCTCAGATGTGTATTGAGTATACTTCTTGGTATTGTGCCAGGTACTGGGAACATGGCAACAAAGCAGTTAGGTATGAACTCTCTCCTCATGGAGTATAGCAGTATTTTTGCCATTAAAGCAGATGCAGAAATAGGAATAAGAAAATACAGAGAAAAAAATGAGAAAGTTAATCCAGTACTGTGTCCATCTGATTCTGAATTCTCAGCTTCTCTTAATAAATTTCTTTGTAAAGTTCCAAAAAGAAAGACAAAAGTATCAGAAGTGTATACCTTGAAAATTGAGGTTGATAAGTTTAGGGCTAATAATGAGGTTTCTTGAGTAAGAGAATTTGGTGAACAATCTGCCCATTGTAGCTCCAGATTCTGAATTCTGGTCTTATTTGAGTTCACTCAGCTGTTTCCTTCATTTTTCCTCCTCCTCGTTCTTTTACCATAAGAACTCCAAAAGTATTAGACTTGGACCAGTAAAGGAAGAAGCAGAAGAGCAGAGAAAATGTTAATGATTCAAAGCTCACTTTCTAAACAGGAACTTACACTCTAGTGTTTAAAACCTGGGAGAGTGAATATGTACTTATGCTAATGTACAAGACAGCAGGAAAAGAAGTTAAGGTTGGTAGATCCCTTGGTAGAAGATGGTAGTAGATTTTACCTAATAGTAAGTTAGTTTAATTGCATAAGTATCATCCAAATTATGATTCTGTTTTTGTGAATACTCACTATATATACATATATCCCCAATGATCAAGAAGTATGAATGCATTTTATTATGAAGTACTATATTTAAAAGATTATACTTCTTTCTTTCTAGGCTTTCTTGCAATATAGAACTGGTTTTCTCTGGGGAATATGCATAAAATGACTTTTGAAATTACAATCACAATACTCTTAGTTATTAAAAGGATATCATTCAAATTTCATCATATAGTCAGGACTGTATAACCAGGCTGGTTAAAAATAAATGTGTGTGCTCACTTTTAAAAAGAATAACTATTACCTTTCTTTCATTTCTCAAAATAATGGTTAGTATATATATTTTTAAAGATATTATAATTCTTCCAAATTTCATTTGCTATCTATGATTTTGCTTAGAATGTATAATGGCAATGTTTTTCCAACTGTTTAACAACTTATAATAAGATAATAGACATTTGTCATGCATTAATTATTCTTTCCTCTCTAGCAGCTTGAACTTAGTGCCATATATTTCATACTTTATTTTTTTTATTTTAACAGCCCTCACCAAAATAAGTATAATAGGATAGAATTTCAGATAATGTTGCTGGCTAGCTAGTGAAGGAGTTATTTTGGGGCAGAAGAGCTTGTCTAAATTTAATATTTATGTCTTTGACAATGAACTTCTGTTTGACAGTTTTCACTTTAATATGTTCAGTTTTTCCCATTTTGAAAAATTTCCCCTTCTTATCAATTTCAGTACTTTGACCCCTGATTTATACATTTTTCCTTGATGTTTTTCATCACAGTTGCTTTGCAATTACATTGAGTCAGTTTCACATTTTGGGTTTGGGGTCCTGTAATCAAGTTCCTAAATATTGATTGCAATCAATCAGTCAATATATCTCCACTTAATTGTGTAGACAGGTGCTTGCTTCTTAAAAATTCTTGCTTTCTGTCAGATACCTCTCCATGTGTATAATCAGTTTCCATTTCGAAAATATCCATCTATTTGTCAAATCTCTTCCTTCTCTAACTTCTTTCTTCTTAACACTCAGCAAATGATGTTGTTTCCAATTTATCTGACGAAGCTAAAAACCATTAGCCAAGAATTTTAACTTTTCTGTGTATTTCATCCATTTTCATCATTTTTTATTATCCCAGCGATAGTCATTTCTCTTTTCTTTCTTTGGTACTTTCTTTGGTACCCAGGGATATTTAATTACTGAGTCAAAACCCCAGCCCTTTTTATTTATTTTTATTTTGAGACAGGGTCTTGCTAAGTTGCTGACTTTGAACTTGTGATCCTCTTGACTCTGCCTCTTGAGTCACTGGGATTACAGTCATATGCCACCACGCCTAGCAGCCATTTCTCTTTCTAAAACACATTATTTTATCTTTTAACAATTTCTTTTCTTTATCTTCAACATCTTATTCATTTTCACCTTTCCCTTTAATATTGACATATCTAATAATCAACATTAAAATATACTTTCTTGCTCATATCCCCTTTTAGTAGCTATGTTTATTCCTTTTATTCAACTTCTTCTATCCCTAGATTTAAATTCAATATTTCTACTTCTTCACTGCATGATGTCATTTTAAAGTATGGAATACTTAATACTGGTCTATCAATGCACTTTTCTATTACTTATCTGCATATTAAGCCAATTAGTCATTTTCCATCCTTAACTTCTTGCAGTAGCAGCATTTGGTATTTATATTAGTTTACCAGGCTTTTAATTATAAAGTACCATATACTGAATAACTTAAAGCAACAGAGATTTATTGTCTTACAGTTTGGGAAGCTGAAATGAAGTTGGGGACTAGGTCCTGCAAGAGTCTCTGGGGCTGACTCTATTTCATATCTCTCTCCTAGGTTCTCTACACAATCTTTGGGTTCTTTAACTCATAGATGGATCACTCTCTAATCTCTACCTCTGTCATTAGATGGTCTTCCTCCTGTATGTCTTTACCATCACTTTCCCTGTATGTTTCTCTATACAAGTTTCTCTCTTTTTATAGAGAGAAATTGTTTGAATAGAAACAATCTTGAACCACTATACCTCATTTCAATGTTCTTACTTCTTCAAAGACCATATTTACAAACATTGTCACATATTTACCGGGGGTGGGATTTAAACATTATTTTTGGGGTGGGACGCAATCTTTCCTCAATAGTATGCCTTCTATTCCTCCCAATCATGTTAATTCCACGTGCAAAATATATTCACCTCATACCAGCATCCTCAAAAGCCTTAAGCCATTCCAGCATCAAATCTATATCCAGAATATTTAAATGTCAACTTAAAAGTCCTTACATGTCATCATTTAAATCAGTTATGAGTAAGACTCTGTCTTACTCTTATAGTCTGTTATGGGGCAAAATTCTTCTTCATTCACAGGATTTTGAAGCTGAGAAACAAATGATCTTTTTCCAAAATATAATGGAGAATAGGATAGGATGGACATTCCCATTCCAAAATGGAGATAGTGGAGGAATTAAAGGATCCCTGTCGAAAGCAAGTTTACAACCCAGTAAGTCAAAGTTCATTCCAGTCAAGTCCTGGGAATCATCGTCTATGGTTTATACTCTGTTCTCTGGATGCCCATGTCTCTAGGCCTTCTAGAACCCTATAGATCCTTACCTCTGGGTCCTTGGTGGCATTACCAAGGAGGTGATGGCCTTGCCCATTGGACCCAGGAGGGCAGAAGCCCTGATAACTTTACAGCCATTTTTGGAGCTGTTCGTCCCCTTTTATGAAAGATAACACGTGGTTTGTGCTGAGTACTGGAATAGGACATTGCCTGTTTCCTACCTATGGAATTCCAGAAGTCTAACTGCCTTTCTTCATTTTATCTTGTCTTTTCCCTTTAATCCATGTTGGCTGTGCTTCTGCTGAGCCAGTTTATTGGATCCATGTGTCACATTCTTAAACTTTCTAATAAAGAAGGATTTAGATTTTTTTTAGATCATAGCTTTATCACATTTTGCAATATAGACAGGCTGTGAATTTTACAAATATTTCAATATCTTCTGGCTCTTTTTTCTTTAACTGTTCCTTCCTTAAGTTATATCTTTCCTATTGGCATTACACTATCAGCAGCAAAGAGAAACCAGGCCTTTCATTCCACACTTTGTTTGGAAATCTCCTTAGCTAAATATCCAAATTCATCATATGCAAGTTTTAGTTTCCACACAAAAACAAAACACAATTCAGCCAAGTTCTTTGCCTCTTTATAAAAAGGACCATTTTACTTCCAGTTTCCAATAAAATATTTTTCATTTTCTTCTAATACCTTATTGAAATTCCCTTTAGTGTATATTTTTAGTAGTCCCTTCAAGGCAATCTAAGCTTTTTCTCTCATATGCTTAAAATTTCTTCCTGCCATAAACCTTACTTAATTCCAAAGCTACTTCCATAATTTTGATTATTCGTTATAGCAGCACACCCACTTCCCCACAAGCCAACCCACAACAATACTATTATTTTCTCATTATTGAGTCTCTCCCTCTGTGGGGATGTAGAACAACTCTCTGCTGTATCTCCCTTCCTCTATTCCCATGTCTAAGCAATATGTTTTGAGATTTTCCTTCCTTTAACTAGCACTTATATTTGGTGTTCCCAAAGATTCCTATCTTGACTTGCTTTTATCACTTTTCCTGACATAGATACTTCACCCGAGCCCGTATCCTTTCATGAAGCCCATCCTATTAGATGCAATGTGCAATGTCTATCAGCTATTTCTCCATGGTCACAGACTTAGATACTTCAGATGTCCTGCAGTCATTTCCCACTCTACAGGATGCAAACTAAATCTATCTTCAAGATCTTTAGTCTGCTCTTCCTATTTTTGCCATGTTGATAAGGAAATATGTCTGGCTGAATTGAATTTCCCAAACTAGGATATTGAGAGTGTCAAAATTTCTTTGTATTTCCCCATTCCCCTTTGCCACAAATCCAATAACTTACTAACTTCAGTAGAATGATTTAATATTCTTAGCAGTTTTTAATATCAATTTTCTTATTTAAATTCCTACTTCCTTATTCCCTAGTTCAAATTCCTATTACTTCTCCTGTGGAGTCTAAAATGGGCTCAGAACAGATTTTTTTTTTTTTTTTAATTTGATCCTTTAAATTCCCCAGAACTTTCCATTCTCCTCCCTTCTTTTCTCCTGTTATCCTTCCTCTATGGGTCTCCCATCTATTTTTATGAAATTACCCCCTCTTTTTTCCCCTCCCTCTAGCTTCCATATATGAGAAGAAAACATATGACCTTTGACTTCTGATTCAGAACAGATCATTCTAGTTTTAGTCCACACTTTTCCTGTCAACTATTCTCTAACATGGGATAGATGGATCTTCTAGACCTAAATCAGATCAATCATTCCCTTGACAAAAGCCTTTTGTTGAAGAGCAACAATGTTGTCCAATATTTGGTCTCCGCTTACCTCAATTATTTGTTTTTTTCTTTGCCCTGGATGGTTCTTTTCTTTATAAAATAAAGCCACTGGCAATTCTTCCGATGCAATCCTATTTTTTTACACACCTTATATTCACAATTCTGTTCCTTCTTCCTGGAAATCCTTTTTTTTCATTTCTATTACTTTGTCACTTGTTTCTTAAATTTCGTTTTACTTATTTCCTTTTTAAAGGAAAGTGCCTATGAAAAAGCAGTCTATCATTCTATCCTATTCAGCTCAGATGCTTTGACAACATCTTATAATTATTGATTTAGCTGTATGATTCCCCAATTATAAGAGATTTGAGAGTGGCATGTGAATTTTATTAAAGTGATTAGCATAGTAGATATTTTAATGGAATTGTTATATGCTTAGCATATTATTTTTCTTCCTGTTTATAATATGAAATTGACAGTTCCTAAATTAGATACTGAAATGCTAATGGGTACATTTAATTTACAAAAGCATGAATTTTCAGAAATAAATATTATGTCATGGAATTTGTCATTTGTATGTGAAGTTTTTATTGTATTGCAAATTGTAACTTTAGAACTTAATTTATGTTTTAAACCATGTTCAGAAGAAATGATTTTATGTTCTGTGTAAGGAAACACACTGGTGAATTTCATGTTGGAAATAGTAGGATTGTGCATTGTTCCTTTTCCCTTACTCAAGGGACCTGAGGTTAACACTACTGACTGTTGTTACTGGCTTCTCAGATCATGCTAGATTTTGTTTTAGTACTAGGTAAGCAGTTACTTCAAGATGACTTTATATTTTTTGCACATAATAGAAAGGCAGAATTTATAGATTCATATTTGATATGGACATAGACATGGAGTATCTAAACACAACATTTATTCATTGTCACAAAATCCTACATTAAATTTCCACAGAACAACAATTTTTATTCCTCTTCTCTATACAACGTGTACTTGGAAATATTAATTTCCTTCGATTACTGGACAATATCATTAGAAATGTAGTTTTCACATCTCTACTTACATAGTTATTAGGAAACTACTAATGTGTCAAAATTTTGGGTTCCATTTACTATTTTACTGATAACATTACTATTTTATTTAAATTTTATCTATTTTTTTATTTGTTTTTAATAGTTATACATGGCAGTAGAATGTATTTTGACATATTATACATATATGGATTATAAGTTCCCATTCTTCTGGTTGTATATGATGTGGAATTACATTGGTCATGTATTCAGACATGCATAAAATAAAGTAATATTCAATTTACTCTACTATCTTTCCTATTCCCATTCCCCTCCCTTCCTTCATTCCCATTTTTCTAATCCAAAGTGCTTCTATCCTTCCTCCTCCTCATTGTGAGTGAGCATCCATGTATTGGAAAGAACACTCAGCTGTTGGTTTTTAGGGATTGGTTATTTTACTCAGCATGATAGTTTTGAGTTCCATCCATTTACCAGTAAATTCCATAATTTCATTCTTCTTTTTGGCTGGGTAATATTCCTTTGTGTATAGGTACCCCATTTTCTTTATTCATTCATCTGTTGAAGTTTAACTATTGTGAGTTGAGTTGCTATAAACACTGATGTGGCTCTACTACTGTAGTATGTTTATTTTAAGTCCTTTGGGAATGTGCTGAGGATTGGGATAAAACTGAGTCAAATGGTGGTTCTATTCCAAGCTTTCCAAGGAATATCCATACAACATTAGTAATTCCTGTGTGTATTTCCTTTAACAAAATTTAGGCAAAGAGATGCAATCTACATAACATTTTTGGTTTACATTTAAAGTAGTAAGTATAAAAAAGCTCTTCATATCCAGTTAACTGAGAAGGTTTTACAAAACCTGAGTGAAGAAAAAGTACAAAATTAAATTATACTGTTTGAGAATGTAAGAAATTAAATCATTTGGAAGTGTACATTTGATTTCCTGGAATTTCTGAATGAATCACTTGTTGGAAGTAAGGCTATAATTTGTTCCTCAGAGGCTTATGATACAGAGAAACATATTAATTTTGTTTTACAATGATCTTTCCTTAAAATACTCAATTTTCACAAAAGACAATCTGAAACTAATCTTCATTCTTTTGTTCACTTATGTCTTGCAAGTTACTTCCTGTGTTTATATCATGTGGAATGAATTGTCGTCCATTTAGTTATTGCTTTCTGTGATACATATGTTTGGAAACAATAGCACAGTTGGGTAAAAAGAATACTGAGATTTTTGAAATAGTGAGTTCATTTTGAATATATAACTTTCTTCTTTGGAATGGTTTTCTTTTTTGTGTGTGTAAAAGGAACGAACATGGTACCACAAATGCTTAAAGGTTGGTGTATTTGTGACCAGAGCTTTATTATAGGCTTTAGTTGAAAGAATGACATTTTTCCTGTGACTTTGGAACTTTCAGTGGAATGGGGAGAAGCTGATCAGCATTCACTGAATTAGAACATACTAACTGAGCATGTATTATATGACAAGTGATAGGGTAGGTTTGGGAATCTTAAAGGACTTGTGCTTTGATGCAGTCTAGCTAGGGAATTTTTCTAAACATACTCTACTTTCATTTTATGCTGCTATAACAGAATACTTGAGGGCATGTATAGAGAAGAGGATTATTTAGCTCACTATTTTCAAGGCTGAAAGTTCAAGATTAGTCAGCACTGCTGGATCAGCTTCTGGTGATGGCCTTCTGGATACATCACCACGTGGTTGATGACATCATGGTGGGAGCATACGCAAGAGGAGAGATCATATGATTAAATAGGAAGCAAGTAAGATTCAGGGGAGGTGAGGGGCTTCCATATAACAACTTATTCTTGCAAGAACTAACTACGGTCCTGAAAGAACTAAATCAATACCTTCTGAAGTGGCCTAATAATTTTCACTAGGCTTCACCTTTTAGTTCTAGTAGTTGTCAGTGTCACCACTCTGAGAAACAGACTTCAAGCAAATGAAATTTGGGGAGACATATTCAAATCATATCCAAATAACAGTAAGTAGTATGAAATTATGTATTAGTTGCCTTGAAAGACTAATTTATTTTACCTAACTTGAATAGCTATCATTTAGGGAGCATTATACATACATAGCTTGTCCTTTACCCTTAAATTACAGTACTGAGGTATCTGTAGTACCATTTTGCAGAGGAGAAAACAAAGATTTCAAGAGACTTTTCTTCAAGCCAGATATGTGTTGCATGCCTCTAATCCTAGAGATCCTAGTGACTCTTGAGCAGCAGGTTCGAAAGTTCGAGGCCAACCTCAGAACTTAGCAAGACCCTGTGTCAATACAAAAAATAAAAAGGACTGGGAATGTAGCTCAGTGGCAAAGTGCCCAACGGGTTCAATCCACCTTCCTGCACCCCACCAAAAAGAGTTTTTTCTAAGACACAGGATGATAAGTGGAAAAAGGCACAGGTTCAAACAAACAAACAACCAAACAAACTGAACTTACCTGCTACGTTTGAGCAACTGCAATGTTGAAAGTAATATTTAAGAGATTTTAAATTGGAGATTGGATGCTTATGTGCTGTATATAGATGTTACTAAATGAAGCATTGAGTGGGAAGCAATGTTTAAAGAAACTATGAATAAAAAAGTACCATGAATTCCTCCACACTTCAAAATTGTAATTTTAAAATTATATATTACAATAATATATGTTGGTACATAAATTAAGGAAGTAGAAATTGGTATAATATAAAACAATTTACTAATATATACTATCTTAAGAAAATTCTCACTTTTACAGTCCATTCATTTCAGTGCTAACTTCTAATAATTTGATCAAGAAAGCAATCAGAAATTCACACAAAAATTCACATACAAAGACACATTGTAACAATATTTTTGAGGGTGATAATGTAAATAATTTTGGAATGGTAAAATAATGAAACATGGCACCTTTAAAGATTAGCTTTTACCCTTCCATTTGAAGAACATATTTTAAAGACTGTTAATGATATAACATCCATATTTGTGTATATACATATATACACAATTATATATATAACATGATTATATATATATATATACATATATACACATACAGTTGTATATATATAACTCTATATACATATATGTGTGTATATAATTATAGATACATATAGACAGTTACATATATCTATATATATATATATACATTTTTTATATATGTATATATATTGTCTATATTCCATGAACAGATAGATAATCTACTTGCATGATCACAATGAGGAAAAAAACCTTTAAGAATGTTTACCCTTGGTGAGGCCAATTTGGAAAGCAGTATGGAGATTCCTGGGAAAGCTGGGAATGGAACCACCATTTGACCCAGCTATTCCCCTTCTCTGACTATTCCCTGAAGACCTTAAAAGAGCGTACTATAGGGATACTGCTACATCTATGTTCATAGCAGCAGAATTCACAATAGCTAGACTGTGGAACCAACCTAGATGCCCTTCAATAGATGAATGGATTAAAAAATGTGGCATTTATACACAATGGAGTATTATTCTGCACTAAAAAATGACAAAATCATGGCATTTTTAGGGAAATGGATGGCATTAAAGCAGATTATGCTAACTGAAGCTAGCCAATCCCTAAAAAACAAATGCCAAATGTCTTCTTTGATATAAGGAGGGCAACTAAGAACAGAGCAGGGAGGAAGAGCGTGAGAAGAAGATCACCAATAAACAGGGACAAGAGTGGGGAGGGAAAGGAAGAGAGAAGGGAAATTGCATGGTAAAGGAAGGAGACCCTCATTGTTATACAAAATTACATATAAGAGGAAGTGAGGGGAAAGGGAAAAAAACAAGAGACAGAAATGAATTACAGTAGATGAGGTAGAGAGAGAAGATAAGATGGAAGGGGAGGGGAGGGGATGGGAGGGGAGGGGAGAGACGGGGAATAGTAGAGGATAGGAAGGGCAGCAGAATACAACATACGCTAGTATGGCAGTATGTAAAAAAGTGGGTGTGTAACCGATGTGATTCTGCAATCTGTATATGGGGTAAAAATGGGAGTTCATAATCCCCTTGAATCAAATGTATGAAATATGATATGTCAAGAGCTTTGTAATGTTTTGAACAACTAATAATAAAAAAAATAATATATAAAAAAAGAATGTTTACCCTTATTGATTTTAATGGTTACTGTTGGAAATCCTAAATAAAACTGTTCATGATTTTAATATTTTATTTTTACACATCTCTTTATGTCTACAAATGGATTGTTTACATACCTTTAAAATTTAAATTATGAATACAAAGATGATCTTGTTTAGGAAATCCTTGATACAGAGAAAGAAGGGGACAAAAGAAATATGATTTCTGAATCTGAGTGACTAGTTGAAAGAAATATCTTCTTTACTGTGAGATGTCCCCTATTAAACAAAAATTCCAAATGAAGATCCACTTTTATTAAAGATCTGGTATTGTTGACTGGTGAGCTAATTGAATCTGATGATGTTCTAATAGCATTACTATAATATCTCCAAAAATAACAAAACACAGTTAACAAAAATGACACTCTGCATACTTATTAAATTAGTGTTCTGTACTTTAGTAAGTAATGGCTTGAGACAACCAATCAAGCAATAACCATCTCATCTCTTATTATTGATTTTTTTATTGTTCCTAGGAAAGACTAAAGAGTTTAAGCTTTTAAACAGAGGTTAAGGTTTTATTGGGACTCTTACTCTCTTTAATGAACTGGTCTTACCTTCTCTTAGGCTCAGTTTTATTCTCAGTAAATTGTGATAATTATATTTAACCATATATCTTTTGTATTAAGTGTGTACCACATAAAGCATACTAAATATGTAATGCTTATACTAACTGAATATATCTCCTAACTATAGATTATTTTTATAAAAAATAATAATTCATTGAGCACTTTTTTGTGTCAGGCACTGTTCCAATCATGTTACTTACATGCCTTATTTATGTGTCCTAAGGATATACAGATGCTGATAATATTTTAATTTTTCAATAAAGAACAAAGGTATTAGGATATTAAATAACCAAAGTCACACGTACTATCTCAGAAATAATGGGAGGAAGAATTGTATCCAGAATTTAGAACCAGTATCTGGGATCTTAGTCATTTTATTATACCATTGTTCCACGAAAATAAACCATAAGATAGTTGGCAAACACATCAAATGAAAAGTTGAAACTGCAGCTAAGTGAAATTGAATTCATTGTTATTTCCCTAAATTCTCTCCCTCTAATCAGCTCAACTCTAAGACAAAAACCAAACCAAATCAAACAAACAGAATAACAAAAAACTCTTTAAAGCTTGAACATTGTCTAGTTAAAGTTGATGGTCCAAATATGATTACACTGCTCTTTTGTCTGAAACAAACACAAAACAATAAAAATTTTAAAAATAGGTAAGAAAATTTCTGTAATGGAATCTATGAACAGATTCAATTTCAGAGAGCAATAAGCAGAACAGGATTGGCTCATGCAATTATATATCGTTTCAAGGCCAAGAGGAGTGTTTGCCAAATGACTATAAATTGGTAGAGTTGAGTTTTCCTATTAAGTGGGATATAAAAACAGAGCCAAAAAAATAGATATTCAGCCCCCAATTGTGCAAATCAATTAGAATATAATGATATTGTTGCTCCAACAGATTGTGAACAATTTTGAGACCTGTGTAATAAAAAAAAGTGGCAGTACAGGAAAAATTCAGCACAAACATAAATATTCAAGCCATTTTTGCAGAATAGATTCTAAAATTATTTAGGTTAAATATAATTGTCTGTTTCTGATTTTAGAAAGCCAGAGAAATTCAAGGAATAAATTATTACATAAAAGAGATGAGAGCTACAGTATAAGATGTAAAGATTTTATACACCAGAGCACAATTCATCAGAAAGTGCTCAGTGATAACAATAGACTAAACTCAAACTTCCTATCACCAAGAGAAGAATTTGGCCTTCACCTCATTTTAATCTGACAAACAGCTGGCTCAAAAAGAGCACCCGGCCCTTTTCACATTCACAAATCAAAGATGAATAATAATTGTGATGGTTGATTTTTGTTATCAACAAGTATGAATTGATATCTGCATAGAAAATTGGTAAAGCACACTTTGGATGTGGCTGTGGGAGCGTTACTAGATAATTTCAGTGTAGGTTAATGAACTGAGTGGGGAAGACCTGCCTTGAATGTGGATGGCATTGTCCAATAGGCAATAGATGTAATAAAATATGAAGGATGAAGCTCTCATTCTTGCAGTGTCACTTTTTTAAAATTTTATTTTAAAATTTGTTCTAATTAGTTATACATGACAGTAGAATGCAATTTGACACATTGTATACAAATGGAGCACAACTTCTTCTTCTGGCTGAACATAGTGCACAGTCACAGTGGTAGTATAATCATACATGTATACAGGGTAATAATGTCCATCTCATTCCACTATCCTTCCCATCCCCAAACCCCTTCCCCTCCCTTCACTCCTCTCTGCACAATCCAAATTTTCTGCATTCTTCCCCACCCACCCACCTCATTATGTATTAGTATCTGCTTACCAGAGAAAACATTCTGCCTTTGGTTTTTTGGGGATTGGCTTATTTCACTTAGTATGGTACTCTTCAGCTCTATTCATTTCTTCAAAGCTGAGTAATATTCCATTGGGTATATGTAATATTTTCTTTATTCATTCATCCATTGAAGGGCATCTAGGTTGGCTCAATAGTTTAGTTATTGTGAATTGGGCTGTAAACATTGATGTGGCTTTATCACTGTAGTATGCTGATTTTAAGTCCTTTGGATATAAGCCGAAGTATATGCCAAAACTTTCTTGAGTGGGTACATGTTTTGCTACTGTGGCCTCTGAAAATCAGACTCCAGATTCTTCAGTCTTCAATTGTGGATTTGTACCAGTGACTCTCCAGGGATTCCAAGGCCCTCATTCTTGGGCTGGGGCTTCTCCATTGGTTCCTCTTATTCTGACACTTCTAGCTTCTTGAACCCAGCAGCTACAGGTTTCTTTGGTGTTCCAGCCTGCAGCCATTGTGAGTTGATTCAACCTCGGGTTGTGTAAGTCAATCTAATAAAAAACCCTCTTACAATTTTATATATTCTATGGTTCTATTCCTCTAAAGAACCTAATACAACAATCTATAACAATTATTAAATACCTAATCAAAGATTTCATATGAAGTAAAAAGCAGAACACTGACATGATAAAGAAATATACGATGAAAAGTATCTTAAAGAAATAATTAAGTTTATGAGTGAAAAATAAAGACATTTAAATAAATATTTAATTAAATGGAATTCAAATAATTTTTAAATTACAAAAATAATAAAATATGTTACAGGTACACATCAAATGAATGGCTACTACAGAAAAGAATATAGAATGCAGGTTTGACTAGAAGCACAATTTAGTAGGTAAAAATAAAAAAAATATAATGTAAATTATAGTTATAGAATAAAAATGTTATCCAACATATGTATAGAGTTTGTGAAGAGCAGAATCAAAGAAAAGGAATGGAAAAATTGTGCAAAAATAAAATATAAGAGTGCGTTCATCAGACTTGGTGGAGAAGGGAATTTCCAAAAGTCTATTTACAAAAGCAATGCATAAACTGGTTGGAATTAGCTTTTTTGGAATTCTGGATATTAATAAAAAGCTTACATGTATAAAAATATGGCCAACCACAATATCAAATCACCTGTCTGTTTAATAAATCAATCTGGAATGAAAACACTGTCCACGAAAATAGGACTGAAGAAATTATGATTTAAAGAAGGCAACCCTGAGCTAGAGCTGGGTATGAGCCACTGTGCTGATTCTAGATGACTGAATCTCATATGGAAATGTTTCTAGCAACACACACACAACACACAACACACACAAACACAACATAGTCACAGATAACATGGGGATTAGCTTCTATAGTCTGTACAATAAAAGGTCATAATCTTAAAGTTACCCTGGAGAATCCTTTATATCAGCTATGAAGTATAGGTAAGAACCATATTTCTTAAAGAATGAAATAACTAGTCTTCAAATTTTGGCATACATTTCTGCTTCTTCAATTCAGCTCAAGATGAAAGTACTAAATTATGTTCAGAGATCAAATGAAAAGGTGCATTTCAAACACCAGAACCATATTTACTTGTTCAATACCTTTCACTGTGAGAGTTAGGAATAATTGAAGAGTCTTGTCTCCAATCTCCTCCTCTCTCTAGTATATATGCTAGAAATGAGAAGCATATTATCTGCACGATATAAATTATCCCTCTCTCTACTTTCTTCGTTTTCTTCTTAGCTCTCATCCCCTTTCATTCCTTCCAGTTTCCCAAGTTTATTTGTCGGGATCTTAAAATATCTAATGCATGTACAATATAATTCCATAGAACTCTCTAGATGATTATTTTGCCATTGGGATTTTTGTCTTCAAGTAATGTGGAGACAATATACCAAAAAATAAAAACATTCTTACAAATTCCCCACAAATAAAAATTATCCCAGTAACATCAGGATTTGTTCCCTTTAATAGTTTTACCTAAGTAGCTATGGGGCTGTAGGTCCCATATCTGTGGATTACCACCAAACCCTAGGATTTTCCCTATTATTGAAGTGATATTGGTGACATAATTGAGAGAAAAATTAAATTTTCAAAGCTTATTAGAGAGTATATGACTTCAAATATAAGAATGGCTGATTTATGGAGGTGGGTGTTAGTGGTTAGGGAATAGTTGCATCATTCAGCTTCTCTTTAGTTCTATCGATAGGAGCTCTTCAGATACTGTTAGTTGAATTAAAGTTCATCAGTGATACTGTGAGATTCCATGATTGGTATATACACTTCTTTGTTTTCATTTTAATGAGGAATTAAAAATTAGTATGTACCAGAGAGGCTGATTTGTCTATTTACATATGCTTCATTCATGGTTTCTAGAAATTTTCATTTGAAATACTATGATTATTGAAGAATGAAAGTATGTTAAGAGAAAAATAGATACAATTTTCTCATAATGGCATAGGAAATTTTCTGGGCCCACATTTTACTTCCAAATATTTGTAGTGCATTTCTTAGAACATTTCTAAGAAAATAATCTATAATCAACAGCTGATTTGATTATGGATTGTTGACATGATTTAGATTAACTTTCAAATACAACTACCTCTCTGAAGATGAATTACATTACAATATTCATACCATATTTTGGCTAGTGTGGTATTCTACAAAATTATTGATCCTGACCTAAAAAGAAAGTGTATATATATATATATATATATATATATATATATATATAGAGAGAGAGAGAGAGAGAGAGAGAGAGATTTACAATTAAAACATAATTGTACTTATATTAAAATATTCAAAAATAAAAAGGAAAGATAAAGCAATTGATAATTTTATAAAAAAAAACAACACTTGTAGGATCCCTGCATATAATCTCCAGTTATACAAAATATCTTTGGTCCTTACTTTCATAATTAATTAAAATGACATTTCTGATGTCACATGGGCATTTCTGTCGCACAACCATTAAAAACAAAATCATGGGATGGCTAGATGTTGAACACTCGCTGCTGGAGGGTGGGTAGAAAATCCAAATGGAGGAAGAAAAATCCCTAGTCAAAATCCTCACACTGTTCACATTTGTATTGATTACCACAGATATTTCAAATCATAACATTTCAAGCAACAAAATCTCACACAGTTTGATTACAGATTGCAATTATTTTTTTCTTTTTATTGAAGTTAGCAATATGACAATGACGTGATAAAGGAGAAGGGATTGTTTGGTATTTTCTCCAAGTTGACTGAATCTCACAGCACTGCTTTATGCTAACCCTTTCTTTCTTACTAACATTGCTCTTTTTTGTTTTTTTAAAATCTGAAATCTACTGAGGATATTGACAAGGAAACATGAGACACTGTGGCGGGTGCTCTTGATGCCTTCCCCAGGTCCCTTTAACAACAGCGGGGTTGGTCTGCAGGACAGGTAGATAGTTTCTGCTGATGTTAGCTTCCCAGTTCAAGCCCCTGGATCCTTCATTTTCTTCGGCTTGAGGGGCTTCCTATAGCCTTACAGGAGCTGCTCAGACTCACAGAGCAGAGCAGCAGTCTTATAGGCTTAATTTTTCCAGTAGGAATCCTCATCAAACTCAGGGAGTTTGTGTATGACCATCCCTGAGTCCCCAACCCGGGTGTGATAATTTGGGGCAGTGTTCCAAATGGTTCCAAATTTATTTTTTCCTTTTTTTTCCCCCTTGAGGGTTCATCTTCTTCCTTGAGAAGCTATTGATCCTAACAACTAAAGAGGCAACTCTGAATACTGAAGCACTTATGGCTGCATGGGATTGGCAATTTAGGGAACGAGGATTTTCTTATTGGGCAGTTGTTGAAAATGCATATCTACTGAAGTTGCCTTCAACTATACTTAGCGTCCCCCCAACCCCATACTGATTATTATGCTTTGCTGCCTGGGTTATAACACTTGTGAGAAAAGTACACAGAGATTGTCTCCATTAATGATTCTGAGAGCTGTTCCTAACCCTATTTTCCCCATATGTCTCATTTCTAAAAAGGTAAATTCCCACAGAATGAAAACCTTTCAGGAACATTTACACTTAGATAGTACAAATGCCAGTGCATTGTTATTATTAATATCTTTATTTTATCAATGAGGAAACTGAGAAATAGAGAAATAATTGAAATGTGACTGGAAAGGTCAGGAAACAAATAGGTGTGCAAATCTCAAACTCAATCATCGCATTCTCTGGCCACAATTTCACTGGGAAGTCATTGGAAGAGGCTACTGTGGGTTTTTAAGTTAAATCATCACAAAAACAGAGTAAAACATGATGATGCAAACAAAAAGAATGTCCCAGCAATTAGTAAAAAGTCAACAAAATAAAAGGGAAAAACATAAAGGGAGCATTTAAAAATTATTTATACTTCTATTTATGTTATTCTAGAGAGATGTTTTGAATATTGATTCTGATAATGTAGAAACAAAGCCTTTATGAGGGTATTTTCCTTGATGATTTCATTATTTATCTAAATATCCCATATTCATAATAGAACCACATTGCTTGACAGAAATAGAAAAGGATTTCTAGTAAATGATGGCCAAATATGTGGTGTGCTAGAGCCTAAAAGTATGTGATCAATGGCACAAAGTATCTTTTTCTCTCTTTCTTAACAGGAATTCCAAACTTAATTTTAATAGGTATATTTTAAGGAAAAAAATCTGTTTCAAATCTATGGAATAAATTGGTTTTAATTTCATACTGAGATATAGGATAATTACACTAATTTTTAGATAGCCCTTTGAAGCCTCATTATTTTTATGGTTTTTCTATGGCAAAACAAAATTTGTAGGTTAGTTGAATATTTAAAATTTGAGCATTTGTAGGTTAGTTGAATATTTAAATTTTGAACATTCACAATTCTTTCAGGGTTTTTAAAGTGTTTTTCTTTTAGTGTAAAACAAAGCAAAATGAAAATTTGAAAAGGATGAATAGAAATAATGCTAAAAGTTTCCAGGAATAGCCACATTTGTAAAGCATTTAAAGAAGGGATTATTTCATCTAAATAAATATTAATCAGTCTAATCATGGCCTTTTCCCTTACCTTGGTCTCCAAGGAAATGCATATTCTGCCGCAGTCTGGCTGGGCACAATTCAGGAGCCACTTGTCAAAAGAAACGAACTTTATTTTTAGAACACACACACCACACCACACAGCTCCTCAGGAAAAACCCTCAGAGCCCAACTGCCACCACCAGCTTCCCACAAGCCTCTCAACCTCCCCCACTCCTCCTGCTCTTGAGGCCGATTGGCTGGGTCGCGTGGGCGGAGCCAAAAAAGTCCCCCAATGAGCAGCTCCGTGGTCTGAAAGTGCAGGGAAACAGCCCAATGAGCATCACCGCAGAGGAGCCAATCAGTTGGCAGCTAGAAGTTGCTGGGGCTGCTGTGAGCCAATCATCAGCTGGTAGCTGGAAGTTTGCTGGCAGCTGGAAGTTTGCTGGGGCCCCTTTCGGCTGTGGCTCTCAACATCTCCCCCTCTCTGTTTAAACAACAAGCATGTGGCTTAGGGACCGTGCCTGCCTTACGTTGTCCAATACTACATATGGTCCTTACCCGTCATCGGATGAGCTGACCTCAAGGCGTCAGCCTCCTGTCTTAGGTTGGTACCATTGCAATTGGATCTTACCCGTCATTGACTACCGGTCCAGCATACAGCCACACCTGTGGATAGGTCTTTGTATGGGGGGGGGGGTGAGGTTCTTTGCCTCACCTCTGTTGGCCCCCAAATTTTAGCTGAACGACCATCACAAGCAGAAGGGAGGAAGATACACCAAGCCAATTGACGGCTCCTTTTGGAAAAATTGTACCACCGATGACACCATCAGCAAAACTACCCCAACACTACCATAAGTTGCTATACCAACAGATAGTTCACAATGCATACAAGTGAGTTCACAATGCATACAAGTGATACATAGTCCAGGGAAGTTCTGCAGGCAGTTCAGTGATGGCTATTGCAGAAGCTGTAGATTGGTTTTATCTTTGTCTTCACCGGCACTGGGATGAAGATAGGAATTCTGGCAATAATGGCTAAAGAAAAAATTATGTAACATTCCAGAAGGCACTAAAAGAAAACAATTTTCTTAACAATTTACATTATCTTTAACAGAATTATTAAATATATGAAAAGGAAAGGTGAAAGTAAACAAACAGATCTGTTAACCTCCTTTTTTGTTCACATTTTAAAACAATCCTCAACAGCTGTTTACCCAATTTAAATTAAACCATTTAAATCACGTGAATAAAAAAAAATTTGGATCCATTTTTTCATGAGCGCTCATCATATATGATATATGGACATACGTACATACAAACATACAACATAAAACACAAGTGTGCACACATAATAGGTACAACACATAACATAATAGTAAAGGCCTTATAACTTTTTACAGGTGAAATCTCCATTGCAATGTTTAAAAATTCTATAGTCAAAAAATAGAACTGATCAGCAAAATATTAACCTAGGTCTGTATGAGCTCAAAAAACAAAATAGAACTTCATGATGTGGGAAAGGGTAATAATAAAATAGATATTGAAAAAAGCTTCCTGGTTCTGTTGCAGATGTAAGGATAGCCAAACTGGAGTTTTGGATATCAGCTGTTACGGATTTGAGCCAAATCATCTTCTTTTTGGTCTGTAGAAATCGCTTTAGTTAATCTTTCTGGAATCCAAATCAGCTGCTGTTCTCCCTGTGGAAACACACAAACAGACCCCCGACTCCAGACAATCACTGGGTCAGGACCTTTCCATTGTCCTGTTAGAATATCCTTCCAAAGTACCTTGGGCCTATGTACATATTTTGGACACATATGCCTTTCCGCAGCACTAAGCCCTGATGAATCCAAATTTAAAATGTTTAGAGTAAAAAGGGTTATTTTAAGTTTATCTTTGGGGAATATATACCCCTTCCCAATTCCTTCTTTTTGCTTTAATAAGTACATTTCAATAGTTTGATGGGCTCTTTCAACTATGCCTTGTCCCTGTGGATTGTATGGGATTCCTGTTATATGAGTAATGCCAAATGATGAGCAAAATTGTTTAAAAGAGGTAGAAGTATAACCAGGGGCATTATCTGTTTTTAACTGTTTTGGAACGCCCACAGTGGCAAAATTTTGTAAGCAATGAGCTATAATATCTTTAGTTTTTTCTCCGGCATGAAGGGAGCCCATCAAAAATCCAGAAGAAGTATCAACTGTAACATGCAAATATTTTAATTTTCCAAATTCTGGCAAGTATGTGATGTCCATCACACGCCAAATATGGTTAGGTATCAGTCCTCTAGGATTGACTCCAAGATTAACTTGTGGTAAAAAGGTCACACAATTTTGACATTGTTTTATTATTTGTCTAGCTTGTTCCTTAGTTATTTTAAAACGCTTTTGTAAAGTATTAGCATTGACATGGAACTTTTTATGAAAATTTGTAGCTTCTTCTAGTGTAGAGAAAATATGTATGTCATGTGCAGTTTTATCTGCTAAATCATTGCCCAAACTAAGGGCTCCAGGAGGCAATCCTGTATGTGCCCTGATATGTCCTATAAAGAATGGATCTTTTCTGTCCCAGATTAGACTTTGTATAGTGGAAAGCAAAGAGAAAATAGTAGACGAAGGGGAAATCCTACCAGCATCTTCAAGGGATACTATAGCATTAACTATATACTGACTATCGGAAAATAAATTAAATACAGAATCTTTAAACATCACAAAAGCTTGTAATACTGCATTAAGCTCTACCTTTTGAGCTGATTGTTTGGGTACTAAAAATGTAAAAGTTTGATCAGGTGTAACTATTGCTGCTATACCATTATTTGACCCATCAGTGAATATATTTGGAGCATTCATGATAGGTGTTTTTCTTGTCATTTTTGGAAAAATTACAGGATGCAATGACCAAAAAGACAATAAAGGATTAGATGGTAAGTGGTTATCAAATGAAACATTAGATTTGCACATGATTATTGCCCAAGTATTTAACTCATTAGCTAACTCATCAATTTGATTCATAGTATATGGAGTAATAATTTTATTGGGAGAAATTCCAAACACTCCCTTTGTTGCTTTTATTCCTTTGAATATTAATTGTCCTACAGCCTCAGGATACCTAGTAAGAATAGTGTTAGGAGAATAAGATAAATGTATCCATAATAATGGACCTTCTTGCCAAAATACTCCTGTAGGAATATTTTTTGTTGGTAGTACAATAAATAATAAAGGCAAACTTATATCAATTCTATCCAAATGCATATTTTCCATATATGTTTCAATGATTTTTAATGCCTTTCTTGCTTTAGGTGTTAACATTCAGGGTGAATTTGGATCTGATGGACCTTTTAGGATATCAAATAAAGGTCCCAACTCTCCTGTTGGTCTACCTAGATAAGGCCTTATCCAGTTTATGTCTCCTAATAACTTTTGAAAGTCATTTAGTGATTTGAGTTGATCTACTCGTATTTGAATTTTTGGTGGACAGACCATGGTTGAGGATAATAGAACTCCTAAATAATTAATTGGAAAATTTAATTGTACTTTATCTATTGCTATCTCTGGATTATAATTTTTTAATAAGTTTGTAAGTGTGGCATAACATTCTAGCAATGTGTTTTTAGCTTTGTGTGCTAATAATGCATCATCCATATAGTGAAATATTTGTAGTTCAGGATTTTGATTTCTAAGTGGCTGGATTACTTTGTTAACATAAATTTGACACATAGTTGGGCTGTTAGCCATCCCTTGAGGGAGTACTTCCCATTCATATCTCTGATCAGGACCTTCATGATTTAGTGCAGGGATAGTAAATGCAAAACGTGGACTATCCTCAGGATGAATTGGAATTGAAAAAAACCCAATCTTTAATATCTATAACTAAAACATACCAGGTTTTTGGCAAAGCAGACAATTGAGGAATCCCTGATTGAGCAGGTCCCATAATAACCATCTCATTATTAATGGCTCTTAAATCTTGCAATAATCTCCATTTACCAGATTTCTTTTTGATGACAAAAATGGGAGTATTATGGGGAGATACAGAAGGTTGTATATGTCCTTCCGCTAATTGTTGTTTGACCAGGTCATGGGCTGCTTGTATCTTTTCTTTAGTCAGGGGCCACTGAGGAACCCATACTGGTCTTTCTGATTTCCAAGTAATTTTTATTGTCTCAGTGGCCCTTTCTGAAAATCCAACCCATGTCTGTCTGTTCCTTGATCTATTTGTATTGGTGCTGCTATACCTTGTTCTTGTTTTTCTAATCTTTTTCCTTTCCTAAAACCTTGTCTAGCCATAATAGTAGGTGCATTTTGATTGATGTTATTTATTAATGTCAAACCTAATTGATCTAGGACATCTTGTCCCCATAAATTTACAGGAAGATGATCCAATACATATGGTTGTATAGTTCCTTCACATCCTTCAGGATCCTTCCAATCTAATACCATTGCACTTCTATGGGGATTAGTCGCCACTCCTAGGCCTCGAAGCGTTTGAGTGGCTTGTTGTAATGGCCAATGTTTTGGCCATTCTTGATGAGAGATGATGCTAAGGTCTGCCCCTGTATCCATTAGTCCATTAAATTCATGTCCTTGAATATTTAGTTTTAGCATGGGTCGAGAATCTAAATTTAAAGAAAGCATAGCCCAATCTACACCTGTGGAGCCTAATCCCTTGGAACCTCTTTCTACAGTACGACTGGAAAATTTATCATGTAGGCTGGGTATTATTAGTAACTGTGCTATTCTATCTCCTGGTGAAATTACTGATATACCCTTTGGAGAACTGGCTATAATTTTTATTTCACCTTTATAATCGGGATCAATTACCCCAGGACTTATCATAAGTCCTTTTAGAGTAGAAGAGCTGCGTCCCAATCATAAGCCTACTGTTCCTTTGGGAAGAGGTCCTTTTACCCCTGTGGGAATGATTTGAACTCCCATCTCTGGAGTTAGTACTGTTCTGGCGGAGGCACAGATGTCCAACCCTGTGCTCCCTCTGGTTTGTCTGGTGAGGGATCTAATGGACAATGTGTCCTGGGCACTACCCTGATGGGATTGCTGGGTTTCTCCAGTGGTCCGTATATTTGTGCTTTGGGCCCCAGAGCATTGGGCCCCCTGTCCATTTTTTGGCAATGGAGCCTGATGCCTTTCTTCACGATATCATGGATAAACACCTGGTCCTTGTTCATTTTTTGATAATGCAGTACCCTCTATGGTGGTTTGAGAATGGCATTCATTAGCCCAATGTCTCCCTCTACGGCATCGTGGGCAAATACCCGGTATTCTACTCCTTTGATACCTAGTTTTGTTAAACCCTCCTCCTATTGGGCAATTCCTTTTAAAATGTCCTGTTTGTTCACAATTGTAGCATGTTCTTGGCCTGGCATCTAAAGCCTGTTTTACTGCAGCTGCCACAATTTGCCGTTGTTCATTAATGTTTCTGTCATCTAAAACCTGTTGTACTGCAGCTGCCACGACTTGCCCTTGTTCATTAATGTCTCTACATAATTTAATATATGTGTTTAAATCTTCATGTGTCCATGGTCTAATGACATGTCTGCACCAACGATTTGCTTGCTCATAAGACAGTTGTTTTATTAATGGCATTGCTTGTTCTGTATTCCCAAAAACTCTGGTAGCTGTTTGAATAAGCCTATCTACAAATTCAGCATAAGGTTCATTAGCTCCTTGTATTACCTTAGATAATTGACCTTGTAAACCTCCATGTCCTTGTAAAGTCTTCCATGCCCTGACTGCGTCTACAGCAATTTGTATGTATACGCCAGGATCATATGCAATTTGTTGCTGCTGATCCTCATATGGTCCCTTTCCTAACAACATATCTAGATTTCTCTGAGGATAACCAGCTGCTGCATTTTGCCTAGCCGACTCCTTGCAAAATTCCTCATTGGCAACCTTCCATAACAGGTATTGTCCTCCATTTAGCACAGCTTTACACATATTAGCCCAATCTGCTGGTGTCATGTTCAAGTTGGTAATGGATTCGACCATGCTTACAGTGAAGGGTGCTTGAGGACCATAGGTTGTTACAGCCTCTTTTAGCTGCTTCACTTTTTTGAAATTTAAAGCATGGTGAATTCGCTGCCCTCCTGCCTGCTCAAATACAGGGCATGTTAATATTTGAGATCCTGTCTCAGGATCCCAACTATCAACTGCAGGGGTTGGGAGCCTCCCAGCATATGGAGGTGGTGCTGTTGGTTGGACACTTATGCCCTCTGGTGATAGAAAGGTGTTAGTAGCAGTCTCCTGTTGTAACATTTCCCCTGATGGCTTTTTCTGCTCTAAAGTTTCTTCCTCTGTCTGACTAGTTCAAGAGACCTTCTCTTTTACTTGAATCTTTTCCTCTGTCTGACTAACTTGAGAGACCTTCTCTTTTACTTGAATCAATATGTCTTCTCCTTCCTCTACCATTGTCTGAACTGAAGGCTTTGGACTAAGCAACCAAGATACCAACGCCCACAATGGCAATGTGCCAACTGGCAGAGTCCCTGGGCTTTTCTTTTCTATTCTTTTTAAATCTTCACCATGATGGTTCCATTGTGATATATTTAACAACTCCTCCTTAAAAAGCCATGGGCTACACCTTTGTATCGTCTTAACGTATGCCCTGACTGTTCTTGATTTTACTGAGATGCCTCCTTCCTCTAACAATTTACTTAACACTCTTTCGGTTTGTTTTTTACTAATTTCTGATCCCATATTTCTACTATAATACAACCCAACAAGATGACGCCAAACAAAACCGAGACAGAATGAAACAAAAATGGAACAACAAAAAATCATTATAGCCTTTCTATCCTCCTGAAATGTCCATCCGTCCTTTCTCCCTATCTGTTCCTCAGACGCAAATAGTTTTTCCTCAGATGTGAGTGGTTTTTCTTCTGTCTCACTCATCTCCAGGGACAGGCAACTTAAAACAAAAGTGAAACAAAATAACAAAAGAAGAATCTTAAAATGGCTACCCATCCTCTCGCCCTGCCCTCAGGGGCGAGCAGTTTACCTTATCACTTACCCTCAGTCGTTCCCCGTGCAGCCCACCAAATGCCGCAGTCTGGCTGGGCACAATTCAGGAGCCACTTGTCAAAAGAAACAAACTTTATTTTTAGAACACACACACCCCACCACACAGCTCCTCAGGAAAAACCCTCAGAGCCCAACTGCCACCACCGGCTTCCCACAAGCCTCTCAACCTCCCCCACTCCTCCTGCTCTTGAGGCCGATTGGCTGGGTCACGTGGGAGGAGCCAAAAAAAGTCCCCCAATGAGCAGCTCCATGGTCTGAAAGGGCAGGGAAACAGCCCAATGAGCATCACCGCAGAGGAGCCAATCAGGTGGCAGCTAGAAATTGCTGGGGCCGCTGTGAGCCAATCATCAGCTGGTAACTGGAAGTTTGCTGGCAGCTGGAAGTTTGCTGAGGCCCCTTTCAGCTGTGGCTCTCAACAATATTCTCCATGTAGTGCTAGAAAAGATTTGTTAGAATGTATAAGGACTTATTAGAACATTATTATTTTTACTCTTTATCTTATCTTTTAAATGTCTTCTATTATTGGTGCACAGTTTAAGATTGATCTGACATATTAGTATAGGAAAGATATGCTTTATCACTAATGATTACCTGTGTGGTGTATGTGTGTGTGTGTGTGTGTGTGTGTGCGCGCGCGTGCGCGTGCATATGTGTCTATTGGCAAATATCTATTGTAAAAGACCTGTGCTTCCCTTATTTGTGTCCTGGCTTCTGCCACCACTATTCCCTAGGCACAGAGAAGGTACATTACTTTCTGCCACCAGCAGATTTTTCCTTGTTGGCTTTTACTTCCAGGACTACAGGATGTTGGGGTAAAAGAATCTTCCTGACTTGCAGTGACAGTGTGACAAATGAGCTTACATAATAGATTCTTTTTCACCTTAAGCAATTATGCTTGCAATTTCCACTCTGTATGGCAGACTTTAAATCCAACTCTGATGATTTGTATTCTACTTATCAGATATTAATCATTTATCCAGGGATTTAAAATTATCTCTCTGGAAACACCAGGCTGATAAACATTCATGTTTTTTCCTAGGGAGAGATTAATAACATTTTGGGGGGATGGGGGAAGCTTGAATAAATTATTTTTAAAATAGGGAAATTTTGATCCTAGTCTTTGTAATATTTACTACTGTGGCTTATGATGCTACAATTTATTACTTGATAATAAAAATATTATCTGCTATGCTTCAAGGAAAATTGTGTTTCTAAAATCTTAGAGAGTAAATTTATTAAAAGATAGTTTATTTAGAGAGTTAACTCTTCAGACAAGTATTTATAGATTCTATTGGTCTTCCTAGGCTTAGAAGAAATTGATATCTTCATCTGCATAAATCATTTCCTTGGATGATTGAAGAAAAAATCAAAGGAAAAAACAAAAAAGTCAAATTATTGAAAGTTCCCTTTTTGGAGGGAAGATAGATATCACTTAATCCAACTCTCTCAGAGATAAACAATGAATCAGTGGGAATTGACATACAGTCATTGCATTGCATGACCTGAAGATAGTGAAGAGGCATCATTATGCTGTGCTCAATATACTACCAGACTGAAAATTTTAATGAAATTAAAAGGGTACATAATTGAATGGGCAGGATATGGTGACTTCTTTGCATAAGGCCTGCTAGTGAAAATACGGTTCAAGTGGGAATTTATGAATGAAATTTATGTATAATCACTGCTTCACTGTTAGTTGAATTTATTATTGGAATAAATATAACAACCAAATAGGAAAAATTTCCTTGCCCAAATCATTAGGATAGGATGTTGTTTATATCTTCTCTTCATCCTGTTTAAAACTAAGCATGCTAAATTGGAATCTTTTCAGTGAACTAAGACCACTCTGTGGGTAATTTAAATGTATAGGAAAAATGGAGATCATAAATAAATTTTATTTTAATTTAGGATCTATTTGATGCAGGAATTAATACTTACCAACTCTTACCAAATATGACTGTTAAGAAAAGCAGATGGATTCTGGAAGTTAACCAGAGATTACAGAAAACTGAACAGAGTGATGCTTCAAATAGCATTAGCTGTGTCCAATTTGATATTAGTAATTATGCTGTCCCATAAATATAGGAAATTGATATTTGAAGATTGATTTTACCAATACCTCTATCTTAGAAAAAATCAAATTCAATTTTCATTCATTTGGAATGGCCTCTACTGTGCATTTATTGTGTGTCCACAAAATTTTAAAATATTCTACTTATTGCCAAAATCTAGACAGAAGATACTCACTTTTGATTAAGTTGGACAAAAAGCTTTTTTATTCATTATATTGTTGATATTTCAATCTGAGAACAAGCTAGGGCTGAATTAAAAGTGTTTAATAATCATACAATTTCCACAGTAATGTTGTTCAACCAAACTAAAGTATAGGAATTATAGCAAATAGAAAAATTTCTTGGCTCAACATGCCATAGGAATGACTAGAGATATTCCTCAGAAAACCAAACATAAGTTATTGTCTCTGCCAGATTCAAAATTAAAGCAAGTGGCAGGGGAAAAAAACTTAATTTGTTTTTCAGTTTCTGGAGAAAACATACCACATCTGGAAATTTTACTATCTCCTGCTCATAAAATTACCAGGAAAAACACAACTTTGAAAAACATTAATTCTTAAAATTGATCAAGAACTGATTTCATTTAAACTTCAGAAGCCCAGAATACAATCAAACTCATTTGGACCTCACTCTGACACACTTACGTGATTTTGGAAGTGTCTGCAATATGCAGCTATGTTGAATGACATTTAGCAAAAGTCTGTTACTGCCATCCAACAGAAACAACTGAGGCTTTTGAATTAGGATATAATATGCTGTGTCTTTAATGTACATACAGAATAGCTAGTCTTTTGGCTTTGACTGAACTTTCTTTGCAGAAGAGCATACAGTTATTTTGAAGCTGGAAATATTCTTTGCTGCCTGGGTTATAACACTTGTGAGAAAAGTACACAGAGATTGTCTCCATTAAGAGAAAATAACATATTCAAGAATATGCAACAAGGGAAGCCCCTGAAGTTATCAATCACATGAATAGACAGGAGGCCACTACATATGCCATTTGGGTCTTCCATTAAAACTATCCCACTCACAATAGCCTCAAAAAAAAATTTGGGAATCAATCTAACAGAAGAGGTGAAAGACCTTTACAGTGAAAACTATAGAACATTAAAGAAAAAAAAAATGAAAAAAGACCTTAGAAGACTGAAAGATCTCCCATGATCTTGTATAGGAAGAATTAATATTATCAAAATGGCTCTACTACCAAAAGTGCTACACAGATTTAATGCAACCCCTATTACAATTTCAATGACATTCTTAGTTGAAATAGGAAAGGCAGTCATGAAATTAGTTTGGAAATATAAAAGGTCCAGAATAGCCAAAGAAATCCTTAGCAAGAAAAATTACACAGGATGTATCACAATTCCAAACCTCAAGTTATACTACAGAGATACAGTAACAAAAATGGCCTGGTATTGGCACCAAAATAGACATGAAGACCAGTGGTACAGAATAGAAGATACAGAAACAAACCCACATAAATGCAGTTATCTCATAGTAGACAAAGTCACTATAAACATACATTGGAAAAAAGATAACCTCTTCAAAAAATGGTGCTAGGAAATCTGGAAATTTATATTGTAGCAAAATGAAATTAAACCCCTATTTCTCACCCTGCACAAACCTCAACTCAGAGTGAATCAAGGACAAAGGTATTAGACCAGACTCTGTACCTACTAGAAGAAAACGTAGGCTCATTATGTCAGCTTAGATACTGAATTCCTCAACAAGACTCCTAAAGTGCAAGAAGTGAAATCAAGAATCAATAAATAGGGGGCTGGGGATGTGGTTCAAGTGGTAATGTGCTCACCTGGCATGCAGGAGGCGCTGGGTTCGATCCTCAGCACCACATAAAAATAAAATAAAGATGTTGTGTCCACGAAAAATAAAAAATAAATATTTAAAAATTCTCTCTCTCTCTTTTAAAAAAGAATCAATAAATGGGATGATACCAACTAAAAAACTTCTTCACAGCAAAGGAAATAATCAAGATCATGAACAGAGAGCCTACAGAATAGGAGAAAATCTTTGCTACCTTCATTTCAGATAGAGCATGAATCTCTAGGATACACAAAAATTTGATCCCCAAACCAAAACAAAACAAGAACCAAATAACCCAATCAAGAAATGGTCAAAGGAACTGAACAGACCCTTCACAGAAGAAGAAATATGATCGGTCAATAAATATATGAAAAAATGTTCAACAGATCTAGCAATTTGAGAAATGCCAATCAAAACTACACTGAGACTTCATCTCATTCCAGGCAGAATGGCAATTATCAAGAATACAAGTCATAATAAATGTTGGTGAGGATGTGGGGTAAAAGGTACGCTCATATATTGCTAGTGGGACTGCAAATTGGTGCAACCAGTCTGGAAAGCAGTATGGAGATTCCTGAGAAAACTTGGAATGCAACCACCATTTGACCCAGTTAGCCCACTCCTCAGCATATTCCCAAAGGACTTAAAATCAGCATACTGTAGTGATACAGCTGCAACAATATTCTTAGCAGTTCAGTTCACAATTGCTAAGCTATGGAATCAACCTAGATACCCTACAACAGATGATGAAAATATGGTATATACACATAAAAGAATATTGCTCAGCCATAAAGAAGAATGAAATTATGGCACTTGTTGGTAAATGGACAAAATTGGAGCCTATTATGCCAAGTGAAATAAGCCAATTCCAAGAAAGCAAAGGCGAAATGTTCTCTGTGATATGCAGATGCTAACACACAATAAGTGGGGGAGCCAAAGAATAGAAGTTCGTTGGATTAAACAAAGGGGAATGAAGAGAAGGGAGGAGGCATGGGAAGAGGAAAGAAGAGAATGAATCAGACATAACTTCCCTATGTTCATTTATATGAATACATGACTAGTGTAACTATACATCATGTGCAACCATAAAAATGGGAAGTTATGCCTGGCACAGTGGCACATGCCTGTAATCCCAGTGGCATGGGAGGCTAAGACAGGAGGATCGCAAGTTCAAAGCCAGCCTCAGCAACCATAAGGCACTAAGTAATTCAGTGAGACCCTGTCTCTAAATAAAGTACAAAAAATAGAGCTGGGGATGTGGCTCAGTGGTACAGTGCCTCTGAATTTAATCCCCAGTACAGCCCCCCCAAAATGGGAAATTATACTTCATGTATATATCATATGTCAATACATTCTATTGTCATGTATAACCAAAATGAACAAAAAACAAACAAATAAACAAACAAGTCCCCAAACAGTAACTGAAGAATTAATTTAAACTGAGGAATTCCATCTAAATACTAAGAAAAAAAAAAGATCTTCCTCAGTAAGTACCTAATCCATTTGGCTAAACGTGACTATCCCAACAATCATTTATCTGAGAATGCCAAAAATGTAACATGCTTTACAGATGCTGTCTCAAGAGTGGAAGGTTGACCCTTGTTATGATTTGCATCTAAAAGTATCCCAAAGTTCATGTGTTAAGCAATCTAGCAATGTTCATAGATGATAAGGTGGGATTATGAGAGCTGTAATATCAGTGGATTAGTACATTTGATGAAGTAATAAACTGCTATTGCCAAAATAAACTGAATGGTGGTAACTGTGGGAAGGCAGGGCACAGCTGGAAGAAGTAGGTCACTGGGGTCATGGCATTGGACTATACCCATCTCTGGTTCCTAGTTCTTGTTTTCTCTACTTCCTGGATGCCATGAGCTGAGCAACTTTCCTCATGAAGAATCAGGAAGAAATATTAGAAACCGGGCAACAAATTATGCATGTATTTACATCATACCTCATTCCCTCTTCCCTATGTTTCCCTCAATGTCTCAATAATCTATTCAATCATGAACCTTTTATATTCACCCCCCCCACACACACACACAGCCTCATTTGGGGCACAGAGCAATGGTGTTAGCTAACCAGGAACTAAACCTCTGAAATTGAGCCCCAAATGAACTTTTCCTCTTCTAAGGTGCTCTTGTCAGGTATTTGGTCAATGTGGCAAAAAGCTGACTAACACTCAACCTAGAAAGCATCCACCCTGTGACTGGTTAATAGTTATACCTACTTGAAAAAGGGAAATGGTAAATTCATTCAATGGGCATAGTTAAGATAGGTACTCCTCATGGCATCCGACAAACAATATTATAACAATAAAGATATTGTATCGATTCTCATATTTATTGGGCAATAGCTAATGAAACAGAGATATATCTAGAAAATGCAACTTAAGTAATTGGAAGATGAAAGAAATCTCAGTCTGAGCTATGTTATAGAAAATTTTATGGGCTTAAAAGTGGGAACTTAAAGTGGGAACTAAAAATGGTGCCTGTTGGTGCTCACCAAAAGAACACCATCCAAATGCAGGTACGAACTAGAACTGAAATACTAATATAGTTGTTCCTTGGTGTCTGTAAAAATTGGTGCCAGGACCCCTGTGAATACACAAATTCCAAGTTTGTTATAAAAGATGGATGCTCAGGCTCCATATGGAGGAGTATTCATATAAAACTCATGTATAATTTGTATACTTTGTCATCTCTAGATTACCCATAATACCCAATAAAAATTGAACACTATGTAGTTATTTTACTATATTGCTTAGGAAATAATGATAAGGAAGAAAGAGATTATAGAAGTTCAATACATAACCAATTTTATCTTTTTCCAAGTAGTTTCCATCCACAGTTGTTTCAATTCACTAATGTAGAACCCAAGAATATGGAAGACCCTCTATGCTCCTGCTGACTTCTTGGAAATGATTACTTTGTTATACAAGATCAATGGGCATGGAAGAATCAATGACCTCATTGACAGAAAAAAATTATGTCTTGGAATGTCTCACTCAGAATCTTATAATATCTGTAATAATTCCCTTTCTCTCTCCCTCCACCTACTTCTCTCTTTTTGTCAACAGGAATGCAGACACTGAAAGAAGTTATGGGTTGCAGAATGAGCAGATCCAGGATGGTCACCAGCTTGCATGTGGATTACATTGGCCCGTTACTCATGATGCTAGATGGATACCAAAGTACCTACATCAGGTTAGACACTCAATCTAGATTTGGATTTACATTTCCATGAATTGAAAAAAAAAATCCAACAAATCTAAAGCAGAAAATTTTCAATATGAATGGTGTGTTCTCATGGCAGTTGATGAAGGAACACATTTCAGTATAGACAAAGTGGAACAACAGACTGAGAAACATACCTTTTTTATCCACAACAGAGTGGAAAGGTTGAATATTAGAATGGGCAATTGAAGGTGCTATGTCAAACACTGGGAGGTAATAAGAACTAAAAGGATAGCCTGAACAATTAAATTAATATGTGCTGAAACTTTGTGTGAATATAAAATGTTCATGACTGAATAGATTATTGAAGGAAACTAGGGAAGAGGAATGAGGGAAGATATAGACACATGAATAATTTTTTGCCCACTTTCTAATATTTCTCGCTGATTCTTCAATGTGGGACCTGGATTGCATCTATAAATTCCAAAGGGATGAATTATTGTTAAATATGACCCATGACAGTATTTCTAAAGGAAAAGGAAATTAAAGTGAAAAAAAGGAAATAATAATTCTTCAAGAGAAAATTGCAGTTGAAAGGAAAAAAAATTCAATATATCAAGATTGGCATCCCAGAAGTAAAAAGCAATGAAATAGAATAGAACAAGTACTAAAAGTCTTCATTAAAGAAAATATTCTAAAACAAATTGGTACTTATCATGTATGGTCGTGCAATCAATTACAAAAATCTACCCACTTAGTAAATATTTCTATATATTTTAATTTCTCTAAAAAATGGAATATCTACTATATGTTTCATCCTGTAATTTGTCTTTTTAAAATTATATATATAATTGTCCCATATAATATACATACAGCACATTTTATTTAGTTTCATATACACAGATAATATTCCATTTACTAGGTACAGGAAATACTACAGTACTATATGTTATACTATATTTAAGTATTCTTCTATTGGTGAATTATATCACTACCCAATTTTATGTTATAGTTTTTATTTGTATGCTATTTATATTCTTTTTAATGGGAATTTTATCTTTGAAGGAAATATTCTTAAAATTGAGTCCCATAAAACTGTTTACTTATGTAACTATAACTAGCAAAGAAAAAAAGTAGAGTAAATATCTGTAGATATTGTTCCATGTAGATAATGTTTCAACAAAAGTAGAAACAATGTTGCTGCTTTCTAAAAAAAAAACCAAAAAAAACAAAAAAACAAAACAAAACAAAACCTTTGTCATTATTGTTAGACTCACACACCATTATGATACAAGTAAAAACACTGAGTAAGCACTTGATTTAAAGTCTTTAAAACTGTACTCACAAAAGAAAATTGTATCATAATTATTCATTGTTTAGTAACTTTGAATGTATAAAGTAGATAAGAAAATAAGATTTGCAGACTTTTGCTCTTGTTGTGAAGAACAAAGTATAAAGGTAGTGACCATCATGTTGAGTTGATACCAAGCTAGCAAACATTTAGAGAATGAGATACCCATTACAATTTGAATATCACAACTAAAAATTATAGATTTATAATAGCCATTTTGACAGCAGTTATTAAATATAAGAGATTATATAACAGTTCAGCACATCATCTTATGGATGAAGAATTCATATCTATTTTTCAATGTCCAATTATTGCATTTATGGAATGATAGTGGATATAATATGGCTTACATAAGTTAGGCTTTCATATCACATCCTGTCTATCCGGGCACAGGTATTCACTAATATGATTACATTTTGCATAAGTGTGCTTCCATAAAATTATTGTTCTCTTTTATGAATTAATTCCTATGTTTATGTGTGTATACAAAACTATGTAGGTATATTTTAAATAGACATAAATGTTATGTAGTTATATAGTTGTATTTTATATGGTGAATTTATATTATGATTATATTTGTATATGATTTGTTATATATTTATGTTTTTAAATTACATACTTAAATTTTGTTCCTATCATTTATTTCATGTTTCCTTATATGTATTATTTCTGATTGCTACGTCTGTTGTCCTGTCATCTGGGAAGCTGTGTGGGGGCTGGCTGGGTGACAAACTGGGCAATGGGTGTGACTAAATCTCCCTCCTCGGCCTCTCCACTCCACCTTCATTATCAGAACTTTATAAAGCTTTCTTCTTTTATTACCTTAGCATTACTCTAACTTCTGATTTGATTAGGCAATTTAGTGATTCTTATCTTTAATTTCAGTATCTCCTCTTTGTTTTAAGATACCTAATTTAGAAATTTTAATACATATATTTTGTCAATTTTTACACATTTTGAATTAATTTTGTAAATGCTGCGAAATTCATTTCTCACTAATTTTCTCTTCATCTTCCTCCATCTTCAAATCTCATGATGTATATGTCACTTTCACAATAGTCTGTGGATGCTATTGTATTTTTCTCTAGATGCCAGTATTAGAAGAATTCCAATGTCAATTTAATTTTGTCTTTTGGGTAAATTTTGTACATGAGGTTTTTAGTTTGGTTTGTAACCTTGTATGATTTGCTTTTATTTTTAGTGTTAAAAAATTGTTTTTTTAGGGGCTGGGGTTGTAGCTCATTGATAGAGCACTTGCCTTGCATGTGTGAGGTACTGGGTTCGATACTCAGCACCACATAAAAATAAATAAATAGAAAATATTGTACCAACTACAACTATTTTTTAACTGGATTTTTTGTAAAACCAGAAATGACGTGACTGAATGTGACTTTTAAAAATGAATTTAGCCTGAGTCTTTCCTATTTACAAACCTGTGTTTCTTCAACTCAAGGACATTTTCTTCTCTTTTCAGTTTAGTTTTTATCCTGCTGTATCTGTGCCTTTTAGTTTTCTAATTTAACTACTATTCTTCATGTTTTATGAGCCATTAATGTATTCTTCAGTCTCACCTTTTTCTTTATTTTATCTTTGTTTACATTTTGGCTGTGATTCAGATGTTTCTTCAACTTGATTTGTCAAGCTACTAATTCAAGTTTTAATGATTTGCATCCTCTCATTTGATTCATCTTCTGATTTTGTTTAACTGGTAAATCATGTTGTTTGGTATGCATTTGTTTTTATATTTGGAAAAACTCTTTCTTAAGCCATGGCTAATTTTAGAAATTTTGACTGTTATTGTTAAGTTCAAATTTCTGCCTCCTCCATCAGCTCTACTTTGCTGGATTGTATACTGTCTCTTTCCACTCATCTTTCCCTGTGGCAACTGAATCTCTCTGAAGTGGTAGAAGACAGCCTATTTTTTTCTGTTTTTCCATCCTAATGAGCAAGAACAGCATAGTAACTCTTTCCAGTTCTTAATTGGATTTTTAGGGCCAGAGAGACTAAGCACAGGCTTATATGATACAATTCTCAAGGGCTACTGCAGATCTCTTGTAGCAAATTCATGTCCAGAGAGTAAACTGTGGCTTTGACTTGCAGCTCTTTCTCCCAAAATTTTCTTTGAACACAGCTACCTTCCTGTTGGTGAATAGTACACCTGTCCTCTCAGTAGAGACCCCAACAGACCAGAGCAGACCTAAATGAAGAAACCAGAGCCAGCAATTATTTGGTTCGAGAAAGAAAGACAGAATCAAGGACAAAGGGGAAGAAAGAACTACTCAGTATTTTGCTTTTTGGGCATATTGAGCATGTGAGATACCAGTGAACTATATCCCCAGACTTAGTTTTATTCTTGTCATCTCTTCATGTCTATCTCACTAATACCCTCATAAATGAAATGTAACATAAATTTTAAAAATACACTTATATTGGGCTGGGGATGTGGCTCAAGCGGTAGCCCGCTCGCCTGGCATGCGCAGGGCGCTGGGTTCCTTCCTCAGCACCACATAAAAAATAAAATAAAGATGTTGTGTCCACCGAAAACTAAAAAATAAATATTAAAAACATTCTCTCTCCCTTCCTCCCCCTCCTCTCTTTTTTTAAAAATACACTTATAGTACTCCTTAGGGAAGAGAAAAAGTTTTGTAGCTTTTTTGTTTGTTTATCTTTTCTACATAGAAAGGTAAAGGATACATATTGTACAATGTTAAGAGCTAAGTAAATATTTGGCTTGGGCTGGGTTTGTAGCTCAGTATGAGAGCACTTACCTAGCATGTGTGAGGCACTGGGTTTGATCCATAGCACCACATAAAAATAAATAAGTAAAATAAAGATATTGTGTTCATTTACAATTAAAAATATTTAAAAAATTATTGCACAGGTCACTCAAATTTTAAATGTTTCCATCCTTTCATTGATTTGTCGACTGATCTTTTTAATTGGTAAATCATAGTATTTGGTGTATACTTGCTTTTAGGTTTGGAAAGAGTTTTTCAAGCCACAGCCAATTTTCAAAATTTTTCTGGATTTCAAAATAGGACCTATGAATATCATTCTATGTTTTACCATTTAATGAAATTGTTTGCTAAGCCTATACTAACTGAAATTGAAACAAATTTTTCCCTCACATAATGTATATCCCTTTAACTGTTGCATTTATTTCTATGAGAGTTTAAATAAAGTCAATGAAACTTGTATACAACAGCTATTTATACATATTTATATTCTGATATTTCACTTTAAATCATGACAAAAATACATGGAAATGTGATTTAAGTATATTTTTGTTTAAATCATAATGTGAATAAAAAGAAATAGTCCCTAATATTTTCTTAAGAAAGTGAATTGAACATATAAAGATCTTTCATTAGTCTGAACTACTCTTAAATCCAATGTTTTTTTTTTAAAGATTTTTTTAATCCATGAAATTGTGACTTAGTTGCTCTTTGAAGAAAATTGTATAACCACTTGCTCCCTAGGATAGCTCTTCTGAAGGGACACATCTGTTAAATTGTGAAGAAAAAAATATCAATATATGTTCAATGAAATAAGTCTATGATCTCTGGATTATGTTATTCTCAACATTACTTATAACCAACTTCATCTTCCCACTTTGTGTAATATTTTAAAAACTATTTTTGCGTGGTTGCTCTTATTGCGGATAGGATCCACCAGAGTCTGAACATAGCTTCCACATAGTGAAGAGGTATTTTCTCATTAGTTTCCAGGAGCACACAACAGAAAATCAATATAACAAGAACTACACCACAATTAGCAATATAGCAAGAAGAAAGAAGCTTGTAATATTAAAAGACCAAATGTATTACATGCCAAGAGATAGATGTCACAATAGGAAACAGAGGAAGCCATGATCACATGCAAGTTGAATGTCAGCAACAGAGTTTGTGACTTTCTGTTATTTAATATGTGTCAGATATTGTTAACTTACGAACATAACAACCATTTGAGTTAGGTACTTTTATTGTCATCCCCCTAAGGAAGAGAAAAATCAGCTTAAAAGAGGTCAAGTGACATAAATAACTGGTAATAATTTAAGTGGATGAAGAATCCAACTTAGCAGTGTGACTCCAGCTACCATCCAGTTAACACTGTCTAAGGATATTGGGAGAAAGGAATCTATGGCGGAGAAGACAACATGAGTGAATAGGACAACAGAAAAGTCATGCATTTATGTAGGTAATATTAACTGGCTTTGCCATAGGGACCTTGTTTGTGTTGATTCAATTTCTTTAATTGCAACAAAACAATCTTTTGCTAACTTAAGCACTTAAGCAAATTGTTTTGTTGTTATGTTTCATTTTATTTTTCCAAAGATTTTGTTTTTTTTTTCACAACACTAATAGAAATGCTTGAGAAAGAGGCCCAGAAATGAAGAGCAGAGCAGCTCTAGAAATTCCAGGTTTTGCTACAATAATAAGTGAATTTTTTTGCTTACATTACTTCTATAACTGTAATTCAATAAATACTCAAAACATTTAATTCTGAGTATATAATCTTAGATAAAACTGAAAGGTCTAAAAGAACTGGAAAATAACTTTGAACTTTATCCAGTAGGTTTGCTCTTAGTAGGGGTCCTAGCCATGTTATTATTATTATTATTATCACTATTAATTGCCAGTCAGAGAGAGATGGTATTGGAAAGCAAATACATGTTCAGAGGAGAATACAGGCTATCTAAAGGTAGAGACATCTTTGGGGGTAAAGCAAGTAATATACATTCAAGGGAGAATATGGGCCATCTCAAGAGGGAGAAATAGCTCCTAGCCATGTAGTTATGAAGCATATTTTAAAAGACCTATAAAATGGAAAAAAATATATAGGTACATTGACTAATTTTAAACTAGAGTACTCATAGTGGAAAATGGAAGGTACAAATGCTGAGGATAATAAAGAAGGGCTCAGAATATTGGATTTGGATTAGTATTATCAAACTCAGAATTTAATATTCTGCCTCTGCTCAACTAGGAGCTAGATCTATGGCTTCTAAATATTGTTCCCCACTAAAATAAACCAGGAGTTATTGGAGAGTTAACAGCTTGCAGAATTGGAATAGAGAAATTAAACATTCTAAGTGTTAAATCTTATTTTAGTGAAAGCAAGAAAGTGTTCAAATACTATTGTGATCATGGCAAAAGGGCTGATAGCCAGATTAAAGGGGCATTCACTTGCCAAATTGGGCCCAATTAGGATACAAATAATAGTGATAGTAATGCATGGTGTAGGGAATGCAATGAAAGCATGAATCCATTTTGAACTTAAAAAGTAGTAAGGAATAAAAGGCTTGTATTTGCCAAAAAATTGCCAATGAACATATCTATAGGAAGGATATGGTTAGAAAAATCACTATTTTGTAATCCCAGTGTAATATTTATTTTAGGCAGTCATTATCAATTGAATATAAAATCTATACAAAATGAATATTTATGCAGTATTTAAATTTATTTCATCATAAAATTGATTCCAAGGGAGCTACATGGTTTGCAAGAGGTGTCATTTTATTACTATTTGTCAGTTTTCAGAGAGATGTGATAAACTATGACAAGAGTTATATTTAACAATAGCAACAAAAAAATCACCACAGAATGATTATTGCCAAATTGACTAATGAAATGTGACAACAACATTCTATTTTAGTGCACGTATTTCATGCAAAAAGAGGTAGTTTCAGATAGCTCTAATTTATAAAGCAGAAAGGCAATATTTAGACATTTATAGTAGACATGATTGTTTACATATATAATGTGGTATTAGTCAATTAATTTCCTTCTGTACCATATGAATTTACTAGATTTTGAAATACATAAGCTAGTTGGTGAGATAAGCATTAAATTATTAAAATATTGGAAGATATAGTTTATTCTTTGAATAATTACTGATAAAAATTTAAAAAGACATTGAGGGATATCTCATTTGATAGATCAAAAGTAAAAAGTTTCATGCAAGTGTTTTATAATATTTATAAACCCAGATCATTTATTTATTTTTTATTTTTTAATTTGTTCTAATTAGTTATACATGACAGTAGAATGCATCTTGATACATTGTACACAAATGGAGCATAATTTCTCATTTCTCCGGCTGTACACGGTGCTGAGTCACACCAGTAGTGTAATGTAATTCAGAGATTGCTTAACATGATATTCTCCAGCTTCATCCATTTACCTGCAAATTCCATAATTTCATTCTTCTTTAAGATGTAGTAATATTCCATTGTGTATATGTGCCATGTTTTCTTTATCCATTCATCTGTTGAAAGGCATCTAGGTTGGTCCCATAGTTTTGCTACTGTGATTTAAGTTGCTATAAACATTGATATGGCTGCTGATTTTAATTGTAAGCTTTTTTATAGAGAAAGGATACAGATTAAAATTAGTAAATGAAAAGCTACACAAGGCAAATTGTTCTAGGGAATCATCGAATTTGAGGGTAATCTTGAGAATTTTATCACAAATCCTTAACATAGTAGTCAAAATTATTTTATTATTTCTGCTATGATAATGTCAACATGTGTAGCATATCTAATCTAAGTCAGATGATTATATTTAGATTGTGTTGTATTTAGATTGTCAGATGATTATATTTAGATTGTGTTGTATTTAGGTTGTTTTGCCTTTTTTGATACTTTCTAAAATTTTGTTGCAAGCTAGACATGTTATATTGAATAATAGGAAATAAATTGAATAGGCCTTCCTTTAGCGTTAGGGTTTATGTTAATCTGTCCTGGAGTTGGGCTATGTTTGATGCTTTTCAATGTGAACGTGAAGAGAATTCAAGTTCCTCCAGTGTCCTTGTTTTTTTCTTTGTCTTGTTCCAGAGGCTGTTCTATGTGTGGCTGTGCTTTGTACCTTTCAGTTGTAATCAATGGAGTGCCTTTGTTGTGGTGGTAAGGTGTGGGGAAAGGGGCCTTCTATAACCTTTTGATTAAATATCAGTCTACTGAGGGACAGTAGTACCTCAGGCTGTGGCCTTTGCAAATATCACTGACCTTCCTCCTGTCTTACAGCCTTTCATTATGACATTTGCTGGTAAATGGATGGATCTGGAATCTATCATGCTAAGTGAAATAGGCCAATCTCCAAAAGCCACAAATGAAATATTTTCTCTGATATGTGGAAGCTAACTCCCTCTAAGGTCGAGGGGGGATGGAGAATAGAAGAACATATGATACACACACACACACACACACACACACACACACTGGAGTATTAGGCATAAAGAAGAATAACATTACATATGAAGTCATTCTATCATTTATTAAGCAGAAATAATGACATAATACCATTCTTCTTTCTGGTTAAGTACTCCATTGTGCATATATACCATATTTTTTTTTTATTTATTCATCTATTGAAGGACACCTAAGTTGGATCCCTAGCTTAATTATTGTGAATTGAGCTGCTGTAAACATTGATGTGGCTGAGTCACTATCGTATGCTGATGGTAAATCCTTTGGATATATACCATGGAACAACTCAAAAGGCATATCCTTTTGTAAGCAATGTGTGTGCATGCACACACACACACACACACACACATGCCTAATTGGAGTATTTTAGTCTACTCAATAAATCACTGATGTACTAAAATGATTAGGTGAAGTTAAAAGAAAAAGCAGTATATTTTTATATAGGATTATTAAAAATCAAGGAATATCTTCCAGAAAATTTCTATTTAATTGTGCATGCTTGAAAGGGAAACAGAAAAGTCACAGTAGGTGACTATAGTTTATAGTAATTTATTACACATCTTATAAGGAATGAGAAGAGAGGAGTTTGAAATGATACATACTTAAAGAGATAGAAATGCTAATTAAACTGATTTGATCTTTATATATTATATACATTTATCAAATTATCACACTGTACCTCATGAATATGTATAATTAGTATATGTCAGTTAAAAATTTAAAAGAAGAAAAGGCATGGTGTGATCTAGCACTTTGTTGAATTTGCCATGCTAAGAAGGAAATGAGATAGTCACTTAGCGAGAAACAGAGGGAGGGTTTGCAGATAGGGGTACTCTGGAGAAGCAAATGGAAGTTTTTTATTCAGATAACATTTTGAAAACGAGTTTGCCAGGTGGAAGTGTGCAATACATAATTTCCTAAAGGAGAAAGAGGGTTAAGACCAAAAGATTATATACACAACAATTATAATGACAATTGTCAAAAGAAAATTTTATCAAGTAGTGATAGTTGAAGCCCAATCCATTGAAGAGACAATCTTTCAAAAACCACCCCTATCTAAGTCCTCTTATTTGTCTCAATGTGCTTCATAATCCTTTGAAATATTCAGCAAGCAGACATAGTCATTTAAGAATAGAAATATAAATACATGATATAAGACATTAAAATATTAAAAATTTGATAAATTTTAATTGTTTTAGTTTTGTATTACATTACTCCTAAGCAAATTAATAGCATACTTAGCCACTAGAGAAAACAATCATATATGTTAGATAATAGTTTCTGTATCATAGATTTGTGTTTTGTAAGGAATTGATCTTTTCTAGATTCTCAGAGAAAAGATGTTGTTTTCAGTCATTGATATTCAGAAAATATATTTTTTAAAATGAGTCATTCCAAGTAGCCTGGAGAGATTTTTTTCCACTTACTTTCCAAACTATTTGAATATACTAAAGAAGTGTCTTTTGAAATGTATTTAGCATAAAAATGGAAAGATGTATTCATCAATATTCTTTCAATAAGGAATTTTTTATACTTGCCACCAGTATTTAACCAGTTATAAGTTAATGTGAATTAACTTATGATTTTGTTTCATTTCATATAGTAAATAAAATGTGATAGCTATTTTAGGAAAAAGTTATTTTATATTAATAGTCATATTCTAGGCTATTTTAGAAATTCTTATCATTTGTCATGTCAATATCAACAATTTCTTCTCCTTTTACTTAATATTTTTTCAGTACTAGGGATAATACTCAGGCAAGTCCTCCACCATTGAGCTAATCCTCTACCCTCTCCTCTTTTAAAGCACTCACTCTAATAACTAATTGGCAGGCCACAGTTTATTCTAAATGGGAAAGGGAGACCATCTGGGTATTGATATGTCTTTTGCTGAAGCATATAAGGAGAGCTAATACCCACTGTGAATTGGCCTTTTCTAATACCTTTGATTCCACTTCTTAGAGTAGATCTGCCATATGAACCTTCTCTTTGGAATATCCAAGACAGCTCAATAAAAGTGCCCTGTGCTTGCCTCTGATGCAGAGAAGAACCTGGGCAGCAAAAAAAAAAAAAAATGGTTGAATTTTGGGGGAAATGTTTGAGGGAGAACACTAGAACTCAGTAAGGGACTGGTACTATAAATAGCAAGGAGACTTTGGATGGGAACATAGAGGAGGAACAAAGTATGCCACAACCATGACCCCATGGCTTTGGGGAGGGAAGCATTATATTCCCAGGAAGAGGTAAGAAGATAAGCTCAGTGACCACCATCATCCCTGCAGACTGTTACCCTATTTATCAAAAATTCCAAAGTTCTCCCAGGTTTTAAATCTAGTCCAGGGAGCTACCTGGGGTCTGTAAAACCATTTTGCTCCAGAACTCATTGGACTCCTCTCACCTCTAGAGATCAAGTTGTTACAGCACAGTCCCAACTTGGTACACAGTCAGTGTAAAAGTCTGTCCTACCCTAAGGGTCATTAGACAGTCCCAGCCTTATAGCTGCCTCCATCAGGAGTCCTGATGACACCTTGCATTGCCTGAGGATAGGCCCATATATGACACATGATTCTGGGATTGTGGTTGCTGCTTCTAGAAGCCTCAGTGCCACTGGTGCTCTCACAGGGGTATATTTAGAAGATCATTCACCAAGAATAATGGAAAATATCCCAGAGACGTAAGAGTGGTTCAACATATGCAAATCAGTAGCTATGATACACCATATTTAACAGAATAAAGGACAAGATCCCTATGATCATTTCAACAGGTGCAGAAAAAACACTTGATAAAATTGAACAAGTTTTCATTATAAAAATTCTCAACCAATTAGGTATTGAATGAATACATCTCAGTATAAACAAGAACATATATGTCAAACCTGCAGCTAAAATCACATTCAATGGGAGTTTATTTCTTTAAGAGCTAGACTAAGAGAAAGATGTTCACTTTCTCCACTTCTATTCAAATATACTGGAAGGCCTAACCAGAACAATTAGGCAAGACAAAGAAGTAAAATGCACTCAAATTAGGAAAAAAGGAAGTTAAACTTTCTCTGTTGCTGATGTCCTTAACTTACATTTATAACTAATAGAAAAAATAACTCGGTAAAGTTTCAGGTTGTAAAATCAATATGCAAAATTCAATGTTTTTTTTTTTTATGCTAGTAGTGAATTGCCTGAAAAGAAATTGAGAAACCAATTTCATGCACAAAGGATACAAAAAAATAAAATACCTAGAAATAAATTTTAAAAGATTAAATATATCTACAATGAAGACCATAAAATTGAAGACACAAATGAATGAGAAGTCATCCCAAATTCATGGATTTGGAAGAATTGGTAGTGCTAAAACATTTATACTACCCAAAGCAATTTACATATTAAACGCAATCCCTAGTAAAATGCCAACAACACTTTTCACTTAAGAATAGAAATCTTAAAATTTGTATAGAATCACAAAAGACCCAGAACAGCCAAAGAAATCCTGAGAAAAATAACGAAGCTGGAGGCATTAAATTGTTTAGCACAGGATCAGCTGCCCTTGGAGCACAGCTGTGACTCTGATCAGCAGCTGCAGTCCTACAGTGTGGGATTCACTCACTCCAAAAAGCAGAACAATGGGAGACTTACCCCTGAGAGCCAAAAGCAATCCTGGAGCCAACACAAAGCCAAAATGGGTGCAGGGTCCTAAAGACTGCCAGTTCTTTGTGATCTGAGAGGGGGGATATTGAATGGGTGGCATGGAATATCAAGCATGAGTTTATTTAGGAAAATAAGCGAGATAAACCTACAGTAGGGGCCAAAGAGTGGTCTGGAATCTGTGTGGGAGGACTGTGAACTTTTCACAGAGCTGGGATTTTTTTAAGGGGATTGAAACAAGTTGAATTTGAAAATGCTTTCCCCCTCTGAAATCGGATATTGGTCCCCCAAAGTCTTACCTATCCCCTTTTGATGTGATAAGGAAGGTTCCAGAGACTAGGAAGGTTATGGAATTCTTTCTGAGTCCTGGAATCTTTGGTTGCTATAAAGGTAATAAAAGCCACCCGCTGTTCCTTTCAGGGTCAGTTGTGCTCTTATTGGCACGCAGTTGTCCTTGGGCCTGAATTTATCTGATAGATAACAGGCTGTTTGCTGAGGGATGTAGCATGCCCATCTATTTGTTACCTGATGGATAACAGACAGATGTCAGTGGTGAGAATATGAGGTTAGGAGGATAATAATTCTATAAACTCAGCCCCTTGTGTTAACCCTTATAGGCTTTTTTTTTTTTAAGGGTAATTTACCTGTGGCCTTGTGCTTTCTGAAGTCAATGCTACATTCCCCCTAATAATCTGCTATCTCGCAGGAGAAATGCAATCCTACAAGTTACCCTGTACATAAGAATGTAGGAACTTGTGACAGGACTGCTGTGACTGCCATCACCTGCAGCAGGTCCCTGCCCCGTACCAACATGCTGTTTGGGTTACTATAGCTTTGTACTATATTTTGAGGTCAGGTTGTAGTGGTCCTCTCTCACAGGTTCTTGCTACTATGCCAGAAAGATTTCTGACAAATTGCTCTGACTAGAAGGCATCAGTTTATTGAAGGAATAGGAAAGGGAGAGAGTGGGTTTTCTCAGAGACGAGAAGAATGACACACTCCTCCTGGCCTCTAGTTTTATTTGGGTCCCAGATCTATCTCTTGACTTTTGACTGACAACAGGATGACATCAAACTTCCAAGTCCCCACTGTGAAGAGCAAAGGTTGGGGCAACTATGGAACAATTTGGGCCATGCTGACTGGCTCTAATTGGAATCTGTTCTTGTTTTATAGTTTAGGAGGAATTATCCTTATTTCCCCGAGTTCTGGAACCTGGTCTGTATTAGAGTCACAAAAGTTCCCCTTTCCCACCTGCAGGGTAACTTGTGTTCTTCTAATTGGCATTTTGGACCTGCATTTCTCCTGTAGATAGCAGGTTGTTTGCTGAGGAATGTAGCACATCCTGTTGACTTGAGACAGGCAGGGCTGTAGGTAAACTAGCTGCTAAAGTGTCTGTTACCCATCAATGTTACTGTTATAACACAAAGACATGCACTGATGGAGCAGAATAAAAAAACCCAAAATAAATTCATGCATTACAGCCAACTAATGGCTTTTGTTTTTTGCCACTGGAGATTGAACTCAGGGGTGATTTGCCACTGAGACACTCACCCTAGCATTTTTGTTTTTTTTTTTTATTTTGAGACAGGGTCTCACTAAGTTGCTGAGGATGGGCTTGGACTTGTAATCCTCCTGCCTCAGCCTCCTGAGCGGCTGAGATTACAGGTGTGTGCCACTGCACCCAGCATCTGTCAACTTTTTTGATAAATGTGCCAAGAACACAAATAGTGAATGGGCCATCTCTTCACTCAATAATCTCTTTTCCACTTAGGAAAAATGGATGACTGTGTGCTGAGGAATAAAATCAGAACTTTTTTTCTCTTATCAAGTGCATAAATTAAGCCAAAATAAGTAAACAAACTGGAACTATGAAACTCTGAAGGGAAAATAAAATGGAAGACACCCTTCATGACATTGGTCTAGGCAAGAATTTTTATTGATGAACCTAGAAGATATTATTTTAAGTGAAATAAGGAAGGTGCAGAAGGGCAAATGTCGTATGATCTCAATCACATGTGGAATCTGAAGAAATTGATTTCACTGGAGTTGAGAGTAGAACAGGAGTTACCAGAGGCCAGGGAGAGTGCAGGGGAGGGAGGAATAGGAAAGGCTGGTCAGTAAGTACATCATTCTAGTGAGAGAGGAAGAACAAGGCCAGGTGTTCTATTGCACAGGAAGGTGACTATGATTAACAATATTGTATTGAATATTTTAAAATAGCTATGAGATTTTTGAATGTTTGCATCATGAAGAAACGATAAATGTAAGAGGTAATATATAAGCTAAACATCCTGATTTGATTTTCATATGATGTATACATGTATCACTGTGCTTCATAAATATATATAATTATATGCCAATTTAAAATAAAATAAACAAGTTGCCTATTTCTGTAACAATTGAGTTGATCATGCAAGTTTTCTTTTTATCCTTATGATTTTATAAATTACATGTATATGTGTAACATATATTACATTTTAATGACTTAAGTCCATGTAGTAGCAAATAAGAGACAATCACTGAAGAATATGGAAAATAATTTCCCCCAAGAAAAGTGAAATGACAGGTCCCAGGGAGAAAAGGTGGACACCATGATGCTGGAGAAGAGGGGAAGGCAAATGTTAGGCCCTGGGTTATGGGTTTTCATTCTTTCCAAGAACAATGGGTCCCAAGAGAGAGAGAAGGTAAACAATGGGTTCTGGGCTCTGAATTTTTATCCCAGTAACAATGAGTTTCAAGCTTTTACAACTATTTCCCTGAGTTAGAATGGAGTTTCCAGCTTTTACAGCTATTTTCCTGAGTTAGATTTTTAACTTTTACAACCTGTTTCCTGACTGCCCAAAGGACATGTTTTGCTGAAGTCTCCAATGATCAATTCACCCTCATTGTAACCTATAAAGCAAAGACCCCTCTTGTAACCAGTCGCCATTTTCTCCCCTGAAAATGTGCCACGTGCCATTCCACCGATGCTTAATAGAGACAGCTTGCTGATCTGTTTGTGGTCCAATCCCATTCTCAGTTATTTGTGCTTACAGTCACAGTTTCCTTTTTCATGAAAGTGCCACTCTGCTGATAATAGTACCTGACAGAGTGAGGGACATTTAAGACTTCCAAGAAATGCTTTATCTCAATTTTGCCTGAGCAAGATAGAGGAATCCTTATTCCCTTATGGCTATTCGTTTTTATAGACATCATAGCACCTTCCTGGAATGGAATCTGCATATGATCTGTATTGAAATGAAGAACACCCTGCAAATATTTGAATTCTTTTAAAATGTATCTTGAAAAAAGTTTAGGTACCCTTCCAACACAGTTACCACATATTTTCTTGAGAAATTCACTGGATTGGGTTAAAGTGAAATTCAATCTCGTATTCCTGTGACATGATAATAGCAAGTAGAATTAGTCCTATCTCAAAATGTGAAACAAAGTGTTTAAGTTGACCAGAATAATGAGATAAGCTACCTCTCCAATTTAAGAGAGACCAAAGGATTGGATGAAAACTAAAAGACTGCAGAAAGCAAGTTGGAAGAGTATATCCAGAAAAAAAATTCTTTGGGGGCTTTTTTCTTCTTTTAAATCACATGATGACAACCTAGTTAGTAAAGATAGCCTATAAAGGTCATTAAGCCAGCTCATATGTAATCAGTGCTTAGATTTCTCTGGTTCAACCCTGTATATGAAGGCAATGTATTTTTAAACACACTTTTACTGCACTGGAATTTAAGAAAAATAACAAATTCACCTAATCAATATGTGTAATGCAAGAAAATCATATTTCCAGTAAATCTGTTTCACTTACTGTCTCTTCCAAATTTGTTTAAAATTTGTAAAAATTTGTTTACTACTCTCTTCTCTAAATACTCTATTACACACTGAAGGCAGAGTAGTAAATAATGTTTCTTATTCCAGATCTCACTGAGCAAATAACAGGACAAATAAATAATACTATATAAACTGAATGAGTTTATATAATGACAATAAAACACAGTGACAAAAAAGAAGACTGAGCTATTGAATTGTATGTCAGGGTAGAATAACTATTTTATATGCCCCTAAGTGTGGAATATTTGACAAGACTTATCTGGGTCCAAATCTTTTCAGACGCTCAGTATCAAGTCAATGCCATGTTAAACTGTGATTTCTCTTTTAACAAAATATCTGCTGGTTTATTGCTATAAATCGAATGTCTTATTTTCCCCTCACTCTCTTTGTTATTTTTTTCTCATTTGGAATTGCCTTCTTTTTATGCCTTCTTTCATATTTGTATACTTTTTAGCAGATTATTTCTTTCCCCTCACACTATGGACAACTATCAGTTGACATAGAGCTCTGTTGAATGACTTGCTATATACACAGAATGTATGCAGATATGACACAAGAAGCTTAAATGACTCCTACCAATCATGGTGAGAAGAACATGTCCAAGCTGTCCCTGGTCCACTGAGGATGACAGTTACATAGGCAGACTTGAATTGAAGTCAAGGTCAAGTGAGATGAGCTTGAAGCAAAGCTGTCAGCCCAACTCAGCTCAGAACACAGATCACATGCAGATCTGTGAGGGTAAGGACAAACACTTTTTCCAGTAAATGTCTGAAGTGTGGTGTGATTTATCATACACTGTTGTGGCAATGGTGACTAATGGATGCTCCTTTCTCTTCCGCTTCCTGTCATCTGACCACACTTACTCATCTAAAAAAAAATATTAACAGTTTTTGAAGCCAAGTTCAAGGTAAATATCTTACATAAAGCTATTTGTTACAAACTATAGCTCTTACTGTCTGCGATTCTTGAAATTCACTTATTCACAGAGTATTTTCTACAAAATTTAACAATTATTTTCTTTGCTTTTTAACATGGTATTTATTTTTCTTACATTGTAATTCAATCTCTTTATGGCTGTTTTATATTTCACAAAGATGCTTCACTGATATTTTCCATTCTATATGAACTTTAATGATGCGACCTTGACACTGTATTGATTCCTTCCTTTGAATGTGGGGAGGCTTGTGACAAGATTATAACCAATGCAGTGGAAGTAGTGCTATATGAGTAGAAAGGTTGCCTCAGAAAAGGTGATGGACCTGAGTTCTGAGCCATTTACTTAGAGTCTTATAAAGCTATTTAAGAAGTTTGACCACTCCAAGCAGTCACATTTTGAGATCAGAACCTCATAACAGGGCATGTGAAGTCTCACCAGACAACCAGCTTCAGCTGCCAGACATACATAAATAAACATTCAATTGATTTCAGTCCTGGTTTGCACATCAATATCAGTTATTTAGTTTTCCCAGCAAAACAAATCATACCTGCTGTATCTTCTTCAAGTTCTTGATCCACAAAATCTATGAAGGTAAAATATAATTGTTTTAAACAATTACATTTTTGAAGTATTTTTATCAATCATAGTAGAAATTTCACTGATCTTGAATTTGGAGGGAATGGGGTAGGTATTATAATTCTTTTGTTCCTATGTAGTCCTCTGGTGCAAATGAGGGAGAAAAATTGCTCTACCATCTCATAAACCTTCTTCAACCAAAGAGAAGCTTCACCAAGTTACCATCATTCCCCAAACTGAGACTTCAAATATGACCAATCTGTAGCAATTGAGATTCTTTGGTAGGAATAAAGTAATTATTATCTAGTCACCTTCCTTTATTTTATACCTTCTTCTTCAAAGTTGCTTATAAATTATAATGATTTCTAATATTAGAGTCAAAATCTAGAAAAAAGGAATTTTCTTTAATCTTTTTAATTTAGGCTTTTGCCCCATCTGCACATTATTCCTAAAATTTGGGTTTTTCACTCAAATGCAACTGTATTAAAATGTGCTCTGTTTTCTTTTACATTTTTGGTACCAGGGATTGAACTCAAATGTGCTTAACCACTGAGCCATATCCCCAGATCTTTTAATTTTTTTTTTTTTTTTAATTTTGAGACAAGGTCTTGGGAAAGTGCCTCAATCCTCACTAAGTTACTGAGGCTGTATTTGAACTTGCTATCCTTCCACCTCATCCTCAGAGGTGCTGGAATTATAGGTGTGCACCACCACACCCAGCTAAATGCACTTCTCTCTTTTGCCATGCTTTCAACTCTCTTGAGGCCTTCCTTGAGATCTTCTCTATTAAAGGAAGGTGGGTGAATGCAAGAGTTGTACCAGCTTTCAGGGATTCATTAGTCAAATACCACTAAATAGATGATCTATTAAATTGTAATGATAAAACTCATAAAGCATTAGTTAAATAGTTGATTACCAACAACCAAAGTTTATTCTTTGGGAACAAATAAAAATAATAAAAAGATAACAGCATCTAGACTTTATTGAGAATTTCCTAAGCAAGAGCCTTTCTAACCTCCACCCCGTCTTGAATGTGTTCTGTCCCAAAAAACCTGTGAGGAAGCTTCAGATAATACTGTAGAGAGATTATTTATATTTGGGACATGAGAAAATTAAGAAGTAATAATTATTCTAGGTCACACAACCAATGAGAAGCAGCACCAGAATAAATCCAGGCTATCCAACCAGAATTATGTCTTCAGCTTACATTTTGCTGAAACAGGAAGTACATTGTTTAGGAAGCTGATTGTTTCCATCTTCAAGCACATTCAGAGTGACCAGAGTTTTACCCAATTGGAAGACCAAATGTGGGACCAAGAAAATATTTCACTTAGGAAGTTTTTTTTTTTTTTTTAATCATTGAAAGTATAGATTTAAAATTATTGGTACAAAGTCAAAGGGTTTGTTGAGGTCACATAATGGATTTTTTTTTTTTTTTCGAGATGGGACTAAATGTAAAGACAAGTTGTTTAATGTAAATTTAATGGTTTTTTTTTTTTAATGTTTTGATCTTCTGGTTGATTGCATATGGTATGTGAATGGATGTTTCACTTCCCATACTTTAGTACTTTTGATTGACCTACAGAAAAAAATTGAAGGAGACTTAACCTCAGCATGAACATAATATTTATTCATAGCATAGTGCTGAGGGACTTTAAACAGAATACATAGTGAAGTGAATTATTTGAAGGCAGGAGATAACAATATCAGATATGTAGTCATTCACTACAATAATGCAGTTAGCTATGATAAAATTTCTAGTAAATTAAGGTAAACTGTCAAAGAAAACATATTGGGAGATTATATAAGATAGAACTTTTATCAACTGTAAATATTACTGCATGTTTCAATATGTTGTCCACTGATTACAGAGGCTACTTTATATAATGTTATTACTTTCTCTGCTTCACAAACTAATTTAAATTTGTCATTGGGCATTAAAAAATGCTGTGGCAGAGACTTTGAGAGACTTTAGCATTTTTTCTCTGCTTTGTGAAAAACTTTATAAATTTTAACTTTTTATTATTTGTATTTCTAATAAACTTGTTAATGTATAACATGGTTTCTAGGAAAATTTGAGAACTGTTTATTCCTTATACAATTAAATGGAGAACTATTATTATTGTATAATCTGACAATGAATAACATCAATTCAAGACCTTGCTAAGTCCCTCAAGAAATAAAAATTTGAAATTATATATGAAAATTTTCATATGAAAGTTTTCAATGTAATAATATTGATATACCTACTCATGACAAAGAAGATTGCACAATTATATATTTTTGACAAAGTGATAAACTAGCATATATTTACTTCATTTTAAGAGTTTTACCTTAAATTTTCAAATACACATATATAAGGAAATGTTTAATTTAAATACTTACCAGAAATGTAATAAGTGAAGATACTGAATGTTAGTAATGGAGAAATTTTATTGAAATTTTTTTTTTGCCCAAATAACTGATTTTAAGTTGTGTCTTCTGTTTCCATGTTCTGTAGAATTGAACCAGTTCTAGTGTTTGGGAAGAGGGCTAATATTTGGACTCTGATTTAAAGATGGGGGTAAGGTACAAAAATGATTGCAGTACTTGTTGTACCTGTGAAATTGTCTTACTGTAAGTGGAAAACTTAAGCCCACTTCTGTGTAGAATATTAGAACAGACTAGCTTTTCCCATCAGTCTTCCCCAGGCTCTTCCTATTGCAATGAATGCACCTTCATTTCCTTTTTAAACCATCCTTTTCCTCTCCACTTGCATTATTCTTGTGCCTCTCTTCTGTTTACTCACTTCACTTACCTTTATCATACAAGAACTTACTTACCTTTGAAAATAATGCATTATGATAAAGAAAATGTACGTTTTACACATATATTCAAGCACTTTATACAGACAGAAGAGGAGAAACAATTATTTGTTAATATTGAGTTTGGAGCAATGGCATTAACAAAAAAAGAAAACTATCAATCATTAGAAATAGTTGGTGAGAAACAAGGCCCTCAGGGCAATGAAAAAATCCTGAATTGTAGACTGGATTATGTGTTTTGGCCAAATTGCATAAATCTATTGAAATAGTGAATAAGGAAAATAATAATTTAGTATAGTAAATTCAATGAATCAGAAGTTAAAAAACTTAAAAATTCAATGAAATTCTAGTTAATACTTAATTTAGGAACTGCTGGCTAAATTAGAAAATTTATCATTATCTCTAATTAATATGAAGTTGTTGGCATAATTGCCTCCTTTTCATAAAGGCTGAATACAATGTAAACAATCATCATGCCCTAATAATGGTATTTCTCCAGTTTCTGGAATTTTGATTGTGAAAACAAATAACAAGTTTTTGTTGCTTCCAGAATAGTCCACACATTAAAGGATAATGATGGAGAAATTGGTTTTGTCAATTGTATTAGTTCAATATGAGTCTCACCATGCAATCGTTTATTGAAGTATGCATTCATTCAGGAGATATTCATTAAGTGTCTCCTCTTTGGAGTGGTGGAGATACAGTGGTGAACAACACATAGAAATGTGTACCCTCGAAATAAATAAGGAGAGCATCAAGCAAGTAGTCACAATTTTGAGGATCATCACAAGTATGCATGCAAACATTATTGGGGGACAGGTAGTTTGATCTCTATTGCAGGTAAAACAGATCCTTTGATGTACAATTCTTGGAAAAATTTCTAATGAAACTTAAAAATATTTTAACATAAAACTAGAATATTTTTTTAACGTTAGCTTATTTGCATGCTACAAGAAATATCAGGATTATGTGTATCAAGGGTGTTTCCAGAGATAATTGCCACTGGGATCCTAGCACTGAGCGGCAAAGACCTATCCTGAATGTATCCTGCAGGTGGCACCATCCAGGTGGCTGTAGTCCCAGAAAGAACAAAAAGCAGAAGCCAGGGGATATAGATCACTTGCCACAGTGCTTGTCTCATATGCATAAGGCCCTGGGTGCAATCCCCAGCACCAAAAACAACAACAACATCAACAACAATAACAAAAACACTCTTCCTGAGTGGGTGTACTTTTGCTGTTGCTATTGCCCATGGACATCACACTCCAAATTCTTTGTCCTTGGCACCTAGACTTATAGCAGGGACTCTGTAAAGGACTCCCACACCTTCAGCCTGCATCGTTGATCCCTCTTTTTCTGAGATTTCCAGATTTTATTATTGAATAGCCACTGGTTTCCTTGGATCTCTAGTCTGCAGAAGGCCATTTTGAGACTATTCAGCATCTGATCATGTAAGCTAATCTAATAAACTCCCTCTTACAATTACATATACGTTCTATTAATTCTATCTTCTGGAGAAACTTGACTAAAACAAACACTTAAATGAAAAATTTGGAATTCTTTAAAACTAGTTTATCATTCGAATTTGTGTTTTTACCAACTGAAAATTTTGTATGTGCTCCTTCCTCAAATCTCCCTGCAAAGAAGAGGAGTTGATAAAATACCTGCAGTGTTGGATGACTATATAATCCATTATGTGCTTGTAGCATCTGTGATCTGACAAATGGTGGTTGAATTATGATCATTCACCTTTCTCCCAAAATTGTCAAGAATTTTTATTTTTTATTAGGTTAAATTTTTATTTTTTATTAGGTCTTATTAGGTACTACCTCTTTGCCATTATTCCAATATTTTCTTTATATAAAGAATTATTAGATAAGAAACATAATATCCTATTCTCAGAGTCTCAGGACCCTTACTTATATCTGCAAATATTAGTGAAAAACATTTTAAAAAGCTGCATTAGTTTACACTAAAGATTAAATAACAGATCTGTTTTCTACATGATGTGAGAAAATAATGTTTTCTCTATATGAGCAGATTATCGATTTAGAAACAAATTATAATATTGATACTAGTAAAACAGAATACAATAGAGGGAAATAATTACAAAGATTATTCAGCCCATTTTATAAAGTGTGGTTCCAATGCTTCCTGCATTAGGAAAATGATATTTATTTTGAGAAATATGCCACCACATAGAGGTGCTTCTGAAATAAACTTCTATTTGCAAGATTTGGATCAAGAAGCTTATGTCATAAATATTCAATATATAGAGAAGGAGATATTCTCTATTTTTCTGATCTTCACAAGATCATATCTATTAGATTATAACCAAGGGTTAATAACAGAACACTGTTGTCATTGTTAAATCATTGGTTCAGATTGATTCCCATTGGGTTATTTAGTAGGCAAGGCCATGAAATACAATTGAATATCGCAGCACTGTATTCCCTACACTCTTGAAGTTATCACTAATCACCTCTAATAACAGAGCTCTTTACTTTCAAAAATTGTATTCAACACATTGTCTATGCTAAATGTACACATTCAAAAAAAAGTATCAAGGTTATTTTATGTACTTGGAAAAAACCGTGATATATGTGCACCACAAAATTGCAACACACATATTTTATATGCTTTATTCTATTGTGGTACATATGTATTACCTGGTCTTATTCTTTGAGGAGATCAGAGTACAACAAACATAATAACAAATAAACATTTGCTATGTGATATGGGCTATATTAGAATATATAGATGGTTCTTAAACAAGGAAATTTAAACAAAGGAATTTAAATCAGACTTCTAAGTAGAAAATTAGAAATTCTTTAAACAAGGGAATTTAAATCAGACTTCTAAGTAGAAAATTAGAAATTCTTCCCAAGGAATGGGACATTGAGAGGAAGGATAGTATTTATTAGGAGTAGGATAACGGGAAGGTATTTCAGGGAAAGGAAACAACACATAGGAAGTCATGGACTCAGAAAATGGTATTTTTTTTTTAGAAGGCTGCAAGTAAAGTGTCAAAGCTAGAAGAACATACAGATGAATTGGAACACTATATGTCTATGTGTTGAACTAAGGAGTTCAGCAGAGGATCATTGAAGACTTTAAAGAAGAATGGTGTAATGATCAAACTCTAGTGGCTGAGTAGAGAATTACAGGGAAAGAACAGGGCTTTGCTTGGCAGGCTAGTACAATGCCTCCTGGGAGAAATCTTAAAACTGGATCAAAGTCTGTAGTGCTTAATTTTCTTGAGTGATGAACTCCTTAGGAAATCTGGGGAATGTTGTGCACTCTGGCCTTGAATACTAGCATATCTCAGTAATTATATGAAAATAGATTGCAGGGGTTGCTCTTAAAAGAAAAATTAAATGTCGGTAAAGGAAAACACATTGCATGCCTCTGGAGACTGCAGGCTGCTGAGTTATATGTATAATGCAGCATGTGGGAAGTGTGTATTGGTGCTAATCAGTATGGGAATGGCAGGATAAAAATAGACTAAATAGAGAATGAAAATTACTTCTAATGAAATAAATTTAAAAACTAAATTCCATAGAGGAAAAATCAGAAATTTTAAATGACTAAACCTTAACCAAAAGAATGAATAGACAGGTCAACCAGGTCTACTACCAACTACTTTAGGAAAAAATTAATGAAAACTTTATAAATTGTCAAATATATGTTGTCCACCCATTTCTCTTTCTCCTAAAATAAACAGTCCCAGAAAGCTTATTTATCAAGTTTATTTTATATGCTTTATTCTATTGGGTACATATGTATTACATGGTCATATTCTTTGAGGAGATCAGAGTACAACAGACATAATAACAAATAAACATTTGCTATGTAACATGTGCTATATTAGAATATATAGATATTAGAAACTGTTAAATAAAAGGTGAAAGAAATACTCATAGACCACAGAAAAAGGAGACAATCTTCTATATTGTTTTTATATAAGAAGCATAATATTTATGCAAAAGGCTAACAGTGAAATTTTGAGAGATATTACAAATCAGTATCAATATAAACACTGCTAACAAAAATCCTGAGAACATTTTAGCAACGTAATCCCGTGTAGTATAACTTCAACAATTAAGATTTATTCCAAAAATGGGAAGGTGATTTTGATACTTAAAAATTAAAGATATCTAGAGAGAGAAATCATACAACCATAACTACATATGTTTGATTAAACATACATTTTAAAAACATTTTTAGTTGTAGATGAACACAATACCTTTATTTTGTTTATTTAGGTTGTTTTTTTTTTTTAAATGTGGTGCTGGGGATCAAACCCAGTGCCTCATGTGTGCTAGGCAAGTGCTCTACAGCGAGCCATAACCTCAGCCCTAAACATGCATTCTTATAAACAGTACAATACTTTCTTTAATATAGGAAATATGCATACCTCAATGTAAATACCAATATTATGCTTATAATGAAAAATAATGTACATCAAATTGAAGTCAGTAAAAGACAATATGTTTATGATCACTACTGATATTTTATTTTCTGCATTCTAATAATGATTTTGATTTCCAACACTACTAATATTTTAACAGCTCTTAACGCTATTGTATGTGAAGAGAATCACATATAGGAAAATTAATACTCTATGAAGAAGGCTAAATATTTACTTATTTATAAATTTTATTTACTCTATAACTTCATCAGAAATTCAGGTATACCTGAGTATATTATTTCCCCAGCAGTGCAGATTAAATAATTAATATAACTCTCCACACAGTGCTTATTGTGGGTCACAATTCCTCCAAGTACTCTACATCTCTTAATTTATTTAATATTCACGACAATCTTGAGTGAGGTGAAACTAAGAGGAATGGAGTAATTTGTCCAAGATCACATAGTAACCAGTTGTAGAAATGGGATTCAGCATGGTCTCTGTGAGCTCACAACTGGCTTTCCTGTAGTAGCAGATTTGTGATTATCTCCATCAAGATTAGTCACTCTGTTTTAAATTAAGCTATTAATACCACTAATTTTTCCCACTGGTGTATACAATTTTCTTTGGAAATCCCTTTAAAATTATGTGTTCATTGAGTGATTTTCTCCCACTGTTCTTTTTTAAAACATCAAAATGAGCCAATTCTTGATGTTTCCAAACTGAGAAATTATTTTTCTTCTAAATTGGAAAGAAATCACTTTCTTCCTGAACTAAATCCCTAGAAGTTTTACTTTTCTGAAAATATACTTTCGACTGAAGATTCAACATAGAGATAATAATAGCCAACTCAATATCTACATCATAAGGTTCTTGAACTGTTGTGCACTCTAAGATCACATCACTATAGAACCTGTTCAAAAACATTTTTTGAATTATGATCATTTTCATGCATTTATTCATGCACACACTACCTATATACCCATCCCTAAGTGATATATAGTATTATGTTGTATATGCTTAAAATTTGAGTAAATAAATAGTAATAGAAATAGAAATAGAAATCTTTGACTTCCTACTTACATCAAGATCATGCAGACTGAAGTGCAGAACAGACATAGGCAGTGACTCCCAATCCGCCATAACACAGAAAGGAAACATTGAAGTAACAAGATCTCTGAGAGGTAGGTGACAAAATAAATGCTCTAAGGTCCAATATTACAAAGTCCAAGACCTGGAGAGACTTGAAGATTGGTTACTGAAGTAGAGAATAAGTGCAGATTTCCTCAACCCCAAACCCAGACCAGAGTGTGTGTGTATGTCGGGGTGGGGTGGGGTGGGAGGAGATAGGTAACAGAGGAAGAAGGAGAGAGAAAGAGGCAGCAGAAAAGCACATAATCTCACCCCCTTAACAACATTTGGACAGAAAGGCAGAAAACAATTAAAATGTGATGGGAACAGTGGTGTCCTTGAAGTAGATCAAGCAGTATTAGAATGAAATCATGAACAGAAAGTCCTGGCACCACAGTCATTTTGTGGAGTCCACAGTTGACCAGTCACCCTTTAAATCAACACAAATTAAACCAGAGAACCCCTGCAGTGGGTTAAGAATCTGGTTAGAAAGAACTTGTCAAGGGATTGATACTAGCTACAAGTCTCTGAACTCCCCTCCCCCTCCACAGTAACAAGGGGAGCAGGTGGAGCAGCGCACCCCGGAAGTGCTCACAACTTTGCACTTCCAGGGTGGGCTGCTCCAACTCCTCACAGCTGCCAGGGAAGCGTGGGCAGAGACCGAGCAGATGCCCACACTTCTGGGTGGTAGAAGTCAGAGATCTGAGTAGTAAGGCAGTTTTGACTCTTAAGCAGTGGAAAGGGAAACAGGGGCTGTTAGAACTGATGCTATGGTGTGGTGAGCCGCTTCTGCCGTTTCTGCAGAGTATGGTCGCCATTACAAGATGGCGCTGGCTCCGCTGTGGTCTGTGACAAATAACTCCTTATTTGGGAGAGTTGGCGCGTGGTTTTTCACCACCCTATGAGAAAGCTCCACGTGGCAGCTTCGCATTGGGGCTTGAGATGCTTCATTAAGGCTGGGAGGGGCATCCGAGGGGGAGAAGAAGAAATATCAAGGGCCTGAATAAACTGCTGAAAGAAGATTCCTGAGTTGCGTCTTCCTTGCGGGCAAGGGGTCGAAACACTATGGTCCATTACCTTCTCTCAAAGTGGAAGTTTCCTAAGTCCTAAGAAACCTGGAGGGACTCTTCCCTGATCACAGTCCACAGTCTGCATGAGGCCAACCCAGAAGGAAACTGCCTGTATATTCAGGAGCATTGAGAGATAGTTCCCCAGATCATGGCAGAAGCTGGTAGAAGGCCATGACAATAAAGTGCCTGAATCCCTAAAAACCTTAAAAGGAAAGTGCCCAGATTATTACAACAGCCAGTGTGATGTTGATCTAAGTGGAAAGTCACCTGTGTCCAAGGCAACGGAGAGCAACAGCCCCCAGCCTGACATGGCTCCCAGCTGACCTGACTCCAGCCTGACCCTCAGCCACAAAGGCTGAAAGACAGGACACTGCATACTGGCTGAACCCAGCCTCAGTCCAATCAGCAGAGGGAATTGGAAACCCCTGTTTTCAACCTAGGGTAGTGGAAACTAGAACCCAGGTGAACAGGTTGAGTCCCTTTAGTAGTAAGGACAGTATCTGAGTGAGCTGTGTAGGATGGAGGGAGCATTTCTGCACCCCCAGAGTGCCTATGGGGAATTCACAACCATATAAGCTGTGCTGATAGACAGCTGCCAGACTTCCCACCATCATGAAAAGATTCTGTAGAGGAAAACAGGTACATGGTGACCCACAGTAATAACAGTTACTATCCTGCATCCTGAACTGCACACTATTGAAACAACAGACAGAGACAATACCACATTCTCTAAGCTGTCAATCACAGGTCCCTGAGCTCAGAGATCAGAACCAGCTGGTGGGAAGTCCATAGCAACTAGATAAGTGGTTACTGTGTTCCAGCACCTCTGGAGGGACCCAAAGTCAAAGAACGATGCACATCTTCTAAATGTCCCAAATCCTAAAGAAATCCAAACCAATATTCAACAAGAATATTCTTCACCATGGCAACATCAACTGTTATCATATATATCATTCTTTATCTTGATTAATAGTTGTTACCCTAATAGACACTATTGTACCTTCAACCCATTTGAATGTATTTCTTCTAATGGTTTAGAATATTTTTTTAAAGAGAGAGAGAGAGAGAGAGAGAGAGAGAGAGAGAGAGAGAGAGAGAGAGAGAGAGAGTTGTTTTCAATATTTATTTTTTTTAGTTTTTGATGGACACAACATCTTTATTTTATGTGGTGCTGAGGATCAAACCCAGCGCCCCGCATATGCCAGGCAAGAGCGCTACCGCTTGAGCCACATCTCCAGCCCTAATGATTTAGAATATTAATCAGAATCAATCTGTCTTGTTTTCTTAGCCCTAGTTTATTTTTGTTCCTTATAGCCCCTGTTCTCCCTCTCACTTTGTGTGCTACTAACCCCCTATCTGCATTTTTCTTCTTTCTATCTTGGAGTATATTATTCTTTTCTATATTTTCTTTCTTTTTTTCTTTTACTCTCTCTTTTGCCCAATCTTTCTTCTTCCCTATTTCAGTCATCAAATAATGTTATAGCACTTTTACTGAACATAATACTAATTTTTCAATGTGTTTCAAAATTTACTATAAGTTTATAACTGGATTAGAGTAACTGTGGAGAACAATAAGGTTTCTCTTTTCATAAGGTTGAATGATATGTGGCTTGGCTCTGAAGTGATTGTCGTCAATAGGGTTCAGTGGCTTCTCTCAAAGTGGTAATGATACTGGGAATAGCAGAAGCCATATATTGACTTAAAATATCAATACCTGGATATTTGCCCAATGCAGGTCTCTTGACAGAAGGAAGCTTTGTCAGACAAACAGTGCTTTCTTAAAAGAAGGAACAATAATCATCCCAATAGATAGGTATAAATATAACCAATATGAAAAAGCAAGAGAACAAACCACCACACACAGCCCATAACACTTCAACAACTGACTCCATCAACACCACAGTGGAGGAAATATCAGAGAAGGAATTTAGAAAGTTCATAGTTAAAATGTTCAATGAGATAAAAAAAAAAGTTAAATTAGAGAGAAAATACAGGAAATGAAAGATCACTTCAATAAAGAGATAGAGATCCTGAGAAAGAACCAAACAGAAATATTGGAAAGGAAAGACTCAATAAACCAAATTAAAAGTTCATTTGAAAATATCATCAATAGATCATACCACTTCTTCCAAGATAGATTTTCAGAACTCAAAGATAAAATATATAATTTTTTTCTCCTTTGGGTACTGGGGCTTGAACTCAGGGGCACTCAACCACTGAGCCACATCCCCAGCCCTATTTTGTACTTTATTTAGAGATAGGGTCTCACTGAGTTGCTTAGCACCTTGCTTTTGCTGAGGGTGGCTTTGAACTCAGGTGGCCTCAGCTTCAGCCTCAGCCTCCTGAGCCATTGTGATTACAGGTGTTAGCCACCACACCCAGCTAAAACATATAATCTTGAAAATAAAGTTTACCATTAAAAAATGTTAAGAGACCATGATCAGAATTTTAAGAAACCAGGATAACATCAAGAGACCAAATTTAAGCATCATTGGGGTAGATAAAGTTTCTGAGATACAAACTAAAGAAATGCACATTCTTCAATGAAATACTATTAGAAATATTTCCAAATAATAGGAATGAAATGGAAATTCAAATGTAAGAGACATATAGAACTCCAAATAGAAGAGCAATAGATCTATTTAAAAACACATAATGAAAATGTCTAATATAAGGAAAAATTTCATGAAGAAGAAATTAAAAATAAAAATGAAAACTAGCATAGGGAGGGATTACACTAGAAGAATAATCAATTAAAGGAGACACAAATATAAATTAAACATCAGAAATAAATCAAAATGGCAGGAAATAAAAATCATCTCTCTATGATAACATTGTATGTAAATCATTTAAACTCTTCAAGCAAATGACATAGATTGCAGGTTGCATTATAAAACAAGATCCAATAATATTAAGAGACACACCTTGCAAACACAGACATCAACAGATTGAAGGTGAAAGGACAGAAAAAGATAAACCATGAAAATTGTACCTGCAGACAAGCAGGGGTAGTCATTATCATATCAGACAAAGTAGTCTTCAAGCCAGGATTAATCAGAAGGAACAGAGATTATCCCTTGATACTGGTTAAGGGAATCATACAACAAGAAATTATGATAATAGTAGATATTTATTCCCCAAAGAATGGTGCATCTGGCTACATAAAACAAAATCTCAATATTAAGAATCAAACAGACCACAATGCAATAATACAGTGTGACTTCAGCACACCTCTCTCACCACCAGATGGATCATCCAGACAAAATACGATTACTCAGATCTAAAAATATTATTAACCAAATGGACCTACACATATCTATAGAATGTTTCATCCATCAATGACCCAATTCACCGTCTTCTCAGTACTTCATGGAAAATTTTCTAAAGTAGATTATATTTTAGGTTACAAAGCAAATCTAAGCAAATATTTTTTTCTTTCATTCCATCAAATCATAATGGAGTGAAATTAAAAACCAATGACAAGAGACAATACAGAAACCACCCTTACACCTGGAGACTAAATAATACACTCTCGAATGATGAATGTAAAATAGAAGAAATCAGGGGAAAATTTTTAAAAATTCTCACAAATAATGAGAAGAGTGATACAAAATATCAAAATCTTTGAGACAGTATGAAGGCAGTTTTAAGATGAAAGTTTATAACACTGAGTTCATACACTAAAATATTAGAAAGATACCAAAAAATAATCTAACATAACACCATAAGGCTATAGAAAAAGAAGAACAAACCAACACCAAAGTTAGTAGAAAATAAAAATTAATTAAAATCAGAGCTCAAATCAATGAAATAGAGAGTAAAAAAATAAATAAAAAGGATGAATGAAGCAAAGAGTTGAGTTTTTGAAAGGATGAACAAGATTGAGTTAGGCAAATTAAGCAAAGTAGAAGACTCAAATAAATAAAATTAGATATGAAAAGGAAATGTCATCAGAGACACTACTGAAACCTAGAGGATTACCAGAAACGATTTTGAATATTTGTATTCCAATAAACCATAAAATCTTGAAGATATTGGCAATTCCTACAGACATATGACCTACTCAAATTGAACCATGAAGATATAAAAACCTAAACAGATCAATATAAAGTAATGAAGTTGAAATAGCAATCAAAAGCTTTCCAAAAAAGAAAGCCCAGGACTAGATGGATTCTTAGCCAAGTTTTATTAGATCTTGAAAGAAGAAATTAACACCAATGCTCCTCAAATTATTCTATGAAACAGAAAGGGAGGGAACACTGCCAAACTTATTCTATGAAGTCAGTATCACCTTTATATCAAAACCAGACAAAGACACATCAAGGAAAGAAAACTTCAGGCCAGTTCCTTTGATGAATATAGATGCAAAAATGCTTAATAAAATACTGTCAAACCACATACATAAACACATTAAAAATAGTGTACCATGATTAAGTGGGTTTCTTTCCAGGGATGATAGGTTGGTTAAACATACACAAATCAATAAATGTGATTCACCACATAAATTGAGTTAAGGTTCAGAATCCAGAATTATCTCAGTAGATGCAGAAAAAGCATTTGACGTAGTCCAGCATCCATACATGTTTAAAATACTAGAGAAACTAAGCATAGAAAGAATTTACCTCAATATCGTAAAGGCTATGTATGGCAAACCCAAGACCAAATTCATGCTGAATGGAGAAAAACTGAAAGCATTTTCTCCAAAAACATGAACAAGGATGTCCACTATCACCACTCTTATTCAACATAGTCCTTGACACTCTATCCAAAGAAATCAAGCAAGAGAAGTAAATTAAAGGAAGAGAAACAAATAGGAAATAAAAAGAGTTCAAATTACCTCTATTTGCTGTAGACGTGAGTCTTTATTTAGAAGGCCCCCAAAAAACTCCATCAGAAGACTTCTAGAGCTGGTAAACAAATTTAGTAAAGTATCAGGATACAAGATCAATATATGTAAATCATTCACTTGCTTGAATCTGCTGAAAAGTGATTAGGAAAACTCATTCACAATAACTTCAAACAAAACAAAAACAAAAACAGGCTGGGAATATAGCTCAGTTGGTAGACTGCTTGCCTCACATGCACAAGGCCCTGATTCGATAGTTCAATCCCCAGCACCACAAAAAACCCATCACCACCACCACCACCAACAACAACAAAACCTCCATCAAACTTGGGAATTGATCTAGTGAAAAATGGAAAAAAATCCTCTATGATGAAGATTATAGCACTGAAAAAATAAATTTAGGAAGAATTTAGAAGATGGAAAGACCCTCCATGTTCTTGGATAGGAAGAATTATTATCAAAATTTCATACTATCAAAAGCATTATATAGTTTCAATGCAATTCCCGTCAAAATACTAAAGACAGTCTCCTCAGAACTAGAAAACAGCAAATATTTGTTTGGAAAAATAAGAGACCCAATATAGCCAAAGCAATCTTTAGCAAGAAAACTGAAGCAGGAAGTATCACAATACTAGACCTCAAATTATATAGTGAATTCTTCACAGCTCTATTGGATGATGATATAGAGTATAAAAGCAAATGGATTTTTTAGCCTAAGCCATGACTAATTCTCCTAGCTTTCACAGTATTCATTCTTTCTCTCTTATTGAATTGTTTGTAACACTTCAACTTGTCAAGATAGATACAGTTTTGGATGCCTACCCAAATCTTCACAACTTCAGTGTTATCTTTGGCCTACGTACACGAGTAAATTAAACAGGAAGAAAGTCATAACAAGTGAAATTTTCTATTTTTAACTTTAAAAAATAAGAACAATTTCTTCCAACTGTATAGTGTTCCTATAAACATCAACAAAAAACTTAAGTATTTTACAGCTGATTATTTTCTATTCTTAGTTCTGGAAAATGTGACTTAGTATGTTTGAAATTGGTATTTTGCTAGTACTTTAAAGTTTCACATAAATAAAGAAGAGCTTAATCCTGGCTGAAAGGATATGAAATTTCATCAGGTTTTAGGCCAAGGGAATTAGGAGACTGTGCTATATGTATTTTTTTATTTAAATATTTTTTGAAGAGTTTCAGTTACATAGCCAAATTGAAAGGAATGTAAGAAATTTCCCACATATCCCCCACTTTCACACATACATAGGCTATCCCTTTATCAGTATCCCCCACTAGTGTGGTACCTTTGCTAAAATTGATGAACATACATTGACACATCATCATTACATGTCTATGGTTTAACAACCCAGATGCACTTCAATAGATGAATGGATAAAAAAAAATGTGGCATTTATACACAATGGAGTATTACTCTGCACTAAAAAATGACAAAATCATGGAATTTGCAGGGAAATGGATGGCATTAGAACAGATTATGCTAAGTAAAGCTAGCCAATCCCTAGAAAACAAATGCCAAATGTCTTCTTTGATATAATGAGAGCAACTAAGAACAGAGCAGGGAGGAAGAGCAGGAGGAAAAGATTAACATTAAACAGAGACATGAGATGGGAGGGAAAGGGAGAGAAAAGGGAAATTGCATGGAAATGGAAGGAGACCCTCATTGTTATACAAAATTACATATAAGAGGTTGTGAGGGGAATGGGAAAAAAACAAGGAGAGAAATTAATTACAGTAGATGGGGTAGAGAGAGAAGATGGGAGGGGAGGGAGGGGGGATAGTAGAGGATAGGAAAGGGAGCAGAATACAACAGTTACTAATAGGGCATTTTGTAAAAATGTGGATGTGTAACCGATGTGATTCTGCAATCTGTATTGGGGGTAAATATGGGAGTTCATAACCCACTTGAATCTAATGTATGAAATATGATATGTCAAGAGCTTTGTAATGTTTTGAACAACCAATTAAAATAATAAATTAGATTTCACTCTTGGGGTTGTACATTTTGTGGGTTTGGACAAATATGTGATATCTACTCATAATTTTAGTATTACACAGAATAATTTCAATGCCTTAAAAAATCCTCTGCTTTTAATTAAAATAAATACATTGATATGTTTAATAATGTTCTTTGTGTGTGTGTGTGTGTGTGTGTGTGTGTGTGTGTGTGTATGAGAGAGAGAGAGAGAGAGAGAGAGTGACCATGAAGCATGTTTCCCTTTTGTGTCTTTGAGATAGAACAAAATTTTTATTTAGGAGAAGATCCGAGCTCTGACTGCAAAAGAACTATCCCATATGATTTAAACCACATGGCTCTACTTTTCCAAGAGTAAAGTCCTATTTGTGTAGCTTCCCAAAATATTTTCTGGTAAACAAGAATTAAAAGATGACAGCTTCTCACTCATGATTCCACAACAGGAGATGAATTCTTTAGTTTTGTTCTGGAATGGTGTCATTGGGTGCATTGTCTCCTAAAATTATGATGGTTTTTCCCCAACACACACAAATTATACACATTTATGGGGTAAAGTGTGATCATTTGATTATACAATGCTAATGATCAAATCAGGGCAATTTGTATTTCTTCGTGTTGGTAACCTTCAAACTTCTCTCTTGTTATTTTAAGACATTTAATAAACTGTTGTGAACTATAATTACCCTCCTGTGCTATAGAACTCTGAATTTATTCCTCTATATAATTGTATTTGATTCATTATTTGACTTCTTTCTATCTTCCCTCCATCTATGCTTCCTAACCCCTAGTGAACACTATTCTACTCTCTATTTTTATGAAACAAACTTTTTAAAATTTCCATATATAAGTAAAAACATGAAGTATTTTCCTTTCTGTGCCTGGCTTATCCCTGTAATATAATGTCCTCCAGTTTCAACAATATTGCCATAAACTACAGGATTTCAATCTCTTTTTTTGTTGTTGCTGATAGTTCATTGTGTATAAATATCACTTTTTCTCTATTATTATCTGTTGATGGATACCTTGGTTGATTTCATATCCTGGCTATGGTGAATAGTACTGCAATAAACATTGGAATGAAGGCATCTGACTGTGGTTCTCATTCAAATGGAGTATCATTTTTTCCATTTCCTTGTGTCTTTATCACTAAAGTGACTTTCTTATAGGCAGTATATAGTCACATGCTGATTTTTTTTGGTACACTCACCCAGTCTATATCTTCTATCTGTGGAATTTAATCCACTTACATTCTAGATTATTATTGTTGGGCAAGAACTTAGTGCTATCAATTTGTAAATTTTTTTCTGGTTGTTTTGTATATCCTCTTCGTTTGTTCTTCTCTTATTGTTTATCTTTGTGGTTCAGTGGTGTTATTTATTGAAAAGATTTGATTTTTTCTTTTTTGTATAATGGTTCTACTAGTGATTTATATTCTTTGATGTATTTTAATGATAGTAATTATCATCCATTTATTTCTATTGTAAGACTACCTTAAACATTTCTTGTAAGATTGGACTAATGGTGATGAATTCCCTTAGCTTTTGCTCACCAATAAAAGTCTTTTTTCCCCTCTCTCAATATTCTTTGAAGAACAGTTTTGTTGGATATCATTGTTTGTTGACTTTTTTTTTTCATTCAGAGTTTGAATACATCATCCTGAACTCTTCTGGTCTGTAATATTCCTGCTGATAAGTCTGTTGTTAGTCTGATGAGGATTCCCTTATGTGACTTGATGTTTTTTCTCTGTCTATAGGTTGAATTTTTAAGCTGGACAGTCAAACTCTTAACACATAATACCTCTAGACTACAGACACAGCAGGTCATGCACAGCTGTAGAGGAGGGTGGCCTAGTTCTTTCCAGGAGCCCCAGGTGGTTATAGTCTCAAGATGCATCCACAGCAGCAGCCTGGATGGAAGACAGAAAAATGTGAATAGGCTTCTCTTGAGTAATACAGTGGTGTGAACTCCATGGGAGTTTCCTATATTGCAATGAGGGATTGTGGAAGCTGCAGGATTCTCCAGCAGAAAATATTTTAATTGTCTATGATATTATGGGGAGCTGCTTGGGCCTCCTTCTTGACTTTTCCCCTTATAGAAAGTCCATTTTGATACTAGGCTGATCCTAAATATGGAGATGGGGCAGTAGATGCAGAATGCTTCATTACTTCTTTATTATGTCATCTAGACTCTCTCTGCTTCTTGGCATCTCTGCTACATCACCACCAGGCTCCAGCACCCTCAAATACTATAGCTAAGCAGAAGTTTATTCTTTGTTTTGGTGCTTTCTGTGGGAGGAAAAATGCTTCATGAACCACCATCTATCTATGCATGCCCTTAGCATTTTAACCATTGTTGTTTTAAATTTCTGATTTGGTATTCCAACATCTCTGCTTGGTGTATCTTTAACCTGTGCTTCTTGCACAGGTTTTTTAGTATACTTTGTAATTTTTTTGTGTTCATAGAAACTCTCCTTTATTTTTAAAGCATGTTTCCAAATACCTTTAATGTCACACTGAGAGTTGTGGGAGTTGGGTGGGAAATTTGACTGTTAGGTTTATTCAACACAATCTACTTTTAGTATTGATCACTAATTTCCGAGATTGTAAACACACTTGATTTGTCACCATTATTTCATAGCATGTTTATACCTTGCAATTTTTACTAGGGAACTAGATAGTATATACTGGGTGAAATGTACTGTTACAAATAGGCTTCTAATAATGTAATAGTAAGTGTGGAGTTATAGGGAAAGCATTCTGTAGGCTAATGATTAGTGACCCCATGCCTCTGGACTGTAAATTTCATGTGTATTTTGTCTTTCCCCCTTTTGTTCATCATGGCTGAAGAGTGTGGTGGGGGTAATCAGGCCACATGATGATCAGAAAACAGAGAGACTCCACTTTCCAGACACAAATATACAACTCAAAGCCACCCCTCTATGAGACCATGAGACCCAAGGAATGGAGCCTGCTGTCTATGGACTGAGACCTAGGAAAACAGGAGCCCCCCCCAAATAAACTTTTCCTCCTCTATAATTGTGCTGGTTGAGTCTTTTAGTAGCAGTGCAAAAAAAAAAAAGCTAACTAAAACAACCCCACCATAATTATGACTTTTAAACTCTCAGTCTTGTTACACTGATCCTCCAGTAGTTCCTCAGTTATAGTTACAGTTAAGGCTTTCCTACCCTGTCACTTGTTCACATAGAGGTGAACATAGAGGTTCCTGCTCCTGCTGCAGGAAGTTATGATTTTCTTTGTCTGGATGTCTGTCTCTCCAATTTTGGGGGCAATGGTTTTCCTATGATCTAACTTTTCTTAGAGATCTAAGAAGAGTCATTGAATTTTCATTTCTCTCAGGCTTTTAATTTGTTAAAATGGAGAGGCAACTTCCAAGTCCCTTACATGTCAAATCAGAGACTGGAATGGAAGCCTTCTTGTTTTTGCTTTTAATAGATGTGAAGGAGAAACTCAGAACACTTTAGTTAAACTTCTTTGCCTAATTGGTAGGGTTATAAGAAAACTCACATTTTTAGTGCCTACTTTTAATGGAAAGTGTATATTTATACACTCTCTATTCAAACCATCATTAGTGTATGAGAAAAAAATATTAAGCACTTCTTAGACACAACACTTAATTTCAAAGCCTGTTTGTTTGTGGTAAAATAGTCAGAAAGCTCTGACTGTCCCATAGGCTTCCTCCAAGTCCTTCATTCTAACTTTCTGAAACTATTCAGTAGGTCCTCAATAAAGGGCAGTGTTTTAGTGAACTTTTTCATCACTGTGACCAAAATACCTGACAAGAGCAACATAGAAGAGAAAAAGTTGATTGTGGCCCATGGTTTCAGAGGTCCAGTCCATGGTTAGCCAACTCCATAGCTATAGGCCCAAAGTGAGCAGAACAGCATGGGTGAAGGGTGTGGTGGAGGAAGGCAGGTCAGCACCTGGCAATCAGAAAGCAGATGGGAGAAGGGCAGAGTGAGCATGCCTGTGTGTGCTCTACTCACCAGGGAAAAAATACAAACCCTAAAGACAACCCCCCACTAATAACTGGTTTCCTTCAGCTGCATCCTACCTGCCCACATCTACTGCCTGGTTAATCCATATCAGTGAGTTAATACACTGATTAGGTTATGCTCATAAACTAATCATTTCACCTCTGAAAATTCTTATTATCTCACACATGAACTTTTGGGGGATATCTAATATGATAACTGTAACATTCAACCCTGCCTATCTCATAATGCAAAATACATTTTATCAATTTCCAAGAACCCCATGACCATAACAGTTCCAGCATTGCCTAAAAGTCAAAGTCCAAAGTCTCCTTAGAGAGTCAAGGCAATTTCTCTGAGTGAGCCCATATAAAAATCAAAACTAAGTTACACATGCATTGCTAAGGTCTGTAAACAAGTCTGGATGGCACCTAGCATTTTGCCAGAGGGAGTGGTTTGTGAGGTGGCGCCAGCTAGCCATTAAGTGTGGAGATTTCTTATTGGTTGACTGCTGTATCTAGTTTATGTTAATTAAGATAAGCTGTGTGGAATGTATAAATACCTCTGTTGTCCTACAATAAATGGCTCCCACTCTTGCTGTATCAATGTACACAAGTTGCTCATCACCCCCCTGGTTATTTTGCTGCAGCTGGACTGCGGCAATGCATGTTATATAATGGCTCAGAGGAAAACTTTCTGTTCCAAAAGGACGATATAGGGGACTAGAATGAAGGGATGGGGTCAAAGTAATTAATAAATCATTATATCATGTGTCTAGTGGCAATCTTTTATTTCAGAAAGAATATTACTATTATTATTATTATTATTATTATTATTAAGTTGCTACATTTATATAAACAACATTAGAAAGCATGCATTTTTTTCATTGTTGGACTTTTAAAAAATTAATTAATTTATTTTTTCTATTTTGTTATACATGACAGCAGAATGCATTTTGATTCATAGTACACAAATGGAGCACAATTCATAGTACACAAAATGGAGCACAATTTTTCATTTTTCTGGTTGTACACAAAGTATAGTCACATCATTTGTGTCTCCACACATGTACCTAGGGTAATGATGTCCATCTCATTCCACCATCTTTTCTAACCCCATGCACCCTCCCCTCCCCCTACCTCCGCTTTGCCCTATCTAAAGTTTTCTCCCATGTTCCCCACCTGACCCTGTCCCCATTATGGATCAGCATCCTCATATCACAGAAAACATGTGACATTTGTTTTTTGGGGATTGGCTTCACTTGGCATGATATTTTCCATCTCCATCTATTTACCTGCAAATGCCATGATTTTATTCTCTTTTAATGCTGAGTCATATTCCATTGTGTATATATACCACAGTTTCTTTATTCATTCATCTATTGAAGGGCATCTAGGTTGGTTCCAAAATTTAGCTATTTTGAATTGTGCTGCTATAAACAATGATGTGGCTGTATCACTGTGGTATGCTGTTTTTAAGTCCTTTGGGTATAAACTGAGGAGTGGGATAGCTGGGTCAAATGGTGGTTCCATTCCAAGTTTTCTAAGGAATCTTCATACAGCTTTCCAGACTGGTTGCACCAATTTGCAGTCCCACCAGAAATGTAAGAGTGTGCCTTTTTTCCCACATCCTTGCCAACATTTATTTTATTATTGATTGTATTCTTAATAACTGCCATTCTGACTAGAGTGAGATGAAATCTCAGTGTAGTTTTGATTTTCATTTCTCTAATTGATGGAGATGTTGAACATCTTTTCACATGTTTATTGATCAATTATATTCCTTCTTTTGTGATGTGTCTGTTCAGTTCCTCATCTCACTTGTTGATTGCATTATTTGTTGTTTTTTTTTTTTTTGAGTTCTTCATAAATCCTGATGTGCCTATGGTAAAAATTTGCTCCCATTCTGTAGGCTGTCTATTAACCTCACTGATTGCTTCTTTTGCTGAGAAGAAGCTTTTAAGATTGAATCCATGCCATTTATTGATTCTTGATTTTATTTCTTGAGCTTTAGGAGTCTTGTTAAAGAAGTAGAGGCCTAATTCGACATGATGAAGATTTGGGTCTACTTTTCTTCTATTAGGTCTCTGGTCAAATTCATGGGTCCGTCCGGCAGGACAGGCCCAGCGGCCCACCGGCGGGGTAGACACATCACCCCAATTGGAGGAAGGGCCCACCTACCGCCCGTAAGGTAGGCAGACCCTGCGTCCCGGAGAAGGGTCCCAGCAGCCCGCTGGTGTAGTCAAAAGATTACCTCAATTGGAGGAGGGGCACAGCCGCCAGCCGCGCCTGCAAGGTAGGCAGACCTCCAACCTGGAGAACAGGCCCAGCGGCCTGCCAGTGTGGTAGAGAGATTACCCCAATTGGAGGAGGAGCATAGCCGCTGCCCGCCCCTGCAAGGGAGACTTTGCAACTATACAAGAGCAATATAAGTATATAGGGGGAAAATTCAATAACACAACAGTTTCACCAAGCAAAAAGAAACGCGAGCAGTATGAAAAGACAAGGAAAGAAAAGACCACAAGCAATGCAGGTCAACTCAACTTTAGAAGAGGTAATAGCTGCAGCAGATGGAATGTCAGATAAAGAATTCAGGATTTACATGCTTCAGATGATCTGGAGTCTCAAGGAAGACATTAGACAGCAAAATCAGACAATGAAAGATCACTTCGACAATGAATTACATAAACAAATCCAAGAAGCAAAATATCAACTATACAGGGAGATAGAGGTTATAAAAAACAAACAGAAATCCTAGAAATGCAGGAAGCAATAAACCAACTTAAAAACTCAAATGAGAATACTACCAGCAGAGTAGAACACTTAGAAGACAGAACATCAGACAATGAAGACAAAGTATTTCAACTTGAAAAGAACATAGACAGCTCAGCGAGACACTTAAGAAACCATGAGCAGAACATCCAAGAAATATGGGATAACATAAAGAGACCAAACTTAAGAGTCATTGGGATACAGGAAGGTATAGAGGTCCAAACCAAAGGAATGAGCAATCTGTTCAACGAAATAATATGAGAAAACTTCCCAGACTTGAAGAATGAGACAGAATCCCAAGTCCTAGAAGCCTACAGGACACCGAATGTGCAAAATCATAAGAGATCCACACCTAGACACATTATAATGAAGATGCCCAATATACAGAATAAGGAGAGAATATTAAAAGCTTCAAGAGAAAGGAAGCAGATTACATTTAGGGGTAAGCCAATCAGGATAACAGCTGATCTTTCAACACAGACTCTGAAAGCTAGAAGATCCTGGAACAACATATTTCAAACACTGAAAGAAAATGGGTTCCAACCAAGAATTGTGTACCCAGCGAAATTAAACTTCAGGATGGAAGATGAAATTAAAACCTTCCACGATAAACAAAAGCTAAAAGAATTTGCAGCTAGAAAACCATCTCTTCCAAACATCCTCGGCAAAACATTACAGGAAGAGGAAATGGAAAATAACAATGAAAACCAACAGTGGGAGGTAGGACAGTAAAGGGAAAAAATAATCAAAGAGGAAAAACAAACCATGTTAAGTAACATAAATAAACAAATATGGCTGAAAGAACAATCCATATCTCAATAATAACCCTAAATGTTAAAGGCTTAAACTCACCAATTAAGAGACACAGGCTAGTAGAATGGATCAAAAACAAAAAAAGATCCAACAATATGCTGCCTACAGGAGACACATTTGATAGGAAAAGACATACATAGACTGAAGGTGAAAGGTTGGGAAAAATCATATCACTCATATGGACTTTGGAAACAAGCAGGAGTGTCCATACTCATATCAAATAAAATAGATTTCAAGCCAAAGTTAATCAAAAGGGATAAAGAGGGACACTACATACTGCTCAAGGGAACCATACACCAACAAGACATAACAATAATAAATATATATGCTCCAAACAATGGTGCAGCTATGTTCATCAAACAAACTCTTCTCAAGTTCAAGAGTCTAATAGACCACCATACAATAATCATGGGAGACTTCAACACACCTCTCTCACCACTGGACAGATCTTCCAAACAAAAGTTGAATAAGGAAACTATACAACTCAATAATACAATTAATAACCTAGACTTAATTGACATATATAGAATATACCACCCAACATCAAGCAGTTACACTTTTTTCTCAGCAGCACATGGATCCTTCTCAAAAATAGATCATGTATTATGTCACAGAGCAACTATTAGACATTATAAAGGAGTAGAGATAATACCATGCATCTTATCTTATCATAATGGAATGAAACTGGAAATCAACGATAAAAGAAGGAAGGAAAAAGCATACATCACTTGGAGAATGAACAATAGGTTACTGAATGATCAATGGGTTATAGAAAACATCAAGGAGGAAATTAAAAAATTCATAGAGATAAATGAAAACACAGACACAACATATCAGAATCTATGGGACACAATGAAAGCAGTTCTAAGAGGAAAATTCATTGCTTGGAGTTCATTCCTTAAAAAAAGGAAAAACCAACAAATAAATGATCTCACACTTCATCTCAAAATCCTAGAAAAAGAAGAGCAAAACAACAGCAAAAGAAGTAGAAGGCAAGAAATAATTAAAATCATAGCTGAAATTAATGAAATCGAAACAAAAGAAACAATTGAAAAAATTGACAAAACTAAAAGTTGGTTCTTTAAAAAAATAAATAAGATCGAAAGACCCTTAGCCATGCTAATGAAGAGAAGAAGAGAGAGAACTCAAATTACTAGCATACGGGATGAAAAAGGCAATATCACAACAGACACATCAGAAATACAGAAGATAATAAGAAATTATTTTGAATCCTTATACTCCAATAAAATAGAAGATAGTGAAGGCATCGATAAATTTCTTAAGTCATATGATCTACCCAGATTGAGTCAGGAGGATATAGACAACCTAAACAGACCAATATCAATTGAGGAAATAGAAGAAGCCATCAAAAGACTACCAACTAAGAAAAGCCCAGGACCGGATGGGTATTCAGCAGAGTTTTACAAAACCTTTAAAGAAGACCTAATACCAATACTTTTCAAGCTATTCCAGGAAATAGAAAAAGAGGGAGAACTTCCAAATTCATTCTACGAGGCCAACATCACCCTGATTCCTAAACCAGACAAAGACACCTCAAAGAAAGAAAACTACAGACCAATATCTCTAATGAACCTAGATGCAAAAATCCTCAATAAAATTCTGGCGAATCGGATACAAAAACACATCAAAAAAATTGTGCACCATGATCAAGTAGGATTCATCCCTGGGATGCAAGGCTGGTTCAATATACGGAAATCAATAAATGTTATTCACCACATCACTAGACTTAAAGATAAGAACCATATGATCATCTCGATAGATGCGGAAAAAGCATTTGACAAAGTACAGCATCCCTTTATGTTCAAAACTCTAGAAAAACTAGGGATAACAGGAACATACCTCAATATTGTAAAAGCAATCTATGCTAAGCCTCAGGCTAGCATCATTCTGAATGGAGAAAAATTGAAGGCATTCCCTCTAAAATCTGGAACAAGACAGGGATGCCCTCTCTCACCACTTCTGTTCAACATAGTTCTCTAAACACTGGCCAGAGCAATTAGACAGACGAAAGAAATTAAAGGCATAAAAATAGGAAAAGAAGAACTTAAATTATCACTATTTGTGGAAGACATGATTCTATACCTAGCAGACCCAAAAGGGTTTACAAAGAAACTACTAGAACTAATAAATGAATTCAGCAAAGTGGCAGGATATAAAATCAACACACATAAATCAAAGGCATTCCTGTATATCAGCGACAAATCTTCTGAAATGGAAATGAGGACAACCACTCCATTCACAATATCCTCAAAAAAAATAAAATACTTGGGAATCAACCTAACAAAAGAGGTGAAAGACTTATACAATGAAAACTTCAGAACCCTAAAGAGAAAAATAGAAGAAGATCTTAGAAGATGGAAAAATATACCCTGTTCATGGATAGGCAGAACTAACATCATCAAAATGGCGATATTACCAAAAGTTCTCTATAGGTTTAATGCAATGCCAATCAAAATCCCAATGGCATTTCTTGTAGAAATAGAGAAAGCAATCATGAAATTCATATGGAAAAATAAAAGACCCAGAATAGCAAAAACAATGCTAAGCAGGAAGTGTGAATCAGGCGGTATAGCGATACCAGACTTCAAACTATACTACAGAGCAATAGTAACAAAAACAGCATGGTACTGGTACCAAAACAGGCGGGTGGACCAATGGTACAGAATAGAGGACACAGAAACCAATCCACAATATTACAACTATCTTATATTTTATAAAGGGGCTAAAAGCATGCAATGGAGGAAGGATAGCATCTTCAACAAATGGTGCTGGGAAAACTGGAAATCCATATGCAACAAAATGAAACTGAATCCCTTTCTCTCACCATGCACAATAGTTAACTCAAAATGGATCAAGGAGCTTGATATCAAATCAGAGACACGCCGTCTGATAGAAGAAAAAGTTGGCTACGATCTACATACTGTGGGGTTGGGCTCCAAATTCCTCAATAGGACACCCATAGCACAAGAGTTAATAACTAGAATCAACAAATGGGACTTACTCAAACTAAAAAGTTTTTTCTCAGCAAAAGAAACAATAAGAGAGGTGAATAGGGAGCCTACATCCTGGGAACAAATCTTTACTCCTCACACTTCAGATAGAGCCCTAATATCCAGAGTATACAAAGAACTCAAAAAATTAAACAATAAGAAAGCAAATAACCCAATCAACAAATGGGCCAAGGACCTGAACAGACACTTCTCAGAGGAGGACATACAATCAATCAACAAGTACATGAAAAAATGCTCACCATCTCTAGCAGTCAGAGAAATGCAAATCAAAACCACCCTAAGATACCATCTCACTCCAGTAAATTTGGCAGCCATTATGAAGTCAAACAACAACAAGTGCTGGCGAGGATGTGGGGAAAAGGGTACACTTGTACATTGCTGGTGGGACTGCAAATTGGTGAGGCTAATTTGGAAAGCACTATGGAGATTTCTTGGAAAGCTGGGAATGGAGCCACCATTTGACCCAGCTATTCCCCTTCTCGGTCTATTCCCTAAAGACCTAAAAAGAGCATACTACAGGGACACTGCTACATCGATGTTCATAGCAGCACAATTCACAATAGCAAGACTGTGGAACCAACCTAGATGCCCTTCAATAGAGGAATAGATAAAAAAAAATGTGGCATTTATACACAATGGAGTATTACTCTGCATTAAAAAATGACAAAATCATAGAATTTACAGGGAAATGGATGGCATTAGAGCAGATTATGCTAAGTGAAGCTAGCCAATCCCTAAAAAACAAATGCCAAATTTCTTCTTTGATATAAGGAGAGTAACTAAGAACAGAGTAGGGACGAAGAGCATGAGAAGAAGATTAACATTAAACAGGGATGAGAGGTGGGAGGGAAAGGGAGAGAGAAGGGAAATTGCATGGAAATGGAAGGAGACCCTCAGGGTTATACAAAATTACATACAAGAGGAAGTGAGGGGAAAGGGAAAAAAACAAGGGGGAGAAATGAATGAGAGTAGATGGGGTAGAGAGGGAAGTGGGGAGGGGAGGGGAGGGGAGGAGGGATAGTAGAGGATAGGAAAGGCAGCAGAATACAACAGACACTAGTATGGCAATATGTAAATCAGTGGATGTGTAACCAATGTGATTCTGCAATCTGTATACGGGGTAAAAATGGGGGTTCATAACCCACTTGAATCAAAGTGTGAAATATGATATATCAAGAACTATGTAATGTTTTTAACAACCAACAATAAAAATTTTAAAAAAAGAAAAAGAAAAAAAAAATTCATGGGTCCGTGATGTACTTTGAGTTGAGTTTTGTGCATGATGAGAAATAGGTGCTTAATTTCACTTTGTTGCATCAAAGCTGTGTGCTCATAGATGTTGCTCAGTGGTATGCAGTGCTGTGGCAGGAAGTTGTCTCTATACCTCGTCCCATGTCCCCAAGTGCAGGGTACCGCGTGGAGGGGACTATGGTAGTAGTTGCAGTGTCCCTAGATGGAGGTCACTGGGAGAGCCCCACATTAGTAGGTGGGGGTACATATGGGAGCTGAGGCTGGGGGTACTGTGTGGGAGTGGTTCCGGGGATACCTGCATGGATGAGCAGCTGGGAGGTCCTGCATGGTTGCTGATGCCAGGGTCCTGCTCAGCCATGGTGGCCGGGGGTCCTGCATAGATGCCAAGGCCAGGGGACATGTATGGGCATGGAGGCCAGGTTTCCTGTGTGGGAACAGCTGTAGGGGGTCCTCTAATAACTGGCAGAGAAACAGTATTCACATTGCTTAAATCCCATTTCAGGGAGCAACAAGGAATGTGGCTTCCCTGTAGCCCACCATCTTAGATGTCAGAAAGCATGTTTTGTAGTTTAACTCAATAAAAATTTAATTTACTTTTGTTCTCTATTTTCATTTTAAAATTTATTAGGAAATTTTAATTGGTATTTAGCATTTGCAAATATTTCCTACTTAAATGATCAATATGAGTAGGAACTTGGCTTAATTAGTTCTCTTTGCACTTAATTAGTTTCTTCTTTGCACTTCTGTAGTGCAAAGAAAACAATAATGCAATACCACTATATAGCCAATGAAATAGTAAATTTTTTTTTTAAAAAAAGCAAATACCAATGGTTGGTAAGTTTGGGAATGGCTTCTGGGAATGCATGTTGGTAATATCATTTGAAAAATTATTTACATATATCTATTAAAATTGAACAGATTTATATTTTCTTATGTTGTTAATAGAAATTTGCATGTTTTCTTCTCCCCTTCCATCCTCCCTCCTCCTCCTCCTCCTCTTCCTCCTCCTCCTTCTTCTTCTTCATAATATTGATAGATATTGAACCTAGAGCTTTGCACTCTAACACTGAGCTACATCCCCAATCCTGTACATGGTAACTAGAAATGGCAATGATGGTTATCTGTATACTATTTACTTGATTTCTTTCCGTTTGTAAAAATTCTGTGAACAATACTTAAGAATTTTTACAATTTTCTGATTTTGCATTATACATTTATACACATGCGCACGCACATGCATACATACACACACACACATATCCCCCCGCTCTGTCACATCTGATGCAGATTATATGGCTCTTGTTGACTCTTCCTGAGTGGTGGCCCAGAAACATGGGATTTTTCCATTATACCACACTAGTATCAGAATCATGTAGTTTTCAAAATATTTATAGAAGAGTACAGGACCAAACTCTGGTCTACAAGTAGCTTAAATCCCTTCCACGTGTATTTTAACAATTTTGTTATGTGAAGCTCAATCCTTTCCTCCCATTCTAGCTTGGAAATTGTGCTTTCCCATGTGCCAGGACAACAATATTATGTAGTGAGTACATATGTTGCTTCTGTCATAAACTATTTTAACCCATCTTATCTTCTTTATTTTTTCAATAAAAGTTCTTTAAAAGGGTAAAGGTCCCATGTGAATCAGTTTTGGAATACATACATTGAAATTTTTTTTAATCTAGCGCTTTGCTTTCATATTTGTTATATATCATCATCTTAGGGTCTCAGACAAAATGGAGACAGAATTAGTTTCACTTTTCTATTTAAGTGACTCTCTAAATATTGAGCACAAACTTTGCTTAAGATATTCTTTGTGATGAATTTTGCTGAATGAATGTTTATACTGTAGAAATAATCAGTGTGAGAATGTGATCAAGATACCCAGATCATTAACTAGCTTCTGTGTTTATTGTGTGAAGTAAATATATTAAAACTTAAATTTTAGTACAAATATAAAATAAATAGATTTTTTAAAGATTTTTTTTCTGATAAAAAATTGAGAAATTTCTGTCATCTTTCCTGGAAATTTTAAGTGACAGAAAATATTATTCTTGGAATGTGTTTCAAACTTTCAGAACAGGTAAGGGCAGAATGAATGGTACAGTTTTAAGGGATGTGTGTAGTTGTCCTAAACCTACCCTTACATTTTTCTTGACTCCAAAGTAATTAGAACAAATCTAGAGCTCCCCAACAAATCAGTTTGAGAAGTTGGTTCATTAGTGTGATGAACTAGAAAGTATAATTACCTTTATTTAGGACACATTATGTGCCTGTCATTTTTACATGAGAGATTTTAATTGGTGGTCAAAATATCTCCTTGAATTAAATACTATAAATATAGCAATATCAATTTAATATATTTATTAACCATTCAAAGATGAATACACTGAAACTCTGATTGGATAAATGACTTGCTTTAAATGTGAATCCAAACAGTAAAAGTACATAGCTTACTTCTTAGACATTTTGACATGTGGTGTTGCTCTTAATTTCTTTGATGTTGATAATCCAATAAATCTCAGGAAAAGAAATATCTAAATAATAAGAATGCAATAAAATTGTTTTGGCTATTCTGGGTCTTTCAAATTAATTTTAGAACTATTTTTTCTAGTTCCTTTTTTTTTTTTTTGAATACCAGGGATTGAACTCAGGGGCACTTGACTACTAAGCTATATATTCAACCCATTTTTGTATTTTATTTAGAGGCAGAGTCTCACTGAGTAGTTAGTGCCTCACTTTTGCTGAGGCTGACTTTGAACTTATGATCCTCCTGCTTCAACCTCCAGAGCCACTGGGATTATAGGCCTATGCCATTGTGCCTAGCTTGTTTTTTTTAGTTTAGTGAAGAATGTCATTCATATTTTGATGGGGATTACATTAAATATGTATATTGCTTTTAGAAGTATGGCCATTTTAACTATTATTTATTCCTATCCACTAACATGAGTGGTCTATCCATCTTTTTTTTTTTTTCAATGTTCTACAGTTTTCATTGTAGAGATTTTTCAATTCCTTGGTTAGATTTATTCCTTAGTATTTTTTGAGACCAATGGTACAGAAGATATGGAGACAAACCTACTTAGATACAGTCATCTGATTCTTGACAAAGGGGCCAAAAATTTACATTGGAGAAAATACAATCTTTTAAAAACATTGTTCTTTTTAGTTCTACATGACAGTAGAGTAAATTTTGACATATTTATACAAACATGGAGTATTCTAATTAGAATCCCAATCTTGTGGATGTACATGATGTGGAGAGTCACTGTGGTGAAGGGGAATAAAGAGAAGGGAGGGAGGATAGGAATAGGAAAGACAGTGGAATGAATCTGATAACATACAGCCCTTTTAACAAATGGTGCTTGTAAAAGTGGTTATCCGTATGTAGAAGAAAGAGAATGTGTCCTTATCTCATACCACAAAAATCAACTCAAGGTGGATCAAAGACTTAGGAATTAAAAAAGAAACTGCAACTACTAGAAAAAACACAGGGACAACACTCTTTTAACGTACAGAAATAACTTTCTCAATAAGACCCCTCAAATCTCAGGAATTAATGCCAACAATTAATAAATGAGATGGCATCAAGATTAAAAGCTTCCACAGAGCAAAGGAAGCAATTAAGAATGTGAAGAAAGAACCTATAGAAAGGGAGAAAATATTTGCTGGCTAGTTTTTTGACACAGGATTAATATCCAGAATATATCAAGAACTCAGAAAACCTAATAGCCAAAAGACAAACAGCCCAATTAATAAATGAACAAATGAATTAAATAGACACTCCTTAACGGAATAAACACAAATGAAAAGAATGTCCAACATCATTAGCAATTAAGGAAATGAAACTCAAAACCACACTGAGATTCCATTTTACTGCAGTCAGAATGGCAGTCTCAAGAATACAAACAATAATAAATACTGGAGAATATGTGGAGAAAGGGAACACTTTTACCCTGTTGGTGGGATTTTAAATCAGTACAACCACTATGGAAGTCAGTATAATGTTTCCTCAAAAGACTAAGAATAGAATCACCATTGGACACAGCTATACCACTCCTTAGTATTATTTATTCTAAAGAATTTAAATCATCATGCTATGTAAACATGAATGCCCATGTTTACAGCAACACAATTCATAATAGCCAAACTATGAAACCAGCCTAGGTATCCATCAACAGATGAATAAATAAAGAAAATGTGATATATAAACACAAAGAAGTTTTATTCAGACATAAAGAAAAATGAAATTATGTCATTTGCAGGTAAATGGATGGAATCTAAGAACATTATGTTAAGTGAAATAAGCCAAACTCAAAAGGTCAAGGGTCACATTTTTTTCTCTCATGTGTGGGATTTGGAGAGAAAAAGGAAAAGAAAGTTTGGGGGAATCTCATGAAAATTGAAGGGAGACCGGTAGAGGGACCAAGGAGAGGAAAAAGGGAAATACTGGGGAAGGATACAGACCAAATTATATTGTATTGAGTGTGCGTACACATATGTACAACAAATCCCATTATTATAGTTCAACTATAATGCACCAATAAAAATATATGGAAAAAAGAATGCCATAGTATTATCAAGAGAGGTTTTTCATTTAATACATTGTGGTATATATTCTGTTTTCACATGCACATCTTCTAGCTCATTTGATCCTTATCTGAGTTGCATGAGATTGAATTTATTATTTTCATTGAATTTATTATTTCATTAATATCTTGTCACGGGAGATTATTCTGAATTACCCAGTTGGGGCCCAATCTACTCACATGGGTCCTTATTAAGAGGGAAAGAAGCAAGCAGGTCAAAGGCAGAGGAAAGAGATGTGGCAACGAAAGCAACTGTGGAGGGATGTGCTTTGGAGATGGAGGAAGGAGACAAGTTGCCAAGGAATGCAGATGTCTTCTAGCAGCTGGAAAAGTCAAAGAAACAGATTCTCCCCTAGAGGCTCTGGAGGAAAATAGTTCTGCTGACACCCTGACTTTATCCTGGTAAGACTCTTCTGGCCTCTAGAATAATAAGAGAATAAATTTATCCAGTTTTAAACTGATAATTTTGTAACAATTTGTTCTAGTAGCAACAGGAAATCAAGAGAGTAAACCTGCTAGATTGTAATGGGAAAAACTGTATTGTTTCAACAGCAAGTACAAGGTTCAGTTTTTAAAATTATTTCTTTGTTTATCAAACGAAGGAAAGTTCACTGGCTGAATTTAATTCTCTGTGGTCAGGGGCTTAGGTCCCCATTTACTTTGTGACTGAACCTCAGAACATCTCTCAGCTTAAAGGTCACTTACATTCCTTGTCAAGTTATCTTCAAATCAGTCATGGTGCACTGTGTCCTTCTCAGAGTGAATCTCTTTGATTTTTCCCTTCTGTCATTATCTTTTGCTTCTAGCCAGAGGAAGTTCTCTGCTATTAAGGGCTCAGGTAATTAGATTGATCTTGCCTGGATAATCCATGATAATCTATTTTAAGATCTGTAACTTTAATTAAACTAGCAAAACCCCTTGCACAGTGTCATATAATAGTCAAAGATTCCAGGAATTAGGGTGCTGACATCTTTAGGGGGCATTCTAACCATCTCAACGTTATTCAATTGTTTTGTTTTTGCATTAATGTAATAAAGGAAAAACTTTTTCTCTTTACCTACATATCAGGTTTTTATATGTAGTTTTCACTTTATCAATTATTTCTAAGCATGCTATAATTTCTGTTTTGATTTATTTTATATTTTAAATGTCCAAATATGTAGGAATTTTTGGCCTGTGGTTTTGTTGGTAGTATATATTTTTATTGTGCTCCCCTTTACATTTTAACTAGATTTTTTTTTTTTTGCATTTATACTGTTTTTCCTGGTGTGTCTGTTACCTATCCACTCCCCACCCCTGGACTATTTGAAGCTAGCTTATTTTTATATTCACATGCTCATTCTGTCTCCATTATTCTATTGAAGACCTGTTTCTTCCTAGAGTCCCTGCCCTGCAGTGTGTTAATGCAGTTTGGATTCAGTATCTGCTGATCAGTTGTTTGCTCTTTTGGGATCCCCCTACTTTGCTCTCTTGTATTGGGCACATTGTTTTCCAGGTCCTGTGCTTTCTTCAATTTTAGTTTATTAACTTGTTGGGCTACACAGATCTTCAAAAAGCACATTGGAGAGTCCAGATTTTTTGGGCTGTCATGTGAAGGAAGTTTGGAAGCTATTTTAAACTTTTTCCCAACAAGAAAAAAAATCTGAAAAAATTGAAAAGTGCACTGCTTTTTAGGTATTTCAGAGAACTGAGTGAGGTTATAGGGCAAACAACTCTCTCCAGAGTTGAAGAAACAGAAATAGATACTGCCAATGTTTTATCAGTGGATAATTTCCCATACATACAATTACATAAATCATTATTTTTCAGAGCTTGAGACACTGCTCAGTTGTTTTCTGGTATATGGTAAATTAGTGAAAAATCCAAATTCATTCTTATTTTTCTCTTTTTGGAAGTACCTTGTTTCATCCCTTTTTAAGCAACTAGAACATTTCCATTATGACTTGATAGACTGTAGCTAGGTTTTAAGTATGCCTAAGGATTTTTTCATTTATTCTGTTTGACACTGAGTGTCTGAATGTTTCAGTCTTCCATCTAAAGATGTGTGTCTTTCTTCTAGCACACTATCCCCCCCACGCTCTGTAATTCCCAGATGCTTATTCTTTATGTTTCATAATTTCCTGAACAGGTCATATGTGTCTTATTTTTATTTTTACTCATATATTTCATGTCTTCATTATTTTGCCATATATATATATATATATATATATATATATATACACACACACAAATACATAAACACATAATATATACTATATATATATATATATATATATATATATATATATATATATAAATGAAAGAGATGGCATTATAGACTGTTAGAGTTATCCCATATCATTTAACAAGTTTCCCCTCTCCAATCTCCATTATCTTTCCTGATCTCTAATATAACTGTTAAGGCCAAACTAAGAACCTCTCAGCAGGTCCCCAAGGGCCTTATCATTTGACCTATTTCTGTCACTTTTGCTATTCTAGATTTTTTTCTCATTAATTAAGGAATCCAGTGTTTTCAATTTAAGGATTTTATTCCTAATTTGTATTCCTATAATTTTATTTCCATAGATTCAGAAAGGTAGAAGAAATTTATTTTTAAGTTGGCTAACTTGAACTACAGACTGCTATAGTACTTCATGTGTTAGAAAAATGGAACAAAAATATTTTTTCTCACAGGACTTTTTTTCTTTTCTAGTGCTGGGGATTGAATGCAGGGCTTTGGGCATGGTAGGCAAGTGTGCCAGCACTAAGCTGCATCCCCAGCTGCTCAAAGATTTTTTAAAAATAAGGTGAGATAATATGTGAAAAACTGACATACTTGAGAAATGGATAAAGTGAAATGAGAATGAGAGCTCAAAAGAAAAGAACTAAGTCTTACCTCAGTCTATTGAAGTTTTAAAAAATTACTAGTTATATAATTTTATTAAAATAATGTGATATATATTATATTGATTGTCCAATATTATCTACATTTAAACACATTCTGTTGGACCACTAGCTATTTCTTTTTTTTTTCATTTTCATATTAAAAATAATTCCCAAAAGTCTAAAAGCTTGAAATATTATGATGATCCCCCAAATAAACAGTACTTTTGAACTTGTACTTGTCAGGAAGGTCATCTTTGTCAGTAAGGAATATGGCTTTGAGTATCAGAAAGCTCTAAAATCATAGTTCCTCTTATTTTTTTTTTACGTTGAAGAACCTTAGAAGCAGACACTTGTTAATGTTGACCTCTGCTTGCTAATTTCATTTGAAGACCAAGAACATTTCTATTTTCAAGTTCTGCCTTTCTTGTGTGGTTCTGACTATTACAACTACAGACTTCTTTTTCTTGTTCACAAAGGGAAACGGTGACAAAAAAATTCTAGGGCACTTTCTGTAGTATCTCTGGATTTTAATCAGAAAAACATTAGCCTTCCCACTAGAATTCTTCCTTGTGCAAAACTATGTCACATAGACAAACTTATGCTTGTAAGAAGACTTGGGACATTTTAAACTTTACAGTGGATAATATGAATGAAAGCATTTCCAAATATTTTTGATTCACTACTTTATATTTTCAGCTAAATAAATTTAAGAGGAAATGAGTCAAAAAATTTTTAAAAGATGCCTATTGACTTATGATTCATTATAACAAGTGACATTGATTTTTATCATTTTAAATGAAACCATATTTTCTTACTAGGTCAAATAGCCACACACAGGGAACTTTATGACATTTTTGAAACAATCAAGATAAATAAAAATATTTTTGAAAAGTGGATACAACACAGACCATCATGAATCACATATTAGTACACAATTTCAGCAACTTGTTCTCTCAGTTATGAGTCATCATTGAGGCTAGAAAATATTTCTATCTATTAAGATTAAATTGAATGATATGAGAGATAAAATGAAAGCACACATACAAGATTTTAATGGACAATTATGGGAGTATTCTAATATGAGTAATAGCATCAGAAATTGGAACAAATATTCAGAGGGTTTACTATCTGAGAGGCAATGTCTTACACACAGTAGATAAAATCTTTAGCTGCACAGGTGTGATACCTGCTCTTCTACAGCTTACTGTTCATGGAATGAATAGGAACATAGCATTGTCTTAAAAATATATATGCAAAATCATAATGTGGGCATTTTTAGCCTCTTTTTAAAAAAAAATATGAGACTTTGGAGAAAAAGTGACTTAGATAATGACATAGAATTCAGGAAAGCTAAAATATTAGTTAAATATGCTTGAATAAAAATCTATAACATTCCCCCATACCACCATCCAGTACTTTTTATATGACATTAAAATTTAATTACAGGTATTTTAGCCATTAAAGTGTTTTCAGTTCTTATTATGGTGCTGCACACATCAGTCAAATAGTCTTATCTTTAAGTTCTCTGAATCTTGATTTGTCAATTATAAAAACTTACATAAACTCCTCCATAAACTTGCTTGCTATAAGATTTCAATGTGAAAAGTGTGAGATCCCTTTTAGCACCTAGGAGAATGTAGGATGCAGGTGTTCATTCAATGATGGCTGGTTTTATGCTTTACAGTGAGATAATAAACTCTGAGGAGGGAGATAGAGAATTCTCATTAATTCTTTCAACATGAACATAGATATGACCATGAATGCAGCATAAATATATGATAGTGACCATTTTGTGTTTTGGAAAAGTTAGAAAACCTCTTAGTGACTATAATCATAATTTTCTTTTTGTATTGAGATACTATCACTAATAATAAAATGAATATAGAATAAAATATCAATAGACCATTACTTACTACTTAAACAATTGGCGAAAGAATAAATAAAGAAAAAAAACTATAATAAAACTATAATAAAATCTGAATGAATATTGCTAACTTCTGACTGGTAATGTTAATAAAGACATCATATGAGCTTTAAAAGGTAGATTTTTTTTTTGTATTTGACTACTCCTATTTTAGGAGACTTTTCTAATGGTACTAGCAGAATTCCCATACAATAATTAACATGTAAGAATCTTCATTTTAACAGTATTTATAATAATCATGCATTGTAAAATGCCTAAGAAACTAGTAAGTAGCTAAGATCCTCCCATATGAAATACTAATATGCATATATCATGTGAAATTATCTCAATAAATACTTAGTAAAGAAGGGATTTTTCAAATCTATTAAGTGAAAAACCTATCAAGTTCGTGATTAAACTACTCAGGAACTACATGTATTATGATATTATTTGTGAAAGTCCAGAATCTTATGTGTAACACTGAGAGCCCATATGAGTTAACTGTTGCTATGGTAACAAACTAGTATAAGGAGTGGTTTAAAACACAAAAATTTATCTTTATATCTCTGGAAGTCCAAACTCCAAAATGAGTCTCAAATGAAGGTAAGAAGAGGGCTAAGTTCCTTCCAGAAGTTCTACAGAAAAATTTATTTCCTTGACTTTTGCAACATCATTCCACAATTCTAGGTTCATAACTATATTCTTCTTATCTTCAAAGTAGCATCTGATTCTTTTGGCTGTCTCTTCCACAGGTCAACTTCTGTGATTACAATGGGCCCATCCATATAATCCAGGATGATTGCTTCATTTTAAGGACCTCTGATTGACTCTTTAATTCTATCTACATTCCTAATTCTCCTTTGGCATGCAACCTAACCTATTAATTTTGTGGGAATTAGGGCATCAACAAACTGATAACAGTAGCTATTGTTTTCTCTCAGGGAACCCTAGATGATTTTAGCATGACTACACCCAGAACTGAGTAAAAACTACTCATAGCATGTTGATGACAGCTAGAAATTAAAAATGTAAGCTTTATTTCATACTAGAACGTAGTGACAAAGGGATAGACTGCTTGTTTTAATGACATTGGTGAGCCATGTTTATTAAAGGGCTGCTGGAGGAAGATAGCATCTGCCACCAGCTGGCTGGACTTGGGTTAAGTGACCTACACAGAAAAAAAAAAATGTCTGTATTAACTGTCTCCTCTCTAATTTTCCAAAGCAAAATTGCAAGGCCAGCAACAAACTTCAATACATAGGACCTTTAAAATTTTATGATACATTTTGCTGGAGATGTAACAAAAATAATAGCTTACTTTAGAACATTCACTATGTTCCAGGTACTATTTTAAATACTTACATGAACTAAATTGTTTATGTTTTTAGGAATTCTTTGAAGAAGTAAAAAACAGGTGTAGTAAGTTTGAATAGCTAAGTATATAATGCATCCTGTTATAAAGCCCAAATTTAAATATAAATAATTTAGCTTTACAGTGTGGGTTCTCACCACCAAACTCTTTCTGTATTAAAATTTGTACATATGTATGTGCTCATTGGGATTTTTGAATTTCCATAAGGAGATGACTTCAGGTAGAAGGAGATTCTACTTCCTGTCAATACTGGCATTTACAATGTGTGTGTGTGTATGTGTGGGTATGTGTTGAATATGCCATTATGGGTTAATGTTGCTTACACCTCAAAATGGTAAAGTGTGAGAAAACAATTACAATTAGATGTCTTTTCATCTGGAAAGTATTTGCTAAACTTTGAACAGAAGTGTGAAGAACATGCATCCATATTTTTCCCCTGATCTTAGGAAAATAGTATTGTCCCTTTCAACACTAAGATATTAGCTTTGGGGTTGTTATAGATCCTTTTTGTCAAGTTGAGGGAGTTCCCTTATATCCTAAGATTATTAGTGCTTTAATCATAAAAAGGACTGTTTTCAAACACTTTTTCCATATCTACTAATACGACTGTGATTTCTCACATATATACTAATGGTATATATGGTATTACATTAATTATATATCATATATGTTAATAATATATAATATATTAAATTAATATTTGTTTTAATGAGATTAATATAACTAATAAAATATATTATATATTATACAATTAATGCAATACCATTATAATGGTATAATGGTACTACATTAATTAATTTTTATATGGTGTTGTTTCATAGTTTAGATGTGAGGTGTCCCCCCAAATTTCATGTGTGAAACAACATAAGAGGGTTTAGAGGAGAAATGATTGGGTTATGAGTCTTAAACCAATCAGTGGATCAATCCCCAATTGGATTAACTTGGTGGTGAGTGAAGGCAGGTAGGGTGTGGCTAGTGGAGATGGGAGATTGTGGGTATGCCTTTGGAGTTTATAATTTTTCATGGTAAGGAGAATTCTTTCTCTGCTTTCTGATCATCATGTGCGCTGCTTCCCTCCACCATGCTCTTCTACCTCCATGTTCTCTCATTTAGTCCTGAGGAATGGTGACAGCTGTCTATGGACTGAGACCTCTGAAACTGTGAGCCCCCAAATAAACTTTTCCTCCTCCACAATTGTTCTGGTCCAGATCTTTCATTCACAGCAGCAAAAAAGTTGATTAAAATATATGTCAAACCAACTTTATATTTCTGGGATAAATTTAACTAGTCATGATTTATAATTCCTTTTCTGTGTTGCTGAATTTTGATTGTATTTTGTTGAAGATTTTTTTGTACCTATAATCATAATAGATATTGTTCTGTAGTGATTTTGTTTTCTGATATATGTTTGTCTAATTTTGACACTGGGGTAATATTGACCTCATAGAATAGTTTGGTTGGAGTTATGGTTTGAATACAGAATGACCCCCATATAATATATTGTGCTTTGATTCCCAATGCAGCAGTGTTCAGAGGTGAGGCTTTGGAGACGTGATTGGATCCTCCTCTGATTTAATCAGAGGAGTCATCTATTGATGGCTACGTGGACTACCTGGAGGAGGTAGAAACTATAGGTGCTGGTGGTAGTGGGGGGGGGTATGGTTGGAGGAATTAGGTCACTGGGGGCCTGCCATGGAAAAGAACTTCTGTCTCATACCTTTTTCCTTTCTCTGCTTTCTCTGTCATACCCTTCTACCATGATGCTCTGCTTTACCTCCTGCCCAGAGCTATGAAGTCAGATGAGCATGGACTGAAACCTCTGAAATGCTGATCCAAAATAAATGCTTCTTCCTCTAATTTTTTTTTCTCATATGTTTGTCATAGTGATGAAAAGCTAACTGACACAGTCAGTCCTCTTCTATTTCGTGGAAGAGTTTGTTAGTAATTGGCTTTATGTCTTAGGTGTTTGTTGGAATTCACCAATGAAGTCATGGGCTCTAGGCTTAAACTCTATGAGATAATTTTAAAATTCAGTTTCTTTATTTTTACCATTCTTTTCAGACATTAAAATTCTTCTGGAGTCTGTTTCAACAGTTTATTTCTTATGAGAACGTTGTCCATTTCTTTTAAGTAACTGTTTATTAGTAAATATTTTTTCATAATTTCCCCTTGTAATTCTTTCTATTTTTGTAAGGCAGTAGTCATGTCTCCTCTTTCATTTATGATTGTAGTTATTTGGGTTTTTCTTTCTCCTTTATCAATCTAGCTAAAAGATTGTCAATTTTGTTGAATTTTTAAAAATAACTGATTTTTTGCTTCATTTTTTAAAATTGTTTTTTGGTTTATTATTTTCTTCCCTTATTTTTATTATTTCCTTCATTTACATGTTTTAGGATTTTTTCCCCCTCTTCTTTTCTACTGTCTATCTTAAGGTGTAAGTTTAGGTTATTGATTTTGGATCTTTCCTATCTATCTATCTATCTATCTATCTATCTCTCTATATATATATATACATACACACACACATGCACATACTTATAGCTACAAGTTTCCCTCAATGAACTGCTTAGGTACATCATTAAATTCGAGTCATTGCATTTTCATTTTAATTCATCACAAAATATTTTCTAATTTCTGTTATGATTTATTATTTAAACCATTAGTTAATTAGGATTTTGTTATTTAGTCTCCACATATTTCTGAACTTTCTAAATTCCTTTTTGTTATTAGTTAAATTTTATAGTATTGTGGTTTAGAACATATGTTTAGTTTCATTTTAATCCTTTTAAGTTCAGCGAGGCTTATCTAATGACCTTTCTTAGATATGGTCTATACTATAAAATGTTTCCTGTATATTAGGAAGAATTATAATCAGTTATTATTTAGTGAATTTTTTTTACATATATCTTGTAAGTCTATTTAGTTTACATTCCTTTCCAATCTTCTATTTTCTTGTTGATCCATATTCTGCTTGCTCTATTTATTATTGAATATGGGGTATTGGCATAAGAATATTAATCCAATTTTGAGCTTTGAATTTTCTATTTCTGATTCAGTTATAGGTTTCTGTAAAACTTCATAAAAAGTTATTCTCTTTTTAGGTGCATGTAAGTTTATAATTTTGATATTGTTCTGATGAATTAAAGCTTTTATTGATATGAAAATTTCCTTTTAATTATAGTAACTTTTTTTGCTTTAAAGACTACTTTGCCTTCTAGTTGTATAATTGCTTCAGTTTTATTATGATTGCTGCTTGTATGATCTGTACACCTATAATATATTAAATATATTTTTAAGCATATAAATGTTACATATAATAAATATATATTCAAATTTGTTTTTCTTTGTATAAATTTCTTACCTTCTTTCAGCATCTTGAATATATTGTCTCACTGTCCAGTGGCCTTCATGATTTTGATGAGTAATCAGTTATAAATCTTATTGAGATTTCCTTGTTCATGACTGATTATCTTCTTTTACTCCTTTTAAAATTATCTTTTTAAATTTGGGCTTGAACATTTTGACTGTAATCTGTTGTAGAGGGGCATACCTTTGTTTATTCTACCTGGAGTTCGCTGACTTTCTTGGATAGGTAGACAGTGTTTTTCATTAAGTTCAGAAAAATTTCAGCCTCATTCCTTTAATTTTTTTCCCTGTGCCTTCTCTCTTCTTTCTCTTCATCTTCTGTCTTTTGAACTTTTTTAGTTGTGTGATTGATCAACCATTTTATTTCCATTTATTTAAAGACAAGTTTATATCCAGTTATTTTAAACATATGTACATCTTTATGTTATACAGTCAATATGCCATTTGTAAGATACCTCTGTGTCTATCTTTGATCATTTTTTGCTCACCTGTGAATATGTGTTATCTTGGAGAATTGTATCTTTTCGGAAAAAGACACAGTTATAACAAAGAACTAAGAATATATGCATATGATTCATGATTTAATTGTTTTTCCTACTTTTGTCTGATTCATATTTTATTTTATAAAAGCTTAACCTTTTATTCTATCTAGAATTTGACAGAATCTTTGATTTCTATAGCCACAATATATATTTTTATTATGAAGAATGTTAAGAGTTAAATTTAACTTATTGACCATTGCCTAGAATTTGGCTGGATAAAGGATTGAAACAAGGGAATTACATCATCTGCCATATTTCAGAGCCACTTTGGCAGCTGTGTTAATAGTGACCTGTAGAATGAGATCAAGATGAGTACTCAGAAGGTTTTTGTAACAATTAAAGTGAAATATCATAGTGCTTTGACCATGGTAGAAGTAGAAGTGGTGAGAAGTGGTTAACTTCACACACCTCAGGTAGAACAGAATCCCTTATTTGCATATAAACTGTGATAAATAAATAAAGTAAGTATGACTTCAAGGGTTGAGTCATAACAATCAAAACAATCAAGTTTTCATTCGGGTATGAGGCAACACTGAGGGAAATGGATTTGAAGGAGTTAGACAGATATGTTTCAGGAGAATTGGTTTTGAGCTCTTTATTGGAAATCTAGGTGTATTCCTAGGTGTATGTTTTTGAATACAGGAAACAAGCAAAGAAGAGTCTTCAAAATTGGAGCTATAGATTTGAGAGCTTCAGCATGTACATACAGTGTTAAGACCCTGGGGCAGATTACAATCAGAGAAGTGATGCGGGTAAACTATTTTTGATAGTAAACTACATTTCATAGGTATTAAAGATGTTGAAAATTAGAGCATTTCGCTTCCATAAGTTATCTAGATATTAAAAACTATATTAAGCAAATATTATGAAAAACTTTGTCAAAAAATTCTATCACTTAAATGAAGAGAACAAATTCTTTAAAGAATCCAAACTAATAAGATCACAGAAAGTAAAATGGATAACTGAAAGAGTACTGCATCTATTAAATAAATTTGTAGTTTAAATATTTTGCAAAAGGAAAACTCTAGGCTCAAAAGGATTTACTTATGAATTCCTAAACATATTAGAAGTAAATATCACTTTGTTTATGCAAATAATTTTAGAATACTGGAGAAAAGATAACACACTGCAACTCATTCTATAATGTCCCATTACTCTGACAACAAAGATTCACAATGAGGTTATAAGAAAATAGGCTATGAACAAATAATTTTCAAGAAAGTAAGATATCTACTAGCAAAATTTGAACAAATATAATTCAACAACACATCAAAAGGTGTTAAAACATCAGTGACCAACTGGGAAATATCACAGGAGTTAAGGTTGGGTCAATACTCACAAATCAATAAGTATAATTGATATGTAAACTAAAGAAGAATAAAACATACTTCCAATTAAATTAAAACATAAAATATACTTGACAACATCCTACACATATTTCTTAAAAAAAAATCTCAGCCACTTTCCCAACTTGATATAGGGCATCTACAAAAACATTAAGCATATGAAAACATTTGTCATGAGTCATACTTAATGGTAAAATCCTAAATGCTGTTCCCTTAGAAACAGAATTAAGGGAAATGTATATACCTTTCCTATTTTGATTCATCACTGTACTGGAGATTCGGATCTGTACACTAAAGCAAATAAAATAAATAAAAGGCTTTTGGGAAAGCAAAAATTACCCCCCATGATGGTCTCTGCAAAAAATTTAATAATAAAGAAAAGCTACTAGATTAGTAATATTTCAGGTAAACAATATGTAATTAATATTTAAAACTCAATTACATGTTTTTTACTAGTAGTGAAAATAAAAAAAAAAAACCCTGAGACTTAAAAATACTACTAAAAAACATCAAGTATAGACGAACTTTCTGAAAATTAGAGAAAGAACTTCTGAAAATTTGCTTCTCAGTAAGAAATTATTACAGTGGTGAGGCTTGTCAAAACTAACTTTTTCGGAACTCAGAAAATTAATCAAAGGCCTGAAAAAATTCAAGAAGCATCTAATTTGTTTGAGCTATATACCTATATTTTAATATATTTGAATTAATAAATCAATATTTAAATATCTTTTTATTTATTTATATAATTTATTTATGTCATACATGACAATAGTGGAATGCATTACATTCATTTATTATCCATGAGGTGGGAGGGAAAGGGAGAGAAAAGGGAAATTGCATGGAAATGGAAGGAGACCCTCATTGTTATACAAAATTACATATAAGAGGTTGTGAGGGGAATGGGAAAAAAACAAGGAGAGAAATGAATTACAGTAGATGGGGTAGAGAGAGAAGATGGGAGGGGAGGGGAGGGGGGATAGTAGAGGATAGGAAAGGGAGCAGAATACAACAGTCACTAATAGGGCATCATGTAAAAATGTGGATGTGTAACCGATGTGATTCTGCAAGCTGTATTTGGGGTAAAAATGGGAGTTCATAACCCACTTGAATCTAATGTATGAAATAAGATATGTCAAGGGCTTTGTGATGTTTTGAACAACCAATAAAAAAAATAAAAAATAAAAAATAAAAAAAATTCAACAAACCTAAACTTACTTTAAAAAGTGATGTCTATTAATTTTTTACTAACAGGGGGTTTGGGATATAGCTCAGTTGGTAGAGTGCTTGCATTCGCAGCGCTGGGTTCGATCCTCCGCACCACATAAAATAAAGATGTTGTGTCCATCGAAAACTGAAAAATAAATATTAAAACTCTCTCTCTCTCTCTCTCTCTCTCTCTCTCTCTCTTTAAAAAAATAAAATAAAATATCTTCCTATAAGTTCTTAATTTAGAAATTTTATTAGAACTTCTAGGGGGACAAGCTATAGAATAGTCTTGATTTTGTTTTGTGAAATTCTTATTGCTAAAATCCAAAAATCAGAAAAGAGATGTGCTCATGATATTGAATCTTTAACACATTACATTCTAGAAGATAAACTTGGAATTAAAACAACTTGACATTTTAAAACTTTGTTAAATTTAGTATTAGAACTTTCTTTAGAACAGAACATTTTCACTGAGTCTATGGCAAACTATTTTGGTTTGGTATTTAGGACTCAATTACGTTGGAAGGACATTTGGCTGTAGAAGTTGATTGATTCATTCATATTTTGTACCTAACCATAGGAACTTAAAAAAATGAACCTTGTACCTGCTCTTTGATGCATAGTTTATAAATGCTCTTTATTATTAAACTTATGTTTCTGAAATAATAGTGCCTTTTGAGATTCCTTTTACCCTAGGAAAAATAGCAAATGCTAATGTACTTAATTAAAATAAAATTAGTGGCATCCTAGGAACTCTCTTTTAGTATCCATTAAGACTTAAGTAATATTCAAGTATCCTTAATAAAGTAATTAGTCACATTGGTCCCATATGCAATACCTGTAATTAGATTAGTTATATTGTTATTCCCATGGCAAGAATCTGGACTTATGAAAGCAAAGATTAGAGAGGACAAACCACTGGATGTCTAGAGAGCATGTGATTGGTGACATTTTTTTTTTTTAATTTCCATCTCAGATTTTTTGAACAAGTTACTGTCTTTTCTGATCAGTATAACCTTTTATTTTCAATTTTCCTTAAGGGCAGCCTGAAACTTTTATGGTGACTATTGTTCAAACATAAATAACACCATCACAAAAGTCAAGCTTTATGGATACAGAGATGATGTTAAAAAATTCACACTAAAATAGACATTTTTCCTTTCCTATGACCTATGCCTGATCCTATTCTTCCCTGCCCTTTTTTTGATTACTTTATCAGAGTCCTACCAAATATCCCTCCTATTCAAACAATCTCTAGTCCTCGTTACTGCCTTACATAGGGCTCTGTTCTGGCTCCCTGGAGTCCTGGAGCTTTGCCTTCTTCTGTTTAGTTTTGCTGTACTTTATATTTTTATTACTGTTCATATTACTGCTTGTGAAAGGAAATTTTTTTTAAATATCTTCTGAAGAAAATCATCTTTCTGTCATATTCAATGTTTTGTGTTAGAGATTCTTTCCCCTTTTGGCAGGCTGGGAAACTGAAGTATTATTCCTGAGAACAACATTTTTAAATACATTGAATAAAATACTTTGGATTACAAATGAGAAAAACTGTATTGAAAGTCAGTTGCTAAAGTAGTAAAGAATGGCTTTATTACATAGTAATGTTTATGCCTCTGTATAAATTGCTAACAGCATGTAGTGGCGGAAACAATAATTATCATTTAAAATAATGATGAATAAAAAACTGTTTTGTAATATCCACAATAATTAAAGTTTGACATGAAAAGATGTGTGATTTCTGCTTGTGACAAAGTCATAGACAGTATCAATATTTACTGTGGATTAGCCACTTAGCAGATGTGTAATTGTGAGCCATTTGACTTCTCTGAATCTTTCTTTCCTCTTCTGAAAGATGGATATCAAAATATTAATAATCAACATAGGATAACCATGAGGTTTAAATGAGGAAACATGTAAAGAGCTTATTTTGCACCAACTAAGCAAAAGATGACTATGAATAGTATTAATATTATTAATTTTTCTGCTTCCATTTACCACTACCACCTTGAATCCATAAAAATGTTAGAATTTTACAAATCATATGACCAGATGCTTTCAACTTTAGCAGTATCTTAAAGGCACTTGCTTTTCTTTAAAAACAAATTGATTTTAGTTGTTGATGGACAAAACACCTTTATTTTATTTATTTATCTTTTGTGGTGCTGAGGATTGAACCCAGTGACTCATAGATGCTAGGTGAGTGCTCTACCATCTCAGCCTGGCAGTTGCTTTTTATTCTTTACTTGGAAATTTTATATACCCTTATTTGCTCTTGGACCTGGACAGATTTTACACGACCGGTTCTAATACTTTGGACAGCTACTGATCATTTTAAGTAATGATTTATTTCATTATGCCACAAATTCTTTCTTAAAAACTGGATCTGCAAGTCCAAAACTATCTCGCCATCTCTCTGGATGATTACTCCTGAACACTCTAGATGCGAAACATTTCATTTTTTTTTTTTTTTGGTTGTCTTACCAGCTATGACAGAATTCAAATAAAATTTAAAGACTCATCATAACTAGTTAGTTACATAGACAGGAGCTAAATTATTATGCTCCATTAAGTTGAAACTTCTATCAAAAAAGACAGACTTGGGAAGATCAATAGAGAGAGGTGGGGACCAAGGGCAAGAGAGAAGGGGAGGAAAAGGAGAACAGGGGAAGGAAGTGAACCAAATTATACCATGTTCATGTGTATATATATATATATATATATATATATATATATATATATACACACACACACACATGAACATGGTATAATATATATATATATATATATATATATATATATATATATATATATCACAATGCATTTCAATTTTATATATAATTTTATATATAATTCTAACGCACCAATTAAAATAAATAAATGCATGGAAAATGAAGACAGAAAAAAGGTCAGGAGGAAGGAGGAGGGGAGAGAAAGGTACTAGAGATTGAAATGGAGGAAACTATGTTGTATACCAAAATGAGATCCACTATTATGTATAACTATAATGCACCAATAAAAGCATTCATAAAAGACTAACTCAACTTTTGATCTCCTGAAGGAAATGAGTGGTTTAGTATTGTTTCTCATAATAATGACAGTGATCCAATGACAAATTCATTTATCTCTCTGACAACATTTTTAACCCCATGTAATATTGATACAGTGAACACAATGCCTATAGAGGGATTTCTAAGAATATCAAAAATTATATGTGCATGGATCACATAAGTCAATGACTGAACTAAGATATTGGTTCATCTATTTCTGCCATCTATGCCAAGCCCCTCACAATCAGCCTGCTGTAGTGACCATGGTCCATTGGCTCCTTAATGATGGTCAGGTCTATTGGTCACCAGTGTAAATATAACCCCATAGGGACAAACTGTACTATAGCATGGAATGCAGTAGCTGTTTGAAACTCTGAAATGGGGGGACCTACAAATTCCTACAAAAAATGGTACCTCTGTAACTACCCAACTATTTTCTTCTTTTGTCTTTCTTTCAAACATAAGGACTATCTCTTCAATATCAAATATGCCATTTCGTATGGTTTGTAAAGTGAATTGTTGAAAATTTAGCACTTGTGTTTACTGTAGGGCTTACTAAAGTGTATTGAACCAGATGAGTTTCATATATAATACATTTGATATATGTGTGTCTTATATTTTATGTGGCTGAATATACATGACACCAATAAAAAGAAAGTATAGTGATTCTTTGGATTTTTTGTTTCCATGTTAGATGATTTTATGTTGTATATATTTTGGTGACTTTATTTTATATTATACAAATATTTACTTAAACTGCAGGGAACTTTTTGTGCTCTGTAGGCCATAAATGAATATTTTCCAGGACCGGAGATGAGTGGCAGCAAATATCCATGAATATCATCAGTTATACTGGTAACAATGGCAAAATTACATTCTCAGATTGTAGGCCTTGGAGACCTGAAATAACATTTCATCCTTATTCCAATTATTGGCAATGCAATGGTTCCATCCATTTAATTACAGTAAAATTAAGTATAGACAAAAATATGACTAAACTAAGTGAAAAAATGAATAAAAAATTTGCACATATCAAGGAGTTTGATCCCACATAGGTAAAATGTATTTTAACTTGATAAAATCCTAAATTTTATTATTAATTTTTTGACCATATTCATTTATGTTTCATTGATTCATTGTCTGTTTAGAAAATGTTCTTTATCCTTCTGTCCTTCTTTCCTCTTTCCGATAGCAGTAGAATAAATTTTGGAAACCAGGTCCACACATTGCATTTTGATTGAAAGTTCTTCTAAGTCCTTTTTCATGCATAGATTCTTTTGTGTTTAATTTTTTTTCCTCTACAAGTTTTTGTTGCTATTATTGAAGTAACTGCACTGTTTATTCTATGGTTTTCCACATTCTTCAGAGAAAACATGCTTTATATTTTTACATTTATCAACATTTTCATTGTAAAATAAGAAGGAAATAGTTCTGTAATATTTTTAGATAATTGCACAAGGCCTACTGTACAAGAAAAATACTCCCCTGGGTATTAAACTCTAAAGAGTCACAAGCTCCTGTGAATACATGAAAATTTTGGTGTGCATATACATAATGTACAAAAGTGCAGGTTGTTTGAAAAGTCAATTGTGCAACTTGATAGGCTAGTTTCAATACATTTCTACAGTGCTTTTATTTCTGCCTAAACAGAAATAATTTATTTAAAATGTCATTATGTATGCAAAATGTTTATAGTTTCTTATCTGACATCAGATATTTTGGTGTTCCATGGGCAAATCAGTTTTTGCTTTATTGATGTAAATGGTTTTAAATGACTTGTGGATGCTTGTTAAGATTCCACACTTTTTATATTGTTTAGGTCAAATGTACAGCAATATTTTAATTTGCTCTTGTTGAAGCCTCACAGAATCAAATTACGACATTTAAAACCTTCTCCGTTCTCTATAAATTTAATCCCTCTTCTATTTCCCCCATTTTTAGCCTATGATTTATGCTTGCTTTACTGAGAAGACTGATTTTGCATTACTGAACTCTTCATTTTGAAGAGAGACAGATAAATCCTCTCAGAGAAGCATGGAGCAGAGCATAAGCAATTACGTGTATGGAGAATGGAGGTCAGTGACCTGGGTTTGGATTTAGTCTTTAGCACACTTACAATAAGCTTTATGACCAGAAAAATAGCACACTGAATTCCTGTTCCCTTTTCTATTAATGGGTTTAAAATTATATTTAATATCAGAGAGTTGATATGAACATTAGTTGAGATAGCATAGTAAATTGTTGGACACAGAGAGGACAGAGTGGAGTTCTGATTAAATGCTAATACTGCACTACAATAGTAATCATGATTATGCAAGTGGTATGATAATTACCTTCTAATTGACCCAAAGCACTACTCAGTTTTTCCTGATGTACTTGTCTGGTCACCCATTCATTGATTAATAAATGTTACATATAACAAATATCTGACCATATATTTTAGGAAGTGGAAACACAGAGTTAAGATAGTTTTCCTTTTATAAATGGTTTATAGTCTAACCCTCATTTTTAGAATCTCCTAATAATCCCTGATTACCTTAAGAGTGAATTCTAAGGCTCTCAGAGTTAAGACTTTCCATATTATGTCTAGGAACCAGAAATTTAGGCTTCTTTTTTTTTTTTTTGACTTCTGAGACAATTAAGTGGAGTTACTTATTGTTTGTCAAATTATTTCAAAGCGGTATCTCATGTTTATGTACAGGTACTTTTTTTTGCTTCCTCCTCCATCTCTACCTTAATATCTACAACCTACTCTTCAAGTATTATTTTGTTCTTTACTGAATCATGCAACTAAATGCAAATTGATTTTTTTTTTTAGTTACCATTCACAGCATTCACACATTTCCAATGTCATTCACTTTATTTATCCTTCTGGCTTAATTAGGTAAATACTGGATGTGTTTCCTGCATCCCAGCCTATGTTAACATGTATTATACACTCCTTGAGAGCTGCAACTGTAATACACCACACACACACACACATCAAAATGCTTATACCTAGTAATAATACGGTGTGTTTTTATTTGAATAAAAGCAAATATACTTCACATGATAGTAATATCATACCAAAAGCAAATATTTATTTTTAATATATGATCCTATGAAAGAACATATTAATTTTCCTTATCCATAGTTTGAGTATCCTGCCCTTGATGGATGGTAGTGTAAGACCAGTACTTGCCCAATAGCATCCATTCTTGTCTTTTTTTTTTTTTTTTTAACAATGGAGTTTCTGGCTGAGTGCAAGTCTGTCTGTTCAGCTAAAGGATACATTATTCAGACTCATTTTCTTGTAGCTGTGCCCACATAACTGCCCTCTGGGCAATGAGATGTGAATAAAGTGATGTGCACACAACTTGTAGGTCTTGCCCTTAAAGAGGAGAGGTGCTGTCCTTTGCCTTTGCTCTTTTCTCACCAGCTGGAATGTGGTTATGGTCATGACCTTTCTTGGAACATGCATGCGGGAGAAAAGCCAAGTGCTGGTGAGAACAAGACAGAAAGACTCTGGGTGACATATCTCAGGGAATTAGCAAACAAGCCTAGTCTTCTTTTGCCCAAATCGTTATGTGAAAGTGTAATGAACTTCTACCATGAGGGCTTTCCGATTGCAGTGTTTTGGTTACAGCAGGCTAACCTCTATGCTAAATACAACTAATTGTTTATAAATTTATTTTTAAACAAACATAGTGTTTAAAAAACTAGAGGTAGCTTTAGATCATTTGTGCTAGAATTCTAATTCACAAATTTTACAATAAATGAGCAAGGCATTTTCATTTTATATATTAAATAAAGAAAATTTCAATAAAGAAATCAGAACAAAAATTAGAAAAGGTAGTAGGGAAAAACATTTTCTTTCAAGCTTATGTGAAACATGTGAATGCAAATATTTGGAAACTGACCAAGGTAAATATTACTGTTTTATAGATACATTTAGGGACAGTAAAGGGAAGATTATTACTAATGACAATACAGATTACTAGAAAAAAATGCTTAGGATTTAAATCAAGTCAAATTATGTCAGTTTACACATAGTAAATATTAATGTGTTATGCTTCATATGAAAATGACACAGCACAGTGTGTGAACTTATAGTTCTCTGACTGTCCATCAGAATCACTTAAGGAACTTCTATTCCATCTTCCTGTGATCCCCTGCACACTGATTCATCAGAATCTCTGAGAATGTCTTTGGGCACCTCAATTTCTTTTCCTGTTTTAAATTTTATTTTTAAGATTGATGCATTATGGTTGAACATGATGGTGGGATTTGTTGTTACATACTCATACATGAACACAATATGACCATATAATTTGGCCAATATCATACCCAGGTATTTCCTGTTCTCTCTCTTCCAACCTCTCCCAGGTATCTTTCCTCAAATATATTCATCTCCCTTTGATTTTCATGAGATTCCCCCTTCATCTTTCTTTTTCCTTTTCCTTTCTAGCTTCCACATATGAGAGAAAACATATGATCCTTGGCCTTCTGAGTTTGACTTATTTCAGTTAACATAATGTTCTCAAGTTCCATCCACTCTTCAGCAGATGATGTGAAATGACATTCATTTTTCTTTATGGCTGAATAAAACTTCATTGTGTATATATACTGTTTTTTTATCCATTCATTCCTTAATAGCCACCTAGGCTGGGTCCATAGTTTGGCTATTGTGAATTGTGCTGCTATAAACATGGATATGCATGCATCATTATAAGAAGATGCCTTTAATTCTTTAGGAGTAGTATAGCTGTGTCACATGGTGGTTCCATGTCTAGTCTTTTAAGGAACATCCACATTGATTTCTATAGGGGTTGTATTAATTTATAATCCCAGCAACAGTGTAAGAGTGTTCATTTTTCTCTACATCATTTCCATAATCTATTATAATTTGTATGACTGCCATTCTGACTGGTAGGAGATCAAATCTCAATGTAGTTTTGATTTTCATTTCCTTAATCACTTAGAATACTGGACATTTTTTTTTCATATATTGTCTATTGGTATTTATTCTTTTGAAGAGCATCTCTTTAGTTCTTTTTCCCATTTATTAATAGACTTATTTAGGTTTTTTTATGGTAAGTTTTTTTGAGATCCTTGTATATTCTGGATATTAATTCCCTGTCAGAAGAGCAGCTAGCAAAGATTTTCTCCCATTCTGTAGATTCTCTTTTCAAATTCCTAGTTGTTTCCTTTGCTGCAGAGAAGGTTTTTAATTTGATGTCATTGCATTTATTAATCCTGGCATTATTTCCTCAGTTTTAGGGGTCCTATTGAGAAAATCATTGCCATGCCTACGTGTTGGAGTGTTGACCTAGGAGTTGCAGAGTATCTGTTAAATTCTGAGGTCTTTGATTTTGAACTGACTTTTGTGCAGGGTGAGAAATAAGGGTCTAGTATCATTCTTCTATATCTGGATAACCAGTTTTTCCAGCACCATTCATTAAAAAGACTCTGCTTTCTCCAATGTGTGTTTTTGGCATCTCTGTCAAGGATCAGATGACTGCATCTATATAAGTTTGTCTCTGTGTCTTCTACTATTTACTGTTGGTCTATGCATAATTTATTATGCCAGTACCATGTGGCTTTTGTTACTATAGCTCTATAGCACGATTTGAAGTCAGTTATTGTGATACCTCAAGCATTATCTAACTGGCTTAGAATTTACTGGGGGTATTCTGGGTATTTCATTTTTCCAAATGAATTTAGGACTATTTATTTTCTAGTTTTGTGAAGAATATCATTGGTACTTTGATGGAAATTGAATTGAATTGTACATTAATTTTGGTAGTATGGTCATTTTAACAATGTTAATTCTGCTTATCCAAGAACATGGGAGGTCTTTTCATCTTCTTTTGTCTTCTTCAAATTCTTTCTTCAGCATTCTATAGTTTTCATTGTAGAGGTCTTTCACCTCCTTGGTTAGATTTATTCAGACGTATTTTATTTTATTTTTTTGAAGCTTTGTGAATAAGATTTTTAAAAATTTCTTTCTTGGCAGATTCATTTTTGGTATACAGGAAAGCAGTTGATGTTGTATATTGACTTTATAACCTGAACATTTTGTTGAATTTGTTTATTAGCTCTAGTAGTCTTTTAATTTAGCTTTTACAATTATTTTAGTATAGGATCATATAATCTGTAAACAGTGATAATTTGACTTTTTCCTCTACTATCTTTATTCATATTATATTTCCTTTTCTTCCCAATTGCTCTGCCTAGAATGTCTGATACTATATTAAATAGGAGTGGTGAGAGTGGAAATGCTTGTCATGTTCCTGATTTAAAAAAAAAAAAAATTCTTTCAGTTTTTCCCCATTCACCAAGACATTGACTTTGGGTTTTTTTGTAAGCCTTTATGACTGATGAGTTTAGTTCTTTGTATTCCTAGTTTCTTCTGTGTTTTCATCATAAATAGGTTCTGAATTTAATCAAAGGCTTTTTATACATCTATGGAGATAATTAAGTGTTTTTTGTCCTTAATTCTATTTATGTGATGAATTACATGTATTGATTTGTATATCTACAATCATCCTTGTATTGTTGGGGGTACAACAAACTTGGTTATGATGCAAATTATCTTAATGTGTTGTTGAATATAATTTCCTAATACTTGATTAAGGATTTTTACATCTAAGTTTATCAGGGATATTTGTTTGTAGTTTTCTTTCCTTGATGTGTCCTTATCTGGTGTTGATATAAACTTGATACTGGCATCATAGAATGAGTTTGGAAGTGTTCCATCACTTTCTATTTGTGAAATAATTTGAGGAACATTGGTATTGGTTCTCCTTAAATATCTAGTGAAATTTAGCTGAGAATCCAATTGAGCTAGGACTTTTATTTATTGGAAAGCTTTTATTACTGCTTTTATCTCATAGTTAGTAATTGATCTGTTTAGGTTTTCTATGTCCTTTTGATTCAATTTTGGCAGGTTGTATGTGTCTAGAAATATATCCATGTCTTCTAGGTTTTCAATTTATTAGTATAAGTTTTCAAAATAGTCCCTAAGGATTGATTGGATTTCTGTGATGTCTGTGGTGATTTCTCCTTTTCATCTTTAATTAGTTTGTTTGTTTATTTATTAGTTTGTTTGTTTATTGTATTGGGATTGAACTCAGGGGCACTCAACCACTGACCCCCAGCCCCAGCTCCAGCCCAAGGCACTAAGCAACTCAGTGAGACCCTGAGTTGCTTAGTACTTTGCCATTGCTGAGGCTGGTTTTGAACTTGGAATCCTCCTGCCTCAGTTTCCCGAGCTGCTGGGATTACAGGCATGCAACACCATAACTGTCTTCTAATTTTACTAACTGGTGTCTTCTCTCTCTCTCTCTCTCTCTCTCTCTCTCTCTCTCTCTCTCTCTCTTTCCCTGGTTAGTTTGGCTAATGGCTTATCAATCTTGTTTATTTTTTCCAATGATTTGATTGATCCTTTGTATTATTTTTCTATTCTCAGTTTCATTGATTTCAGCTCTGATCATAATTATTTCCTTCCTTTTAATAGTTTTGAAATTGTTTTTTTCCACTTCTTTTTGAAGGGTCATGAGATGTATCATAAGGTTGTTCATTTGGTATCTTTCTGACTTTCTTATGTAGCGACTCAAAGCTATAAACTTTCCTCTTAGAGCTACCTTCACAATGTCTTAAGAGATTCTGGTGTGTCACACCACTGTTCTCATTTGATTTTAAGAATTTTTAAATGTCTGCCCTAATTTTTTCTATCACCCATTCATCCCTCAAAAGTGTATTGTTCACTCTCAATGTGTTTATATAGTTTCTGTAGGGCTTTATTTGGGTTTGTTATTTTCTAATTTCATTCCATTCTGCTCTGACAAGATGGAAAGAATTGTAAGATTTTTGCACTTAAACCTTCTTTAATCCCCATGATTTCTGCATTTGGTCTCTTCATGTTTTCCTGGAGTTCTTGTATATTCTGACTATGGTTTCTCATTTTTTCAGTACTGTCTGAGTGTTCAAGGCCAGCCACTTTGTCTCTCAGCTCTTGAGATTCTGTCTTCAGCATGGGTATTTCTATGAGAAAGACTTTTAACTGAATAGTCTACTTGACTTATTGTGTCTTCAAATCTAAGATATCTGTTAGTTCTTTATCAATATCTATATCTCCTTATTGAATTTCTCATTTGTATCCTTTACTGACTTTTTAAATTCATTCAAGTTTTTTTTTCCTACTTTTTCTTGGAATTTATTGATCGTCTTATAATAATTCTTTTGAATTCTTTATCCAATATTTTGTCCACTTATTTATTTTTGGAGTCAGATGCTGGTGAATCATGAACTTTAGGAGGCATTGTATTACCGTTTTTTCATATTTCTTGTATTCTTGTATTGGGATTTATGCATCTTTTGGGATGAATTTCTCTTCCACTCTTCATGTGGAACTTTTTAAGACCTGGCCTTCTCTTTCCAAAGTGACCTAGAGTGATCTAGATTAAGACTTCCTCATAGGTGTGGCATGCACAATTTTTGTGGTGATTCTCTCTGTTTTTGCTGTAGGAATGGATGTCCCTGAGTGGGACCTGAGGGCACACTCCTAGGCATTCCTACTTGGTGTCTGGTTGTTACCTTGATTTTTTTATCTCTTCTGTTCTTTGTGTTAGATAGCTGAATTTCAATTTTTATCAATTTGTATATAGAGCAAGGAGTGCTGTCTTTTGGCTGAGTTTAGTTTAGCAGCAGGGTCTACTGTAAACTTGTAATGTCTCTGTAGTTTTCCAGCACCTCACAAAAAAAGGGGAAACAAACATTAGCAACAACATATGTAAACAATGTACAGCATTAAAAAAATACCTACTGCCTACTGTGACATCTATACCACTAATTAACACAAAAACTGGAAATGGTGAAGTCAGCAAATGCCAATAACAAAAACAATATATAACTATGAACTAGATCTGGCATTAAGGCAAGTAACAGGTCCCAACTGTATTATCCACAATGCAAATAATTGCAGCAACATGAATGGAGGGGACAGGCATCATACAAACCAAGTAGTTCTAAAAGATGGTAAAAATATAGGTTATTGAGAGAAAAGAAAATGTGATGAGGGTAGAAGGTGAGTTTAGGGTGTTCAAAGTCTGAACCAAGAGAAGGCAGAAGGGAATTAGCAAGTGTTATAAAAAAGAATGATAAAAATAGGAAAAACCATAAAGGAAGAGGAAAAAAAAAGAACAAGAGAATTTGAACGTTAGCAGATGAAGAAAGGAGAGAAAGATAGCCAAGAGAAACAAAATGAAAACCAAAATAAACAAACCAAGAACCCTAATCTCTAAAAGACAAGGCAAGGAGAAATAAGTAAGATAAGAAAAAAGAAACAAACATGTATATACGTTCATGAACCAGTCAGCAAACCAAAAAAACTCTCTCTCTCTGTCTCTCTCTCTCTCTCTCTCTCACACACACACACACACACACACACACGCACGGAAGAACCAGATGGAAAAAATATTCTTAATAAAAAATAAAGAAATTTTCTCCTCTGAGATGGTCAAAATAGTCTAAGAGAATAGATGGTCCCTGCTAGGCCCAACTATCCTTTCCATTTCTGCTTGGTCTATGTGCAGCCAGAGTGGCCTAAAACTGAAGGTAGTTGACATAGCTTTCCACTTCTCTTCTCATCAGTATAAGGTTAGGATAGAGTGGGGAAAAGCTATTGATTGGAGTTTTGTTTGCACACACCAGATTGATGTATTCCCCGAGCAGAGCTGCTACAGTGTTCCATGAGGGGAGTTCTGGTGTCTTGGGAATAGGTCTAATCAGGCTTTAGTGGGTTTGCTGTTTGTGGCTGCCCTGGAGACCTTAGATCAGCACACCCCTAGGGCCTTGGCAGATGCTGATCTCTGCTGGGAGTCTGGATCCTAGGAGCCTCCCAAGTTTTCTTCTCTAAGCGGCAGAGGAGCCTGATTTCCACATACTCTGTGGCTCACAAACACACCCTTCCCAAGCTTAGTCTCTAAGTGTATCCACACTTGCCTTTTTGCTTCCCTCTCCTCTTCATCTGGTTACATGAACTGCCAGACAAAGGTGAGCATGAGTTGGAATCCCCTTCATTTTTCAGACTTGAATCCTCTGGTACCATCTTCTTTGTGCCTGTTTCTCTCATGTTCTGCTAGGTATGCCCCAGGTGAGATATTTTGTGCTTGCCAAGGCAGTATGGCAATGTTTGATATCACCTCCCAGCTCCTGCAGCAGCAAGCTGCAGTGTGACCTTCTCAGGATGGCTCCTGCCTCAGCGCTCTGATGCAGTTGAGAAATACAGAGCACTTTTCAAACACCATTTCACTGTGAATCCTCTGGATCAGTTAAGTTCAAGTTGCTTTACCGAACAGGTTTTTTTTTTGTGTGCCAAATATGTCCACTGTGTTTCTCTCTGTTATCTTCCATCTCTGTGTGAACCACTGCTACTGCCACTGTTGCTACCACAAGTGGCTTGACCGTAGGGTACTCTTTCCTGTTCTTCGTTCAATGCACCAAAATGTCAGAGCCTCTAAGGCACTCTGACTCTCCAATATTGAATTTTAGTGAAAATCTATTTCCACCTGTAAAGAAATAAATAAAGGGTGACACAGAGACAAGGAACAGAGGAAGGGAAGGTGGCAGAGTGGCTGAGAGACCAAGCTGCCAAATTTTATTTATATCAGTAGGTGACATTAAGACATTAGTACCATAACCACATTATTGTTTAGAGTATCAGTAAGGTTGCTTATTCTGCAGTTACAGTTCACAGTTACCATATAAAATGTGAGGAGCTTTGTGCATCTCTCAAGAAAGTCCATTGTCTAAAGTTACTGTTAAGCAGGCAGCTCCAGGAGCACAGGAGCTTGGTGAAACATTGTAGTTATCTAGCAAGCCAGTTCCTTTATTCCCAGGAGCTATGTGCCTAAGATTAAGGTTGAAGCTGATAAGACTCTAACATGGAAGGCATTACCATAGCAACTGGGCATCCTATACCTTTGAACAGAAAATTTCCCAGGCATCAAGCATGCCACAGCCATGAAGTCATCAGGGACCCCAATCCCAAACACAGAACTCCTATATCCACCCACCTTGTTGAGTCACAGTTTTCTGTGGCCTGAATCCCAAGCCATGAAGTAACTGAAAATTCATGGCTCCCCTAATCTGTCATCTTGAATCTCCTCTAGTTTCTTCTTCTTCTTTTTTTTTTTTTTAAATATCAAGGCAATCTGAAGACCAGTGATTTGAGCAATATCACTATGAAGCAGAACTCTACTGTTCCAGGTTGATGGTTCAAAATAAAAGTAGAACACAAGCTCAGTTGCCTTTTGACTTAATGTGAAGGAATGGGACTAAGTCAAGGAAGTACTTGAAATCAAACCATTATTAACTCTTCAGCATACTAATCTGTACCTGTACAATTTTATAAACTCTGCTTCTTTGGAATTATTTACACATTTTTTTTTTGCTTCAATTACTATCCTCATCAAGTATAATCTTTGAAGTTTCAATTTAAAAAAATCTGGGAAGGAGATGTACACAAATACCATTCAGATAAAAGAACACGATTTTTAATTACCTTATAGTTCTCATAGGTATCAATCTACAATATTTCAGTTCAGCCTTGTCAGCATGAACCCCACTTATATACGCAGCTTTAAAAATATATAATAAATAATAAAAATGATTAAAGTAGGTTCTGTGGGAATATTTTTGCCTTTAACATTTCGATTACTTGTTAATTAGTTAACGTATGTTTATGGGGAAAACACAATGTCATATCCTCATGACTAAAATAAACTGTGATCTATTAAAACAATCAACTTGCTGCCTTAAGCTCTTTTTTAGAAAATGAAAAATTATAAATTAATAAAAATTAGAGATTTTAATTATTTTTCTTTGCCCACTGCAGAGTAGAACAGAAAGTGTGTATTCAATACTTATTTCTAATATTTTAACATAATTGAATCAGACCAAATATTAAATTTCCAAGGGAAAAATATTGAACTATCAAATATGTTTACTCCATTAAATTTGAAAGTTTGCTAAGAGCAGAGATAGTTACTGTTTGTATTCCTGTATCTAACAATGTGGCTGACAAAGAGCATTCATATGTAAGATTTCTCGTCATCTCTGACTGAGGGAGGCCCTAAGCTGCTTGGCCAAACTCTGTCTCAAAATAAAAAATGGAAAGGAAAAGGGATGTGGCTCAGTGTATCAGTGCCCCTGAATTCAATATCCTGGTTGATATGAGTACCAGAAATGTTATAGACTGTTGAGTATATGATTAGTGAATATGTATTGATTAAATAGTGAATGACAATAGCAATGTGCCCATATGTGAACTGCAGAACTTAGATAGACTTAAGTTAGTCCAGCCTGGATCATGTCCCAGCGACCTAGACTTCGCAGGTGAGCATCTGGGACCTTGGTACTCAGTTAGGACTTAGAATTAGGATATATATCTGAAGTGTAATGAGCATTAATAAAATAGATTTGTTGAATCTAATTGTGCCTCAGACTGAGTCTGTAGAAACCACTCATGACACTGGTACAAAAAACAAACAAACAAAAAAAAAAAACTTTGACCCTTCATTCCAAATATTTAAACTCATTATCAAATCATACTTTAATGTACATTAAAATAATAGTTATAAAGGAAAATAACCCATGTTCATGTATCAAGTATATTTAATTTTGACTATTTAGTTGCTTATTCTAATTAATAAAAATTTCTTTTACTTCAAGATAATTTTTTGGAGTACAGAACAGGAATATTTTTGTAGGAATATTTTTGCCTATAATCTACTGGTTTTAACATTGTGATGATTTGTTAATTAGTTAAAGTATGTTTATGGGGAAAACACAATGTTATATCCTCATGATTAAAATAAACTGTGATCTGAAATTTTTTTTGCTCTTTCTCCCAAACACACAAAAATTGTGTTTGGGAGAAAGAGCAAAATGATTCATATATACAGTAGAAATGAGATTTAAGTAACTGACAAAGGCCACAGTATCTAGCTACCACAGGGGTATTTGGTCCTAGATCCTCTGTTGAGATTCATACTGAATTTTGACAAAAATAAACATATTTTTCTTATTAGCAACTTTGGAACTTCTTTTCTTTTCTTTTGTGAGTGGAGTAGGATTTATTTAAGTGAAAAGAGAACACCCACAAGGTGAGAGGGGTACTGCTAGTAAGTTTTTCACTTAAATATTCTAGTCTAGTGGCTTATACAGTTTCTAGGTGCAGGCATTGACAAAAATTCATGCTAAACAGGTATTGGAAGACTGTTAAGTTTTGGTCCATGCCTCTCCAATAGGCTCTGTCTTTTAGCCCTTGAATTCGAACTTTCCTGTAATCTCCATTTGAGTTCTCCCTAATTTTCTCACCACTCCCAGGACAAAGGAGTTGGCTGAAATGTTTGGAATTTCTACAGGTTAAAATCTCATGGAGTGGTCTTTACCTTTGGGAAAAAAAATCCTCAACAACTTAAATGAGGCCCATCACCCTGACTGCCTGACCATTAACTATTGATTCTCATTCATTTTCTCCCCTCTGAAAAAGAGATTCCAAATGCCATTAGAGGACAGGGACAATGACAGCTCTGGCTGCTTCAGTCTGAAAGGGGCATTGAAAGGGTACAGAACTCAAGGTCCTTGTACAGAGGTCTGTTTAAGGGCCCTTAGTAGGGGAGCTTGGTTTTGGATTCCATCTGCAAGGCCATTTGTAGCTTGGGTATCTTGCACATTAGAGCAGTCCAGACGTCCATGGTGGCAGTTGACAAGTGATTGGATGAAGCATGCATACCATGCATAGAGCATAAAACAGTAAAACACTATTATCTGAAAACAATTAGCACAAAAGTAATCAGTATTATTAGACCCTGAAAACCATGAAGACAGTAACTCATTAAATCTTGTGATGGGGTCCAACATGCCACTGATTTGTAAGTGGCAGCTATGTTAGACTTTGGCAACATTATCAGAATTGTTAGAAACAGATACATAATATGTGGTTTTTTAAAATGGCTTAGGTATCCTCTTGAGTATAGTTTAGATATCTAACACCATCTGATTTCTGTAAAACAGTTTTTTCATTAGTGTTACCTGTTTGGTAGAGAGATCTCCCCTAGCTGTACGGCTCTCTTGGAAAAGTTGGTTAGGGCTTTGACGTGTCACACTGACTGCCTCTTTTAGAGATATAAAGATCTATATCATTGAAAAACCACACACACACACACACACACAAAAAAAACCCTATACTATTGAAAAACACATTGAGCTTACCTCCGTAGGAGGTTAGGAAGATTTGTGGGTCTCCAATTGACTTACAACAAACTTATGACTCTGGCAGACACTTTCATTTTAGTTATCAGGCACTCCTGTATAGGAATCTTCCCTTTATAATCTCACAGTCTTATTTTGGGAGGATTGACATGAATGTACATCTCAAATTATATTGAAAGACACATTTTCTCTTCTAAATGTCCACATATAACTGGATTTGGTTATATTCTCTTGTCAAATACCCTGCTTAGCTGTTCAAAAATTTAAAAAAAAATTAAAACTTTTATTTGTTCTTTTTAGATACACATGGCAGTATTTTGACATATTATACATACATGGAGTATAACTTCTCATTCTTGTGTTTATACATGATGGGGAATTATACTGATCATATATTCATATGTGAAACAGGAGAGTTATGACTAACTCATTCTACTGTCTATTTCCTATCTCCCCTCCATTCCCAAAGAACTTCAATTTCACTCCCCCCTGACCTTTACTGTATGTTAGCATTGCTAAGAGAACTTTTGCCTGACTTATTTGGGACTGACTTATTTCATTTACCATGATAGTCTCTAGTTTCATCCATTTACTGGCAAATGACAGAATTCTATTCATTTTATGGCTGAGTAATATTCCATTGTATATATGTAACTCATTTTCTTTATCTATTCATCTGTTGAAGGGAACCTAGATTGGTTCCATTTTGTGACTTTAGCTGCTAAAAACTGTTCCATTTTGTGACTTTAGCTGTTGTGTCACTACAGTATGCTAGCTGTTCTAAAATTGACCTTGTGGAGATGGAAATATCTCCCATGCTCTTGGATAGGCAGAATTAATATTGTCAAAATGCCCATACTACCAAAAGTGTTATACAGATTTAATGCAATTCTTATTAAAATTCCAATGACATGCCTCCTAGAAATAGAAAAACGTAAATTTATTTGTAAAATTTATTGCTAATTTATTTGTGAAAATAAGAGACTCAGAATAGCCAAGGAAATCCTTAGCAAGAAGAGTAAAGCAGGAGGTATCACAACACTAGACCTTAAACTATACCACAAAGTCAGTTACAAAAATGGCAAGGTATTGGCACCAAAACAGACATGTAGAACAGTGGTACAGAATAGAAGACACAGAGAGAAACCCACACAAATAGAATTATCTCCTATTAGACAAAGGGACCAAAGACACTCATTGGAGAAAATATAGCCTCTTCAACAAATGGTACTGGAAAAACTGGAAATTCGTAAGTACCAAACTGAAAGTCAATCCCTATCTCTTACCCTGCAGAAAACGCAAATCAAAGTGGATCAAATACTTAGGCACTAGAAGAGATACTCTGTGCCTCATACAAAAAAAAAAAAAAAAAAGAAAATAGGCCCAAATTTTCACCATGTTTGCTTAGGAACTAAATTCCTTAATAAGACTCCTAAAGTGCAAGAAGTAAAATCAAGAATCTATGAACAGAACAGATTCAAACTAAAAAGCTTCTTTTCAGCAAGGGAAACCATAACGTGAAGAGAGCGCCTATAGAATGGGAGAAAATCTTTACCACATGCACCTTACATACAGCACTTATCTCCAGGATGTATAAAGGGCTCATAAAAATCCTCCAATAAACCCACAAATAACTCAATCAATTTATGGGCTAAGGAACTGAACACACTTCACAGAAGAAGAAATACAATCGATCAATAAACATATGAAAAATATTCAATATCTCAAGCAATTAGATAAATCAAAACTACACTGAGATTTCATCTCACTCCAGTCAGAATGGCAATTATTGAGAATACAAGCAACAATGAATATTGATGAGGATGTGATGATAAAGGTATGCTCATATATTGCTGGTGGGGCTGCAAATTGGTGCAATCACTTTGGAAAGCAGTATGGAGATTCCTCAGAAAACTCAGAATGGAACCACCATTTGACCCAGTTATCCCACTCCTTGATTTATACGTAAAGGACTTAAAATCAGCATACTACACTGATGCAGCCATAACAATGTTTATAGCAGCTCAACTCACAATAACTAAGATATGGAACCAACCTTGGTGACCTTCAACAGATGAATGGATAAAGAAATTGTGGTATATATACACAATGGAATATCACTCAGCCTTAAAGAACAATGAAATCTTGGCATTTGCCAGTACATGGATGGAGCTGGAGAATATCATGCTGAGTGAAATAATCCCTTCCCCGCAAAACCAAAGGCGGATGTTTTCTCTGATATGTGGATGCTAATGCAGAATAAGGGGTAGGGGTTAGGGAAGAACAGAGGTACTTTGGATTAGGCAAAAGAGAGTGAAGGAGAGTAGGGGTGTGGTGGAGGCATGAGAATAGTAGAATGAATCAGACATTAATACCTTATATGCATATATGACTACATGACTGGTGTGATCCTGCATCATGTACAACCAGAAGAATAAGTTGCACCCCATTTATATATGATGTGTCAAAACGCATTTTGCTGTCATGTATAACTAATTAGAACAAATAAAAAAAATTAACCTTGTTACTATAAACTGTTAAAAGTCAGCTGAGTTTTGTCAGAGGTACTCTGGGAACTTGTGAGAAGGCTCTTGCCTCCATCAATCATGCTATCTTCCAGGAAGGGTCAGGTTCTTGCTGACCATGAGCCCTTTAAAAGTATCAGGGACATTTGATCGGAACATCTTTTTATTTTCCTACTTAAAGTTTGAGCTGTCAGTACAAAGAATTCTGCAATTTAATCATACTCTTTCACAGAACCTGATGCAATTGTCCTGTACTTTGGAGTAATTTGAATTACAAACACATCTGGGAAGGAATTCCTAAAATGTTGAGACTTACTCAGAGATTTCCTGCATGTAAGCAAATATATACCTGACTTTAGCATAACTCATGGCCAAAATCTATGTGGTAGTAAAAATTTTAACAAATTGTTTTACTAGGAGTTATACTAGTAAAAAAAAAAATTTGTTGTGGTACTAGGAGTATACTAGGACCTCTTAACATTTTAATTTAGTGTTTATAGACTCAACTCAGGAAATTATGTTTTTTCTCTTTCTTCTGGAAATACATAGAATTTTTTTTGACCTATCTCATTCCCATTTCTTGCTAGTTTCGATAATGAAACAATGTCTTACTAGCAGATTTATAGTTTTAAATTTTCTTTCTTTCACTAGAAGTTTTCCTTTACTAAGATAATTTTATCTTACTGGAAAGGGATCAAAGAATAAAAAGGAATTGGAAAAAAAGTGGTTTCTCAATTCTTAGTTTACTCAGAAATCCATGTTATATGTACAAAGAACCAACAAATTGCTGTTTCAACCTCTGTTTAATCTTTAGATCTGGAAATAGTCCTGTCCTGATCACTGTTTTTTTTCAACAGAATCTGGTTCATTTTCAAAATACATTCTATTATTTTTGTTTTTTGAAGAGTTATTTGTTCTTATGTTAGTTCAACTAACATGTACATAATTATTATAATCTAAGTTCATGTAAAGACCAGAAAGTACCAATTATTTTTTTAAAAAATCAGTCTGAAGTCTTAACTTGGGTCTTACTTTTTATCCATTCAGTGATTCTTTTAGTTGGCTAATATAATCTATTTGCATTCAAGGTAGTTATTCATAATATTATAATAGTACAACCATTATGTAGCTTGGTTTTTAAGTGGCTTTTAGTTCCTTTCTTTTTTTTCTCTCTTACAGCCTTCCTTGGTGATTAAGTCATATACTCTAATAGTGATTCCTTGACAGCAGTAAAATTCTGACTTTTTTGTTTATTATTTTTGGTTTATTTATTATAGATTTTTTGTTTTGTGGTTACTATAAGGTTTACTAAAAAATCTTTGATTATAAAATTTGAAATGACATCTTAACATGACCACAAAGATAAGAACAGAAATAAAGAACAAGAGCAAATATGCTTAAAAACAAAAACAACAACAAAAAAACCTTTAACCTTGATCTTGATCCTTTCCACATTTTGAATTTTTGAGGACACATTTTATCTTTTTACATTGCCTCTCCTTTAATATATTAATGTAGTTGTCATTATATTTAAATGTTTTATTTTTAGTCTTCATAATAATGGTTTACACACCAAGCTTACAGTGTTAGAGTACTCTGAATTTGTTTGATAATTGCTCTTACGAGTAGGCATTAATATGGGTTACATCTAAGACAAGCAGTAAAGAAGGGATCTATAAACAAACTGAACTTCAACTTGCAGTGAATCACTGGCTTCAGGAGAAGCGATTGGTGTTAAAAGCAAGGTGCAGGTGTGTATATGTTCTAATATAATTTGTGCTGTCCAAGAAGAAAAGAGCAGAGCTGAGAACCATATGTATGGCAACACTGTATTACAACTGCCAGTTGTAAGAGATAGAAATAGTAGAATGTGGTTGAATCAAAGCAAAAAGCAATCTTTTACCCACCAGGAAATAAAAAACTTTGTGGAAGACACTGGGGGGGATAATTTTACAGTGATAATGATTTCACAGGTTACTATGATTTTAACTCAATCTTGGAGGTCACAAGTCATCCTGCATGAAGACTACTTGAGAACCAAAAAAGGTTTATGAGAAATTAACCATGAGACTTGCAGGGAGTAGAGATAAGGATGTACATGTGAAGAGGAGAAAAAATAAAAATAAACATGTTTGGTACCTCTTGTTGCAGATAAGGTTATAAAACTGGAGTCACTATTCAACATTCCTTTCAAAGACTGCTATATTATTATGCAAAGGAATACCCTGAGAAAAGACTTACTATGGTATGCTGAGGTTTGGGTTTTAAGTATCCCCCAAAGAATCATAAGCTAAAGTCTTGACTTTATGCTAGTACTATATTCATTTTAAGTAGTGATTTGAAAGAAAAATTTAGTAATTATAAATTACATTATTATTATTATTATTATTAAGTTAATTTTTTAAAAGAATGAGTCTAAGTTTTTTTGTTTTGATTAGCATGTATATATTTTAACTTTATAATTTTAGTATGTTTTGTGGTATATTCCCTTTTTCGATTGTTCGGATCACTTACTCAATTTTTAGCTGTCTTTATTCTTCTATCTTTAAACTTTAAACAAAATTTTACAATATAATGTCCATTAATATTTTTTTTTGTTAGTTCAGTCCCTGTTTAGGAGGAATTTTCTAACATAACTCAATCAACTAGAATTCAAAATTTTTACATGAGGTGTCAAGTTTTATACACATATATTTTTGTGGATATATATCCCAACATTATTATGAATTGTTTGTGTCTTATGAAAGCATTTTTTGTTTCTTATGATTTACCAGCATGCTTATCTACTGTAAGCTTGATGAGTTGACCAATGCACAAGCTCTTCAAATAGTAAATGAAGACACAAAACAGAATTTAAGAGATTACTGATGAAAGGTACTAAAGGTTCTGTTTTACACTTACTTTTGACAGTTGAAAATCAGATTTATTTATATATTTCATCCAATGAATATAAATAATCATGATATTAATAACCAAGGAACTTTATCTTTATTCAGCAGGAAAATCACTTGTAGAGAAACAGCCACAGTTGGAGGGACTATTTGATTAAGTTGATTTTTACTTTCTATATTTTACCAATAATCTATACAATCTAAACTGATCAATGGAAGTTGCATATAAATGAACTTGGAAACACTTTGTATTTCTTCAATGGAATCATCAATCTCTCAGAATCTCCATGGTTGAAGAGGGGTTTTATAATAATAATTATGCTTTGTTTAGGCAGTTATTTGGCTTACAACATGACCTTCTTATTATTACTTTATCTTTCCCATAGTGACAAAGATGTGCCAGTTAGCTTTCTGTCACTGTGACTAAATACCTGAGGAAATAAACTTACAAGGAGAAGAAGTTTATTTTGGTTCAGAGTTTTAAATGTTTCAGTCCATGGTCACTTGGTCTCATTGTGTTGAACCTGATGCAAGTAAGAGCATCAAGTATTTGAAGGTATCTGAAGAGGTATTTGTTCTTATGTTAGTTCAACTAACATTTTGGTTATTTATTTAAAATATGAGGAATGCATGGTTGAGTGAAGATACTCATATCATGGTGGCCAGGAAGCAGAGAGAAATATAGATAATAGAGTAGGTAAAGACACAGAGGATGGCAGGCAGGATTGCAATATCCTCTTTCAAGGGCATATCCTCAATGACCTATCCTCTTCTCACAATACCCTACCACCCTAAAGATTCCACTACTTCCCAACAGCACCATGGGATGACAGACAAGACTTTAGCTTGTGATTTTGGGGGGAATACTTACAACCCAAACTGCAGCATACCATAGTAAGTCTTTTCCTAGGGTATTCCTTTGCAAATTAATACAGCAGTCTTTGAAAGGGATGTTGAATAGTGACTCCAGTTTTACAACTAAGTCTATTGTCTTCATAGCCCTGATTTTTTTTCATTGTTTTAGTTTTAGTTTGATTTCCTTTACTTTTAACTTTGTTGTATATTTCCTGGTAGACCTCATGGGATTCCTGACCCCTACGAGATAATTTTTTTAGATTTATCTGGCATTCTATTTTATTTTTAGGGATTATGATTTATTAGACATAGGTATAGGTCAATATAATTTTGTTTTATTATGTTTTATGATTCAAGTACACAGTTAATGAATTGACTTTCTGTTTTATTTCTAATAATAGCATGACTCATTAATTACAGACTGAGGTCCATATTTATGTTATTTGACTTTGGGGTTCTAACTGCAACACAGGTCCACTTCACTGTTATGCTCTCTATCCCACTATGTATGTGGAAGTTTTATACATTTATTTGATAAATTCCACTGACATTAGGTGCTAAAATCTATTTGTAGTCACTATTACCAAGATTTATCCCAGAGACAAAACAAGTAAGTTTTGAATTCCCTAACTCAGTCCTCAAAATCTAGTTTTCTGGGCCTTCTTGGCAACTCATGGGTAAGAAAAGCATAATCTCTCTTCTTTCTCATAATTACATTCTATTTCTTCCTTTAGATGCCTCAAGATATTATTTAATTCATTAATTTTAATTGGTGGCATAATTTACCAATATAATTTAAACTATGACTCAATTATTATCTGTTCTTTGAGCTATGATTGAATTAGGTAACTTATAAACTCATTAAAATTATAGATTACTACTAAACAAGCTCATTAAATGAGTTATCTGTGAGAAAGTTCTGCTCCTTGCCTGCAGATTCTCAAATGGACACATTCTTCATAACTGATTTTTATTTTTATTTGACTAAGCATCTTTAGCAATCCATTCCTAATTTCTTTTTTTTAATACCATTATCTTATTTATTTATTGTTACGTGGTGCTGAGGATTGAACCCAGTGCCTCGCACTTGGTAGGCGGGCACTCTACCGCTAAGCCACAACCTTAGCCCTCCTAGTTACTTTCCTAGCCTTTTTAATGTTATAAATTAGTAAATTCCTATATTTATTTCTTTATTTGAGGTTTTTCTTCATATATCATATATTAACCCTGAATTTCCATATTTAACGTATAATACTAAAGGATTCTTGCTAATAGCCTATTAATCATTTGAAGATCGTATCTAGAGAAGGAAGCTCTTATTTGTTCAAGTACATAAAATGAGCTGTGTCCTTAAAATATTTGGGGAAGTGGCCATCACAATTCTTCTGAATCTGTCCAGATATCCTTAGATGATGATTTAAAAATCCATTTTTTATATGTGAGTTATGACAGTACTATGAATTTAACTGATACTGTAATGTAACAATTCTGTAGAACCCAACTCTAATTTGGGGAATAATTTGAGCTTTATGACAGCTATAAGAAAAACGTTATACTTTTTAAGTATCCTGAATATTTCTTGAATTTTATATTATGGCTTGAGATGAGCATTTGTAGATCTGTGTTTTGTTGCTTCTTTCTTAATATTCAGTACATTTATTCATAACTAATCATTTATTTCTTGGTTTTTGGTTATTTATTTATCTGTTTACTTATTTATATACTATGGCAATAGCTAGCTGGTTTTGCAGAGCCTTTTCCTGAGTATAGCAACCATTAAATTCATCTTTAGATCCTGCATACTCTAAACTTTGGACTCTTCATATAAAAATAACTTCTTTCTCACTTCCCAGTATTCTCTCTGCAATTTATTTGAACATGCTTCCTACAGCCAAGTGTTTTATACCAGCTTCTTATCACTGAGATTGATTTGATTGTAAGAAATTGAAAGCACCATGAATAGTTTAACTAAGTTAGAAATTTGTTGGAGGATGATGGGATAGCTTACAAAATGAAATAAATAGAATTAAGTTTAGAAATGAAAGCAACAGTAGTTCTGGTTTCTAGGTAGTAAGAACTAACAAATATCTCTTGGATATTGTCTTGGATAAATCAGCCTTAGCCCATTTATCTATCCTTTTAGCATTTATTTGGAGTCAGAATTGATGAAGTGATATTTTTAACTGCCCTGTCTTGACTCATTTCATATACCTTCATTGATTTCCACACTTAAGTTTTTACCCTAAGCATAATTTTTATTAATAATAGTGTTTGACTAAAAGACACACCAAGGCCAGGTGCAGTGGCACATGCCAGTAATCCCAACAGCTTGGAGGGCTAAGGCAGAAGGATTGTGAGTTCAAAGCCAGCCTCAGCAAAAGCGAGGTGCTAAGCAAATCAGTGAAACCCTGTCTCTAAGGTAAAATATAAAATAGGGCTGGGATGTGGCTCAGTGGTTCAGTGTCCCTGAGTTCAATCCCAGTACCAAAAACAAACAAACAAAAAAAAAGACACACAGAAAGGTAGCAAGTAATGGGGAACAGAAAATTTCCCTGAGGAAAATGATGATGTTACCCACCATTAAAAAAGTAAGAAATTGATATCAAGTACCCCAAACTACAAGTATCCTGTATAATCACTAATAATAAACTGATTTGTTTCATATGTTATAGCATAATAGATATTTATTCCTGTCTTGCAATATTTTCTTTTAAATTTAGAAGATATAGGTTACATAGTAAATTATCATTTCTGACAATATTTGAGAACAGAGGGACTGGGGTTGTGGCTCAATGGAAGAGTACTTGCCTAGCATGCATGAGGCATTGGGTTTGATCCCCAGAAGCACATAAAAAAAACAAACAAAAAAGGTATTGTGTCCATCTACAACTAAAAAAAAAATTAAAAAAATATTTGAGAATAGAAAAACCCAGATTAAAAAATATATATGAAACATTTTTGAAAGTACCATTTTAAATTAACATAATTTTATGCTAGGTACTATTTCTAATCTTATATAAAATTTGCCTACATATTAACTACAATTGATCAATACCCATTTTTCCTCCTATACTTCTGAAAAAAGTTAACTAATAATAATTTTAAGCTGACTATACTATATATGAGTTTTCTCCAAAATTCAGCAAATTATCTTTATTTTAAATACAATTAAAGAAATTTTATAGGTAAGAAATATATGTTTATTGAACATCTTTTAACATTGATTCAAATAGAAAAAAAATGTTGTTTTAGAATAAAGAGATCTGAAAATCAAGTTAAGCAAAACATAGAGAAACTAACACAGTGTACATTACCTAGGGAAACTCGAGAAATTTAGTTCTCTGACAGTCCATGTACTTGAAGGGCTGGTAAGTAAGGTTCAATTCACTGATGTATGTCTAATATTATTACAAACTTAGCTTCTTAAAACAACAAACATTTATTACCCAACAGTTTCTTTGCTTTATGAGTCTGAGCACAGCTTGGCTGATTCAGAGCACTGGCCAGACATGAGGTCCTTCATCTGGGGCTCCATCAGGAAAAGATTCATTTCCAGACTCACATACCTATGGACAGCATTCTGTTCTTTGGGACTGGGAGCCAAAACATCAGTGTTGTGCTGGCCAACCTGAAAACCTAGAGGTTGCCCACTTTCTTGCCACAGGGAGTTCACCCTCACAGTTCTTTTCTTCCTCAAAAAGAAAGAATCAAGACAGGTACTATAGTATTATGTGTAATCACACAATCATGTACATCATCCCACACATCTAGTGTTTTTATAAACAGGGAAATTGGATGTAGAAATATGCACACAGAGAGAAAAACCACATAAAAATTGAAGACGGGGATCAAAGTGTTGTTTCTGAATACCGAGGAGTGCCAAACACTGCCAGCAAAACTTCAGAGACTTTTGAGACATGGAATAATTTCTTCCTTATAGTCATTGGAAGAAATCAACCCTATCACAACTCTATTCTTGACTTTTTAGGCTCCCAAACAGTGGGACAGTAAATTACTGACATTTAAGCCACTTTGTTGGTAGTACTTAATTATAGCACCTCTAGTAGTAAACTAATATAAAATATGATTTTGTATCTTGTTCAGCAAAAAAAAAGTGAATTATCAGATGGAACCCAGATCATTTCACAGGTTTCCTGACTACAAATTTCATAAGGTTTTCCCACTAGGAGCTACATGAAAAATGCCCACCTGCCTGCCTACCCGCCTTCCTACTTGGAGAGTAAACCCAGGGCCTTGTGCATGCTGGGCAAGTGCTTCACCACTGAACCCCATCCTCAGACCTTTTCTTAAATTTATCCTGAGACAGGTCCTGTTTAAGGTATCTGCAGTGTTTTACTGAACAATGTATTGATTTGTCAGTCTCTTTATTTTCAGAGAGCATCTTTTTAAGGATTCAGAGCATATCCAGTAATTAAGTACCAATATCACCCTCATAATTTATTTAACCCAGTTCAATTATAACTAAATGAACAGCATCTTTGAAGTCATCCTCCATGGCTCCTGGGCTTCAAATGCAGATTTAACATTTGGGAAGGAATGGAGAATTAATAGCTGTTGCAAGATCAGGGGTTCAGAGTCCTTATTTGGCATAACTCATACATACATTGTCTTTACTTTCAAGGATTTTAGGAATTCTTCTGCCTGTATTAATATTTCCCACTTCTTAAAAGAGACTAATTTAAAATACTATAAATAAATAGAAGGAAGATGAGTAGAATAAAGGAAAGGGAGTAGTGGGAAGAATGAGGGGAGGGAGAGGAGAAATACTAGGGACTGAAGTGAAGTAAATTATATTCCATACTTATGTGATCATGTCAAAACCCAGATTTTATGTATATCTATAATGCACTAATAAAAACATTAAAAGTTTGGCCCATTAACCTGGCCTATTGAAAGGCCAAATTGTAACTTTGCCCTAATAGTCCGAAACCAATACAGATTAATTTTTTAAATTTAGTTTGCTTTTACTTCTGAAAACATACTGATAAAAAATTAAATAGCATTCTTTTGCCATTCTTTTCCATACTCTTTCTTTTTATGTTCTTTATTTTATTTACTTTAAATACAATTAAAGAAATTTTATAGGTAAGAAATATATGTCTATTGAACATCTTTTAACATTGATTCAAATAGAAAAAAAAAATGTTGTTTTAGAATAAAGAGACCTAAGTCCTACTCTTTCTTTGAGATATTATAAAGAAAAATATGAATAGTGGGGAAAATGACAGATTGTTACACGTTCAGGGTACTGAGTAATATTTTCCCCTTGATAAGAAACCAGGGCACAAGAAATCTTTTACCTATGTAGTTCATATTGGTGATGTCCTCTCATTTTTTCTGCTAAGCAATATATTCATTACTTTTTATTCTCCAACAAACAAAACAAAAGCAAACACATATTTAAAACTACTCTATAAGACATATGTGAGAAAAGAAAATTTATGGGGGAAGCTAAGAAGGGATTTATACTGTCCAACATGAATCAAATCTCCTGGTTAATCTTTCTTAAATACATTCTTCCACTGTCTCACTTTGTTTTCCAAAATCTCTCTTTTTATCTCAGCCTCCAGACTCTAATTTTTCTCCTTTCCTCATGCAGTTCAGTCATTAATGTGGTATAAATAATCCTAATTATACTCCCCATCCTAGGCACCAGATGAGCAGATTCTGAAGTTCCAGTTTAAAAGATGGCTAAAAATGTCATTCATTTAACCAAAATGGATTTTTTTCCCTCTAGTAGGCAGGAGGCATTCTTTTGACTGCCAATTAAAGTAGAAAAGACTTAGTGTCATTATAACGATTTTATCCCATATTTAGACATGATCATTAATTTGATGAAAAGAAAGAAACATTTTATGAACTTTTGTCCACAAGACAGAGAAGGTTGGCTAGGAGCTTTCCATACAGTTGACTAACAGCAATGAGGGGTTCTTCCTTTTTTTCAGATGGATTCCCTGCCATTGAAATTCCTCCCAGTAGTGATATTAAACACATGGGAGACTGTGAGAGGGAATTCGAATCATCAGACAGTTCTGCAAACCTAAAGAGAATAGAAGGATAAAAAGGAAAGAATGCCTAAGTTGCAGAAATCACTTGGCAAAATCTGCTTTGCAATGTACATTGACAGATGAAGAACACAAATTAGAGTACAAGTTAGACTAGCAAGAGTCTAGCAATGATTCATAGGTCTTTTTCTGTTACTGTCTTTGCCTTTAGCCAAATGTAGCTATTTAACACAAGATGTGGGCTTATATGACTGAGGAGCCAAATTTTTTATTTTGTATAAATTGCACTTTTTATTTTTAAAATATTTTGTGGTGCTGGGGACTGAACTCAGGGTCTTGTGCATGCTAAGCTTTACCACTGAGACATACCCCCAAAACTTTATTTAATTGTAATTGATTTAAATCTACTTAGCCATGTGTGTGTAAGGCCTACTGTAATATACAGCATAGCTAACTGCTTTTTGTCATTTCTTTCTCATGTTTACTGAATGAAATGTATGCCTAATGCAGTGCAAATTAATGTCAGCCATGAAAGAAGAAAAATCATTACTTTGGAACCACTGTTTGATCCAGTTATCCTACTCCTCAGTATATACCCAAAGGATTTAAAATGACACAGCCTCATCAATGTTTATAGCAGCTCAATTCACAATAGCTAAGCTATGGAACCAACCTAGGTGTCATTTAATACATGAAAGGATACAGAAAATGTGACATATATTCACCATGAAGTACTACTCAACCATAAAAAAGATCATTATGGCATTTGCTGTTAAATGGATGGAACTATCATGCTAAGTATGTGTACTCCATGTATATATAATATGTAAAACTACACTCCACTATCATATATATCTGAAAAGAACAAATAAAAAAGAAAAATCTTTCCTTGATTAAAAGATTTTTTAACCTGCATGAAATATATTTCAGAGATATATTTGATAAAAAATATTAATTAATAAATAAAGAAAAGGCAAAAACATTAAAAAAATAAAAGCAACATTTTTTTTCAGAAATTTGGAAATTTAGCTGAATTGTGAGAGAGAATAGATGTGTTTTGTTGCTTTAAATCACTATGTTTGGGAATCTTTTTACATAGTAATAGATAACTAATATATATCTGTGTCCAAATATTTCTTTGATTGCTTATCCTCTCTCTTCCAACTCCATGATCCATCAGTTATCTTTTCAATGCAGGAGAGCCAGGGGAATGCAATATGATCACATGAATCAGTGCTTGTTCTTTTTGGAGACACTATGAAAATTGTGAGCAATGAGAAACAGCCTGGTAATAAATACTCAGTGATGATTTTCTTCTAATTGAATGTTGAGATGTAAAGTGAAACAAGACAATGTTCAACTTTTTATTCTATTCATGGTGGGATATACTTCTAAGTGAAAGGAAATGACTAATCTATTCTTGTATTTACTTCTGAAACATTTGAATGATTTCAATTCAAATGACTTGTTTACTACTTTGTCCAAAGGAACAATTGAGTTTATGAATTCAACTGCTTTTGAGATGATTGAGGTAAAATTTTTAAATGAGATTTGGTGTTGAGTCTTTTGGAACCCTGAAGATTTGGAGATAATTAGGTGAGATATTACTATACATCTTATTTCAGTAAAATGAAGTACATAATTAAGTCTATAATAGAATTCAAGAGCTTAGTTCTTTGTTTATCTTTGTACTTGACTGTGTCCTAGACAAGTACCTTAAATTTATATCTAATATGAAGAATTGATTTGATAGCTAAAATACCATCTTTGAAAGTTTTGATAGTTTCTCATTTGATAGTTTCTGGTGCAAATTATCTGTATTAACATTCTAGTTCTGGATGTTACATTTTGAAAGGAATATTAAAATACGGGATCAAAGATCTTGGAGAATGACCTTTCAATTTATTGTTACGGCAAACTTCAAAGAAATATAACACTTTTATTTTTGTTATTGTACTGGGACTGTGAGTGTTGGCATATGCAGGAATATTCATATGGAGTCTTTTCAAAGAAAACCAGGGCAAGATCATGAGCAAAAAATGTTAAAGCCAATCAAAGCCAGTCTCAGCAATGGCAAGGTGCTAAGCAATTCAGTGAGACTGTGTCTCTAAATAAAATACAAAATAGGCCTGAGGATGTGACTCAGTGGTTGAGTGCCCCTGAGTTCAATCCCTGGCACCAAAAAAAAAAAAAAAAAAATTAAAGCCAAGATAGAAGATAGATTAATCTAGCCTGCCTGACAAACCTTCTTTTAAAATTAAATCACAGATCCTTTGTCAAGAGACCATTATGAACAATACTTCCATGTAGTACAATAGGACCCTATTTATAAAACTTTAATGTGCATTATATTTGACCCAGAGTACTGCTTCTTGGAATAGTCCTACAGTTGGAACTGTTGATATAAATGAGATATATGAACTTACTTGAAATCCTTAATATGCCAAAGTACTTTAGAGACTAGAAAGTTAAACCCCCAAATCAGCAATTCCCAGAGTCGGCTATAGCTAGAATTTGGGATACAAAAAAATGATGCTAACATAGGTTGTTTTCAGTGTCAAGACCACTGAGACAAAGACTTCTCCAAGACAAGGAAAGGACACCCCCCTCCAAAACTGTCCGACCTGGAGGAGAAGGAGGGAGGAGGAAGGCAAACATTGATCCTCTCCCAGGAAATCCTTTTCCAGTAACAATGAACCAGGAGAAAATAAGCAAAACATTCACCCTTTCCCAGGTTCATCCCCAGCATCTCCACCAAAAGCAAACATTCATCCCTTCCCAACCACAGTGGGTCCTGAAAGGACGAGGCAGATACTGAGTGCTGGGCCCTCGACTTTCACCCTTTCCCACTGCAGAGGAGTTCTGGAAGGAAAAAAGCAAATAGTGAAACTGTGGTAACAGTGGGTCCCAGAGGAAGAAGATAAACTGTGAATCCCAGCTGAGTTCAGAGCTTTCATTCCTTCCCAGTAACAATAAGTTTTGGACTTTCTGCAATTTCTTTCGTAACTATCCAAACCAGCACGTCCTGCTTCAGTTTCCAATAATTAGGCCACCCTCAGTGTCCAGACTCCCTCTGTAATCGGGGGCATTTTTCCACCCCCAAGCTGAGCCCCTCTGATGCCTGACTGATTGATTCTGCTGTGAATAAAGGCAAGCTTGCTGATCCCTTTGAGGTCTGCTCCCAACTCAGTTATTTATGCTTACACTCTTTTCTCTGTTTCTTTTTGGCCTGAGTATCTCTTAAATGAAGGGTTGAGGGCTGTTAAATCCCACTTTTTTGTGTTTCTCACCAAGCTGTCATCTGGTGTGGCCTGAAACCAAAGATAGTTGTAGCTCTGTTTCCCTTTTCACAGTACCAGGAGGGACAGACTAGTTAGTACTGACAGTTGAGATTTTTGTCTGTACAGACCAGGTTGATTCTCTTCCAGAGTGGAGCTCATCCAAAGTTCTAAATGGGAAGTTTCAGCAGCTGGTGTTTAAGTCTGACCATTCTTTGAAACTTGGTTGAGTGGTATTTACTCCAGAGGGATTGGATCCATACTCCCTGTTGCTGGGTAAGTGCCAATCTGTGCTGGATCGCCTGCTCTCAGGGACTATTCCCAAATTCCACTCATGGGGTGGGGAGACTAACCCTCCACAGATCTCACATACTTCACCACTGTCAAAGTTGACTTCCTAGAATCAGACCTGGAGTACCAACGTGACTGCTGGACCAATTTCTGGCCTCTCATGAACTGTCAGAAACAAAGGGAAAGCCAGCCTCTTTCCTGTTGGTCTCACCAACCTGGATTCCCTGGGCGCAATTCTCTTTGTGCCTATTTTGGTTGAGCTTGGTCAGGCACACTCCAGACTCTGTAGCAGGCGTTTGCTTGGACTTTCCGGCAGTGCTTTTTTTTTTTTTTTTATTATGAACTCCCAGACTCCTGCCAATGAAAGCTGTTGCACAGCTATTTCCAAATGGCTCCTACCACAACTCTCTGCTTGCCAGCTGTGAGACATGAAGCAATTTTTAATCATTAGCTTGCCATGCTGTCTCTGGGTCAGTTAAGATCAGCCTCCCTTTCTGTTCCACAGGTCCTCCCTTGCCAAATGGAATCGCAGTGCTTTCCTCTTTTTCTACCTGTGTTCTAAATGTCCTCTGCAGTGTTGATGCCACATGTGCAGAGTTAGCACATGTCTAACCTATTATCTCTTGTTCTGTGTTCTAAGCTCCTGAATTTCTGTTTCTATATGAAGATTTTATTGTTGAATGTTGAATATCAGTAAATTTCCTCAGTCACCCATCTCACTGAATAGCAATACTTCTTCTGCTTGAACCTTGAAATGTGGAGCAACTGGAAAATGTACCCTTCCTCTAATCTAAATAACCTTTTAACAGTTCATGTTTCCTGCTTGATTTATCCCTGATTATGTTGAGTTGTGTGATGTATTTACTGTCAGTTTTTTTATATATCTTTGTGGTAGATTGTATTTTACAAAAATGGGCACAATAATATGTCTTATTTGACATGTTTTCTTGCATTTTGACATTGACATTTGTTCCATGAAGAGGAGAGGGTGGCTTTTAATGTTATATCATAAAAATTGTTAAATTGTGGCAACTCGCTTAGGACACTTACTCTTGGAACCCAACTCCCCTGGCTTTGGGAAAGTCTAAGTAGCCCCATGAAGAGGACATACATAAGAGTTAGCCAGCAGTGAGTGAAAAACCAGCGTCTACCTCAGAGCAAAGCCTGTCCAAGGAAGGGACATGACCTTAGTCCTTGGAAAATCCCACAGAGCACTCCTAAGCACATTCCCACCCTGCTAAGTTGTTTATCTACAAATAACAGGAGAGATCTGCTGCACCAGGTGTCCCTGACTCAGTCAGGCTAGGTGGGGATCCATAGCAGCCCCCTAGCAGCCACCAATCAGCATGAGACAGGGAAATACCTGGGATGCCAGATAACCCTCCCAGTAGTTTAGGTGGTTGATAACAAGTTGGGAAACCATGTAGTTCAGCACATACACCCCTCATGGCTTAAACCAATCAGTTCAAATGAATACCCCTTTTGTACTGACCAAACACCCCTCCCCAACTTGTTCCAGCCAGTGAATGTGCTAATCATGTTTTAGAGTTGTTATTTGATTTTCCCGCGGTTTGTGATGATTTGCTAAAAGAGGCTATGATGTATGTGAAGTCCCTGCCTTCTCCAAAGAATGTATAAAACTGCTGCAAACCCTGGGCTTGGGGCCTCTCAGTGTTACCAGTTGCTGTGTGTGCCCGCGGAGGACCAGCTAGCTCGCAATAAACACCTCTTTGCTGCTTACATGGATCTTGGGTCTCTGGTGGTCTTTGGGGGTCCCGAATTTGAGCATAACATGAGCCTTGAGCATGATTCGGTAGCATAAACCTTCAGATCTTTCAACTCCTAGTTGTTAAGGCACTTTCAGACTTCCAGTTCTTTCAGCTAGACAACCAATCTATGATCTTTTCAAATCTTGATCCTTAGCATCTTTAAGCATTAAAAAATGGTGATTTTTATGCAGTGAAATTAAGGTAGTTTGTTTCACATAAATAATTAGAGCACATCAAAGAGTTTAGCAAAACCTTTAGAATCTTTCATTTGTTGCTTCAAATATTTAAGAAAAACATTTCATCAAATAAGAGCCTGTGATGTAGGGTTGAAGCTTTCTTATCACTGTCCTTAAAGAAATGTTTTTCACTAGTTTTTCAAGGAATTATCATTATAGTCAAATAATTGGAGAGAGAAGTTTGCAAGTTATTATACAAGTTGACACTATGTTAGGAATTTACTTTGTATAATGAAAGTTGGATCAAGACTAAGACAATTTTTTTTCATTTGCCATGTGATAAGGATCTAATAAGAACATCTAAACTCTGCTTATTTTTTAAACATAAGAAGATATATAACTTTATTTTTCTTCATACTTTAATAGGTATGCCAAGAAAAGTTATTATAGATAGAATCTACTTTACCTAATTACATACTTCTCTGGAAACAAGACCATATATTACTTAACACATTTTCTAAGGTTTATTCACCTTTATTTGTGGGCTCCAAAGTAAACCTGATAGCGTCTGACTCTTTTGGTAGGCAGAAACTGTGTTGTTTTTTCTTCTTTTAGGACTCATCTATGGTCTTTCTGTATCTGAGGCCACAAATACTGCTTACCCTGTTGAGAGCCATGGCCCAGTCAGAATGATGCCTGGCATTTGCCAGAGAGAATGGTTGAAAGATGACGCCAGATGACCTTTACTGTCGGGCAATAGGGCGGCTCTTGCTGCCTTGGGTGCCCACTACTTTGGAGTTCCCGTGCAGTTCTCGCGGGGGAGATTGGACAGAGCCCGGTGGAGGGAGTGTGTTCCCGTTTGGTGGGTGCAGTGACGGTGAGAGTTGGGGAATAAAGAGTTGCTGTTTGAATCTACAAGGCTTTGTGGCGGCTGGATTATTTGTGCCCAGCCAGACTGTGGCATTACCCTAATATTTTTTCTTGCCTATTGATCTTGGCTTTGATTTTTGTTTCTGTTCCCTTAATGAATCCTGACTGATGGTTTATAAAAATGCTGGCTCATTCTTGATTTTTCCATTTAATGGCAATTCCAAATCTTAATCCATTCAGTGCTATTTATTTTCTACTTTGCTTAGTTCTGACTGTTTGCTATACAACACTAGTGTAAATCAGACAGGAAGTGTAGTTAGGGACAAAGCAAGAAATTAAATCTTATCATTGCAAATGTACTACCTTAGTTAATATAATTTAAAAAGGCAAGTTAAATGCTAGCTTTCTCCCATATGACAGATTCTTAGTCCCCGTTATTTTCCTGGGCATAGGCACAAACTGGAAATAAAAGATTAATGTCAATTAAAATAAATCAATACAGATGCTTTTCACAGTCCTGCACATGAAATGAAACCTGCCAATATTAGATAAACTCAGATGTCACACTACAGTGACTGTCATCCCTATTCTAGCATAATTGCAGCTTTTCTATCATTATCTCTACCTCATAATGCCTGAGGAATTATTGAATATAATGTACTTTGCAGTTTTAGATGTGAAGATTAAAAATATAAACTTCAGACAACTTGAATGTAAAACCACGTTTATATTATTTAACTTACTAATTTAGTAGCATGTTCATAATATAAAACACATCATATTTAAAAGATTTTTAAAAGCATCTAAGTAAAAAAGTAAATTAATTTTGGATAATACCATGTATCATTTTTTTGCATTTTTTGAAAATATTTACATATATCTAGGCATTGATGACTTTCTCAGTACCAGAATGTAATTTTGAAAAAATCAAACGCAGTTTTTCATTTTAAACCTTGGGTTCTGTTTTATAAATGCATTGTTAATATGCATTTACATTTAACATAAATCATAAAGGAATAACTGCTTAAAAATGTCCAATGTTTATGTATATATTTGAAGACTCTTACTATATTTATAGAAAATTTAAATAAAAAATATAAAAAATTAGAAATTTGTGTGTAAAATGTATAATTATTATAAAAAATAATTACATTTTTAACTCATAATGAAAAAAAAGAAAGAACACTTAGTACATTTTAAAATATTACAATTCAGAAAATGAGATACAATTGAGATATTAAGAATAAGAACAAATTACCAAAGGAACACTAAAGAAGCAAATTATAGTGTATAAAAGTATTCTTAGCCAAAATCAAATAATATAAATTAAAGCCAAAACAAAATATTAATTTTGCCTTTTGGTCTAGGTTAAATTGAAAAGATTCTAATATGCAAATCTAATATTTTGAACTATTAGTGGAAGGGGCAATATTTCAATCGCTATCAATAATGTAATAGCTATTAAATGTAATAGACCATGGCTTAACAAAATTTAATTCATTAACTTATTTTTTATTAACAAAAGTACTATATATTTCTAGCGCATAGCAATGTTTTGATTTATGTAGATATTGTGAAGTGACTAAATCAACCTAATTATCTGTTGTGGTTTTGATGTGAAGTATCCCCCAAAAGCTCATGAGTGAGACAAGAAGGTCTGGAGGAGAAATGATTGGATTATAGCCTTAACTCAGTGAATTGATCCCTCGTGGGATTAACTAGAGGCAGGTGGGGTGTGGCTGGAGGAAGTGGTTCATTGGGACCATGGCTATGGGGTCTGTATTTTGTATCTGGAGAGTGGAATCTCTCTCTCTGCTCTCTGACCCCCATGTGAGCTGTTTCCCTCTGTCACACTATTCTGTCATAATGTTCTGCCTCACCTGGAGCTCTGAGGAATGCAGCCTGTCTTGTATGGACTAAGACCTCTGAAACTATGTGCCCTCGAACAAACTTTTCCTCCTCTACAATTGTTCTGGTCGGGTCTTTTGATCACAGTATTGAAAAAGCTATTAAACATCTCCTAAAGCTAACATATAAGACAATATAATAGGTTCAGAGAAAAGATGATTGGATTATGAGAGCCTTAATTCAATCCTGAATTAATCACCTCAATCAGTGAATTAATCACCCTATGAATTAATTGGCTGGTAACTGAAGGCAGGTGGGGTATGGCTGGAGGAGGTGGGGCATTGAGGTGTGGCTTTGGGGTATATACTGGTATCTGGCAAGTAGAGTCTCTCTCTCTCTCTCTCTCTCTCTCTCTCTCTGCCTCTGATCATCATGTGAGCCGCTTCCCTCCACCACACTCTTCCACCATGATGTTCAGCCTCACTTAAGCCCCAAGGAATGGAACCAGCTGTATCTAGGGACTGAGACCTCTGAAATTGTGAGCCCCCAAATAAACTTTTTCTTTTCTACCATTGTTCTGGTTGGGTCTTTTAGTCACAGCAGTGAAAAAGCTGACTAAAACATCAGCATATCTATTTCCTTGCATCAGTATAATTTTTTTAAAGAATTTTTTTTCTTTTATTTAAATATTTTATTAATTGTTGAGGACCTTTATTTATTTATATGTGGTGCTGAGAATCAAACCCAGTGCCTCACACATACTAGGCATGTACTCCCTCCACTGGCCACAATTCCAGCCCTTGTATTATTATTATTATTTATTTTTGTGAGTGTGTGTGTGTGTGATCAAACATTAAATCTACTTTCTTGACAATTTCCAAGTACACAGCATATTGTTAGTAACTATGATCATGGTGGTATACAATAGATCTTCTGAGTTGATTCCTCTAATGTAAATTGTGTATCTTTTGAGCTACATTTCTCCAATCCCTGCCTGCCTCCTCACTCAGCTTCTGGTTACAACCAGTCTACTCTCTGACTCCATGAGGCAGCTTTTTAAGTTTCCATGTATAAGTAAGATCATGAAGTATTTGTCTTTTGTGTCTGGCTTATTTAACTTAGCATTTGATCCTCAGGTTCATCCATGTTCCCACTAGTGACAGGATTCCTTCTTTAAGTCTATGTAGTATCTGGTTACTATAACAACAACTTTTTTTTTAATCCATTTATGCACTGATGGGTACATGGTTTGATTCTGTGCCTTAGCTATTGTGAATAATGCTGATCTTGTTTCTTGTCAAAAAACTAACCTTAGTTATGTTGAATTTTTTTCTACTATTTTCCTAGTCTTGTTTTATTATATTTAATCTCCAATCTATTTTTTCCTTTCTTCACTAATTTTATAATTAATTTGTTCTTTTTTTTCTAGTTCTTTATGGTATATTGTTGGTATTTTTATTTGAGATTTTTTTCCCCCTCTTTTTAAATTTAGGCATTTCGGTATAAACTTCATTTTAAATCTTCTTTTCTGAATCCCTTAAGAATTGGAAGGTTGTGTTTCATTTTTATTTGTCTCAAGATATTTTGATTTCTCTTTTTATTTCTTTTTATTTGGTTATTTGGTAGCATGTTGTTTAATTACCTCATTCATAAATTTTCTGCATTTTTTCATGTTACCAATGTTTAGTTTCACAGTATGTGGTTCGAAGAGATACGTGATATAATTTAACTCTTCCTAAATTCATTAAGACTCATTGTATGGTTTATCATATGTTCTATCCTGAGAAATATTCCACATACACTTGAGAAAATGTATATACTTCTCTATATACTGTATATAATATATGTTAGGTCCATTGATCCTAAAGTGTAGTTCATGTCCAATGTTTCCTTATTGATTTTCTGACTGGATGATCTATCTATTGTTGCAAATGGGGAATTGTGTTATTGTATATATTTCTCTCTTTAAATTTATTAATATTTGCTTCATATAGTTAGATGCTGAAATATTAAATACATACATATATGTGTGTATGTATATATATATATATATGTATACATATATGTTATATGCTCTGGATGGATGGATTGATCTCTATCATATATAATGACTTTTTTTTGATAAATTTTGATGGAAAATCTTCTTTGTCTGATATAATTTATAACAGCCCTTTCTCTTGGTTTCCTATAGGTGAAGTATCATTTTCATTCCTTTACTTCCAGATTATATATGTCAATAAGGGTGAAGTGAGTTCTTATAGGCAATAAATATTTGGATCCTGTTTTTTAAAAATGTTTTGATATCCATTCAGCTACGCTAAGTCTTTTCATTGGAAAATTTAATATGATTACATTTAAAGTAAATCATTGAAAAGGGTTTACTATTGCCATCTTATTAATTATTTCTGTTTTATAGTTCCTGTCTTATTTATAATTCTGTTTTATTGTTCTTGTCTTCTCTTGCTGTCTTCCTTTGTGATTTGATGATTTTGTATAGTGGTAGGTCTTGATTTCTTTCTCTTTATGCTCCATGTATCTCCTCTAGATTTTTTATTTTGTGGTTATGAGAATTCACAAGGCATCTCATGTTATAAAAGTTACTTTAATCTGATAATGGCCTAACTTCAATTGCATAAAAAACCTGTTCTTTATTACCCTTCCCCATATTTTATATTTGTAAACCACAATTTAAATTATTTCAAATTATGTACATCTCTTAAATTATTTTAGCTTTAATCACTTTAAATATTGTTGTCTTTTTATATTAGAGATGCAAGTATTTTACAGTACTCAAGTATCCTGAATTTGATTATATATTTATCATAACCTCTGTTTTTTTAAAACTTTTATGTGTTTATATGTTGTTAATTAGTATGATCATTTCTCAAATTGAGGAATTCCCTTTTGCCTTTCTTGTAAAGCAAACTTTGTGGTGGTGAATTCTCTTAGCTTTTGTTCATCTGGGAAGATATTTACCTCTCCTTTATTCCTGAGCTGCATTTTTCTGAGGTATAGTATTCTTGGTTAGTAGTTTTTCCTTTTAGTGCTTAAATTATCCCATTCCCTTCTCACATGTAAGGGTTTGGTTATAGCCCTATAAAACTTCCATTGTGAAAAGTGTCTTGTCTTATTGCTTTCAAAATTCTCTTTGTCCTTTACTTTTGACAATTTTACCACGTGCTTTGGGATATTCATATTTGTGTTTGTCTTGCTTGGGTCCTTTGAGTATTCTAGATGTCCTTATTTTTCCAAGGTCTGTGAAATGAAGATTTTCAGTCATTGTTTTTCTAAGTAAACTTTCTTCCTTCCTCTTTGTCTTTTACTTCTGAGACTTAATAATTCATGTATTGGTACTGTCCCTAGTGTCCAATAGATCCCTTATGCTTTCTTACTCTTTGCAATTAATTTTTTTATTTTTTGTTCCTCTAGTTCCCCAACCTCTCAAATAACCTGTCTTCTTTAGTTATTCTTTTCTCTGCATTATTGAGTTTGCTGTTGAAACTCTGTATTGAATTTTTCTGTATCATCATTTTATTCATCAGTTCCAGAATTTATGTTTCATTCTCTTTTATTTCAATTTCTTTATTAAACTTCTCATTGTGCTTATTCTTTTTATCCTAATTCTCTTAGTTTTCTGTTTGTATTTTCTTATATCTCTTTAAGCTTCCTTAAAGTGATTATTTGAAATTATCTTTCAGGCAAATAGTTTTCTATTTCCATGGGCCAGTTGCTAGAACTTTAATAGTTTCATTTGACAGCATCATGTGTGCCTGTTATTTGTGTAGCCTTGCTTGGGTATCTGTACATTTAAAGAAACAAAATCTTCTTAGAATCTTTATAGACTGGTTTTAGCAGGTTAAAGCCTTCTGTTAGATTCATGAACCTATGGGGCTGCAGTCAAATGGGACTGGAGCAGCATCACGTGGATGTTTGCTGGGTCTGTTGTGTGTTTCATGTTGATAGGCTTATGACTGGGGATTCTAGAAAGCAGGGATACTGTCTATTCCCTGGATGAACCAAACTGTCTCCAGAACCTTGTTAGTTAGAGCTGGTCCTACAGAGTCTGCTTCAGGGTCTGCAAATGGCAGGCCCATTAGTGTACATAGGAGAGTGTTTTCCTCCGAGAATCTTGGAAGTTTCCAAGTGGGTCACTAGGTTTCTGGCTAGATAGTACTGCCTCCATCCATAGCTGGGAGGGATTAGAACTGAGTCTTAATAGTGTTTTAGTGTCTATATCCAAGACAAAGATCTTTAGGCCTGTTTCTGGGCATATCTCCCAGGAGTCCCCTAGGTGGGCAGGTCTGCTCTGAGACTCCAGCCAACAAGGGCTGGTGCTGAAATAAGGGTTATTTTAAGATCTGTAGTATAACTGCAGTAGGCAGTTATATCTCCATCTGGATCCTGTGTAAACTGAACTGCCCTCAAGCCATTGCTGAAAAGGCCTAGAGTCACTTTTCAGGGCAGATAGAATCAGGTTTGGTATGTAGGTTGGCTGGTCTTCCTGCAGAGATGCAGATAAGAATATCTTTTAGTGAGTCTCTGGGTGGTCAGAGTGGCTCTTCATCATCAGATGAAAAACCTGGGGTAAAATATAAAAACATTTCTGTAAGTCTCAGGGACTCAGATCTAATTCTAGGTCCTTATAAACAGAATTTGTCTTTAGTCCACAGTTAAGAGGGGTTGGATCTGCATTAGAGAGTCATTTCAGGGTCCACAGCTAAGAGTAAAGTCTGCAAGCATATTGTCCAGTGGACTCAGGCACGACTCCTACTGGGGGCCTTGGCTGATGGTTTTAGTAGCAGAAATAAGGGTAAACGGAGTCCTAACACAGTCCATGAGGAGGTGGGGCCGTTTTGGGACCTGGAGGTGTGACCATGGTCAGAAAATCTGCCACCAAAGTATGGGGTCTAACTTCTCACAGTGACCTTTTAGTTCTAGGCCTTGGACTCTACCAATGTTTTATAAACTTCTATCTGAATGCTAAGGCTCCAGAAAAGGCACATTTGTCCAAAATGACAGTGAAGTTATTTTTGCTATGAGGGGATATAAGCAGGGGAACTTCTATTCTGCCATATTGCTGAACAAATTTTGTCCAAAGAATTAATCGGAGCTACTAGAAGTTAAACTGAAATTATAAAAACTTATTTATTCTTGACAAAATCCATTATGATCAATTCACATTCTATGAATATTAAATAGATTTTGGTTAGTGGAGTTTTTTGTTTGTTTGTTTGTTTTTTGTACCAGGGTTTGAACTCCGGACACTCAACCACAGAGCCACATCCCCAATCTTATTTTGTATTTTTCTTATTTAGAGACAGGATCTCACTGAGTTGCTTAGTGCCTTGCCATTGCTGAGGCTAGCTTGAACTCTCAATCTGCCTGTCTCAGCCTCCTGAGCACTGAGATTACTGGGGTGTGCCACTACAACCAGCAGATTTCAATTAGTTTTTTAAATGCTTGAATTATTTTTGTTCTCTTTATATCAAGATTAGTAACTGTTACAAAGCAAATTTCTATGATACAGTTTTCTATACTCTGCACTAGAAATCTATTTTTCCCTTCTCCTCCTCCCAAGCCTCATAATTATAACCATCACTACCATCAAAATTACCACTATGACTACATAAGAATTTTACTAATAAAATATTTAATTTATTGAACCTTTCTCTAAATATACTGCAATGTAGCATAATTTCTGCAAAGAAATCAATTAGCAGAACTGGGACTATCATTTCACTGGAACATTGTTTATTTAGAGACAGGATGCCAACTTTTGCATTTAAATTGATACTTATTCAATGTAAACTATGTCATTACTATCAACATTTTTTAAAAAATATATTGCTTTGTAATATATATCCACTGCTCTTTATTAAAATGTGTGAAAAGTTGTCAGATTTCTTGTTTTATTTGATTACTATGGTCTTGTGAGATAAAGGATATAACTTTTTCTGACTGAAGAAACTGAATTTAGAAAGATAAACTAATATGCCTAAAATTATACAGAACTACAGACACAAAATCTTCTGACTTTAGGTCTAATATCTGTTTCTATAGTTTTAATTTAATTGATGGTTATGTAATAATCTGAAACAATGATTATCAATTTTATTCTGTTTCTTATTCATAGTATTTAATGTTGTTTTTCATTATTAGTCTAAATTTCTTATTTTTTATATTATTATGTGGTTAACTCCTGAATTTAACCATAAATAATTGGAAAATCATTGGAATATTGCAAATGGGATAAGAAATTCTTTTGTTCAGTTATTAAGAATACAAATATGAATTATCATATTTTCCATGGAGAACACTCTCTGAAGATTGTGAAAATATAATATAAATAACAAATAAACAAAAATAAGGAGAAGAAGAGGACGAAATTATTTTGCATTTAACTTGTTACTTCAAGTTTCTTCTGGTGATATTTCATCTGTAGTGATACATTGCTATGAATTTCCTACATTATATTCATCATTTTTCAGAGACAAGCCCAATGTCAAATAAATACAAAAACATTCAATAGAGGTTCTGTATGCTTGCTTTTTTAATAAAATACAAACAAAATTGGAATAGACTTGACTGGACTTTTTTTTTTTTTTTTGCCTCGTACTGATTAACAATATTATAGTGCTTGCAGATGGGCTCGCCTCAAAAACTAGATTATGATATGAATCAAATATTAGTTTTCAGTATTTGCCTATAAAATAATTATTTACCAAATAAAAATCTAAACTGCTTCAGTGTAGCCTTCATATTCCAGTGTATCTGCATTCACAGAAACAGTTTATGGCGATCAGTAATTGAAACATCACAGCTGTATGTAATCTTTGCTTCTCAACAGGCCTCTCTCTGTCATTCCCATTCCTAAATGTAAGACAGTTCAGTTCAACCTGACCCAATTTCCAGAGTTGGAAGTGTGATATTTTTTCCTTCTCAGTAGAAAAAAAAATGTTGTGAAATTAATTTTAAAATTAATAGGCACGAGTAAGACAAGTGTGATGTAGAAAAAAAGGATGCAAATTTAAAAGTAAGTGTCTCGGGCTATCTAGTTCCATGTGTGCCGTCAGTTTAGCTTTATATTGTATCATTATTGTAGATTTCTACCATTTTGTAGGCTTTCTCTTCATGATAGCAATTGTTTCCTTGGCTGTGAAAAAACTTTTTCACTTGATGCTGTTCTATGTATTTATTCTTGATTTTATTTCTTGCACTTGTTAAGTGATTTTCTTGTTAAGGAAATCAGTGCTTGTGCAAATATAATGAAATATTGACCCTATGCTTTTTTTCCCTACCAGTTGTAATGCTTCTGGTCTGATTCCTAGGTCTTTGGTCTATTTTGAATTGACATTTGTGCAAGGTGAAACGCAGGGATCCAGTTCCTCTTCCTATGGGTACCCTATTTTCCCAGCACCATTGTTTTTTAAAGGTTTTTTTTTTTTTTCTAACTCATGCTTTTAGTAGCTTTGTCAAAGATCAGATGACTATATTTGTATAGATTTCTCTGTATCTTTTATTTTATTTTATTAGTCTTCACATCTATTTTTGTGCCAATAACATGCTGTTTTTCTTACTATAGTTTTGTAGTATAATTAGAGATCAGGTACCATGATGCCTCCAACATTGCTCTTCTTGCTCAGGATTGCTTAGGCTCTTCTGGGTCTTTTATTATTCCAAATGTAATTTAGCCCTTCTTTTAAAAATTCTGTGAAGAATATCATTGGTATTTTGATGGGAATTGCATTAAATTGTATAGTGCTTTTGGTAGTATGGTCATTGTTGTAATATTAATTCTGCTTATCTAAGAACATGAGAGGTCTTTCCATCTTTTAAGATCTTCTTCAATTTCTTTCTTCAGTGTTCTGCAGTTTTTATTGTAGAGTTCTTTCATCTCCTTGGTTAGATTTATTCCATGTTTTCCTTGGTTAGAATTATTCCATGTTTTATTTTATTGAGGTTATTATGAATGAAATAGTTTTCCTGATTTCTCTTTCAGCAGAACCATAATTGAAGTATAGGAAAGCTATTGATTTTTGTATGTTGATTGTGTATTCTGCTACTGTACTGAATTTGTTTATGAGCTTTAGAAGTCTTCTGGTTGGGTTTGAGGCTTCTGCTATAGGATTATTTCATCATCAAACAGGATAATTTGATTTCTTTCTTTTCTATTTGTAACTCTTTAATTTTCTTTTCTCATCTGATAGCTCTGTGTAGAATTTCAAGAACTATATTTAATATAAGTAGTGAGAATGGACATTCTTGTCTTGTTCCTGATTTTGGAGGAAATGTTTTCAGTTTTTCTTCATTTAGTATAATGTTGATCTTGGGTTTATCATATACAACCTTTGCAATGTTAAGATAAGTTCCTTCTATTTCTCATTTATCCAGTGTTTTTTTTAAACATGAACGAGTGTTGCATCTTGTCAAAGACTTTTATGCATCTGTTGAGATGATCATATGATTCCTATCTTTAACTCTTTTTATGTAGTGAATAACATTTATTGATTTGTGTATGTTGAACCAATATTGCAAACCTGGGATGAACTCACTTGATCGTGGTGTGATATCTCCATAAAGTGTTTATGAATTCGGTTGCCAATATGATTATGACATCTCTACTCTTTTGTATGCAGATTGAAGTTCTTTTATTTCTACTACTATTTTCCTTTAAGTATATTCTATTGTTTTTTGCTATTTAATAATAATGTAGTTATTATCTTGGAGCCAAATTTTATTTAGATACAGATATTTTTCAAGGTCACATCTCAAAACGATGGAAAAACACTTGTGATAATGTTTTTCTTTTTAAGTCTGGCAATGATCAATTCATGGTAATTACACAATTTTATAAAATCACAAACATTAAATGCTAACATAATTTTAATTAATAAGGATTTCAATTTCACATATTAAGTGTACAAAATTGATGTGTGAGCAATCTACAAACTATTTAGGATATAAAGATTAAATAAGTATGGTGCCTAAACTGAACTATCCTAATGCATTTCTAGACAAGGAAAATTGGCCAAAAAATGTGCAATAACTAATAATTAAGATATAAATTTTTGGAAAAGATCTACTTTTTGTAGAAATTATAGCTGACACACAGTTATCCATGTTATTTTCATTCATCAAAATGTTTCTTATTGGAAAGCAAAAGGAGCTGAACTGGAGCTAGAACTATTAGAATACATTCATACATAACATAAGCATGTACAGAATCAGGGAGGTCTGATTGAATGATACCAAAGATGGACAATCTGGGCTCTTTTGCTTCCCCCAACTGTTTAAATGATATTGGTCTTCATCCCATTATGTTGCTTATTCATACCTCTCAGAATTTACCACCTATATGCCGATAATCAGCAAGTATATATCAGCAAGATTAACAGCTTCTTCAGCTTCAGACTTATGTATGCAATTGTCAAAGTATTTTTATGAGATGCCCTATGTAAAGCCAAACCAAACCTTATTCCCAAAGTATTCACATTGAATTCCAAAGTACATTTGTGTCTTTTGTGTTGCTCATTTTGATCACTAGCACTTCTATTTCTAGGCTTCCAAACCACAAAAAAATATGAATGGTCTCACTAGTACTTACATACACTGACAAAATGCTCACTAATAATACTTTTAATTTGACATACCTAAATGTGGTATCTACACAGATTTTGAAAACTTGTAGAACCCAAAATGACAGTGCTTACAAATATCCAGTTATTATTACTAAAAGATACTATCTATTAGAAACATTAAAGTAAGGATATGAATTACAGGCAAGGTATCCAGAGATGCAGAAATGAGCTACACTTTCTTTTTTATTGAACTAGAAACAACTAAAAACAGCTCCCCAGAATAAGGGAATCCAAAATTCAGTCTCAAGTCTCAGTTAGGACTTCTTTTATCTTGCTAGCCATGTAAACAAATTCCTGATACAAAACCCAAGGGTCTTACAAGACCTGGAAAAAATAACCAGTTTCATTGTTATCAAACAATGTTTAGAAGCTGAAACTTATGTTGTTACCTAGCAGCACTATTAATCAATATGTCTCATGCAGAGTAGGAGTCAGTTCTATCCAGGGACATGTCTTATCTCAGCAAAAAAGCTCAGTGCTCCTGGAATCAACCTTCACAGCACAGGTCTCCATTTCTTATTAGATAAACTTTAAATTTCTTAATACATTGTCAAGATCAACCATGATCAGTGTTTATCTGTCTTATAACTCTCAGTCTTATAATCTATGGTCTGTTAACAATAAACCACCTGCTACTCTCTATATAGATAATGCTATTTCATAAATTCATGCTTAGATTATCCTAGGGTCCTCCAATATACAACTCATCTGATTTGAGATTATTTTCTTTTAAGTAGCTCTAATGGAATATGTCTTTAGTATTCAAAATAAAGAATAAAATTATGGAGCTTTAATATTTCAGCAGATAGAGGCATTTATATAGCTTTAGCAATATGGGAGTGCATGACATTGTTCCTTTTGCAAGACTTATAATTAATGCTATTTTGCAAAAAAAAATCTGCTGTTGCTTATAAACATGGTACATCTGGAAAGTTAATTTGTCATTCTATCGTTCAGTTTTACTAGGTAATCTTTATTAACTTAATTCATATCTCTCTGTTTATAGAATATTTGATGAAGAATTAATTATACAAATAAGCATAATTCTCTAGAGGGAAAGAAACACTTTTGGATAAAAAAATTATCATGTATTTTACATTATAATTTTCTTATAAGTAGGTAGAATGGTAAGGCAGATTTTTCTCCCAGGCATAATAATGACAATACTGCTCTTTTACATTTTGATGAACCAGAAAATGACCTGAATTATTTTAATCAAGGTAGTGTCAAGAGGAGTTTATATTATTTTAAAGGAAAAATATTCATATCCAGGGGTAGCATAGCTTAAGGAAAATTTCTTGAACAAAGAAAACAATTACTTGTCACTAAATGTTTAAAGTATATAGCATGAAATACACAGATTTCCCTTCATTTCTGTACTAAAGCTATCCAGAGTTGTAACCCTAAAATAGGTTCCTTTTTTCCCCAATGGGAGGAGAAATATTAGAAGAAACTGAACCATTATTGAACAGAACCAAATTCTTTATTGGACATTTTAAATCTAGAAACAGATATTCCCAATATCACTTATTAGTACAAAACACTTTTCAGGATTTTGAGGTCATCCTCTTTGTCTTTCTTTTTGACACCAAATTTTTCTATAATATTGCAATTTGTATAATTTTTTAAGATAAATTATTTCCTTAAATATCTAAAATTTTGTTATTTAGACCCAATTTCTTATTTCATTACTCATATGTGACAATCACCAATCATTGCCTGGCTGAGGAATCTCCCTGCTTCCTCTCTCCATATTCCCATATCAACAGAGAAGAATTTCCTTGGTTTCTTGGACTTCACTCTCCTAGCATACTTCTGATAATTTAAATTCTCATTTTTAGAGGTCTAGCCTAGGCCTCCTCTCCATAGTGAGGAATCACCTAATAATATCAATCCATTAAGATTTTCCAAATTTTAAAATTTTTAGTCTTAATTTCACACAAGTTAACAAAATCATGCATATGTCTTTTATTTTATTTATTCTAAACAATTCTTAAGTTCTTTCTTTGTCTTTTACATCATTGACATTTTGAGAAATTGCAGCTCTATTATTCTATTATTCTATCTGCAATTTTTTTCTCTTCTTTTGTTGTATGTTCCTTCACAACTAGATTTAGGTTCTGTATCCCTGTTCAACAATCTAAAAGTGATTTTATGCTCTGAATATATCATATCAGAAGTGCATGTGAATGTTCATCTGCACCTCAATTTCAATTTTAATTCTGAAGCCCAGCCAACTGTTATCTCTTTTTATTACTATATAGTTCCTATGTTTTTCCTTAAAATTAATAAGACACACCTGAAGATAATACCTATATCCTCCTCTTAAAATATTTCTCCTATTCATTAATGATTTTTACTTACATTAATCCTTAGTATGTTGTATTTCCTTTATAGTTGCCACATGGCATTTTTTCTCAAAAGCTGTCTACATTCTTTCTCAGTTATTTTTTCCTTTAGACTCATAATTTCTAACTTATTCACGTTGTTTATAATCTATTGTTTTCCTTCTTTTGTTTTGAAGTAAATCTAGTCCCCGAGTTAGTCCATGGGAGCTCTTTAAGCTAATACCTGTATTCTTTTGTCACATAACCATATGGTGTTTTTCCATTTGCCTTCACTTTCTGGCACAAAAATATGTGGGTTTATTTTTACACCTTTCCTTCAATCATCCTTCAATCATCCTTCATTCTATAGAACTCAAGTTCTTCTTGATGGTGATTGGTATTTGAAAATCAAGATCAAGGTGCTGGGGGCAAGATGCTGTTGGCATTGTATCTTGACTCATCCATCAGACCAAAATGGGGAGATAGACACAAGACAGATAGGGATATAAATATATATTTATTATATTATATTTATATTATATATATTTATATTATATATATATATATTTCAATTCATATATATATGAATTGAAAGTATCAATATCAATCAATCAACATATATATATATTATTTATATTTTATATATATTTATATATTAGTCATATATTTATATATTGATATTGATACCTTCAATTCCAATCGAACTTCAAGTGGTTTTCTTTCTATTTTTCATTTTTATTTGTGTGTCACTTTTCTAACATCCCAACAAACATCAAAAGACTCTTATTTATCAAATTCCACAATACACAAAATAGTTTCAGAGTTCCATGCCAATATTATTTTAGACTGCTTTGCATTGCTGTGTCCAAAAGACCTGACAAGAACAAAATAAAGAAAAAAGTTTATTTGGGGGTTCACAGTTTCAGAGGTCTCACTCCATAGACGACCAACTCCATTGCTCTGTGTCTGAGGTGAGGCAGAACATCATGGCAGAAGAGTGTTACAGAGGAAAGCAACTCAGGGCATGATGCCAGGAAGCAGAGAAAGTTCTCTCTCACCAGAGAAAAAATATATATCCCCAAGCATGACCCCAATGACTCACCTTCTTCAGCCACACCCTACCTGCCTACAGATCCCACCCACTTAATCTCTATCAGGGAATTAATGCCATGATTAGGTCAAGGCTCTCATAACTAGAATATTTCACTTCAAAACTTTCTTGCATTGACTCATGCATGAGTTTTGGGGAATACCTCATCTCTAAACCATAACAAATATGAAAGGAAAAAAATGGATATGGGTTTTAAATGCAGTCATCTGGAGAATCTTAGGCCCACTTTTATGAATAACTGTTTTGTGTGGTCTGGTATACAATTTTGTAACATCATTGTTTTATTGGTTTAGTCATATTTCTAAGTTGCTTAAGAAGGAATTTAAATCATTCACTTTTAATCTGTTTTGATTAGAAATACACATTCCAACATTATCTCCCAGTCATTTCCAAAAGAGTGCTAGCTATCATATAGGAATAATGTCAGAGACTCTGGGTGATATAGGCCTGTCTGGGGGCAACTCACTTTACCCTCTGACTGACAGTTAGAGGGGGTCTGATTACCTACAGTCAGTCATAAGTGATGAGATATAAGGCCAGGTTGAAGTTCCCAATAGGATTTCCCTCCCTCTATTTTTCCTCACTCCGGTGGTCCCAGGATACACCTCTTCTGTTTCAAGGTCTGAACCCCAATTTTTGTCTTCTTCATTACAGGAAGTGATTAAAAGCACCATTTTGGTTTTTAGTTTCTTTCTGCTTACTTTCTTACTTCTTGCCTTGAGCAATATTAGAACCTGACAAAGAATTCAGGGAGAAATTCTCTGACTCTCTTGCCCCTATCTTTCTTTTCACAGATTTGTTTGTTTTCTCCAGTCTTAGAAACCTTGAAAGCTCTAATTTATGTCTTTTAAGCCCATGACTGTGACAAAATCTCTGCTAGCTTTCTTGCATTTAATCAGCTTGCAACTTTTATCTCTGCCTGACTTGGAAAGTTTTCTGATTGTTATTTTGATCTTACTAAGCATTCTCTCTACAATTTAGTTCTGGCTGCTTCAAAAGTTCTTGAACTGAATAAAACTTTTTTTTTTTTAAAATCTTGCTTTTCAAGATATTCATGAAGGAGTTTTGGTATCCTGCAAGCTACTCCAACACAACTGTAAATAGAAATCATCTTATTTATTTTAAATAAAAGGAGATACTAATATGAGACTCTGATCTTACATACATAAATTATATATATAAACTCACATTATATTTTATTTTTCCTCTATGTGTGCATTATTGAGAATATTTGGGGTATAAGTGGAGATCATTTGAATTAAGAAACAACTTGAAGTGCAGTTCTCTTTTATTAAGTATCCATTATGCTATATTATCCACTCTCTAGGTCAGATTTTTGCATTAAAATTTAGTTTACTCAAGACAGGTTAAAAGTATATAAACCCTGATTAAACTATTGTGACAACTGAATTATTATCATAACACATATTTTCAAAATCTGTCATTTGAGGACAGATTTGAAAAATATAAATAAATAAACCAGCATGTTAGTCTTTTCTGAAACAGGTCATGACCAAATGCTTTGACGATTCATATTTTCTTTTCAGACGCAATATTTATAAATCTAAATGTAATCCTTAGAGGTGTATCATTAAGTTTAGAAATTTCTTTTTTAGAATTCTATTAATACTTAAATTCCCCTCTAAGCCAGGAGAAAAAGAGAGAGGTCAAATCATTTTCACTTGAGGAAACACAAATGATATCAATTATATATTGATTATTTGAACATTGGATTTTCAGTTTCTTTACTCTCTTCCATTTTATTTTAGTTGCCTACTATCAGGTCAACTCAGGGTACATCTCATTTGAACCAATAATGCACATTAGAGGAAAGGATATAAGTGAATTTAAATGCAAGCAAACTTTCCTTTCAGATGATTTTTAAAAATTTTTGGAGCTTGGAATAAAAATAATTTAAAGTAATATATGTAAGATAGCCATTTATATCATATTCCATTTTTATTATTAATCTCTATAGATCTTTTCAAATTACCTTTTCTAAAAGTGATGATTTATTTTCAACTTGCATTAAATATGTGTAATTGCAGATGATTTTACAACTTTCTCTCCTGGGGAATATTATATGTGAATATGTGTCTGTATGGGGAAGGTTAGAAAAAGAGAGATAGAGCATGCTCCAGAAGGAGCCTGCACTATGTTATGTTTTGGAAGTGAGGTGTCCCCAGAAGCTCATGTGTGAGACAAGGCAAGAACATTCAAAGGTGAAATGACTGGGTTCTGAGAGCCTTCATCCAATCAGTAAATTAATCCCTTGATAGGATTAACTCGATGGTAGCTTGAGGCAGATAGAGTGTGGCTGGAGAAGGTGGGCATTGGAGTATATATTTTATATCTGGCAGGTGAAGTCTCTCTCTGCTAACTGATCATCATGTGAGCTGCTTTTCTTCTGCCATGATGTTCAGCCTTGCCTCAAACCCGGAGGAATGGAGCCAGCTGTCAATAGACTGAGACCTCTGAAACTGTGAGCCCTTAAGTAAACTTTTCCTCCTCTACAATTTTTCTGTGGGTCTTTTGACACAGCAGTGAAAAAGCTAACACAAACTTCAACGAGATTATTAAAATTGATCAATTTGACGTATTTACAAATGATATTACCTCCTATATTTGTTAAAACTGTTTTTCTAGTACACATGGGGCCTTTGATTAAATACTACTAATCTTTATTTGACTTATTACCTAAAAGATCTCCAAAAGCTTCCAACTTTGTAGTCTTAGCAGAATTCACAGTACCTTTCATGGTTAATCACCTTAAGTCTCAGCTCAGTAACTTCTGAGTTTTACTTCACCCTCCATGAGACAAATGATACATTTTTCTTTCTATCCATGTTCCCTGCTTTGACTCTAAGTTGTGGCCCATGGAATAGCAACCTGATCTGGCAAAATGTCTCAACAAGTCAAACCTAGTAGTGACTGGAGTCCTTCCAAATCTTGAATCCCACATTTACATCCTCACTTGTATAATGTTTCCCTGCTTCATATTGTTTTCATCTTAAGCCTAAAGAAGAATTATATCTCGTGTTTTGTTGAACTCATCTGAAAGAAGATGTTTGTTATTTCGGCATTGACCATGGTCACAAAAGTCTCTTCTATTTTTTGAAGAAAATTAATTTTTTGAGAAGTCTTTATGATCAAAATATATGTAATTTCCTGTGACATGACCCCCCATGTACAAATAAGATGCATTTCTTTGCAGTTCTGCTTTGAAATGCCTTTTCTTATTTGTTTTATTTTGCCCCAGTGGATAAATATTAAAAACAGACATTAGAAATAGAACATGTGCACAATTATTAAAGTACAGTCAGATTTATCACTGCAGTAATAAGGAAATTTTGCTTTCCATGGAGATTGCCAACAATTTCTTAATAGAATATAAACTTTAAATATTTTGTGTAAAAGTGCCACTAATGTACAAATCTTATATAAATGGTTTCACTTAAACTACACGAGGAAGATTTTGTTATTAAATAAATTGCTAGATGATGTTTGTGAATTTACTGCTTATAAATCATAAATACGTAGACTTTTTAAAAAATGTATTGGTCTGTAGTTTTTATCCACAATATCATACTGTTTATTTGTTGCTGTCTTGAAATATTACTTTACCAAATGGAACAAAACAATATGGCCAGTAAAAAACAACAACAACAACAACAAAAACCTATCTCCACTTGTAAAAGAACTTTACAAGCAAGCCAATAAGAATTAAACCATTGCTTTTATTGTGGGATAAAATAGATTAATAAATAGAAATTTATGTAATTTATTGCAAGAGCAAAAGATACAATAGACCAGGGATTATCAAACTTATTTCCCTAAAGGTACAAACAAGAAATCCTCTAAGGTTTTTAAGACCGTATAATCTGTGCTACCCAGCTCTACATTTGTTATGAAAGCAGTCATAGACAATACATAAACAAATGAAAGTAACCATGTTCTGATTAAACATTATTAAAAAATAAGCACTAGATCATATTTGGCTTTCCTGCTATAAAATGAATAAGCCTGTCACAGAATAATACAATATTTCTGTTGAGGAAATCCTGGTTTTTCTCATGGTACCTAAATGCCCAACTCTATTTTTTGTGTTCTCTGTAGAGAATCAGATGTAACTGTGAGCTTGAAAACGTAATTATTATTGCCCTTGATGAAGTCTGCCTGCAAATGGGATATTCTGTCAAGGTCTAAATAAGGTGACGACAAATCATGCTTGCATAGGAGATGTTTTGTTGTCTTTGTTGGGGCTTACTCGCAAAGGAGAGGTTCCTTCAAAAGTTAGATAAGGTAACAATGGACATGCTTGAAAACGAGGTGTCTACTGTCCTTGGGAGGACTTGCCTGCATACGGGATGTTCTGCCAAGTGGGCTAGGAGGGCACTAAGAAAAATTTTTTATCTGTTCTTAACAAAGAGCAGAACTCAGCATGCTCCAGGCCAAGAGTAGATTAGTCCATGAGAAGCAGGTCACTTTTGATTAGAAAGTAAAACTTCTGTATGCTATGTTTAACTAGCCTAAAGACCTGATTTATTGCTGTTGGAAGGCTGCCTTCTTTGTTCACAAGACTATAAAAAGACTGCTGTGTACAATAAAGGACTTTTTTTTCTTCTGCTGCTTGGCTTGCTCTGCTTCTTCTTTCTTTCTCATGCTGACCTGCGAGTGAATTACTGCAACAGTTCTCCTTTTTATTAATTTTAATTAGTTATATATGACAGTAGAATACATTTATGCACTTTGATATATCATACATAGATGGGATATAATTTCTCATTTTTCTGAGTATACATGTTGCAGAATCGTATTGGTCATGTAGTCACATATATACACACAGTAATAATGTCTGTTTCATTCTACTGTCTTTCCTATCCCCACATCCCCTCCCCTCCTCTCCCATCACTTCCATCTATCTAATCTAAGGTAACACTATTCTTCCCTAGTGCCCCCTTCCTTATTGTGAATTAGTATCTGCATATTAGAGAAAACATTTGGCCTTTGGTTTCGTGGGATTGGCTTATTTTGCTTAGCAAGATATTCTTAAGCTCCATCCATTTACTAGTGAATGCCATAATTTCACTCTTCTTTAAAGCTGAATAATATTCCATTGAGTATATACACTGCATTTTCTTTATTCATTAATCTACTGAGGGATACCTAGGTTCATTCCATAGTTTAGCTATTGTGAATTGAGCTGCTAAAACATTGATGTGGCTGCATTACTGTAGTATGCTGACTTTAAGTCCTTTGGGTATAAACTGAGGAATGGGATAGCTGGGTCAGATGGTGGTTCCATTTCAAGTTTTCTGAGGAATCTCCATACTCTTTCCAAAGAGATTACACCAATTTGCTGTCCCACCAGCAATGTATTAGTGTACCTTTTTCCCCACATCCTCGCCAACATGTATTGTTGCCTGTATTCTTAATGATTGCCATTCTGACAGGAGTGAGATGAAATCTTAGAGTTTTGATTTGCATTTCTCAAATTGCTAGAGATGTTGAACACTTTTTCATGTATTTGTCGATCAATTGTATTTCTTTGTCTGTGAAGTGTCTGTTCAGTTCCTTAGCCCGTTTATTGATTGGGTTATTTGTTTTTTTTTGTTGTTGTTGTTGTTTGTTTGTTTGTGTGTGTGTGTGTGTTAAGTTTTTTGAGTTCTTTATATATCCTAGAGATTAATGCTCTATCAGAAGTGCATGTGGTAAAGGTTTTCTCCCAATCTGTAGTCTCTCTCCTCATGGTATTGATTGTTTCATTTGCTGAGAAAAATCTTTTTAATTTCAATCCATTCCATTTATTGATTCTTGATTTTATTTCTTGTACTTTAGGAGTCTTGTTAAGGAAGTCTGATCCTCGGCTGACATGGTGAAGATTTGGGCCTAATTTTTCTTTTTGTAGCCACAGGATCTCTGTTCTAGTGCCTAAGTCTTTCGTCCACTTTCAGTTGATTTTTGTGCAGGGTGAGAGATAGAGGTTTAATTTCATTTTGCTACACATGGATTTCCAGTTTTGCCAGCACCATTTGTTGAATAGACTATCTTTTCTCCAGTGAATGTTTTTGGCACCTTTATCTAGTATGACATAACTGTATTTATGTGGGTTTGTCTCTGTGTCATCTACTCTATACCATTTGTCTACCAGTCATTTGGGGCCAATAACCTGCCATTTTTGGTGCCAATACCCTGCCATTTTTATTACTATAATCTGTAGTATAATTTAAAGTCTGGTATTGTGATGCCTCCTGCTTCACTTTTCATGCTAAGGATTGCTTCAGCTATTCTGGGTCTCTTATTTTTCCAAATAAATTTTATAATTGCTTTTTTCTGTTCTATGAAGAATTTCATTGGGATTTTAATAGGCATTGTATTAAATATGTATAATGCTTTTGGTAGTATGGCCATTTTGACAAAATTAATTCTGCCTATCCAAGAGCATGGGACATCTTTTTATCTTCTGAGGTTTTCTTCAATTTCTTTCTTTAATGTTCTATAGTTTTCATTATAGAGGTCTTTCACCTCTTTTGTTAGATTGATTCCCAGGATTTTCTTTTTTTTTGAGGCTATTGTGAATGGAGTAGTTTTCCTAATTTCTCTTTCTGTGGATTCTTCGCTGATGTATAGGAATGTGTTTGATTTATAGATGTTAATTTTATATCCTGTAATTTGCTGAATTCATTTATTAGTTCTAGAAGTTTTCTGGTGGAATTTTTTTATCTTCTAGATATAGAATCACATCATCAGCAAATAGTGATAGTTTGAGTTCTTCTTTACTTATTTGTATTCCTTTAATTTCTTTATTTTGTCTAATTGCTCTCGCTCGACTTTCAAGGATGATGTTGAATAGAAGTGGTGAAAGAGGACATCCTTGTCTTGTTCCAGGTTTTAGTGGGAATGCTTTCAATTTTTCTCCATTTAGAATGATGCTGGCTTTGGGTTTAGCACAGATAGCTTTTACAATGTTGAGATATGTTCCTACTAGTTTTTCTAGTATTTTGAACATGGAGGTGTGCTGTATTTTGTCAAATGCTTTTTCTGAATCTATTGAGATGATCATTTGATTCTTGTTTTTAAGTCTATTAATATGATGAATTACATTTATTGATTTCCATATGTTGAACCAACCCTGCATCCCTGGGATGAACCCCAATTGATTGTGATGCATTATCTTTTTAATATGTTTTTGTGTGCAATATGCCAGAACTTTGTTGAGATTTTTTTTGCATCTACATTCATCAGGGATATTGGTTTAAAGTTTTCTTTCCTTAATATTGTCTTTGTCTGGTTTTGGTATCAGGGTGATATTAGTCTTATAGAATGAGTTTGGAAGGGTTCTCTCCTTTTCCATTTCATGGAATACTTTGAGGAGTATTGCTGTTAATTCTCCTTTGAAAGTCTTGTAGAAGTTGGCTGAAAATTCATCTGGTCCTGGGCTTTTCTTGGTTAGTAGGCTTTTGATGGTGTTTTCTATTTCATTACTTAAAATTCTGTTTAAATTGTGTATGACCTCCTCATTCAGTTTGGGTAAGCTATATGTCTCTAGAAATTTGTCAAAGTCTTCAATATTTTCTATTTTATTGGAATATAAATTTTCAAAATATTTTCTAATTATCTTCTTATTTCAGATGTGTCCATTGTGATATTTCCTTCTTCATTTTGTATTTTAGTATTTTGAGTTTTCTCTCTTTTTATCTTTGTTAGCATGGACAGGGGTTTATCTATTTATTTTTTCAAAGAACCAACTTTTTTTGGTCACTTTTTTCAATTGTTTTTTGTTTGTTTGTTTTAATTTCATTGATTTCAGTTCTGATTTTAATTATTTCCTGTCTTCTACTGCTTTTGGTATTGATTTGTTCTTCTTTTTCTAAGGCTTTGAGATGTAGTGTTAGGTCATTTATTTGTTGACTTCTTATTCTTTTAATGAATGCACTCAATGCAATAAACTTTTCTCTTAGTACTGCCTTCATAGTGTCCCAGAAATTTTGATATGATGTATCAGTGTTTTCATTTACCTCTAAGAATTATTTATATTTCATTCTTGATTTCTTCTATTATCCATTCTTCATTCAATTGTGTATTATTTAGTCTCTATTAGTTACAGTAGCTTGTGCTTTTTTTTTTTATTTTGTCATTCATTTTTAATTTCATTGAATTGTAGTCTGATAGTATGCAGTGTATCTGTTTTTTTTTTTTTTTTGTATTTACTAAGAGTTGCATTGTGGCATCAGATAATGTTTTTCAGAGAAGGACCAATGTGCTGCTGAGAAAAAGTATATTTGCTCATTGATGGATGAAATATTCTATATTTGTCTGTTAACTATAAATTATTAATTGTATTATTTAGTCCTATAAATTTCTTATTTAGTTTTTGTTTGTAAGATCTGTCCAGTAGTGAGAGAGGTATGTTAAAGTCACCCAGTATTATTGTATTGTAGTCTATTTGACTCTTGAAATTGAGAAGAGTTTGTTTGATGTACATAGATGCTCCATTGTTTGGGGCATAAATATTTATCATTGTTATGTTCTGCTTATATATACTTCCCTTAAGAAGTATGAAATGTCCTTCTTTGTCTCTTCTGATTAACTTTGTTTTGAAGTCTAATTTATCTGAGTTGAGAATGGAAACCCCTGCTTGATTATGCAGGCCATAGGGGTAATAAGTTTTTTCCCATCCTTTCACCTTCAGCCTGTGGATGTCTTTGTCCATGAAGACAGTATATTTTGGGGTCCTGCTTTTTAATCTAATCTGTCAATCTATGTCTTTTGATTGATGAGTCCAGGCCATTAACATTCAAGCTTATTATTGAGATATGATTTATATTCCCTGTCACTCTGATCTATTTCTGGTTTTTGATTTAGCTTAGTTTCTCATTTGGTTGAATGTCCCTTTAGTTTAGATCCTTCATTTGCTGGTCCAGATTACTTTGTTCCTGTGGTGGGTATGACTCAAAGATAGATAAATCTGCTGGTCAAGAAAGAAAGTTAATCCTATTTCCCCTGATATTAGAGAGGGAAAGATTAGGGGAGAAGACATTATGGAAGGGGAATGAGAGAGGAAGAGAAAGAAACATATCCAATTATTCCTCAAAACACTAGGAAGGGATCCACCATTGGACTTGGTAATACCACTTCTCAGTATATATCCCAAAGAGTTAAAATCAGCATACTAACGTGATCCAGCCACATCAATGTTTATAGCAGCTCAATTCACAATAGCTAAGCTATGGAACCTATCTAGGTGCCCTTCAACAGATGAATGGATAAAAAAAATGTTATATATATATATATATATATATATATATATATATATATATATACACAGAGTGGAATATTAGCCATAAAAAATGACTTTATGCCATTTGCTAGTAAATGGATGGATCTGGAGTCTGTCATGCTAAGTGAAATAAGCGAATCCCCCCAAACCAAAGGTCAAATATTCTCTCTGATATATGGATGCTAACACAGTGGCAGGGGCATGCAGATAAAAGTTCAGTGGAATAGACAAAGGGGAATGAAGGGAAGGAAGTGGGTATAGGAATAGGAAAGAGAGTGGAATGATTCTGACACAATTTTCCTATGAACAAATATGAATACACCGCAATGAATCCTCACATGATGTACAACCACAAACATCAGATCCTAATTATAATAAGATGTACTTCATGTTATATAAATATGTCAAAATGCACTGTACTGTCATGTATATGTAGAAAGAATAAAAATTTATTTTTAAACTGTGTCACTCTTGGGATTGTAATGGCAATCACTTGTGTGATTCCTTACTTTCAGGATATAACTAACCTATAAAAATTAATTGATAAAAAATTTTTGATTGAAAATAAATATTCATTGATTCATCATCAGATATAACCAACTGAACATGTCTTAACAATGGAGTGAATAAGACTGCTGAAAGTCTTATGAGAATTATTGAACTTATTCCAATTAGTAGGAGGGCATTAAAAAAAAGTTCTCTTGGCAGCTGTACTTCTCAAATTACTGGGCAGGTTATGAAAAACTATAACTTCAAAATAAAAACTTTCTCAGACAGGTGCAGTAGCGCATACCTATAATCCCAGTGACTCGGGAGTCCTAAGCAGGAGGAGCGTGAGTTCAAAGCCAGACTCAGCAAAAGCAGAGCAGTAAGCAACTCAGTGAGACCCTGTCTCTAAATAAAATACAAAATATGGCTGGGGATGTGCTTCAGTGGAGTTTAATCCCAAGTACTAAAACAAACAAATTAATTAATTAATTCAAAACTTCCTCCATTTCTCTAGATTGTTTACAAGATTAGACTCAAACATAGCATTTAAATGCTTTAAAATTTAGTGATAACAAATGGAAAAAATAATTAAGAAATTTCATGTATGTAACTGATTGCTATTTTTTTAATGTTTTGCTTTTTAAAATTTGCAATATTTGATTTTTTTTTCATTGACAACAAATATGAGTTGTATCTTTAACACTAATTTTCACAGAAGACTTAAAACAATGGTAGTTTATGGAACATAATATGAAATTAATATAAAAATTCAGAAAATATGTTTGGCACAAGAAAAAAAATTACTTGAAAATGTTTGTCTTAAAACTTAAAGAATTATATTTTCCACAATCCAAAATGCTACTGAGTTTGCCATTTATGGGGCTACTGACAAGCCTTTTATTTTTCAAGACAGGAGAGTAATTTAAATTTTTTATTAAAAAGCCTTTTTGCATCTCAAAAAAAAAAGTCTCAGTGGAAAAGCAGCAAGGCCTGTACTCAAAGCATAAAATGGATCATGGTTATATTTCCCCACTATCAATTTCTGCAATCTGTTTCTAAAGAAAAATGAGTGGCAACATCTCCATGCTGCTTCCTGCTGAGAGAGGGTAGAGTTGGGTCTGTCTTCTCTATAAGATGGGGCATAGACAGGAAGTTCCCATGTTTTAAGACCAGTCAAATCAAGATCCACTCTCTACACAGTGACATTCTGTACATGACATAGTAAAAGGAAGAACCGACTATTGATTGTTGACCACACTGGACTCCTTGATTCAGACAAATATGAACTATTGTGTTCTACCATTCCCTTTGTTCCCTATATTTTCAATATTTTAATGCAATTAAGACATAATTTACAACTAAGTCTTTGTAGTAGTGTTCATTATCTCTCTAATGCCTGTATCAGTACAGGTATCAAAAACTATTTCAGGTTTGTTTGTTTATTTACTTACTCACTTACTGACTTATTTATTTTTGTGGTTTGGTGCTCTCTGAAGTCCAGCCAAAGCTGACATCCTGTCTATTTTTCAGTGCTGATTAATGTTTTAATGTCAGTGTCATCGAATCACAGTGGGTGCAATTTATGGAACATAATATGAAATTAATATAAAAATTGACAGTCAACCAATTCAAAAGTATTATTTTCACAATCTCCAGTCACCTCATGAACTTGTTGCCTTAAATGGCTACACAATAAGCAGGTACTCAGATCCAGGGCCACATTTACTATTAGGCTACAATGACAGCGATATGACCCCCTGAAAATATGGCCTGCAACCATAGAAGAACCTCAGTAATCTTCCCACAAGAGTCTTCTTGTTAGCAATATACCATATTTTGATAAATCTAATGCTTATTCTTTTGAGGATACAGAATCTTTTGTGTTCTGAAACCATAAATAGGAAAAACATAAATATTTTGAATAATCAACTCTTATATGCCCATTGGATCAAGAGAAGGGTTGTTATTTATCCTAGGGTAATATTAAATAATTATAGTAGAATAAAATAGTGGGTTCATATATGACATAAATTTCTATCTTACTTTAACTGAGGGAAAACTTTTGAGCACATTTCATAATATGAATGTGATATCTCTTGAAGACATCAGTGAATGTTAGTACTGAAAATGATTTAACCTTTAAAAAGTTATTTTTATTGTGAAGTACAAAGTTAAATGGATATGTTTCCAGGAATAAACTACTCAAAAACCTTGTAAGTAACCAACAAAGCATGAAATAAATTTTAAATTTCAGTGTTAAACTTAGGAGGGAATTATGCAAATAGAACATCTGAGATGTTGGAACTGTTCTACTCAAAGTCCTTCAGAGGAAGATTCTACACATAATTTGTCTTAACATTCATTACACTTAGAACTGTGTTCTGATGGGATTGTGAGATGTATTTGTCAGGTAAATGCAAGCTGACTGGCTTTCCTGAGTTATCAAGAACTATCTTTGTTTTAAGAAAAAAAAGAACCTTTTGGTCCCAGGCATAGTGGTAGTGTGTGAGTGAACCTGAAAAAGCACGTGGGTTTCAGGACCAATGCAAGTGATTAGCCAATGACCTCATCAAAATACCACATCTTTGAAAATGGCATCAAATGCAAAACAATTAAACACTACACTGTAATTCAAAACTAAACTGCATTTGTATGAAACAAAATGTCTGTAGTTTTAGTTCTGTTCCTAGTTCTGTTTCATTTTCCTCACGATAAAATCATAGAGTAAAAGAAAATATAGTTTATAATTGAGTCATACAAGTCATATGGGATAGAAGGAATAGGGTTGTAATTTTTATTATGTTATTCAAAAGGCAATTTAGTACCTGATCTGATCTTTCAAGATTACTTCACGTCTCTGTGGCTCAATTTCTTCATATGCAAAATTGGAATATAATAATAACACAACTTTCACAAGATTCTTGTGGAACCAAAATGACTCTATAAGTGTATGGTTCTTATAATGGTACCTGGAATAAAATAAGAATTCCATACACGATGTTAGCTAGAATGCCGGTGCTATGTGACACTCAGTCTTCAGCAACATTTACTGTTTCTGTTCTTTTGTAGATGGCTATACTAGGCAGGAATTAGGGAGGCAAAAAAGAAATCAGAGCTGTTTTTTCTCTTGACAGTCTCATGGCTTAGTGGTGTGGAAAAATTCATAAACTCAAACACAGAAGGCAGAATGATAACTGTTAGCAATACAGATAAGTGAAGAGTGTTGAGGAAAAACAGAGGCAAAATCCTAAGAAGCTGAGGAAGTTTCATCACAGTAACTACTAGAGCAAGATTTTGACAGAAAAGTGTGAAAGATTTAATTCTTGAGAATGGAGAGGTAAATTGAGAGAGACAACTTTAGATCAATCAAAAGCAGCTCCCCACCCCACACTGGTATGGTAAGGTGATACACATTTACAAATAACTGGGTAAATAGTCAATAGAGTAAACATAGCTTTAGAAAAATTTAGAATAGATTTAAAGTCAGTGCTTAGGACAAATCAAATTGTTACTGAAAGCTTGGTCTTTGTCGCTGATGCCAATCCAATAATGAGGACTCAGCTTTGAGAAAAATGAAAATCAAAGTTTTATTGCTTTGCTAACAAGAAAAGCAGGGGACTCCTGTCCCAGAGGCTGTGATTCTGCCCATCAACGGGAACAGGGGGCTTTTAAAGTGTTGATTTAAAGAGTATGTTCCTTGTGTTTTAAGTCCAGAGTTGTAATTCACTTGTTAATTTTGGAAAGTCATGTCTGAGATCTTTTGGTGCCATCCCCCATCCCAATTACTTAGTTCCTGAGGTGGGTGTGTATGCAATGACAGATAAATCTGCCTAGGATGGGAATTAGGGAAGGGGAGAAATTAGGGAGGAGGAGAGAGAGAAGAAGAGAAAAAAAAAAAACATGTCCTTTAAAAATATCAACAAGTACATGAAAAAATGCTCACCATCTCTAGAAGTCAGAGAAATGCAAATCAAAACCACCCTAAGATACCATCTCACTCCAGTAAGATTGGCAGCCATTATGAAGTCAAACAACAACAAGTGCTGGCGAGGATGTGGGGAAAAGGGTACACTTGTACATTGCTGGTGGGACTGCAAATTGGTGCAGCCAATTTGGAAAGCAGTATGGAGATTTCTTGGAAAGCTGGGAATGGAACCACCATTTGACCCAGCTATTCCCCTTCTCGGTCTATTCCCTAAAGACCTAAAAAGAGCATGCTACAGGGACACTGCTACATTGATGTTCATAGCAGCACAATTCACAATAGCAAGACTGTGGAACCAACCTAGACGCCCTTCAATAGACGAATGGATAAAAAAAAATGTGGCATTTATACACAATGGAGTATTACTCTGCATTAAAAAATGACAAAATCATAGAATTTGCAGGGAAATGGATGGCATTAGAGCAGATTATGCTAAGTGAAGCTAGCCAATCCCTAAAAAACAAATGCCAAATGTCTTCTTTGATATAAGGAGAGTAACTAAGAACAGAGTAGGGAGGAAGAGCATGAGAAGAAGATTAACATTAAACAGGGATGAGGGGTGGGAGGGAAAGGGAGAGAGAAGGGAAATTGCATGGAAATGGAAGGAGACCCTCAGGGTTATACAAAATTACATACAAGAGGAAGTGAGGGGAAAGGGAAAAATAATACAAGGGGGAGAAATGAATGACAGTAAAGGGGGTAGAGAGAGAAGAGGGGAGGGGAGGGGGGATAGTAGAGGATAGGAAAGGCAGCAGAATACAACAGACACTAGTATGGCAATATGTAAATCAGTGGATGTGTAACCGATGTGATTCTGCAATCTGTACATGGGGTAAAAATGGGAGTTCATAACCCACTTGAATCAAAGTGTGAAATATGATATATCAAGAACTATGTAATGTTTTGAACAACCAACAATAAAAAATTTTAAAAAAACAAAACAAAAAACAAATTGTATAAGGGCACGGAGTCCTTCACCCCTGTATATATCAGTACAGCAGTTAGACCCCTTCTGAAGGCCAGTGGACTCTGCTGCATCTCTCCACCTTCAAAATTTGGAAAACATGGAGTAATAACCATGGGAATGTCACTGGAAAGCCATTTTCTTGGTTTGGTGTTGCGATGACATAGTGTCACTGCTTATCACAGAACCATGGGAGAGCCCCCTCTGATAACAGCCAGGCTGTGGCTGTAGCCAGCTTCTGAAGGCTCTGGAAGCACATTCCTCATGAGCCCCCAGGAGGAAGCAGTGTTCTCATCCTGCAACAAGGGGAACCTAAGCATTGGTCATTCTGCTGGGAAGAGAAGAAAACGGTTTCATTCTACTTTTGCCAACTTTCCGTTTTAACCACTCGATCATGCTTCCTTGAGTCTTTGAAAAATTGACAATTGGTTTGATTTCTTCTATTTCCCTGGGTATTTTTGGTCATGGCATAGGTTATAAACTGTTTCACATCAAATAAACATACAATTCCCCCAAAAAAAATTTTAAAAAAATTAAAAAAAAAAATAAAAAATAAAAATAATTTGCAGTGGCAGAGCTGCAAGGGTTATATTCAAAGCATGGTTGGACCACTGTTAAAGACCACAGTGTAATATGGTGTCTTATATATTGTTTCCTGCTGTATAACAAATCACCCTGAAATTCAGCAGCTTTAATATAAAACATTTATTATTTTACATTTATATTAAAGTTTGTAATATAAAAAGAATTTGGGTACAGCTTTTCTGAGAGCCTCTGTCAATGTCTCTCAATAAATTGCAGGCAAACTGTCAGTCAGGGCTGGGTTCTCACCTGAAGGCTCAGCAGAAGACAATTCCTTGGATCTTGGCAGAATTGAGTTTCCTGTGGGCTATTGAACTAAGGGCCTCCTGGAGATACCTCTCAGTTTATCTCCCTATGGTCTTTAGTATGGCTCACCTCACAACAGGATATTTGCTTTCCCTCAGGGTAAAACAGCAAAAGAACTGAGTAGAGCACCCAAAAGAAGTCAAGACCTTTAATACTTAATCACATTGTCTTTAATCATTTAAAGTGAGTCACTAACCCCATTTTACACACCAAAAGAGAGGACTACAGAGGTCATGAATTCGTGGAGACAGGGATCACTGACAGTAATCTTAGATACAACCTAACATCTCTATCTATGGGGTAAACAGGAATATTAACTACACAGTCTTTCTGGAATACTCTTTAGTTGCTTTCTCAATAATGTGATAATAAGATAAATTAAGCCTATGTTGAAAGAATCACAACAAAAGTTTGATAAGAGAATAGGCTGTTGGACCAACTGGATCCTTATTGTCTCTTCAGTTATACAGTTAATAAGCTGTACCTATTAACTGTACCTTCTATATAGTTATACAGTTAATATACTGTACCTTTTAAAAAGGTACCAAAATAATCCCAGCTGCTCAGGAGGTTGAGGCAGGAGAATCATGAGTTCAAACCCACCCTCAAAAATGGTGTGGCACTAAGCAACTCAGTGAGACCCTGTCTCTAAATTAAAAATAAAAATAGGGCTGGGGATATGGCTTAGTGGTAGAGTACCCCTGAATTCAATTGCTGGTACCTCTCCCAAAAAAGTACTAAGATCTTTTTTTACATTAAAATCATTAGCAATAAGTGTATTTATAAATATAGGTCATATGAAAGACCTATTTTTCACATTAAAAGTACCCAAATATCAATCATGTTTAAGTTTCAGTTATGTTTGAGGCTATTAAAATAGTAAACTCAGTCAACCATTTAAAATTTCTTTTTCTGTACAGAATTAACTAAAACATGCTTAAGTTTTTTAAGAAAAACTTTTATAAATAAACTCATATTTTGAAAGTTATCTATTTGTTGATTTTCTATTTCAATTTAAATAATTTTATGTTACTATGAAAACTAATTAGAATAGATTTTTGTGGTCTGTAGTATCATTTACATGGTATAAGGTAAATCAGTCTTCTAAAAGTCAGGCAACTTGAAAAGTATAATTTGTTTATACTGTACTGAGAAAATAATGCAGTAAGTATCTCTTTAATATTTTCCAGTTTTATAAAGATCAAAAGGTATGTATTTCACCAGTTAAGTTTCATTAATTCATAATTAATTTGGACATGAGGGACAAGAGTGTTATGAAAAGTACATATATATTAGGGAACTCTGAATAAGTGTGTTTTGTTATATTTTTGAAATATTTAAGGTCATTGATTCACCCAAAAATATTACAATCAAAATTCCATAAATGTGGTCATATTAACCCAAATCAAAGAGTTAAGAAACATAACTCCATTCAAATAGTTAAAATATTCTAAAGAGTATTTCACTAATGATGTTTCTTTAAGGCATATATACAAGAAATTATCACATATATAATTTTTCTAATATATTTTAGTTACTATATACATGTAAGGTTTTCAGAATAAAGGTGGATTAATGATTCTTTTGATAATTATTACAGAGCAGCATAAAATCTATATTTTCCATTGGAAACAATGTACTGAAAAATAACAAGCTTTGATTTTTATCATAATTCAGGGATTTCAGTACATCTTTTATTTTTTTTTTAAAGGAGACGCAAGGACACCCTCAGAGCTATTTTATCTTATCTGGAACTCCAAAAAGTTCATTGTAATGAAATGTACACTGAACCAAATCATACACTGCTTCACTTGGTAGCTCCATCTTCTGAATTCAGAATTATTTATATGTGATGCTGTTAGATAAAATATTAACTTTGGAGGTCAAACTAATTTGCAAAAGGGCAATCTGAACACAATTTCTGGGAAAAGTAAGCATTACTTTAATCACTTATGTATGCATGCATGCAAAAAATATACAAGAAACTGAACCAATACTGTGCCCCATATTCTGTATTGAGAGCTCTAGATATAGAGGTATGTACAATATTGTTCTCAGGAAGTAATCAAAATATAATTGTTGAATACTTGATATTCATAAGACAATATATATATTTCTATTAACATATTACTATTAATTGAAAGCTAAAAAAATTATTTGCTGAAGTTTGAGAGAAATGATTAATGATATCCCAGAATCTTCTGGGAAAATGCTGTTATTTAATTTGCCTTAACTCTTTATTTTGGCCTGAGAATAGTGTCAGGAGATATTTCATCAATTTAAATGACAGATATGCCAATTTTATTTGGGTTGGATAAGGTATGCTTTCTAAAATATCTACTGGTTCTGAGAAAGGTTATAGGTCCTTGAAATGTTTGGAATGAAATCGTAGTTCTTTCTGATAAAATGTCTTCCTTACTCGCTCTGTGACCTATCAGGCTGCTAGCTTTTCTCAGTATTTTGAGCAAGCTTCTCCTAGGGCCTATTTCTGCTGACTATGAAATACGTTGCTCATATGTCCACAATGCTCACTCCCTCTCTTTTCTTAAGTCTTTGTTCAGATGACACTTTCTGGAAGAGATCCCACCTTGTTACTGCATTTAAGATTGTAACCAAGCTGGGCACAGTGCACATCTCTAATCCAGGTGGGTGGCTCAGGAGGCTGAGGCAGTAAGATTTCAAGTTCAAAGCCAGCCTCAGCAATTTAGAGAGGCTCTAAGCAACTCAGAGAGGTTCTGTCTCTTAATCAAAAAACTATATAAAAAGGGCTGGGGATGTGGCTCGCTGATTAAGTGCCCTGGGTTCAAACCCTGATACAAAAAAAAAAAAAAAAGAAGAAGAAGAAGAAGAAGAAGATTGTAACCAGCCCATATCTATGCTATCTATACTTTAGCACATCTTATTCTCCCTTACCTTGTCTTAGTTTTCCTTTTATTCAATAATTATAAATCCTGCTTAGTTTACTTATTATTTATATTCTTTCTCGCTCCCCCCACCACCCAAAAGTAAATATATATATATATATATATATATATATATATATATATATATATATATATATGACAGCAGCATGCATTACAATTCTTATTACACACATAGAGCACAGTTTTCCATATCTCTGGTTGTATACAAAGTATATTCACAACAATTCGTGTCTTAATACATGTACTTTGGATAATAATTATCATCACATTTCACCATCATTTCTAACCCCATGCTCCCTCTCTTCCCCTCCCACCCCTCTGCCCTATCTAGAGGTCGTTTATTCCTCCCATGCTCCCTCTCCCTATCCACTATAAATCAGCCTCCTTATATCAGAGAAAACATTTGGCATTTGGTTACCAAAATGTGAACTTTATGAGAACAGAAGCTTTTAAAGTTTTTTCCAGTTTTTGGTGTCTGAGTTGTTAAGCACCCCTGAGTTCAATCCCTGGAATAATAATAATAATAATAATAATAATAATAATAATAATAATAATAATTTTTTTCTGGGTTTTGCTAATTTGTTCATTGATGTATCCTAACTGCACTGGACAACCATACATAAAAATTGTGTAGAGTTTTTGAGTTATCAATAAAATGAGAGTTGCAGCTGTAAAAGAGAAAACAGTTTAGAATTTATTATATGCAATCCCATGGCAATGCAAAAGAAAAAGCTATGTGAGTCTGGTTGGACAAAATTTATATTTTATGAACTGTGCATATTTCTAGTGTGTACAAAGTTGGAGAGAGGACAGATCCAACTTTAAACTACCCCTGGGGCAGTGCTATTCAAGTTTGGCAGAGAAAAAGGATTGGAGAAAATTTCTAAAAAAGAGGCCAGGATCCTATCTTAAAGGGTTTTGTAAACACATTCTCAGAGGAAAAAAAAAAATCTTTGTTGTTACATATATTTTTGTGTAATTACTTTCTTAGTTCAATTTATTCTGAACATATGATTGTCTTCACTTCAAAATTACTTTCCACTTGTGATTTAACATTCCCTTTCTTAATATAATTGTATAACCTGAAAATATGAGTGTTTCTTGTTTTAATATAGCAGATAGTCATATAATCAATCGGTTTAAATTGGGTTTTCACTTGTAGTGCTGTTCTAAAGTGTCGGCTGGCCCTATCCAATTTAGTGGCACCATGAGCCTCAGATCGTGAGCTCAGTCACTTGAGGAGCTAGAAGAGTGGTAACGCCAATGATGGTCAGATACTTCATACCTCTATTAAGAGCAACCCACCAGATATATGTGAATGATATCCATATTGAAAGAAAAGCATTCATATATTATCTAGAAATGGTTTTTTCCAGGAAGGATGTAAACAGTCACATGTAACTTTAAAAATTAAATCAATTAGTTGGCTTGGGCTGTCATCAAAACATATCATGAACTGGGGGACTTCCATAACAGATATTTATTGTCTCACAGTTTCTGAGAGACCAAGATCTAGATCTTGCCATGTGAGTTTCTGGTGAGGGATCTTTTCTTGGGCCTGCAGATGGTCAGCTTCCTACTCTTGTTACACAGAGACTTTCCTTTGTGTGTGTGGAAGATAATAGCTCTTTCTTTTCTTATAAGGTTGTTAATTCTCTTGGCTCAGGGCCCTGTCCTCATTACTTCCTTTACATTTAATTACCTCATCAAGTCCCTATCTTCAAATACAGGTCACATTGAGAATTAGGATTTCATTATATGAATTTTGAGGAAACACATTTTAGTCCATAGCACTTAAACATAAATTCATTAACATTACGTGAAATTTTACAAATTATTTGATGACCACATATACCTATTGATATCACATTGGACAGTGTATATAGAATATTTCCAACATCATAGACTACTCTATGAAACAGCATTATTCTAAAATATGAAAATATCTAGTACTTCTGGCTATCCTTATTTGATTGTTATAATCTCAATCTTCTAAATTATTCACACTTATTTTGGCACCTAGCATATTGTCTATCTTGGTGATTGTATTAAGTGCATTTAAATAATGTATAATCTAAAATCATTAGGTGTGATGTTTTATGACAATGCAGTATATTGGTTGCTCAGATCTTCTATCTTTACTGATGTTTTGTTTAGAATTGTTTGTTTCTTTATAGTGCTAGGGATCAAACTCAAGGTCTTGTGCACACTTTGTAAGTACTCTGCCACTAAGATGCACCCCCGGCTTTGTTTAGTAGTTATTCTATCAATTAGTAAGGGGGAGGTGTTTAAATCATCAAGTATTAGTTAGACAGTTTCTGTTTCATCCTTTAATTTTGACTACTGTGTTTATTCATTTAAAATCTTTTAAGTGAACGACAATTCATGGCTATGTTTTCCTGATGTTTGACTTTTATACTATTATGAAATACCCTCTCTTAATCTATCATTACCTTTTTAGTCTATTATAGTAACATATACTGTCCAACCTTCTTATGCTAGGAATCAGAATATTTTTAATTGATTTTATTTTTAAATACATTACAATGGAATGCATTGCAATTGTTATTACACATATAGAGCAAAATTTTTCATATCTCTGTTTTTATATAAAGTATGTTCACACTCATTCGTGTCTTCATACATGTACTTTGGATAATGATGTCCATCACATTACACCATCATTGCTAACTCCGTGCCCCTCTCTTCCCCTCCTACCCCTCTGCTCTATCTAGAGTTTGTCTATTAGGAATAGGATTTTTTATGGCACTTGTTATCCTATCCATTTTCTTTTAATTTTGTCTTTAGTAATACTTTAATTATTATTGCAGGTGGCATATAGTTTGTCCTTTTCATAAAATCCTTTCTTGAAATTCTGATTTAGTCCATTAATATTCAATAAAGTAATTGATTATTGGATTTAAATCCACTGTTATGCTACTGAGATTGTTTGTTCTCTCTGTTTTTTGTTCCCCTTACACTCTGTTCTTTCTTCCTTTCTTTTGTATTATTTGAATATATTATTAGATTTACACTTTGTGTATGGCATCTTAGCTATAATGCTTATATATATAAATTATTGCTGTAAGGTTACATTACACATACTTTAGTTTTCCCAGTATACCTGGAGCTCTATTGTACTATTATACCTGAAATGTAGCACCCTGGTAACTGTGTATCTTCAATGTACCTCCACTATCCCCCTTTATGCTCATATATATTATGCCCACCTATATTATAAACTTCATAAAACAGTGTAAAATTTTTTAAAAAGGTTTTTTTTTGCATTTAAATGAAATAAAAGGTTTTCTTTTTTAATTCTTAAGATAATATCAACTATTGCCTGAGAATGTCCACAGTTCTTAGTCTTAGGCTAAAATGCAAGCTTCCATTCATGGTGGGAAGGAGTCTTTTGCTTCTCTGACATTTTTCTCCACCCATTTTTCTATCATATTACTACAACCAGAATCCCTAGCTGGTGAAACAGTTAAATTTATACCCTTTGTCCTACTCTTTTGGGGTTTAAGCAATGTTGCAAAAACACCTTCTGTTTTAATACCTTTAATATTAAATTGCAACTTGTTTCCTTTTGTGTCTTACAAAAACGGGAGTCTAAATAATTGTGATTTAAGTGATTAAATAAGTGATTCATAATTATTTGCTTAATAAATATTTTGGAAACAGACATATACACGGTCACTTCATCAGACCCTGAAAATTCACATTATCATGTGAAGAAGGTGTTTTGACATATTTACAGAGACTACAGAGGACATGGGATTTCTAACTTGATAAATAGAAGAAAGTAAATAGGCATATCAAAGTAAGGAGAAGGTGCTTTATGCATTTTCAATTAGTAGTATTTTGAGTAGTGTGACATGTTTATTATGGATGGAATGCTGTAATGGAAACATTGAGTTCACTAGTTTCAGTGTACCTACCTCATATTTGAAAGTAGAGAAAATTTGTATATTTAAGTAAAAAAGAATTATGCATCACTTTTTGTTACGCAACTTGATTAATTATTTGGACTTAAGTGAAGTAAACAAATACATGTCTTGCAAATGTCTTCTTTGACACACACACACACACACACAAATATATATATATATATATATATATATATATATATATATATAGAGAGAGAGAGAGAGAGAGAGAGAGAGAGAGAGAGAGCCCCTTCAATGGAAAGAAGAGTTTTTAATGTGAGCTCCCGTATACATAAACATTTGTTTTGTGCTTGTAGAACTAAGTGCTGAGCATTCAATTGTGAAAGAGACTCAATTTCTGCTCAGGGAGAGATTATGGTTTCATGAAGAAGATGAAACTTGTAAACAAATCAATTGTAATATATTGTACAGAATTCAAAAGTAGAGGCATGATAACAGTGCAGCTGAGGATGAAGAACTAGCAACATCAACACCCCGTGATAGTATCATCGAGAAAATGGTGACTTCAATTTCCAATCCTAATTGGGCTCATTGCCTGAATTTCCTCTATTGTGGTCATGCATAAACTTTGACAATATTTCTACTGAAACGTACATGTGAATAAATCATTCTTCCCCTTAGAGTGATGTTCTATTTCTTTTTTTGTCCCTAGCAGACCATAGAGAATATCACAGAGTAGTTAAGATATTTTCCTCTGGAGTCAGTGTGCCATAGATTTAAATCTGCAGTGTATCAGCAAACTCTTTTTGTGCTTCTGCTTACTCATTCCTTAAAAATGCAGATGAGGTAAATACTTAGAACACAGACATAGCAGGAAGAACTACCAAATTCTTGCATGGCAAAGTTGTCGGGGAATTGTGCAGCAGTTGGTGACTCTCATTGATCTTACATTATTGAAAGAGCTTTCCTCCAGGGAAGAAGCAATATCATATTTTGGGAATATCCTTTGAACATTTCTCCACTAAAACTAGTATCCTGAAAGATATCTGTTTTAGACAATGCTGTGTTTTAGATAAAATGAAAAAGAAAGTGTGTGTGTGTGTGTGTGTGTGTGTGTGTAGGAAATTTTTACCTTAAAATATACTGGCACTCCTCATATTTGACAATAACACTAAGTATCCAATATCGGCCTCTTTAAACCAAGGTCTTTGATTTTAATGGGATACAGGAGACAAAGATGAAAGAGATGACATTAAATGCCTATTCCATCAGACATTCATTATTGTCCCTAAGGCAAAATATTCTCCCTGCCTGGGTGTCCTTCCCCAAGGTAAGGTGGCTGACAGTAAATACAATGATGCTGACATCTTCAGCTTGCAGCTTCACTGCTGTTGAGCCCTAGGCTTCACTTGTTTGTTCCAAGAAGGCAGCTAAAGCATTGAATCTGAAACAGTACCCAGGTAATCTGGGTATGAATCACAGAAGTCTGTACTTAGCCATTTGTTACAATGTTTGTTGTTGTAAGTTCTAGAATAATGTGGTAATCAGCATTTACCAGGGCTCCATTTCACTCAAGGTATTTAAAGGTAGTGCACATTTGTTGTTTAGCAAGTTAGGACTTCATTATTTTATCAACAGAAACTTAATTTTATTGTTAAAAGTTATTCTGATAGGAGGCTGAGGCAGGAAGATTGCAAGTTCAAAGCCAGCCACAGCAAAAGTGAGGCACTAAGCAACTCAGTGAGACCCTGTCTCTAAATAAAATATACAATAGGACTGGGGTGAGGCTCAGTGGTTGAATGCCCCTGAGTTTAATCCACAATATCCCATCCCCCCAAAAAAAATTATTCTGAGTGCTTCTAATGAAACCTATTTGACCTTCAAATTTACTTGTGGAGTCAGATGTTAGGTCAGTTTGAGGTGGCTAAGGGAACAAAGCACCAGGCAAAACACACACACACACACACACACACACACAAAAGAACAACCAATCAGATGCTGACAGACAAGCAGTGATAACATCTGTCAATCAGTGGGGTCTCCTGACCAATCCTGGAAGGACATGGAGCTCAGCATCATTCCTTGACCAACCCCAGGAGAACAAGGGACCCTAAAACCTCCCTTTCCTGTCCCAAGCCCTCCCTTCCTGCCCTAAACCAAATAAAATTCCAATCTGGCTAGTCTGGGTGCAACTCTCCCAGAACCAACAGAGCTCTGTTGGACTGGAGAGTCTCACCTGGGAGCAAATCTCAATAAATCCATGTTCAGCTGCTTTTAATCTTTCTCCTTTTGATCACCAGTGCCTGATCTTACATTAATGACTTAAGCTGAGTTACTTCCTTCGTGAAGGCTATTGTGATGACTATGATAGTTTGATGGATTAAGGACAGATGTAAGTCAGCTAATCAAGTAAATGAAACTCAATTTCAGAGCTTTTCTTTGAGTTATTGAGAGAAAAAAGACTGTCTTACTAGATGATATGGACCAAAAATGATGTAACCAACCCATGGAATTACAACAATTGTTTTGTAAATATAAAACAATTTATATTTTTTATTTTTCCGTTTATATAAGATCAACATGAGCTGAAAATAGGGTAAACTTTAGGCATGCAGGGTAGATTGGAGATGATATTCATTTGAGTTTCAGTAATTTGAAACCTATATCATACTATACATCACAATTTTCAATTTGGAATTAACAAAATCTATTTTTGCTTAAGTCACTTTGACTAAGGCATTTTGCCACTTGCCACTTACAACAACAACAACAACAACAACAAAAACAAAATACTGGTACAATTTTTGTATTATTCAACTTTGTTTTGACCCCACTGATTGACAGATGGTTATCATGGCTTGTCTGTCGGCACCTGATTGAACACATTAAGAAATGTACACATTCCCTAATGTGTTCATACTTTTATCATGCTTTAAAAAAACAAAGTTGAGTAATACTAGGAATTAAATAGTCTTGAGGACAGAGGTCAGTTCTTGCTTTTGCTTATACTCCATAAATATGCTAACACTGTGTCTACTCCCACTGGCTAAAACAAAATGATAAAAATTAGAACGAAGAAATGCTTTGCATAATTATTACTGGTATTCACATTTTACATCAATTCAGTCTGTACTATTGTTATGGTTTGGATATGAGGTATCCCCCAAAAGCTCACGTGTGAGACAATGCAAGTAGGTTCAGAGGAGAAATGATTGGGTTGTGAGAGCCTTAGTGATTTAATCCCCTGATAGGAATTAACTGAGTGGTAACTGAAGTGGTAGTGTGTGGCTGGAGGAGGTGAAAATTGGGGTGCTGCTTTCCTCTGCCACACTCTTCCACCATCATGTTCAGCCTTGCCTCCAGCCCTGAGGATTGGAGCTGGCCTTCTATGGATGTAGACCTCTGAAACCGTGATCCCTCAAATAAACTATTCCTCCTCTATAATCATGCTGGTTGGGTCCTTCAGTTACAGCAGTGAAAAAGTTGACTAAAACAGCCATATAATAAAAGTTTTTCATTTCCTCTAAAACTTGACTTCTTTACTATTTGTAAATGAAAAGCAATAATTGTATATTTCCTGAGATGCAATGTAAGGTTTTTATCTACACATCTATTGTAGAAAGACTCATAAAGCAAATTAACATCATTATCACGTCACCAATTTACTTTTTTAGTGATGAAGATCTTAAACTTTATCCTATTTCAGCAATTTTGAAATATACAATACATTATTATCAACTGTGGTAAAATGTATTCCTCAATCTAACTGTAATTTGTACCCTTTGAATAGCATCTCCCCTCACCCCGTCTCTCCTTCTTCACCACATACTCTAGCAATCAACTTTCTTCTCTCCATTTATATAAGATCAACTTTTTTAGATTCCACATATAAGTGATGTCATGTAGCATTTGTCTTTCTATGCTGGATTATTTAACGTGGCATAATGTTCACCCATGTTGTTACAAATGATGGAATATTCTTTTTCAGAAGTTGTAGTACTCCATTGTTGTTATTTCCTATGTTTACTTTATCCACTCAGCTGTTGATGGGCACTCAGGTGTCTGGAATGGTGAATGAATTATTGCTTTGAACTCCCCTGGATGTGGTGACATCTCCCTTGGGTATTTCTCAGTGCAAAGGTGCAGAGAGAAACTGTCCATTTGATGGTTACCCCTGTTAAGAGGAAGAATTCAGTGCTTGTCTTGGAATTTATTAGTTCAATAACCTTGAGTTCAAATTTCAGCTGCCCAGAGGTAGAAGAGATATGGGCAGAAGCTGATAAGCTTTAAATGGGCTGGTTTGCTCAGAACTTGTTTTGTTTTCTTGAAGAAGCTTTCATACAGTAAATCCTTTTGATGTTTAAACGTATACAATAAATGTGTGGAGTCTACTCAAGGTGAGTCTTCTCCCAACAGGAGTTGGCTGGTCTACACAGTCCCACTTTTGCATATTTGTGTCTGCTTGTCTTTTTTCCGATCCCCCCATCAGCCCAGGTTCAGGGAAACTGAATAAACATTGTGTTGCAACATTTAGGTTATTCCCATATTCTTGTCTATTGTGAATAATTATGAAAAGAACATGGAGTGCAGATATCCCTTTGATGTACAGATTTCAATGATTTTGAACATAAATCCACAAGTTAGATTGCTAGATCATGTGGTATTTCTATGTTTATCTTTTTAAATAATCTCCATATTATTTTCTCATGTGACTGCATGAATTTACATTTCTAACAACAATGTGCGAGGGCTCCTATTTCTCCACATCCTTGATAACACTTACTCTTTCTTGTTATTTTCAAAATAAAGGTGATTTCTCATTGTGATTTTAGTTTGTACTTTACTGAAGATTAGAGATGTTGAACATTTTTCCATACAGCTATTGGCCATTCACTTCTCTCTCCTCCTCCTCCTCCTCCTCCTCCTTCTACATGATAAATATCTATTCAGATCCTTTTTACATTTTCCAATTGGGTTGTTTTCTTACTATTGAATTATTTGAATTCCTTATATACCTTTGATACTATCTGTTAATTGGTTGTACACTTTCAAAATAGTTTTCAACAAATCAAGATGCAAAACCAGTCTGAGAGGAAAGTTCACAGAAATAAGCATCTATATCAAAAAAGAAAAAAAAATTAAATAAACAGCACACTTTAAGGAACTAGAAAAAGTAAAACAAATTAAGCCCAAAATTAGCAGAAGAAAGTAAACAACAAAAATAAGAACAGAAATAAACAAAATAGAGACAGATAAAAATTAAAAACATCAATGAAATTAAGTTTGTTTTTAGTAATAAACAAATTTGCAAATCTTTAGCTAGACTAACAGAAAAAAATAGAAAAGACTCAATCAAAATCAGAGTGAAAGAGGAGATGTACAAACTAAAATCATAACGAGAAATCACCTTTATTTTGAAAATAACAAATCACAATTGATATCACAGAAACCAAAGGATCATGAGACTATTATGAACACAAAAAATGTTAAGGAAATGAACAAATTTCTAGGAACATGCAACCAAACAAAACTGAATCAGGAAGACAGAAAATCTGGACAGGCTAGATTGAATCAATAACTAAAAGTCTCCCATTAAAGAAAATTCTGGGATCTAATGGCTTCATTGCTGAATTATACCAAATTTTTAAGAAGAACTAATAAGTTTTTAAGGTTTTATTGATAAAAAATAGTGGTGGTATTTGATATTACTAATTGAATAGTCAATTTTCTGCTCTTTTGTTTCTCTTCATCTATTGGTCTATGTATGTGTGTATGTATGCATGTATTGACCTGACTTATATGTAGGAGAATGATACTAGGGGCCTTATTAATATTGGTTGGGATATTAAGGGTGGACCTATTTATATTCAGTACCAACCACAATACACAAAAGAGGAAGAGGAACAATAAGGGTGAGGAAGGCTAGACTTGTTTGGAGCCTTAAAGATTATAAGTCATCAGGAAGTGGTTATTATCACATTTAACTTATAGAGAGGAATAAAATAGGGGAGTTTTTAGGTTCTTTATGTATATATGAATTAAGACTAGAGTGATGCTAAGGTTCTTTTTCTAGACTCATTGAAAGGAAACAAATTCAAATAAAACAAGCACAGCTTAATTTTTTTTTCCTTAAGAGTTTTCATTATCTAAAACATTCGAGACAGAATGAAAGGTTTCAAAGTTTATACATATTTAATAATCAGTAGTGCTATATAATTGTTGATGATCTTTTTGGAAGAAAAATTCTATTTAGACCCTAAGCTTTCCTTCTTTCTTCCTTTATAATATTTTCCAATTTTCTTTCACTTCTCATTGAATGTGATGTCTTCAACAAAATTTCTTCAGAGAAATTTCTAATTGTGCCACATGATTTTCTATTGTTTTACTGTGTCCCTTTCCTTTATAACAATACTCACAATTTATATTTATTTGTATATTTCTCTGTCTGCTCTCGCCTCGTTAAGTTTTAAATTTGGTAACTCAGAGATCATTTCTATTTTTATTCCATGTATGAGGTGGTGCCTAGAACTTTATAGGTAATAAATAACTTTCATCGAGTTGATTTTTTTTAACTTATTTTCTGAAAGGTACTAGGTAACTGAAACTACTGGAAATCTGACCCCATTTCTTCTTGAAAATTTACAGTAGAAAAACAAAAAAGGATAACCTTATTTAAACTGTCCTGACTCATAATTCAACCCAATTTATTTCTCACTACCAGAAGTCTAAGGAAAGGCCCAGAATAATTAAATATTTGCCCAAAGTGGGTAATGGTACTGAATATATCACAGCCATTTCATTTCTTAGATTGTAGGGACTATTATAGCAGTATCCTTTTGTTGAATAAATGATGTCAAAAAATAATTAATGCAGAGAAAAATGGTTAGAATTCAGGGAAAAAGAGTGGCATTTTTAATTACTTCTACTTACTCTGTAACCAGAACCTCAAAGCCAGATGCAAAGGATAATGTTATGTCAACTTGAGTGGACCAGGAGATATTTGGTCAAACATTCTGTGTGGTAGTTTTTTTTTTTTTTTTGGATGGTGATATCAGTATTTAAATTAGTAGACTAAATAAAGGAGATCTTCCTTCCTTCCATTACCCATAGTAGAAGAGAATTCCTCCTGCCTCACTGCCATTGAAGGAGGACATCAACTTTTTTCTTCCCTTTGGATTTGATTTAAATCATGATGCTTCTGGGGTCTGGAGCCTACTGACTTTTGGACTGAAATTATGACCTAAATTCTCCTCATTCTCAGGCCTACAGACTCAAAACTAAAACTAAGATGATGAGCTCTCTTAGTCTCCAGCTTCCAGACTCATCCTTACCCTAAAACTTGTCCTCCACAATCATGTGAGATAGCTCCTTATAATTGCTCAATTTCTCTCCCTTCCACGCACACACACATATAATATGGGTTTTATTTCTCTGGAGAACTTTAAGTGATACACTATTTTATTTTTTTAATTGGTTTTCAGTGATTGATTTGGTTGGTTCATGAAGTAAAATTTGAATAAGACAAACTTTTTCTTGTTTTTCCAGCTTTTTGTAATTCATTCAGAATATATGTGAGTTTTTAATGCATATATCTAATCAAAACTTTCAACTCAAATGTTTAACATAACATCTCTATAAATAAATTTGATTGGACATAAGAAATAATTAATAAAAAATGCTCAGATATTATAGCTAAAAAATAAAGAAGTCATTAATTAACACCATAAACTAAATCCTATAAGATGAATAAATGTATGTTTTAAGTTTCTTTCTTATTATTAGACTTATGTATTTCAGTATTCTGAATTACATTACAATTTTTATTCATGGATGGAATTCTGACTATTGCCATTGTCAGATTCTTAAGATGATAAATATGTGGTCTTATTTACAAACAATATAGTTCAACAGAGTAAATATATTGGTCTAAATCTTTAAAAAATATTAGAATCATGCTTAGTGCCTTAAAACACATTTACTTAAGGATCCTCTGAAATCTTACATTTATTATTATAAAATATTAACTTTCAAAATCTGTTATTTTATTAAAACCATAAAAATACAATTATTTATTTAGGAATTAAGTTTTTTATACCCATTCTCATAATAATTTGTAATGACACAGTTGTTTCATAAGCACTATATAATGATAAACTCTTTCTATAACATTACTTATCATGTTCTGGAGAGTCTTATAAAGCAACTTCAGACTCACCTTAATTAAATACTGTGGTGATTATGCTTTTCCTTACATGACCAATGTTGACATATGTCTAAATTCCTCTAATAGGTTTTAAAAAACAAATTTTATGGCAAAGCTTTTCATCATTTTACTTTGAGGATTTATAGAGAGAGAGAGATTGTTACAAAAAAGATGTTCAAAACAGAAAAAATCAGAATACAAGTAAAATTGCTGAGATGTCAAAAGAATTTCATTACAAGCGACCTGAAAGATTGCTATATCTTTTACTCTTGATTTCTCTGAAATGTTTATTAGATGTTTATAGACAAAAATTAAATGTAATAATAGTATTATACTCTCACAGCCTCATTTTTCTGATAGGTTATTTTCTCCATCTGTCTAGACCAGTGTTTTTGTGATGCTTTCCTTCTTTGCCTTTGTGTGTGTTTGTGTCAGTGTGTATCAGGAAGGGGTTGAAATTCGAGCTGATTCTCTTTTATGAATCACATTAAGTCTCATACCATAAATGCATAACACATGCATTGTAGTAATGATTTTTGACATTCATGGATAGTTTTAACTCACAAAATTCTACCACTATGAGATTTTGTTTATTTGTTTATGCAAATATGAGATTATGAGCAGATCTATTTCATACTCCCTTTATATGTGGCTTTTAAGTTGCTAAAGTGTTTCCTCCTTTGTGATTGTAGTCAAGAATAAACCAAAGCAAGAAAAGTAAGAGAAGTCAAGCCAGACATAACGATATGGAGAAAACAAAGCATTCAGAACCAACACTAATAAAGTCAAAAGGAAAAAATTCTGGAGGCTCCAACTGGGAAACTGAGTCTCAATAGTATCAGAGTTTTAAAAAAAATCATGCTATGACTGAAGATTTATAACTAGTTTTAAAATCTTTGAGTGCTCATGATTGAATCTCTAATTGAAGACTTACACTTCAAATAATTTGATTTTCTTCTTTACTGGAGTGATCCCACTATAGCAGAAGGCAAAAACATCTACATTAGCATATTTTATTTTTAAATTTTATGTTTTTAGAGAGAATCTGTCCTTCCCCAAAACTGCACTTGGCCGTGTTGGAGACCAATTTCCATGTGTGTCAAGCCAAATAATCAGAAGGGGGGTAGAGTAAGTGGCATGAGCAAGATGAAACAGAGTTTTAAAATCTTATTCCATCACCCCAAATAAATGTCGATTTTCACAATCACTCATGAACAAGCGTACCTTTGTGTGTGGAAGCCAGGGAGTTGAGCAGAAATGTCCCAGCATTTCACCAGCGATTTAAAAAAAGAAAAGATACATCATAGAGAGTAAGCAACCCAGTTTCCCTTCATGCATTTTTATCCTTTCTCCTAAGATGGCAAAAGGGACCCATCCCATTGGACTACAATTTCTTCCATAGGGAAAAAAATGTTAACAAATTTCTTTAGATTGTACCTGAACTTATACCAACAGCAACTCTGCTGGATGGGAGAATGCACTTTGGTTGAATATTTTAGGGAAGAGGTGTAGGGAAAATAAACAGTATCTGGCCAGGTTTTGTGAGAATAGAAACAGTCTGCCCAATCCTAAAGCATCCCTGCACAAGAAAGAACAAGAAGGGTGAAGAAGGTGCAACTATAAAAACAAAACCAAACCCTGTGTGAGAGCCCCAGAATCTCTAGCCAGTCCCATGGATGAAGATTTTTCCTCTTTAGGCCAGTAAATAAATGGCTGCTTGCTTTAAATATGAAGACAGCAACACAAGAATTCAAGGGATAGAAAAGAATGAAATCAATGTAATATCACCAAAGGGAAATAATAATTGTCTATTAACCAGTTCCAAAGAAAGGCATTCGAAGTCCTGAAGCAACAAAATTGCCATTCAAGAATACTACACATGGAAAAGTTGTTCCTCAGGAAAGAGAGTTACAGACTTTCCCAAACCAAACTTCAAAAAAGTCCATCACCTTTGGAACTGAATTACAAGAATTCTAAAAGAAATTCTTCAAATTGAAACAAAATGACACTAATTGGTAACATAAAAAGTATAAAACCTAATGATAAGAAAAATATGTAGTCAAATTCAGAGTACTCTAATAGCTAGAATGGTGGTGGTGCATAAAACACATTTAACTCTGCCACAAATGCTAAGAGACGAAAATAGGAGAAATAATATAGCTACAATAACATACTAATGCATACACAACATAAAAGATGTAAACTGACATGTTGATAACAAAATGGGAGGACGGAGGGAGTAAAATACAGTTTTATGTGTAGTTAGAGCTGAAATGTAGTCATATGATTAATTCCTTTCTTTTTATCTTTTCTGTATATATTAGAAATTTTTATTGCAGTTACCATAAGTTTTATATTAAATATCTTATAGATGCAATAATCTACTTTAAGTTAATGCCATAGTTCTCATTTTTATGTTATATTCTTTAACATAATATTGTATCTGTGTTTATTTAAAATATTTATTCCTTCCTTCTGTTAAATTCAGGCTTAATTTGTTATTTTTTCTAATTCTTTGAGGTATAAAATAGGTCATTGATCTCATACCATATATAAAAAATTAGCTCAAAATGGATTAAACACCTCAATATAAAACATTAAAAAAATTCTAAAAGAAAACATTAAGAAAAGCTTCTTGACTTTAGTCTGAATGATAATTTTTGGATATAACCCCAAAAGCATAGGCAATTACAGCACATCAAAGGCAACATTTAACAGAGTTAAGAGACAACCTAAAACACTGGAGTAAATATTTGCAAATTGGGGCTGAGGTTTTGGCTCAGTGGTAGAGCACTTGCCTAGCACGCCAAACCCCTGGTTCGATCCTCAGCACCACATAAAAATAAATAAAATAAAGGTTTTTCATATTATCCAAACTACATGTGTGAAGTCATGAATTTGTGTGAACATACTTTATATACAGAGATATGAAAAATTGTGCTCTCTATGTGTAATTAGAATTTTAATGCATTCCACTGTCATGTATTAAAAAATAAAATCAGTAAAAAAACTAAAAAAAATTAAAAAGGTATTGTGTCCAATCACGACTAAAAAAATGAATATTAAAAAATTTTTGCAAATTGTACTCTGATGAAAGGTTAATATCCCAAATGTGAAGTGACTCAAGCAACTTTATAGTAAAACAAACAATGCAATTAAAATATGTGCATAAACTTGAATAGACATTTTTCCGAAGATAGCATGCAAATGACTAATCATTATATGAAAAAAATCCTCAATATCATCAATAATTAGAGTAAAATAAATCAAAAATCATAGATAGATACTACTCACTCTTGTTAGAATGGCTAGTATCCAAAGGACAAAGGCAAAATTTTGGCAAAGACATGGAGATAAGGAGAAACTTATACATTGTTGCTGTTACACAACTGTAAATTGCCTTTGTGGAAAATAGTATGGAAATTCCTTAAAAATTAAAAATATAACTGCCATAAGATCCAAGAGTACTACTGCTGGTGTATATATCCAAAGGAAATGAAAGCAGTTTCTTGAAGTGCTATCTTCATGTTAATGTTAATTGCACCATTATTCACAATACATAAGACATGGACTCAAAAACAAAGTGTAATTTTTATTTTTGGAATCAGGGATTGAACTCAGGGGCACTCCACCACTGAATCATATCCGCAGCCCTATTTTGTGTTTTATTTAGAGACAGAGTCTCACTGTGTTGCTTAGGTCCTCTTCATTGCCGAGGCTGGCTTTGAACTCCCCATTCTCCTGTCTTAGCCTCCTGAGCCACTAGGATTACAGGCGTATGCCACCACATCCAGCAACAAAGTGTAATTTAATGGATGAATAAATAAAGTGTGAAATACATGTATTAGCTTATATATACATATATATATGTAGAAAATAATGAACATATTACTTCATAATTTATATATTATACAGTCAAGTAATTAACATACATATAATGTACATATATACCCAAACACCTTGTTCTATACCTTAAATTGATATAAATTTTATTTTTCAATATAAACAAAATGGCAAATGCACAAAAGACAGAAAGAGCCATGCAATTAACACTTTGAATACAGAGCCTGTGGCCAAACAAATCCAAAGAAAGAATGCAGAATGTTTACTTTTCTAAGCATTACTTCATTTACCATGAAAATGAACTTTGTAGTCAACTATGATTAGTTTGTTATATAAACCTTAACATGGGAGAAGTTTATGTTACATCCATATTATATTTGATGATTATATTAAAAGAAATACCAATATCATTTTCCTCAATGGCCTACTAGCTACTTCATATTGTAGAACTTTCTTTACCATAATAGACTATGCTCAAGTATCCATTTACATTTATCAAGAAAGACAGTAAAGTTTCATTTTCTGAGTTGCATGTCTCTTGTCTTATGCAAGAACCCCAAGGCTTGCACTTTTGCTAAAAACAGAGGTCAATTTACAGTCTTAAATTTATTATAATTTGTGCTGCTGTTCATGTATTTCAGTTGGTATTATGCATTTGTAAGTCAGCTTGTAGCTCCATTTTTTAAATGAACCATGGCCATGGGAACTGGGAGCTATGATCCTGATGCCATGGCACTCAGTATCCATCATTAAAAGACACCCAAATCTAATACACCACTGAGATCATGCTATGTGAAAAGTTTCTGAGGAACTCATTGTATCTGAATCTGCATCACTTCTGATATGCTCTCATGTTAAGATATTGCATTTTCATGGGCTCAAGAACTAAACATGATGAATTTATTTACTCTGCCTCTTTCTTGCTCAGCTGAAAGAATCCAAAAACTTCTGAGGCCAAAACTTTCCTTTTTCAATCCTTTTGTGTATCTCAGTTATATTACATTCTTACATTTTTGAAAGCAGAGTTTGGCCCATGTGTTCATATCCAGGACTGTATGCTCTTGCCTACTGGTATTTTTACTGAACATTTGAACACAAAATTTAAGTATATCCGACTATGGGTGGAGGCAGGCAGGAAGGAAGTCTTAACGCAGAAAGAAATCAGAATTTTCTATGCATGACCATAAATTGCTGGGTATTGAATGGGAGAAATTGGATAAAAGGGAAAGACTGAGAGTTTGACACAAAGGAACACCAATTAATAAGATTAAAAATGGGTGTATTAATCTGGATAGCCCATTTTAAAATGGGAAAGATAGCTCAAATTATCATATAATTCATTTTAAGGTTTTTATTAATTATTAGATTCATAGAGCCACGATTTTAAACAAATAGTTATCCCTTCATATTTGCAGTGGATTGGTTCCAGAACCCATGCTAATACCGAAATCCTGGGGTGCTTAGGTCTTATAAAATGGCATAGTATTTGCATATGGACTATGCACATCCTCCCATAACTTTAAATCATCTCTGGATTACTTTGAGATATCTGATAAATGGATGTATTATATAAATATTGTTATACAATGTTACTTAGGGAATAATTACAAAAATTTCTGTACCTGTTTAGTAAAGATTTTTTATATAAAATATTTTCAATATGTGGTCAGTTGAATCCATGAATATTTAATGTATAGATGCCAGGAGACAACTTCAGTTATTTAAATTCTAGGGCTCTGGATTTTGCACCTAAAATAATAAAGAAAAACTGAGTGTTTGTTATCTGTGCCTTTTTTTTTTGGTAAAATTTTTGTGAGGCTCTGAAATTTGTTTTTACTCTAAGGGGAGGATAGTTTTGGAAGTATATAAAAAGTGATAATATTTAAATTTAAAACACTATGTCAGAGATAATTGATTTAAGAGTATCATTTATTTAGTTAATAATTAACACATTCATTTGACAAAACAATGGGATTCATTGTGGCATTCCCATACATGCAAACATCATGCACTGGTTATATTCATCCACACGTGTACCCTAATCCCACTCCCCCAGCCTCCTCTCCAGTCCCAGGTAATCACTTTTCTTGTGTCAGGTTGAATTTCTACTTTTGTTCTGATATATGAGAGGACTTATCTTTCTGGGTCTGTTTATTTTGCTTAATATGATGTGCTCCAGTTCATCCATTATGCTATTAATGACAGGAATTCATCCTTACATACGTCTGAAAAATAATTCAAAAATATATACCATATTTTCATTATCCATCTATCAGTATTGTGAATACTGCCACCTTAAACCTGCAGGTATCTCTTTTATATGGTCACTAATTTCCTTTGAATATACAACCAGAAGTCAAATAGCTGAATCATATGGTAGTTCTACAGTTTAGTCTTCTGAGGAAACTCCACAATATTTTCCATAGTCATTATACTAATTTACATTCACATCAACAGTGCATAAGAGTTCCCATTTCTCCATAACCACACCAACATTTGTTTTATTTTGTTTGTTGATTATGTTTATTTGTTTGGATAATAGCCATTCTAACTAAGGTTAAATGGTACCTAATTTTGACTTGTATTTCCCTGATTGCTAATGATATTGAGCATTTTAAAAGTACATTTATTGGTCTTTTGAATTTCTTCTTTTGAGAAATATTTTCAGATAGGTAGCTGTTTTAATTGGATTACTTGTTTAATATTGTTGATTTACTGTTTTCTCCCATTCTGTTGGCTGTTTCTTCATTCTATTGCTTCCTTTGATGTGCAGAAACCCATTTGTTTGGTGTAATCCTATTTGTCAATATCTGCTTTTCTTGCCTGTGATTTTAGAGTCCTAGTCAGAAAATCATTGGTTTAACAAGATACTGAAGCATTTCCCCTATGTTTTCCTCTAATAGTTTGAGGATTTCTGGTTTTATACTAAAGTCTTTGATTCACTTTGAGTTAATTTTTATACAGAGTAAGAGACAGGAATCATATTTTGATCATACGCATGTGGATAGACACTTTTTCCCCAGCACTATTTGTTAAAAAGCTGTCCTTTATTCAATGCATGTTATTTTTTAATTTTTATTTTTAAACTTTGTCAGACAGACATCATTACCTTAAGTATATGTATGAAAATATGAATGGTGTGACTTTGTGTTCAACCAAAGACATGAAAAACAGTGCTCTATTTGTGTAATATGAATTAAATTGCATTCTGCTGTCATATATAACTAATTAGAATAAGTAGAATTAAAAAAAAAAATTAAAAAGAATCAGTTGGCTATAGATGCAAGGATTTATTTCTGGAGCCTCCATTTTTTTCCTTGGTCTATGTGTCTGTGTTCATGTCATACATTTTTGCTACTGTAGCTCTGTTGTATGTCTTGGAATCATGTATTGTGATGCCTCCAGGTTTGAATTTTTGGAATATTTTTTCTAGTTTTGTGAAGAATGTCATTAGTATTTTGGTGGTGATTACATTGAATCTGAGATTGCTTTGGGTGTGATGAACATTTTAACAATATTAATTCTTCCAATCCATGAACATGGGAAGTCTTTCTTCCCGTTAGTGTCTTCTTCATTTTCTTTATTTAGCATTTTAAAAATTTTATTGTAGAGATATTTCTGGATACTTTATTTTTTGTTGCTTTGTGAATGGGATTATTTTCATCATTTCTTTTTCATCTGATTAATTATAGGGGTATAGGAAAACCACTGAATTTTGTATGCTGATTTATTTTTATTTTTTTGGTACTGGGGATTGAATCTAGGGATGCTTTTACAGAGTATATCCCCAGTAATTTTTATGTTTTAGATATGGTCTCTCTAAATTCTTCAGGGTCTTCCTAAGTTGCTGAGGCTGACCTCAAACTGATAATTCTCCTTCCTCAGCCTGAACTGCTGGGATTATAGGAATGGACCACCACATCTGATTGTGTGTTGCTTTTGAACCATTGCACTTTACTGAATTCAGTTATTAGTCTTAAGAGTCTTTTGGTACAATCTTTAACTTTTTCTGTGCATAGAATCATTTAATCTGCACAGGGATAATTTGACTTTCTTCTTTCCTATTTATGATTTCTTTTATTTTTTTTTCCTAATTGCTTTGGATAAAATTTCTAGTAAAACACCGAATAAAAGCAATGAAAGTGGAACCCTTATCTTATTTCTGATCATAGAGGGAATGCTTTCAGTTTGCCCCCATTTAATATAATGTTGACTATGGTTTTACATACATAGCTTTTGTCATGTTGAGATACAATCATTCAGGGCTTTTATCATGAGTGGATGATGAATTATATCACATGGTTTTTCTGCATCTATTAAGTTGATCATATGATTTGTGTCTTTCATTCTTTCACTCTGTTTATGTGACACAGTACATTTATGGATTTGCATATGTTATCCTTGAAACCCTAAAATAAACACAACCTGGTCATATATGAATTTTTGATATGTTATTAAATTCTATTTGCTAGCATTTTTTGAGGATTTTTGCATATATATTCATCAGAGGTAATGGTCTATATTACTGCTGCTGCTGCTACTACTATTACTACTACTACTACTACTACTACTACTACTACTACTACTACCAAGGATTAAATCCAGGGGCACTTAACCACTAAGCCACATTCCCAGCCCCTTTTAATTTTTTTTTTTTAATTTTGAGACAGAATCTTGCTAAGTTGCTTAAAGCCTAGTTAAGTTGCTTAAATGAGTTTTTGAGGCTGGCCTTGAACTTGCAATCCTCCTTACTTAGCCTCTCACTGCTGAGATTACAGGCATGTTCCACCACACCTAACTTCTTTTCATTTTTATTATGTTCTTGTCAGGTTTTTGTAACAGAGTAATGCTGGCTTCCTAGAATGAATTTTGAAGGGTTTGCTTCCAATCAATTCTATGGACTATTTGAAGAAGCATTGATGTTAGTTATTCTTCAATAGTCTGATAAAATTCAACAGTTAGTCAACCCAGTCCTGAGCTTTTCTTTTCTGTGAGACTTTTTTTTATGATGGGTTCAATCCCATTACTTGTTGTTGGTATATGCAGGATTTTATACTCTCTTGGTTCAATATTAGTTATTCATGTGTCCATAAATTTGTTCATTTATTATAGAATTCCCAATTGGTTAGCATATAGTTTTTCAAAATAATTCAGAATGATTTTTTGAATTTTTGTAATATCAGTTGCAATGTTTACTTTTTTTTTAATTTCTTTTTTTTTAATTTTTTATTGTTGGCTGTTCAAAACATTACATAGTTCTTGATATATCATATTTCACACTTTGATTCAAGTGGGTTATGAGCTCCCATTTTTACCCCATATACAGATTGCAGAATCACATCAGTTACACATCCATTGATTTACATATTGCCATACAAGTGTCTGTTGTGTTCTGCTGCCTTTCCTATCCTCTACTATCCCCCCTCCCCTCCCCTCCCCTCCCCTCTTCTCTCTCTGCCCCCTCTGCTGACATTCATTTGTCCCCCTTGTATTATTTTTCCCTTTCCCCTCACTTCCTCTTGTATGTACTTTTGTATAACTCTGAGGGTCTCCTTCCATTTCCATGCAATTCCCCTTCTCTCTCCCTTTCCCTCCCACCTCTCATCCCTGTTTAATGTTAATCTTCTTCTCATGCTCTTCGTCCCTACTCTGTTCTTAGTTACTCTCCTTATATCAAAGAAGACATTTGGCATTTGTTTTTTAGGGATTGGCTAGCTTCACTTAGCATAATCTGCTCTAATGCCATCCATTTCCCTGTAAATTTTATGATTTTGTCATTTTTTAATGCAGAGTAATACTCCATTGTGTATAAATGCCACATTTTTTTAATCCATTCATCTATTGAAGGGCATCTAGGTTGGTTCCACAGTCTTGCTATTGTGAATTGTGCTGCTATGAACATCGATGTAGCAGTGTCCCTGTAGCATGCTCTTTTTAGGTCTTTAGGGAATAGACCAAGAAGGGGAATAGCTGGGTCAAATGGTGGCTCCATTCCCAGCTTTAACTCTAATTTTATTTACTTGGGTCTTCTCTGAATCCTGTATTTCCTCTCTCTTTTGCTTAGATATCTATTTTTTGGTTAGATTGGTAAATTTTATCTATCTTCTTAAACAGCTATTTGTTTCATTGATTCCTTACACCATAATTACTTTATATTCAATTTTATTTGTTTTTGCTCTAATTTTATTATTTATTTGTTTCTACTAATTTTGAATTTGGTTTATTCTTGCTTTTCTAAGATTGAGATGCATCATTAGGCCTTTTAATCTCTGTCTCTCTCTCTCTCTCTCTCTCTCTCTATATATATATATATATATGATTTGTATCTTTTATTTTATAAATATTATTATGTATATTATAGTATATATAATATTTTATATACAATGTTATATATTAAAATATATAATATATATTATTTTATATATTATTTCATTTTATATGTATTATATTTATATATCATTTCATTATATATAGAGAAATTCTCTCTATAAATATATGTGTGTATATATATATATATATATATATATATATATATATATATATATTAATAGCACTCATTGAAATAAACTTCCCTCTTACTACTGCTTTTTCTCTAGCCCATAGGATTTGGTATGTTGTGTTTCCATCTTCATTTGTTTCAAGAAATTTTAAAATTTTCCTTTTGACTTTCTCAACAATCTAACATTTGTTCAAAACTGTGTTGTTTATAGTTCTTATATTTGTATAATATCTAAAGTATATTTTGCTCTTGACTCTGGTTTCATACAGTTATAATTAGAAAAGATAGAGGATATTTCAACTATTTGAGAGTTTGTTAAGTCTTATTTTTTAGCCTATTATGTGACCTATTCTAGAGGAAGTTCAATGTACTGATGAAAAGAATGTGTTTTTGCACCTGTTGCATGGAATGTTCTGCAAATGTCTGTTAAGTTTATTTGATTTATAGTGTAGTTTAATTCTGTTTTTTTTTTCTTGTTGATTTTTTTTGTATGAATGTATACCCATTGGTGAGAGTGGAATACTAAATTCTAAAGATTTCAGTCCCAGGTATCAATTCTTATTACATGCTATTGTCTGGGGCATAGGTCAGGCTGACCATTGTTCTGGGTCAGAGTGACTTTGTGGTGACAGTTTTTCTAAGGTGGAGGGTATGTTTCAAAATGGGGTTTTCTAAGTTAACTTCTCCCTAGCATTTCTACCTTTATGTTTTTATTTCATAGAAAAAGGGGTGGTGGAATGAGGGTTGGGGTATTTCTTTCTCTTCAGCTACATCTCCTGGGAGGAGGCATCAGCAGAGGACTCTTGTGGGAATTGGTATTAAGCAGCTCTAATGGAGCAAAGCAGAAGGACGTTTTGGACTTTCTGGTAGTGGTGTTGATGGGCTTCTGCAAAAAATTAAATAAATGAATAAATAAATAAATAATAAATAGCCAAAACAGGGATGGCCCAATGATAAGGCCAACATTTAAAAGAGAATTGGGAAGGGGCTAGCCAAGAAAAGATAGCTGAGGAATAGTGGGGTAGAAACCAGTCCATGTTCTATGATGATGAGTAGTGATCAAATTTGGTATCATGGTCTCTTAATTTTTTATGCTGTCCCTCACCAAGTCAGACTAGTTAGTGTAAAGGCAGCAGGTCTCCTGTAGGATGGCACAAATGATATCTTTTTCTGTAGTTAATAGATCTAGTCCTCATCTGTTTTGGAGAGTAACTACTGTCAATGAATCTATTTGATAGACAAGTAGGTCAAATTCTTTAAGGCTATCTGCCATTTCTTTGGAAGTACTGCAAATGGGTGAGTAGAAACTCCTACTCTTGCTACTCCTGTGCCAATTGTTATAGCTATGCCCAGCCTACCAGAAGAGGGATAAGAGGAGAGAGAGCTCATTTTGGTTTGAGTAGGATGTATACTGGGATGGGTATGGGTCTCTGCTCAGTGGAATATAGAATAGGGGTGCAATAAAGGCCAAGGTACAGGTTCCTGTCCAGTTAGTGGATAGGCAGAAGATTCCCTGATTATAGTTGAGGCAGCCAGAGAGGTGATAGGAAATAACTTTTGCTGGCTGGAGGCAAGGACTTATAGGGAAATTTTATCAGGAGTCTGGTGGGTAGCAATGGTGGGATTGGAGATATCCCACAATGAGGATGACCATCTCAGTGTTGTCACTAACAGGGATATTAGAGGAAGAGGAAAATCTTCTGGATGGCATAAGAGGATAAAGGAGGCAGATGAATGTGGGGACCTATTGTAGTTATGGTTGGGATTAAAACGGACGAAGTCATCAAATTTGGTTAGGATGTCCCTGCCAAGAATAGGAGATGGGCATAGGTGTATGACTAGAAAGGAGTGTGATAATCCAGTGTAGAATAGGTTACAGTAAAGGACCTATCTGTTTAGGAGTGGTGAGGCTTCACCAATACCGACAATAGAGGTAGAGGAAATTTGGAGGGGACAAAAAAATTCTGGTAGCACTGAAAACTTGCCCCCATGTTCAATAAGAAAGAGATAGGCATCCAGCATGGTGGTGCACACCTGTAATCCCAGTGGCTTGGGAGGCTGAGGCAGGAGGATCTCATTCAAAGTCAGCCTCAGCAACATCAAGGCACTAAACAACTCAGTGAGACCCTGTATGTAAATGAAATACAAAATGGGGCTGGGAGGTGGTTCAGTGCCCTGAGTTGAATCCCTGGTACTAAAAAAAAAAAGAAAAGAAAGAAAGAGATAGGCTCACTAGATACTGACAACCTTACCCTGGGCTCTGATGAAGTGATGGCTGTGGAGGCAGGAGTCCAGGGGGCTTTCAGCCTTCTGTAGACAGACCATTCATTGCCAGGCCAAGGATGCTTGCTAGTCTTGTGTCCATGGACTTGTGGGAATTGGAAACAATTGAAGAAGAGGGAGAGGCTCTCTTAGTACATTCCAATTTCCAGGGTCCTCTTTGGTTGCAAAGAGGGCACAGTCCAGGTAGAAGTTTAGGGTTAGCACAGGCATTTGCCCAGTATCCCTGGTGGCCACACTTGAAGCAAGTGCCTAGAGATGTGGAGTGTGACCTAGATCCTGCTTGTGGGGTCTTTTGGGCCCTTGTCTGAGTACGACTGCCAACATCTGGAATTTAGCAGAATCTCATTTGAGTTTTTGTGGTTTTTGTTCTTCCTCCCTATTGTTGTAGACTTTGAAGGCCAGTTTTACACATTCACATTGAGGAGTCTATGGTTGTTCACCAGCTTTTAGAGGTATATTTTTCCCCCCTGACATCTGGGGCAGATTGGGAGATGAAATGTAAATAAAGATGAAATCTGCCCCTTTCTGACTCAGGGTTAAGGTTGGTATATTTAGTCATAGCCTCTGAGTGACGGTAGAGAAAGAGAGCAGGACTTTCATCACTGCCTAAATTAATTCCTTTAATCTTTTCATATTTGACCATCTTTAAGGCAACCTTTTCCATTCCTTCCAGAAAGCAAGTAATTAGCTTGGTCTAGCTTGGTCCTGTCAGCGGAAGTGGGCTGATAATTCCAATTGGGGTCAATACAGGGAACTTGTGTGACACTGATGGGATTATTGGTCAAATTTTGATGGTGAAAGGTGTCTGTGTGAGCCTCAGGTGCCAACCAAATATGATCCCTATCCTCAGGGGAAAGACAAGAGGAAATAATGACATAAACATCATGCCAGGTGAGGTCAGAGGACTGGGTAATGTGTAGGAATTCTTTCTGAAAGGTAGAGGGGTCTGAGGTAAAAGCACTTAAACATTTTCCTATGTGTAAGGGAAAATAGGACATGAACACATATGATGTTTCAGCACCTGCCATCTTGTGGAGAGGAAGGACCTTGGAGGAAGCAGAAGGTGTTGTGGGAGAAGGGGTGCAGAAGTAAGTGTGGGGTGGAGAGGGAAGGGGAGGTAGGTGAGGAGGAGCATGAGAAAGAGGTTGATCATGAGGATGAGAGGGAGGAGGTTCATCTGTGAGGTCAAAATCAGAGGGGTTTTGCAAATACCTTGAGGGGGTGTTTTCATTGAGAAGAATGTGAAAATTTGAGCAGTTTCGGCAGAGAGAAGGTCTAGAGGGGTGGTATCAGGCCTGAAGCAGAGGCCTGAATCTAAAGGAACTGAGATCCTTTTCCATTGAATTGGAGAAAGCTTCAAGATATTGGAGAATTTGACATTCAAATCTGCCACTGTCAGGCCAGCAACTGTCCTTGTCCAGCTTCAATTGGGGCCGGGCAGTGTTATAGAACATCAGCCTTTTAAATTTGAATAGAGACCCTGGGTCTGAATTGAGGAGACATCCCAAAGGGGTGTTTCATGGAGGGCTTTAAGGAGCCTGGCCCATTCTGGACAAAAAGATTGAGGAGGGTCCTCAAGGACTCCAACAGAGAGAAAAGCCAAAATCAAGGGGTATCCCCACAAGAATTTTGGTTTTGCTAAGGTTGTTCCAGAAAAGGCCAATAGAATGACAAGTGGTCCTTTAGTGTCCCAAAGAAAGAATGTTGTTGCCACCCAGTGATGGGTTTTTCTCATCTATATCTGTGATTTGTCAGAAGAACAATATCCAAGGATAGAGAAACTGAGATATGGATTCCAGGAATCCAGGGTATCTGTAGGGGGTCACTTACCCAGTAGGCAATGGCCGGTGGTGGATGAGAAGTCCAGCAATGTGAGTGGTCCCTATTGGAGCCACTGAAGGGACAGGAGGGAGTATGAGAAAGAAAAAGAAAGAGAAACAGGGTGGAGGTCAAGACAAGGCCTGTGGTGACACTGATCCCAGGCTTTGGCCCCCAAAATGTAAGAAAAGAACTGAAGGAAGGAACTAGAGAGAGGAGAGGCAACCATCCCATCCACTGCCACCTCAACAGTTAACACCCTATGGCAAAGAGGACTATGAACATATCCTGTTTTATTGGAACAAAAAATATAGAAAAATAATAAATATGTAAATGTGTCTATTGAGACTGCATATTATAAAATGTTTAATGAAGGTTGTCACTGCATGAAGAAAACACTGGAGTTATATTTTTTCCTTTGTCCCTAATAACTCTTAGCTAATTCAGGGGTGAGTGGGACAGTATCCATTATTAATGACACAGTTCCAGAAGCAGCCATTTCAAATGCCATAGACATTTGAATTAACATTTCTTCCCTTTCCATAATTACTTAATTATTATCAATTAACAGCATGACATAAGCATATGGTGGCTTCCCATCTGCTCCTTTCTTCCTCTCAATTTGTTATTGCCATTAATTTAGTTGACGGTGACACTGTTTAACCAAATTAAACCAATTAATAAGAGTCTACTGGGTCAAGGCCTTTCCTTTTGCATCTCATGCTTGTTTATCAGTAGCTGTCTTCCCCAATATAATAAAATTTAAGTAGAATAAAACATTTGGAGAAATTGTAAACATTTTGGTGAAAGCTATATTTGAAGATTTGTAATTTATGTCAAAATTCCTAGTTTTGGAAAGTAATACTTCTTTGAGTACACCAAACATCCATGTATTCTTTCCCTTGAGGATTCTCAAGTTTTATTTTATAGAAGTAAAAAGTAATTCCTCAGCATGGATATAAATTTTGTCTTAAGACGTTTATAGATATTCCTTTAAAATTGTATTGTTGTATTATAATTACGGTGGGGTTCATTAAGCCATATTTGTAAATTCACATAACAATTTAATCAATCTCAATCCCTAGTACCTTCCTTGTTCCTATTCTCCCCCCTCCTCTGATCTGTTTACTTTATTCTCCCTTCTATAATTATTACTTTAATTGGTATATGTAATATATACACATCCATGTATATACTCATACAGTGACACAGCATAATTTAGGAGATTTTATTCCCCAGGACTTTCCCATGTCTTCCCCTCCTCTCTCGCTCTTGGTCCCCTTCTTCTATGCTATTGGTCTTCCTTTTTTATTCTTTCTTTCTTTAGCTTCTGCATATGAGAGAAAACATTCAATACCATACTTGCTGAGTCTGGATTATTTCACTTAGCGTTATCTTCACTTCCATAAATTTACTAGCAAATGCCACAATTTTATTCTTTATGACTGAGTAAAACTCCACTGTGTATGTATACTGCATTGTCTTTATTCAGTTACCTGTTGACAAGCATCTATACTGGTTCCATAACTTAGCTGTTGTGAATTGTGCTGCTATAAACATTGATATGCGTGCATCAGTATAGTATGCTATATATTTTGGAAAAAAACTAAGAGTTGAATAGCTGTGTCATATAATTATTCTATTCTCAGTTTTTTGAGAGATCTCCATAATGCTTTAAAATTTTTTCATTTAAATTAGAGACTGTTGAAGTAAATTGTATAAGTATACCCAGCAATATATTATCTCAAAAACAACAAAGGAAATTAAAAAATATGTATCTTGAAAATGAAAGAATAAAAATTATCCTTATTCTCTAATGAAAGGATTGTCTATGGATAAAGTTTCAAAAGAATCTACAAAAAAATCTCCTTGAATTGATAAGTAGTAGAGTAAATTCATAGAGCACAAGGTAAATGTGCAGAAGTCAATTTTTTACTACACTAGAAAGGAAAAATTGAAATTTTAAACTAAGAAAATATAATTTAAAATAGGATAAAAACTATTATAGTACTAAGGTATAAAAAACTAGGGTACTCAGTTATACACCTAACAAAAATATATATAGGAATCATGAAATCTATAAAGCACTTATAAAAAGAATATATAATAAAAAGAAAGATAATACATGTTTCTGTATTGAAAGACACAATAAAATTATCATGTTACTACTTTCCAACTTAGTCTATGAGGAATTACAATTAAAATCCCAGCCATTTATTTTGTAGATACTTAAAACTGATTCCAAAATTGGTATGTAAAGAAGAAAGACCCAGAATATACTGGACAATACTGAAGGGCAACCAAGTTGGAGGAATCACACTTTCCAATTTCAAGACTTACTTAAAAATTACAGTGATTCTGACAGTGTGATATTGATGAAATGACAAATACATGGATAAATGAAATGAAATAGAAAGCCAAGAAAAGGCAAACACAAATATAGTTACCTTATAGTTAACAAAGGAGCAAAGGAGACTTAAAGGAGAAAGGGTAGTCTTTTGAATAAATGCCATATGTACAAATGGGCATCCATATGCAGAAACATGAACATAGACATAAAGTTTACATCTCTCACAAAATTAAATAAAAATGGAATACAAATCTAAATTTTTTAAAAAATTACATATCTTCTTGAGGAAATAAGCAGAAAAAATCTAATTGATTTTGAATGTGGTAATGGGTTTTTGATTGGAAACAAACTCTGGGGGAGAAATCATAAGTTGAATATTATTTAAATGAAAAATGTGTGCTTCTGATAAGAAGTCTACTATGATTCTTATTCCTCACTAGGTAAGGTTTTCTTAACCTTTGGCTTTTCTATTTCTGTTTGATTTTCTGTAAAGTGTGTATGTGTGTGTGTGTGTGTGTGTGTGTGTGTGTGTTGGCTGTTATCCTTTGTGGTGTTTTCCATTATTTTTCTTTTATTTTTAAATTTCTCAGCTATTTTTTTGTTTCATGTACTTTTTCTGCTCTGCTTTCTCTATTTTTTTCATTATAATGCCTTTGGAACTGTTCCAAAATTCATAGATGTTTTGCTCTGATATATATATTTTTAATTCTTTTCCCTTTGCATTTTAGTTTGGGAAGTTTCTACTCACTTTTATAAATTAACTGGTAATTTTTTTATACATATTGTGTCTAGAGACAAGTCTTTCAAAGGCATTTTTCTTTTTTGTTACTTTGGGTTTCTTTTTATTATTTGCAAGCATTTAAAAAAAAAATTAGTAGGGCACAGCAGTGACCTAGTGAGAGGAAGGCAGGGACACTAACAGATCCCTGTCCTTGGGGCTTAGGTTGGAGATTAGAGGTGGGGCCAACAGCCTGGACAAGCCTGGGAAAGGAAGCAGCTGGAAATTTAAAATTGTTCAAAGTCAACATTGCTTCCAATCATGGGTTTGTCAGCCTTTACTCCTGCTGTTCCAGTCAGACCTCAAATGCTTCAGATCATCAGATAGTATCACAACCTTCAGGATGCCCAGTGCATGAAAGGAAAATGAAAGGCTGTCTGGTGTGAGCAGAACCCTCTGGTCCAACCTGTGAGAGCAAAACATGCTCTGTGCCTGCCCACCAAGAGGAGTATGTGGAGTGTTCCATTACAGGCACTGCTGCTAAGAATGAGAGCCTGGATCCTTCAAATCTGATCCTACCACCTAATCAAGCACCAGGGCCAGATCAGCCCTCTGGGTTGTCTACCATCATAGAGGAGTCATCTATTCGATAAGCAGGTTCAGAGAAAAAAGTGTTTTATCCTTCCAAACAGATGTTCTGGAATGCAATGTTAAGGAAAGGGTGGAAGTGGAAAGACAGGATATTAGTGAGAAAATATGTATAATGTCATTGGAATTCACAATCAGAACAATGAACAGGCTTGGAAGGAGATTGTCCTTGTGGTTTATCATTGATCTCATTTGGAGGGAAAGCAAAAGAATATTTACCAAGGGCAAGAATTCGTTCCTGGGTGGGGTGTGAGTTGCCTCTCACAGGCACGATTGGATCATCAACCATGGTGGCACAGAAGTTAGATTGTGTGATAGATTACTACAGTGATGGCAAAGTCAATGAGGACTACCAGTTCCCCATCCTGGACGTCCACCCAGTCCCCCCACCTTTGGATTCACTTTCAGCTGTATCTGGACAGAATGGAGGTTGCTTGGTGGCACTAGACATCCTAACCACTGTTTTGTTTGTTATGCAAAGTATAATTTTTTTTTCCTGAGGGATGTATTAAACTATTTTCCCAAACTGAATTCCCCTCATGATGTATTGGGAACTTCAAGTGGGTAATGAGGCTTCATCCTCCAATTAGCAAAGGACACCATCCTCCATTCAGTTTTGAGCTGCTTTTTGCCTTGTATTTTTTAGCAGATCGTTTCCATTTTTTTTTCCATTGGGTTTAAGCAGGAAGCAGTCCCTCAGTTTTGCCTTTAGCTGCAATATTGGCTGTGTATTTCATCTAGAAAAGTCTGAACACTCTCTGTAAAGGAGTGTTTAGAAAGTGAGAAAAGCTGCTTTTTTCTTACTGTTTTCTCAGGAATGTTTGAGAGGTAAAACCTGAAAGTCAGTGCGATGCTCATGATGCTCATGACCTGGTCAATTTTTTTTTAACTAAAATTGTTTATTATAAATAAGCAATATCTTTTTAAAAAGAGACTATTGTTTCTGAAGTCCCTACAATTTAGTAGTGACCCTGAATAAAATTCAAATCCATACTCTTGCACTCAACAAGACCAAGGCATGTCTTGGCTTTCTTAAATTCTCATTTATATACATTTTTAGGCGGGACCTTGTTAAAGAAGTTTCAACTCACCACAAGGTGCTGACATGTATTCCTTTAAACATATATTTTCCTGTTGTTTTGATATGTAACTCTGCTCCCCGAAAACAGATCTCCTCATTGTCCCTGTCATTTCAAGTTATCCCAACTTTGAGTCTCATTCCTTCCTCCATTGGGAGACTTTCCCCTGGTTGGCCTAATTCAAATTTAAAAACCTGGATCAAGTCTCAGTGCCAGTATTTATACTTAGCTATTAATTAATTAATCTAAAATTAATCAATTCACAAGAGGAGCATTTTTCACAGATGTAGTATGTTTGCATCACCACTTTCTCAATTTTTATGTTTTAAGGAAGCTCTAAGCTTGCTGTTAAAATTCCTTGTATCAGTAACCCAACAACTGGTTGTTCTAATTATAGCAGCATGTTACAAATGACTGTTTTATTAAAGTCTAGATAATATTAAATCCTTTAATTTATCCTAAAAAATTTTATTAGGGTTTGCATATTGTCTTACATTAACAATCTACCTTGCATATCCTTCATTCCATTCCATTACAGGAGTTAACATATTTATCACAGTTACTTTAAATATATTTCGTTATAATTTCAGCATCTCATATCTGCATCTTGTTTCACTGAGAACTTTATCTTTGGGGTGTGTTTTTCTCTAATTTTTGCATACGTAGTAATATTTTGTTAAAAGTACTGATGCTTAAAGTAATACAAACTGTGTTAAGTAAGCCTTTAGGGTGTAGGTTTTGTTAATCTGTTTGGGACTTGGGCTATATTCAGTGTTTGTTGTACCTGTAGCAACCAGAGATTTCTAGTTCTTCTAATGGCCTTTGTTTGGTCTTCTGTCTTGGCATTGGGGCTTTCCTGTGCATCACTCCTAGTCCATGTCTTGCAGCCCTTTTGACTGAGGTGCTGATGTTATGCTACAGGTATTGTTGGTGTGAGGTTAGGGTGTGGGAGATAGCCAGTGTTTAAATCCTCTGGTTTGTCTCATGCCTTTGGTTAACTAATGTCTTGGAGCCAAGACTTTCTCAAGTTGCACAGTTCTTCCCCCTGCCTCGACCCCTACTCCTTTCTCTAGGTGCAGATTACCTGGTCTATTTTCTTGAATCTCTGTTTTGGCTAAGATAGAAAATATGAAGGAGATCAAGTTGTGGATGAATTTCTTTCCCCTAGTTAGGATAAGATTTCAAAACTGCATGCTGTTGATGGACATTTATCTGGAGAATATGTATTTCTTTTCATGGAAAATGTTCTCTGGCTGTATTTCACACTATTTGTCTTCTTTATTCTTTGTTAGGACCAAGGAAAGATCTTTTTAGAATCCCCATTGTGAGAACCTGTTGATATTCCTAGAAGAAAATCTCATGAGAGAGTGGGGCTACCTCTAAAAATACAGCCCTATTTTTTTTTTACTCTCATAACAGTCTATTCTTGGCCTCTGGCAATAGTCCAGATTATAAGACAAGTGTTCTTGCAAGCTTATGACTCCAGGGAATTCTGCTCTAGTAAGTAGACCTCAGTTGTTGCCCTACAAACATGCTTAATTCTTTTAAGTTTGGGAATGATAGTTTGACTTGAAAAAATTGGTTCTCTGAAAACTTCCATAATAACTGTTAATTTTAATTTTTACAGATATTTTCTTTTTGTAAGAATAAGAGCAATGCCTTCTACATTCATTATATGTCAAAGTATAAACAGAAATCTGAACCATTTTTAAATGGGTATTTATAGGAAAGTAAGTTCATCAGGGCATCAGGTCTTTAAAAACATGTAGATTTGTAAATTTGGTGGATATTGGCAACGTGTTGCAGTAATCTTGGATGTACTATTAATGCTAAACTTTTTTGAAAATTAAGTAGTTCAAAGGCTAAATGTTAAGATTAAACACTGAGCCTGAAAAGTGACTAAATATCTATAATCTCAACATAAAAATTTACTGAATATGGAGTTGCTTCCTATAGATGAGCAAAGAAAGCAATCATTTTGAGATGGAATCCTAGGAAGAATGATCTCATAAGTGGTACAAAACAATTGCAATAACACAAAATATGAATAAAACTAGAATGGATTATTCAGGTTTAATCACAGTTCAAATTCCATATCTAAAGAGAAAATCTTATTCATTCTTAAGAAGATGGTGACTTGAGTATCAGATATAAGAAGTATAGTCCTGGATTCTCTATTGGACTTTAATATGATGTTTTTGAAGTTTCTTACTTGTCTAAGCTTTTTATATGCTAGATTTTTATTTTAGTTTTACTATTGATTTTCAGTTTAAATTTCATTATTCAAGTTTTTGGTCTTCAAATCCATTATCCAACAACCTTATTTTCTTTCCATTTGACATTTTCTTTAATCTGTCCTTTAAAATAAATATTTTTAGATAAAAATCTATATGTTTCCAACAAAAATATTGAAATTACAGTGACAAATCTTAGTAAAAAGCAAGTGAAAATTTATCCTAGAATTTGGCATAGATTGCTGTTCTTATTTTAGAGGTTTGAGCAGGAGATCTTTTGTTCACTTCTTAAAATAAATTTAGCCATGGGGTGACATGCACTTTATGCCTTAAAATCTTTATTTTCTTCCTGTTTATATGATGCCCAAATTAATAAATGTCAATAAATGTGGCTCCATCTTATTAAAAAGAATATAACTTAGTTCACTCTAATTCAATAAATTGCATTGATTATATAAATTTTTTTGAATCTTAATTTCCTATCTATTTTCCATATACACTCAGCTTATATAAAATATGCCTCACAGCATGGATTACTGTGTACCAGGCTGGATTTGAGAATATTTTGTAAAATGCTAAGTTCTTTAAAAAAAACTCTAGTTCTTTTTTCTTCTCATCATTAGCAATAGCAATAATACTTTCATAGACTTTGTGTAAGGATACAGTGTTCCTTTTCACACTCTGAGCCTTTGGCTTAGGTTGACAGAACTGCAAACTAATAATCCTGATCTGAAATACTATCAAGTGAATTGGAACTAATAGCACTTTCTCATTGAAATCTAATTTGCTTATTATCTTTCAAACTAAATCAGAAATTTGGATTGGATTAAAGTGAGAACTAGCTTGCAAACCTAGAAGACTTAGACTTTTCAGAAGAAATGACTGAATTTGAAAATTGCCAGAAACTACTGTTGCTTCCAATGCTTCCTTGGCTCTTACAGAAACTGCTATTTTGCAAAATACATACTTGTCATATTAGAGGAATATTTCTATGTATTGTGCTATATTGTGGGTATTTTGCTGATGATAAGCAAAATGTTAGCTTGCAATGAATTTTAATTTAAATGGTGCTGCTTGTTCTTTTTCATAATACTGTTTGGGCATCTTGTCACTATATCTCCCATTGTGATAGTAACAGCTAATTAAATTATTGTTCATTAATATGTATGAAGAATAATCTTTCACACCTTTTTCATCTAATTTATATTGATCGTGTTATTACATAGTTTTTCTATTTATTTCATATTTGTTATCATTTCGTAAACAAGACATTGATTATAGTTAATGGCATTAAAATAATAATCCACAAGTACACATTATCAAACTCTTTGAAAAAATAGTTTCAAGTAACTATAATAAGCCACAAATTGATTTGAACTTATTTTATAGTTTCATTAGAATTTGTGCTTCCTAAAAGGTTATATATCCCCAGAGGGCTTTCAAGATGGCAGACTGGAGGAGATTTATTCATGGCATGAAAACAAGAAGCAGACAGGCAGCGTCCAGACTTTACTGGAATTTAAAATGGGCATTCAAAATGAATCAGGGACTCTGGGTGTTAAATATGATAAAATAAGGAAGACAACCTCAGTGGCACAGCGGCTGCCACAGCCAGGCCTAAAGCACCAGAGTAGTTCCTCCATGAGCAAAGTGGAGGGATAAGGGAATTAAAGGAAACTATATTTGTAGGAGTCCTGAGGCATGTGTGGGTACAGAGAGTTTAGAGATCAAGGACATTAGCAGGACATGGTGGCACATGCCTGTAATTCCAGTGGCTCTGGAGGCCGAGGCAGGAAGATTGCATATTCAAAGCCAGGTTTAGCAAAAGTGAGATGCTAAGCAGCTCAGTGATACTCTGTCTCTAAATAAAATACAAGAAAAGGCTCAGTGGTTAAGTGCCCCTGAGTTAAATCCCCATAACCCCCAAAAAAATAAGAGAGAAAAAGAGAAAAAGAAATCAGGGACATTGTTCAAATAAATTGAAAGGTGTGCTGCTCAATATCTTTGTGTTTGGGAAGAAACTGCCGTCTCTCCAGGTGGTGTGTGGAGGAGAAAGGGAGGAACCATTCTGTAGCCATTAATTGGCCAGCCAACTGTAGTATGGCCTGAAACACAGGCCCAGTAAACACACACTGCATGATACAATATGCTTAAGTGACGGGGAGAAATTCAAACATAGAGAGAGGTTTACATACATACGGGACAGCTGGTCCTGGAACCCCACCAGCTCTACTCTTTCCCTTTCATTCTCATTGCTCACAGGACCAGGTGGGAGACACACTTTGGGCCACAAATTTAAAAGGGGCAAGGGCAAGAGAGATTGAATTTGGAGATTGAACACAAGACAAGGAAATGTGGGGGCCACAGGTGACATAGGGGCTAAGAATTGGCTCCTGCACTGATGTAGAATGGACAAGGCTGGACATCCCAAGAATTATCAGGAAGCTGGTTTATTGGTTCAGAGGGGGGCTTTTGCCTAAATCAATTTGTCCCTCTGAACCCGGTGTCCAGAAATTTGTAGAATTTTATATCCAGTATGTAGGAGGAGGGGAGGGTCAGAGGCTCACAATTTGCAGAAGTCTACATAAAAGCAGTGTTTTTTAATGTAGTGGGTAACTAACCCAAGCATACAAAAATAAACCAAGGACACTTTGTGCTTAGGAAAGGGAGCTTCCTTCCCTCCCTCCTGGGAGCTGGTTTACAAGGAACCTAATTAGCACCATTCACTCTTACCTTTTGGATTGTAAAGGACTTTCCCTAGGATCTAACTACTTTCCTTTGAAGTGTAAATGCCCCTCTGTAGGCTCCAGGCCCAAGGCCTATCTCTCTTATCGCATTCTGCTTTTGAAAACGCACTTCCCACCTGAAAACTCTTACACACAATCGTACATCATTTTAGACTAGAAAATTTATGACACCAAATAACTTATAAATTTTGTGAAAAACTAGTAAGGGGTCTTCAGAATGTGGAATGCTGATCTCCTTTGGGTCCATGGCCAAATTTAGTTATTGAAAGATAGAGCAACAGGAAATAGGAAGCATAATCACATTCTGAACTCTTTTGCAGAAATTGTTGCTGATAGTCTAAGAACAATTACAGTAAGGGTGTCTGAAGAAGCTTAATTAAGATTTTTTTGTGGAGGAGGGGTGTGCCACTATACCATCACAGGAGTGGAAACCTGGGTGATCTCTGAGTTCTTCCAGTGTAGACTGGCAATTACTGGGTCTTGGAGGCATGTTGATTTAAAATATCCAGACCAACTGGCATTCAGCAAAAAGCCTGGAGCCTGCCTAAACCTAAATCCTGCCTCCAGGAATTCCTTCTACAGGATTATTTTTCTCACTCCAGCAATCCAGAGGGTGGAGCTAGATGACCCCAACTAAAATTGCTGAGAAGCCAAGAATCTTCTGAACTCATAGAAAGAATTCTTTACCTTTCTCTTGAGTTTTTTTTTTTTTCCTTTATTTTTCTCCCTCCAAGGTCCTTTTTTCTCTGTTTAATTGTGATTTTAATGGTACACAGACATTTATACATAAACATATTTGTTTTTAATCTCATTTCTAGAATTTTTGAAGCCTGCTATTACTCATGAATCAGTTTTTTTTTTTTTGAAGAATAGGCTATTTGATTAGTATATTTTAGTTTTATTTTGTATTATTTTTATTTTTAAGTTTTAAAAAATTTTACTTTATATTTTTTCTCTTACCTGTTTTGCTTGATTCTCTTTCTCTCTTTTCTTCCACTAGCAGCCAATCTCTATTTTCTCTCTTCCTTTAAATTTGTACTCATATCTTTCCTCCTCCTTCATAATCATCATATTCTGTATTACTTCTATTCTCTCCCTGTCCACCACTTGAAATTGTAAACCCTTTTGTAATTTGTTTATATTATAGGCAATAACTGATCATATAATTACTGTTAATTTTTATGATTAGCATTGTAGATATCATAGTAGGAACTATTTTGTTTAACGCTGCATATTGTTTGCATTGGTTGTTGTTTTTATTTATCTCTTCCTAAACAGTGAGATACTGGAAATCTTCAGAGACACTATAAGTCCACAGGGTAGAAATTCTACTGCCATAAATCCACACTGTTAGATGGGTAGATACACAAACAACATGAAAAAGCAAGCAAATAAATTGCCCCAAACAAATCAAGATACTCCAATAACAGAATTATACATCAATCTATACTAAATTATACATGAATTCTTCTCCAAATTAGACCATATTTTAGGCTACAAAGGAAATGTTAGGAAATACAAAAGAAAAATTGGGATAATACCCTGCATCCTATCAGATCATAATAAAATGAAATTAGAAATTGATGATAAAATAAAAAAAAGAAGCTACTCTAACACCTGGAAGATTAAATAATGTGCTGTTGAATGACCAATGGATAGCAGATGAAATTAAAAAAATACTTAGAGGTAAAAGAGAATAGTGATAAAATATATCACATTCTCTAGGACATTATGAAGGCAGTGCTAAGAGGAAAGTTCATTGTATTGAGCTCATTCATTAAAAGAATAGAAAGTAAAATAAATAAATAAATAAATAACCTAACATTACATTTCAGTGCCCTAGGAAAAAAAGAACAAATTAACACCAAAAGCAGTAAAAGACATTAAATAATTAAAATCAGAGCTGAAAACAATGAACTTAAAAAAAAAGCAGCAATCCCCCCCAAAAAAAATCAATGAAAGAAAGAATTAGCTCTATGAAAAGATTAATAAAATTGATAAACATTTAACCATGCTAATGAAGAGGAAGAGAGAACAAACTCAAATTATTAAAGTTGGGGATGAAAAAGGAAATATCACAAAAAGACACTACTGAAATCCAGATTGATAATTAGAACCTATTTTGAATTTATACTCTAATAAAACAGAAAATCTTGCAGACACCAACAAACTTCTACAGACATATGACCTACCCAAATTGAATCAGAAAGACAAAGAAAATTTAAACAGATCAATTTCAAACAATGAAATTGAAGATGCCATCAAAAGCCTATCAATAAAGAAATGCTCAGGATCAGACAAATTTTCATCTGAGTTCCACCAAACCTTCAAAGAAGAACTTACACCAATACTTCTCAAATTATTCCATGAAAAAGAAAAGGAGAAAACCCTTCCAAACTCATTCTATGAAGCTAGTACCACCTTGATACCAAAACTGGAAAAAGACACATGAAGGAAAGAAAATTTCAGATCAATATCCCTCATGAACATTTTATTAAATTTTATTAAAATTCTTAATAAAATGCTGGCAAGTTACATAGAAAACCATATTAAAAAGGTAGTATACCATAGATTAAGTGGGATTCATCCCAGGGATATAAAGTTAGTCCAACATGTGAAAATTAATAAAAGTAATTAATCACATCAATAGACTTTTTTTTAAGAGAGAGAGAGAATTTTTTAATATTTATTTTTTTAGTTTTCGGTGGACACAACATCTTTATTTTATTTTTTGTGGTGCTGAGGATCAAACCCAGAGCCCCACGCATTCCAGGCGAGTGTGCTACCACTTGAGCCACATCCCCAGCCCATCAATAGACTTTTAAAGACAAGAATCACATGATTATTTCAATAAATGAAGAAAAAGGATTTGACAAAATATAGCATTCATTCATGTTTAAAACACTAGAAAAAGTAAGGATAGTAGGAACATACCTCAACATTGTAAAAGCTATCTTTGCTAAGCCCAAGGCCAATATCATTCTAAATGGAGAAAAATTGAAAGCATTCCCTCTAAAAACTGGAACAAGACAGGGATGCCCTCTTTCCCAGTTTCTATTAAACATAGTCCTGGAATCTCTAGCTGGAGCAATTAGAAGAAATTAAAGGGATACAAAAAGGAAAAGAACTCAACCTGTCCCTGTACCCTGATGACATGACTTTATATTTAGAATACCCAATAAACTCTACAAGAAAACTTCTAGAACTCATAAATTAATGCAGCAAAGTAGCAGGATGTAAAATTAACACTTATAAATTGGTTGTGTTCCTATACATCAGTGATGAATCCACTGAAAGGGAAAGTAGGAGAATGATCCAATTCACAATAACCTCAAACAAATATTGGGGAATCAATCTAACAAAAGCGGTGAAAGACCTCTACAATGGAAACCACAGAACACTTAAAAAAGAAACCAAAGAAGACCTTATAAGATGGAAAGAACTTTCATGCTTTTGGTTAGGCAGAAGTAATATTGTCAAAATGGCCATATTACCAAAAATATTATACAGATTTAATGCAATTCCTATTAAAAATACCAAGGGCTTTCTTCATAGAAATAGAAAAAGCAATCATGAAATTCATTCAGAGAAATAAGAGACTCAGAATAGCCAAAACAATCCTTAGCAAGAAAAGTGAAGCTGGAGTCATCACAATATCAGACCTTAAGAGCCATAGTAACAAAAACAGCGTGTATTTGTACCAAAACAGACATGTAGACCAATAGTACAGAATAGAAGAAATAGAGACAAGCCCACATAAGTATAGATATCTTATATTAGACAAAAACATCATAAATATAAGTTGGAGAAAAGTTAGCCTCTTTAATAAATGGTGCTGGGAAAACTGGAAATCCATACATAACAAAATAAAATTAGATCCCTATCTCTCACCCTGCACAAAACCCAACTCAAAGTGGATCAAGGATCTAGGCATTATACCAAAGAATCTGCACCTACTAGAAGAAAAAGTTGGCCCAAATATCCATCACGTCAGCTTAGGAACTGACTTCCTCAACAAGACTCCTAAAGCCCAAGAGGTAAAATCAAGAATCATAACAGGATTGTACCAAACTAAAAAGCATCTTCACAGTGAAGGAAACAATCAAGAATGTGAAGAAAAGAAAACAATCAAAATAAATTATAAATAACAGGTGAGTACATAATCAATACAGATAACTAACTGTTCCATTGTTAACATTTATATTTAACAATTATATCCTCAGTATGCACTCAATGTGTTCTTGAAGGAAGACTTTATTTTTTACTTTACAGCAAATCATAAGTTAATCAGATTCTTTTACTTTTTATCTGAGGAAATGTAATGAAAGTCTGGATGATCTTCCTCCTTCCTGTCTGACTGACCTGACACTCCAAAAGTGAGGAATGAAGAACAAATGATTTTCTCTTTCTACACACACACACACACACACATATATATATATATATATATATATATATATATATACACACATATATATAGTATATAAACATACATGTATGTGTGTATATATATACATATGTGTATGCATATATATTACATATATAATTATAATGCACTAATTAAAATAATAGTAATAATAATAGAAGGGAGATCTGTAGAGCAGAGCAAGCAGATGTGGGAGGGAGGACAGGAGAGAAAGGGAAGGTGCTGGGGAATCAGATTGATTAAATTGTAATGTGCATGTATAAATATAGCATAATGAATCCCACTAATGTGTATAATTATATTCACCATGAACATTTTTAAAAAAGAATGTTGGGCTGGGGTTGTGGCTCAGTGGTAGTGCACTTGCCTGGCATGTGTGAGGCGCTGGGTTCGATTCTCAGCACCACGTATAAGTAAATAAAATAAAGGTGTATCAATAACAAAAATAAATAATAAAAAAGAGAATGTTAAGTTATCTTTATAGGAGTCAGATAAATTTCAAGTGTCTCTAGCTCTCACCAGATAGAGATGACTCCAGTTCTGAGTTTCTTACTTTTTGAAATGTAATCCCTGGGGAGATGAGCTTCAATTCCTGGCACCCTGAAACCAAATCTTGGGACCTAATCTAGGCTGCAGGAATTTGGATCTTAAAATAGAGCAATTAAGTAAATAAAAGGCTGTATATACCAAAGCTAATTCCCAAGATACATGAAAAGTAAAATGCTTGTAGAAGTGAAAACAAACATTACCTATCTTTATTTCATATATATTTCTAGACCCCATGAGAATAAAGCTGCTTACAGAAGTGCTAAGGAATTCAGAAACATTATCTTTAAACTCCTAAAAATTAAAAGGAAAAACAAACTATTGACAGCAGCTAGATAGGAAAATAAAGACATACTACATAAAGAAAAACAAAGGTAAGAATTATGGAAGCATAACAAAATTTTGTGACATTTTAAAATACTGAAAGAAAAAAATCTCTTAAGTTAGAATCTGTGCTTCCAAACATACACTTTTGGAATAAACAAAAACTGGAAGAAAGCACATCCAGTATATCTGAGTTGCAAGGGATGCTAAAGGGAATTCTTCAGGTAGAAGAATAAGAGATATGATCCAGTCAGAAACTTTAGAAAACTGATTTTTTTTACAGTTTCTTGTAAAATGAAATAATCTACATGTTTGCTACAGTTTGGATCTGGGTGGGAAGTCCATGTGTTAAAGTCTTGGTCCCCGGATTGGCACCATTGGGAAGATGTGAAAAGTTGAAGAAGTGGGGCCTCATGAAGGTCTCTGGGTCTTTGGGGATGTGCTTTGAAAGAGTTGTAAGACTCCAGTATCCTCCTCGTTCTCTCTTTTGTTTCCCACCATGATGTTTTGCCTCACAGGCCCCAAAACAACCGGGCTAAATGATCATAGACCAAAACCCCCAGCATTATGAGCCAAAAGTAGACCTTTTCCTGTTTAGAAGGTAGTTATCTCAGGTATTTCTTATAATGATGGAGAGCTGACAAATGCAATGGTCAAAACTCAGTAACTTAAGTCAACTCTGGGGAGTTGTTCAAATGACAATTTGGTGCTCAAAGCTTTTGCTATGCTGGTTTGTGTTTGTCCAAGTCATGTGTGGTTTGAAGATTGGTCTTTGACATGTCTGAACACATAGGTGTATTATGGGACCCACTTTTCTTGCTCTCTCCTTCTGTATTTCCTGCTCACAGTGAAGTTTACTTGAACCCCTTTTAGTATATTCTCTTTTCATCTTTGATTTTCTGGTCATAAATAGAGTAGTAATTTGATAAAATTATACTGACACCACTATGACTAGAAGCCAAAACTAATGTCAAGTCACCAGAAGGAAACAAAAACAAAAAGAAAACTAGGAAAGGGAAATTCGCACTTGTAAGTTGTTTCTTATAGTTTTTACTCTCACAATTCACCTACTTTAATTTTTAGATTCCTCGGAAATCTTTGGATATTTCAAAAATGTTTACTTATTTATCTAAATTTTACTTGTAAGAAATAAGACAGATTTGTTCTCGCGACTTACTTTGCTATAGTAAAACCTAAATTCCTCATATTTAAATTTGTGCCAATTAGAATTTCTGTGAATGAGCTTTATTTTCAGAAACACAACTCAACTCTTTCTCAAACCTTAAAGTATACATTTTTATACTTTTCTTTCAAAAATGTTCTAGCTTTTTAACTACTATAATTATATTTCTTTCAATAATCTGTTTTTTTTTTATTCTAGCATCTAAAGTTCTCACATATCTGTTTTTTCCTGGCTGTCATTTCAATTTATTCTCAGGCATTGTTTCTTGTTTTCCTATGTATTCAGTATCATTGACCCTGTATTGACCATTTCAAAACCTATTTGTAGAGGATTTGCCTAACCACCTGCACTGTGCTCCTAAAGGTATTCACAGTCCAGAGCTGCTTTAAAACAATTTTATGGCTTGAGCCTCCTTGAATCTTCCAGAACACACAAGACGCCTGTAAATGTGCATGATGGCTAATTTAATTCTTTCTCTTGCTTCCTCTAAGGGTTATCACTTTGGATTTCTCCCTCGTTTTATGAGTCCAATACCCAGCTCTGGGTTTTATGCCCCTCTTATCTTGGAAGAGTCCAAATTTTAATAACATTTGCGAATGCCTTTGAGAAAGAGAAAGGAGGAGAGTGTTCTTTAGTATTAATTTGGGTTCTCTTTCCTCTTCAGTTTTCACATCAGCATAATTTGACTTTGGCATATATTCCAGTCTTTTGGTGCCAAGATTTTTGCATAGTTTATCCAGTATGTTTAATTCTTTCATTATTAAAATTAGTCTTATTAATCAAGATATACATTAGCAGATATCACAAGCCTATGGTTTTAAGTGTAGAGCTTTACCACTTCTGGGATTTATTTCTGCCTTATTATGAAGTATATTTATAAAATTTTCAAAAAAATAGCCGACCATACTAACATTTTATAATCTATTTGTTTCTCTATTGTATTATATTTATTTTATTACATGTCTATGTACTCAAAGGCTTACTCATGAAATTTCTATATTCTTCAGTAGTTTCATTTTAAAATTTCTATATCAGCATTACTCTCTTTAAATCACTATTGATTTATAGTATTTTAACATATATTTAGTAATGATCCTCTTAAATTTTTTTGTCAAAAACTTTTTGCTTATACTCATGAACTAATTCACCCCAATAGATTTTAGAAATAACTTTGGGTTTTTCTAAATATTCATTTGAATTTAATTTGGGATTTTTAGGTTTAGAGAAAGGTATTAACTTGGTAACACCAAGTGTTCCAGACAAGCAAATATATATTTGTCTGTATTATCTAGCTTTATTTGAGCTAGGTTTTGCACTGTCATTGTCCCAAATTTTATATTTTCAAATAGCCCAATTGGGTATTATTAAGAATAATGCCATGAGCAATTTTGTTCATTTCTTCTGGGAAATATATCTGTGAATATGAATTTTCCATGGGCATAAATAGATATGGTCTTGCTGAATTATGTTTCATGCAAAACAAGTTAGTAGTTACTGCCAACTTGTTTTCTCAAATTGTTAAATAAATATACATTGCATTGACATTTTTAGTTTTATTTGCTTTGCATTTCACTAACATTTGGTATTGTTTTCTGTTGCTGCCATTCTGGTATAGAGGTTTCTGCATTATATTCCTATCATGAGGAAAATGGTTCTAAACATAAGTCACCAATTATGCATTTATACAAACTATCTTGCTTCAAAAAAGTCTATATTTGCATAAGTTATTAGTGGTAACACACATATAGAAAAAAGACTTTATTATATATGTATGGTAAGTATGGGAAACTCTTATTTGAAAGCTGGGTTTCTTTTTTTTAAAAAAAATTCTTTTAGTTGCATATGGACACAATGCCTTTATTTATTTTTATGTGGTGCAGAGGATCAAACCCAGTGCCTCACACATGCTAGGCAAGCGCTCTACCACTGTGCCACAACCCCAGCCCCTGAAAACTGTGTTTCTTATATTTGTATTAGAAATAATCTGTGGTCAAAATTCCCAAGACAAGAAATGTTGGTTTATAAACAAGCATTTTTTCCATTAAAATTTAGAAACACCATAAGCCTTTTATTTTTTTTTCAGGTTGCTGTAATTTACTTGTATATTAGTTGTGAATGCTAGTGAATCAATTTTCAATGTGCTTATGTTTCTATTTATTGTTGCCTTTGTTAGCCATGTAGGATAGAAGGGATTGCAATCATTCTGCTACTAACAATATTCAATGTTGTGATCAAAATGTCATTAAGCATCATTTTATGTTTTTATTCATGCATTATAGTTATACATAATAGTGGGGCTCATTTTGATATATTCATACATGATTGGAATAAACTTTGATCCATTACAATCTCTACTACTTCTATTTTATCTCTCCTCTTCTCTCCCCTGCTCCCATTCCTCTACTTTACTGGACTTCCTTTTATTTATTTATTGTTTTTATAACTGGTGCTTTCTATAAATATACATATACATACTGCATATTTTGGTCAATTTCATTCTGTAGTTTCCCCCTTTTCTGTCCTCCCTTCCTCCCTCTTAATTTCCTTCTCACTACAGGGATCTCCTTTCTATTTTCCTGGTATAGCACCATGTTTTTTTTTTTTTTAAATTTTCTTACTTCTTTCTCATTTTTGCAGATGAGAGAAAATTAACCTTTGACTTTTCGAGTCTGACTTATTTCATTTAAACAAGGTATTGTCTGGTTCCATCCATTTATCAGCAAATGACATAATTTAATTCTTTTGTGTGGCTGTGTAAAAAAGAAGAGTAGAAGATTAATCAGTGGAGTAGACAAAGGGGAACGAAGGGAAGGGAGGGGAGATGGGATAGGGAAAGTCAGTTGAATGAATCTGACCCAACTTTTCTATGTGCATTATTCGATATATGAATATACCACAGTGATTTTCACCATCATGGACATCCATAAGACACTAATTTAAAAAAATACTGTAAATAAGTAGCAGAAAGATCAATAGAATAGAGGGAAGGGGAAGAGGTAGGGAAAGGAAAGGGAAATGCTATGGACTGAATTAGAACAAATTATATCCCATACTTTTATAGTTATGCCAGAGTATATTCTATTGTCATATAGAACTAAAAAGAAGCAACAAAATATTTATACAAAACCCCACACTTTAATATATATCATTGTATTTATCCATGCATCTGTTGACAGGTATGTGGGTGAGTTCCATAACTTGGCTATTATGAATTATGCTGAGAAAAACTTTGATATGACTATACCACTACTGTATGCTGATTTTAGTTTTTTTGTTGTTTTTTTTTTTTGGATAAATACCAAGGAGGGCATAGCTAGATCATATGGTCATATTCTTAGTCTTTTGAGAAATCTCCATACTGCTTTCCAAAATACTGATTGTCAATTCCACTGAAAATGTATGAGTGTACAATTTTCCCCACATCCTTCCTGAAGTTTATTATTTGTATTTTTGATGATTGTCATGATAACTGGAATGAGATATAATCTTAAGGTAGTTTTGATTTGCATTCCTCTGATTGCTAGGGTTATTGAACATTTTTTTTTCATATATTTGTTGGCTCTTTGTATTTCTCCTTGAGAATTGTCTTTTCAATTCTTATGCTTATTTATGATTGGTTTAGTTTGGTTTTGATGTTTTTTGAGTTCTTTATATAGTTTAGATATTAATACTCTGTTAGAGGAGTAGCTGGCAGATTTTATCTCATACCCTAAGCTCTTTTTTCAAGCTCTTATTTCCTTTAGTGTGCAGAAACTTTAAAATTTGATGCCTTTACACTTATTGATTATTGGTATTATTTCTTGAGATTTAGGAGCCTTGTTAATAAAGGCAGTGACTGTGTCAATATGTTGGAGTATTGACTCGATGTTTTTTTCTAGCAGTTGCAAATTTCTTATCTAAATTTTTGGTTCTTGGATCCATTCTGAGTTGACTTTTGTGCAGGATGAGAGACAGGGATCTAGTTTCATTTTTCTACATATGATATCCAGTTCTCAGAATAATTTGTTTAAAAGGCTATATTTTCTCCAACATATCTTTTTGGCATTTTTATCAAATATTGGATGGCTGCCATTTATGTATGATGTGACATGCATTCTACCGTCATGTATAACTAATTAGAACAAATAAAAAATAAGAACAAATAAAAAATTGGATGACTATATATATGTAGGTTTGTCTCTATTTCCTCTACTCTATTTCTTCATCTTTATGCCTATCTTTATTCCAATTCCATGCTGTTTTTGTGACTATAGCTTTGTAGTATAATTTGAGATCAGGTATTGTGAGGCCTTCTGCATTGTTCTTCTTGCTTAGTATTGCTTTGGCTATTTTGTGTCTTTTATTCTTCCACATGAATTTCAGGACTCTTTTTTTTTCTAATTCTGTTATGAATGTCATCAATATTTTAATGAGGATTACATTGAATCTATATATGAATTTTGGTAATATGGCTATTTTGACAATATTAATTTTCCCTATCTAAGAACATAAAAAGTCTTCTTTCCATCTTCTAAAGTATTCTTCAATTTCTCTCTTCAGTATTCTATAGTTTTAATTATAGTGGTTTTTCACTTCTTTAGTTAGATTTATTTCAAAGTATTTTTGAAGTTATTTTAAACAGAAAATTTTTCTTGATTTCTTTCTCTTCAGAATCATTATTGGGAAATGAAAGCTATTGATTTTTGTAGGTTGATCTTATATCCTGTTACTTGGATAAATTTTTTTTATCAGCTCTAGAAGTCCTTTAGTGGGGTTTTATTTGGATCTTTATTAGCAAACAGAGATAACTTGACATCTGTTTTTCCTGTCTATATCCCTTTAATTTTCGTCTATGGATTGATTGTTCTGGCTAGAGTTTCAATAACTGTATTGACTAGGTGAGAGAGCACATCCTGGTATTGTTCCTGATTTTAGAGGAAATGTTTTTTTTTTATTGTTGGTTGTTCAAAACATTACAAAGCTCTTGACATATCATATTTCATACATTTGATTCAAGTGGGTTATGAACTCCCATTTTTTACCCCGTATACAGATTGCAGAATCACATCGGTTACACATCCAAGTTTTTACATATTGCCATACTAGTGTCTACTGTATTCTGCTGCCTTTCCTATCCTCTACTATCCCCCCTCCCCTCCCTTCCCATCTTCTCTCTCTACCCCATCTACTATAATTCATTTCTCTCCCTTGTTTTTTTTCCCATTCCCCTCACATCCTCTTGTATGTAATTTTGTATAACAATGAGGGTCTCCTTCCATTTCCATGCAATTTCCCTTCTCTCTCCCTTTCCCTCCCACCTCTCGTCCCTGTTTAATGTTAATCTTTTTCTCATGCTCTTCCTCACTGCTATGTTCTTAGTTTCTCTCCTTATATCAAAGAAGACATTTGGCATTTGTTTTTTAGGGATTGGCTAGCTTCACTTAGCATAATCTGCTCTAATGCCATCCATTTCCCTGCAAATGCCATGATTTTGTCATTTTTTAGTGCTGCATAATACTCCATTGTGTATAAATGCCACATTTTTTTTATCCATTCATCTATTGAAGGGCATCTAGATTGGTTCCACAGTCTAGCTATTGTGAATTGTGCTGCTATGAACATCGATGTAGCAGTATCCCTATAGTACGCTCTTTTAAGGTCTTTAGGGAATAGTCCGAGAAGGGCAATAGCTGGGTCAAATGGTGGTTTCATTCCCAGCTTCCCAGGAATCTCCATACTGCTTTCCAAATTGGCCGCACCAATTTGCAGTCCCACCAGCAATGTACAAGTGTACCCTTTTCCCCACATCCTCACCAGCACTTGTTGTTTGACTTCATAATGGCTGCCAATCTTACTGGAGTGAGATGGTATCTTAGGGTGGTTTTGATTTGCATTTCTCTGACTTCTAGAGATGGTGAGCATATTTTCATGTACTTGTTGATTGATTGTATGTCCTCCTCTGAGAAGTGTCTGTTCAGGTCCTTGGCCCATTTGTTGATTGGGTTATTTGTTTTCTTATTGTTTAATTTTTTGAGTTTTTTATATACTCTAGATATTAGGGCTCTATCTGAAGTGTGAGGAGTAAAGATTTGTTCCCAGGATGTAAGCTCCCTATTTACCTCTCTTATTGTTTCTCTTGCTGAGAAAAAACTTTTTAGTTTGAGTAAGTCCCATTTGTTGATTCCTGTTATTAACTTTGTGCTATGGGTGTCCTATTGAGGAATTTGGAGCCCGACCCCACAATATGTAGATTGGAGCCAACTTTTTCTTCTATCAGACGCAGAGTCTCTGATTTGATATCAAGCTCCTTGATCCATTTTGAGTTAACTTTCGTGCATGGTGAGAGAAAGGGATTCAGTTTCATTTTGTTGCATATGGATTTCCAGTTTTCCCAGCACCATTTGTTGAAGATGCTATCCTTCCTCCATTTCATGTTTTTAGCCCCTTTATCAAATATAAGATAGTTGTAATTTTGTGGATTGGTCTCTGTGTCCTCTATTCTGTACCATTGGTCCACCCGCCTGTTTTGGTACCAGTACCATGGTGTTTTTGTTACTATTGCTCTGCAGTACAGTTTGAAATCTGGTATCACTATATCTCCTGATTCACACTTCCTGCTTAGAATTGCTTTTGCTATTCTGGGTCTTTTATTTTTCCATATGAATTTCATGATTGCTTTCTCTATTTCTACAAGAAATGCCATTAGGATTTTGTTTGGCGTTGCATTAAACCTATAGAGAACTTTTGGTAATATCGCCATTTTGATGATGTTAGTTCTGCCTATCCATGAACAGGGTATATTTTTCCATCTTCTAAGATCTTCTTCTATTTCTCTCTTTAGGGCTCTGTAGTTTTCATTGTATAAATCTTTCACCTCTTTTGTTAGGTTGATTCCCAAGTATTTTATTTTTTTGAGGATATTGTAAATGGGGTGGTTGTCCTCATTTCCATTTCAGAAGATTTGTCGCTGATATACAGGAATGCCTTTGATTTATGTGTGTTGATTTTATATCCTGCCACTTTGCTGAATTCATTTATTAGTTCTAGTAGTTTCTTTGTGGACCCTTTTGGGTCTGCTAGGTATAGAATCATGTCATCCACAAATAGTGATAATTTAAGTTCTTCTTTTCCTATTTTTATGCCTTTAATTTCTTTCATCTGTCTAATTGCTCTGGCCAGTATTTCGAGAACTATATTGAATAGAAGTGGTGAGAGAGGGCATCCCTGTCTTGTTCCAGATTTTAGAGGGAATGCCTTCAGTTTTTCTCCATTTAGAATGATGCTAGCCTGAGGCTTAGCATAGATAGCTTTTACAATGTTGAGGTAAGTTCCTGTTATCCCTAGTTTTTCTAGTGTTTTGAACATAAAGGGATGCTGTTTAGAGATAAATGAAAATACAGACACAACATATTGGAATCTATGGGACACAATGAAAACAGTTTTAAGAGGGAAATTCATTGCCTGGAGTTCATTCCTCAAAAAAAGAAAAAAACAGCAAATAAATGAGCTCACACTTCATCTCAAAATCCTAGAAAAGAAGAGCAAAACAACAACAAAGGTAGCAGAAGGCAAGATATAATTAAAATCAGAGCAGAAATCAACCAAATTGAAACAAAAGAAACCATAGAAAAAATTGACAAAACTAAAAGTTGGTTCTTCGAGAAAATAAATAAGATCGACAGACCCTTAGCCAAGATAAGGAAGATAAGAAGAGAGAGAACTCAAATAACTAACATAGGGGATGAAAAAGGCAATATCACAACAGACACTACAGAAATACAGAAGATAATTAGAAATTATTTTGAAACCCTATATTCCAATAAAATAGAAGATAGTGAAGATATCGATAAATTTCTTAAGTCATATGATTTGCCCAGATTGAGTCAGGAAGATACACACAATTTAAACAGACCAATAACAAAGGAGGAAATAGAAGAAGCCATCAAAAGACTTCCAACCAAGAAAAGCCCGGGGCCGGATGGGTATACAGCGGAGTTTTACAAAACCTTTAAAGAAGAGTTAATACCAATACTTTTCAAGTTATTTCAGGAAATAGAAAAAGAAGGAGCTCTTCCAAATTCATTCTATGAGGCTAACATCACCCTGATCCCGAAACCAGACAAAGACACTTCAAAGAAAGAAAACTACAGACCAATATCTCTAATGAACCTAGATGCAAAAATCCTCAATAAAATTCTGGCGAATTGGATACTAAAGCATATCAAAAAAATTGTACACCATGATCAAGTAGGATTCATCCCTGTGATGCAAGCCTGTTTCAATATATGGAAATCAATAAATGTTATTCACCACATCAATAGACTTAAAGATAAGAACCATATGATCATCTCGATAGATGTAGAGGAAATGTTTTTAGTTCTTGCCATTTAGAATACTGAGTGTGGATTTGTTATATATAGTCTTGTTATATATATAGTTTTAATGTTGAGTTAATTTGCTTCAATTCTTGTTTCTTCAATTTTTAAACATCACTGGGTAATGCATTTTGTCAAAAAAAATTTTGTATCTTTTGAGATGATTGTGATTCTTGTCCTTAATTCTATTTATGAGGGGAATTATATTTATTGATTTCTTTGGAAGTAACATTGAATCCCTGGAATAAAATTTGATCACTTATTTGATCATGGTGTATAATTAATGTGTTTTTGAATGCAGTTTGCTAATATTTTATTAAGGATTTTTGTGTGTGTGTCTATATTCATCAAGGGTATTGGTCTGTGGTTTTCTTTCCTTGATGTGTCTTTGTCTGGATTTCATATCACCTTGATACTACTTCACAAATAAAATTGGGAGGGTTTCTTCCTTTTCTATTTTATGGAATAATTTGAGGAGATTTGGCATTAATTATTCTTTAAAGATCTGGTAGCACTTGACTGGGAATACATCATAACATGCTTTTCTTTGCTGTAAAGCTGTTCAGTTATTGCTTTAATCTCATTTCATGATAACTGGTCTGTGTAGGTTTTCTAAATTCTCTTGGTTGAATTTGAGTAGGTCTTTGTGTCTAAAAATCTGTCAATGCCTTTTTGATCTTCCAGTTTATTGGAGTATAAATTTTCAAAGTAGTTTTTAATGAGCCTCTAGATTTCAGAGATGTATGTGGAGATATCTCCTTTTTCATCTATAATTTTGTTGATTTGGGTTTTTTCACTTTCTGTTGTTTGGTTTGGGTAAGGGTTGACCAATCTTGTTTATCTTTTTAAAGATCCGACTTTTTTTTAAGAGAGAGAGAATTTTTTAATATTTATTTTTCAGTTTTCGTTGGACACAACATCTTTATTTTTATGTGGTGCTGAGGGTCGAACCCAGCACCCTGCGCATGTCAGGCGAGCGCATCACCACTTGAGCCACATCCCCAACCCAGAGAACTGACTCTTTGTTTCATTGATCCTTTGTGGTTTTTTTAATTCTCGATTTTATTAACTTGGGTCTTGATCTTTTATTTGCTCTCTTCTACCAATTTGGAATCAGTTTGTTCTTGCTTTTCTAGGGCCTTGATGTTTAACATTGGATTATTTATCTGAAATCATTCTGTTTTGTTTTATTTTTTGTGTAGGCGATCAATTCTATGAACTTTCCTTTTATATCTACTCTCGTACTGTCCCCTAAATTTTTATATATTGTATCCCTGTTTTCATTTTTTTCTGCTTTTTAAATTTCTCTTATAGTTTCTTCTAAGACCCATTCCTTATTTTAAAAAGTATATTATTCAATCACTGCTTGTTAAATGGTTTGTTTTATCTTGTTATTAATTTATAATGTTATCCTATTATGACCTGTTAGAATTCAAGAAATTATTTCTATTTTTTTAATTTATTAAGACTTTGTGTCTTAATATACAGTGTATTTTATAGAAGCTTCTATGTGCAATTGAGAAAATGAATTCTCTTGTTGATGAATAAAATATTTTATAGATGTCCGTTAGGTCTATTTAACTAAATATATATCAACTACTAAATATATATATATATATATATATATATATATATATATATATATATCCTGAAATATATATATATATATATATATATATATATATATATATATCCTGAAAATTCTTTATTTCTGTGTGAATTATGTATTGTTGAGAGAAGTGTGCTGAAATCACCCAGTATTATTGTATTGGGGCCTATAAACTTTAAGTCTTTATATTGAGTGGAGTTTATTTACATATGTTGGTATAGCAACATTTTGGGCATAAATATGTACAATCATTATATCTTTTTATTTTTTAAATTCTTTTTATTTTTTATTGAGTTTTTAAAAAATAAATTACAGCAGAATGCATTACAATTCTTATTACAGGTATACAGCACAATTTTTCATATCTCTAGTTGTATATAAAGTATGTTGACACTAATTTGTGTCTTCATACAGGTACTTTGGATAATGATGTCCATCATATTCCACCATCCTTGCTAATCTCTTGCCCCCTCCCTTTCCCTATCTAGAATTCATCTATTCCTCCCATGCTCCCCCTCCCTACCCTACTATGAGTTAGCCTCCTTATATCAGAGAAGATTCAGCATTTAGTTTTTTTGGGGATTGGCTAACTTCACTTAGCATTGTATTCTTCAATGCCATCCATTTACCTTCAAATGCCCTGATTTTATTCTCTTTTATTGCTGAGTAAAATCCCATTGTGTATATATGCCACATTTTTTTAATCCATTCATCCACTTTTTCTTAGATGATTCCCTTAACTGATATGAAATGACTTTTTTTGTCTATTGTGATTAATTTTGGCTTGAAGTCTATTTTTTCAGATAGGAGAGTAGGGTACTCCTGCTTGTTTTTGGTCTGTATGACATCGAATATCATGATGAAATTTCAAATGACTTGTTTTATAGTATGTAGTTAGCATTGAAAGCTATTCAATAGGACCAGAAGTCAGAAGTGAGTACAAGTGATGCCACTTGGTGGATAGGAGAGTAAAAACAAACAAAAAGCAAACTATTTCAATAAAGGGTTGAGTGTTGATTAACTTAATATTTAATCATATTTTTATTCAAAGACTGTTTTGCCATGTTAATATCTCAACAGAATAGGTGATGTAAGAGTTAAATGAGACAACTATAACCCCAAATCCCTAGGCATCTTGAATTTGGATACTATCACATTAATAATCCTCAATTTTCTTCCTTTTTATTCTCTTTTGACTACTACCCTCCATAATAAATTTATTTAAAAGAATTTATGAGACCCCCTAGACTATTCCAGTGTGTTTTTAAACAAGTCTGATCCCCATGTGTGTATCTATATAATTTCTAGAGCAATATGCCACCATTTCCCATTGGGATTAATGAGTCCTGCCATCATTTGGGCACCTTAACTGATGTATCAGATTTTACAATGTTGTTAGAACTTCTACAGTGAAAACAATGCAGATCTCCATATTTCATGTCATGCTTTTCCACTAAATATCCTTAAAAGGCTGCTTTAAATATGTACCTAACACAGCCCTGATGGTTCTGAGTACAGTATCTCTCTTTGTAGACTGGAGTCCACCTGCAGTACCAGCTAACACCAACATTTTATTTCTATGAATTTCAGTGTTTGCCCTGTCCCCCAATTAGATACTGAATTTTCTGTAAATTTATCTCAACTCAAAAGAATACATCATTTTGTTAACATGGTGTCTTACATGGATTGATTTGCGTATGTTTAAACATCCTTGTATTTCAGGGTTAAATCATACATAGTCATGGAGAACAATTCTTTTAATGTGTTCTTCAATTTTTTAGTAATATTTTGGTCAAATTTTTTGTATGTTTATAAGGGCTATTGATCCATATAAAATTCTTCTCTTGTACCTTATGTGTCTGTTTTGATTTTGAAGTATTTCTAGCCTCATAAAAAGAATTTGGAATTTGTTATGGTTTAGATAAAAGGTATACCCCCAAAGCTCATGTGTGAGACAACACAGAAAAGTTTAGAGGTAAAATGATTGGGTTGTGAGTCCTGAATCAATCATGGAATTATTTAAATTTAAATAGCAATCCCCTAATAGGGATTAACTGAGTGGTAACTGAAAGCAGGTGTGGTGTGGCTGGAGGAGGTGGGTCCCTGGGGTCTACCTTTGGGGTGCATATTTTGTACTTGTTGAGCAGAGTTCTCGGCTTCCTTATGTGATGTCTTGAGCTGTTTCTCTCTTCCACACTTTTTAACCATGTTGTTCAGCCTTATCTTGATCCCTGAGGAATGGAGTTGGCCATCTAAGGACTGAGACCTCTGAAACCATGTGCTCCAAGATAAACTTTTTCTCCTTTAAAATTGTTCATATCTGGTCTTTTAGTCACAGTAGCAAAAAGGCTGACTAAAACAGAATTATTTTCTCCACTTTGATTCTTTTAGGAAAAGTTTGAGAAGTGATATTTGTTTTATAAATATTTGACAGAATTTACTAGTGAAACCATCTGACCTGGATTTTCTTTGGTAGGAGGTTTTCATTACTTTTTCAATCTCCATACTTGTTATTTGTTCTGCTCATACTTTCTAGTTCTTTGTAATTCACTCTTGGTAGGTTGTGTATGTCTAGGAATTATTTCATTTCTTCAATGTTTTCTAATTCATTGGTAAATAGTTATTCATAATGATTTTTTATAATATTTTGTAAATTATATGATAAAAGTCATATGATCACCTAAATAGCAGAAAAACAATTTGACAAATTTAACCTTTTAAAAATCATTTTATCCTTTGTAATATTTAAAAAAATATTTTAAATTCTTTTTAGTTATACCTGACAGTAGAATGTCTTTTGACATATCATATTCACATGGAGTATAACTTTCCATCTTTATAGTTGTATATGATGTGGAGTTATACTGGTCATGTATTCATATATGAACAAGGGAAAGTTATGTCTGACTCATTCTACTGTCTTTCCCATTTCCATCCCACCTCCCTTCCTCTCACTCTGCTGGTCCAATCTGGTGACACCCTTCCACCCCCTCACCCTTACACCCTGCCTATTGTGAGTCAGCATCTACATATCAGAGAGAACCTTAGGCCTTTGGCTTTTGGGGATTGGTTTATTTCACTTAGCATGATACTCTGACGAGTTCCATTCATTTATCAGCAAATGCCATAATTTCTTCTTTATGGCTGAATAATATTCCATTGAGCATATGCCACATTTTCTTTACCCATTCATCTGTTGAAGTGTACCTAGCTTGGTTCAATAGCTGGGCAATTGTGAATAGCTGCTATAAACATTGACGAGGCTGTGTCACTATAGTATGCTGATTCTGAGTCCTTTGGGTATATACCAAGGAGTGGGATAACTGAGACAAATGGTTATTCCATTCCAAGTTTTCTGAGGAATCTCCATACTGCTTTCCAGAGTGTTTGCAACGTTTTGCATTCCCACAAGCAATGTATGAATGAACCTTTTTTTGCAAATTCTCATCAACATTTATTGTTACTTATATTCTTGATAATTGCCATTCTGACTGGAGTGTGATGAAATCTCAGTGTAGTTTAAATTTGCATTTCTCTAATTGCTAAAGAAGTTGAAACTTTTTTCATATATTTGTTGACCAACCAGATTTCTTCTTCTGGGAAGTGTCTGTTCAGTTCTTTTGCCCATTTATTGATTAGAAAAGTCAATACATGTTCATGGTAAAAAGCTTTCAGCAGATTAGGTTTAGACGTAACCTATCTAAACACAGTAAAGACAGTGTGTGTCAAACCTATCATAACATTTTTCTGAATAGCAAAATGTTAAAATTTTTTTCCTTTAAGGTGATGGACAAGAAAAGAATGTTTATTTTTACTGTTTCTTTTTAACATAGTAATGAAAGTTCTAACCATGGTTGTGGTGAGCCGCTTCTGCCGTTTCTGCAGATTATGGTCGCCATTACAAGATGGCGCTGGCTCCGCTGTGGTCTGTGACAAACAACTTCTTATCTGGGAAAGTTGGCACATGATTTTTCACCACCCTGTGAGAAAGTTCCACGCGGCAGCTTTGCATTGGGGCTTGGGATGCTTTATTAAGGCTGGGAGGGGCACCCGAGAGGAAGAAGAAGAAATATCCAGGGACCTGAATAAACTGTTGAAAGAAGATTCTCGAGTTGCGTCTTCCTTGCGGGCAAGGGGTCGCGACAAGTGGCGCCGAAACCCGGGAACCAGAACTTTCAACAGTCAGGGGTGGTGCACCGGTTAGTCCCAGGTAAGTGGGATCCGCGATCAAAGCGGGGTTAGTCCCTAGTAAGTGGGATCCGCGACCAAAGCGGGACAGCTCCTCTGTAATGAAAGAGAGAGCCTTACATTTTATTGCAGCTGCACTGTGTACTTTCGCTCTACTTTCGCTTTCTTTTTTTTGTGCTTTCTTTGTTGTTGTGTCATGGGTGCCGCATCTTCAAGTCCGCTTCTCCTGGCCCTAGATGGCCTGTTACGTTCCAAGGGACTGGAAGTGAAACATAGTACTTTACAGAGATTTTTACAGAAGATAGATATCGCTGCACCGTGGTTCGCATTTTCGGGCAGCCTTACTGTGCCTAGTTGGGATAAATTAGGCAAAGATCTTGACTTTGCTTCTGAGCAGGGCATATTAGAGGGTGGGGTGATACCCCTTTGGAAAATGGTCCGTAGTTGCCTTACAGATGATAGATGTCAGGAAGCACTTACTAAAGGACAGGAGGTTTTAGAGCGATTGCATGAGGAAAAATCGGAGATGGCAGAAAGTGAAGTGACTCGGGAGGATGGGAGTGTGCGGAGCATGAGACGGGGGAGGAAACGGTTGTATCCAGATCTCAGTACGCTGCGTACACCCCCATGCGAAAGTGGGTCAGAGGAGGAGGAGGATGAGGAGGAAGAGCTCGAGAGGCTGTCTCGTCAGCTAGGGAGTTTAGCTGTAGGAGAAGGGAACACAGATAAGCAAGGGCTCAAGAAAAGCGATCCCCCGGATCCACCGCCGGATGGCAGGGGCGTTTCGGGAAGAGCTTTCCATGCCCAAACATGGAGGGCTGTTCACGCTGAGATGGGTCTTGCTTATCCAGTTTTTCAGGATGACAACAGGGGAAGAGTCCATGAACCCTTAGATTTTAAAATTGTGAAGACCCTGGCGGAGTCTGTACGCACTTATGGGGTGGATGCCGCCTTCACGCTGACTCAGGTGGAAAATCTGTCTAGATACTGTATGACTCCCTCTGATTGGGCTAGCCTTGTTCGGGCTTGCGTTTCCCCGGGTAAATATTTGGACTGGAGAGCATTCGTGCTAGAGGGCGCAATAGAGCAGGCCGCCCAAAACCATGCAGCGGGACACCCCCATTGGGACAAGGATATGCTCTTGGGACAGGGTAGATTTGCAAATCAACAAACAGGATTTCCTCTTGAGGCATATGATCAAATTAACAATATTTGTATTCGGGCATGGAAGTCGCTTCCAAATAGAGGAGAGGTGTCTGGCAATTTGACCAAGATTCTACAAGGCCCTACAGAACCTTTTTCAGATTTTGTAGCAAGGATGGTGGATGCTGCTGGAAAGATTTTTGGGGATCCTGATAGAGCCATGCCCCTTATCAAGCAATTGGTCTTTGAACAATGCACCAAGGAATGTAAAGCGGCAATCACTCCTTATAAAAATAAGGGCATAGAAGCATGGATGAAAGTGTGTAGAGAGATTGGAGGACCTTTAACTAATGCAGGTCTTGCAGCTGCTGTCCTTCGGGTGGCAAAAAGGGGCAATCCTGGTGCCGGAACATGCTTCCATTGTGGTCAGCCCGGTCATTTCAGACGTGAATGTCCTAAAAAAGATAATTTTACTGGACCCCCTCACGGTGGCCCTTCCAATGGCTTTCGTCAACCAGGGCTGTGTCCAAAATGTAAAAAAGGGAAGCATTGGGCAAAAGAGTGTAGATCAATGAGGGACATCCATGGACAGCCTATTTCAGCTGGGCCAAAAAACGGCCGAAGGGGCCCCCGACCCCAGGGCCCACAAATATATGGGGCAATGGAGAATGTCACACCCAAACCCGAGACATGGCCATCTCTACGCCATCCCATGAGACGCGGAGAGCCACTACAGGTGCCGCGGGATTGGACCTCTGTTCCACCTCCAGACTCGTATTAACACCTAAGATGGGAGTCCAATTGGTGGAAACTGAGTTCAAAGGGCCTTTACCGCCTGGCACTGTAGGTTTGCTAATTGGACGTGCATCTTCTACTTTGCAAGGTCTTCATGTCTTTCCTGGAGTTATTAGCCCTGATACTGTAGGGACAATAAAAGTTATGGTGGAAGCTCCAAGGGGCATTGTATCTATTTCCCCAGGAGATCGGATTGCCCAATTGTTACTTCTACCCAGCCTGCATACCCGCTTTTCTGCTGATTCCTTTTCAAGGACAAGTGATGAGATTGGAGTTACTGGAGGGAATTCTGTTTATTTGTCCTTAGATATGAATGACCGTCCTACTTTAAACTTAACCATAGAAGGCAAATCAATTTTGGGATTGCTCGATACTGGAGCAGATCGTAGTATAATTGCACAAAAGGACTGGTCAAAGGGGTGGCCGGTGCAGCTCTCAGATCAATCACTGAGAGGTTTGGGATATGCCCAAGCCCCTCAAATCAGCTGCAGACATCTATCTTGGAAGGACCCAGAAGGACACAATGGCACTTTTCAGCCTTATGTACTTGATTTACCTATCTCTTTATGGGGTCGTGATCTGATGAAAGACATGGGGTTCACTCTTAGTAATGACTATTCCCCGGCGTCTCAACAGATTATGCAAAATATGGGGTATAGGCCAGGTCTAGGACTAGGAAAACATCTACAGGGGCGTAGGCATCCTGTGCAAGGTCATCAAAAGCTTAACAGATTTGGTCTGGGTTTTTCCTAGGGGCCACTGGGGCTCAAATACCCATAACATGGCTCACCGAGGAGCCTGTTTGGGTGCCTCAGTGGCCTCTTCCCTCGGTTAAATTGGCAGCAGCCCATAATTTAATCAAAGAACAACTGGACTTGGGTCACATCCAACCTTCCACTTCTCCATGGAATACTCCCATATTTGTTATTAGGAAAAAATCAGGAAAGTGGCGCCTACTGCATGATTTACGAGCAGTTAATGCTCAAATGCAACTTATGGGGCCCATTCAAAGAGGGCTGCCTCTGCTCTCCTCTATTCCTCAGGGCTGGCATATTATTGCTATTGACATTAAAGACTGTTTCTTTTCTATTCCTTTGCATCCTAAAGACTCACAACGTTTTGCTTTCACCCTTCCCTCGTGTAACCACGAGGAGCCAGATCTTAGGTTTGAGTGGGTAGTGTTGCCGCAGGGAATGGCTAATAGTCCCACGATGTGCCAGATGTATGTGGGGAAGGCACTCGCACCTCTCAGACATAAGTATTCCTCCATCAAGATCATTCATTATATGGATGATGTGTTATTGGCCGCTAAGTTAGAGCAGATAGTTAATGAGGCCTATAGAGACTTAGTAAAGCTGTTAGCTCAATATGGGCTACATATCGCACCTGAAAAGGTTCAAACGGGGAATTCTATTGAGTATTTGGGAGCAATCATTGGGCATGACAAATTGAAACCACAAAAAATCACCATAAGAACTCAGGATCTCCAAACTCTGAATGATTTTCAAAAACTGCTGGGAGATATTAATTGGATAAGGGGATATTTACATATTCCTAATGGTGTGCTCCAGCCTTTGTATGCTACCCTTAAGGGTGATCCAGATCTTGCTTCTCCTCGTAGCCTCACCAAAGAGGCCAGGGCAGCCCTTATAACAGTAGAAGAAGCTATACAACATGCTACTCTATGCAGGCTCCGCAGTGATAAACCTTTCCAGTTATGTGTGCTTGCCACTATGCGGCAGCCTACTGGAGTACTGTGGCAAGATGGGCCTTTACTATGGATCCACCCACATATATCCCCAGGAAAATCTTTAGAATACTATCCTGATGCTGTTGCAGCGTTAGCACTTAAAGGGATCCACCAAAGCATTCAATTTTTCGGACAATCACCTTCTTCTCTTATTATACCCTATACTAAGGCTCAGCTTAATGTTTTGTGTGCTACTCTAGACAACTGGGCTATTCTATGTTGCTCGTTTCTAGGGGATATTGATAATCATTACCCTTCCCATCCATTACTCCATTTTGTTAAAGAACATCCCATCATTTTCCCTAAGGTAACTTCACCCAACCCAATTCCGGGGGCTGTTAATATTTTCACTGATGGTTCCAAGTCTGGAATGGGAGCTTATGTAATTAATGATTCTCCCCCTGTTCAGCATCAATTTGCTCCTGGTAATCCACAATGGGTTGAACTGCAAATTGTTATTGAGGTTTTTAAACAATGTTCTTTTCCTTTTAATCTTATCTCGGACTCCATTTATGTGGTACAAGCACTCAAAGTCCTGGAGGCCGTGGGAGCTATTAGTAATGCCCATAATGTATCTGCTTACTTTAATCAGCTTCAACAACTTATCTGTAGCCGCACTGCTCCTTTTTATCCAATGCACATACGGGCTCACACCTCTCTTCCTGGTCCGTTATCACAGGGTAATGCCTGTGCAGACTCAGCCACTAGAGGCCAGTTGATATGCTTGGCTTCCTCCTTAGAGGGGGCTAAATTATTTCACCAAAATTTCCATGTTAATGCTTTAACGCTGCGCAGGCGTTTTTCCATTTCAAGAGCGGATGCTCGTCAGATAGTATTACAATGTCCCCATTGTGTCACATTTCTTCATCCCCCTACTTATGGAGTGAACCCACGGGGATTGAAGCCATTGGTTGTCTGGCAAATGGATGTGACGCACATACCTGACTTTGGTAACCTCAAGTATGTACATGTTTCTGTTGATACGTGCTCTGGAGTTATTCATGCCTCTGCTTTGTCGGGAGAGAAGGCACGTAATGTTATTACTCATTGCCTAGAAGCATGGGCAGCATGGGGTGCTCCTGCATCCCTTAAGACTGATAATGGACCTGCTTATACTGGCAGACAATTTACATCCTTTTGTTCTACCATGGGAGTGCAACTTACTCATGGTCTGCCTTACAATCCTCAAGGACAAGGCATTGTTGAGCGTGCTCATCGCACCTTAAAGGAAACTTTACAAAAACAAAAAGGGGGAATAGGAGCTGAACACACTCCTAAAGAACGCCTGTCCTTAGCTCTCTTTACCATTAATTTTTTAAATTTGGATATTCATGGTCACTCTGTGGCCGATAGACATGTGTCCCCTCAGCCCTCTGTGATTGGCTATGTTAAGTGGAAGGATGTTCTTACGGGCCAATGGAACGGCCCCGACCCCGTGCTGACATGGGCACGAGGATCTGTATGTGTTTTTCCCCAGGATCGCACGGAGCCGTTGTGGGTCCCTGAACGTCTGACAAGAAGAGTCTTGACATCAACCGACCAACAACAAGAGATACCACAGCAACCCTGTGATGAGGATCTTCACTCTGCTACGTGCTCTGGTTCTGGTGCTGGTGCCGATGGCACAGACGACACCAATGCAGTGGTGGGCAGTGGCACGGGCTTGGCCAATGCCGATGCCGGTTCATGGTAGTTCTAGTGTCCTCCCCACTCTTTTCTCTACCTCATGTGAGATGTCTGCTCCCTGTGCCTCTCCTAGAGGGGACGTGGAGAGCATTTTTAATCAATCTCAGGTTAATCTCACAGGAGTTTTTTGTTTCAGCCTTGGAAACGCTAATTGCATCAGCCTTAAGACCAAAAATTTGACTAATTGGGAGGACCCATTGCGGTCCAATCAGGTCTCAGGGAGTATTATTAATGCCGTACTGAGCCAAGTAGTTTCAGGGAAGCAATTAGGTTCAGGGACCCCTGTAAATAGCTCTGCTTTTAACATAACTACCTTGGCTATGATCTCCAAGGTACTAATCCCAGTGCCTCCTTCTTCTAATAGTACTTACAATGCCACTCATTTCAAGGCCTCTCCTTACTGTACCCCTAATCTTGGTTTCCCCCCAACATTTACGCCTTGTCAGGATCATTCTTGGGAGAGACTTCAAGTTGCTAAGGGTTTCTCTTTTTCCCCCTCTCTTAAGAGGTATGTTTATAACTTTAACCATAGTGCCAACTCCTCTACAGGAGTAGGTTGGTCCTGGTTTCAATGGCTGATTTCCAATGAGAAGGGGGCTTCAGCTGATATTTCTGCATTGGCTCAATTGCTGGGAGTCAGAAGCTGGCTGGCTAATGTTTCTGGTACTGTTCGCGAGAGTGAACGGGGTAATAGACTTACATCTGTTTCGTTCAACTCTTTGCTATATAATGCCACATTGCCCCCTGCGATGGTCTGCGTCCAATCCCCATTCTTGCTCCTTTTGACTAATGACACCTCGTCAGGGATGCTGGATTGTTCTAGTGTTACCTGTCTCTTATCTGAGTGTTGGAATGGTTCTTGGACTGTAGCAGTGGTTATGAAAATTCCAACCTTTGTCCCAATCCCAGTCACTGCGGACCCAGATAAATTCCCCATTGTTGAGCTACTTAGAGTCCGCAGGGATTTTGGAATTACGGCAGCTATAGTGACAGCTGTGGCAGTGTCTGCTGCTGCAGCGGTTACGGCCGGAGTGGCCATGGCCAGTCAAGTACAAACTGCTGCCACCATTAATCAAGTTGTTCAACAAACTTCTACCATACTTGAGTCCCAAAATTCAATTAATCAACATATTTTGTCAGGGATTTTAGCTGCCAACCAAAGAATAGATTTACTCCAAGCTCAGGTAGAAGAATTGGCCGACTTGGTGCTTTTGGGTTGTGTTGACCAACGTGCACATTTATGCATAACCTCTGTCAGATTTAATGATTCCAGGAATGCCTCCCGCATCATCGGAGAGTATCTATCCGGAACCTGGTCCATGGAAGCAGAAAACTTGATCCAGTCTCAACTAACTCAGATTGCTGTTTTGAATAGTACCCGTGTCGAACCAGTGACTTTGGGTCAATTCACCGATTGGATATCTTCTGCCTTTTCCTTCTTCAAAGAGTGGGTGGGAGTAGGCATTTTTGGTGCAATGTGTTGCTTCAGTGTTGTGCTTTGTTTGTGGCTTCTCTGTCGCCTTAAGACTCGCCATGCACAAGAAAAGGCTATGATCATACAAGCTCTTGCAGCTTTAGAAAATGGCAACTCGCCTCAAGTCTGGCTTGCGCATCTTAAGCAGTAAACCTTTGTCATGGTCGTTACACCCCAAGTTATTATAACATTGCACTGGGATCGACATGACTTTCCTTGTTATTCTCTTAGTGTTGGAAAGCCCTTGCACTCTGCCGGTCTTACTGCCATTGCACGCAGATGGGTTTCCACACTAGTGCTTTTCTATCGCCTTAAAGTCCGTGCCTTTCTTTCAGGGTGCTGTCAACTTGTTTGTCCTTATAAGCAGCCACAGTTCAGCCTCAGCTATCCCCCTTCGTCCACCATCGTCACGATACAGGATGTGAGGCAAGGCACTGCACTTGAGTGATCCTTGACGTGGACCTCAAGGAGAGCATGTCCTATTGCATGCGGGTTAGACGCGTCCACGCCCCGCCCCACGAAAAAAGGCGTCGGCTGATATGGCCTCAGATCTGGGGAAGGGCCCTCCTTGGGACTGAGCCATACTATGCAGCCACTTCTGCACAGTGGGATGGGACCTCTACTCTCGCCTGTATTGTTTTAATAAAACAGAAAAGGGGGAACTGTGGTGAGCCGCTTCTGCCGTTTCTGCAGATTATGGTCGCCATTACAAGATGGCGCTGGCTCCGCTGTGGTCTGTGACAAACAACTTCTTATCTGGGAAAGTTGGCACATGATTTTTCACCACCCTGTGAGAAAGTTCCACGCGGCAGCTTTGCATTGGGGCTTGGGATGCTTTATTAAGGCTGGGAGGGGCACCCGAGAGGAAGAAGAAGAAATATCCAGGGACCTGAATAAACTGTTGAAAGAAGATTCTCGAGTTGCGTCTTCCTTGCGGGCAAGGGGTCGCGACACATAGTATTTCAAGAAGAGAAAAAATGAGTTATTTTCATAAGAAAAGTATAAGTAACATTGTCTTTCTGTGATGACAATATGATCATGATTGTAGAAAACCTTGATAACTTCACCAAAACACTGTTAGAAGTGATTTAGCAAAGAGCCCATACAAAAATCAACATATAAAACTCAGAAGCATTTCCATATGCTAATAAGAAGATGCACTGAAATAAATGTGAGAAAAGAATTCCATTTATAAGAATTACAAAACTTTGAATACTTATATGTAAATTTAAGCAAGGATATAAATGACCCAGATATTAAAAACTATGAAGCATTGATGAAAGAAATTGAAGAAAACAACAGTATAAAGAATTATAACTCATATTCATGGCTTGGAAAAATTAATATTACTAAAATGTCCATGATACCCAAGAAATCTACGGAGTAAATATAAAGTAATCCTTATCGAATATCAAGTCATTTTTACAGAATGTATAAAAACAATTCTTAATTTTTTATGGATTACAAAAGACCCTAAATAGCTCAGAGAATCTTGAATGAAAATGACAGAGCTGGAGTCATTACACTAGATAATTTCAAAACATCAAGTGAATATTTATAAGTGGTTATGAAGCATGATACTGACATAAAAACAGACACTTTGATTGTCAAACAGGGCAGAAAATTCAGGAAAGAAAACCCATATTTATAGTGAACCAATTAAAAAAATTAGTTATAGTTAGACACAATACCTTTATTTTTATTTAAGTATTTATGTGGTGCTGAGGACCAAACCCAGTGCCTTGCACATGCTAGGTGAGCACTCTGCTGCTGAGCCACAACCCCAGCCCCTAGAGTGAACCAATTATTGACAAAGGTGCTAATAACACACATTGAAAAAAGGAAAATGTTTTTATAAATAAGGGTGAGAAAACCCAATATCTACATGCAGAAAAATGAAGTCTTCTTTATACCATAACAAAAATCAACTCAAAATGGATGGAAGACTTAAATATAAGACCTGAAACTACAAAAGTCTTAAAAAAAAAAAAAAAAAACCTAGGGCAAATGCTTCATCATTGGTCTGGACAATGATCTTTTTGTTTTATTTTGAAACAGGTCTTGCTCAGTTGTTTATGGCTTAGTTAAGTTGCTGAAGATGGTATCAAACTTGCAATCCCTCAGCCTCAGCTTCTCAAGTCACTAAGATTACAGACATGTGCCACCATGCCCCAAATGGGGAGTTTTGATCAGAGTACAAATTTTAAATAGAAAACAGGAATAGGTTTTGAAATCTACTGCATAGTTGGGTGAGTATAGTCACTAATCAAGTATTATACAATTCAAAATAACTACTACAGTAAGTTCAAAATGCTTCAGCATAAAAAAAATGATAGCTAGATGATAAATTGCTTATGTAGCTTTATTTAATATGGCATTATGCAATATCAAAATATTACATTGCACTCCATAAATGTATACAATTAGTATTAGTCAATCAAAATTAATTATCTAATCAACAAATAAATCTCAAAAAGTAACCAAAGCATACATGAAGTACACTTCTCTGTGGAATAACTTATTATGGTTCCAGGTTATAGTACCCACCCTTAGGCACATGGTTTTAGTTCCTACAGTTTCTGTTACCCATCATCAATTGTAGCCCAACATATTAAGTGGAAAATTCCAGAAATAATTTACAAATTTTAAATTGCACATCATTCTAAATGACATTATGAAACCTTATACTATCTTGCTCCATCCCACTTGGAATGTGAATGGTCCCTTTTCCCACAGTATTCACAATCTGCTGCTTGCCTATTAATCATTTATAGCCTCCTTGATAATCAAATTAAACTGTTAGTACAAAGTGCTTTTGTTTAAGTAAATCTTATTGTACTTCATAATGGTCCTAAAGGGGAGGAGTGGTGATGATAATAGCTGAAGAAAAGCCATAAAGAATTTCTTTCTTTCTTTTTATTTTTTTGGTGTATGTGCTGCTGGGGATTAAACCCAGGACCTTGTGCATGTGAGGCAAGCCCTCTACCAAATGAACTATACCCCAAACCCCGTAAACTATTTCTTTTCAATGAAAAAGTGAATATTCTCAATAAGGAAAGGGGAAATCATATACTGATGTGTATAAGAAATATGATAAAAACTATTTAAAGAACAAATCTTGTATCCTCAAAATTGTGAAAAAAGAAAAAGAAATCAATGCTAGCTTTGCTGTCCCACAGACACCTCAAACTTTTGGGAATGTAATTGTACATGAGAGCTCTTACCTCATTAGTGGACTAAAGGTTATGGCTGCAATGTGTCATAAGAGAAAAGGCACTAAGTTTTTTTTTTTTTTTGTGTGTGTATACATTATAGAAAAAAACAGTGTATGTAGGGTTTGGTAATATTCATGGTTTCAGGCAAGCGCTAGGAGTTTTGAACTATATTCTCAATGAATAAAGGAGATTATTGTGACAAGAATGAATCCTAATGTGAACTATACAACTTGATAATGATGTATCAAGCTTGCTTCAAGAATTAGGAAGAAATTTAGCACTCTGGTGGATTGAAAATGATGGGGGTGCTACACTGTGTGACAGAGAAAGAATACAGGGAAACTGCACTTTTGCACTCAATTTTGCTGTGAAAACAAAACCTTTCTTGAAAATAAAGTCTACTTGTCACATTCAGACTAACAACAGGGACTGAATAAGCGTGCAGTTGTCAAATCAACTTGTGCATAATATGGAATATTTTTAAAAATACTATCACATGTAAACTATGCTAAAATGCTTTAGGATGTCACAACCTCTGCACATAAAACGAGAAAAATTGAGTGTGATTGAGCAATATTAAGATTATAAATGATATTAGAACAAAAAAAATCACTGAAAAATTTTATCACAGGTTAACAAAATTGATGATCCACAGACACAATTCAGCTGTTTGCTTATATTTCATCCTGCTGTAATTTCTTTTCATTGCAGTTGAAATTTCTTTACATGGTATGTTAGCTTCTTATCCCTGTGATCAAATATCTGAGAAAAACAGCTTAAAAGAGAAAAGGTTTATTTTGTCTCATAGTTTCAATCCATGGTGAGCTGGCTTCATTGTTCTCAGGCTTGTAGTGAGAAGAAACATCTTGGTAGAGGAACAAGATTGAGGAAGACTGTTTATCTAATGTCAACCTGAAAACCGAGAGAGCAAGTTATGGACAAGACAGATGCTTTAAGGAAAACCACCAGTGATGTACTTCTCCAATTGGGCCCAGCTACTACAGTTTTCACTACCTTCCAAGAATGTTATCAAATTATGAATCTATAAATGGATTAGTCCACTGATGAGGTAAGAGCTGTCATGTACAATTACATTCCCAAAGATCCACCTGTAAACATTGCTGCACTGGGGCGAAGCCTTCAACATATGAGCCTTTGGGGACCTTTCAGGTCAAAACCATAACACATGGATATATTCTCAACCTCTCAACTCTCCCATTCTCCCTCCTTTCGAGCCTGCCTTTGACATTAATAAATCACCTGGTGTTTGAAAGCACATTAATTGCAACTATTCTTCTGAAATAATCAATTTTCTCATAGCTCTGTTCAGAAATATTGAAAAGTGAACCTGTTCTATATAAATTGTTGGATACTAAAATCCATTGGGGGGAAAAAAGCACTTAAAACTTTTGTAAAATATTCAGCCAAAAATGGTGGGGAAATTATATAATAAGTTCTAAAATCTTGATTCTGCACGAAACTGGCAAAATCAGTTAGAATTAAATTTATAAATATTTACAACAGAAGTTTATACTAGCTATATTATTTTATAAGTGGAAATTATAAAAAAGTATCTAATAAAATAGAGTCAACTAGAAATTTTGCAATTAAAAACAAAATAATTAAAATTAAATTGTTTTATTAGAGGAATTCAACAGATGCATAAAGAGTGACTGTGAGAGCACACATAGAAACGTTACAGTTCTGAGGTTCAGAGCAGCATGATAGTGGGGACCAGACAGCCATGATTCAGGCTGGCGCATTAGCAACTCTTTAGGGGAGACACATAGTAGCATCTCTTGCATTTTCCAGGGAGTCCATGGCCATTAGTTACCTGAGCAGTGAGTGTTACTGTTGTCCTTTATGGAGTGGGCTGTTGAGATGAGTCCTGACAAACACAAGGTCCTCTTTTGTGAAAGGTGGGGGTAGTCTGCATACGTCATGGAGATCATGAGGTCTTTGGTTAAAAAGGCTGGCAGTCAGTCCTTTGCAGAGCAGATCACTGAGGGCTATGGTGGCACTGACAGTATGGCTCATAACAGATGATTCCTGCTCTTCCTTTCTTTATTCCTGGCCATTTTCAGATGTTCCTGTTATGCCAATCTCCCTAGTGATCCTTTCGGTGCAGTTATTTTCTATATTTTTTTCTCCACTCTGTTGTTTTAGGTCTTAATTGGACTTTTGATCTGAGTTTGTTTTACAATTTTGCTCAATACTTTGTATTTTACTGATTGTCTATGAAATATTGTGATATCAGTTATTGAGAAAGAGGTATTGAAATCCCCCAATACTACTTTTGGATCAATTTCTTTTGTCTTATAGTTACATTAGTTTTTGCTTTATATTTCTGAAGCTTTCTTATTAGTACAGAAGTTTCAGATTGCTGTTTTATTGATCAATTGACCTCCTTATATTATAAAACAATCAATTTTCTTCCAAGTAAATTCTTTTCTTTTAAAATTCAATGTCTGATTCTGATGTTTTCATAGTCCCCATAGGCTTCTTCTGTTTAGTATTAACATGACTCATGGCTACCCAGTGAATTCTCCAGTGTGGGATCTAGGCTCCCTCCTGTGGTCTTTTGATGGTGTTTTATTGCAAAGGAAACCCTTGAAATACTGTCCAGAGATTTCTTCTATTGCCTGTTGAATGATGAATTGAAACAATTTGCAGGGAATTAAAAAAACAAAACCAAAAAACACTTGCTCTCAGAAAGACAAACAAACATTGTCTAAACATTAGGAAAATATATTTGAATTAAACCCCTAAATTTTCTACTGAGTAAAATTAAAAAGTTAAAATTTGTTGGAAGTGCAGTTTTCATCACTGATGTGAACAAGTATATAAATCCATCTTAAATTAAGTTAATGAGCACAGTCTGTTTCATTTTCTTTGCTTAGGCTAAATAAATTATCATTTACATTAAAATCAACTGTTTTCTCTTAATTCCAACTCCCTAATATCAATATTATAAACACAGTAATTCTTTTCAATTCACCAGACTGTTACTGAAATCTAATTATTTGTTTTCCTTCTTTATGAGATTAAAAAGTAGATCCCCACAAACAAACAAAACCCAGTTATCTCTAAACTAATTAAAAACACATTTAAAGTTGACAGTTGATTTTAGTGTGAGGGGAAAAAAAGCCAGATGCAGCCTTATTAAAATAAAGGTTTTTTTTTTTTTTGTCTTTGAAGGAAAAAAATCAACATTTGCATCAAAGAAATGGTGATTCAGCCACTGGCAGTCTAGATGGTAGCCCTTCTGCCTCTCTGGAACCCTCTCCAATCTATAAGCTCATGCATCTTTTGTGATCTACAGTGGCCTGAAACTACCAGATCTTTCTGGATGGTTCATGGAAAGAACCTAGATCCCACGCAGTGAGAGTTGCCTATGCTCCAAACTTCTCCAGGTAGAAATATGGTCCAGTGAGCTCTACCTGCTCTCTTACGCCATCTTCTCACTGGATCTGCTGTAAACTAGTGAATGACTGAGCCATATCCACTGAAGCTTACTGAGGAAAAGCCCAGAAAGCTGAGTCTGGTTTCACATGTACCCTTAAGTATGAGATTCATCACTACTCTGGTCACTGCCCAGGCCTGAAGCTTGATCTGCTTATAGACTGTGTACTCTTTCTGTCATCAGCAGCACAGGTTGGGTGATTGTGTGCTGCAGTTATTCCATTTTATCTCTAGTCCACATTAGCCCAGAAAAGATAATTGCTATATACAGTTTCCATGTATCATAAAAACTCCCTGAGGTGTCGAGTCTTACCACTTTTTGTGCCCTCAAGTCCCAAAAGTGTTATATATGAGATAAAATAATTGATCTAGTGAGCATAAAGAATATAATGATAGGTCTTTACATGTAGATAATAATAAACCTGACATTATTACCTAGAAATTCAGGGGTCATCAAGGGCTTTAATTTAGATTACTTCATTTGGTAACTATAGAAAACCTGAGGGTAGGTTTCCTAAACTCTAGCATCGTGAAAACAAGTTCTATCTCATATATGCATATATGATAATCTTGAATAAACCACAGCTTAGATTCTCATGTTTCTTAACTATCTAAGTGGTTGACAATGTACCATCAGCCTTAATTTAACACTAAATTGGAAATAATTGCAGCATCTATATCATCAGATTAAACACACTTATAGACTAGCCATATGGAAAACACAGGTACAAGAAATGGTCACCTGAAATTCAAATACTAAATAATAATCATCATTATTTATCTTCAGGAATGAATTCTGACTTAAAGTTTATTTTAAGAAAGATCAAACTACATTACTTTAATGTTAGCCTTTCTTGCTAAAATCATATGTAAGCATGATAATTTTCAAGCAATAAATAAATAATCTGTAAACTTAAAAAATATGTTTCAAGTGGAAGAAATGGGCAATAGGACTGAAGAAGAATTTGTGGGACAAGACTGGAGGTCCTCGATGGTTAGAGGGCAGTAAAAGGTAAGCTCTTGTCACCTGAGCTCTTGAGGAGAGGGACTGTGTCCCTATATGCACACACATATTTTATGAAAACTGTAGGGCCAATAGTGATGTCTTGAGGCATTATATCTTGGTCCAACCTAACTGAATATGAAAGGCAAGCAGTGACAAGTCAGAGAAAGTAGCTGACTTAAAGATGTGAGGCTGTTTAATAATCTCCTGGGGACTTGACAGACCAGGTCTTTGGATCTGTGGGTGTTATCGTCCTAGAACAAAACTACAAAGATAACAAAAAAATTAGGTAAGATCATAGATGAAGTGCGAATTTCTTACTGACAGGATAAGTGTATGTGAACTGTTGGTAAAGTATCTGTTTCTTTCACAAGGAATCATGCCTTAATTTTTCTTTGATTTCTTGACAAACACTGCTCTCTTGTGGACCTAGAGAAAATGTTAGTATTAGCATTTTGTTGTTCTTTTTAATTATACATGACAGTAGAATGTATGGAGTATATCTAATTCTAATTAGTATCACAGTCTTATGAATATATATGATATTGAGATTCACTGAGGTATATTCATATACATACCTAGGCAAGTTGTGTCAGATTCATTCCACTGTCTTTCCTATACCTGTCCCCACTCCCTTCCCTTTATTCCCCTTTGTCTAATCCACTGAACTTTTAGGGAACATTAAAATGCTGGATTTCATATTCCTGCTTTCAAATGCAGCCCATATATTTTTTTCTTTCTTTTAGATAAAAGAATTTGTGTAGATTTAGTAGGTATCTGTGTATTTTCTTATGTATTTAGTTAATGGGCATATTATATTTCATTTTACTTCTGTATTATCTGGGGTGAAGACTGAGAGTGAAGACTGACACATTTCCATAAATTAGTTGAGAATTTCTACTAGTTTTCAAGTATTTTAATACTAGTATATTTTCATTTAAATATACTCACTTTGGCTAGTTAGGGTTTATTTAGTTTAGTGATTGTACATCCCAAAACATACTTAAAGACGTAAATACCTATTCTTTTTTTCTTTGGATCATAATTTAAGAAATTTCACTGGTTAACATCAGGAGAAGAGAAATGGGTCCCAAGTTTTCCTGTGACTTTAGCCTGATTTAGGAGGCAAAATAAACCCTAGTATCATGTATAACTAAAATGAATTAATTAAAAAAACTTCAAATGTAAAAATGTTTATTTTTTTCTTTCCCAGGTTTGTGAGATTTTTGCCTAGCTCCTGAAAGACAGCCTGAGCTAGTGGAAGAGTCCAGGTTTCCTGAGAAAACTCAGTACTTCCTCCCATCTTTGAGGGAGACTCCCAACTAGCATGTAGCCTTGGGCAGGAGAGTTTTTTTGTTTTTGTTTTTTTTTTTTAGTTCTGTCATTAAAAACCTCCAGGTACATTCAGGACTGTCATTTTACATAATTTAATGATCCAGTCTTTTTCAAAATTAATATTGTCATTATTATTAGAAGTTGGAAATTAAGCAAGATATCCTTACTGAGGATTAAGTTATAAAACAGGATGAATCAAGTTTTAGGGAAAGAGAATAAAAAGAGAGTGAGAGAAAAAAAATAGAGAGGAAGGGAGGGAAGGGGCCAAACAAGCAATGAAGCCTATAACACTTTGCAGAAAATAGCATTTGTTCCAGAAATTTAGAGAAATTTGGTACTACCATATTTAAAAATTGTGATGATACACAAAATAGTCTATTAAAGTGGAATATATTTATAAAATGAAGATGGGTGAGTGATATAAGTCAGTGGTAGATTGGTTGTCCAACACACAGGAGACCCTGGATTTAATCTCTGGTACCACAAAACAAATAAACAAGCACATGGTGAAATAAATAGGAAATTGCAGATGAAGGTGTTTTCTCAAATTCTTTTCTAGAATTTCCCAAGAGTGGGAATACATTGAAATATCAATGTAAATATCCGATCTCATTATTAAAAATGTATTCCAAGAGCTGGGGCTGTAGCTCAGTGGCAGAATGCTTGCCTTGCACATGTGAGGCACTGGGTTTTATCCTCAGCACCACATAAAAGCAAATAAAATAAAGGCATGCTGTCCATCTACAACTTACAAACATTTTTAAAAAAATGTATACCAATGTGTGTAGGGGAATCAGACTACTCGATCCTAAGGTCATCAAGTATCAACAGCACATTATTTACTTCTCTTAGGCTAAATTGTGATTTATCAAATAATCTTCCAATAATTTGGTTTTTCATAGTTTTCTGAAAGGAAAACTGAAAGTAGTCCTACTGATATTACTAGTTTATATTTGATGGATATATCTTTTTATATATTAATAAACTAAGATTCTAACATGTTGATACCTTTTAAATTTAACTATAGATTTATTTGACATCCTTGAGACTCATCAAGGCAGTATATCTGTTCTCCAAATTTGAGAGCACAAACACAAACCAAGATAACTTTATTTACCTAATGTCACCCTGTAAAGAGCAATCTCTTCCATGATGACAGCTGTATTCACTGGGTACCTTTCCCTCCCCTCCTAAAAATTTGTTATAACCATTATAGTAATATCTATGTCTTGTATTTATTTCTACTCTTAAGCAATTTAGAGCAAAATTAGCTAAGTGTTTTCAGTTCTAAGAGAACTTCTATCAGAGGTTTAAATAATTGAGTAGAAAAAATAGTGAATCCAAACAGTAAATATGATCCGGAAGAACAACAAAAATTATTCCTCTTATCTATCTGTACCATATACCCTTTTACCAACATTTCTCCTTTTACCATCCACCTCTAGTCTCCCACTCCCTAGCTTCCCAACATGTTACTCTTAAGCTAAGTTCAACATTTTTAGATTTCACTTGTAAGTGAAATCAGAGCATTTGTTCCTCTGTGTCTGAGATATTTCACTTAATATATTATCCTTTGGACTCAACCTCATTATCACAATTGACAGAAATTTCCTGATTTTTTAAGACTGAATAACACACACACACACATACATACATACATATATCTCATGTATGTTTGTGTATATATGTGTGTATATATACATATATGTATGTATGTATGTATATAAATACAGACAGGATGTTTCCATGCCTTGGCTATTGTGACTGGTGCTGAAATAAACATGGAGTGCATTCTCTTTCACATACTGATTGGTATGACTTAGATATGAAGTGCCCCTCCAAAACTCATGTGTTACACAATCCAAGAAAGTTTATAAAGTGAAATGACTGAGCTATGAGAACCTTAACCTAATCAATACATTAATCCAGTTTAATGGATTATCTGGGTGGTAACCATAGGTGGGTAGGGTATGGCTGGAGGAGGTAGGTCATTGGAGATGTACTTTTGGGATATATGTTTCATCCCTGGTGAGGGGAGCACTCTCTTTTCTTCCTTGTGGCCACGTCCTGAACCACTTTCATCAACCACTTCCTTTCACTGTGAGGTTCTGTCTCATCTTGGGTACAGAGCAATGGAATTGGCCGTCTATGAACTGAGACCTCTGAAATCATGACTGCCAAATAAATGTTTATCCTCTAAAATTCTTCTTTCTAGGTCTTTTGATCATAGTGACAAAAAAGCTGACTAAACTCTGATTTCATTTTCTTTGAGTTTATATACTATAATGAAATGGCTGGATCATACGATAATTCTATTTTGGGGAGTTTTGAAGAACCTGCATACTGTTACTATAGTTAATAATGTATTTTGCATTTCAAAATAGCTAAATGTGAGAATTATAAGTGTTTTCACCACAAGGAAAGGAAGATTACTTGAGTTGTTGGTTATTGCTAATTACATTGATTTGATCATTCCACAGTCTATACATGTAGGAAAACATCTATTTGAGGTCAGGTGCAGTGGTGCATTCCTGTAATCCCAGCAGCTCCAGAGGCTGAGGCAGGAGGATTGCGAGTTCAAAGCCAGTCTCAGCAATTTAGTGAGAACCTAAGGAATTTATTGAGACCCAGTCTCTAAATAAAATATAAAGAGGGTTGGGATATGGCTCTGAGGTTAAGCACCACTGGGGTCAATCCCTGGTAGCAAACAAACAAAATACCAAAAAAAAAAAATATCTATTTGAAGCTCATAACTATATACAGTTATCTTTCAGTTAAAAATAAAACTTTAAAAAAACAACACCATATCAAAAACCAGCACACTTATGCTAAATTTCTTATAACTTTCTGAAGCTATATCTTTAGCAATTAGACTTCTGAAAATTGAATATTGGATTAAGAATTGGAAAATATTAAAATAGTCCACTTATCAAATACATTATTTTAAACCCCATAAAAAATCGCTTCTCGGCCTTTTGGCTAAGATCAAGTGTAAACCCCATAAAATACTAGGACTTGAAAAAATTTATGTGACAGCACAATGATTAAACTCATTCTTTATCTTTCTAAAAAGGAAAAAAAGAAAACACAAAGAAAGTCATCAGTTGACTTAGAAATTCAGTTTCTCTACAGGCTCCACCTTTTAAAAATTTCAATTAACTTTATGCTATAAGATCAATTTTGTTGTATCCGGGTAGTTAACAAGAAGGGAAATGGTAGAGGGCAAGATGCTATTGGCAAAGAACGTGCCAAAGTCGGTAGAAAACTTTTAATGAGAATCCTAATGTTCCAAAATAATTCATAAACTTGGCAAAGTAGCATCTTGGGAATAATTTAGTCTAGAAATATATCAGTTCTGTGATAAAGGAAAATGTGAGTTCATAAAACTGTCAGAATGTGATACAACTGAATCCTTCAATCTGAGGCATTGATATGCATGAAGGTAGCACCATGTCCTCCAATAATGACTGTTTCAGGGTTTCATATTGGATTAAATTTATATATTAATTTGTTTTTTAAAATACAACATGTTATATGAAGATGGCCAAAAAGATGACATAGCATTCAGAGAAACCACACACTTTATTTGCAAACATTTCAAAGTAGATGCTTTATTGTTTTCAAACTAAAAGGATTATTTATAAACCAATGATTATTTAAATTAATAAGCTTTATGTTGGGGGACTGTTTTAGGTTCACAGCAAAATTGTGTTACAATCAGTGAACCCATATTGACACACCACTTCCAAAGCCCACAGTTTACATCAAAGATGAAAGCTCTTGATGTTGCAAAATCTTTGGGTGTTGGGCAATATATAATGACATGTATCTCCCATTATTTTATCATACAGAATAAATTAATTTCTTCAGAAATCCTTTGTGTTCTGCTTATTCACCACAGCCTCTTCTCTGGAAATCAATGACCTTTTCTCTGTTTTTATAAAGTTGTCTTTCGAGTGTCATGCTGTACAAAGCATACAGTATGCCACTTTCTCATATTGGTATCATTTATCTATTAATATGAACTTAAATTTCCTCCATGCCTTTTTGTCACTTGATAATCATTTCTTAGTGCTGAGTAATATTCCATTGTTTGCATGTACTCAGTTTATCCACTCAGTACTGAAGGATATTTTGGTTGTTTCTAAATTTTGACAATTATAAATAAACCTTCTATAAAACATTGTATCCAGATTTTTGTGTGGGCATAAGTGGTCAGCTCATTTGGGTAAATTCTAAGAAGTATGATAGCTGGATTGTACCGTAAACATATGTTTATAATGAGACAGAGTATCCATGAGTTGCTAAGGGCCTCACTAATTTGCTGAGGCTGGCTTTGAACTCGTGATCCTCCTGCCTCAGCCTCTGGAAGGCCTGGGATTAAAGGCATGCACCACTGCACCTACCCAGAGTGGTAACAATTTTTTTTTTCACCAGCAATGAGTGAGTGTTCCTGTTGCTCTGCAAACTTAATCAACATTTGGTATTGTCAACACTTTAGATTTCAGGTATTCTAATGGGCATTTAATGGTCTCATTTTTTTCAATATGCAATTTCCTAATGATGTGATATTGATTATCTTTTTATATACTTAATTTTCATTTGAATTTCTTCTCTGATGAAAAGTCTATTGAGGATTTTTGCCCATTTTTAACCAGTTTTTCCGTTTCTAGTGTATACTTTTAAGAATTTGTTGTACATTTTTTAATAATAGTCCTTTATCAATTATGTCTTTAACAAATATTTCTCCCAATCTCAGGCTTTTTAAAAATTATTCTATTGACATTATCTTTATCTGCATAGAGATTTTAACTAAATGCAACTTAGCAATTCTTTATTTCATGTTTTACATTTTGATGTTTTATCTAAAAAGTCATCACCATATCCAAGGTCATTTAGGTTTTGTACTATTTTGTCTTTTAGGAGATTTAAAGTTTTGCATATTGTATTTAGGTTGATTGTCCACTTTGATTTAATTTTGTGGAGAGAGTAATGTCAATGTCTAGATTGAATTTTCCAATATTAACGCCCAGTTGTTTCAACACAATTTATTTTTAAAAACTATTCTTTTTTCTTCTTATTGCCTTTGCTCATTTGTCAAATCAGTTGATTCTGCTTATGTGGGTCTGTTTCTGGGTTCTCTATTTGTCTAGTATTTTTTTTACCAACACAATATTGTCTACTTATTGCATCTTTATCATAAATCTTGTAGTCAGGGAGTTTCAGTCCTCTGACTTTGTTCTCCTTCAGCATTGAGTTGAATATTCTGAGTATCTTACCTTTACATGTAATCTTTAAAATTAATTTGCTGATGTCCACAAAAAATGCTTTCTGAGATTTCAATTGGAATTTTACTGAATGCATACATCAATTTGGGAAAAATTGAAATCTTGACAATATTGACTCCTCTTATTCAAAAACAAAAAATTTCCATTTATTTAGTTTTTCTGTAACATCTTTCCTCAGTTTTATAGTTTTCTTCATATTGATTGTGTACATTTTTATTCTTAGATATTTATATTTGAGTTATAAATGCAAATCATAATTTGCTTTTAATTTCATATTTTACCTGTTGATTGATGGCATAAAGTGAGAGATTGACGTAGATAACCTTATATCCTGCAATCTTGGTATCTATTATAGTTTATTAGTTCCAGATGATTTTTTGTTCTTGTTTTTGCTGATTCTTTCAAATTTCCTCCATAGATTATCATGTTGTCTGGAAAGACAGTTTTATTTCTTCCTTTCTAATTTGTATATCTTTCATTTATTTTCCTTTTTTTATTACCTTAGCTAGGATATCCAGTATAATGTTGAGAAGCAATGATAAGATGAAATATGCTTGCCTTTTCCCTGATGTTAGCAGGAAAGTTTTCAGTGTTTCACTATTTAGTTATGACAATAGTTGTAGTATTCTTTTGTAGATGTTCTTTATCAACTTGAGGAACCTTTTATTCCTTAGTTTGCTGAAAGGTTTTAACATGAATGGGATTTGGATTCTGTCAAATGAATTTTCTGCATCTATTGATATAATCATGAGATTTTCCTTCTTTAATGATACACTACATTAACTGATTTTCAAATGTTGAACCAATCTTAGGTAGCTGGAATACATCTCACTTGTAAGGAATAATACTTTTTTACATTGTTGGATTTTTATTAGGTATATTGTTTAACTACTTCTGCATGTATGGTCAGAAGAGATATTTATGTGAGGTTTTATTTTACTATAATATCTCTGTTTGGTTTTGTTATTAGGTAATGCATGAATTAGGAAGTGTTCCTTGCACTTTTGTCTTCTGAAAGAGATTGTAGAGATTAAGTATAGTTTCTTTTTTTTCTACGACCATCTCAAACTACAAAATAGATTCATAACTCCAGAAAGTGAGTGCCGCTGTTTGTAATGAACTCCTTTCTTCCCCCTCCAGTTCCTTGCTAAGCTGTTCTCCATCCCTGTGGACTTGACTATTGCAAAAGGTCATAGTAATGGAATTTCATCATGTGTTGCCTTTTGAATCTGGCTTCTTTTACCTAGTGTAATGCATTGAACTTTCATCCATGTTTTTGCCTTTATCAGTAGTTTTCTTTTCCTTTTAATTACTAAATAGTATTCTGTTAAATAGATGTACCACAGTTTCTTAAATGTTTTGTAGAATTTGCCAGTGAACCCAAATGGACCTGTGCTTTCTAGATATAGATCAACTCAGACTGTCTATTTCTTGATGCTTGAGTATTTATAGATTTTCATTTTGAAGAATTTGATCTATTTCACATAGGTTATCCAATTTTTGTCATATATTTTTCATGATATTCCTCAATAATTCTTTTAATGTCAGTGTTATCTGCAAGGATGTCTCTTCTCTCTCTTTTTATACTAATAATTTATGTCTTTCTTTCTTTTTTCTTTGTTAGTCTATCTAGAACTTTATCAATTTTATTGATATTTTCAAGAAAACAGCTTTTGAATTTATTCATATTCTAAATGAATTTTGTTTTTAATGTCATTGATTACTGCTTTAACCAACCTTTCTTTCTTCCTCCCTCCCTCCCTCCCTCCCTCCCTCTTTCTTTCTTTCTTTCTTTCTTTCTTTCTTTCTTTCTTTCTTTCTTTCTTTCTTTCTTTCTTTCTTTCTTTTCTCTCCCATTCACTTTGGATTTAATTTCTCTTTTTGTACTTTCCTAAACTGGAAGTTCAGAGTCTTGAATTTTAGGTCCTTTTTTCTTTTCTAATATATGCACTCCCTGTTATTATTTCTCTGTAGGTACTTTTGCAGTGCATCTGATAGTTTTGATAAGCCATATTTTAATTTTCATTTAGTTAAAAATATGTATAACTTTCTCTTGAGTTTTATTCTTTAATCAAGTGTTACTTAAAAGTGTGCTGTTTAGTTTCCAAATATCTGGGGTGATTTTTTCAGTTATCTTTCTGTTATGGATTTCTAGTTTGATTCCTTTGTCAACTAAAAGCATGCATTGTCTAATTTCTACTTTTTTAGGCTTGTTAAATTTTGTTTTGTTTCATTGCCAATCTTTTTGTTGATCTGGGCTAAAATTTCATCTGAGCTTGAGAAAAATGTGTAATCTGCTGTTGTTTGATGAAGTCGTAGTTTATAGATGTCCATTTTATCCCACCAATTGATGGAGCTGTTGAGTTCAACTATGTCTTCACTGATTTTCTATCTGCTGAATCTGTTCTCTTCTACTAAAGGAGTGTTAGAATCTACTATAATAGTAGATTCATCTGTTTCTTTTGGCAGTTCTATCAAGTTTTACCTCATGTATTTTAATGCTCTATTATGAGGCACAAACATGTTAAGGCTGTTATGTGTTCTTGGAATATTGACACATTTATCATTAGGCCCTTTATCCATGATAACTTGACTCATCCTGAAGTCTGCCCTGTTTGAAATTAATATACATCCTCTCATCGTTTTTAAAAAAACATGTTAGCATGGTGTGTATTTTCCCATCTTTTTACTTTCAGTATATATATACTTTTATATTTGGAGTGGGTTTCTCATAGATAGCATATAGTTATGTATTGTTTTATTTAATCAAAACTGACAATCTCTGTTCTTTAAACAACTGATGTTTAAAGAGACTTACTGACATAGTGATAATAGAGCAATGTGCCATATTTTCTACTGCTTTTTACTGATTGACATTGTTCTTTGTTATTATTTTTGCCTCCATACTTTTTATGCACTTTGTAGTCTTAAACAAGTATTTATGTGATTCAATTTTTCTCTTCTTTCTTACCCTATTAATTTTTCTTCTCTTTTTATTTTTAAAAATTGTTGTCCTACAGTTTGCAATAAACATTTACAACTAATCTATTTTTTAAATAACACTATATTTCTTCACAGGATGTTCTTGCAACAATAAGATTTAAAAAGTAATTTCTCTATCCTATCTTTTCTATTAATATTATTTATTTCACTATACATAAATATGTATAAACCTTGTGTGTGTGTGAGTGTGTGTGAGTGTGTGTGTGTGTGTGTATGTGCAATTAAATATATGGTGCCTATTGTATTTTTTTTTTACTATATTTTATAATTTCTGTTGAAAGGTGGACTTGAGCTTCCTAGAAGTCCATTAAATACCAATCAGATTTATATACTCTGGTATTGGTGTCCACACAAGTTATTCTTTGTCCTGTGACCTCACTTTTCTGTCCCATTTAAGAGTTGACTCTTCAGTTTGTTCAGATTTTTTCACTTTCTGTTAGAATGAAATGGTGACTCCTGAATTTACCTCACCTGTTGGATCAGAAACCTGAAGTTTTAATTTTTGAATACATAATATTGAAAATTTTATGATTTTTATCTGAAATTCAGTGATCTGCTTGATGTACACAAAATTCTAGAATTACACACCAAAGGAAAAGATGTCCAAGCAATGAATGAAATAAAGAAAATGGTAATAGAAAGAAAATTAGCAATAAATCTTGCAAATGTCTGTCTACAAGTACCAGGAGGGAGAAACGAGCTTGCTGTAATGCCACAGTGAGGGAATGATGACTCCATATAGTGTTATAGAAACAATATAGAATAAGTTATGGCCTAAATTATATAACCACAATTTTAGTAATGATAGATATAAAGGCTGTCATTGAAACAGATAAAATATAGGACAAGGTCACATTATATATGAAAATTTAGACAACATTAGAAATCTTCATAGCCTAATTACCAACAACTGTTTGCCTAAGAGGACTATTAATATGGATTTTATGGCTGACCTCCAGTCATGGACATTATATTTATTTCAGATAAAAGAACAATTTTTAACTCTCTATTCAAAGAATTTATTAGCATAAGCATAGTTATTTTTTTTGAATTTTTATGACTTTAGGACATGAAGTATAAAGTATGTGTGAGTGAAATAAAGAGGCAATTCTTTAAAAATGATACTTCTTAAAATTAAAAAAGTTTAAAATAAGGAAATATGTAAATTAAAAAAAAAAATATATGTTTGAATTCTCTCCTTTCTTCCATCCCCATCCTTTGGGAGAATCTTAGAAAACATTTGATTGAATGTTTTTGTTTGGCTGACCCTATTATCTGATAATTTCAATATCTAGCCTACCTTTTGTTTGTTTTCTACCTCTAGACTACACTAAAAAGCTACACTGAAGTTATTTGTTCACATAGTTTAGCTTGTGGTGGTAGTTAATATCAGAATAAAACATCTGCATAAAAATAAAAAAAAATTCTAGAAAATATGGAAAAGATTTTAGTGCAAAATAAATACAGATTGGAAAATCGACTTCATGTTTGTGTTAGTTTCTCCAACCACAATCTACATGCCTATGGTTAACCACCCAGTACATCTGTTCTTTCAAATTACTAATCCACTGACTGGATTAATGTACCCATTAGGTTGTATCTCACATAGTCTGATCATTTTACCTCTGATCATTCATACATTAAAAGGAACTTTGGTTGGACACCTCATATCTAAACCATAACAATGCTCTTTACTGTTCACCAAGAATATCATACATTTGTTTTTTATACAGAGAAATTTAATTACTGAATACCATCTGGGGAAGGATCTTTTCTTCTGAATATGTTTTACAGAAATACAATTAAACTCTTATTTTACTGAGCTTGTGTTTTTAAGTGTGTTTATATATGTGCACAATACTTTATATAGAGCTCATGATTTACTTCAATACTGAGTGAAGAAAATGAAGAAATTTGCATACTTTCCCAAGACTAGAGTTGTATACATATTGCCCTTGCCAGTGAATATAGTGTCCAAACTATGTGGATTTTATGGCCCAACTCAAATAAGTTGTAATGTTGTTATTTTAATAAGGGAAGATTATTGAAGTATATAGTAAGATTATATTAAAATATATATAAGATTATATTAAAGATTATTGAAGTATATAATAACATGAGAGTTACATACTCACATATAAGTGTTTCATGTACACTTACTTGATGGGGCTATAAACAATGAAATCCTGGGTAGAAGAAAATTTCATTTATAAAGTTTCAGCTCTCAGATTCTCTAAAACGCAAATGGTCTATCATAAGGTTATTTTATAAAGTGATCACCCAAGGAAAAAAAGGTGGATAATTTTTTCATCATCCTAGTTATTACTTATCAAAATAAAGTAGATGGCTACATTAATTTGGTATACTATTGACCCTTTATATCTGCAAATTCTGTGTCCATGGATTCAATTGACTATTGATCAAAAATATTTGAAAACAAAAATTGTGTCTGTACTCAACACACACAGAATGTTTTAAAATTGTCATTATTTCCTAAATAACAGTATAACAACTATTTACACAGAATTTGCATTGCATTGTTTAATATAAGTAATGTAGAGATTATTTACAGTATATTGGAGGATGTGCATAGATAATAAGCAAATGTTATACTGCTTTGTACAAGAAATCTGAGTATTTAAATTTTCATATCCATGGCAGTCCTAGAACCATCCCCTCCCCTTGGATAATAAGGGATAACTCTATTTATAGCTGATATACAAGTTTTATGAAAATAATTTTCATAAAAATGTTAGTTATATAAACATTCATAAAAATAATAGTTTTTCAGTCTTACCCACCTTCTGGGTAACGCTTTTGTAAAGATGAAGAAGACATAATTCAAACTGTAGGGAGTTCTTCATCTAGTAGAGATAAATATGTATAAATGCCATAGCAATCCTCTTTGATGAATACTGTCATAGAGGGATCTAAAGAATACCATACTTTACAAGGCCAGCTGTGCTCAATGTTGCTTAAGGGATGGGAGTATGAGAGTGTATCATGGACAATGAATGCTTAATCTTAATGTATAAAGAAAGCACTGAAGGCCTACCAGGCAATCAAAGGACAGTGGAAAAGGGGTGGATTTTAGCAACAAAATGTTTAAAATATTTCTGTCTATGACTTGACTCAAATGTACTTTGGATAACTATTGTGAAAGTTGGAGTCTGAGATTATATATATCTATATCTATATCTATCTATATATATATATACACACACATATATATATATGTATATATATAATAGTGATATATATTAATATAATTTTATATAATTAATAGATTTTATATAATATATATTAGTGATATATATATTTACCAAGGACCTTATATGCTGTTCAAAAGAGTTGGAATTGTGTCTATTAGATGTTGAGATGTAAACACAATGTTTTAGATATACAATGTTTAGAGGAGAGTCAAGGTTTTTAGCATATACGTGACAGGTCATAACTACATTTTGGCAAAGTCAACAACATCAGCAGTCATTTTGAAGATTTCCTAGAAGGGGTGAAATGTAGGCAAGAAGACAAATTAGGAGACTGTTAACAATCACCCAAGTAATTTAAATCCAATTTCTAGTAGTATAAGTCAATCTTAAAGAGTAAAGTTCAAACTCAAGAGATAAATTTACTAGTCTTGGTGCTCACGGTTCTCTTCAAGTTCTGGCCTCTTAATCTTACTTTCTCATTCTTCTGAGTTTAACTTTTAGACTGAGAAGATGGTGGGCCAGCAACCAGTATAAAGGAGTAGAAAAAGAGCATTTGAGGGAGATGTTGTATATGTAAGATTGAATATACAGGTTAGTTCTTGAAAAAGAGTATGGCAGGTCACAACTGGAGGAAATCGGCATGTGCTACACCATGGTGGCACCAGAAGCAGGAGAGCCACAGAAATTCTGAATTTCATTTTCAAATTGTTTATATTTCTCACTGATCTTTCTGTTAACTTCTCATTTATTCCTTTGATTTTGCCTTCTAAATATTTCTTAAATGTACATTTTTAAGTTTGACTGCCATGTCAATGTTCTTGTTCAGATTCCTAAAACTTCTAGGTTTAACTTTTATAATTACTGATTATAGCAGTTTGTCCTCATTAAAGTATTCTACTCTAATTTTTTGGCCGTCACTGTGATCAGTCTGAAATTAAATGACAATAGCACTACAGCTTTAAAATCTTCTTTTTTGGGCTGAGGTTGTGGCTCAGTGGTAGAGCACTCGCCTAGCATGTGTGAGGCCCTGGGTTCAGGGCCACCTTACTGTTTCATGTTTTCAGCCTCTGTACTTGTTTTCTGACCAACTCCACCCTGTCCCTAAATATCTGGCTCAGATATTATAGCCTTAAAAAAGTATGTCATTTTTTCCACTATCCAAGGGCTACTCTTTTCAAAACCAGCTTATGCAAAGTTCCATCCCAATATTGAATTATCTATCTTTGTCTCCCAACTTTGGCCTCTTATTCTTTGGTGTTACATATTATATTTTTTCCATAACTCCTGCACCAGTCAATGTTTACTAAATTGGTTTCTTGTAGATGATAATATCTACAAGACAGCATGTCCAATGAAGAAGTAGAGTTTGGTGAGGGAAAATAAGAAAAGCAAGCCAGAAATGCAGGAGATGTTACAAAAAACATAACAAAATGAGGGTAGAAATAACTCTCCTATATTCTTCATAAGAGGTAGAATTATAAAACTGATGCATTTTGCAAGTGCATGAAAGACACCGTATAAATAAGTTATTACTCTCACATTTGCGTGCAGAATATCATTAACTATTAACTCTCTTGGGTGTGGAAGTTAGCCTGACCTACCTTGATTCTAAAGATTTCTTCAGCTGAGTTTTTACTTAGTTAAAGGGGAAGTTCATTGCTTAGGCCATGCCATCCAGAGCTGGAATTCTGAGAGGAAACTCTGCTATTTTCCAGCCCCTTCAGCACTGCCCAGAACATTAGCTTCATAGGCTTTATGCCCAATGGAGTAAAGTTATTTTAACAGGGTTAAGGCATGCATCAAAATACACATAAATTGTATTTTGTATGTTTACATATCCACAATGGTATATTTATTTAATAATAATGACTCCAGCATTTTATACTTCCCTGTTGGACAGCAAAGCCACATAATTGAGCTGATGACTGTATTAAGTCAAAGAGATAAATAAAAATAAGCCTTCTTAAAATCAAAAAGAAAAACAACAAATTTATTATTATTTATTAGATGAAAATACCAGCAGGAGTGTTGGTATTTTAATCCAAAGTCTCAATAATTTTATCATAGCAGGCTTTATTTTTTTTGTTAATAAGTTTAAAGAAAGCAAAGGTCATTTGACTAAAAAACATTCCAATAATATTTATAATTTTAGTATTAATAAAGGATATTCTCCAAAAGTGTTGCTAGTAACTATCCTGAAAAATAATACTAAACAATTTAATTGTTTCTGAACAGGACAATCAACCCCATCTTTGAAAACTCATTACATTGAAACATAAATAAAACATAGGCAAAGTGGCTTAGCATTATATATCTCAATGTAATTGTACATAATCTTTCACTAGGTCTCTTATTTAATAATTTACATTGAGGAAAAAGTTCAAATACTTAAAAGTATTTATTGCTGATTATTTTTCTAATAAATATAGAAATAATTGAATTTCTCATAAATAGGCATTAATCCTCATGATTAACTCATCTAACAGAAAACTAGTGCTCATTAAAGCTAATGAAGCAAACTCAGACCTATTGTAAAAAAAGTTGTCTATAACTCATACTGTTAGATGTGGTGATGTCCTGGTTTGGTCCCTTACCTATGCTGTGACCAGCCCCCCACTATGGTCACTTGAAAACATGAGGAAAATGATTACTGCAAAACAAGTCAGAATTTCTTGTCATCTTGCAACCTGTTCCACCTTTCAATAGCATTCATCCACATGTAGCCAGTAAGTGAGCTGATATATTTGCATACATGTACTTACAGATTACCAGGCAGGATAAGAATGACTCTGTGCTTCATCTTTACTATTTATTACCATTTTTTAGTGTTATTCTAGCTAAGTCCATCAAAACCCAGCATTTATGGAGCCTTATGAGGGTAGGAGGCCCAAGTTAATTCATTAGAGAAGTGTAGCTTGCTGAGGACACACCTGCATTCATACCTGGAATTAACAATAACTAGCTTAGAAGACAATAACATTCATCTTCATCTCTACTCTAGCTACTAGCACTGAACTCTGCAGAGTAGACAAGACTTTTAATTACAAGCTTTGCTTCTGGGTATAGGTGATAGCATGGACCCTCTCCATTTCTGTGTAACAATGGATGCCATTTTACTTGACATGTCACGTCACGCTAAAGGTAGTTTTTCAAGTTGAGATGAAATAACATTAAATGGAAATTCAAAAGCATATGAAAGAATGAAAGTCACAGGTAATGATAAATATGTAGAAACATAGAGCATAGTGGTATAATAAGGGCAGGTACATCACATTTACAAAATTTTAAACATTAATGTATATAAATAGTTAATGGTTATACAATATAAATTATGACTTATGACATCAATAACACAAAATATATTTGTATAGCAATAAAGGAATAGAGTTTCTGCATGTGACTGGAGCTGTTTTATCACCTTAAAGTAGACTATTACGATTATAACATGGTTTGTGTAAGCCCTTTGGTAGTCACAAAGAAAATACCTATAGAAGAACTGAAAATTCTTAATTAATGAAAATTAGATCAAAACATGTCTCTACAAAAAAAATCAATAAAGAGCGAAGAAGACTGAAATAGAGAAAAAAGAGCTATAAGAGATACAGAAGACAATAAACAAATGCAATACAAGTCCTTCCTTATCAGTAATTGCCTTAAGGTAAATGGATTAACATTCCCAATCAAAAGACAACTTTTCTGAATGGATTTTTTTAAAGCTCCCAATATACACTGTGTACAAGAAACTGACTTTAGGGTTAAGGACATACATAGGGTAAAAGTAAAAGCACATAAAAAGATATTCCATGAATTTATTAGCTCTATTAGTCTGTGTTCTCCAGAGGGGGAAAAAAATCCAGCACATGTATGTATATGAAAATCTCAATTTAGGAAAGCAGAAAACATGCTTAAGCTTAAATAGTGGAACATGAAGAAAAAGGTGGATTCTGCTTTCTTCTGCCTTTTGTTCTTTTCAAACTTTTAACAGATTGGATGACACCCACTCACATTAGGGAGTGTAATCTATTTTACATAGTCTACTTATTTAAATGTGTGTTTCTAATTTCATCTAGAAACACACAGACATCCCTAGAAATAATGTTTACTATTGGCATTCCATGGGCAAATTGACCTGAAATTAACCATCCTAGTAACCAAAAGAGAGCATGAATAACTATACTATTATCAGAAACAAAAGAATTTATGTCAAATAGTCAAAAGACACAAGGCATTATATAGTGATAAGATGATCAATCCATTAGAAGATATAATAATTATAATATGTAATCACTCAACTTCAGAATACCTAAAATCAAACATCATATTTGTAGATATCAAAGGAGAAATGAACAGCAATAGTAATAGCTGGAAACTTTAATGCCCTATTTTCAATAATGAAGAGGGTATTCGGCCATAAAAACGATAAAGAAGCACTCAGTATGAAAAGTGTTGTAGATCCAATGGGCCTAACCGATATGCACAGAACTATTGCCTAACAGCAGAGCACACTGATTTTTCTTAATTGCACTGAAATATTCTCCTGAACCAATCCAATTTTACATGACAAAGCACATTTGAATGAATTTAAGAAAATCGAAATCATATCAAGTATCTTCTGTCCTTGGTGCAATGAAACTAGAAATAAAAAATAGAAGAAAAACTAGAAAATTCACACATGTGGAATTCTAAATGGCATGCTGCTGAACAATTAGAGATAAAATAAGAAATTAAAAGAGAACTTTAATAATATCTTTAGAAAAATGAAAACTTAAGGCAACATACCAAAACCTTTAAGGTACAGTGAAAGTAGTACTAAGAGGGAAGTTTATAGAAATAAATGCCTACATTTAAAAATTAATAAAGGTCTAAAAGAAAGAACCTAAAAATACACCTCGAAGAACTAAAAAATAAGAATGCCTAAGCTCAAAATTACCAGAAGGAAAGATATAACAAACATTAGAGAAGAAACAAATGAAGTGGAGATTAGAAAAACAATAGGAAAAAATCAATGAAACTAAGAATTGATTTTTTGAAAAGATAAAGTTGATCAACCTTTAGCTAGACTAGAAAAAAGAGAAAAGATCCAATTACATAAAATCAGAAATGAATAGGAACTATTACAACTGATATTTCAGAAATGCAAAGGATTAAGAAAATAAGAAAATAATTTGATTTATATTAGCCTCAAAAAGTACACAATACTTAGATAATGAAAGCTCTACATATTGAAAAGTAAAAAAAAATACAAATAAATGGAAAGCTATATTGTGTTCTCATGGATTGGATTAGAAAATTTTCTATTATTAAAATGACCACACACATATTCAGTTGATTCTTATCAAAATTCCAATAGTGGTTTTTACAGAAATAGAAAAAAACCAAACCAAAAAAACAAATACAAATACAAAAAAAACAAAGGAGTTCAAATAGCCAAAATCATATTGAAAGAAGAAATAAAACTGAAGCACTACACTTAGATTCCAAAATATATTACAAACCTGTGGTATAAAACAAAATAGTATTGTCATAAAGACAGACATATAGATCAAAAACAATATATATATATATATATATATATATATATATATATATATACACACACACACACTAAGAATACTCAATGGGAAAAATATGACATCTTCAACAAATGGTTTTGAAAAACTGAATATCCACATACAAAAGAAATACTACATATACAAAAATTTTAAAATGGATTAAGTATTAAACATAAATATCTGAAATAATGAAATTCATAGGAAAAATATCAGACTAGTTGGGCTACTATAACAAAATATCATACATTAGGTAGCTTATAAACAACAGAAACGTATTTCTCCTAGTTTTGGGGGTCAAGAAGTCCAAAATATTGATGTTGACAAAGTAAGTGTCTGATAAGGGCATTCTCAGTTGTAGATAGGCATCAGCTCCCTGTAGTCCTGCTAGGTGAAAGGTGAAAAATAATATGGTTGACATTTTTCTCTTTATTAATCCAATTACTTTGGTATCATATATCAGAAAGATTTCCAAAACCCTATTGAATTACTTGGATAGCTTTTGTTAAAAAAAAGAAAGAAAGAAAGAAAAGAAAAAAACCCACAATGGTTTCTAATAATCCACATTGCTATATCAATCTATTTCTGGCTTGTTTCTTTAATTTCATTGAACTATGTTTCTTTAAGTCAATATTATACTAATTTGATTATTGAGTATTATGGTAAACATTTAATAGTGTGTATTCTTGTGGACAGCAGTGACTTGGATCATGGTCCTTGACTGCCTCAGAGCTGTGGCTGTGCTCTGCTCTGGGAACTTCTTATGCAAAGGTGCAGGACAAGATTGCCCAGGAGCTATGGTTAAGCCCTGCCTGAGGAAGTTCTGTGCAAAAGTATGGAACAATAACTGTCTTGACCTTGAGCTCAGACACCAGCTGCTGGGATAGACAATTCTGATCATAACAAGATAACCACAATATCTTGCAAGGGCTGCAACCTTCAAGCATGGCTGCTTTGCAGAAATTCAGGACAATGGGCTTCCTACGTGTAGCAGGATGATAACAGGATGCTCCTAGCACTGCAACAGAATAGCTACAAAAATGTTTCTAGTTCTGTCATGTTATAATGCACAAAGAACAATTTCCCTGTAGTTTTAAATCCCTGATCATGAGACCCTGTATAATAAACATGCTGAGCTAGCTCTGGGTCACTGTTTCTCCATCAGAGGTGGTTGTCCTACCTGGTACCAGTTTTCTCTCTATAAATGTTTGCGTGTCTTTCTTAATCCCCCATCACCCCTCTGATTTCTAGGGTTCAGCTGTGCAACTTGTGGCATATTCTTCAGATTTTTTTTTCTAGTTTACCATTTAATTACTTTAGGTCCTTTACATTTTTGTTGGTTTAAAATTAACTTGATAATTACTTTTAAAAATCAATAATATAAAAAGAAGATCAGCATACTAGAGCAAATTGATCAGAGGAGGAAAGAGGGGAGTAATAAGGAAGGTTCTGGGGATTGAGAATGATCAAATTATGTTCTGTGCATATATGAATATAGCATAATAAATACCACTATTACATATAATCATAATTCAGAAATAAATTATTTTTAAAGTACTTAAAAATCTGTCAGCATTTTAATTGGATTTGAGAAGAGTCTAGAGATTAATTAGAGAGGATAAATATTTTAGTCAGTGAGTCTTAAACTCATTAGGTAGTATATAACTCCATTTCTTTAGGCTTATTATTATTGTTGTTATTATAATATATTATCATATCAGAAATGTTATGTAGTATTCCCTGAAATCACCTTGCATATATTTATTAAGTTTATAATTAGGTATGAAATAGATTTAAATGCAATAATGAATTATACATGGTGCATTCCACTTTTTAGTTTGTAGCTTTGTAAAAGTACAGCTAATTTTTATATACATAAATTGTATGTCCCTGTGAATAAGCTTTTTGTTGTTATAACCAAAATATTTGACAAGAACAACTTAGAGAAGAAAAGTTTATTTTGGTTCATAGTTTCAGAGAATTTAGTTCAGTCTTCATAAGAGAGAGAGAGAGGCGCAGAGTGGGGAAATTGGAAGGAGGGACCAGAGACAGTTATATTCCCAGGGTACTACTTCCTCCAGCAATGTCCTACTGCCTACAGTTACCACTCAGGAGTTCATTCAAAGTATTAATCCATCCTGATGTGGTTATATCCCTAACAATTCAATCATTTCCTAAAAGCCCCACTTACAACCACTGTTACTTTGGGAATCATGGTTTAAACACATGAACTTTTGGGGACATTCCAGATCCAAACTACAACAGTCATGCATTATACATTCACTTAAGTAACCAAGTTGTCATAGATTTCTAAAGAACTTCCACAAAACAGTTATATTATGTACTCCTTCAATATTTTAGTTCAGGCTGTTATTTTTTTAAAAAAGCACCACTTAATTCAGATTGTTGTTTTAAAAAAGCACTTACCCGTGGGTGTCTTATAAAGACCAGAAATTTAGTTTGCACAATTCTGGAGAATGTAAGTCTAAGATCAGGATATCAGAATGGTTGGGTTCTGGTCAAGGCCTTCTTCCAGGTTGAAGATAGCCAACTTCTTATTGTATTCTCATGTGGCAAAAAGAGGGCACTAGAGTTAGCTGGAGTCTCTTTTATAGGGGTGCTAATAAAAATCTCCCTAGTAGTATTATCACTTTGGAGTACAAAGGTTAAATTTTGAGGGGGCACTGATATTCAGTGCTTTGCATTCACATAACAAATATTTTTTTAATGTATGGTGAGCACTATAAATGTTACCTAATGGAGTGTTTTGATTTTGTTGCTTTCTGTAACAGTTGTTAAACTTTGCTTTGGCAGGATATCTCTCATCTCTTTAGTGATGTGTGCTTTAGAAATTGTTCATAGTACAATTTTCTGGTTATTACTTTATGGTACTTTTTACAATTCCTATGTATGCGTGGCCTAATGCTCAGCAAACATTAAAAGGAACTGCTATGCATATTTCCAGACAGTTTTCTGCATTAATTTTTTTTTTTAATTTCCAAAGGTGTGTTCAACACCTTCCAGGCCACTCTGAATCCCTAACTCTAGTTATAGTTTGCCACCTAAGTTCTATTTGAGTTATCTATCCCTGTGCCTATACTTTGAGTTGTCCCTACACAAATAGCTGGGGCAAACACAGAGGTTTCTATCTTTTTCACCTTTCTCAGGGATGTTTGTGGCTTAATATTTATAAACAGATTTGTGAAATATTCGATTTTTTTCTGAAAGAAGTTTAATCTGAGTCTTATTATTCCATCATAACTGCTAATGGAAGTCTATATATTTTTAAATGTATCTTTCTACGTCTCACTGCGTAATAATTATCTGTCCCTTTTAATATTCCCTATTCACATTTTGAAACATCACCATGAGAATGAATTATTTTTTCTTAAATCATAATAAAGATAGCCTAATAAGTGATGTTTACATGGGTATTTTTCTGGCATTAAATGATACAGTAAATGGACATTCTCATGGACACTAAAGAATGCATGTTGATTATCCATGGAAAAAAGTAGGTTTGCAAGTCCATGATCCTATCTGATTTTTATCATGTGTACCCAGTTGCCACTAGATTGGTTTCTGACCAATTTTATTTCTATAAAATATTATACTTCTGTTTCTGGATTGAAATTAGATGAGGTCATAGTACTTTATATTTCTATTGAACTATACAAATTGAATGTATAAGTTTAGGGACTAATTTATTTCCTTGTTACATATTGTTTTAGTTGTCTTCATTTGCGATATTAAATTTTCACAAAATTTCTATATATAATAATGACACCATTGTAAAATGGAGACTTAAGCATTTTTGTTTTTCAATGCTGGGGATTGAACCCAGGGCCTTGTGCATGTGAAGCAAGAACTCTGCCAACTGAGCTATATCCACAGTCCTGAGATTTAAGCGCTTAAGTTAAAGGATTTTCTCAAGTTTTCATAAGTAGTTGAGCTAAGATTTCTCAAAGGATTCTAAATTCTAAGTTTGGACCTGCAATAGTACAAAAAATGCCTTTATGTCAAAAAGAAGTAATTTAAAACTCTTCCTCTGCCACTCATTAGACATATGACGATCATCAACAAAATACTGTATTTAAGTCAATTTCCTCATTGCAAAAGAAAAGAAAAAAAAGGCAATAAATTACAACCTTGAAGCATTATTTTAGGAATTGAAGAAAATAACATTAAAATACTTACATGTTCCTGGCACATGTAGGCATTTGATAAACAACATTGGATTGGACATCTTCCATCTGTTTTCCAAGTTCTACTCTCTATTCTTCTCCAACTATCTGAAGCCTGATGTGCATTATTACAATGCAGGGAAATAAAAAATCAATGCTTGAATTAGGCTAATACTATGAGCCTTAAAGAGATCAGAGGAGTACAGAAAAGTGACTCAGGAAAGTGTTTCAGGTTATTTATTTCATTCCCTTATTTCTTTTTTCCAGAGCTATCATGTTCCCTTAAAAAGCAGCATGTTATGAAAACTATAATACACTTGTTTTAGAAATCTCTAAAGACTTCTAGATGCTCTGAGTTCTTGCACAATTCCTATTGGTTTCCATTCACATTAGTTATTCATATTTAAGTAGATCTCTGTGAATGAAGCTCTTTGAAAGTATTCCAATTTAAGAGTTTTACTTCTGATTTAGTTGCTAACTGACATATTTTTCAGTTGTTCCTATTTGCATGATATTGCATTTTTAAAATTTTTCAAAGTTTTGGATAACTTTAGGTTATGATAATTAGTTTAATGTTAGATAATTTGTGTAAGTGCACAATGCATAAATAACACATTTATATGTATGCATACATATACCTATATGTATCTATATTACCCATATATAATCAGAATTTATATTTATTGATATCTAGAAAGAGAAAGGGAAAAGATACCTAAGAGCATGTCCTAAAATTTTTTTTTAGTAAAATTGTTTATTGTGGTAGTAAATTTGGGAAATTACGCATAGTTTTTAAAATATTGTTGTTGTTGTTCTTAAGCATTTAGAAAAAGAAATATATACAAAAGTGTATATTATTCTTCTATCCTTATTTCAATATAAAATCATCTAAAAGACTGATAATATTTTTAAAAATCAGCTTTAATGTCATTGGCTAACACTAGAATAATACAAAAGTAGTTGTACATTTTTATTTTTATCTGTTATTATAAACAATTATCAGTTCACAATTTATCATTGAAGTTTCCTGGACATCTCTATGATGAAGGATGCATTAGAAACTAATCCCTTGTTTTCATTTATTTGAGGAACAACTTCATTGCTGGCTCTATTTAAAAATCTGCTGTCATTTGTGGGAGATGAGTGCCCTCTTCTGGTTTCATGATAAAACTGTTGCTCACATAATGCTACCTGTAAGTGAGTCATTTACCTGTTATATTCTAATTAGTTTCCTTTTGCAGTCAGAGGGATTTAAAGAAATGATGTGCACTTTGTTCTGTTGAATCCTTTGTCACAGTAATATGTGTACTCATTTATTCTAAGCAATTTCTACTTGTTCTTAATCTTGATGATCTTTCCTTAAGCATAGGATGAAGGATTGCCTCTAAGATTTCTATTACTTGGGATAGGAAAATACATTCATATATTAGGGTCTGAACAAGAACATAATATTTTATTTCCACTAGTTTAAAAGACAAAAGAAAAGAAAGAAGGAAGGATGACAAAAGAGTGAAGGTTGCTAAATTTAACAGCTCATGTCAATTTTGTATTTGGATAATACAATAGAAGGATACAAAATGACTTCTCCTCACTTTATAGACACACAAACACACAGCACACACATACAACAAAGAAACAAAATATATAGTCTCGGAGGCAATCATTTTTAAGAAAATAAGGACACCTTTTCACTTGTCTTATTGTTTTCAGATTAGTTACAAATTCTTCAATGTTTTGCAGTTGATTAATAGTCACAAATCACAACCAGTTTTGACATGATGAGAATATGCTGTCAAAACTTTGCCAAGCAGGAGTCAAGAATTGTAACTTAAAAGAAAACTATACTTCTAACACATGCATTCCACATAGAAGGTTTATTTTATCTTACTGTATAACCAGTAGGTTAAACCAGAATTTTTGTGCTCTGATCTGAGAACCTAGAATTCAGATTCTTTAATCAATGATCTCTGTGTCTATACAGTTATCTTTACAATTCATCACAGATATTATTGGACAAAAGTGTGTGATTTCTTTTGTTTTAATTTTTATTTGTTTTAATTAGTTATACATGACAGTAGAATGCATTTATGCACTTTGATATACATAAATGGGGTATACTTTCTAATTTTTCTGATTGTATATGTAGAATCACATCAATCATGCAGTTATATATGTATGTAAGGTAATAATGTCTGTTTCATTCTACTATCCTTCCCATCCCCATATCCCCTCCCCTCCCTTCTTGCTTAACAGAATTGTCACCCAAAACCATCAAAGGCATCAGAGGGCTATTCATTTCCACTTTTCCTTTTGTTCATATGTTCATATAATATTATAATACTAATGTTAGCCGAACTTAAAAAGACAATGAAATGAGGAAATTCTTTGCCATAAAATTTTACATAATATAAGAAAAATCCATTTTAATTGAAAATTAAAAAAACTTCAATTTCCTTATTTTTTTTCTTTAACAATATTCTCAGATGTTTGGTTAGATCTAAAATTGATGGAATTATTAAATATTGATTGATTGATTCATTCATTCATGTTTAGAAATGGACCCCAAAAAGGACTTTGTATAAAACAAAACCGGAATTAATTTGCTTTAGTTACTCTACAAACCTAGATTATACATGGCATTGTTTTCTTCATTTTGTTTAGTAGAAAAGGACTGCTAAATGTAACTCCATATGAAGTGAAAATTCAACTGACTCTTAATAATTTAAGATACAAAGTGCTGAATTACATAGCCTTTAATAAAAATTGGCCACACAAATTAGGAATAAAAGCAGCAATAGATGGCACTAGAAGATCATAAGTCTCAGAGGAAATTCTGCGGTTCTTGTTTTCTTGTCCAATTCCCATAATACTTTCAACAGGGCTACAGACGGGAATGAAGGGGGGCTATATAGAAGGAATCACAGCTACAGAGCAGATACTAATTCCTCTGCCTATTTTTCCTGGAAAGCATCCTGGAATCTTTTGGGGGAAAAGCAAATGGCCAATTTACTGCAGAGACTGTGCTCAAGGCACATTAACCATCCCATTTACTTTTAATCAAAAATAGATAAAAAGGAATTACACACTGACATTTATCGGGGGGTGGGTGTTGTTCCATTTGCTGTTCCCGGTAATTGAGGTCTTGCTACCCAAAGACAGTTCAATGAATGTATTTGTTATAAAGACAATTGTTACTGTTTTTTTTTTTTTTTTCCCATAGGCAGATACCCTAGAGTTACACATTTTTTTTTCTCTATTTATTCCTAACAAAATAGACACAAAGACATAAAAGTATTTTTTTTCCCTTTCATTAAACCTGAAATGGTGTGTATTCTATACCAACAGATTTATTTATTTTTCACTTTGTGGCTCCTCCAAGACTGAGCCCTGCCTGTACCATGCTGGCCTTGTCCCAGCTTGAGGAACTCTGTAGCCATGACTCATCTTTTTCAGTGGCAGATTTGAAGCATGTTCCAGATCTGCTTTTCCCACAGCTGTCCTAATCCTCTTTCATATGACCATGAAGACAGCTTCTAAATCCAGCAGAAGAGGTTTCTGAACACTATTTTCAAGCTATAAAAAAATATTTCCAGATCCAGAAGTAGGAAATAATAGGTGGATATTTGGAGAAAATCAGTGGTTATCTTTTTTTTTCTTCCCGGCTAACTATCAAGAATGATCTTAGGAGATGTCTCAGCATTCTGTAAAAATGTTTCCAAACATTTGTTATCATTCCAATGCTGTTTTCTCCAGGGGAAAAATTATTTAAAAATCTTTAGTTTCTGAGGATAAATTTCTATTGAATCCTAAATCATAAAATATTTGTAAATGTTTAATGGCACATAGAAATGGTGTAGAATAGTTAGGCTTCATTCTCACTAATGGAGTTAATTTTTTTCTCTTATTTTATTGATTTTTTTTCTTTATCAGTGGCCAAGAATAGAACTGGCAATCTAAACGTAAAATTTAGTCAGACATGTGATGGTAAGGAATTTCTACTACTAGGAATCATCAAGGGTCTCTCCAAAAATCATGTAGATGGACTGGAAGTATCTTTCTCTCTCTTTATTTTTTCTTCCCTTCTGCCTCCCTCCCTTCATGTCATCTTCTCTCTTTTATTTTCCTTCTTTCCCCCTTTCTCATATACATTCTATAAGTATTTTTGAATTCTTATTCTAAAATTTTTTCCCCATACATTGTTTCTTCTAAATTCCCTAAATAATTCTAACTACCCTTTGATTCTTAGCAAAGAAAGGTGGTATTCAGATAATGCATAAAGACAAGAGTTCCGTTTATGAGAGAAAGCAAGGAAATGAAAATGTTTTCTACCTATTTTCTAAGTTTTTCAGTTTAACACCAAATGTTTAAAGAGAGTATTATATAAAACATCACAACTGAGATGGATACATCCTCCCTAGCCCATAGAATGGAGTTAATTATGAATCAGTTAAGAAGCTGAGTGGAACTGAAAAACTTGAAAAAGCCAACATTCTATACCAATTTGTGTATTCTGTCTGGACTTTCATTGGGCATGACTTTGTCTGCAGAGGGATATAGGGTCTAGATATTCTGTTCATAATTTTTCAGGTATAATGACTTTGGAGGTTAATGTCTGAAAGCTTAGGTTTTCATGTAACAGTATTATGTGGAGGAAAGACTAGGTCAGGTTTTAACTCCTAACTGTAGGGCAAAGTGAGCTGTCCAAAAGTGATGCAGAGATATTGGACTACTCCTTGAGGAATGGAGAAAGGAGGATACAATAATCCCTTTCCTCATCTATAATAACATTCTGACATTTTCACTCTCATGTTACTCCAAGAAAATAATTTATTTTATAGCAGTAGCCAGAGGTTTTTATTATTACTTAGTGAATCCTGAAGACAACCTCTTCTTCTATTCACCTCTATCACAGTCTCACATGAAAAAGACCTAAAGTGATAGAGAAAATAATTTGTTTCCCAATCTTGATCCACCTCTTAAAAGAATTAAGATGGTTCTTTACAAGAGGTACAGACTCAGATTCAGAAGATTCAAAGAAAATTATAATAAAAATCTATTCCAGGACAGATTTAGTGGTGCATATCAGTATTAAGATAATTATACCAGTAATAATCAAGGTATTTTATCCCTTTTTTACAATTTTTTTTTTCTGGGCCAAGGCCCATCCAGTGTCCCAAATCTTACTCATTACACTGTACATATTAGAGACAAGAATAACTATGGACACCTTCCTATCATTGAGAAGATTTATCTTATTTATCAAGAAAAGGTGTCTCAAGCCTCAATTCTAATTCTGCCCTCTCTACTTATGAAACATACATTCTTCACCATAGTCATTCAAAAATATTAACAAAACCAAAAATATTTCCCTAGTTCTGGTTATGAAGGCCTACAATGGAAAGGAAGTGGCATATTGGAATATTGGAATTGGAGAGAAGAGCAGCAGCTAGATGTCATAATTTACAGGTGCAAACATGAAACTGATTTAGGCAAGAATGGTTTGAGATGTAGGTAGTTTAGAGGGCAAGAGATAGATCTGCATGTTTAGGAGTTTTGCATTTATTCAAAGACTGATGATAATGCACAAAGGCATTTTACTAATGATAAGATAAGAATGATAAGACTGAGTTTTAAATATTTTTTATTGGAGTATGGAGTGGCAATTGATGGGAGACATAGTAATTTCATAGAAACCAGTGAGGAGGATATTGCAAAAATCCAAGTACAAAGTATCTGCATTTGGACTATGTTGGTAGTTTCAAAGATTTAAACAGCAAAGTTATTTTAAAAATGAAATTGACAAGACATTGAGAAGTGAAGAAAATTGTGGCATGGTACATGTTAAATGTTGAGATAAATTTATTATCTTAGATAAAAATGAATGATCTACTGGATCTCTAGCCCCATACATTATCAGAGAAGACTGAACTAGTAACAAATTTTAGAGACAATTACATACTGGGGGTAATTAAAGTCATTAGCATTTATGAGAATATTGACTAGGAGAATTATGTTCCAGGTCACGTGGTAAGGGAGGGGAAATAGAAATTTTGGTATACAACTCATCACAAGAGTTTAATAAAGCAAAAGCAACAGGTGAACATTTCAACATAGAGTAGAACTTGAGGCAGATGACAACAGAACATGATTTAATGTAGTCATCTTTCGGCAAATATATACTAAAAGATCCTGTGTAAGTGAATTGAAAGAGGTATGTCACTAAACGGCTGTAACTTTAGAAGCCCAGGACAAGTATGGCATTTATTTAACCTAGATATGCATTTCACTACAAAGGAGGCATTCTCTCTGCTTTCTGTGGAGACTGCAGAATCATCAACTAAATCTCAGAGCACTAAATGTTAAATTAAATCTCTCTTTGCATTAAATGTTAAAATTATATTTTGGATATACGAACACCTTTAGTAAATGGAGAATTTCTGAGGACTTCTCAGAATATTCTGCCTCAACATCAAGGCAAGAATAAAAAACGTCTTTTGGGTTGTATAAGCAATCATGGGCAAATTATCCAAGTCTTTTTTTTTTTTTTTAATTTCCTGTTGCCAGCTACCGAACTTAAATCAAGCCAGCTAACAAAAATGTGGAGTATATTGGTTTATAGAACTTTATGGCTCTCTGATACATGACATGATTGAACCCTAAGTCTCGAATATTTTCAGTATCTCTTTCTGATCTTAGATTTATATGTCTGATTATTTGATTCTTCAGATAAAATAAAAGAAGTAAATTGTCATAATATCTCTCTGAGAGCAATCTCAGGAGTGCCTCTGAGTGATCTTGTTTAGAGAATGTGTCCATTGTCTACCAATATGATGGCTAGGGTATATATTGCTGGGCAGCCTGAGTCAGATATATATATATATATGTATATATATATATATATATATATATATATATATATATATATATACCCTTCAACTAGTGAAACAGTGTAGCTCCATTTTATTAATGATAAGAACTGAAAAGAGGAACTCTGTTATTAGAACAGGGAGAAAGGTTTTCTAGATACATAGAAAATCATGTCTAACAAACTGGGTTCCTTACCATAATTTACAAAAACCCTAAATAAACTCATCTTCCAATACTCTGCATAATTTTCCACTATTCTTCTCTTCTAGTCTGCTCTAAACTTCTTGAAACAGTTTCAGCGTGTGATTACATTGATCAGAAAGTTCTTTTCATATTTCTCATGGTTAAATTTCTCTCATACTTCAATTCTTGCCATCTTTAATAATTATAAAGAAAAATACAAACTTTTATCTTAATCTTTAAGGATTAACACAATGTCAAGTTATTTATTAGTTTTATTGCATAATGCCTGTCTTCCTTCTTTAACATGATTAGTTCATGAAAGCAACAGCTGTCTAACTCAATTCCGTATCTACTGCCTATATCAGTTAATAAATATTCATTAAATTAATAAACAAAACTGATTCTTTGAACACATTTAATTTTCTTTTCTTCAGAACCCCTAGTCTCACTCTTAAAATTCTGAGACAAATGGCTCAACTCTTCATTGTATTTTGCTCAGATTCCGATTTTCATTCCTAATACTGGAGCCAATCCACATAAAGACCTATTATAAACACCCTTAAAAGGTAGAGAAAAGCACAGGATTTGTTTTCCTTCTGTATGGAGCAAAGACCAGCATTTTTTACCCACCCTATATAATGAAAATAATATCTGTGTTTGGGACAAAAATTGGGCAGATTTTCTTGTTCCTTGTTATAGATGCTTGAGGTTTTGTAAATTTGGAACTTCTCAGCTGACACAAATCTGTGGAGTACATGAGATCCACCTGACCAGCTTTATATCACTCCTTTGGGAACTGGTGTCAAGGTAGGAGGGGTACAGTCCTGAAACTTGTGCTTCTTGCAGTTTCATGAGTAATAAGTCCTTTGTCTTTGAACCAGTAGTCATGTCTTCTGCCAGCACCCATGAAACCGTCGCAGGCTTATTTCTTAGTTAACAAGTAGAATAGAATTTCAAATTCATCATAGTTCTTGACCCTAGTGTGAATTATTGACCAGTCTAACAAAGTGTTGATGGCCTTCAATAGAATTATGGTCACTAAATGGGTCACTGATTTTTCCTGTATTCCCCTTTCTGTATTTTCTGATATTCTTGTCTCATTCAAATGTATGCATGACCATCTGCTTCCCCACCAGGAAATGAGCTCTGTAATCTCTGCTCTTAATTCAGAAAATGACTTACCCATGTTTTATCATTGTATGGGGATTCAGACCCAAGAAACAAGGTTGAGGACTCAATAGGTGAAAGAAGATGCAAGACGTAGTTAAGATAGCAGATGTGCTCAGAGGTGGTAACAGCCTCCAGCTTCAGCTTTAGCCCCCAGCCAGTTCCATTTTAGCTTCTTAACAGACCCCATATTTTCCCATAGGCCCTGTTTTTATATGTAGGCCAAACAAAGAAGGCACACTGCAAACAGGTTACATAAGGGGCCCATACTCACAAGTTAATATTTATGACCTTGAGTGTGTATGCTAAGTCAGAATATTTGGGGCCTTGACTAACCATAACATAGCCAGTTCCCAGCCCTGGCCTCTACACTAAAAATATAGCATAGCCTGCTGGAAGTCTTGGTGAGAGAGCTTGACTATAGCCATTTTAGGCCTGCCCCAACATTTGTCTCTGCTTAAGTAAGTATTCATGGCATATGTTTATATTTTTAATGCAGTATTGATTATTCTTTTGTTTAGATGATCTATACTATGAACACTAAAATGGCAGATTATTAAACCTATCTTTAGATATATTTTTTTCTGCTGTTTTGAGTAGTTAAAATAGATTACCTTTGGCATCTGTTAAACTTTCCTCCAAGAAATATCATTTTGAATTCTTATAGACTAGCCACTTAAGACCTAATATTGTATGGATTATGGTTGCATTGATTTATTGTCCCTTTCTTACATTTGGTCAACCGTCAGACATTCTTTCACAGTGTTTATTATTGTTGTTTTCATTGTTAAATGTTATTTTTATGTTGTTATTTTTCTATTTGCAAATTGCTCTGTCATACTAAAGTCATATTTGAAATTTTGTATCCTCCATCTATGCTTTCTTGTAATTTTGAATCCTTCATCTAATCTAATCAATGTCTAAATAGATAAACTGAGTTTAAGAAAAAGGCATTATTGGTTTGGGGTTGTGGTTGAGAGGTAAAGCACTCGCCTAGCATGTGTGAGGCCCTGGGTTCGATCCTCAGCACCACATAAAAATAAATAAATAAAATAAAGGTATTGTGTTCAACTACAAATGAAAAATAATAAAATAAAAGGCATTGTTGGGAGTGCGGGTGGTGGAGACAGCAGTAGGCTCCAGGTATTGAAATTCATGTCTTCTTAAAATTGTGATCACATACTGCTTATCAGCTCTGCAAATATCAAAAATTACCATTGTTTAAGATAATTCAACCATTGCTCATAATAAATATAAAAAAGATTTTATGGTCACTTTCTTCTGTTTTATTTTTCTGTTAAAGGAGATACAGGTTTTATCCCCCACAATGCTTATGATGTCTATAAATTAATCAGGTATTCCAATTAACAATAATTAAACTATGGCATCTCTGCTACACAGTTAATTCTGAAATGTATCTATTCAAATCAACTTCTGTGGTAACTACTTCCTACACTCTGGAATGAGAGCCAATCTTCAAAATCAATTTGATCACAACGAAGTTAGGATAATGTATTGTTAAGACAGAAGAAATAACTGACCATGTCCATCTGAATGGATAAATCAATTCAAAAGTACAGCAATTTGATTTAATTTGACAATAACTATAAGTGAAGTTAGAAAATCATTTTAAAAATTGTTAATCAGATAAATAATCTGTTGTTTATAACATAAATTCTAGTAACCCCACACACCTGATTTATTCTAATCAACCACACTTCTCAATAGGCAGGATAGCCATAAAACAAACAAGAAATTGGTTCCTTCACTTGGTAAGTTTCTCCAACTAAGGTTTTTAGCCTGGTATATTAAGGTACAAATTATATAAAGTAAAATTTACTCTATTTACTATATAATTATTTAATTTTCACAAGAGATAGTATTATTTAGCAATTACTGCAATCAAGATAGGGAACATTACCTCAAAGAATTCTATGCCTTTTCACTGATAATGTCTTGTGCTGCAGTCTGGCTGGGCACAATCAGGAGCCACTTGTCAAAAGAAACTAACTTTATTTTTAGAACCACACACGCCAAACAAAACAGCCTCTCAGGAAAAACCCTCAGAGCCCCAACTGCCACCACCGGCTTTTTACAAGCCTCTCTCTCCAACACAAGCCTCTCTCCACCTCCCCCAATCCTCCTGCTCTTGAGGCCGATTGGCTGGGTCACGTGGGCGGAGCCAAAAAAGTCCCCCAATGAGCAGCTCCGTGGTCTGAAAGGGCAGGGAAACAGCCCAATGAGCATCACTGCAGAGGAGCCAATCAGCTAGATGTTGCTGGGGCCGCTGTGAGCCAATCATCAGCCGGCAGCTGGAAGTTTGCTGGCAGCTGGAAGTTTGCTGGGGCCCCTTTCCGCTGTGGCTCTCAACATCTCCCCCTCTCTGTTTAAACAACAAGCATGTGGCTTAGGGACCGTGCCTGCCTTACATTGTCCAATACTACATATGGTCCTTACCCCTTAGGTTGGTACCATTGCAATTGGATCTTACCTGTCACTGACTACAGGTCCAGTATACAGCCACACCTGTGGAGAGGTCTTTGTACCAGCGGGGGGGGGGGGGGGGGGTTTTTTGCCTCACCTCTATTGGCCCCCAAATTTTAGCTGGATGATCATGATAAGCAGAAGGGAGGAAGATACACCAAGCTAATTGACGGCTCCTTTTGGAAAAATTGTACCACCGATGACATCATCAGCAAAAATACCCCAACACTACCACAAGTTGATGCACCAACAGATAGTTCACAATACATACAGGTGAGTTCACAATGTGTCCAGGCAAGTTCTGCAAGCAGTTCAGGGATGGCTATTGCAGAAGCTGTAGATTGGTTTTATCTTTGACTTCACCAGCACTGGGATGAAGACAGGAATTCTGGCAATAATGGCTAAAGAAAAAATTATGTAACATTCCAGAAGGCACTAAAAACAAACAATTTTCTTAACAATTTACATTATCTTTAAGAGAATTATTAAATATAATGAAAAGGAAAGGTGAAAGTAAACAAACAGATCTGTTAACCTCCTTTTTTGTTCACATATTAAAACAATCCTCAACAGCTGTTTACCCAATTTAAATTAAACCATTTAAATCACGTGAATATAAAAAAAAAATTGGATCCATTTTTTCATGAGCGCTCATCATATATGATATATGGACATACATACATTCAAACATATAACACAAAACACAAGTGTGCACACATAATATAATACATACAACACATAACCTAATAGTAAAGGCCTTATAACTTTTACAGGTGAAATCTCCATTGCAATGTTTAAAAACTCTATAGTCAAAAAATAGAACTGATCAGAAAAACATTAACCTAGGTCTGTATGAGCTTAAAAAAACAATTTTTTTTTTTTTTGCCACCACTGGAATACCGGTGGTGGCAAAATTTTGTAAGCAATGAGCTATAACATCTTTAGTTTTTTCTCCGGCATGAAGGGAGCCCATCAAAAATCCAGAAGAAGTATCAACTGTAACATGCAAATATTTTAATTTTCCAAATTCTGGCAAGTGTGTGACGTCCATCTGCCAAATATGGTTAGGTATCAATCCTCTAGGATTGACTCCAAGATTAACTTGTGGTAAAAAGGTCACACAATTTTGACATTGTTTTATTATTTGTCTAGCTTGTTCCTTAGTTATTTTTAAAACGCTTTTGTAAAGTATTAGCATTGACATGGAACCTTTTATGAAAATTTATAGCTTCTTCTAGTGTAGAGAAAATATGTATGTCATGTGCAGTTTTATCTGCTAAATCATTGCCCGAACTAAGGGCTCCAGGCAATCCTGTATATGCCCTGATATGTCCTATAAAGAATGGATCTTTTCTGTCCCAGATTAGACTTTGTATAGTGGAAAGCAAAGAGAAAACAGTAGAGGAAGGGGAAATCGTACCAGCATCTTCAAGGGATACTATAGCGTTAACTATATACTGACTATCGGAAAATAAATTAAATACAGAATCTTTAAACATCACAAAAGCTTGTAATACTGCATTAAGCTCTACCTTTTGAGCTGATTGTTTGGGTACTAAAAATGTAAAAGTTTGATCAGGTGTAACTATTGCTGCTGTACCATTATTTGACCCATCAGTGAATATATTTGGAGCATTCATGATAGGTGTTTTTCTTGTCATTTTTGGAAAAATTACAGGATGCAATGACCAAAAAGACAATAAAGGATTAGATAGTAAGTGGTTATCAAATGAAACATTAGATTTGCACATGATTATTGCCCAAGTATTTAACTCATTAGCTAACTCATCAATTTGATTCATAGTATATGGAGTAATAATTTTATTGGGAGAAATTCCAAACACTCCCTTTGCTGCTTTTATTCCTTTGAGTATTAATTGTCCTACAGCCTCAGGATACCTAGTAAGAATAGTGTTAGGAGAATAAGATAAATGTATCCATAATAATGGACCTTCTTGCCAAAATACTCCTGTAGGAATATTTTTTGTTGGTAGTACAATAAATAATAAAGGCAAACTTATATCAATTCTATCCAAATGCATATTTTCCATATATGTTTCAATGATTTTTAATGCCTTTCTTGCTTCAGGCATTAACATTTGGGGTGAATTTGGAACTGATGGACCTTTTAGGATATCAAATAAAGGTCCCAACTTCCTGTTGGTATACCTAAATAAGGCCTTATCCAATTTATGTCTCCTAATAACTTTTGAAAGTCATTAAGTGATTTGAGTTGATCTACTCATATTTGAATTTTTGGTGGACGGACCATGGTTGAGGATAATAGAACTCCTAAATAATTAATTGGAAAATTTAATTGTACTTTATCTATTGCTATCTCTAGATTATAATTTTTTAATAAGTTTGTAAGAGTGGCATAACATTCTAGCAATGTGTTTTTATCTTTGTGTGCTAATAATACATCATCCATATAGTGAAATATTTGTAGTTCAGGATTTTGATTTCTAAGTGGCTGGATTACTTTGTTAACATAAATTTGACACATAGTTGGGCTGTTAGCCATCCCTTGAGGGAGTACTTTCCATTCATATCTCTGATCAGGACCTTCATGATTCAGTGCAGGGATAGTAAATGCAAAACGTGGACTATCCTCAGGATGAATTGGAATTGAAAAAAAACAATCTTTAATATCTATAACTAAAACATACCAGGTTTTTGGCAAAGCGGACAATTGAGGAATCCCTGATTGAGCAGGTCCCATAATAACCATCTCATTATTAATGGCTCTTAAATCTTGCAATAATCTCCATTTACCAGATTTCTTTTTGATGACAAAAGTGGGAGTATTATGGGGAGATACAGAAGGTTGTATATGTCCTTCCGCTAATTGTTGTTTGACCAGGTCATGGGCTACTTGTATCTTTTCTTTAGTCAGGGGCCACTGAGGAACCAATACTGGTCTTTCTGATTTCCAAGTAATTTTTATTGTCTCAGTGGCCCTTTCTGAAAATCCAACCCATGTCTGTCTGTTCCTTGATCTATTTGTATTGGTGCTGCTATACCTTGTTCTTGTTTTTCTAATCTTTTTCCTTTCCTAAAACCTTGTCTAGTCATAATAGTGGGTGCATTTTGGTTGATGTTATTTGTTAATGTCAAACCTAATTGATCTAGGACATCTCGTCCCCATAAATTTACGGGAAGATGATCCAATACATATGGCTGTATAGTTCCTTCACATCCTTCAGGATCCTTCCAATCTAATACCATTGCACTTCTATGGGGATTAGTCGCCACTCCTAGGCCTCGAAGCGTTTGAATGGCTAGTTGTAATGGCCAATGTTTTGGCCATTCTTGAGGAGAGATGATGCTAAGGTCTGCACCTGTATCCAGTAGCCCATTAAATTCATGTCCTTGAATATTTAGTTTTAGCATGGGGCGAGAATCTAAATTTAAAGAAAGCACAGCCCAATCTACACCTGTGGAGCCTAATCCCTTGAAACCTCTTTCTACAGTACGACTGGAAAATTTATTATGTAGGCTGGGTATTATTAGTAACTGTGCTATTCTATCTCCTGGTGAAATTACTGATATACCCTTTGGAGAACTGGCTGTAATTTTTATTTCACCTTCATAATCGGGATCAATTACCCCAGGACTTATCATAAGTCCTTTTAGAGTAGAAGAGCTGCGTCCCAATAATAAGCCTACTGTTCCTTTGGGAAGAGGTCCTTTCACCCCTGTGGGAATGATTTGAACTCCCATCTCTGGAGTTAGTACTGCTCTGGCGGAGGCGCAGATGTCCAACCCTACGCTCTCTCTGGTTTGTCTGATGAGGGATCTGATGGACAATGTGTCCTGGGCACTACCCTGATGGGGTTGCTGGGTTCCTCCAAGTGCTCCGTATATTTGTGGTTTTGGGCCCCGGAGCATTGGGCCCCCCTGTCCATTTTTTGGCAACGGAGCCTGATGCCTTTCTCCACGATATCATGGATAAACACCTGGTCCTTGTTCGTTTTTTGATAATGGAGTACCCTCTATGGTGGTTTGAGAACGGCATTCATTAGCCCAATGTCTCCCTCTACGGCATCGTGGGCAAATACCTGGTATTCTACTCCTTTGGTACCTAGTTTTGTTAAACCCTCCTCCAATGGGGCAATTCCTTTTAAAATGTCCTGTTTGTTCACAATTGTAGCATGTTCTTGGCCTGGCATCTAAAGCCTGTTTTACTGCAGCTGCCACAATTTGCCCTTGTTCATTAATGTCTCTGGCATCTAAAGCCTGTTTTACTGCAGCTGCCACGACTTGCTCTTGTTCATTAATGTCTCTACATAATTTAATATATGTGTTTAAATCTTCATGTTTCCATGGTCTAATGATATCTCTGCACCAACGATTCGCTTGCTCATAAGCCATAGTATTCCCCAAAACTCTGGTAGCTGTTTGAATAAGCCTATCTACAAATTCAGCATAAGGTTCATTAGCTCCTTGTATTACCTTAGATAATTGACCTTGTAAACCTCCATGTCCTTGTAAAGTCTTCCATGCCTTAATTGCATCTGCAGCAATTTGTGCGTATACGCCAGGATCATATGCAATTTGTTGCTGCTGATCCTCATAAGGTCCCTTTCCTAACAACATATCTAGATTTCTCTGAGGATAACCAGCTGCTGCATTTCGCCTAGCCGTCTCCTTGCAAAATTCCTCATTGGCAACCTTCCATAACAGGTATTGTCCTCCATTTAGCACAGCTTTACACATATTAGCCCAATCTGCTGGCGTCATGTTCAAGTTGTTAATGGATTCGACCAAGCTTACAGTGAAGGGTGCTTGAGGACCATAGGTTGTCTCAGCCTCTTTTAGCTGCTTCACTGTTTTGAAATTTAAAACATGGTAAATTCGCTGCCCTCTGCCTCAAATACAGGGCATGTTAATATTTGAGATCTTGTCTCAGGATCCCAACTATCAACTGCGGGGGTTGGGGGCCTCCCAGCATATGGGGGTGGCCTTGTTAGTTGGACACTTACGTCCCCTGGTGATAGAAAGGTGTTAGTAGCAGTCTCCTGTAGAGGTGGTGCTGTTGGTTGGACACTTACACCCTCTGGTGATAGAAAGGTGTTAGTAGCAGTCTCCTGTTGTAACTTTCCCCCTGATGGCTTTTTCTGTTTTACAATTTCTTTCTCTGTCTGACTAGCTTGAGAGGCCTTCTCTTTTACTTCAATTTTTTCCTCTGTCTGACTAGTTCGAGAGACCTTCTCTTTTACTTGAATCTTTTCCTCTGTCTGACTAACTTGAGAGACCTTCTCTTTTACTTGAATCATTTCCTCTGTCTGACTAACTTGAGAGACCTTCTCTTTTACTTGAATCAATATGTCTTCTCCTTCCTCTACCATTGTCTGAACTGAAGGCTTTGGACTAAGCAAACAAGATACGAACGTCCACAATGGCAATGTGCCAACTGGCAGAGTCCCTGGGCTTTCCTTTTCTATTCTTTTTAAATCTTCACCATGATGGTTCCATTGTGATATATTTAACAACTCCTCCTTAAAAAGCCATGGGCTACATTTTTGTATTGTATCAACGTATGCCCTGACTGCTCTTGATTTTACTGGGATGCCTCCTTCCTCTAACAATTTACTTAACACTCTTTCGGTTTGTTTTTTACTAATTTCTGATCCCATATTTCTACTATAATACAACCCAACAAGATAACACCAAACAAAACCGAGATAGAATGAAATAAAAATGGAACAACAAAAAATCATTATAACCTTTCTCCCTATCTGTTCCTCAGATGCACATAGTTTTTCCTCAGATGTGAGCGGTTTTTCTTCCGTCTCACTCATCTCCAGGGACAGGCAACTTAAAACAAAAGTGAAGCAAAACAAAAGAGGAATCTTAAAATGGCTACCCATCCTCTCGCCCTGCCCTCAGGGGCGAGCAGTTTACCTTATCACTTACCCTCAGTCGCTCCCCGTACAGGCCACCAAATGCCGCAGTCTGGCTGGGCACAATCAGGAGCCACTTGTCAAAAGAAACTAACTTTATTTTTAGAACCACACACGCCAAACAAAACAGCCTCTCAGGAAAAACCCTCAGAGCCCCAACTGCCACCACCGGCTTTTTATAAGCCTCTCTCTCCAACACAAGCCTCTCTCCACCTCCCCCAATCCTCCTGCTCTTGAGGCTGATTGGCTGGGTCACGTGGGCGGAGCCAAAAAAGTCCCCCAATGAGCAGCTCCGTGGTCTGAAAGGGCAGGGAAACAGCCCAATGAGCATCACTGCAGAGGAGCCAATCAGCTAGATGTTGCTGGGGCCACTGTGAGCCAATCATCAACCGGCAGCTGGAAATTTGCTGGCAGCTGGAAGTTTGCTGGGGCCCCTTCGGCTGTGGCTCTCAACAGTTTTGCTCCTAAGCTTAGTTCCTAAAATCTGTTATCTGTTTTTTATAATTAAGCCTTAATAATATTTTATTTCAAAGACATTTTTTCTATGTATTATATTTTGTTAGAGATCCATTGAAGGTATTATATGTAACAGCAATTTGTTCATTTTTATTAATAAGCTATATTCAGTTGTATATCTGTATGTACCACACAGTTTGTTTATCTATTCTGTTTGGATATTTTTTTTCCACTATGGCTCTGTTAGTTTTCTACTACTGTATAAAATATCTGAAATAATCAACTTAATAGAGAGAAAAAGACTATTTCCACTCATAGTTCTATAGGTCCCAACCCATAATCAATTGGCTGTATTGATTTTAGGCATGTGACAAGGCAGCACATAATGTTGGGGGCACAGGGTGGAGCAAAATCATTCACCTCATGGCCCGAAAGCAATATAGACAAAAGAGGAAGAGACAAGGGGTCCCACAATGCCCTTTTCTTCTCTGGCATACCTCCAGGATCTGAAGACCTCCTAGTAGGTCCCAACTCTTGAAGTTCCCACTACCTACCAATAGTACCAAGCTGGAGAACAAACCTTCAACATATGGTCATTGAGGTACATTCCAAGTCCAAACTATAGAATGATTTTTTCTGCTTCCTTTAATGAAAATATTTTCTTTCTCTATTTTTATTAGTTTAGCATTATTACCAAAAATTAATTGAACATGTAAGTAATTATGTATTTCTGGACTCTGTATTCAGTTAAAATTATCTAAATATCTTCTTTTGCCAATTTCAAAATGCCATGATCATTGATGAGTTTTCTGATGAGTCTTGAAATTAGGTGATGTACATTTTTTTTTGTTGTTCTTTTGCAAAATGTTTATACACTTTAGAATCAACTCATTAATTTATACACAAAAACCTGCTGCAATTTTGATTGGCTTTACTTTATATCGATAGATCAGTTTTTGGAAAATAGGTTACTTTGACATATTGTGTCTTTTAATGCCTTTGCTTTAGATATTGTTAATTTCCCTTAAGTGTGTCTGTAATTTTCTTTCTTTCTTTCTTTCTTTTTTGATTCTGAATTTCCTTTATTGTATTGAATATCAATTTCTTGTGAAAGTTCAACTTTCAAAACCAACTGGTCAGCATTTCCGAGTAGAATTTTGGAGAGTGATCACTTGCATTAAATTATACACACATTTTTGAGTAAAGGAAATAATATGATTCTTTATGAGTTTGTATGTATAAATTCTGAAGTTCAATTTCTTTTGTGAATATACTTTGTTTACAACCAGAGATATGAAAAATTGTGCTATATATGTGTAATATGGATTTTAATACATTCCACTATCATATATAGCAAATTTGAATAATAATTTTTTTAAAAAGTGTCTATAGTTTTCTATGTGGAAGTTTGCAAATATTTTTTAAAAGCATCTCCAAATATTCTAAATTTTTGTTAACATTGTGTCTAAAATTACTATTATAATTTAATTGGTTGTTGGCAATACAAAAGCACATACACATTTTTGATTGTTATGTCTTTTTCATTAAGTGACCCCTTCATCATTGTGAAATGTCTCCCATTTTTTTAAAGATTATATAAGACTCTTTGTCTTATAAAATATACTTCATCTGCAAATGATATAGCTCTTTCAGTTATAAGAGTAGTGCTTGCATCGTTTACAAATTCTCATGCTTTCACTTTTGTAACTAAATAAAAGACTTGTAAATACCTTACAATTGTGATTTGCTTTTTTATATGGGTTTAATTTAGAATAATTCATTTATTCAATTTTTAAATGTTCAATTTTCTGTATATCATTTTATAATGAATTTTCTATTTTGTTACATTTTCCTCCTTTGTCTACTTTTGATGGAGAGTATTGTATTGCTGTTGTATTAACTGAGGCAATTAATTATGCATTTCTAAATTATAAAAGAAAATTTAAAAATTTTATATTTATCCTAGAGGTTTCCATTTTTAGTGTTTTTTATTCCATTGGTTAATTCCTTTATTTTTTTATGGTGTCATTTTTTTTAGTATAAAGAATATCTTTAATGTTTTCTGAAATTCAAATATTCTGACATATATTCATTTAGTCTTGTTTATTTGAAAATATGCAGATTTTTAGCTACCTTTCTGAAGGATATTTTCACTGAATTTAGAATTTGTTTTACTGATTTTTACTTCCTTTCAACAACTAACATATATTTTTATTTTTATCTCATTGAATTGTCTCTGATGAAGTCCATGTATAGTCTTATCATTGTTCACCTTTGGGTTATTTTTCTTCATATTATTTTAATTTTTTTAGCTTTGATTTTTAATAGTTTAACTATCCTTGTCTCTGGTATCTCTAGAATTTTGTTAAACTTATTATCCAGTTGACTTATATTTAACCAGATGTCTAGTTTGATGCTTTCAAAATACTATAAAAATTATCAGCCATCTATGTTTTAACTACTATTTGTTTCCTCACCCACTTCTGATATCACACCCATGTACAATAGGACTCACATTTAGAGAAATAAAAGCAGTTCCACTTTGTTATTGAGAGAAGTGCTAGTAGTGGAGGAGCAGAAGATGAGATTGAGGGAGGTACCTGGAGTAGAATTATGGATGCCTTATAGGTCATAAAAAAGGATTTAATTTAATCCTTGTTTTAGTCAGCTTTTTCATTGCTATGACTAAAAGACCCAACCAGTACAATTCTAGAAAAGCAAAGTTATTTAGGAACTCACAGTGTCAGAGGTCTTAGTCTATAGGCAGCCTGCTTCATACCTTAGGGCTCGAGGTGAGGCTGAACATCATGGCAGAAGAGTGAGGCAGAGGGAAGCAGCTCACCTGATGATCAGAAAGCAGAGAGAGAGGGAGAGAGAGAGAGAGAGAGAGAGAGAGAGAGAGAGAGAGAGAGACTCCACCTGTCATATACAAATACATACTCTAAATCCAAGCCCCCAATTCCCACCTCCTCCAGCCACATCCCACCTGCCTTCAGTCACCATTCAGTTAATCCCATCAGGTAATTAATTCCCTGATTGGGTTTAGACTCTCATAACCCAATCCTTTCTCCTCCAAACCTTCTTGCATTGTGTCACACATGAGCTTTTGGGGAACACCTTACATCCAAACCTTAACAATCCTATAGAAAATTGGAACCACTAAAATTGTTGAAATAGAAAAACATCATGATCAATTTGTTTCTCATACAATGGAGGGGAATAAATTGCATGTAGACATGACTGGAAAAATGAAGAATCAATGGAGTCCTGAAATAACTCAACAGCAGAAGGGCAAGAAGGCGGATTTAATGAGAAAAGCTAACAATTGTACTGAAAATGTAAGTATCCACTTGAAACTATGAAGTAATGACCGGGAAGAAGCTGGGACATTTTGCAGTTTCCTGCAATGGACACATTATAGCACAGAGGTTAAGAACATCTTTGCTTTTCGTTGCAAGTACTTATGTACTTCATTAATATTTTGCTTTGAATAAGGAAGGGTTTTGTTGTTGTAGTTGCTTGTGAGCAAAAAAAAAAAAAAGCTCAAAATCAGTATCCAACATCAGAATGGTGCGGAAAATGGGCCTAGCATGTGTTTGGAAATTTGAATTTTTAATATGCATTATCTTCAAGACATTTAGCTCCTGTGTTATTCTGAGAGAAACATTTCATTTACAATTATCTGAAGTTCTTTTTTTAAAAAAAATACTTTTTTTGGTGCATTTTAATTATATATCACAGAATGATTCATTATATCATATTTGTGCATGCACATAACAACTTCATCAATCTCATTCCCCAGGAAATTCCCTTTCCTTCCCCAAATTTAAAGTTATTTATTTGTAAGATGAAAGAGCTTTTATTAAAATATTGCCTTTAGATTTTAGTGAAGTCATTTTACTTCAAGACTATCATTCTTTACCATCTAGATTATCATCACATAAAGCTTAGACATTGTATCTTCTGAATCACGTTTTTTTTTTATCCTCCATAACATGTGTCATGACAGATAACTATTTGATTAATGAATTACTTAGCATATGACCTTGTTTAGGAAATTACACAGAATTATAGATGAGACCTTTATATTAATTTCATGCTTACTATTTTAGAAATCTATATGTGACTCACCTTAAAGGTTAAACACATATCAAAGTGGTCAGAAGCTTGACACATGATTGCTCTTGTGTAGAAAAAATTCAGAATTATTTTGCAGAAAAATCTCTATGCTGCTCACATATTTTCTTCTTGTCTCATTTAAAGTAACAATAATTTGTCAAGTTATATGTAAAAATACAAAGGCCATATTCATACATTCAAGATAGATTTTCTTTTCCTCTTGGCTTTCCACCTAAATTTCCAACCTTATGAGTTGAAAAAGTTGAATTTAGTTATTTCTTTTCTTTCTTTCTTTCTTTTTATTTATTAAGAAAGAAAAAAGGTCTTTGTCATAATAAAACTCTTTAAAAGCCTTTTTATTCTAATAGTCGAACTTGAAGAAAGTTGAGTTTTGAACCTCAATTCAGTACTTTTGCCCACCTGTAACTCTTATTTTAGTCCTATTAATTAATCAATTGTTCAAGTTATACTTACAAAGTTATTGTAAATGATTATTAACATGCCTCTCTGTGCAAGATATTTGCCCTTTAGTGTCTTTTAAAAATTTTTTAAAAATTTTTATTTGTTTTTGGTACCAGAGATTGGACTCAGGGGCACACAACCACTGAACCACATCCTCAGCTCTATTTTGTGTTTTATTTAGAGACAGGGTCTCACTGAGTTCCTTAGCGCCTCACAGTTGCTGAGGCTGGCTTTGAACTTGCGATCCTCCTTCCTCAGCCTCCTGAGCTGCTGAGATTATAGGCGTGTGCCACTGCTCCCGGCTTTCAGTGTCTTAATCAGTGTGTTAAATATTGTGTGATATATAAGTTAACCATATGCTAAAGACAGCAACAAATAAATAGTACAAGTCTCCCAGTTAGTTGCACCTGCAGCTGGATAGAGTTAACATACTTTGCATCTGTTCATCTTCCTCTCAATTTTTCTTTGGATAAAAGACTTGCCATCTTGACTGCAAGAGTACTATGGTTTGAATATAAGGTGTCCCCCAAAAGCTCCTCAGCTGCTGCAGGAATATTCAGAAACTGAAATTATTAGATTATGAGAGCTGTAGCCTAATTGGTCCATCCTAGTTTGAAGAGACTAACTGGGTGATAACCGGAGGTAGGTGGAGTGTGGCTGGAGGAGGTTGGTTCCTGGGGTTATACCCTGAAGGGTTCATCTTCTCTGCAGCCCTCTTCCTTTTCATCTCTATTTCCTGGCCACCAGAAGCAGAGCAATGATCCTCTGCCTTTCCCTACTGTTACTGTCATGATGTCTTGCCTCACATTGAGCCCAGAGCAGTGGATCTGGTTGACTCTGAAACCATGAGTCAAAATAAACCTTTCTAATTCTTACTTGTTCCTGTTGGATATTTTGGTCGCAGCAATGAAAAGCTAATTAACACAGGGTAATCTGGTGATAAAGACTAAGACAATGGTGTCTCATTTGTTCATGATTGGTTTTAGACCAAGTACCTGAACCAGTCAATCTGAATCCTTCCCTAGATTACTCCTAATTTGATCTGGTGGGAAAGAATCTTTCTTTCTGTGTGACATAGAATAAGCCCCAATTCTTCCCAGAGCCAACGTCCCTACTATATGAAAATGTTGGTTTTCACTGAAAGTCTACATTTAAAGATCAGAGTTGGATGGAAAAAGCTATATGGTATTTGATTACTTGGTTCTAGTTTTGACAAGGTCATTGTTTCCCCTCTTTTGGGGGATTTTATCAGTCATTAATTCATCAATGATTTGCTTAAATTAAATAAATTTAGCATTATTTCATACGCAACCCTAAAGTTCTGTGTAATGTATGCATTAAAACAAATGTTTAACAATCATTTAACACATGATTGTTATACTAAAAAAAATAGAAGGTGCATCTTGTATTTTCAAGCACAGCTACCTAGATATATCAAGAATGCAAATAAATAGAGCTCATTTTTTCCCCTCATTGAAGGTATTTTCTTCTTAATTCTCTTCATATCACCAACATATGTATTAACACCTCTGTTGATACTCATACTTCAAATATAACATGGAGATAAAGTGTCATGTAAATAGTATTTTGTAGAAATTTTGTAATATATGTACAACTTTTGTATTTTCTTTTACCATATTCTTTTTGATTTTTATTTACTTCTTCTTTTATTAATTACTCCATCAAGGGGTAATTATATTGATATTGATAATTTAAAAATGTCTACAATGGTCTTTTAATTACTTATTACAAGCTTGAAGAAAATATTTAGAGATTTGGATTACTGAATTCAGTGAATATTTGTTAATAACTATGCATTTCTATTCTTAGTGTACTTGAATACATTCAAAAATTCATGATGGGAAAATGTGGATGTGTAACCGATGTGATTCTGCAATCTGTATTTGGGGTAAAAATGGGAGTTCATAACCCACTTGAATCTAATGTATGATATATGATATGTCAAGAGCTTTGTAATGTTTTGAACAACCAATAAAAAAATAAATTAAAAAAAATTAAAAAAAAATTCATGGTGGGGAGAAATATAGTATTGTAGATTCTAACTGTAAATGTTCCCATTCCTGAGCTATTTAATGCCTTGATAGTGTAATAGTTTTTTTTTTTTTTTTTTAAGGGTTGCCATAATCAACTACTACAAACTGAGTAGCTTAATCAATAGAAATTAGTATCTCACAGTTCAAGAGGCTAGAAGACCAAGACTAAGGTATCTGTAGGACTGTTTGTTCCAAAGCCTTTCTCATTATCTGGTAGATGGGTCTCTTTCTCTTTGCTTTCAGTCTTTACTCTGCATGTCTCTGTCCTGTCCTGTTCTGTTCATATGGAGACAAAAGAAATACTGGATGAGAGCCTACCCTAATGATTCATTTTAAATTAGCTCTTTAAAAACCCCATCTCTTAATACTATTCTGAGAATCTGAGGGTTAGTTCTTTGACATGAATTAGTGGGGGCACAATACATAACTTAACACAGATTCAGGTCTGAGACCAAACACTACCTTTTCTGAAAGGAACCTTCACTTGGTTTTCTATCAAATCAGACTGTTTCAGTTTCCTCTCATCACTGACATTATCTTGTGTATTTGTCTGTTACTTGTTTATTCTCTCTCCTGTGCAAGAGGACAGAGTCCTGTTGGACAGGTCAAATTCTGTATACCCAGCACCTAAATCAATAACATTCAATAAATTATTGTCAGAATACATTATTGTAATACAGGATTCTAAATATGTTTATTTCAGATATTTTGACAATAGTATAGACTCTTTGAGATTCAAGAAATTTCATTATATATAGTGTAAATTTAAAACAAATATATTTTAAACTATTTAAGAGTTTATAAAAGTATTTAAAATATTCTATGGAAATTCTAAAATATACATTGAAAAAAAGCCATACTTTAAAAGCTGCAAAACAGTTATTTTAGAATATATATATATATTTGTAAATTACTACTGTTGAAATTTTGCATCTGACTTCAAGCATGTCCTGGGGCTTAATTGAAATCTATCACACAATTCATTTTTTTTAGTAATCCCACAAAAGGAATTTAATGATTATTACAGTTTATATTTTAAAAATTGTCTTCTTAAGAATAGCATGAATTTTTGCTTATGTGAATTTAGAACCATATGAAAGAAGAAAAAATTCTGAAAATGGATATCCATCAAGTAATTGTTAAAGAGCAGGAAAACGGCATAATTTTCTAACACAAATATGCCTTGACTGGTCCTACAGTTTTCATTATTATGAATTTGAAAGATCAAGTAGTGAAAATTCAAGAGTGTGGTCTGTAGTAGCCTAAATGCCAGTGGTAGCATTAAGAAATGGTATCCAGATTTCTAGGTCTCAATTGAAGTTATAATTCTTGACCATCTTCTAATTCAAGTATTTTGTGCTCATGACCATGGAATGCTGCCACCTGTGTAGCACTCTGAACCAACAAAGCTTGAAACAGTGTCATGAATGCTACCAAATATTTTGGCCAAAATATCATTGCCAGAATTCAATTTCTGTGTTGTTTAGGGGTTGGGAGTACTGCAAGTAGTGTAACTCCCCGCTGCGTGCCTCCCCACCCACCCCCTTTTCCTTTTTTTCCATTTCTGCCTTATATTTCTTCCTTCATGGCTCATTTTATGCCTTAACCACACTCAAGAGCCCTGCATTTGCCAGGAATCCTTTGGTTGCAAGTGGAATAAACCTAATTCAAGAGAGATGAAGTAAAAGGGAAAGAAAAAGTTATTCATACCCTTATTAAAGATGGCAAGGACGATATTTCAAGAAGGGTAGCTGCAATGGGGGTTTTCAATAGGAGAGAGAAATTAAGCTCAACTCCAAATACAAAAAGACAAGTAGAGACTTATATTCGAGAAGCAGGGTGGGGGTCTGTGGATGGATAATTACTAAGTGGAATTATCAAATTAGAGGGAATCTTGTTAAATCTATTCAGTAGGATTCTTGCCGAAGACAAGCCAGAGTGATGAGATATCAAAGGTGCAAAATGAGGAATGTTCTCAGATATTAAGGGTGAAGAAGTTTTCCCAAATGGACTCAACAGGGTTCTTCCTAAAACGAGTTAAATTGGGCCAAGAAGGAATCCTATCTTTAGGGCCTAATTGGAAAGAAAATTCAGAAGAGCATAATAAAAGTTTGGTGTGAAGTAAGTCTTTGTCATCATGAAAAGTCCTCTTATCCTTAAATGTATGATTGACTTGATATTAAATATTAAAATGAGCAGCAAATCTAATATTATTACTTTTGGAAACATGTTGTTTATAATTCTTATGTTTGATTTTTTATTGTCCTCTTAGTTTACTAATTTAAGTTTTATATTATGAGCATATTAAAGGCAGTAACTTATCCTTCTTCAGTACCACAAGTACTCTAATATGTGCCATCACTAGACTTTAATAAATATTCAATAACTGATACATTAATTATTTTTAAAATAAATCTTTATTGTATTATGAAAATAGGGGAAAATGAAATACATTATGACTTTCAAATCAATTTCTACCTTGTCAGTAATCAATGTTTTACACTATTTGGATCAGCTTCTTTTTTTTTGAAAGACTTCTTTAACATAAATAATGGGAGACCAACTGGGTGCAATGGAACACAACTGTAATCTCAACAAGTTAGCAAGACCAAATCTGAAAATAATAAAAGGTTAGTGTCAGGGGATGTAACTCATGGTAGAGCACCCCTGGGTTCAATCCCTGGTACCAGAAAAAAAAATGGAAAGAAATAATGGGAGTACGTATGAACATGACTTCTTTCTTCTAGGGATATTCTAAAGCAATACTATAATTGGCATAATGCATATTTTGGGGAAATTTGAAAAATAATAAATACATATGTTTGGAACAACTGGGTCCATGAATTTAGAGACTGCCTTTTATTGAAAGGTTTCACATGCCTCGCATTTGCCACTGTGAATAAACTAGTAATATCCATCACTTGCTTCTCTATTGTCTGTTCTTATTTCATAGACCTCATGAGCCACCTTGCTTTAACATAACAAGAAATTCTCATGGTTACAAGCTATTTGGGTCAGATTTTCCTACAATTTATTTTGTTAAGATTGGGGGTATTTCAGTGTTTTGGATTAGTTTACAGATGATTGATATACTTAAGGTTATTAGAATTAAGGTGATCCTCCCATTGTCATCTATCCTGTGCAGAACTAGCACTGCTTGTTAGTAATTTTATCTTGTTTGATATTGCGTTTGAATAAGGAAGAACACCAAAGGACACTCTAACAATATTCACTGTGCTTATAAACTTATTTACTAAATATATGTATTGAGTGCCTACCATTTATAGGTCCTGGAAATCTATCCTAAACTGGACTATGTCTTTCCTTTCCTTTCTTCTATGAATACATCTAGGAGCCAAAGGAAGGGTAGAACCATTCCAGGTCTCAGTGGTGTAGATTTCACCTTTTCCTGGCTTTCTGCCATAATAGAACTTATATATTTTCTATCATTATGTCTCAGGGTGAGGAATTAAAGTCATAAAGAAAAGATTTGTCTTACCAATCTCAATATTCTTTCACATTCCTAAAATAAAAGACAATGGAACATTTACAATAATGTGGCTTTTCCTTACAGGCGAATGGGTAAGTGTTTTGTTTTTCTTTTTAATCCTAAAAATGATTACCTTTTCCTTTAGATACAGCACATGCAATTTTCTTTGGAAGTCTTTCAACTCTACATTGATACAGCCTCAATGGGACATTCAATCAAGGAGCCCTATCTTTCCCCTGGTGAATGGGTGGGCATTTCACTCAAGGAAAGCTAGTCAAGCACAATGTCTGGAATTTTAAGCTGTGTAAAAAGTGATTCAAGTTTTCAAAATAGTCAAAGATTCATTTTGATGACAATGACCTGAGAAAGAAAACTGGTTCTTAGTTCCTGGTATTTATTCACTAGGAAATGCCCCTGTCATTTTAGCAACATGACACTTCAGTTTATCTGGGCTACCCACATCAATCTTATATGAAGTTATTCATTTACTTTCTGACTAACTGGAGTCTTTTTACTCATTCTGTTTATCATGCATTTCTTCCTTACCTTGTACTATAATGTTTAGTGCAAGTAATGACTTCTATGAAAACTTCTAAAGTCCAATTTTGTCCAGAAGAATATATTTTCTCCCAAGTCTCTGCTTTTGTGTGATTTTAAAATATTTACCTCATGTAGTTTTAAGGACATTTAAATATAGCTAGGTGATCACAATGACTCTTTCTAGATGGTGAGTTCTATTAACTACATAAGTAGTTAATAAATTCTTAAAATTTTTGTAACTTCTCTCTATCTCACAGGACTGTGCAAATAGTAAAATCATGGAAAGATTCTATGTCTGTTTCTCTCAATCTTTTTTTTTTTTGTGGAATAAATATATGAATTGTCTGTCTACAATGACAGGTGGTTGTTTTTCAAGAATGTTCCTTAAACTGAAATCAGAAACTAATTTGAAGTAAAAATATCTTTTTTTCCCCACCATTATAGCTAAAATTTCATTTTGCATTTGCAAAGCTATGTGGGGTATCTGAATAAAGACAATTAAGAAAACTGAAAAATAACTAAACATTGACCCTAGAAAGAATAGAATATGCTTACAATATATAGTTTTCAGTTTGGGTAGCTGGTAGTTTTCAGAGTTCTACAGATGTCAAAGAATAAAGAGTATGAATCTTCAGCTGGCCTCATTCTATCTTGTGATACTTTATTCATAATTTATACCCTGCCTACTTCCAGAATATGAAACTTCTGAGGTTCCTCAAAATAAAAACATACCTAGCAGGTCTGAATTAAGTCAGAAAATAAAGTTGCAAACCATCAAACTTTGTAAAACAGTTTTTCCAATTATTGAATTTTGAACTCCTTACACTAAGAAAAAACGAAAACATGACAATTTCTACAGTTTCACCTGATCAAAGAAAGTATATAGTTATTAGTTAATTTCTGACTGTAGAAAAGACACTCAATTCTTGAGAGACAATTATCAAGGATCATATAGTAGGAAGGACTGGATAAAAATGAAAGACACTGTTAGTTAGCTTTCTATCAGTGTTAGAAAATATTTGAGACAATTTATTTACAGGAACTCAAAGGTTCATGTTGGTTCATTGTTTCAGAGGTGTCAGCCCAGGGTTGTTTGACATTGCTTTGGGCCTATGGCAGCACAGCACATCATGGTGGGAGTGCATGATGAGGAAGGAAGCCTGTTTACTGCATCACCATGCCTGTTTAGATCCCATCTCTTAAAGGTTTCATCACTTTCCAATAATGCCACAGGCTGGGGACCAAGCCTTCAATCTGTGCTCACATATATGTTCCCCTTTGAGGGATATTCAAGTCCAAACTACAGCAGACATCTTCTTGCCTTACAATTTCACAATTAGAAATTCAGTGACCATAATAATGGAAGAAAATTACTAATATTATAAATATTGTTGATAGTTCTTTGATTAATATGAGTGTGTGTGTGTGTGTGTGTGTGTGTGTGTTTTGCTGGGAATCTAACTCAGGGTTTTGCACATGTTAGGCAAAGGGTCTACTACTGAGCTACATACACCCTTAGATCTGATATTCATTTTTAACATATTTAAATTTAATTGTATTTTATTTGAATTAGTATTGTTATTGGTGCATTATACATAATATCAGGCTTCATTATGACATATTTGTACATGCACATAATGTTATTAATCTCATTTAACATTTAAAAATGACTCATTTTAAGATCTGTATCCTTTTCTTGTTGTCTTCTTTGGAGAACAGTTATTACCACATTACAAAATGAAAGAAAATGTATAAATCTAGCCCATAAATTAAACAATTCCATAATAAGGATTCATAATTTTGCTAAAGTGGGAATCAGGTATAAAATTGTTAATAACATGATTCAGACAGTAGACCATTTTTACTTATCCACTAACATCCAGAGGTGAGTGTTGCAATATGTGTGTGTACAATAAATTAAAAGTAAATTATAACAGTAACTTTATGGAGGTAAATGTTAGAATATGCAAATATTAAAAGTTTCTTTAAATTTTATGTGCTTACATTAATTTTTGCTGGTAGATGGTTTTTCATTTTTCATACTGAGCCACTGCCCTCATTCCTTATTGCTTCAGAAATGCTTCAAAGGACTTATATTACTACAAAAATGGCATTGGCCTGGGTATGCTTGAGAGACTGCAGCAATACCCTGCACCTGCAAGAGCAGTGATTGGCATATCTGGGGCACAAGAGGTAGAAAGGCTCAGTGCCTTCTCCTCAAGAATAGCAACTCTGGTGGTCAAATTACAATTTATGCCATATGACTTCTTCTCCCATGATGGGTTAGACCAACTCTGGAGTTTATGTGGGACCACATCCTTGCTCATCTCCTCTCCCTCCTATTTTTTTTTAATCTAGATTCCTTTTTCAATAAACTCCAGGCAGCTAAGTCCCTGTTTCAGATATTACCTCTAGAAAACATGATCTAGGATTGTTTGGTAACATGTGCTACTATTGTTTTGCATTGGGAATCCCACTTGAAGCCAAAGTTTCAATGCTAGTGTTCCAGTCACTGTATTTTTGTAGTCCTGGTGGACCCAAAGCAGATAAATTCCATCAAGTTTGGTGTCAGGTATGTGCTGACTACTATGCAATGATAATGAAGCCAGAAGTAGACAGGCAGTCAGCATAGATAGATCAGATGAATAAGGCCAATTCCGGGAGTGAGTCCAGGAAGTTGGAGGCTGAAGGGTTGAAATATTAATTCCTTCAGAGCCCTTCTTCCACCCTTATCAAGAACCTGTCCCTGCTCTAACCTGTTGCTAAGGTAACCTGTCCCAGGAATTTCTCCTCCTACAGGGAGCTATAAAGTTAGTTAATGTGTCCTGGGCTGCACCATCTTGCCCTTCCCCCTTCAGCCCACCTGTTTCCCACCTTTTGGCCATCCCATGGAGCATTCCTGGGCCTAGTCACATAAGCAGGAAGGAGAAAGATAAGGGGAAGAGGGCAGAAGAGCAATGGAAGCCTAGAACATAAAAAGGGCAGAACACCTCTTTTTGGGGGGATACCAGGATACCAGCTACAGCTCCCTTCTCCCTCCTGAGAGAAGTCTATATTACCCCTTTCTAAATAAACCCTGCTTTATTTGCTTGCCTCAGCGTGCTTCTTCAACATGTGGAGGAGAACTAGTCACCGATAACTATGGTATTAGTATCATTGAAGAAAGAATCTAAGGTAGAGTCTGAGTAGTCATTAAAATCACCTCTGTATGTTTTTGCTTATATGTATATATATAGATATATAGATATATATCTATACACACACACACACACACACACATATATATATACACATACATATATATATATATATATATTTTTCAATTTGGAAACTTCAATCTGAATGGTCATTTTATTTATCTTTTTTATTAGTTGTTCAAAACATTACAAAGTTCTTGACATATCATATTTCATACATTTGATTCAAGCGGATTATGAACTCCCATTTTTTCCCTAAATACATATTGCAGATTCACATTGGTTACACATCCACTTTTTTACCTACTGCCATACTAGTGTATGGTCATTTTAAAAAATAAAGAACATATACATTTATAAGTAAATGATATAATTTTGCCCATTCTTTAGCTAGTAATAAGTATAACAGTTTATTTCATGAATAGCAAGATGAGAATTATTTGATTGCAAATATCTTTCCACCCAACTTTTGAGAGATATTCTCACCATGAATATTTAGAGACTTAGTCTCAACCTAATAAATTTTCTTTCTGTAATATTAATCCCTTGGAAGAACTCTACATTCAAAAATATTTTTCAAGTCCAGATATAAAAGTAATGGAAATGTAATGAATATTTTAACTAAGATGCTGATTGTTATTGTTATTCTAATAAGTTGATTTACTTTTATAAATTCCAGATAAGGATTTCCTCTCACCTCCCCTTCCTTGCACAACCTGGTACTTTGGGCATTCTTTTCTTCCTGCACTCCAAAAACTTGTCTGATTCCTCATGCAACAGTAAACCATGGCTCAGCCTTGTGTACTTCCTTTATGGGCTGGATGCAGCATTTTCTTCTCAGAACAGTACCCTAGCTGGTTACCTGTTTCCTTAAAGAACTCCACCTTCAGAGCACAGTTGCATATCAGTAACTTCATTGATTCTTCCTAGTCTTGTTCACCACTCCATTTAGATTGACCACTAGCCTCAAGGAATGTTAACCACGCTAGCCACAGCACCTCATCAATTTCTCCTGTCCCTTGGGTTTTAGTAACTCTTCTCTATTTACTGGAAGGACTATTTATTTTGCTGTCACAAGAGTTTTGGTGGAAGTTCTGGTGTCAATAAGTATTTTTTTTCACAGTCTTTTTTTGCCTGTTTTCTAACAACTGTACAAGTAAAGAAAGATATAGTAAATTTGAGGTTCATTATAAATTACAGTAACTAAAAATTCCTTTTTTTTTTTGTACCTGGGATTGAACTCATTGGCACTTGATCACTGAGCAGCATCCCTAGCCCTATTTTGTATTTTTTTTAGAGACAGAGTCTCTTTGAGTTGTTTAGCACCTTGCTTTTTGCTGAGGCTGGCTTTAAACTGGAGATCCTCCTGCCTCAGCCTCCCCAGCTGCTGGGATTATAGGTGTGTGCAACCTTGCCTGGCCAGAAAATTCCTTTTAAATGTGTATTTAGTTATTAATTGTTATGAGATTTATTATGTGCTAGTCATTAGGTTAGGCACAGGCATACAAAGAAATGTATCAAAATATATTCATTTTATGAGACATTTAATAGAAAAATTCATATTAGCAAATATTTATAAAATAATGGTTAATGGTTAGTAGGGATAAGAAGAATTACATGGAAAAGGATGTCTCAATACTTGAGATAGTTTCACTATGAAAGTGATATGAATTAGACCTTGAAGAACAGGATATTTTCCATGAAACAGATAAAAGAATGGGAATGAGAAATTCAAACTAGAAATTAACATTTTAAAAGGCACAAAAGAACGATAAAACAAGTTAAAAACTACAGGAATGTAATAGATGGGGATGTATTAAAAGATGGAGAGGGTAATTTAGCAAGACAAGCTGAAAAAGTAGGTTAACTTGGAACTATATTGTATGACTCTCTAATGGATTTGGACTTATTTTTATAAATGAGTGATAGGCAACTTTTTCCCAAGTGGGAAAAATCAGTAAACATCAAAATATTTATGGATCACATTTTTTTTCTTTCAATTAAAACTGGAAGTAGCTTTGAGTTCCATGGGGGTTAACTATATGTCTTTATCTATATCTTTATTGCTAATATCTTTATACAAGAGACTCAGAGCAGTGAAGCCTTCAACCCAGCCATACAATGTTTTCACAGTAGTTTATAAAAGTGTCAAGAGTAATAGAAAACATTGGGAAATCTGTTACATAGTACCCAATGCATTCAGTCAATCTGCTTTCTTTTTCTATGGTTAAACTAACCAGTATCCCAAAGTCAAGAGTAGTTGCACCTTACCTATGGCTTCTCTTCACTTGGCAACCCAGATCAGAACTATCCTCACTGATGTCCTGGAATTCTACAAGGCCTTAAACTAGATGGATCCTGGTACTACCCTCTCTAGATGCTGCACAGTTGTGTTGAAGTGTGGCTGTTCTCTCCCATGGTGTAATTTCTCCACCAGTCAAGGCCTCCATAATCACTGTCACAATAACAGAGCCAAAATGTTTGGGCTTTGGGATAAGATGTTCTTTAAGATCTGTTTTTAAGCACAAGGTACTTGCTATGATGATTTTCTTTTGTTACTCCTGTGTCATGTATAAATCAGGATAAGTGGGCTACAGGCAACCCCAATAGAAGATTGCCTTCATTCTTAAAGGGAATATAGATTCATCAAAAGTCCTACATTTTTATTTTAGGATGATAACTATGGGGACTGATAGTGCTTCTCTCTCTGTCATTTACTAACTAAAAATAAATGCCCTGTAGGTTTAATTTCTCGATTTCAGATGCAGTCCATGCTGTATTTAAAGGTAACACCTCTTAGTAAACATTTCTACTTTAAATACATAAACGTGACTAGAGGGACAAATTCTCTTGAGGGATTCTCTTTTTCTTCCTCTCCTCCCAGTGGGCATGTTGTGGTAGCTTCAGAAGCCCAAAGAAAGTCAAGCCCATTGCAATCAAACAATAAAGATTTGCAGTGAGTTTAGTGCATTTAAATGAATGAATAAAAGAGATTTATTACCTTACATGGCTGAAACGTGAATTGTTTGTGAATGAAATGTACAGAGAAAAAATGTGAATAGGAGTAGAGTGTAAAGAATCTGGTGAAGAAAGATGTTGACAGCAAACAAATGAAACAGTTTCAGAATTGATATTAACTGGGTGATTTGAGTATTAATTAGGTAATTTGGTTATTAATTATATAATTTGTTTCTGCTGCAGAATCCTGTGAACTAGAAATGAACTTGCAAGGGTGTTTGTGTAAGGAGGGGGCGGGGAATCCTGGGAATGGTGCCAAACTGATATCTCTAGAAAATTGAAGTCCTCAATTTACCTGAAGAACAGGTTCATTCATGTTAGTAGAAGCTTTAGCAGTAACATCAGTGAATTACAGTCAGTTGAACCTAATGCAGATATCCTCAAACCTGGGAAGTTCTGTTCTTCACACTAAAAGCAAAATCAATGGCTATTGCTTCTAGGAAATCTTGTTTTAAAAAATCTTAAGTTATGGGGTCCATCATTTCCATGGACTTAGTACAATTTGGAAAGATCACTGGAATTAGAATACATTAAATTTACAAGGGCCAAGAATTCTCAGAAGTATATTTTATCACTATTAATTTGATTACCAAGGGCAGGCAGAATGATGAGTTAGTGCTTCCCAGAACAAAGATTGAAAAGAAATCTTGTCTTTCTCTCTAAAAATTGAATTGAAAAAAAAATATAGAAAGAGCTTTTATGATAAACTATAAAGCTCTGTAATCAGGAAAAATATTCCTTAGAAAAATATCTTATTAAAATTTTACTTGTTCATTGGATACCTGCCTATTAGTATACCACAGGACATTAATTCTGTGGGAGTAAGGAAGGTGTCATATATGTCACTGTGTCCCTAATGTTTAAGGCTCTGCTTTACACATAGTGGATCATTTATAATATTTGTGAATATTATGAAACAAGCATTAGAGTTACACTTTTCTTCTGCAGCCACTGCCTCTGCTAAAATCATTTAAAGGTGTGATGTTAAATAACAGTGACTGAAAATATCAAACATGAAAGAATAACAAGTAATATGGACAAGGAGAGAATTGTTCCCCTCTGATAATCAACTCCCTGAGATCCTTAAATATTACTGAGGTGGCTTTACTTGACTCTGGATCCGTGAAGCCTGCCTGTTTGCCACTTTCCAGCAGATGGCCTAATTATTCCATCTTTCACCAGGCATTAAAACCATTCTAAATAAGGAAAAGCAGTTGACGATGACTAACTTTTCTTTTGATTTTTTTTCTTTTAAGAAAGCCAATGTGTTAGTATGTTTCTTTACATTTCATTGTATTAAGCAATTGATCAGAGATGCTGATTTTAATACAAGATAGGATAATCAATAAGGAAAGATTATACTGTCATATATTGTATACATGTATAAGTGTGTGTGTATGTATATGTGTGTATATGTGTGTGTATGTGTGTGTATGTGTGTGTGTGTATATATATATATATATATATATATATATATATATATATATATATATACCAAATCCTGTAGGAAGACTTATAGAGGTGACATACCAATATCACAATATCATGGCCTCAGGAGAAACTGATTCATCAGCTTCCATGGAGAAATGAGATTCTTTATTTTCCTCTAGACAGTGTGTGCAAATCATTTAAATTATTACTCATATTTAGATAACTTTACCAACTTTTCTGAAATTCAATATAAAATGAGGTGTGATATTCAGAATCAGTTAATTGTTAACAAATTTTCCCAGGGTTCAGGGGTTGTTCATAGATTGTATAATTATCTATAAAGGAAAAGTATTCTTTTATCTATAAAGCATATCAAATTTGTTCTTTATGAGTAAACATGAGAGATAATGTGCGTGAAAAAACACAGCAAGGAGTGGGGAGGGGAATTATTAAATTGAATTGAATATGATCTTGTATGATATTTTACTTTATTAACTCTACCAATATACAAACATATAATTCCATTGTTTACTTTCTTTTAAATATTGTCTCTTTAGAGACCTTAAGTGCTCAATTGCCTTGCCCTCCCTGAATGTCAGAGCCACGAGAATAGGAGCTCCTTCTATCTTGAGTATTAGTGTTTATATATGGAAATATTTCATCTAATATTTATGGAATGATTCTAAGCACCTTTTCTGAGATAAACCAATAGCAAAGATCAGTGAAATTCAGCTGAATGATTGGGAATCTCAATCCAGGGCCGTTTAGAAATTTAACATGATCTAGCCAGCTTTTTTTTTTTTCCAACAACTCACCCCATTATACCTGATTGTACTGCACAATATATAGCTCTCTCCCTTGGATGTATTACTTATTGGGTCAGTTACCCAAGAGCAAAAGATGCTTCTTGAAGGAAATGAATTACACATCCTCAATCCTAAAATGTCACAAAAAAGTAAAATGAAACAAAAGCAAAAGAGAAAGGGATACAATAAATGACAATAACATTGCTCTGCTGATGCACTTTGAAAATCAGGGACGGGCTGTGTGGTGTTAGGTATATGATTGTGATTGTGTGCAACTTTCAATCTTTTTAGATATACTAAGGATCACAAAATAAAATATTTCTAAAATGAAATGGGAAAATGATAAAGAGGATTCGATATTTTTATACTTAATACTTCATTTCCTTTCACATGTAGCTTAATCAGGATTTTGAAAGAAGAAAAGCAGGTCTTTCTAGTCCCATTATGACATCTGTCTGTTTAGACTTCTAAATGTATTTGATATTGTGTGGCTATTGCCTTAGTAATTAGAAAAGAAGTCATTTTTATTTCCCAGTGGAACCGTTATTGCTTTCTTTTTTGACAGTTTACAGTATTGTTTTATTTTTTGCTAAGCAAATCACTGGAAATTTGTTTCTTGTTAAATACAAATGTGGTATTTAAGATTCATGGTTGTGTCATTTTTAATCCATATTTTTCAAATAAAAACTCTTTCATGAAAAGAGTATACTATAATTAAATGTATATCACTACTGATTTCATTGATACAAATATTTATTTTTGATTAAAAATCACAAAATTAAGGATAATTTTAAAAAAAAACCTGGAACTCTCAATAAAAAGTTTTAAAAAACCCAGAAGATGTTTCCTGCTCTCAAGTTGAGTTTTTAAAAATAATGTAAATTTTATGATTAAACTTTAGATTTCTATTTCCTCTACTCAATCCTCCCACTGTATAACCACAAAGGAATCTGTAAAGTTTTATTTTGAAAAGGGTTCTTAGAGAGTTTCTCAAATATGCCCCAGGATGTGGGATATTAATAACTGTAAACAGAATATGTTAACACTTTTAGTATCTAAATGTTTGTTACTTTGAAGATTTCACTTGTATATTAGAGATATAGCATATCCATGCTCCATTCACTTATTATGAATAGAAGAATTGAGTTAGACATTTCACAATTAATTATATTATTTTATCCTAATTTTATAATTTTTAATGCAATTAAAAATTATACAATAAGCAACAACTGGAATTTGAGATCTGCTAAATATTGATAAAATTATGGTTTGGATCCTTTCTTTTAAAATAAAACAGACGTTAAATTGTAAATCCCATGTTTTACCCCTTTATTACTCATTGATAGACTGAATGATATATTCAAGTAAATGGAAGTATTGAGAGAGAGAAAGAGAGGGAACTTACTAGAGGCAAAGCATTAATTGTTCTAGATACAACACTGACTAGGTTAAAATCTCTGCCCTTAAGGATTTACATACTAATGGAGATGGAGACAAATAGAAATACAAATAATTTAAATATATATTATATGACAAAAACAGTACCTAAAAAAAAAGGAAAGGAAAAATCTTGGCTCTGTGTTTTCTAGATAGGTGACATGGTCAAGGAGCTTTCTCTAATACCTATTTTGTGCATTTAAAATAGGTCTCTGGCTAACTACCAGTAGATATCATAAAAAGCAAATGAGATAATGAATATAAAGTCCTTGTCTAAGTTCTTGGTGTTTAGTATATCTAGGTTAAAGTGGCAATAAGTCATTTTAATTATCAGTATCTAGAAACTTCTATGTAATTGGAGAAGTAGCACATCAATGTCTGAGAGAGAGAGAGAGAGAGAGAGAGAGAGAGGAAGAAAATAATTGATTTCATTTAGTTCATTCATTTCATGTAGTTCCATGGATGCTGTAGATTTTAAACTAAACTTTTCAAGGTTTTTTGAGGATGACTTATTTTTAGGTTATTACAGGTTAGAAGATAGACTATATCTATCAATCAGTTTATCAATGAGAAAGAAAGAGGTATAACATGGGATTTACAATTTAATGTCCCTTTCATTAAAAAAGACATGTCCAAACCATACATAAACAATGGTATGAGGAAAGGATTTCTAAAGGACATTCCTCTTCCACCCCCCAAAAAAAGAAAAGAAAAGAAAAGAAAAATCTCTTAGGGTGTAGAAACCACAGTGAGGAAAGGACATCAAATCTTGATACTTTGTGTCAATGTGAAGAGGCACAACCACTAAGGAAGTGTGTTATCCAAGGAGATACTGAAATACAAATTGGTAGCAAATCTATCCCCTGGAGAAAAAGGAATATGAAGGATAGAAAAAGCCTGAGAGGAAGTGTGAGCATGTATCTGATTACATGTGAAGAGAGAGAGAGAGAAAAAAAAGTGTTCTTGGTTGTCCAGGAAGCCTGAGTTTGCAGATCCCAGTAGATCTGTAGTTGGTACAGGTGATCCATCAGTGCCCATCTCTACTCCAGGTGCCAAGATGCAGGCAGAATATCCTCCAATCCCTAAGGGCACATCAATAAGGGCAATAAGGTCCTCTGATTGTAGGACATAACTATTGTTTTTAGAACATAACCAATACAGTGTCTCAGTTTAAAATAAATAAATAAATGTGGTCTCAGAAAACTCAGTTTTAAGACAGAGCACACAGAATGGAAGGTGGATAGAGAAGAGGGGCAGAGCAGTGTAGTAAGAATAGAGATTCAGGAATAAGTCCAGAGTCCCCCCTCCCCCACCCAAGTACATTTGGGAAATTGATGTACTTTAGTTTCTGAGGATTATTTAGTTGCAGTAGGTGTTACCTCTTTTCCTAGAATTATTCCTTAGAGGCTAAGCCTTTAGGCTGGGAGTCAATGATTCCTATCATGAGAAATAGGCAGGAAGAAGCAGAGAACAATATTGGAATAAGAACCAAAAAGCATTTGGATGACATAAACCAGGCAGTACTTGGGATTACATTATCAGATGAATTTGATACATGAAGCTTACCAATTCAAATAGCCATAAGGGAATTCCCTAAGTGAATAAGTTGACTGTTTAATTTAAAAATATCTACTTCATTCTCTAAAAAATGTATAAAAGAGAACAATAGCCAAAACATAGATTGTCTTCATCACAGCTCTCCTGTATCCACAAATATCTGCCTTCCATCTGCAGAGGGCTTCCAGTGAGTGGCATAAGAGATCCATGCATTTGGCTTTGAGATCAACATATATTTTCTATTATATTCTAAAAATGTCAATTTAAAAGTTTCCTTTAAATGTATGGAGAAGATACAAAAAAAGTGTTTTGCACAACAAGTTTATCATGATATAAGTGTTTTGAGAGTATTAATTATCTCTATTTTAAGATAAATGAACATAAATAATTTAAAGAAGCTACTTGTTGCCAGAGACGCTGTATAATTCTTTGCATATGATGTATATATTGATACCTGATAATTAACTATTATAAAGCAATTTAAGTATTCATGCAATTATCAAAGTTTTCTTAATGTGGAGATTTCAAAACACACAGTATATAAACATAGTTTTAATCAGTGATAAAGTATTTGTTAGAAATTACTTTGGCTAGCACTAGCATTTTAAGAACATAAAGTAAAGTAAAATTTGGTCTTTACCCTTGAAATTATAACCCATATATATATAATTTCTACTTTCCTGCCTTTTGCTTCCTGAGATTCACCGCACATTCTGAAACTAAGAGCAACAGATATAATATAGTGGCAGTTATCAGAGAATAGAAGAAGTAAAAATAAGAAACTCGGCTGAACCACACACTGATATTCACAAAGAGAGGGCACCTACTACTTTATTATGGTTTAGATGTGGTGTTTCCCACAACTCACCCATGAAACAATGCAAGAAGGTTTGGAGAAAAAATTACTGTGTGATAGCGTTAACCTAATCAGTGAATTAGTCCCTGATGGGACTAACTGAGTGTTAACGAGGCAGGTGGGATGAGGCTGGAGGAAATTGTTCATTGGGGGCATGGCTATGGGGTATATATTTTGTATCTGGTGAGTGAAGTCTCTCTCTGCTGCTGATCATCATGTGAGCTGCTACCCTCTGCCACACTCTTCCACTATGATGTTCTGCCTTACCTGGAGCCCCAAGGAATGGAGCCTGCTGTCTCTGGATGGAGATCTCTGAAACTGTGAGCCAACAAGTAAACTTTTCCTCCTATATTATTGTTCTGGTTAGAACTTTCAGTCACAGCAGTGAAAAAGATGACTAAAACATACTTAGAAACTTTTGATGGATACCTGAATACTTAACTATATGTGTAATTAAAAGCATACTGAAATTGCACTATTTCTAATATAAACACACATACACACACTCTAATATAATATACTGTGTACAATACATGGAGAAACTGAATATAGAAGCATACAATGGCCAAGTCATATATAAAATGGAACTTTGACCCACAATCTGAATCAAACTGCCCAGGAAACCGATATCTTATCCATGATAAACTACCAAGGAAGTCAATCTCCTATAAGTCAGACTTGCAGGAAGATAGATAGCTATCTCTAGTGACAATCCAGAAAGCTAAACAATAATTTTTACAACAATCAGCACAAAACATCTAGGACTTCATTACTAACTGACAACTTCCCTAATTTTGGTCTCCAAAAATAATGGAGTGGCAGGGAAATATATACTCTTAATCAGTCACATAGGATGTCCCAGTTCTAGTTAACCAGCCTCCAACTTGCTTATTCCAATATTCTCTAATCCGGGCATAATCCACAACTTCCATTATTTCCACTCAAAAGCTTTCCCACTCCCCTTCCTTCAAATCTCTGCTAAAATGTGAGTGATGGCAGTGGAGTCCCTTGCTATAGCAATTAAACAACAAATAGCCTTTGCTTTTCTCAGTTGGTTGTTCTTAGTTATTTCCACAATACATTCACACACACACATGCAAACTATATGATATATTGTATAAGTGCTCTGATACTCAAACTAGTATCTATCTCTCTTCATGTTTATGCTAATTACATTTACAAATCCTACATATAACTTAGAAGTTGTATACAGATTGTATAGAATTTATTTAATTATAGATGCTTTGTTATAAATTCTATGATTGTTATGCTACAGAAAACAAATCCAGGCATTAATCCATTGAAAGGAAAATTATATTCTTGACCTGAAATATTTAATCAGCATTTTGCAAGATACCACTCACAAATTTTTAAAGTTTTTAAATTTTTTTTTCTTATTAAATGTTCATTTTCCCTAGTCTCACATTCCCCAGGCCTCGGCAAAGACACTAAATACTTTCCAGAACATAGATTTAAATGAGGCCCCTGCCCAGTGGGCTTACAACATAATTAGACAGAGACAGTTGACCAACATATGCCCACAGACTCCAGTTGGCCACTTATTTATTCTCTAATTAACATAAAGCAGCAGGACAACAACTCCGCCTGTGTTCAGTGAGCAAGGGAACGTCTGTGTGTGCTGCAGAACTCTGTGGGAAGCGAGACTGCTGCTTCTGCGGGGGCTTTCAGCACACATCCTCTTGCTTCTCACTTGTCTCCGTAATTAATATTCCCATGCACATCTTGCTGAGACTGTATTTGGCCAAGCAAACAGACCTCCACAACACAGCGGAACCGTTTACTCCAGCTGTCTTGATGATCCATACAGGTCACTGGCTGGTTGACTTGACTGTTGCACCTGCAACTCAATTGAGAAGCAAGCCCAGAGTGAGCCGAAGTGGGTACTCCAAACTTTAATTTAGAGCAGTTTTAACTAAGCAAAAAAGGTTTTCACCTGAGAGTGTTACATTGCAAAGGTCTGATGGCTTCCTTTAATTTTTCCCATTACTCTTTCTGAACCCTCCTGCAAGTTTTCTTTGATTTTTTTAATTGTTCCCTTTCTAGATGTTCACACATGATTCTCAAAAGTATTTGAAGTGACATACAGTGCTACTCTAATTTTTAATAGGTATGTGCATATATTATGCTAAGAGAAATGTAACTACCAGAACCAATCGGACAAAATTTGAGAAAAATTTGAAACCTGAAATACATGCCATGAGCTCATAAGTACTAGTTGGATGAAGTCCCTCACGAAGGTGGTAAATAATTTTACTACTCCTTAATTGTTTGTCCAGAGAGGAGAATGCAAGCAAAAAAAATCATATGCATTTTTCCTAACTCCAGTGATATATTCAGTGAAGAAAGGTAATGCTATTTTTTTTTGAAGTTCATAGATATTAAGTCTTGCTAGTTACTATTCCCCTAATGTCCTCCTGAAAATTCTATTTAATAGTAACTCTGATTTATATTAACCTAATTATAATCCTGATTAATATTTTAAGGAATAAAAACCTTCATACCTTTATGGGCATGAGATTTTCCTCCTGTGGTTTTCAGTCTGATATTGGAATACCAGATATTATGCCTTTTTCGGTATTTTTTTTTACCTGCTATTCTATACAACTTTTAATTTAAAAAAAAGCATAGTTGTTGTAAATGTGGTATCCTATGATATTCTTTATTTAATGTTAACTTTAACAGGCCACTACTGGAAAGTTGCTCCATACATCTCATCATTTTGTAGTAAACTTGAAAATAATGCCATACCTATTTGAACTATTAAATTCCCAAGAACTTAACACTTACACACACATATTTTTGTATACATTATGCCTCTGAGGACCTACTGCTATATTGCTGAAATAAAGAAATATAGGCAGTCCAATTCAAAGTATAGTTTAAAGAAACATTCAGATCTAATAATATAAAAAAAGGGTCTGACTTCTTCACAAATCAAAAACAAAAATCCTGAGCCAAAATACATAAAACAAAACAAAAACTATACAGCTTTTCCTTACAACTACTTTGAAGTAGATTCCTAGAAACAACCACCATTAGTGCTTTTACATGATAAACTGAGATTGTGTAATCAGACTTACTCACATTTCAGAAATTGGGCATTCTTAGGATAAATATCCTTGATCTTAAACTCCTTGCACTTTTCAAAAATAAATTGTCATTTTAGTCAGATCATTGGCTTCAATTCTTTTTGCACATCTAAACATGTTCACTATGGTGAAAATAAAACCCAACTGAAACAAAATATCTGAAGTTAATGGAGTTTCTCTTATTTTAGTTTGAGACTCCATCTGGATTTTGAAGTCATGCCATTTTTTTTGTTTGTTTGCATTCATTCATATTTCTCTCTCTCTCTCTCTCTCTCTCTCTCTCTCTCTCTCTCTCTCTCTCTCTCTCCTTCCACCATCCATTTTCATCATGGAAATTTCATGCAGTAAAACAGGAAATTCCATCCAAGTTGATCTAACCTCAGGGCCTCCTCCAAGCATGCTGGAGAATCAGTGCTCTGTCACCTCTGAGAATAGAATTCATTTTGAATTCTTATATTATCTGCCTCTGGGACTTGGGCACTTATTTTCTGACTAAGTTATTTTAACTTTGGTATGATATATACGTCCTTTATTACAGTTTTGAATTTAGTATTTTAAAAATCAAGACTAAATTGAAACTGTTCAAGCTCCCTACCACATAATGAAGTACTTAACTAAAAATTACAGAGTAAAAGTTATAAACTAAAGCTAGGAAACACAATCTAAAAAGGAATCATAACTTTATTCTCAAAATTCAAGTTTTAAAATACTGTAATCGATCCAAACAGAGTTCTTTAAGAAATAGCTACTTGCATATACTTATAACTGTCAGAAAATTAGCACAATAAAAAATGTAATAGTTTTGTCAGCATTTGTAAGATTTAGTTATTTTGATAGTACTTAATAGGTAGAACCAGTATTTCTGGGTGCTTGCCAGTTGACCATCTGTCTAGGTTGTCCATGGAGAATCAGAACAACTGAATCTTTTGGCACCTCCAATTAAATTGAGCTGCCACCAACCCTGTTTTAGTATACAACAGAAGAGAACATTACCAAAAGATTAGGTTAACTGATTTAATCCTGAAAATTTGGGGGAATTTGAAGATATTTAGGAGAACATCTCTGTGACTCACAATGAATTTAGTAAAAATATAAGTGAATTAAATACAGGTCTCTTTTCTTAAAGGCGGTTTGCTAGGCATTTTGAAGGGTACAGTGATAATCCTTACCCACTATATCATAAAAAATAACCCATGAAATGAGGTTTTGATTGCAAACATTGCTAAAGTATATAGAAGATTTCATTACTAGAATATTGTGATGGAAAAACTACTTCCATGTTGAGGCCAGGTAAGCAGGTCATGAAAGATGGATTATTTGTGTTAAATTTCAAACATGGGCATGCATTTGAAAAAATTAAAATATGGTTAAAGGACATAAGAGGCAAAGGGCAGGTTGACTAAAAACAGTGAGGTAAATTAAAGAATTGGGGAGAACTCTGAATGATCGGAAAATCATTTTGGAGCCAAATCAAATTGTGTCTTTGGTATCATCTTTAGAATTCTAAATTTATGCTATAGAGAGCCAGTAAAAAAATTTTAAGCAATAAATCTGTAACACTGTGGAATGTGATATAATTCACAAGAGAATGTATAATTAGAAAAATCTGGGAGAAAACTCTTAGAACAATACAATATAAAGAAATACTTCTATATGGAAAAAATGAAGAAGGAAAACATGAGGCTGAGAAAGACTGTAATACATTCATGAGTCACTTACCAATGGGGTATGTCATAAGTGTGTTGGTGGTAAATCAGGAGTGGGTGGTACATGCCTATAATCCCAGTGGTTTGGGAGACTGAGGCAGGAGGATCATATAAGACCAGCACTAGCAACTTAGTGAGGTCCTGTCTCAAAATTAAATAAATAAACCACCATATCATTCAAAATGCCTAGCAAACCATCTTTAAAGAGAAGGAGGGAGATACGGTTCAGTGGTTAAATGCTCTTGGGTTTAATCTGAGTACCAAGAAAACAAGAAAAAAAAAAAGAAATGTTTTGGTGGTCAATTTTGTTGTAGAAACATCATAGAGTATAACTTACACAGACCTAGATGGTATAGCCTACTACACATCTCAGCCATATGGTGTGTGCGCATGCACACACACTCACACACACATACATATACATGCAAACACACCACACACACATAATTATATGTATAGTATGACCCATTATTGCTCCTAGGGTGCAAAAGAATATGAGATTAAATTAAGCACAAGAGAAAACAATCAAAAGAAAGCAGTCAGCATGAGAGGTATGTGGTTGCTACACAGGTAACAGGACATAGTATTTGACAGTAATTTTTTTTTTTAATAAGCAGAAGGAATGTACTCTAAAATACTGATAAAAGTATAACATAGTAAATACATTAAGCAGTAACATGGTGTTTGTTATCATTATCATGGACTACTATGTGTCTTGTTCTTTTAAGACTGACATTACAGAAGGTTTATTTATACCATCACCACAAACCTGTGAGTAATGCATTGTGCCATGACATTATGTTCCCATTAAGATCATAAATCCCTGAGTGATAGGCAGAAATGGAACTCATTCTATGATAGGCATGAAGCATAATTAAAAAAGGTAAGCTTTGTTGTTCTAAGGTTGAAGATTTAGTCTTGTTATTGTAGCAAAACCTACTCTAGTTTGACTGATACAACCGAGATATGGAACTCACTTGGAAAATCATGAAACTACATCATCCCCAGACTTAATCTTTGAAGGAACTGAACTTGAAATGGTTTAAACAAAAGTTTAAAAATATACAGACTTCAAAATGCACTCCCCTAAGGCAAGGAAAAAATTAAAAATTAGTTACTCAGGAAATCGATACCCAAGTCATGAAACTGGTGAAGGGAAGTCCCAAGGGGAGGGCTTTAAAACTGGAGAAAATCCAGATTTAAAACTGGAATAAGAATTTTTCCAGAAAAAAAATAATGATATTTAGTGGGGAGAATGAAACTTATCCTTATGCAAGAACAATGTTTCATTTAAAAAGTGTGGAAGCTTAAAAAGAAGTTGATCTCATAGAAGTGAGAAAATTATGGGTCACTAGTGGTTAGGAGGTGTAAGAGGAGCAGGCAGAGGGAGAAGTCATCTAATAAGCGGATAGAGGAAGTAATTCTAGTATTCTATAGCACAGTGTGGTAACTATAGTCCACAATGGTTTACTATGTATTTCAAAACAGCTAGAAGAGGCTGAAAGTTCCTGATATGAAGAAATGATAAACATGTTAGGAGTTGGAAATATTTAACTCCCTGAATTGATATTAAATATTGCATATTTGTATCAAATTATCATACTATGTCCCATAGTTATACACAAATGTTATGTGCTGTGTTGGTCAATTTTCATTTCTGTAACCAAAATACTTGACATAAACAACGTAAAGGGGAAAAGATTATTTTGGATCACAGTCTTAGAGTTTTAGTATGTGGTCAGTAGGCTCTGTTGTTTGGGTCTGAGGGGAGGCCAGATATAATGGCAGAGGGTATGGTGGAAGAAAAATTCTCTCAGCTCATGGCAGCCAGGAATCTGATAGAGAAGTGGGGTGGGAGGAGACCAGGGACAAGATAAGTTCCTAAAGTCATGTCCCCAAGGACCCACTCCTTCAATTAGATCTCAATTATGCCTTCAAGTTATGAACTCAACTGATGAGATCAGAACCCTCATGATCCAGTCACTGCCTCAAAGCCCCCACCCCCAAACTTTTCTGTATTGGAAATCACACCTTTAATACAGGAGCCTTTGAAGGACATTCTAGATCCAAACCATGTCAATTAAAAATAAAGAACAAATTCTGACATGTATGAGAACAATTTCTAAAGATAGGCAACAAAGCCCGAAACTGACAATGCAATTGAAATACTTAATAACATGAAATATTTCCAACAGGTATTTGAAAAAAATCTGTTGAGCTAGATGGAAAGAAAATAGTAAGCAGAACATATACAAATAAGCAGATGAAACAAGCAATTAAGTAGCTTCTAGGGGGGAAATGTTCTCAAATGAAACATAACATAAACACTACTTGATTTAATGGTGAACAACATTTACATAATCATAACAATATAAAATCTGGTTAATGAGTTAATTAAATATTATGATTGAATGACAGTATAGGAAAGTGAGAAGAGGCTCAATTTTGCAAAAGAACTGAATCGTTTTCTAGATTGATATTAGCCAAACATGGCAAATCAATAAATAGCAGTACAAATATAGCTCCAAAACTAGAAGAATTGAAAGTGTGAGCCTTTCAAAAGCAGAAATGGATGTGGATAGGGATGATTGATGCTACAATTATCAATATTCTCTACTGCTGTACGTAAATTACATACCACATACAAACTGATAGATTGGTCAAGGTGTTCATTTTTTAACATAGCTTTATTCAGAAATATATTCAAATGCATAAAATAGATGAATTTAAATAATTCTGCAATCATCTTTTAGATTATGGTCTCAAATAACACCTAGATAAATAGAAACAAATAGGTAGATAATATTTAAGGCCTTTTTCCTGTAAAATTTAGTAGTATAAATATACATTCAGTACCAAATGGACATTAAAACTATAATTCTGTGTGTGTGTATGTGTGTGTGTGTGTGTGTGTGTGTGCAAATTATTCCATTATTTGCTCTCATGCACTTTAAGCATCTATAGAATGGGTGATCTCAGAAAAAGAATGTTACTTTATCCATAATGGTTAAGACACAGCTAAGAGCAATTTTTACTGTTCTTCTGGTCTGAATTTTGTACCACATTGCTTTTAAGTTTTCTGATAATTTTTGCTGTTTTTTTAAGTCAGTACTATTAATGACCCATGTCTAAAATGTGCATGTCATGTCCTGTAATTGTTAATCTTTGGACAATGCCAAGGCATCAGTCAATCACTTACACTTGGACAGATGATGCTTCCTTTGAACTTTATGTGTATAAGGATGTTGTTATAAGGTTTGCATTAAGGTCTTTATTATTAAATATACTTACTTAATCAGATTATTATATTCTTACTGCACACACACATTAACTATATTGACCTCAGTAACTTCGTCTGTCTTTCTTTAATTGTTGCAGAGCTTATCCTGTTCACCTGCTGGCATCCTAGAGATTTCTAATCTTTCCTTTTCATTAAATCTATACACTGACATTTACTGGCAAGGAAACTATAAGAGACTGAAATGATTCTTTCATGTGTGCCATGTAAACTCTTATTCAGAATAAACTTTATTTGCCCTTCACAAGTTATGTTTTGTGTATATATTGAAACTGGTGAAACTGATAGTAACGTACAAAATATCACAATGCCCTGTGAAAATACTTGCATGTACCTTGGGAATCTGTTTCTTCTATCTCTGCTGCCAGCACCTAGCCATAATCTCTCCTTTGGACTACTGCAATAGTGTTGTAATTGTTCTACCCACCCTTAGTAACTGCTTCTGCATATCCTATTTCCTGTGCTAGGAAAATCTTTTCTGCCTGATCAAGTTCAACTCACTGTTCTCATTTCAGCACAAAGGTAATTTTCTAGTCTCCTTGACTTGGTGAAATGCCTCTACTAAAGGGTCTTAAGGTATTGTTTACCTCTTTTTTAATGTTCTTGTTTAAAAAATATTTTTATATATTTTTATTAATGCTCTTTAAAGTACATGTGTGGGGGGATTACTTTGTGTTTACTCCCACATAAAGTTAATATATAATCATTGAATCAATGGATGGCAGTTTAGTTTAATAATTACATTATAATTGTTAATATGTGTTCTGGTACTTAATCCTCTAATGGCAAAATTAAAGTTAAGTGAAGAATTGTTTTAATTCATGTATTATTGCAGGCAAATAAGTTTAATTAATTTTCTAATGCTCAGACAAAATAAGTATCTATCACAAACTCCAGATCCATGGATTTCCTTTATTTCTGGCATGATACTCATTGAAAACATTCTGTTTAAAGGGAAACAACCTGAAAACATAACCTGAGTAGATCAGTTTTACTTTTGAAAAGAGTACCAAGCTGTGACCTTGACAATCATGTAAAGCCTTTGTCTTGTCCAGATTTCAATGTGCTTCCACCAACAGGGAGCAAGGTTGTGTTTTATACAATGGGCAAGAAAAACATGGTTAACTGAATTATTGCCATGGATCAAGTAGAAATTGGACATTCCAGTATCTCCCATGGTGATAAATAAATGAATCCAATGGTGATAAATAAATGAATCACCTCAAGAGACTTACCATTTTGTAGATGCAATTAATAGGACTTATAATAATCAAAATAAAGAATAGTAAGTGTACTGATATCAGAGGACAAAATATTACCATTTTATTTTATATTGGTGGAAATATTCTTTTAGAAAAAATTATATTCCTCGTTTTGAAAGTTCAATGATTCTTTCAGATTAGAAATAAGATCTAATATAATCTTTTCTTAAAGCTCACCCTTCCACGTTCTGTAACATTGTCAATGTTCTCTGTGTCTTTAAATTATTTCTATCTTCAAATTAAAATTGATTGTTTTCATGGAATGGTGTCTTCCCACTGCTTTACATTAATAAGTGCATGATATATTCTTCTAATTGTGTTTGCTGATCTGTTCTATGGAACACTTTCCCTACCATTCATAATCTTCTCTATGTTTTCAGGGTAAGTGCCTGAAGGGCTCCAATTTGGAAGTGTTAAATTATCGAGTGGAATCGTAAGAACAGTTTATAAAAGAGATAGTTGGAAATTAAAATACAAAAACTGCTTAAGGTAAAATACGTGAGGGAACTCTCTCGTTGCCATCTTGAGACCCTGCAGAACAGATGGAACCGACTCTCTGGCTTCTGCCTGGGTACCTGCTGTTTAATTATACCCTAATTAATTAAAGCAAAGACTCCTGTGTGGATTCACTAGTAGTGAGCAGGAGGGCAGTCAGAAAGAGACACTTTAATTCCAAAGACTTCCAAATTAAGACTAATAAGCTCAGGAAAGCAGTTACTCTCTACTCATGTGGTCATTTTACAAAAGTAACCATCATAGTATTAATCAGGTGTTCAGTAACAATTAATGGCCTTGTATTCACATTATGTGTGTGTGTGTGTGTGTGTGGGTGTGTGTGTGTGTGTGTGAGTATGCTCACACACATGTATAGAACTTCTGGCTCTTCGATTTTTGCTTCTTTAACATTGTTTGTCATTGGAGTAGAGCAAGAAGTTTTGTTGGTGGTATAAAGAAAGCAAGTAAGACACATTTTTCAGAAAACTCAATGAGGTAAGTAAAGAACATGTTTATTGTATGTATTAGGTTGGGCTGAGCAAATATTTATGAATATGTCTGTAGTGAGTGTCATTAATGGACGTGGTAACCCCGGAGCCCAAATCACTTTTGCTAAAATGAATCTTGTGTTCATCACCTATCCTCTACTTGGGAGATTTTAAATGATATATTTATTTGTTATATTATTTTCATATTGATTGAGGAGACTTCATAGAGTAGGAATACATCTAATCTCACATATTTTTCCATTTAGTTGAAAGACTTAAGAAAATATAGTAGCCAGAAAAAAACACATGTACCATATCTGGAGCTACAGTAGAGCATGCATGCAATAGATTTTAGTCTCCTTTTATTTATTGATTTATATTTGATGGATATCAGGAATAAAGTTTGAAGTACATTCCACACTGTAAAACAATCATTTGGGATCATTCATTAATGTTAATGTGAGATATTAATACTATTAGTTATTTAATTAGATGGAACCTCAAGAGGTCTCTTCTGTTCCATGTTGAAATCCAGAAAGAATTTAAGTTTTTCTACTAATGTGATCTTGCAATAGTCAAAAAGTGCACAAGATGTGTTCCATATGGAGTGTCACTGAGAATAACAGAAGAGTGGCTCAGAAATCAATTACCCTAATGTGCAGACACAATCCTGGCTGACCACTACACCACACACATACAGGTATGGCAAGAAGAAATCACCAGGCCAGTTATTATTCATTATAGCATTTTGATTAATTCCTAACTACCTAAAAAGGCCAATTTTATTCTATGCTTTGTCTTTTAATAGTGAAATGAGAAATAGCATATGGTGGAAAAAGTCACATAATTTGTGGAAAAGTCACAAATAATTTATAAGAGGTAGTATAGATGTGTCCAGATAACTGATAACATTTTTTTTCCTCACAGAATGTTTCAATTATTTTTTAATTTTCTCTCTTGGTTGTATTAATAAAATTCCAAGCAAAAGTGTATCACAGCCTAGAAGTTCAGAGTGACAAGTTAGAATAAACACATTGGTGATGCAGAAATAATAATAGTAGTTAGCAGGAGGACAGTCAGAAAGAGACACTTTAATTCCAAAGACTTCCAACTGGGTAGAGAGAGAAATTGGACAAAAATCCAATATGATATGCATTTTTGAGAGCATGTGATAGTAAATTTAATATAAAAATATACATACATCTGATTAGATGTTTCACTTTTTTGGATCTGAGAATTAAAATATCCTATTGAGATATTAGGTAACTGCCCAATCTGAGGCCTTTGAAGTGATTACTTAGCCTGAGTTCTAAACATCAGTTCCTCACCAATCTAAATTGCCAGTCATGTGTTTCTGAGACTATGCTGCTGTGTGCAGGACCTCAGATGGCTTCATCATGTAAAGAGTACTGAGAAAAAGTAGTCAAGATTTTATGGCTTTGCTGAGTTTCATCCATGTCCAGATACCAGTCAGCTATTTGTCTTTGAAAAAAAAGACTAATTTTTAGATAAAATAAAAAGAATTTTTCTGAAACTAGCTGAAATATTTACAGTTTTTTTTTTAAGTTATAGATTTGTACTTTCAAACTACACTTGTGCACTGGTAATCAGATTTCTCTGGGAAATTTTTTCTAAATACTTTCTTAGAATTTTTATCAAAGTCAGGGATTCTTCCTCTATCTAAAAGATAATACTCTTAGAAATGTAGTTCTTAGTTATAGGGGCAGGAGAAAGAGAGGAGAGAGAGAGAGCAAGACAGAGAGCAGACAGAGAAACAGAAGAGAGAGACTCAGAGAACTACAAAAAGAAACAGATAAAGTAAAAGAATGTATTACCTTTAGGCTCCCTTAAATTCCCTTAAATCCTGTTCTTAATGTCTTTTCTCTTATATCTGGTATTAAGCAAGGTCAAAGTATCTTAAATACCTTTCATTATCAGCTCAGCATGGGCTGCTCCACTGTGGTTTGAAGTGTTATATGATTTCTGAGCATAAACTGAACAGTTCTTTACTCCGGAGTCTAGCTTCAATGAATTTTTCATTTCATTTTTCTTTAGAAGACCATCAAGATCTTTGCTATTAGAACATTAGGGAGGATATATTGGAGGCAGGTTGTCAATGACTATATTTCCCAATTCCATTTTCAAAATGCATCCTCATGACCTATTTGCTATTTTAGATTCAATCAAATTTCTTCTTTGTAATAGTGGGGGACATGTTTAATTCATTCTCATGGAAACCACGCAAGTTTACATGGGAGGTGGTGAAATTTGGAGCAGAAAGCTTTGCAGATTAAATAATTTTTATTATATCCTAATGTGGGTATGGACAGTGTATTTGACACCCTGTCCTTTAAATTTAACTTTTTTTTTTCCCCCTACCACCTGTAATTTCCCAGAGGGCTGACTCTTTGAATGGTATCACCCAATTCTTTTCAACTAATGGAAAATACTGGCAAGAGATTTGAGAGTAGAAGGAGAAAGAGGTTTGGGGATTTATTACCTGTTCCTTTCTGACACAGGGGCTTCACTTCCGGCAGTATCTGCATTCCTCTGACTGTCAGTCAGAGTTTCTCCTGGACTTGGACATCACTGGATTTTGGGATCCTCATTTTCCTCCCTTTACTCATCAGGACTAAAGTATCAGTATCATTTCTCCCATTGTCAATGGCAGCTGCTCAACCCAGTAGCTCGTGTTGACTTGCCAATTTTTCCAAAACCTGTTTTTTCCTTTAAACCATTTGATTTGAATTCATTTTCTATTGAGAATAATAATAATAATAACAACAACAATGATAATAATAGTAGTAGTAATAGGTTTTAAAGGATGCTTATAACCAATTACACATTGTGCTAAATATTTTATATGTGTTATTTGATTGAATCTTTCAAAAAAAATCTTATAGAGTGAGAATCATTATCTCTATTTTATAGAGGTAAAATTCAGGGTGAGAAAGGGTGTAATTGTCCAAGTTTTTTCTAGCGAATTAGGGGGTGCCAGGACTTTAAATCTACCCTATTAGGCTCTGAATCTCTTGCTCATAATCTCTAAGGGATTCTATTATGTAGGACTTTTGAGATTATGTTTTGATACTGTATCAGCGACTCTAAATCTTTGAAGGTGGTATGCAATGAGAAAAATAAAATAGCAGTATTTTGTTTAATTCTACAGACATTTATGAAATTATTACTATATGCTCAATATTATTCTAGATCATATGAATATAGAGATAAAAATTGTCAGCTTCCAGATAAATTTATATTTGGATGGGAGCATCAGACACCACAAACACATAAGGTAAATAACATTTCATAAATGAATGTATGAATATTTCCAAGTAAAAATATTGGAGGAGGCCTGGGTGCCTCTCTGGTGACTCTTCAGGATTTCATACTTCATTAGTTTAAGGATATGTATTGACCACAGGACTCACAAACACTGAGCCTAACAGGGCTTTGCAGTGTTACACATCTCTGAGAGGCTGCAGTGATTGCCTTTGTCAAAACCACACTTTTCTTCTCTCTACTTTCAAGTTCTTTATTTATAGAGTGACATTCTTTGGGGATTAAAATATTAGAATTTATATTCTTATAGAATTCAACTTGGTCAACCACCTAATTACTCTTAGAATAACATGAAAATCTATTTTTTCCATTTCAATTCATTTTTCTTTGTGCTTCTATTAAAATACTGAGTTTAATAGATTACAAGTTTTGAATCTTATTGAATGTAAAGTTTATAAATTACAAGATGACTCAGTATTTTATATGCTAAGAAACAAAATGATGCCAATGTTAATCTGTGATATAGTTTTTCCTAATTACTTACAACTTGCATTTTTGCCTTTATTGAAAGAGTTGTTTTAGAATTAAACAAAAGGTAAATGTGAAGAAGAAATTTTTTTTTCTACTTTCATCTCTTTAAGAAATGGGGGTGCTTTTGAATTGCTTTTTTGACTGAGTTTTGGAATTTGAAGTAACTCTCTTGATCTGTGATATAGTGGTAATAATAGCACTTCTCCCATAATTTCCTTCCTTCCTTCCTTCCTTCCTTCCTTCCTTCCTTCCTTCCTTCCTTCCTTTCTTTCTCTCTCTTTCTCTCTCTTTGTTTCTTTCTTTCTTTCCTTCTTTTCTTTTCTTTCTTTCTTTCTTTCTTTCTTTCTTTCTTTCTGCCAATGATTAAGTAAAATAAGATATGTAAGGTGGTTAGTATAGCACCTGGTACAAATAAACATGAAAAAAATTAATCATTAATTTTGATCTTGCTATTATATTTCTTTTGAGGCACCGTGTTGTCGCGACCCCTTGCCCGCAAGGAAGACGCAACTCGGGAATCTTCTTTCAACAGTTTATTCAGGCCCTTGATATTTCTTCTTCTCTCTCCCGGATGCCCCTCCCAGCCTTAATAAAGCATCCCAAGCCCCAATGCAAAGCTGCCGCGTGGAGCTTTCTCACAGGGTGGTGAAAAATCATATGCCAACTTTCCCAGATAAGGAGTTGTTTGTCACAGACCACAGCGGAGCCAGCGTCATCTTGTAATGGCGACCATAGTCTGCAGAAACGGCAGAAGCGGCTCACCACAGTTCCCCCTTTCTGTTTTCTTAAAACAATACAGGCGAGAGTAGAGGTCCTATCCCACTGTGCAGAAGTGGCTGCATAGTATGGCTCAGTCCTAAGGAGGCGCCTTCCCCAGATCTGAAGCCATATCAGCCGACGCCTTTTTTCGTGGGGCGGGGCGTGGACGCGTCTAACCCGCATGCAATAGGACATGCTCTCCTTGAGGTCCTCGTCAAGGATCACTCAAGTGCAGTGCCTTGCCTCGCATCCTGTATCGTGACGATGGTGGACGAAGGGGGATAGCTGAGGCTGAACTGTGGCTGTTTATAAGGACAAACAAGTTGACAGCACCCTGAAAGAAAGGCACGGACTTTAAGGCGATAGAAAAGCACTAGTGTGGAAACCCATCTGCGTGCAATGGCAGTAAGACCGGCAGAGTGCAAGGGCTTTCCAACACTAAGAGAATAACAAGGAAAGTCATGTCGATCCCAGTGCAATGTTATAATAACTTGGGGTGTAACGACCATGTCAAAGGTTTACTGTTTAAGATGCGCAAGCCAGACTTGAGGTGAGTTGCCATTTTCTAAAGCTGCAAGAGCTTGTATGATCATAGCCTTATCATGAGCACTGCGGGCCTTAAGGCAACAGAGAAACCACAAACAGAGGAACATACCGAAGCAACACATTGCACCAAAAATGCTTACCCCCACCCACTCTTTGAAGAAGGAAAAAGCAGAAGATATCCAATCGGTGAATTGACCCAAAGTCCCGGGATCGACACGGGTACTGTTCAAGACAGCTATCTGGGTTAGTTGAGACTGGATCATGTTTTCTGCTTCCATGGACCAGGTTCCGGATGGATACTCCCCGATGATGTGGGAGGCATTTCTGGAATCATAAAATCTGACAGAGGTTATACATAAATGTGCACGTTGATCAACACAACCCAAATGTACTAGGTCAGACAATTCCTCAACTTGAGCTTGAAGCAAATCTATCCTTTGATTAGCAGCTAGAATCCCAGATAAAATGTGTTGATTAATTCTACTTTGAGATTCAAGTATGGTGGATGTTTGTTGAACAACTTGATTAATGGTGGCAGCAGTTTGTACTTGACTGGCCATGGCCATTTCGGCCATAACTGCTGCAGCAGCAGACATTGCCACAGCTGTCACTATAGCTGCCATAATTCCAAAATCTCTATGGGCTCTAATCAGTTCAACAATAGGAAAAGACTCTGGATCTGCAGTAACCGGGATCGGGACAAAGGTTGGAAATTTCATAACCATTGCCGTAGTCCAGGAGCCATTCCAACACTCAGACAAATAACAGGTAATATTAGAACAATTAAGCATCCCCTGTAATGTAACATTAGCCAAAAGAAACAGGAACGGAGATTGGAGACAGACTGCTGCGGAGGGTAATGTAGCATTAAACAATTGTGAATTGTGTGAAGTAATTTTAAGTCTCTTACCTCGCTCTGAGTCTTGGGTACTGCCAGAAACATTAAACAGCCAACTTTGGACTCCTAATATTTCCCTGGGGAAACACAAGCGCGGACTAGACTAGCCCAATCTGAGGGAGTCATGCAAAATCTAGTAAGTCCCTCCACCTGAGTGAGAGTGAAAGTGGCATCTATGCCATAAGTGCGGACAGATTCTGCCAAGGTTTTAATTATCTTAAAGTCTAAAGGCTCATGATATCTTTCCCTGTTATTGTCCTGAAATACAGGGTATGCAAGTCCCATATCTGTATTAACTGTCCTCCAAACTTGTGCATGAAAAGATCTCCCGGAACCTTGGCTCCCCCCCACATATGGAAGTGGGGCAATTGGCACCATATCTTCTTCTAGATATTCTACCTCCTCCTCCTCAGAGTTTTGTTGACCGATGTTAACTCCCTTCCCCTTCTTACAGTAGGCCTGCGTGCCCTGTGTCTCCTTTTTCTTCTTTTTCATTTTTATCTTATGTAGTTGTTGTAACAATATATGAAGGTCCTCAGAACTCTCTGAGTCGCTTGTGTTCTCAGGCGTTTTTAATTCGGTCAAGTCTGGGTAGAGCCTTCTCCTATTTTTATCTTCAGGCTCTTTTGCCTTCTCACTACTGTTACTTTTAATACTCTCTGCCACTTCACTACATGGTCCTTCAGATTTTTCCTCATGCAGTTGCTCAAGAATAGCTTGACCCTCACTCACAGCTTCCTGGCATTTACCATCTGTTATACATCCTCTAACTAACTTCCAAAGTGGTATAACGCCACCCTGCAAGGTACCTTGCTCATGAGCGAAATCTAGATCTTTCCCTAATTTGAACCAGCTGGAAACCGTAAGACTCCCTGAAAAAGCAAACCAAGGAGCCGCTATATCAGCTTCTCTTAAAAACATCTGCAAAGTACTCTGCTTTATCTTAAGTCCTTTTGAATGTAACAACCCATCTAGGGCCAACAAAATTGGGCTTGAAGAAGCAACGCCCATAATGTTTTTAGAGCTATAAAGAAAGTGAAAGTACAAAAGTCCCCGCTCTCTTCCTTTTACGGGGAGCGTCCCTGTCGTCACAACAACAAAAGAAGCACAAAAAACAAAAGCGAAATGACACAACAAAAGAAACACAGAAAACAAAAGCGAAAGTACACAGTGCAGCTGCAATAAAATGTAATGCTCTCTCTTTCTTTACAGAGGAGCTGCCCCGCTTTGGTCGCGGATCCCACTTACCTGGGACTAACCCCGCTTTGATCGTGGATCCCACTTACCTGGGACTAACCGGTGCACCACCCCTGACTGCTGAAAGTTCTGGTTCCCGGGTCTCGGCACCACTTGTCGCGACCCCTTGCCCGCAAGGAAGACGCAACTCAGGAATCTTCTTTCAGCAGTTTATTCAGACCCTTGATATTTCTTCTTCTCTCTCTCTGATGCCCCTCCCAGCCTTAATAAAGCATCCCAAGCCCCAATGCAAAGCTGCCGCGTGGAGCTTTCTCACAGGGTGGTGAAAAATCATATGCCAACTTTCCCAGATAAGGAGTTGTTTGTCACAGACCACAGCGGAGCCAGCGTCATCTTGTAATGGCGACCATAGTCTGCAGAAACGGCAGAAGCGGCTCACCACACCGTGTAGTAAGTGGTATAAAAGTTAAGAAAACAAAAATGTGTTAATAGACAGGTGGTCATGTTGTCTCATATTCTGTACTTGCTTGCTCTGGATTATAAACTGTTATGAGAGCTACAACTAAAGTCAGACTGTTGGTTTGCGGCTGGTCAAGCCCATAATTTACTCAAGTCTGAGACTGATCTGTGTAAAACATTGAAATAATAAAAAGTATCAAATTTATATACTATTGAACTAAAAGATGGGAATGGGAGGGAAACACATTGTATAATCTTTGATGCAATATACAGTGGTCATCTATTGTAAACACCAATTTTATAAATATTAGCCAGCTGTAAAAGAGAGTATGTCATAGGTCTCTTTTGAAAAAAGAGAAACAAAGAAATGTTGCATTCATTTTCTAGAAAAACCATACATTGTTCCTTGGAGTCTCAAAATAAAGGCTTGTGAATGTAAATAACAGGATTTTAATTATTTTTCCCCAGCTTGCTGTACTTGGGTGCCAAACTTTGGCATGCTAAAAGTCATTTTTAGTATGTAGTGTCTGTGATCATGGGACAGTGCCTGTGGCAAAAAGCACACTGTAAATTAGAATGCAAATCAGAGGGTTCTAAGCCACAGCAAACAATATTCAGAGAAGGCTTCACAGTGCTTTTCACAGTGAGGGCAGCAGCTGTGTCTCCTGATGCTGTCAGTCACAGTGAAGGTGTGCAGGCCATATTTAACCTCAACGCCCTCTGACCAGTGGTGACGGATAATGCATTCATAGTTCCCCACAACTTACATGTTCACAGTTCACTTGGATACAGGAGGTTGACATGTATGACCTCTAAATAGATTTTTCTTATGTTCAGGCTATGAGAAATTATTTTTCAGCAAAATTGATTCCACCCCTCCAATTTTCTTTTCAATAATTTGCATTGCTTTTCTTTACACAGAGAGGCTTCCCCACACCTTTGATGGCTTTAATATAATAAATTGTGAGGTATTACTGAAAAATGAGTACAAACTTCAGTGGGGTGACTATTGATAGTGATAATGTACTGTATACTTCACAAAACTAGAAAAAGGAATTTTGAATGTTTTCACCATAGAAAAGTGCTAAATCTTGGAGATAAGTATGTTTACTCTGAGTCAAACATTATGCACTATATAGATGTATTTAAACATCATGTGATGTCCCATAAATATGTTCAATTTTTATGTCAATTCAAACAAATAAGCTGTAAAAATAATGCAAATTTGAAGAGCTGAACACTTTCCTTTTCATTTTCATCTATGCTTATTTCTCTCATTTTATATCTTTAGACAAACAAATGAATACTTAAATAAGAATCCTCTCCTCCACAAATACAGTTACTTAGTACATAAATAGACAAAAAATGTATAATATTTTAGACTTCTGGTTTTTTAATTTAGAGCATTTTGGACCTCAAGCTACAAAAACTAGTATTTCCTGGCATGTTTGGTGCATTCTCTTTCCTTGGAATGAGACTGTAAAAATATCTATTCCTTGCATTGACTGTTCATGTATGGAAGTATCTAAGGGCTTTTAAAGGGTTACTGGCAGAAATGAAGTGAATGGATTTTTAAACATTACATATTATAACACCTAAACATTTCCCTGAATCTTAGTGAAATAAAATTTCAAGGGAATCTCAGGTGATTTTAGAGATGCTGTAGGATTTTCTTTTTTGCCCTTTCTTCTCTATATAGCAATATAAAATTCTCTCCATTGAACTTTCCAGCTTTTGAAGTGTGAACATCAGTCTATTTCCATTGAGGATAAAAAGAACTTTAAAAATTTCAGTTGTGCTTTGCTTTGGAGTTTGTATGCCAGTACAAACTCAAAAGGAAGAAATATAATTCTTATTCATATTAATTTATGAAAAACTTTTGATTTAAAGAATATAACATTCTTTTAGTATCAGATTTTGCTGTACGTATGCATTTTTTTTAAATAAAGGTAATGTATTGGAAAAGAAATAGTAGAGAAATTTGAAGTTAAAATGGTAGGAATAACTGAAAATTTAAAATCAATCAGATACATTCATCAAGTTCTATGCATAAAATAAGTCAGTGTTAGACACTGTGATTTAATTTGCAAAAATAATTTATAATCATAATTAGTAATTTTACCTCTCATGAAAGCATAACAATAACTAAATTATACAAGTTAATAACTTATTTTTATAACTCCAGATTACTCCCATAAAATTACCACAATTTTCCTTTTGTTATGGCTTTAACATTTTTCTATAGCATACCTATTTTTGCCTTTTTTTTGCATTGATCTGTTGTTGTTCTACAAAAAAACTCCCCCATTTAAAATTTATCTGACAAATTTACAGTATAATTTCTTTAAACTAGTGTTTATATCCATAGGTTTTATGTAATTTAAGATAAATTGGGGAGATCAATACAGTTCTAAAGGTGGTTATATGTGAGTTTCTAAGATACATACTTCCGTTTATTAACTAAAATGTTGTTTTACATTTCTCTTCCATTATAAATGATCCATTCATATTTTACCCTAATGATTTTAGCATAATAGATTTAAAATATCATTATATTAAATATTGTATGATGAATAGTGGCTTTCTAATATAATATTTTCATTGTATTTGTTACCTAGAATTCTGCTTTAAAAATGCTTTATCAACTGTTCAGTTAGCTTTTAATATAATTTATATAGAAAATAATGATAAATAAATATTTTTTCTTTATTAATCAATTTTTCAATGATATTTTGGTGCTCTGACAATTTTCAGTGTTGACTAGTGGGACTGTTGTAGCTACCAGCCCTTGGACTTTTACATACCTGATAAGGTTTAAATTTTGTAGAGTTGTTTTCTTTATGATACTTAAATTATTTCATCTGATGTCAACGGAAGCTGATTTTAGTTGATGTACTTTGACAAGACCATATTAACTTTGAGAATTTTTTTACATTCTGGAATAATAGAATATTCCAAGATCATCATATACATGTACTACTATAGACCTAGAAAGAAAGATTTCTCCTAGTCTCTTGGTTCTCTATATAGGAATCTTTTCTAGAGATTAATTTATAGAAAACTAGAGATGGCTCTCATTATTCAGATTTTAGAGTAGACAAAGTTAGAAATATGTATGTTTAGAAGAAAATATTCACATTCTAACAATGATGTTTTATTTTTCTCCAAATGTATAGATGAAAATGTGTTTAAATTGCAACTGTATTATTTTGATGAAAGCTGAGTTTTTTTCCCCCTTAAGCCTCAGTACAATTTGCACATATTTTCCATTATTATATATTTATGTTTTGCCTGCTTTTCTACCCAATGGATGATTCTAGTCAATTTTTAAGTTATTTGCAATTAATTAGTCCTTTGCCATACTAGAAATTTTGTGATTAGTCCTTTGTGATTTTTTTTCAGGGTTTAATTTTTCTTTTCATTATGAATGGTATTTTTGGTATGCAGACTTAAAAATTCATGTTAAATAATATTGGGAGGTTTTCTTTTTCATTTTGATAATGGTAAACTGTAATACAAACTAAAATATCTGTCTAAGAACAGGTAGTAAACTTTAAAAGCAGATGAAGCATCTGCTATAAGCATCATAGAGATTTCTGTAATAGTGAAGAAGGAGAGGGATGGGATTAGGGTTCAGGGGGATGATTCTGGAATCAGGAGCAGTTTTCCTGCTAGGTACCTCTGTTAATTCCTGAATTGGATAAGAAATTGAAAGATAAGTTTTCCAGCTTTGAGGGAAAACATCATTTGGAATCTGGGGCCTGCCTGAAGTAGTCAAACTGTGAAAGTTGGGGGTTAAGTCCTCTATAATACGACTCTTTGTTCTAACACCAAGTACAGGTTATGGGACATACAAAAACCACATTCAGATTTGATAATTCTCTGGAAGGATGCACAGAACTCATGAGAACTATTATACTCATCATATGGTTCATTACAGTGAAGGCATGCAGTTTAAAATCAGCCAAATAAGAGATGCATAAGGCAGAGCCTGGAGTGCTGTTGTCTGTTCTTCCTATCCTTGTAGAGTTAGGACTTGTTACTTTTCCTGGAATCAGTGACAATACACAGAGAGTACTTCCAACCAGAGAGTTCTGAATTTCGGCATTCAGCGTGTAATTGAGGATTCATTACATGGCCATGATTAATTGATCATCTGCCTTCATGCTTGAACTTAGTCTCTAGGTTGATTGATACTATATGACCCAAAGCTCTAACCTTAAGTCATATAGACTTTCTGGCCTGTCTAGCCCCATCTAATACTAAACATGGTCCCTGATATAAAGCATTGACTTACGATTTTTCAACTTTATGATGGTGAGAAAACAATAGGCATTCAGTAGAAACTGCACTTACAATTTGAATCTTGGCATTTCCTGGGCTAGCAATGTGTGTGGTATTTTTGATGCTGGGCAATGGTAATGACCTACTAGCTCAAGAGTAAACCACATATTCTCAAGAGTAAACCATTGGTATTCCATGGTATACTGTGCTGCAGCTCTATGAAGTTCAGTAGGTCAGGTGCATTAAACATATTTTCAGTGTACTCTATTTTCAATTTATGATGGGTTTATTGGGAGGATCTGCACTGGACTTGGCCATTCTTACCCTAAGATCTTTTGTGTCCAGCACTTGCCCTAAGTACAGACATTTTTTATTTTTAAGAATTTTTTGGTTAAAAAATTATTTTTGGACCTGGGATTGAATCCAGGGGCCCTTTACCACAGAGCCATGTCCCCAGCCTGTTTTCTATTTTTTAGTTTTTGAGACAAGGCCTCACTAAGTTGCTAAGGCTGGCTTTGAACTTGCAATTTTCCTTACTTAGTAGTCTCCAGAGTCTCTGGGATTACAGGCTTGCACTGCTGCACCCAGCAATATAGACAAGATTCTTATGGAATATAATAAATGTTATCTTCCAGAAGCCAAGGTAAACATTCTGACCTACTTTTGGGAAAGTCCAAATTCTTTACTACTTAAAGGTCCAATAATGAAAAAGAAGCCTGTTACAGCGTGCACATCCTGAGCACAGACCATGAACATCTGTACTCTTAGAGAAAGATGTCTGGATTTAGCACATTCCTCAACAGGATGAAGGCCTACTATATATAATTCATGTAAATTCTAATAATCAAGTTAATTAATCTATAATTGCTTGTACTCCTAGCCATTTACCAGAAGGAAGTTCAAATATCCATTGAAGAAAAATAATAAAACTCAAACCATTTCTATATTTTAAATATTCAATGAAAGTTACTAACTAAAAATAACAATAACAAGACATACAAATACTCAAGATAATAAGATCACAATTTAAAACAAATAAATAAAACATATAGTAGGAACAGATCCACAGGGTATTCAGATAATAAATACAGATAAAGACTAAAATAAATATGTTGCGTATATTCAGTGAACTATAACACAAAGTGGAGAATTTTTGTAGATAATCATAAGCTACAAAAATAATCAATGAAAAATTTAGAATTTTTAACACAGATACAGCTTTAAAAATTAAAATGTAAAGTTTAGTGGATGAGTTTCCAGTAGGCAGATATACATGAAGACAGAATTATTAAACTAAAAAATAAAGACTGAAGAAAATATAGAACAAACCACATAAAGACAAAGATATTTAAAATGAACATGTACAAATTTTAAAGATGTCACAATTTAACAGTTTCATAGGAACCTAGGGAGGCATAGGTTGCCACACTTATTCTAAGTTTTCTTGCTCAATGAATGGAAGAAATTAACATTTGGGCAAAGATTAAAATGATTAGTGGTTACCAATATTACCTGATGATAGCTGACAGAAAGATTCTTGCTCTAAATCTATAAAGTGATTTCTTCAAAACTAGTGAGAGCGTATTAACTATAAGCTTTAGGGTATTCAATTTAGCTTTGAAGTTCAGAAAAAAAGTATAAAAATAAACTAGAAATAGATTATTCCTACTGATGACCATGCTTACTATAATATTCAGCTATTCTAGAGCTAATTTTCAGATTCTGTTCCCTATTGTATAGTTTTCTTATTTCTGTTGGCAACAGGGAATGTTGATATGAGATTTTTTTAGGTGGAAGAGAAATAGTATCCACTCTGTTTGCAAGGTTGGTCCAGGGCACCAAACACAGGTAAAGCTCCTGCCTAAGGAACTGTTCTGCTGGTTCAGCATGCTCCCTGAGACCATTGGCAGCCCTATGATAATGGCAGATCGGCGGTACCTCCTGCTTTAGCTCATCTTAGCTTTGTACCAGATGTGTACAGATCAGTTTTAAAAGATGCTAGCTCTTCTAGAATGGGATCAAAATTGGAATGGGTTGCACTCCACATATGTATAATATATCTCAAAATATACCCTACCGTCATGTATATCTAAAAACAACCAATAAAAAATTTAAAAACTATAAACTAAAAAGACGTTTCATGGAAATAAGTGAGAAAATATTATGCTTTAAAATGAATCCTTCTCTGCATATTCAGGTAAAAATAACTATAATAATAAGAGTTAATCATAACACATGAAGAAAGAAAGATGCTGGCTCCTTTTTGAGAGCTCCTACATCATCAGGGTTGTAGGCAGTGAACAGATACCATTCACAGTTTTCCTCATAGGTCCCAGTTTGACCCATCTCTTTGTGCTTCATGCTCAACTTCTCTTCCTGATGACTCTCTCTCCCTGCTAATCTACAGTGACACTTATTCCACCACCAGCTGCTGAGGCAACAGCTTTCTGTAAATGTCACTAAGAGCTACAAATGTGGAAGTTCTAATCTTTATAAGAAATTCTTTATGCCATATCACATTTTGCTCCTTATAAAAAAATCCTGACATTGATGCTAAAGTGGTTCTAGGGAAGTGTAACCGTAAGGATGATTAGATATTAGAAAATATCTAAATATTTTCCTGGTTATTTGGAATTGGTTTGCTGAGTTGAGTCAATTTGACTGCATTCATGATTGTGTTGTACATGGTAAAGGCAACACTGAAAGTTCATGTCATGCAGTGGTAAAACAATTAAATGATTGTGAGGGCAGCAAAAATTGATTGTAGACGTCAAGACTTTAGAACAAGCACTACCACTATGGGACATTTTTTATTAAAATAAAGAGCGTAATGGAGTATTTTGGTTCCTTGTACATGCACTTGACAACTGGATGAAATTGAATGAAGAACTCAAGGCTGTAAAATTTCCCCTTAAATTCTGGGTAATAGAGTATTAGAATTTTGATCTAATAAGAAAGACCTTTAATTCCTTTAAACACAGGCAAAGATTTCTGAAAACCAAACTTCGATTTTAACCACGAGAATGGCTGTTTTACAGCACAAAAATGAATTAATAATATCACAGAGTTGCTCCTGTTAAACTTAGATATTGATTGGGGAAAAAATTGTTACTGAAATCTGTTAAAGAATATATGTATAGATTTCAATAAAGTTGGGAGGTTGAAATTCTAGATTTGCCTGAGCCTCCTATGTGAGTGGAAGTATTTGTTTTGCCCCTGACTGATGAAAGTTGTCTCTCTTTTACATAAAAAAAATATGACAGTCATCTCTGGATTAACAAAGGGAGACATTCTCCTGATGATGTATTGCCAACAATTATCATTGCTTCTAGATCTATAACCAGACTCAAGTCATAAAAGAATGCAAGAGAGAGAGAGTGCATATGAAAATATCATGAGATTTTCTATTTTAGGTAGGGAAATATATCCTAATACTGTTTAGCAAGAATAGAAGAACTATAATATTGGATCAGACTAAATTTGCTGATATGGTCTCATTAAACATAGATTCTGGTTTTAATGGGTGAACTCAAGTGACTTAGAGAAAATTAACAGTTTTCTTGGAAGGACTGCTGAATCTGGACCTAAATGTGTGTTATACTAAATAAGGTTGAATGTCACAATTCCCTAGGGGAATTCTAAAGGAATGAACTCAAAGATAAAATTCAGAATTCTAGAGAGGACTTATCACAAAAGAAGTTTTTTCTCACTCAATTTCTCATATTCTCATATTCTCTAGAATATCCAGAGATTATTTCCTTCACCAAGGCTATGAGTAATACATAAGGGGAGATAATAGCATCCTTAAAAATCTCTTTGGCATTCTCTGTAGGCCAATTACAACAGTGGTACTGTACTTGATTTAGTAATGATTATGACTTAGATGTTGATATGATGTCTTCAGAGGCAACTTGGATATGTTTATTATGAAAATCACTATACATTGTTAGGAAACCGAGTCAAAACAGTTATCAAAATGGTTTAATGTCCAGAGATCTTGGCTAATTCTTCTAAGACTGAAATAGATTAGCAGCCTCCTAAATATTACTTGAAATGTATAAATGGAAAAGCTCTCGGTCTGGCAAATAAAGTCTTGAATCACCATAGTAAAAAGTTGCAACTTCTTAAAAATTCTCAGACTAGATTCCTTTCACAAATTCAGAGCCACTTTAATGAAGGGTAGATTAACTTCCTTGAAGAAGGAGATGCTCACACGGTTGAAAAATTATGCAATAATTCTTCCTTATGGCTTTTCCCATTCCTGCAGATATTTACCATGAATAACTGTGTTGGAGAAGAAGATATGAAAAGAATTGGAACTGGGAAGTGTGGATTATTGGATCCTGGTTCTAAATTGCCATTAATAGTTAGAAACCCAAGCTCCCAGTGTGGTCCATTGGTTTGATGAAGATCTGATTGAAGTCAGGTAGTTAATAAAGTCTTGGTTATGGTCTATTTTACAGTGAGCTCAGTGAGTTCCGGAGCCAAGCATGTTATTCTTTGCTTCTGGAAGTGCTATTAGAATAGATGTACTCACCATCTAGCAGAATAACAATATATACAATTTCTTTCTTTCATCATGGATCTTCCTTATAGAATAATTTTATTTCTTCTTAAAGGAATGTGAGGGTGTTATGCTACAAAAGGCCAAATGGAAGCCACTAGAACTGCCTTTTTCTACAAAACAAAACAAAACCATATTCTGGAAATTTTATAGAATTAGAGCCATCATCAAAGGTCTGGAAAAAATCCTGTATGGTGGGTTTTATCTTGTCCCCATGCAACTCACCTCTTTGACCTGCACAGGAGATGGGTAGATCTTATAAAATGACAGTGGATTATAAAAAATTCGATCAGGTGGTGGCTTTGATTATAGACACCATTTCAGGTGAGATAGAGATGGAGCAAATGGACAATTTCTCTAGCACCCAGCATTTGTGAATTGATTTTGTTTTGAATTATATGTTCTCTCTTTATGTGTGGAACCATTTGCTTTTACCTGCAAGAGTCAGAGACATGCTTTCATTGTCTTACACTGGGGAAAAAATCAGGTTCTATCTCATTGTCATAATCTCATCCATAGATGATCTGATGACCTCTCCATCTCAGAACATCACTAATTAATTCTCATTGGGCATAGTGAGGAGGAAGGAGCAATCTCTCTAGACACACTGATACATTTGTGCCAGAAGTAAGAAGACAAACGCCACAGAAATTCAGTTGTTTGCTACTTCTGTGGAATTTCTGGACTCCAAGAATGTAGGACATGTGTCAAGATGAGGCTTTCTGGGTGAAAGTTAATTGATGTATCAGAAAATGGATTTGCACTCATAGAATTTATTAACTTCCCAAAACCTTTTTTGGGGGGAAGTACTGGGGATTGAACTCAGGGACACTCAACCCGTGAGCCACATCTCCATCCCTATTTTGTATTTTTATTTAGAGACAGGGTCTCACTGAGTTGCTTAGTGCCTCGAGGTTACTGAGGCTGGCTTTGAACTCTCAGTCTTCCTGCCTCAGCTTCCAGAGCCGCTGGGATTTCAGGCATGTACCACTACACCTGGCTAATTTCCTACAATTTTCATCACCTTTAGCATCTTGTATGGTAGAAAACATAAATAGTCATTATGTGATTTAGTTGCTGAGCTATTTAAGTGTCTCACCTAGTTAATCTGGAATAATGCATGCCAGAATATGTTGTAAAATCAATAACCATTATTTGGTCCTTTTTCTGCCATAGCTAATATTCAAACTAGGAGTAAAAATGAGTGTGTTTCTCTCACTCTTGCCCCCAGAAAATGAATCATTAGTGAAAAATTTCCTTTAAATCCTATGTCTTTGTGCTGTGCTATTTAACATGTAGTAGTTTCCTAGAAATGGACTCTTCCACCAGGGGGTACAGAAATTATTTCATTATTTTAAAAATTATTTTATAATAAGTTTTATTGTATATATTTGAAGTTACCATGATGCCATGGAATACATGTAGATAGTAAAATGGTTACTATAGTGAAAGAAACTAATATATCCATCATTTCACATATTTACCTTTTTGTTTGTTGTATTAAATTTGAAGTTAAGACTGTCCTGGCCACTTTAGAATTCTCATGATCCAGAACGCAAAGAATGGGGTGACTGTACTCTCTGGGAAAATTGATGCTGAGTCTTAAGGAGAAATCACATCAACATTTATGGGACAAGGAAATATGTGCTGGGAATGCAGTAGACATTCTGGGTAGAACATTTCATGTTCTGCCTAAGTTAATGGGCATAAGCATAATTGCTAAAACTCAGACCTTTCAAAAACCAAAGTTTGTGTCATCCCCCTAGGGAAGGAAAGAGACCTCTTACGGGAGTTGATGATTATAAAGAAAATATGAATTGTTAAACAATGACTATCAGTTATGTCTTACTTTTTGAGAATGTTGCTTCTTTATTTTGGTACAAGTATTTGTACATGCACTTACCAATTCCTTTTTCTTTATCCTGTATTAACAGAATTTAACATAAGTATTTTAATAGTATTTAAACTTATTCAGCATTGAGTGTACCCCAGAGAGTAATGAATGAACATCACATGAAAAAGAGATAAAGTGACATTGGGACTTCAATCCTTTTTTGGAAAGGGCCATGAACTGAATTGTGTCCCCTTGAATTGATATGTCCAAGTGTTAACTCCAATGTGATGGTAATTGCACAGCTATCCTCGGGAGGCAATTGGGGTAAGAAGAGGTCTTAAGAGTGGGGTCTTCATGGTGGGATTAGTGGCATTTTCGGAAGAAGAATGAAAGAGAAATCATGCCCTCTCTACCTGTCATCCACAAGCCATAAGGAACCAAATCATTCAGCATCTTGATCTTGGAAGTTGCAGCCTCAGAATTGTGAGAAATAAATGTGTGTTGTTTAAGCTACCTGTCTTAAAAAGTAGGAGAGTTAGTGTATTTTTGATTTTATGAACTTCAGTTGCACTATATCTTGGCAGCATGACTTTGCTTCTATTTTTCTTTGGGGCTAAGTATGGTTAAAAGATATCTGTATGTATCTTAAGTGGACAAAGAGTAAACTGGATGGACACCCCCTTTGTCAAATAAGCTCAGCTAAACCACATTTCTCAGAAGTCTCTTCCCTGTATAGTTTCAAATTAGATTCGGTGACAAGAAAATTTGTGTGAGACCTGGAAAATGGCAATTAAATGCAGTCATTCCAGTCTGAAGGTTAGATCCGAGAGTGCTGCAGGTTTTCCATGTAGTTGCTGATCTCTTGTTGGAATAGGGCTTCTAACTCCTTGAGCTGTCAATACACCTTTTCCAACTAGTTTTTGAGCCAAATGATTGTTCATTTTAATGTATAGGCAAAATTTTTTGTGTATTACGCAGATCACAGAGAGTGCAAATTGTTGGAGATAAAAATGTTGGTTCCAGTTTAATTTTTTCTTTTGAGTTGCTGCTTATCTCAGGTCTCTCCCACTTAACATCTGGCTCTTCCTCACACAGCTGGGTTCTGTAGGTCTGCCCCCTCATCCACTACCAGAGGTAGCTCTTTTCATAGACATTTTACCAGATCCCACGAATTCACTAGACTTTATATCCCTCTAGTAAATCCTTGAATTCACATCATTTCTAATGGTCCTGCTTCCCTGAGTGAGCCCTAACTAATGAACCTACGTTCCACATAAGTAATCAGCAATACAGATTTTTTTTTTATATTCTTAGAAATGCTCTAGTGGTTCTTTCAGTATCTGTTTTTTTGATACTGTTTTTTGACTGAGCTAAATTTGAGTGTCTCAAAGGATGTTTCTTACCCATTTGCATTGAAAGGCTTCTTCTGGTGACCTACTTCAAGTGTCACTGAAGATAAATATCATTGCTAATATGTAAAATAAGCATATTATATCCAATTAAATTCTATTTCTTTCCATAAATGAAAATGTATATCAAATATTAAACTCTTTCAAATTATTCTTTTTCTTCTTGATGTTCCTATGTGGCTACTTCACTTCGTGTATGCTTATTATTGGAAATTATAGATAGTTTTTTTTTTTTTTAAGTACCAGGGATTGAACCCAAGGGCACTTAAACACTGAGCCACATCCCAAGCCCTTTGTATTTTTTTTTTTTCAATTTTGAGATATGGTCTTACTAAGTTGCTTAGGGCCCCACTGCATTGCTGAGGCTGGCTTTGAACTTTCTTCTCTTCTTACCCAGAACATTTGCAATGTAACATTGCAGATTCTTGTATAAAGAGGTTTTTTCTTCCATCCTTTGTAAGTAGACTGGCCTTTTGATACATGTTGGCAAATAGAATGGTGTAGGGCCACTCTTGAGGTTAGGTCTCAATTACTTTTTTGCTGCTTCTCTCTCTCAATACTCTGTGCAAGTCTGAGATTAAGACCATGCAAAAGTCATCCAGTTGTTCCAAATGAGTCCCTTTAACCCTACTTACAGCTATTGGATGCTCAAATGTGTAAAGAAGCCCTGCTGACATCACCAGAGCTGCCTGCCTCATACACAGCTGCCCAGAGATGACCAGTAAGCCCAGCTGAGAGGGCAATAACTGCCTGATGCAAAGACTCATGAATACCTAAAACTTGTTCTTTTAAACCATCAAGTATTGATGTGCTTTTTACACCACAGTAGCTAGTGAGAAATCCAATGCTGGACATTGTCTAGCTGGATTGCCCATGGAGGAGAATGATTGGCCTGGCAAGAGGCCTGGAAACCAAACTGTATAGAATGGGTGGAAAAGGTTAAGGAAATTCAGCATAGAAGCGAGGAATTTTTGGAAGTGCATGGTGTCGCCTTTAAAATTATTGATGATCCATCTGTAAAAGGGGATTGTAATCAACCAGCATAAAATCAGAATGCAAAATGGGAAAACTTGGAGATGATGGGAAATATTGAAATAGAGCTATATGAATTGTGGAACTAGCTCAGATTTATATATTAAAGATGGTAGCTTATGCAGTTCATTTTTGTCACTGGAAATGTTTATATGTAGAATGATGGACATTTTGATGTTTCTTCCAAAATGCAATTTCTGCTTTGGGTTGGAGTTAGGATTAGATGACATGTAAGATTACTTCTAATTTCAAAATCTTCTGTTTGGTGAGAATTTGTTTTTTAAATTAAAAATACTTCTATTATCAGTTTTCTATAAAAAGGTGTCATTTAAATACCAACAATGTAATTGTTTGGTTTTTCACTTGAGTCAATGATATTGTAACTCTGCTCCAAGTCAAATAATCTGAGAAACTATCCACCACACAACCATCAGTAGAGCTATCTGATAAAATGTGGAGACCCCAGCAAGAGACTATTACAACAATATAGAGAAGATGTTCTCTAGAATATATGTCAACAATTGCAAGGTAAAAAGGGGTAAGATTTGGGGTCTCTTGAAAGTAGAGCTAGCCGAGGATGTTAAAGCATTGGATGATTTGTGTCTTAGAAAAAAATGGGAAAATCTCCAACATTTAGTTTGCAAAACTGGATAGAAGGCAATGCCATTGATAGGTATGGGGAGTATTGAAAGAGGAGCAAATTTCAAGGGAGAGAGTGTGAATCAAGAGTTCTGCTTGGTGGAAAATTGTATTGTCATGGCTATCTGATATCTATGCGGAAGGTAGAGAGTTAAAGATGTAAATCTAGAGTGTAGGAGAACACTTTGGTGTAGGTGTATATCAAATGGGTGGGTGGGATTACCGGCATAGTAACATCATAGAATTTTAAGAGATTATTAAGGAAATGACTGTAGATAGAGAAGAAATAAAATCTGAGGATCAAGCCCTAATGCACTCAAATATCTAGAAATCAGAAAACAAACCATCACAGAAGACTGAAAAGTCACAACCAGTGAAGCAGGAAGATAAAAAGATGAGAACTATTCCTGGAAGTCAAGTGAGGGAATCTTTTTAAGGTCTGATGTCTAGTGGGTAAAACATTTCATGTAGCATTTATGACATGTCATTTCTTCCTCTTCCCTTCCTTATTTCTTTCTTCTTTCTTCCTTTAAGCTTCCTCCCTTCCTGTCTCTCTTTTTCTCTTTCATCCTCTCAATCTTCTTCTTCCTTCTATTTCTTTCATTTTTTATTCAGCCACTTAACTGTAACTACGAGAGCTGTCTAGTTGCACTATGCTTGATCAGTCAGGCCTCAGATACAGAGAGCTGAAATACTAATTGTCCATAGTTGTACAAGAGTTAATTTTCTCAATATGCTCCTTTAAATAAATTATGTAGGTTATTTTTAGAAAACAAAACCTTAATCTAAAAAAATAAATCCTTTATCCTATACTCCTTACTAAAATAATGAAATTTACATTATGCTTCACACTTTATACACATTTATGCCTACAATAATATGCATATATGCATGAATATTTTCATTCAATTTTATCATATTTACTAACAAAATTTTTCCATGAATATTTTAAAAAATGGGTGTTCTCTTGTAGCATTGTTATTTTATGTTCCTGGTTGGAAATAATAAAAATGATAGAATCTTCTTTAGAGCCCCTATTTCTCTGTGTGTATAAATACATTCCAAGGGTTAAATTAAAGAAGAAATTAGCTCTCTGCCCTTGGCTCACAAAGCTAAATCTTTACTATTGATTCATCTCTTTCACATAGTGTTTTGCTTTTTCTCTTAGGACTGAGTTTGTGGCCTGCAGATTTCTCATTCACCAAGATTCACCTCTACAGTGGAGAAATATCCAGAATATGGGTTGGGTCTAATTCTTCTTAAAATCAAAGATAGTTAAGCTCCAAGGTTAAAATTGGTAAGCTCAGGAAATCCTAAGTGTAAACATCACCTTTCAATCACCTGCAAATCATCTCTGGATCCCTTTCCTCTGAAACGCAGGATTGCAGCCTCACTGCAATTTTTCTTTCTAAATTAAGCAGCACATTTCAGGTATCTGAGAAGCAGTGAATGAGGCAGGGGGCTTTAGAACTGGATTCCATTAAACTTTGCTACTGGTTTATTTTATCATTATATTTTTACTAGTGGGTGTGGGAATTTCCATTTAATAAGGGTCATTAAATGAAGAAAATGTAAGATTTGATGTTGTAGAATAAAAAATGGAATTGGAAAATCAAAATGTGCTTTTAAAATTCTACTTTTTAAGTTCTTTTCTCAGCATAATTATGAACTGCATTTGAAAATTAAGGTACATTAAATAGATTGAGTCCTATAAAATAATTGTATTTAACTACAGAACCTAGCACTTCTTGCATTCAACTTTATCCAAATCTTTAAAAGATGATGTTTATAAATTTAAACCCTTTATTCACTAAGCAATGGGATTTAAATAATCCAGAGAAGATGAAAATCAAGTACCAATGTTAACCCACTGTAAGTTCATATGAATAATCACACTTTTAAACACAATATAAAATATGTAGTTTTTTCTTTTAATTAGATTAGGTTATATTGTTGCTAAGTTTATTCCCAAAGTATGTCTGCATAAATTGTGGACAGAGAAATTTAATCTGTAGATTTTAGTGACCACACACACACACACACACACACGCTATATTTAGTTAGGTTAAAAAAAATCAGTTTGGGCTGGGGATGTGGCTCAAGTGGTAACACACTCGCCTGGCATGTGTGGCATGCTGGGTTCGATCTTCAGCACCACATAAAAATAAAATAAAGATGTTGTGTCCACCGAAAACTAAAATAAATAAATAAATAAATATTTAAAAATTCTCTTTCTCTCTCTCTTAAAAAAAAAAATTAGTTAAAATAGTGAATCCTGCTCCTGTCCCAATTTCTCCCCTAGAAGCTATATTTAGTAGAGAATGAAGCCTTATAAATACCCAGAAAAAAGAGATAAACACACACTTCTTGTTATTATTAGGAAATTAAGGCACTCTAAGATGACGTGGATCTGTCCTATTCAGTCTTCTCTGAGGTTTGGAATATAAACATAGTATTAGAGTTAGCCTTCCCCTGCTCTCCTTTGTGATCACATCTAAATACTAGAGAGTAGGATGAGTTGCTTTCAGGAGTTTAAAGGGAAAGGGAAATGCACCTGTTACCACTTGAGTCCTGGTAGTTAGTATCTGTGATGCATAGACCTTAAGATGGCTCCCGATCATCTGCCCTTCCTGCACATTCATGTTGTAAAAATCTTTGCCTTAAATGTGGCTAAATTTATTGACCCACTTCTAATGAGTTGGATGCAGCAGATGTATTGTGATATCAGTTCAAAGATCAACTACAGAAAAGACTGTGGCTTCTGTCTGGACCTATTTCTCTCTGGATCTTAACTCTAAGAGAAGCCAGCTGCCATGATGTGAGTTCAGCCATGGAGAAGGCCGTATGGCAAGGAGCATCCATCAGCTGGTGAGGACCAGACAGCTGTGAACAGCAGCACTCGAGTGAACTTCCAGGTATGGAGATGACTGCAACTCCAGATGACACTTCAACTGCAGCCCTATAAGAGACTGTAAAACAGAAACATGCATTTAAGTCACATCTGGACTCTTGACTCACAGAGATAACAAGTATTTCTTGTTTTAACATGTTAAATTTGGGGGTAACTTTTTATTACCAATATATAACCAGTAGAGGATTTTTTAGGATTCTCCATGTAGGATTTCCTATCCTACCCTTATTTGATAAACTGTGTGATCTACTTTAATTAATCCACAATTATTAGGATAGCTATGTATATTTTTCCCACTGAGCTGCATCTCAAGACCCTTTTTTTGAGACAGGGTCTCACTAAGGTGCTAAATCTGGCCTCGAATTTGCGATTTTCCTACCTGAGTCTTCCAAGTCCCTGGGATTACAGGCATGTGCTGATGTGCCCAGCCCCTAGCATTTTTTGATTTTCACATTTCTTATTGATGCATTATAGTTGTACATAATAATGGAATTTGCTGTTAAATATTTATATATGCACATGATATAACAATATAAGTTTATCAATATCATTCCTCAGCACTTTCTCCCTGACTGCCTGAGCCCCTTTCCCCTTCTTCTACTGATCTTTTTTCAGTTTTCATGAGATCTACCCCCACACCTTTATTTTCCTTTTTCCTTCTCTAGCTTCCACATATGCAAGAAAATGTATCACCCTTGACTTTACAAGCTTGACTTATTTTGCTTAACATAATCATCTCTAGTTCCATCTACTTTCTGGCAAATGATGTAATTCCATTTTTCTTTATAATAAATTGAGTGAAATTGAATAAAATAATTGAATAAAATTCCACTGTATATATAACCACATTTTATTTCTCCATTCATTCATTGATGAATACCTAGGCTACTTCCATAGTTTGGCTATTGTGAATTGTGCTGCTATAAACATGGTTATGCATGTCTCAATATGGTATGATGACTTTAACTTAGAATTTAAAAAAATATTTATTTATTGAGCTGGGTGTGGTGGCACACACATGTAATCCCAGTGGCTCAGGAGGCTGAGGCAGGAAGATCGAGAGTTCAAAACCAGCCTCAGCAAAAGCGAGGTGCTAAGAAACTCAATGACACTCTGTCTCTAAACAGAATACAAAATAGGGCTGGGGTTGTGGTTCAGTGGTTGAGTGCTCCTGAGTTAATCCCTGGTATCCAATAAATAAATAAATAAATAAATAAATAAAAATTATTTATTGGTTCTTTTTAATTATACATGGCAATAGAATATACTATGACTTAATTATAAAAGCCTGGAATATAATTTGTTCTAATTCAGTCCCCAGTGTTCCCTTTCCCTTCCCTTCCTCCCACCTCTGTTCCCTACCCTCTCTACTCAATGTTCTCTTTACTAATAGGTATTTTTTTTTAGTTAGTGTTTTCTGGATGTAAATGTGAGTATTCAGCATTCTTGCACATAAACAGGTGGTTCACCAGTTTATTCTTTGGTTAAATCCTGCCCTACCTCTCAATATGTGATAGCATTTTCCTGAAAGGAACTTGACAATATTTCTCCAAATGATCTACAGCAAGAAATGAATATAATAGTATTTATCCAAATCAGTTCTTGTTCCGTAACATGCTCTGTGAAAACCAAGTCCTTTGTTCAAATTATTTGAGGGAAGTACCTGCTTTCCCTTCCTTGCCTTTGGAGGTTCCTAATGCATATTTATTTCTGAGTTGTTTTGAAATAATGAAATTTGCATACATGTTTAACCTAATGTGTCCTTGTTTTTATTTGAGTAAAGAAAAATTTATTGTGTAACAACTATGAATAGTTATTCTTGAGGAAGCAGCATTGCTATCTGCGCCATTAGAAGAACCCTGATTACTAAAAGTCATGAATAGCACATGTCCAGCCAGATATGGCCCATGGCCCTAAGCCTTCCAAGGTAAGCTTCCAGTACTGAGCATTCTGTACAGAGTCCTCTTTATTCCTCTGTCACCAAGCCCAAAATTCCAGTTTACTCATGGTTCTTCATTTGCTTTAGAAATGAAGAGAAAAATAAAACAATGATTTTTACATACACTATGTACTAGACAATATACTAAGTGTTTGTATACATATAATCTGTTACAATATAATTTTATTAATAAAATGAAAGTGATACAGGGTGAAAAAGGTTTTCTTGTTTGTTTTTTAATCTGACTCCAAACACTGATTCTACCAGCTAAAAGTTAAATCATGAGCAAGTCATTTAATCTTTCTGAGATTTGGTTTTCCCATCTACAAATCAGTCTTGAGAATTTCTGCCTTAACATAATTTGACTGGGGGGGCAGGGGGAGGAGTGAGGGTGGACAAAGGGTAGGAATACCAGGCTGCCACACATATCAAGACTTGAGCATTAGTATTATTTATGCATATTAAAAATTTCTAAACTTTCGGAGAAAGTTATTCACAGTTCTCTCTATATATTATTTTATAATTGGTCCTACATAGCTCAGTTTATTCATGGATAAATTACTTGCTCCATTTTCATTAGATGAATTCCAGACTTAGAAAACAATAAGGGACCTGCTGATGTCACCTTCCTTTTTCCAATTTTACCCTCTATATGGCAGACAAGCATCCCATCTCCAGTGTCACCATCCCTGCATAGTCAGATTCACTGTCTTTTTTTTTTTTACCATTTTCCCCATGAAACAAATCTGGAGTGAATGTACAGTCAAATTTTAAAAAATTTTATTGGTTCTTATTAGTTATATATAACATTATTAGTTATATATGAGTTATATGTAATATTATATCTCAACCTGAACTGACCATATAGATATTTTCTTCTATGACAATATAGATATTTTATTCTATTTTCTGGCTATGTTTTCTTTTCCTCTTCATTTCTACCTGTTTCTCAAACTTTCCTTTTTGAAATCCTTTTAATCCCAGACTGAAGTTATATTCACTGATCCCTAGATCCTAATGTCTAATTTCCTTCCCCTTTGTGTAGCCACAGCTTAACATATTAGCAGCAATCTTTTGTGCAATCCTTAATAAGAAATTTGAAAAATAAATTGAAATTTTTCTAGTATCAGTCGGCCCAGGAATTCAGTGGAAGAAGTGGTTGTCTGCTCATTTATTCAATATTGTTATTAATATAGCATTTTTACCATATGCTGTGAGGTGATACAGCTTAGCCATTAGGTCAGATAAGTCTAGATTTGCATTCTCCTTTGTGACTTATTGACTGATACTAAATAACTTCATGGGTGTCTCTGACCCTCAGTTCTCCTCAGAAAAATGCATACATTTTTCATGATGAATAGAAGCATATTACTACATCAATTTCCAGTGCTGTGTTTCTCAAGCATTTATCCAAATTGGTGTATATATTTTTTTCATTTTGAATGGTGTCCCCAGTTAATATTTCATAACAATATTTATTTTTATCTGTTTGTTCATCTTTAAGCTCCAGAATCTAGGACAGCAGCTAGTATAGAGAAGGAGTGTAACAATGAATGAATGAATGAAATATATTAATGTGGGTTTTAATGCATGAGTACAAGCTATTACCATTAGCACAATGATTATCAATCCTTTTCAAAACTTTATGAGGAAGTTAAGATTCTTATTTGATATCCTTATTTCCATTTCAACGAAGAAAATCTCAGGGAGATCAGCATAGCAATGTCAAGTACATTTCATTTCTTAGTTCAGAACCCATTGCATACATAATTTTTACAATTTCATAAACAAATATAAGTAGAGGCGTGTTTTAGGTCAGCTTCCGAGAGGAAGAGCCTGAGAGATAATTCTGTGCAAGCATACCTGAAGAAACCCGTGAGGAAATAAAGAAGCACATGAGGCAGGACAAGAAACTAAGCAAAAATATGGTTGTCATTGAAGTCTAGACTGAGGCTGATCCCCTGTGGCACCGTGGAGTGTGGCTGGCAGCACAGAGTTGCCCTGCCTTGAAATAGGTGGTATGGGGGCTGGGAATTTGTGTTCTTATATCAGTCAGTCAACGGCTGTTTGTTGTCCTCCTCTCCAGAGGGTGCTTAAATTCTCAGGCATCTTCTGTTGAGATAACTTTTGTCAGCCAAGGACAGTTTTCTGCAGAAGTATGCAGCTGTACCTATTAGTAGCTGACACTCAGAGTACGTAAGTGATAACTGTGTTGGTTCCATAAAGGGAATCCATACACAGCAACAACAGTCACTATCAAAAGGAAATTGCTAAGCTTGGATGGAATTTTGGCTTTTTTGCTTATTCCCATGATTTCATTTTACCTTAGTAGCTTACCTCCATATGACCTCAGCCTTGTAGATCAACCTATGTACCAGATTTTCATTTTGAGTGACAGGCAAATAAAGGTAATAAAAAGGAAATTAAAGAAAAGTGACAGTAGTCACTTTATCAGCAACAGTAATGTATTAATGTCAGTCTTACTTCCAACTTAAGGCCACAGTCACCAGTCACTGGGTTCAAACCCTCCCTTATTATTACCAGATAACTGACAACCCAAATTACCTGAGGTTCTGCACTAGCTGGGCCTCCAAGCCTTGTCTGCTCTATGAAAATCCACTTGTGTTTTGACATTTAGATCTTTCCTTTTACTTTGCATTTCTGAATTCTCTCTGGGACCTACATACTTGTGCTTACATATTCTTTAAACTGTTTGTTCTGTTTGAAATTTACACCATTTTGGTCACAACTTCATGCATCATATTTAGTCTGAGAAATATTATCCAATTATTCAGATCAGCCTGATTCCAGGCCTAAGCGCCCCAGATCCTGCAGCCAGTAGCTCCCAGTGATGACAGCATCTTTCTTCTCAGAAGTCCAATCACTGTGGCCTCCTATGGAAAAGACATTAATTTCTAGTTGCAAATATCCATAAAATATTCTGCCATGCAGAGCATTTAATTATACAGGGATAGTTGATCCTAGAATTTTAAACCCTGTGGGGATACTTTGTTTGCAAGTTGCAGCCCCCATAAATATCAATAAAATCACAACTTGTAAATTAGAAAGTGTTCAAACAGCTCTGGAGACAGCTGAGGTTTGGATGAAGCACAACAAAATGATTTTACCTGGAGGCCAAGAAACTATGGTTATAGGGCAAGGAACTCTGGTTAGTCTGATTCATTGAGAGTGAGGGGGGCCATGCGCTTACTTTCTACATTCAACACTAGGAAAACTGGGATTACTTATTCAAAAAATTCAGATGTCAACATGCATTTGAATTTCTTGATAAAGAGTAATAATAGCAACATCAAAATAATAGCAACACAATCTAATACAAATAATACAGAGAAGAATGGAATAAAAGAAGGAAGAAGAGAATAATGGGGAAAAGGAAGAAGAAGAAATAATTCATATGTGCTACAGCATCTTACCTTCTCTTTTGGAATCTTTTAAACTTATGCATTGCTGTTCACTAGTGAAAAAAGCCCATTATGTGTCAGCTGGTGTGCTGTATATGCCAGAAAAAACAAAACGAAACAAAAATTAGTGAGAAAGTTTGTTCTGCCATTATCAGGCTTAGAATTAATGAAGAGAAGAAATGCATATAAAAAATTACCTGTTATATTTGTCACACAATTCTCCTACAGGGGAGTAGTTTGAAAACACAAAGATAAGAATTTCACATGTCAGGGTGAGAAATGTTTTCATTAAGTAGAGGAGTCGAGGTGAATCTTGAACATCTTTCTTGCCATCCATTCAGCTTTTATGATGTAAAGTAATTATAGGTTGTGCCTGTCAGCTTCATGGATTGATTCATGTGAGAAGAAACACACGTTAGCCCTAGAGGTAAAGGAAGCCAAAGCTGAGGTATGAAAATGGGTAAACACACGTAGTGGTGGTGTTTGAGAGATGAAAGAAAACACAGAGAAGAAATCTTTAAAGAGAAGTATCATCTCATATGTCTTGCATCAGAGAAGGTACCAGAATGTTTCCCCTCATCAAGATGCAAGCTGTGCTGACTGAAGGAAGATAATCCTAAAGTCATCAATCTTGTTAAAAGAAGTTTTGGGACTAACAATCCCAGAATTGATAATTATTTTTCTTTTTGAGGTTGTTAGAAAAATGTATTAGTTAGCCATAACACATGTAGGAAAACAATCTTTACTGCTTAATAAGAGGATGGACTAGTTCAAAAGTTGAACTAACACTTTCATTGGACAGATAACATCCTTATATTCATAAAGTCTACTACCAAATTCACAGTAAGGGATAAACAATGAATAATTATACAAGCACATACTGTCATCTATACTTACATGATTTATATTTTTATATGTGACTTATGCTTAAAATCATTGAGAGTACCTTGATAGAGACCCTACCATGTGCTTAGAGCAGTTCGATTCTCGGAGGAATGAAGATAAATACAAAATAGATTCTAGCTAGGTATGGTGGCGCATGCCTGTAATCCCAGTGGCTCAAGAGGCTGAGGCAGGAGGATCTCTAGTTCAAACCCAGCTTCTTCAATTTAGCAAGGCCCTAAGTAACTCAGCAAGACCCTGTCTCTAAATAAAATATAAGAAAAGAGATGGGGATGTGGCTCAGTGGTTAGGCGCCTCTATGTTCAATCACCATACCACCACCACCAACAACAACAACAACAAAACAAAACAAAAAAGAAATAGATTCTATTCTCTAGGAAATGTCAGTTCAATAAGAGCATTAGGATATGTAAATAAAAAGCAGTAATCTAATATGTACAGAAGAACCAAAAGAAGAATATAGAATATGTGATAAGATTCCTGAGAACAAAGAGATTACATTTTGTTATACATCCTGAGGGAGAAATTGATAACAGACCTAAATGTGTACTGAAGCTCAGAATTTAGATACATACCAAAGACCATGCAGATAGAAGGGCGAATGTGAGCAGGCAGTGTACTACTGGGCTGGGATGCCCATGGCAAAGCATACAGGTAAAGGAATTAAGCAGTTCTCTCAGTTCTGGAGGCTAGAACTTGGAGATTAGGCTGTTGACAGGGGTAGTTTCTTCTGAGGTAATTATCTGCTCCAGATCTTATTCTTTGACTCATAAATGGCTGTCTACACATTGTCTTTCCCCTACATGTGACTGTGTCCAAATTTCCTCTTCTTATAAGAACATCAATCACAATAGATTCAGCTTCACCCTAAAAACTTTTTTTAAAAAAACGTAATTACCTCCATACAGACGTGTCTACAACCACCATTGCATTGTGAGGTACTTGGAGTTAGCATGTCAGCATATGACTTTGGAGGGAGACCCAAAGTAGGTAACAGCAGACAATGAGGCAGAAAATTGTAGGATATGTGAAAAGAGTGGTGAACTTTAGTGTGACTAGAATATGTTACATGGATTTACATACCTATATAGACTGGGGCAAAAGACAGGCATGGTTGTCTAGATCTTAAATATCAAACCAGAAAGTTGGGATTCTAATTCCTCAAGCATTGGGAGACCAAAAATGAATCTAAGCAGGGGAGCAACACAATAAATTCCGAATCATTGCACAATTACATTGTACCAAAAAACATGATGTTTTACCTTATTATCTCCTTTTATCATCATATTGTAATCTTTGCAACAATAACTTTAACTAGGTATTTTCAGTCCCTGTTTTGCAAAGAGGTAAACTAAAGTTAAAAAAAAAGTTTCAAATGTGGGAATGAAGGTCTGTGGTAGAGCACCTGCCTAGCCTACATGAGACTTTGTTTCCCGACACACTATACATACACACACACACACACACACACACACACACACGTTGTTATAGCTTATGAATATTAGAGCAGAAAATCTAATTTAAGTCATTGAAATCTGGCTTCACATCCAGTGTTTTTTCATCTCAGACATTTTAGACATCTCTAAAATTTCTATTTGGTATTTTTTTATATATCTTTAATGTTTCTTCTTTCACTTTGGAACATATGGGATAGAATTACAAGTTTCCTATGTCTTTGATAATTTTCATATCTGTTAGTTCTTGGACAGTTTCAATTGATTGATTTTTATCTTTATTATGGCTTACATTTTCCTGCCGTATGTGTGCCTGGTACTCTTTGGGTACCGGGCATTGTTAATTTTACCTTGTAGGTTTTGGCCACATTGTGTTTTATGGGTTTGAGAGGCACACTATTCTCTTGAATGCTTTCTAGTGGTTCTTTCCCTAACTTGAGAATGTATACTTCAATTTTCTCACAGATTATACTGCTGACTATATTCAAAGAGCTTCCTCTACAAATGTCTAGACTTCCTTCTGTGTGCAGGTCTCTTCGCTCCAGTATGCAGTCCTGCAAATTCTACACTTTGTTCCATCTGGAATCTCTTGTCTGTCTCCGCAACCCAGGGTATGCTCTGCATTCTACCTCAGCTCCTCCTTGTACCATGGCTTATAAACTCTCCAAGACATTAAGCGGGAACACTTATTGATCTCACCTCATTTATTTTTAAATGATCAGGACTCTGCATCCTTCATTTCCTAAAATTTAGAGCTTTGATAGCTATTGATATATATTTCATAAGGGTTTTGGCTATTTCAGATGGAAAGTTAAACTCAATCTCTTTCATTCAGTAGTGGTCTAAAGTAAATGTCAAGCTAGGTATTATAATTTTAAAACATTGCTCTCCAAAAAAAAAATCCTAAAGTTAAACATTTTTAAAACAACTCACCAAGATAAGTGTGATATAACACCATTAGTGCAATTAAGCATAAAAGAAGTAAGGAGGACACACTTTTATGGTATCTTCTTCTAGGCCAAAAAGATTGAGACCTTCTTGCCAACAGCAATATTTCTTCTAAGACATTTGTAATCCCTCCAGAACTCATTTTCCCAGAACAAACTCTTCTTCCCTTCTCTTCCTTTGCTTTCTCCTCCTTATCTGAGCACAAACTGATGCTTCATCCTCATCTCCATTTTTCATGTTGTACAAACCCCACTCTTAAGGCATAAAGCACCTAATATTGCTTTAGTTGCTATTTGTTGATCCTTTCATACCATCACCTTCCTATCATAAATATGCTAGAAAGAATTTTAATATCCCTCCAGTATCTACTAGAAACCCGTTTGTGAATATAATCCTTATTAGGAAAGCTGTAGTAGAAATTTGTTGAACATTCCTTAACATGCTAGAAGAATGGACATGCATAGTCCTAAGGAATGATATGTCAATCTTAAGAATGCATTATGCTAAAACCAGAAGAAAAGGCAGATTAGAGGAAGGGTGCACTTCCCTGCAGTTCCTCAGCACCAGACTCGACAAAGCAGGAAGATTGCTTTTGAATGAGGTGTATAAAAAAGGGAACTCACTGAAACTTTATGTTGTAATGTAAAATAAACTATAGAGACACTGAAATTCAGAAACTTCAAATAGAATATAAAAACTAATATGTTACAGATGCACCAGTTTGGTGTTGGTTGCAGCAGCCACTGAAGTGGTAATGCTGAGAGCAGGCAAAGAGAGAGGATGGTGTGGTGAATAATAATAAAAAGAAATTAAATTAGAAAAAAATTTGGCTTTAGGAAACCTATAGATCAGATGGGGAGGCTGCTCTTAATGAATACAGGTTCAGTAAAACCAACCAAAAATTGCTGTGGCCTTTGGGACAGATAGTTCTGCAGGAACTGAGATTACTGGCTCGGAAGACAACTGCAGGCACAGTCCAGGAACTATCTATAAACACTGTGTGGCAGTAAGCAAAGACAAATAAGGAACATGTAAAGGAAGTAGCCAGCATTGGCATATTATGACCTTCAGAGTTGCCTGAACCAGAGTGACTGAAATAGGCGTAAACAAAAAATATACCTGGATCACATGGCCTCCAGATACCAAGGGCAAAAAGCTCCCTTTGTTGCTGGCATCCATAAAAGCTACTGGGAAGAACTCTGTAGCTTCCACACGGGGGTGTCTACAATCCAGCACTGATAACAGGAATTTATATTCATAAGCAATGAAGGTGAAACCTGTGACAGGTAAAAGTAAATTTTACCAGAGGCCCCACAGATCCAGATGGCCTACAGAGACCAGCATTTCCCCAGAAATAGGGACTTCCAAAGTTCACCCAAGACTAAATCCCAACTACAAGAACTTCCAATTTAGAATTTTGCATCACTACCCAATACAGAATTAAACAATTAATTAGCACTCCCCAGTCAATCCTTCCCTATACTGGGAGACTGGAAACTGAGAGCTATTATACCTGGCTGGCAACTAGGTGAGGAACACAAAGATGTTGGACTTAACAAGCCCAGCCCTTGACCCAAGGGACACACACACACACACACACACATACACACACATTTTATATATATATATATATATATATATATATATATATATATATATGAATGAAAATTCATCCTTGCAACAGTTTTGATCACTACAGCATAAACAAGCCCTTTATTTCTCATTAAGATTTTTCTTTTTTCTTATTTTTCTCCTTTTTATTCCCATTTTTACTGTTCTTTTTAAAAATTTTAATTTTAATTTTTTTCAAACATGATATTATTATTTTTTTCACTTTTTTCCATTATGCCGGATTGTGTGTGTGTGTGTGTGTGTGTGTGTGTGTGTGTGTGTGTGTCCTTTTTCACTACTTTCAGTTAATTTTTTATTCCTTCTTATTTCCAGTCAACATGTGCTATCTATTACCTCTCTTCTGATAACTTTTTTAAGTTTTTCAAACTTTACCTTGCTTTCAAATACTATTTACTCTTACTTGAGAAAATGTAATCCCACAAAAAGATAGAAGTATATAGTTTACATAATTCCTTCCCCATTCATGTTGTTGTGATTTTTAATTGTTATGTGATGTGATCATTAATATGGAAGATGTCATTGTATAAATCTGCTACAAATGCCTGATATTGTTCACAAATTTTTATTGTTGGTACTGATATAAAATGCTGCCATTCCTATTTAGGTGACAGTATTATAGTTGCTGAAGTAGACACTGGAAATTTATCTTAAGGTTGTATATTTATTGCTGACATTAGTGACAATCCTATCTCTCTTCCTCTAAAAGAGATTTGGAATTAATTTGGATACTTTCAGATCACGGAGTAGGGATCTTGCTGCTGAGAAATATTCACAACTCAGTGAAGCAACAGTGAAACTTACCCTATATGTGATCTAGCCCCACCTGAACCTTAACATTACTTCAAATCATAGAATTCGGAAGACAAAAACACTAAATTAGCAACCAAGCTCCAAGGAGGAATAACCAGGGGTAGGTGGCAGACCTCAGGTCCCACACCTTGACTTCTACTCATATACTAAACAGAGAGAAGTCCCAGAACAAAACAGATTATACATAAAAGAATATGTGTATAAATGTGAAAGGGGACTCTATCTCAATTGACTCACCAGCCAAAAACCTCTGAAAACATGAGGAAAGAGGCAAAAAATTTTCCACCAAAATTAATAATCCCCCAACAAAGAATCTCACGTATAAGGAAGGAGATGAAAATTCCAGCGAGACAGTACAGCAAGCTGAGTATTAACATGTTCAGTGAACTAACAGAAAATCTATGGAATGAGTTTACTCTCTTAATTGCTCTGTTTTTTTTTCTTTTTTAATTTTAATTTGTTATTTAATTGAATTAAGAGAGTAAATACAGGAGATGAAAGACCATTTTGAAAAGATACCAATCAGAACTCTTGGAAATGAGAGTCACATTTAATCAAATAAAAAATTCATTTGAAAACATCACTAACATATTAAATTGCATGGAAAATAGTCCTTGAAGACAGCATAAATAAACTTGAGTATATAGTATGCAATAAAGTGAAAAATGATAGAAGGCAATCAGAATATTCAAGAACTCTGAGACTATATCATTAGACCAACCTGATAATCACTGGGATTAAAGATAATATGGAGCTATAAGCTAAAGACAGGAATAATATGTTCTGTGATATATAACAGAAAACTTCTCCGATGTCAGAAATTAGATAGACGTCCACATATAGGATGCATACAGGACACCAAATAGGCAAGATCAGAAGTTCTCCAAAACACCTCATAATTGAAATGTGTAACATAGAAAATAAAGAAGAAATACTAAAAGTTAAAAGAGAGAAACATCAGTTCATATTTAGGAGCAAACCAATAAGGCACACTTCTGTATTTTCAACTGAGACCCTAAAATCAAGGAGCATTTGTAATGAGATATTCCAAGCTCTAAAGGAAGACAATTTACAGCCAAGATTTCTATATCAATCAAAGCTCTCTTTCAAATTTGAGGGGAAAAAAAAACCTTTCCATGACACAGATAAACTAAAAGAATTCATGACCACCAAGCCACCACCACAAAGAATACTTTAATTCTCTACACATAGAGAATTAAAAAAATAATCTCAAATATCCCAAATTGAGGAAGACCAATGGTAGAGTAATTTACTAAATGAGAATCAAGACAGTATAGAATACAGCAAAAAAATCAAAATGGCAGGAAATCATAAAAATATAACCATACTAATACTTAATATAAATATAAATTATATCATCTCCCCAATAAATGTACACCCAATTAATTTATACTTAATGTAAATTATATTACCTTCCCAGAGATTAGCAGAGAGCATCAAAACCAAAATCCAACTATGTGCTATTTTCAAGAGACTCAACACACAGGGATAGTCACTCATAGTCTGAAGGTAAAAGATGAAAAAAAAGTATTCCATGCAAATGGAGTCCAAAAACAAGCAGAAGTAGTTACTCTCACATTGGACAAAGTGGATTTCAAAAATTAATCAAAGAGATACAGAAGGCCACTACATCCAGACAAAGGGAACAATTTAACAAGAAGATATAATAATAGTAAATGTATATCCTCCAAATGTTAGCCCACCCAATTACATTAAAAAACTCTTTAGTATTATAATTGCACATAGACCCCAATGCATTAATACTGGATGATTTCACCCTAATTACCAATAGACAGGTTATCAAAGCATAAAATCAATGACAATGAAGATATTTACAATCTAAATAATATTATTTATCAAATAGACTTAATAGATATCTACAGAATGTTTAGCTTCTAAACAAATAGCTTCTTTAAAACAGCTACATGGAAGGTTTCCCAAAATAGACACAAATATTTTACCAAATATTCCCCAAATAGGTCACAATGCAAATACAAAAAGACATAATCCTGTGTATCCTACCAGATTATAACAGAGTAAAACTAGAAATTAATAGCAAGAAAAATAGTCGAAACCACATAAACACATGGAGTTGAACAATACTCCGATTTTTCTTTTTTAATTTTAATTTGTTATATATGACAGCAGAACGTATTACAGTTCATATTATACATATAAACACAATTTTTCATATCTCTGGTTGTATACAAAGTGGAGTCACACATTCATGTTTTCATACATGTTCTTAGGATAATAATATCCATTTCATTCCACCTTCTTTCTGCCCCTATGCCACCTCCCTTCTCCTTTGCCCTATCTGGAGTTTATCTAATCCTCCCATGCCGCCCCACCACATTACGAATCAGGATACTTAAATGAGAAAAGATTTGGCATTTTTTTTATCTGCTAACTTCACTTAGCATTATATTCTCCAACTCCATCCATTTAACTCCAAATGCCATGATTTTATTCTCTTTCATTACTGAGTAATATTCCATTGTGTATATATGTCACATTTTCTTTATCCATTCATCTACTGAAGGTCATTTAGGTTGGATCAACAGTTTAGCTATTGTGAATTGTGCTGCTATAAACATTGATGAGGCTGTGTCCCTGTAGTATGCTGTTTTTAAGTCCTCTGGGTATAGACCAAGGAATGGGATAGCTGGGTCAAATGGTGGTTTAATTCCCAGTTTTCCAAGGAATTTTCATCCTGCTTTCCATATTCGCTGCACCATTTTGCAGTCCCACCAGCAATGTATGAATGTGCCTTTTTCCCCACATTCTTGCCAACACTCATTGTTGTTTGTCTTCATAATAGCTGCCATTCTTACTGGAGTGAGATGAAATCTTAGAGTAGTTTTGATTTGCATTTCCCTAACTGCTAGTGATGATGAACCTTTTTTCATGTGTTTGTTGATTGATTGTACATCATCTTCTGAGAAGTGTCTCTTTAGTCCTTGGCTCATTTATTGATTGGGTTATTTTTTTTTTTTTTGTGTTTATAATTTGGTGTTTTTTATATATCCTAGAGATAGTGCTCTATTTGATATGTGCATGGTAAAAATTTGTTCCCAATTTATAGGCTTTCTATTCACCTCACTGATTGTTTTTTTTTTTTTTTTATTTTTTCTTAGAAGAAGCTTTTAGGTTGAATACATCCCATTTATTGATTCTTCATATTAATTCTTGCACTATGAGAGTCTTATTAAGGAAGTTGGGGCCTAATCTGACATGATGGAGATTTGGGCCTACTTTTTCTTCTATTAGGAGTAGTGTCTCTGGTTTAATTCCTAGGCCCTTGATCCACTTCAAGTTGATTTTTGTGAATGGTGAGGGATAGGGGTTTAATTTCATTTTGTTGCATATAGATTTCCAGTTTCCCCAGCACCATTTGTTGAAGAGGATATCTTTTCTACAATGTATGTTTTCTCCAATGTATACCATTGTCTAATATAAGATAGTTGTAATTTTGTGGGTTAGTCTCTGTGTCCTTTAGTTTGTACTGTTGGTATACCAGTCTATTTTGGTGCCAATACAATGCTGTTTTTGTTACTATTACTCTGAAGTATAGTTTAAGGTCTGGTATAGTGATGCTACCTGCTTCACTCTTCTTGCTAAGGATTACTTTAGTTATTCTGAGTCTCTTATTTTTCCAAATAATTTTTATTAATGCTTTTTCTATTTGTATGAGGAATGTCACTAGAATTTTGATTGGAATTGTATTAAATCTGTATTGTGCTTTTGGTCGTATGGTCATTTTGACAATATTAAATATGCCTATCCAAGAACAAGGTAGATTTTTCTATCTTTTAAGATCTTTTAAAATTTCTTTCTTTAGCATTCTATCATTTTTATTGTAGAGGTCTTTCACCTTTTTTGTTAAGTTAATTCGCAAGTATCTTATTTTTTTGAGGCTATAGTAAATGGGGTAGTTGTTAGAGTCTGTAAACAAGTCTAGATGGCACCTGGCATTTTGCCAGAGGGAGTGGTTTGTGAAGTAACACCAGCGAGCCATTAAGTGTGGAGATTCCTTATTGGTTGACTGCTGTATCTAGTTTATGTTAATTAAGATAAGCTGTGTGTAATGCATAAATACCTCTGTTGTCCTACAATAAACGGCTCCCTCTCCTGCTGTATCAACATACACAAGTCCGTCACCCCCCGGGCTATTTTGCTGCAGCCGGACTGCAGCAGATGGTGGCCCGTTATGGAGAGCCCCGGACACTCGGGGGTAAGTGACGAAAAAAAAAAAGCTGCCTGTCCATAGATAGGACGGGAGCAATCTGCTCGTCCCTAGGCAGATAGGGCAAGAGGAAAAATGGCCATTTTGAGAAAATGGAAAACATTGATACAGTATGTTTGTGTCTTGTTTTGTCTTGAAATGTTGTATTGTCTTTGTGATGAAAATATGGAAGGGGTGAGAAGTAAATTACTAAGGGAAGGAGGCACCCCAGTGGAACCAAGAGCAGTTAGGGCATGTGTTGATAAGAGCCCAGGAACTCTAGTCAGAAAGAAAAAGAAAGTTCAGAAGAAGAAGGATTATCAGGAAAAAACGTTGCAGCAAAAGGCTATTACTAAATACTTTTCATTACCGGAGGGTTCGTGAATCGGTGCAGCGGCTGCCACTTGCGGGAGCCGGTCATGGCGCAGCAAGGACTTTTCAAGCAGCGGCAGCCAGCTCTTCCCCGCCCCCCGCCCGGGGAGCGGGACACCACTGCCAGAGCCCAAATCCAAACCTGACCAGGAGACATGGTCTCGCAGGCAGGCTCTTGCTCCCTGTGCCCAGTGGCAGTTTGAGTCCAGAACACTCCCCGGACTCTCCCTGGGGCCTTCTGGGGCTGCCCGGGATGCTAGGGTCTGGCGGCAGAGGACGCGCCCGGTGTCCCTGAGGTTTGGTCATTTCCAATGTCAATAACTACTAAATTGTTCAGAAGGTTGTTTTCTTAGTGGAATACTACAGGATTTTCTTTAGCCATCCAGAGTTCCTGCCTTCGTCCCAGTGCCGGTGAAGAGGAAGGTGGAAGAATTTCCAGTGTTGCTGACAACCAGACTAGACTTCGGAGCTGTTGCTGTTTCTGCTGCTACATCTTAGGCTAGCTGTCTGCAGAACTTACCTGGACTGTGATTTACCTGGACTGTGAGTTAATCTATTGAGACACTGCTTTACCTGGACTGAGACAACAAACTGTAATCTACAACAAATTGTAACTCGGTATCTTTGCAAATGGTGTCATTGCTGGTATAATTTTTCCAAGGGCTTCTTGCATGGAGCCATCAATTAGCTTGGTATTATGGCATTTTGTATTCTCCCCTTCTGCTTGTAGCAGATTGTTTGTGGTGTTTGTGTAAAAACCACTATGGTCATTATTTAAATTAAACAAAAGGGGGAAATGTTAGAGTCTGTAAACAAGTCTTGATGGCACCTGGCATTTTGCCAGAGGGAGTGGTTTGTGAAGTAACACCATCGAGCCATTAAGTGTGGAGATTCCTCATTGGTTGACTATTGTATCTAGTTTATGTTAATTAAGATAAGCAGTGTGTAATGCATAAATACCTCTGTTGTCCTACAATAAACGGCTTCCACTCCTGCTGTATCAATCTACACAAGTTGCTCATCACCCCCTGGTTATTTTGCTGCAGCCGGACTGCAGCAGGTAGTTTTCCTTATTTCCCTTTCAGAGTATTTGTCACTGAAATACAAAAATGACTTTGATTTATGGGCATTAATTTTATACTACTTTGCTGAATTAATTTACTAATTAAAGAAGTTTTCCAGTGGAATTTTTTGCGTCTTGTATTTATAGAATCCTATCATCTGCAAATAGTGCTAATTTGTGTTCCTTTTTTCTATGCATATCCCTTTAATTTCTTTAAGACTAATTAATCTAGCCAGTGTATCAAACTATGTTAAATAGAAGTAGAGAAAAAGGGCATCCCTGTCTAGTAACAGTTTTTAGAGGGAATGCTTTCAATTTTTCTTCATTTAGAATGATGTTGTCCTGGGGCTTAGCACAGAGAGCTTTCACAATGTAGAAATATTTTCCTGTAATCCATAGTTTTCCTAATGTTTTGAACGTGAAGGGGTTCTGTATTTTTTCAAATGCTTTTTCTGCATCTGTTGAGATGATAATATGGTTCTTATTTTTAAGTCTATTGATGAGAAGAATTACATTTATTGATTTCCATATGTTGAACCAACCTTGCATCCCTGAGATGATCCACACTTGATTGTGCTGTACTATCTTTTTGATATGTTTTTGTATTCAATTTGCCAGAATTTTATTAAGCATTTTTGCTTCTGGGTTCATTAGAGATATTGGTCTTGAAGTTTTCTTTCTTTGCCTGGTTTTGGAATCAGGGTAATATTGGCCTAATAGAATGAGTTTGAAAGTGCTCCCTCTTTTTGTATTTGTGAAATAAATTCAAGAGTATTGGTATTAGTTCTTCTTTAAAGTTCTTGTAGAACTCTGCTGTGTATCCATCTGGTTCTGGGCTTTTCTTGGTTGGTAGGCTTCTAATGGTGTCTACCATTTCATCACTTGAAATTTATCTGCTTAAATTGTGTGTATCATCCTGATTCAATTTGGGCAAATCATATGAGTCTAGAAATTTGTTGATGCCTTTGACGTTTTCTATTTCATTGGAGTATAGGTTTTCAAAATAATTTCTAATTATCTTCTGTATTTCTGTAGTATCTGTTGTGATTTTTTTTATCATGTATGTTAGTAATTTTAGTTTTCTCTCTCCTTCTCTTTGTTAGCATGGTTAAAGGTCTATCAATTTTATTTATTTTTTCAAAGAACCAACTTTTTGTTTTGTTAATTTTTTCAATTGTTTTGATTTCATTTCATTTCATTTTATTTCAGCTCTAATTTTAATTATTAACTGTCTTCTACTGCTTTTGGTGTTGATTTGTTCTTCTTTTTCTAGGGCTTTGAGATATAGTCATTTATTTGTTTACTTTTTCTTCTTGTAAGGAATGAACTCCATTCAATGACCTTTCCTCTTAGTACTGCTCTCATAATGTCTCAGGGATTTTGATGTGTTATATTTGTGTTCTAATTCACCTCTAAGAATTGTTTGTATCCTCCTTGATGTCTTTTGCAACCTGTTGTTCATTCAGTAGCATATTACTTAATCTCCAGGTGTTGGAGTACATTTTATTTTTTTATCATTAATTTTTAATTTCATTTCTTTATGATCTGATTGAATGCAGGGTAGTATCTCTACTTTTTTATGTTTGCTAAGAGTTGCTTTGTGGAATAATATATCATCTATTTCAGAGAAGAACCCATGTGCTGCTTAGAAGAAAGTGTATTCGCTGATTGAAGGGTGAAATATTTCATATATGTCACTTAAGTCTAAGTTATTGATTATATTATTGAGTTCTATAGTTTCTTTGTTCAGCTTTTGTTTGGGAAGATCTATCCAGTGGTGAATGTGGTGTGTTGAAGTCACCCAGAATTATTGTGTTATTGTCTAATTCTCTTGAATTTTAAAAGAATTTGTTTGACAAATGTAGATGCTCCATTTTGGGGGGCATATTTACTTATTATTATTATGTCTTTTTGATGAATGATTCTCTTAAGTAGTATGAAATATCCTTCTGTATCTCTTGTGATTAACAGCTTGAAGTCTAATTTATTTCATATGAGGATGGAAATCTCTACTTGCTTCTGCAATCCATGTGAGTGGTATGATTTTTCCCAACATTTGACCTTCAATCTGTGAATGTCTTTTTCTATAAGTCTCATGGGGAAAGCATATTGTTGGGTCTTTTTTTTTTTTAAATCCAACGTGCCAGTCTATGTCTTTTGATTGGTGAGTTTAGGCCATTAAAATTCAGGGTTATTATTGAGACATGATTTGTATTCCCAGCCATATTTGTTTATTTTGGTATTAAACTTAAGTTTGTTTCTCCTTTGATTAGTTTTTCCATTAGTGTAATACTTCCCTTTGCTGATTTTCATTGTCATTTTTCATTTCCTCTTCATGGAATATTTTGCCAAGGATGTTCTGTAGTGTAGGCTTTCTCATAAATTCTTTTAACTTTTGTTTATCATGGAATGTTTTTATTTTATCATCAAATCTAAAGCTTAGTTTTGATGGATATAAGATTTTTGGTGGGCATCCATTTTCTTTCAGAGCTTGGTATATACTGTTCTAGGAATCTCCTGGTTTTGAGGGTCTGGGTTGGAAAATCTGCTGAGATAAAAATTGGTCTTCCCCCATATGTGATCTGATTCTTCTCTCTTGTGGGCTTTAAGATTTTATTTTTATTCTGCACACTAGACATTTTCATTATAATGTGCCTTGGTGTACATCTGTTGTAATTTTGTATATTTGATGTCCTGTAAGCCTTTTGTATTTGATTTTCCAATTTATTCTTCATGTTTGGGAAATTTTTTGATATAATCTCTGAAGAGATTATGCATTCCTTTGGTTTGAAACTCTGTGCCTTCCTCTATCCCAATAACTCTTAGATTTGGTCTTTTGATGCAATTCCATAACTCTTGGATGTTCTGCTCATGGTTCCTTACTATCTTTACTGTGTGGTCAACTTTATTTTCCAGATTATATACTTTGTCTTCGTTATTTGATGTTCTTTCTTCCAAGTGATCTAGTCTGTTGGTGATGCTTTCTATTGAGTTTTTTATTTGGTTTATTGTGTCCTTCATTACAAGGATTCTGATTTTTTTTTCAGAATCTGTATCTCTTTCTTGAAGTAATTTTTGCTACCTGTATTTGCTTTCTTATCTCTTTGTTGCTGTGATCAAATGCCTGTGTTTGCTCCCTTACCTATTTATTTGTGTCATAAATGATTGTATTTGCTCTCTTATCTCTTTGTTGGAGTGATCAATTTTTGCCTATAGTTGCTCATTTAGGTTCTTTAATTCACAGATCATTTTAATTATGTACATTTTGAACTCCTTCTCTGAAATTTCATCAACTGCATTGTCCATGGGTTCTGTTATTGTAGTATCATGGTTTTTTTAGGGCACTTTTCTCCGTTGTTTTTTTCATGTTGTCTATGTGATTTCCTTACTTGCAGTGTGGATCTGAAGTATTACAGTTTATACCCTATAATCTTGTAGTATCTGTGCTGATTATCTGCATCTCACCTTGGTATTTGGCTTCTAGGCCCTGCCAGTGTCCCAGGATGGATGCTACTGCAACTATAGTTGGTGGCAGCAATAGGAGGATTTAACTCACGATAGTAGTGGAGGTGCCCCAAGATGGATGCAAGGTCTTTCAAAGATAGGTCTGAAAGAGTGTGGGGCTTACACTGGCTTTGGGATGTCTGTTCCAAGTTGCAGCTGCTTCTAGGCTCTGTCTGTTGTCCCAAAGTAGAGGCTACTGCATGAGGAAGGCTATTGGGATGTTGCAGTGTCTCAAGATGGAAGTGGGTTAAGCCTGGACTCACAGGTGGTGTGTGTCTGGGGGCAGATCCAAGCTTACCCTGGGCCCTGGCTCCCAAAAAGTTCAGTGAGGTGGGTCTGGGCCAGGCTTGAGCTCCAGTGGGTGACTACTGGTTTCAGATGAACTCAGCCCTACGCTGGGCCTGAGCGCCTGCTCAGGTCCAAAAGACGGATCTTGAACAATACTCTTAAAGAAGAATGGACCAAGGAGAAATATGAAGAGATCAAGAAATTCTTAAAATAAATGAGAATAGAGATACAACATATCAAAGTCTTTGGGACTTATGAAAACAGTTCTAAGAGAAAAATTTATAACAATGAGTGCCTACATTAAAAAGAGAGAGAGATGGTGGGGGGTGGGGGAGATCCCAAAAAATAAGCTTATGCTTCATGACAAAGCCTTTGAAAAAGAACAGTCTAATTCCAAAATTGGCACACAACAGGAAATAATTAAAATCTGAGACAAAATTAATGAAAATAAGAAGAAAAGAAACAATACATAGGATCACTGCAATGAAAAGGTATTTCTTTGAAAGATAAATAATATTGATAAACCCTGAGCTAAAATAACCAAAAGAAAGAGAGATAATACCCCCCAAAGGATTTGGGAGGAGGAAGAAGATGGACGCGAGGGGAGTGCATTGCCCCCATGTGCCGAGTCACTGTGTGGGAGTATGACGAGTCAGGACTGCTAAAGGCTATCTTGTTAGGAATTTCCAGCAATAGTGGGGTGCTCCGGAACCTGGAGGAAGGCTTTCCATCGCACGAGGATCGGCTACAGGGACTCAAACGTGAGAGATTTGTTGCACGGAGGGTAACACTGCTTATTCAGCAAATCGCCCCGCGGCTAGAGTCTGCAGCACGCTGGGAAACGAGGAGACAGCAGCGCAGGGATACAGCGCTGCAGTTTCTGCCAGCCGTGCAAGCGCCTTACTCAGGGCTGAATTCTGGGTTCGAGACGGGTGAAGGAAGCGGTCCATCTCGGTTCTCCACACCGGTCAGACCACAGAGGAGGCCAGCGGCCACCATATTGGAGAGCTGACGGCACCATCCCTGTTTTCGACTGACCGCAGCTCATTCAGCCATAGAACAGGTAATTTCAGGCTGCCATTCGCCTGCGGCTTGCAGACAGATTACTCAGGCTCAGTGCCTGAGTGCTTCTTGGAGCCTGCTCTTATCAGAGCATACACTGAGCACGGAGCGGCCGACTTCCGGCTCCCGGAGCTGCCCTGGCCCAGGGCTAAGGAGCCCGTGGAAACTGCTTCTCGGTCTGGGTCCTGCTGAGGACCGGTCAGGAATCACCCGTTGCTTTGGTTACCAGGCAAAGGGAATGAAATGCTGCCATTTGCATAGGATACCAACATGGCAGAGATCTGATGTCATCAGAAAGCGGCGGAGGAGAGAACTTCATCAATACCAGCGGCGACAGAAACAGATGGTCTCCTGGTAGGGAGGGTGAGGCACAGACACCCGAGTCTCTCTCGATTTGTCGTCGAGCCAGAGGGGAGGAGCCGGGCTGCCGACCACGCCCAGAGCAGGCCCAGCGGCTCGCCGGCGTGGTGGTCGCGGGACCCCAATTGGAGAAGGGGCGGAGCGGAGCCGCCACCCACGCCCACAAGGTGGGCAGACCCGCGGCCCAGTGGTACACGGGCGTGGTAGGAGGGGCAGGGCAGAGCTGGTGCCCGTGCCTGCAAGGTAAGCAGACCTGCGACAGACTGGCAGGTCAGGCCCAGCGGCCTGCCAGCGTGGTACACACGTCACCCCAATTGGAGTAGGTGCAGAGCAGAGCCTTCGCCCGAGCCCGGATCAGGCCCCGCCGGTGTGGTGGTCACGTGACCCCAATTGGAGTGGGGGCGGAGCGGAACCGCCACCCGTGCCCGCAGGGTGAGCAGACCTGTGACCAACCTGCAGATCAGGCCCAGCAGTCCACAGCCGTGGTAGGAGGGGCAGGGCAGAGCCGCCGCCCATGCCTGCAAGGCAGGCAGACCTGCAACAGACCGGCGGATCAGGCCCAGGAGCCTGCCGGCGTGGTACACATGTCACCCCAATTGGAGTAGGGGCAGAACAGAGCCGCCACCCGTGCCCAAAAGGTGGGCAGACCTGCGACCGACCAGCGGGACAGGCCCAGTGGCCTGCCGGTGCGACAGACACGTCACCCCATTTGGAGTAGTGGCAGAGCAGAGCCGCCGCCCGTGCCCGCAAGGTAGGCAGACCTGCGACTAACCCGTGGAACAGACCCAGTGGCCGGCAGGGGTGGTAGGCATGTCACCCCAATTGGAGTAGGAACAGAACACAGCCTTCGCCCGCGCCCGGAACAGGCTCAGCGGTCCGTGGGTGTGGTAGACAAGTCACACCAATTGGAGGGGGGGCAGAGCAGAGCCGCCATCCACGCCTGCAGGGTAGGCAGACCTGCAACCGACTGGCGGATCAGGCCCCGTGGCCTGCCGGCGTGGTACACTCATCACCCCAATTGGAGTAGGGGCAGAACAGAGCCGCCACCCGCGCCCGGAACAGGCCCAGTGACCTGCCGGCGTGGTAGTCACGACACTCCAATTGGAGTAAGGAGAGAGCAGAGCCGCCGCCCGCGCATGCAAGGTAGGCAGACCGCCGCCCGACCCTGCAAGGGAGACTTTTCAACTATACAAGAGCAACATAAATATATAGGGGAAAAAAACATTTCAAAAACACAACAGTTTCACCAAGCAGAAAGAAACGCAAGCAGTATGAAAAGACAAGGAAAGAAAGGACCACAAGCAATGCAGGTCAACTCAACTTTAGAAGAGGTAACAGCTGCAGCAGATGGAATGTCAGATAAAGAATTCAGGATATACATGCTTCAGATGATCTGGAGTATCAAGGAAGACATTAGACAGCAAAATCAGACAATGAAAGATCACTTCGACAATGAATTACACAAACAAATCCAGGAAGCAAAGGATCAACTATACAGGGAGATAGAGGTTATAAAAAACAAACAAACAGAAATCCTAGAAATGCAGGAAGCAATAAACCAACTTAAAAACTCAATGGAGAATACTACCAGCAGAGTAGAACACTTAGAAGATAGAACATCAGACAATGAAGACAAAGTATTTCAACTTGAAAAGAACATAGACAGCTCAGCAAGACTGTTAAGAAACCATGAGCAGAACATCCAAGAAATATGGGATAACATTAAGAGACCAAACTTAAGAGTCTTTGGGATACAGGAAGGTACAGAACTCCAAACCAAAGGAATGAGCAATCTATTCAATGAAATAATAGGAGAAAACTTCCCAGACTTAAAGAATGAGACAGAATCCCAAATCCTAGAAGCCTACAGGACGCCAAATGTGCAAAATCATAAGAGATCCACACCTAGACACATTATAATGAAGATGCCCAACATACAGAATAAGGAGAGAATTTTAAAAGCTACAAGAGAAAGGAAGCAGATTACATTTAGGGATAAGCCAATCAGGATAACAGCTGATCTTTCAACACAGACTCTGAAAGCTAGAAGATCCTGGAATAACATATTTCAAACACTGAAAGAAAATGGGTTCCAACCAAGAATTGTGTATCCAGCGAAATTAAGCTTCAGGATGGAAGATGAAATTAAAACCTTCCACGAAAAACAAAAGTTAAAAGAATTTGCAGCTAGAAAACCATCTCTTCAAAACATCCTCGGCAAAACATTACAGGAAGAGGAAATGGAAAATAACAATGAAAACCAACAGTGGGAGGTAGGACAGTAAAGGGGGCAAAAATAATCAAAGAGGAAAACAAACCATGTTTAGTAACAGAAATAAACAAATATGGCTGGAAGAACAACTCATATCTCAATAATAACCCTAAATATTAATGGCTTAAACTCACCAATTAAGAGACGCAGGCTAGTAGAATGGATCACTAACAAGACCCAACAATATGCTGCCTACAGGAGACACATTTGATAGGAAAAGAAAGGTTGGGAAAAATCATATCACTCATATGGACTTCGGAAACAAGCAGGCGTGTCCATACTCATATCAAATAAAATAGATTTCAAGCCAAAGTTAATCAAAAGGGATAAAGAGGGACACTACATACTGCTTAAGGGAACCATACACCAACAAGACATAACAATCATAAATATATATGCCCCAAACAATGGTGCAGCTATGTTCATCAAACAAACTCTTCTCAAGTTCAAGAGTCTAATAGACCACCATACAATAATCATGGGAGACTTCAACACACCTCTCTCGCCACTGGACAGATCTTCCAAACAAAAGTTGAATAAGGAAACTATAGAACTCAATAACACAATTAATAACCTAGACTTAATTGACATATATAGAATATACCACCCAACATCAAGCAGTTACAGTTTTTTTCTCAGCAGCACATGGATCCTTCTCAAAAATAGATCATATATTATGTCACAGGGAAACTCTTAGACAATACAAAGGAGTAGAGATAATACCATGCATCCTATCTGATCATAATGGAATGGAACTGAAAATCAACGATAAAAGAAGGAAGGAAAAAGCAATACATCACTTGGAGAATGAATAATAGGTTACTGAATGATCAATGGGTTATAGAAGACATCAAGGAGGAAATTAAAAAATTCTTAGAGATTAATGAAAACACTGACAAAACATATCGGAATCTATGGGACACATTGAAAGCAGTTCTAAGAGGAAAATTCATTGCTTGGAGTTCATTCCTTAAAAAAAGAAAAAACCAACAAATAAATGATCTCATACTTCATCTCAAAATCCTAGAAAAAGAAGAGCAAAACAACAGCAAAAGAGGTAGAAGGCAAGAAATAATTAAAATCAGAGCTGAAATTAATGAAATCGAAACAAAAGAAACAATTGAAAAAATTGACAAAACTAAAAGTTGGTTCTTTGAAAAAATAAACAAAATCGACAGACCCTTAGCCATGCTAGCGAAGAGAAGAAGAGAGAGAACTCAAATTACTAGCATACGGGATGAAAAAGGCAATATCACAACAGACACTTCAGATATACAGAAGATAATCAAAAACTATTTTGAATCCTTAAACTCCAATAAATTAGAAGATAGTGAAGGCATAGATAAATTTCTTAAGTCATATGATCTGCCCAGATTGAGTCAGGAGGATATAGACAACCTAAACAGACCAATATCAATTGAGGAAATAGAAGAAACCATCAAAAGACTACCAACTAAGAAAAGCCCAGGACCGGATGGGTATACAGCAGAGTTTTACAAAACCTTTAAAGAGGAACTAATACCAATACTTTTCAAGCTACTTCAGGAAATAGAAAAAGAGGGAGAACTTCCAAATTCATTCTATGAGGCCAACATCACCCTGATACCTAAACCAGACAAAGACACTTCAAAGAAAGAAAACTACAGACCAATATCTCTAATGAACCTAGATGCAAAAATCCTCAATAAAATTCTGGTGAATCGGATACAAAAACATATCAAAAAAATTGTGCACCATGATCAAGTAGGATTCATCCCTGGGATGCAAGGCTGGTTCAATATACGGAAATCAATAAATGTTATTCACCACATCAATAGACTTAAAAATAAGAACCATATGATCATCTCGATAGATGCGGAAAAAGCATTCGACAAAGTACAGCATCCCTTTATGTTCAAAACTCTAGAAAAACTAGGGATAACAGGAACATACCACAATATTGTAAAAGCAATCTATGCTAAGCCTCAGGCTAGCATCATTCTGAATGGAGAAAAACTGAAGGCATTCCCTCTAAAATCTGGAACAAGACAGGGATGCCCTCTCTCACCACTTCTGTTCAACATAGTTCTCGAAACAATGGCCAGAGCAATTAGACAGATGAAAGAAATTAAAGGCATAAAAATAGGAAAAGAAGAACTTAAATTATCACTATTTGCAGGTGACATGATTCTATACCTAGCAGACCCAAAAGGGTCTACAAAGAAACTATTAGAGCTAATAAATGAATTCAGCAAAGTGGCAGGATATAAAATCAACACGCATAAATCAAAGGCATTCCTGTATATCAGTGACAAATCCTCTGAAATGGAAATGAGGACAACCACTCCATTCACAATATCTTAAAAAAAAAATAAAATACTTGGGATCAACCTAACAAAAGAGGTGAAAGACTTATACAATGAAAACTACAGAACTCTAAAGAGAGAAATAGAAGAAAATCTTAGAAGATGGAAAACTATACCCTGTTCATGGATAGGCAGAACTAACATCATCAAAATGGCGATATTACCAAAAGTTCTCTATAGGTTTAATGCAATGCCAATCAAAATCCCAACGGCATTTCTTGTAGAAATAGAGAAAGCAATCATGAAATTCATATGGAAAAATAAAAGACCCAGAATAGCAAAAACAATGCTAAGCAGGAAGGGTGAATCAGGCGGTATAGGGATACCAGACTTCAAACTATACTACAGAGCAATAGTAACAAAAACAGCATGGTACTGGTACCAAAACAGGCGGGTGGACCAATGGTACAGAATAGAGGACACAGAAACCAATCCACAAAACTACAACTACCTTATATTTGATAAAGGTGCTAAAAGCATGCAATGGAGGAAGGATAGCATCTTCAACAAATGGTGCTGGGAAAACTGGAAATCCATATGCAACAAAATGAAACTGAATCCCTTTCTCTCACCATGCACAAAAGTTAATTCAAAATGGATCAAGGAGCTTGATATCAAATCAGAGACACGCCGTCTGATAGAAGAAAAAGTTGGCTACAATCTACCTATGGTGGGGTCGGGCTCCAAATTCCTCAATAGGACACCCATAGCACAAAAGTTAATAACAGGAATCAACAAATGGGACTTACTCAAACTAAAAAGTTTTTCTCAGCAAAAGAAACAATAAGAGAGGTAAATAGGGAGCCTACACCCTGGGAACAAATCTTTACTCCTCACACTTCAGATAGAGCCCTAATATCCAGAGTATACAAAGAACTCAAAAAATTAGACAATAAGAAAACAAACAACCCAATCAACAAATGGGCCAAGGACCTGAACAGACACTTCTCAGAGGAGGACATACAGTCAATCAACAAGTACATGAAAAAATGCTCACCATCTCTAGCTGTCAGAGAAATGCAAATCAAAACCACCCTAAGATACCATCTCACTCCAGTAAGATTGGCAGCCATTATGAAGTCAAACAACAACAAGTGCTGGCGAGGATGTGGGGAAAAGGGTACACTTGTACATTGCTGGTGGGACTGCAAATTGGTGCAGCCAATTTGGAAAGCAGTATGGAGATTTCTTGGAAAGCTGGGAATGGAGCCACCATTTGACACAGCTATTCCCCTTCTCGGTCTATTCCCTAAAGACCTAAAAAGAGCATGCTACAGGGACACTGCTACATCGATGTTCATAGCAGCACAATTCACAATAGCAAGACTGTGGAACCAACCTAGATGCCCTTCAATAGACGAATGGATAAAAAAATGTGGCATTTATACACAATGGAGTATTACTCTGCATTAAAAAATGACAAAATCATAGAATTTGCAGGGAAATGGATGGCATTAGAGCAGATTATGCTAAGTGAAGCTAGCCAATCCCTAAAAAACAAATGCCTTATGTCTTCTTTGATATAAGGAGAGTAAGAACAGAGTAGGGACGAAGAGCATGAGAAGAAGATTAACATTAAACAGGGATGAGAGGTGGGAGGGAAAGGGAGAGAGAAGGGAAATTGCATGGAAATGGAAGGAGACCCTCAGGGTTATACAAAAGTACATACAAGAGGAAGTGAGGGGAAAGGGAAAAATAATACAAGGGGGAGAAATGAAAGACAGTAGAGGGGGTAGAGAGAGAAGAGGGGAGGGGAGGGGAGGGGATGGGGATAGTAGAGGATAGGAAAGGCAGCAGAACACAACAGACACTAGTATGGCAATATGTAAATCAATGGATGTGTAACTGATGTGATTCTGCAATCTGTATATGGGGTAAAAATGGGAGTTCATAACCCACTTGAATCAAAGTGTGAAATATGATATATCAAGAAATTTGTAATGTTTTGAACAACCAACAATAAAAAATTATAAAAAAAATACCCCCCCAAAATAAAATTAGGAAAAAAAAAAGGTATTACTGCATTCACTTCTGAAGTCCAGAGAATCATCAAAAACTACTTTTAAAATTTACAGTTCAATAAACTAGGAAACCTAGAAGATGTTAACAAATTTCTAGACACATATTATCTGCCCCAATTGAACCAGAAAGATATAGAAAACATAAACAGACCAATATAAAATAATGAATTTGAAAAAATAATTAAAAGCATTCCAACAAAGAAAATCCCAGGAGCAGATGGATTCTCAGGTGAGTTCTACCAGGCCTTTAAAGAAGAACACACACCCCAGTCTTTCTCAAATTATTCCATGAAAGTGGAAGGGAGGAAACACTTCCAAATACAATCAAAGAAGTCAGTATAACTCTGATTCCATACCCAGAAAAAGACACAGAAAAAATTAATTAATTAAATAAATACTACAGACCAGTGTCCTTGATGAATATAGATGCAAACATCCTTACTAAAATATTAGCAAACCATATTCAAAAGCACATCAAGAAGTGAGTAGTCCATGAGCAGGGAAGTGAGTTTGGTTCAACATATGCAAACTAATAAATGTAATGTAACTATACATACAAGTAAGAACAAGAATCACATTGTCATCTCAATAGGTATAGAAAAGGCCTTTGATAAAATCCAGAACCCATTTATGTTATAAACACTGTAGAAACTAGGGAGAGAAGGAACTTACCTCAACCTTCAAAAGGCTATTTATGAAAAACTCAAAACAAATAACATACTGAATGGAGAATAACTGAAATAATTTCCTTTAAAATCAGAAATAAGACAAGGCTGTCCATTCCCACATCTTCATTGCCAGAGCAATCAGGCAAGAGAAGAAAATTAAAGTGATATAAACAGGAAAAGAAGTCAAACTATCCATGGAGATGACATGATCTTGTATTTACAAGACCCAAAAGCTTCATCAGAAGACTTCTGGAGTTGATAAATGAATTCAGCCAAGTAGCAGGATAAAGATCAACACATATCAATCAATAGCTTTTCCATATTCCAACAGTAATTTTTCTATAAGAGAATTCAGGAAATCCATCCAATTTACAATAACCTTAAACAACAACAACAACAACAACAACAAAAATACTTGGGAAATATTTATCCATGGAGGTGAAAGAGCTCTACAATGAAAACTATAGAACATTGTAAAGAAGAATTTAGAAGATGGAAAGATCTCCCATGTTCTTGGATAGGCCAAATTAATATTGTTAAAATGTCCATATTACCAAAGGCAATATATAGATTCAATTCAATGCAATTCTCATCAAGATACCAAAGATATAGTTCATAGAATTAGAAAAAAATTCTTAAATTCATTTGGAAGAATAAGAGACCCAGTGTAGCCCAAGCAATACTAAGCAAGAAGAATAATGTAGGGGGCATAAAAATACCTTATCTGGAACTATATTACTAAGCTATAGTAGTAAAAACAGCATATTATTGGCATCAAAATAGATATGAAGACCAATAGAATATAAGACACAGAGAAAAATCCACAATTTAAAGCCACCAGATACTTCACAAAGATTCCAAAAATACATGTTGGTGAAAAGATAACCTTTTAATCAAATGGTTTTGCTAAAACTGAATAGCCATGTGTTGGAGAATGAAACTAGATCACTATCTTCCACCCTACCCCCAAATCAAGTCAAAATGGATCAAAGACTTAGGAATTAGACTAGAAACCTTTCAAGTGCCAGAAGAAAACATATGGTCAACATTCTATCATAATGTTGCTAGCACCAACTTTCTTAACAAGATCCCTAAAGTTCAAGAAACAAAGCCAAGAGTCACTAAATGGGATGCCATCAAATTAAAAAGCTTCTGCACAAGACACAGAGAATAACCCGTAAAATACAAATATCCAATACTAGATAAAGGGACCAAAAACATTTTTCTACACTTTAACATATTGGTTCAGGATCTGACTTCCCAAACAAGACTCCTGAAGTATAAGAAATAAAATAAAAATCAATAAATGGGATGGCATCAAACTAAAAAGCTTCTTTATATCAAAGGAAATAGGAGCATGAAAAGACAGCATACATAATGGGAGTTAATCTTTGGCACTTGTACCTCAGATAGAGCATTAATATCCAGGATATAAAAAGAACTTAAAAAATTTTGGCATAAAAATAACCCAATTCACAAATGAGCAAGAGAATTAGATACTTATTAAAAGAAGAAATACAATTATCCAACAACAAATACATAAAAAATATATTTAAAATCTTTAGCAATCAGGGAAATTCAAATTAAAACTACATTGAGATTTCATTTCACTCCAGTCAAAATGGCAATTATCAAGAATACAAATAATAATCTATTGATGTTGAGGTAGGAGAAAAGGTATGTTTATACATTGTTGGTGGGACTACAAATTAGAGCAATCACTCTGGAAAGCAGTATTGAGGTTTCTCAAATAACCACATATGATCCATATCTCCTACTTCTTAGCATATATCCCAAAGATCTAAAATCAGCATACTATAGAGATACAACCACATCAATATTTATAGCGGCATAATTCACAATAGCTAAACTATAGAACCAACCAAGGTGTCCCAAATGAATAGACAAAGAAAATGTGGTGAATATATACACAATGGGATATTACTCAGCCATAAAGAAGGATAAAAGTTTGGAATTTGCTGGTAAGTGGAAGCAAATGGAGGCTATCATGCTAAATGAAATAAGCCAGACTCAGAAAGTCAAAGGTCAATTATTTTCTCATGTGGAAGCTAGTCCAAACTAAAGAGGGGAATAAAAGGGAGAGAGAAAGAAAGAGAAAGGAAAATATGAGGATTCCATAAAAGAAGAAGATGAAGAAAGTTTGAGGGGCAGAGAGAAGAGATGAAATGAGAAAAGAACAAAGAAATGAGTCTGACCTGAATTTTCTATGCACATACATCAAAAATATACCACAGTGAGTCTTACCATCATGTAAATTTACAAGACATAAACAAAAAATATCTAAAATAAATAGCACAAATATAAGTAGAATAGAGGGAAGAAAACAGGGAGAGGAAGGAGGGGAAGGAAAGGAAAATACTGGGGACTGAATTTGGCAAAGTATCTTCCATGCTTTTTAAATTTTGTCAAAATGAATCCTATTGTTACATATAAGCAAAAAGAATCAAAAAAGAGACCTAAAAATAAATAGATGAGCTAATTTTAGTCTAAATAGAATAAGCTCTGACAGCAAGGAAAATAAGAGCATAAAGAGAGAGCTTATAGAATGGAGGAAAATCTTCACCAGCTGTTCTTCTGGCAGGAGATTAATATCCAGAATATACAAAAAACTCAAAAAACTTAACACCAAAAAGTGTCAAATAACCCAATAAATAAATAGACATAAAATCTATACAGACATTTCTCAAAGGAAGAAACACAAATGGCCCCCCAAAAAAATATATGGAAAAAAAGAGTTCAGCATCTCTAGCAAAGAAATGCTAACAAAAACTACAATAATATTTCCTTTTACTCCAGTCAGAATGGCAGTTATCAAGGAGATGTTAATAAGTGATGTGTTGAGGGCCACAGACAAGTCAAGATGGCGCCTGGCACTTTGCCACGAGGAGTGGTTTGAGAAGTAACGCCAGCGAGCCATTAAGATGATGGAGATTGCTTAATGACTGACTGTTGTATCTAGATGATGTTAATTAAATTAAGCTGTGTGTAATTATTAAGATGACGAGGATTCCTTGATGACTGACTGCTGTATCTAGATGATGTTAATTGAGTTAAGCTGTGTGTAATTAGTTGGGTATATATACCTCTACTGTCCTGTAATAAGGTGGCTCCCACTGTTTCAACCTTCACAAGTTGCTTGTCACTCCCTGCTTATTTTGCCCAGCCAGACTGCGGCAGTGATGAGCATGTGGGAGAAAAGGTACACTGAAAGATTGTTAATGGCACTATGTACTAGTATGACCTCTCAGAAAAGCAGCATGGAGATTCTTTTAAACTAAGAATCAAGTACTAAAGTCAGTATTTGTCGCGACCCCTTGCCCGCAAGGAAGACACAACTCAGGAATCTTCTTTCAGCAGTTTATTCAGGCCCTTGATATTTCTTCTTCTCTCTCTCGGATGCCCCTCCCAGCCTTAATAAAGCATCCCAAGCCCCAATGCAAAGCTGCCGCGTGGAGCTTTCTCACAGGGTGGTGAAAAATCATGCGCCAACTTTCCCAGATAAGAAGTTGTTTGTCACAGACCACAGTGGAGCCAGCGTCATCTTGTAATGGCGACCATAGTCTGCAGAAACGGCATAAGCGGCTCACCACAGTTCCCCCTTTTCTGTTTTCTTAAAACAATACAGGCGAGAGTAGAGGTCCTATACCACTGTGCAGAAGTGGCTGCATAGTATGACTCAGTCCTAAGGAGGCGCCTTCCCCAGATCTGAGGCCATATCAGCCGACGCCTTTTTTCGTGGGGCGGGGCGTGGACGCGTCTAACCCGCATGCAATAGGACATGCTCTCCTTGAGGTCCACGTCAAGGATCACTCAAGTGCAGTGCCTTGCCTCGCATCCTGTATCGTGACGATGGTGGACGAAGGGGGATAGCTGAGGCTGAACTGTGGCTGTTTATAATGACAAACAAGTTGACAGCACCCTGAAAGAAAGGCGCGGACTTTAAGGCGATAGAAAAGCACTAGTGTGGAAACCCATCTGCGTGCAATGGCAGTAAGACCGGCAGAGTGCAAGGGCTTTCCAACACTAAGAGAATAACAAGGAAAGTCATGTCGATCCCAGTGCAATGTTATAATAACTTGGGGTGTAACGACCATGACAAAGGTTTACTGCTTAAGATGCGCAAGCCAGACTTGAGGCGAGTTGCCATTTTCTAAAGCTGCAAGAGCTTGTATGATCATAGCCTTTTCTTGTGCATGGCGAGTTTTAAGGCGACAGAGAAGCCACAAACAAAGTACAACACCGAAGCAACACATTGCACCAAAAATGCCTACTCCCACCCACTCTTTGAAGAAGGAAAAAGCAGAAGATATCCAATCGGTGAATTGACCCAAAGTCACTGGTTCAACATGGGTACTATTCAAAACAGCAATCTGAGTTAGTTGAGACTGGATCAAGTTTTCTGCTTCCATGGACCAGGTTCCGGATAGATACTCTCCGATGATGCGGGAGGCATTTCTGGAATCATAAAATCTGACAGAGGTTATACATAAATGTGCACGTTGATCAATACAACCCAAATGTACTAGGTCAGACAATTCCTCAACTTGAGCTTGAAGCAGATCTATCCTTTGATTAGCAGCCAGAATCCCAGATAAAATGTGTTGATTAATTCTACTTTGAGATTCAAATATGGTGGATGTTTGTTGAATAAACTGATTAATGGTGGCAGCAGTTTGTACTTGACTGGCCATGGCCACTCCGGCCATAACTGCTGCAGCAGCAGACACTGCCACAGCTGTCACTATAGCTGCCGTAATTCCAAAATCTCTACGGGCTCTAATCAGTTCAACAATAGGAAAAGACTCTGGATCTGCAGTAACCGGGATCGGGACAAAGGTTGGAAATTTCATAACCATTGCTGTAGTCCAGGAGCCATTCCAACCCTCAGACAAATAACAGGTAATATTAGAACAATTAAGCATCCCCTGTAATGTAACATTAGCCAAAAGAAACAGGAACGGAGTTTGGAGACAGACTGCTGCGGAGGGTAATGTAGCATTAGATAATTGTGAATTATTTGCAGAAATTTTAAGCCTCCTACCTCGCTCCGAGTCTTGGGTACTGCCAGAAACATTAAACAGCCAACTTTGGACTCCTAATATTTCCCTGGGGAAACACAAGCGCGGACTAGACTAGCCCAATCTGAGGGAGTCATGCAAAATCTAGTAAGTCCCTCCACCTGAGTGAGAGTGAAAGCGGCATCTATGCCATAAGTGCAGACAGATTCTGCCAAGGTTTTAATTATCTTAAAGTCTAAAGGCTCATGATATCTTCCCCTGTTATTGTCCTGAAATACAGGGTATGCAAGTCCCATATCTGTATTAACTGTCCTCCAAACTTGTGCATGAAAAGATCTCCCGGAACCTTGGCTCCCCCCCACATATGGAAGTGGGGCAATTGGCACCATATCTTCTTCTAGATATTCTACCTCCTCCTCCTCAGAGTTTTGTTGACCGATGTTAACTCCCTTCCCCTTCTTACAGTAGGCCTGCGTGCCCTGTGTCTCCTTTTTCTTCTTTTTCATTTTTATCTTATGTAGTTGTTGTAACAATATATGAAGGTCCTCAGAACTCTCTGAGTCGCTTGTGTTCTCAGGCGTTTTTAATTCGGTCAAGTCTGGGTAGAGCCTTCTCCTATTTTTATCTTCAGGCTCTTTTGCCTTCTCACTACTGTTACTTTTAATACTCTCTGCCACTTCACTACATGGTCCTTCAGATTTTTCCTCATGCAGTTGCTCAAGAATAGCTTGACCCTCACTCACAGCTTCCTGGCATTTACCATCTGTTATACATCCTCTAACTAACTTCCAAAGTGGTATAACGCCACCCTGCAAGGTACCTTGCTCATGAGCGAAATCTAGATCTTTCCCTAATTTGAACCAGCTGGAAACCGTAAGACTCCCTGAAAAAGCAAACCAAGGAGCCGCTATATCAGCTTCTCTTAAAAACATCTGCAAAGTACTCTGCTTTATCTTAAGTCCTTTTGAATGTAACAACCCATCTAGGGCCAACAAAATTGGGCTTGAAGAAGCAACGCCCATAATGTTTTTAGAGCTATAAAGAAAGTGAAAGTACAAAAGTCCCCGCTCTCTTCCTTTTACAGGGGAGCGTTCCGTTCTATGAATTCCCCGCTCTCTTCCTTTTACAGGGGAGCGTCCCTGTCGTCACAACAACAAAAGAAGCACAAAAAACAAAAGCGAAATGACACAACAAAAGAAACACAGAAAACAAAAGCGAAAGTACACAGTGCAGCTGCAATAAAATGTAATGCTCTCTCTTTCTTTACAGAGGAGCTGCCCCGCTTTGGTCGCGGATCCCACTTACCTGGGACTAACCCCGCTTTGATCGTGGATCCCACTTACCTGGGACTAACCGGTGCACCACCCCTGACTGCTGAAAGTTCTGGTTCCCGGGTCTCGGCACCACTTGTCGCGACCCCTTGCCCGCAAGGAAGACGCAACTCAGGAATCTTCTTTCAGCAGTTTATTCAGACCCTTGATATTTCTTCTTCTCTCTCTCTGATGCCCCTCCCAGCCTTAATAAAGCATCCCAAGCCCCAATGCAAAGCTGCCGCGTGGAGCTTTCTCATAGGGTGGTGAAAAATCATGTGCCAACTTTCCCAGATAAGAAGTTGTTTGTCACAGACCACAGTGGAGCCAGCGTCATCTTGTAATGGCGACCATAGTCTGCAGAAATGGCAGAAGCGGCTCACCACAAGTATACAGCCACCTCAATGTTTATAACAGCACAATTCACAATAGCCAAGTTATGAAACCATCCCAGATGCCTGTCAATGATAAATGAATTAAGAAAGTGGTACATATACACAATCAAGTTTTACTCAGCTATAAATAAGACTGAAATAATGGCATTTGATGAGAAATGGGTGGAAATGGAGAACATCATGCTAAGTGAAATAAGCAGGTCTCAGAAAATCAAGGGTCAGATGTTTTCTCTCGCTGTGGAAACTGGAATAAAATAAAGAAAAGAAGGAGGGGAGGATCACATATCATAAAGATATAGGAAAGATCAGTAGACTAGAAGAAGGTGATCAGGAGGGGAGGGGGAGAAATTGGAAAGGGGAGGAAATATGGGATTTAAAAAATCATGCTATGTACATACAGAAATACACAACAGCAAATTTCACCTTTAGGTCAGCATAAGTATAAATAACTACTCAAAAATAAATAAATTGATGAGTGGAAGAAAGATCAGCAGACTAGAGTAGGGAGAACAGGGAGAGGGAGGAAAGGGAAAAAGGGTGGATATGAACTGAAATTGAAATCCAGGCATGTATGATATTATTGGGATGAACCCAAATACTATGTATTACTATAATACTCTAATTAAAAAACTTAAAAAAAGAATTCCATTGTATGCTAAATATACCAGGAGATCTTGGTATTTAAAATAAAATTTCAGGAGAATCTATTAAGATGGCAGGCCAGAGGGAGGCAGCATTCTGTGTTGATCCGTGACCTGGGTTCCAACTAGTGGGAAAACTGCTTCTCTGAGAGTGATACAGGACTCCTACACAGCAGCTCTCTGACAGAAATCAACAGCGCTGTGCCCCCGCTCAGGGCTCTGGGCTTCATCATTCAAGCAGGACTTCCAACTTTCCACACCCAACTCTGGAAGTTCTAGCCCATGCAGGGCTCTGGAGTACCTCAGCACAATCAATCACCACATCAGCACCAGCACAGAACTCCCAGACACTGTTCCACACCAACACAGGACACAAAACTGCTACTCATCCACAGGAACTCCAGCCACCACTCCCCCATGTACCCCCATCTACCAATGAGGGGCTTCCCTGGTTGCCTCCATCTTGCAACTCCACTCTGAAGCTACTGCCATGAGTCCACTATGTGGTAATCTACCTGCACCCAGGGACATCGCACAGGTACTGAAGACAGCCAAAAGCCATAGTACTGAACATCACAGAGCTCATCTCTGAACACATTGTACAACACCATCACCCGGCTCCCCCCACCCCACCCAACACCCCAGAGATGGAAGCGGCCCACCTCCATCTTGGGTTACCTTCCTCACCATACTTGGTGGGTGCAACTCCCAGATTGGAACTCCAGTTGGCCAGGTACCAAGTTTCCAACTCCCCCTTCTCCCCAGCAGTGGTAACCCTGCACAGTAACTGCCCAACACAAAACAGCTCTCAGTAGAATGGTTGTGCAATGTGACCAGGGTGCTGCCCATTGATGCCCCGGTGAGAGAGGTCCCTTACTTGGGAACTGCTAAGGGAGAGAAAGATGGTGCAAAAGTCTGGAGGCAAACAGAGAGATCAGGAACTGGGAAATCTTCAGGCAAGATAGGGAGATAAGACCAAGCACTCAAGTCATATGAGTAGACCCAAAAAGAGACCCTTGAAGTGCAGTCTCCCTGCAGGGACTGGCGGGTGCCACACCTCACTTCTAGGTGCCCTGCACCAAGACAAGCCTTCCCACCCTGGTTAGCTTCATCATCCTGAGGGTGGAGATACAGCTAACATCAGACGACCCCATCTATTGTATGAGGAGGGAAGCAGGAAAGAAACTGGAAAACAATCAACAATCCTGGTTTCTTCCTTTGAGACATTTTTTCCCTTTTTATTCTCCCCCTCAATCCTCCCGCCATCACAACCCCAATATATGTGAAACCAAGTATTTTGCATGAATCAGGATTTCGAGGACTGGAACATCTGAATAATATATTAGAGGTGTGTTATACATGCTTTTTTTTTTCTTTTTCCCCTCCAACTTTTTACTATTTTAACATCCTTTATTTTTCTGAATACATGTGTGTTTGTTTTATGTACTCTACTGTCTTCCCATGTACTTATCTACCCAAAATGACTTCCTGTGATTTTGCTACTAGCCCTCTTCATTATAATTATCTTTCATACTTCCTAAGATATATTATCTCTATATCCTCACATTCTGCCTCCTCAGCATATCATCCTACACCTCACCCCCAGTTCATTGTCTACCATCAGAAACTGTAAACTCTTTTACATACCTACTGATTACATTATAAATAATAATAGAATTCAACATTTCTGAACATTGTGAGCAAACTGTATATGTCTTAATAGCAAAAAAAAAATGTTCATAGGTGGTATATTGCTGATATTGGGATCTGTTAACATTGTCCTTACTCATAAAGGAGAGGAACCATACAGGAACACTATAAGACTATAGGGTAAAACAATAACACCTTGGACCCACAGTGCTAGAAGGGAAGACACATTGGTAACAAAGACAAGGGAAGAAAGTACCCTAAAAACAAATCAAGATACCACATTATTAGAATCCATGGCCAGCACAGCAGAAGGAATGACAAAGAAGGCATTCAGGATATACATCATTAAAATGTTCTATGAATTATGGATGATATAAGAGAGCAAATACAGGCAACAAAGATCATTTTGACAAAAAATTACATAAACAAATACAGGAAGCAAAAGATTATTTCAGTAGGGAGATAGAGGATCTAAAAACAAAACAAAATAAGCAAATAAACAAACAGAAATCCTTGAAATGAAAAAAACAATAAACCAAACAGAAATCCTTGAAATGAAAAAAAACAATAAACCAAATTAAAAGTTCGATTGAAAGCATCACCAAAAGAGTAGAATTCTTGGAGGATATGACATCAGACAATGAAGACAAAATATGTAATATTAAAAAGAATGTAGACCACACAGTGAAAATGTTAAGAAACCATGAACAGAACACTAAAAAATATAGGATAGCATAAAAAGACCAAATTTAAGAGTTATTGGAATAGAAGAGAGAATTGACTTCCAAACCAAAGAACTGGACAATCTATTCAATGAAATGATATCAGAAAACTTCCAAACATGAAAAATGAATTGGAAAACCAAATCCAAGAAGCCTACAGGATGCCAAATGTACAAAATCACAACAGATCCACACCAAGCCACATTATAATAAAAATGCCCAATATATACAATAAGGAGAGAATATTAAAAGCCATGAGAGAAAGGAATCAGATTACACACAGGGGGAACCAATAGGATAATGGCAGATTTTTCAATACAGACCCTGAAAGCTAGAAGATCCTGGGACAACATATATATAAACGCTGAAATCAAATGGATACCAACGAAGAATCTTGTATCCAGCAAAATTAAGCATTAGATATGTTGATGAAATAAAAACCTCCCATGATGAACAAAAGTTTAAAGAATTTATAGCTAGAAAACCATCACTACAAAACATACTTGACAAAATATTCCATGAAGAGGAAACAAAAAAACAACAATGAAAATCAGCAGAGGGAGGTATTATCCTAAAGGAAAAACTAATCAAAAGAATAAAACAAGTCAAGTTAAATAACAAAAATAAACAAGTATGGCTGGGAATACAAACCATGTCTCCATAATAACACTGAAACTTAATGGCCCAAACTCACCAATCAAAAGACATAGAGTAGCAGATTGGATTAAAAAAGATCCAACAACATGCTGCCTTCATGAGACTCATCTCATAGAAAAAGACATTCACAGACTGAAGGTGAAAGGTTGGGATAAATCATACCTCTCACATGGACTGTGGAAGCAAGCAGGGGTTTCCATCCTCCTATTAAATAAAGTAGATTTCCAGCTAAAGTTAATCAAAGGCATAAAGCTGGATGTTTCATACTACTTGAGGGAATCATAGACTAGCAAGACATAACAGTTATAAATATATGTGCCCCCAAACAACGGAGGTTCTATGTTCATCAAACAAATCCTTTTCAAGTTCAAGAGTCAAACTGACAACAACACATTAATCTTGGGTGACATTGATACACCTCTCTCACCCCTGGATATATCTTCCAAACAAAAGTTGAACAAGCAAAGTATAGATTTCAATAATACAATCAATAACTTTGACTTAGCTGACATATATAGAATACTTCATTCTTCAACAAGTGAATACACTTTCTTCTAAGCAGCACATGGATCCTTCTCATGAAGGATCTAGCATATGATCCTTCATATTATATGGTCTAAAATGGACCATATAATATGCCACAAAGCAACTCTTAGCAAATACCAAAAAATAGAGATACTACCCTGCATTTATCAGATCATAATGAAATGAAATTAGAAATCAATGACAAAATAAAAAATATAAATTACTCCAACTCCTAGAGACTAAATAATTTGCAAAAGACATAAAGGAGGAGATTGAAAAACTCTTAAAGGTAAATGAGAACATGGACACAACATATCAAAATATCTGGGACACTATAAAAGCAGTACTAAGAGGAGAGGTCATTGCATGAAGTTGATTCCTTAAAAGAAAAAAAAGTCAACAAATAAATGACCTATCATTACATCACAAAGCCCTAGAAAAAGAACAAATTGAGTAAAATGAAATAAAATCAAAACCAAAAAATTAAAAATTGACAAAACAAAAAAATGTTTTTTTGAAAAAAATAAATAAAATTGAAAGACCCTTAGCCTTGCTAACAAAGAGAAGGAGAGAGAAAACTAAAGTGACTAACATATGTGATGAAAAAGAAAATATCACAACAGACACTACAGAAATACAGAAGATAATTAGAAATTATTTTAAAAACCTGTACTCCAATGAAATAGAAAATATTGAAGGCATCAACAAATTTCTAGACTCATATGATTTGCCCAAATTGAATCAGGATGATACACACAATTTAAACAGACCGATATCAAGAGAAGAAATAGAAGATGCCATCAAAAGCCTACTAACCAAGAAAAGGCCAGGACCAAATGGATACATAACAGAGTTCTAAAAGAACTTTAAAGAAGAACTAATACAAGTACTCTTCAATTTATTTCAGGAAATAGAAAAAGAGGAAGCACTTCCAAACTCACTCTATCAGGCCAATATTACCCTGATTCCAAAACCAGGCAAATACATCAAAAAAAGAAAACTTCAGACCAATATCTCTAATGAACACAGATGCAAAAATTCTCAATAAAATTCTGGCAAATTGAATACAAAAACATAACAAAAAGATAGTACACCAGAATCAAGTGGGATTCATCCCAATTTTTTATGTTGGTTCAACATACAAAAATCAATAAATGTAATGCATTATATCAATAGACTTAAAGACTTGAACCATATGATTATCTCAATAGATGCAGAAAAAGCATTGACAAAATACAGAACCTTTCATGTTCAAAACACTAGAAAAATTAGGACTAACAGGAAAATATCTCAACATTGTGAAAGCTATCTATGCTAAGCCCTAGGCCAACATCATTCTAAATGGAGAAAAATTGAAGGCATTCCCTCTAAAAACTGCTACAAGATGGGGATGACCTCTTGCACCACTTCTATTTAATATAATCCTTGAAACACTGACCAGAGCAATTAGACAGACAAAAGAAATTAAAGGAATACATGTAGGAAAACAAGGACTCAGATTGGCACTATTTGCTGATGATATGATTCTATACCTAGAAGACACAAAAGTTTCACCAGAAAAGTTCTAGAACTAGTAAAAGAATCCATCAAAGCAGCAGGATATAAAGTCAACACCCACAAATCAAAGTCATTTCTGAGTATCAGTGACAAATCCTCTGAAAGGGAAATGAGGAACAGTACCCCAAGAAAGAATTCAAAGAAGACCTTAGAAGATGTTAAGCTTTACCTTACTCTTGGATACACAGAATTAATATTGTCAAAATTACCATACTACCAAAAGCACTATACAGATTTAATACAATTCCAATCAAAATCCCAATGGAATTCCTCATAGAAATAGAAAAAGCAGTCATGAAATTTATCTGGAAAAATAAGAGACCCAGAATCACTAAAGCAATCCTTACCAGGAAGAGTGAAGCAGGTGGCATCATTATACCAGACCTTAAATTATACTATAGAACAATATTAAAAAACAAGATGGTATTGGCACCAAAACAGACTGCTAGACTAATAGAACAGTATAGAGGATGCAGAGACTAACCCACAAAATTATAATTATTTTATATTAGACAGAGGTGCCAAAACATACATTGGAGAAAAGATATCCTCTTCAACAAATGGTGCTGGGAAAACTGGAAATCCATGAGCAACAAAATGAAATTAAACCCCTAACTCTCACCACACACAAAACTTGACTTGAAATGGATCAAGGAGCTGGGAATAAAACCAGAGACCCTGCATCTAACAAAAGAAAAAGTAGGCCCTAATCTCCATCATGTGGGATTAGGCCCTAACTTCCTTAATAAGACTTTTTTAGCACAAGAATTAAAATGAAGAATCAATAAATGGAATGGATTCAAACTAAAAATCTTTTCTCATAAAAAAATAATCAGTGAGATTAATAGCCTACAGAATGGGAGCAAAGTTTTACCGCTCACACATCAGATAGAGCACTAATCTCTAGGGTATATAAAGAACTCAGAAAGCTAAACACTAAAAAAGCAAATAACCCAATCAATAAATGGACAAAGGAACTGAACAGACACTTTTCAGAAGAAGATATACAATCAATGTTCATCATCTCTAGCAATTAGAAAAATGCAAGATTTCATCTCACTCCAGTCAGAATGGCAACTTTATGAATATAAACAACAATAAGTGTTGGCGAGGATGTGGGGAAAAAGGTACACTCATACACTGCTGGTGGGACTGCAAATTGATGCAGCCAATATGGAAAGCAGTATGAAGATTTCTTGGAAACCTGGGAATGGAACCACCCTTTGACCCAGCTATCCCTGTCCTCAGTCTATATCCAAAGGACTTAAAAATAGCATACAACAGGGACACAGCCACATCACTGTTTATAGCAGCACAACTCACAATAGCTAAACTGTGGAACCAACCTAGATGCCTTCAGTAGATGAATGGATAAAAAATGTGGCATATAGACACAATGGAATATTACTCAGCAATAAAAGAACAAAATCATGACATTTGCAGGTAAATGGATGGAATTAGAGAATATAATGCTAAGTGAAGTTAGCCAATTCCAAAAAACCAAATGCCAAATATTTTCTCCGATATAAGGAGACTGATTCATAGTGGGGAAGGAAGGGGAGCATGGGAGGAATACACAAACTCTAGATAGGGCAGAGAGGTGGGAGGGGGCATAGGATTAGAAATGATGGTGGAATGTGATTTTCATCATTATCCAAAGTACTTGTATGAAGACATAAACAGGTGTGAATATACTTTGTATACAACCAGAGATATGAAAAATTGTGCTCTATATGTGTAATATGAATTGCAATGTATTCTGCTGTCATATATGAATAAAAATTGATAAAACAAAAGCAGTCATTGATAAAAAATACAATATCAATGTTTGATTATATAAAGAGAATTTATGTGACTTAACATTTTGAAGAAATATAGCTTTGAGGAAATATGGCTATTTATATTTTACTGTTTTGTGTCTCCATATACCACTTTCCTTGAATCAAAATGTTTACTCCATTTCTTATTGTAATTTTCGTGACAATTTTTAAACACAACTAGATGAAACCGTATATTTAGCTTTCTATTTGACATAACTTAGAAATCATCTATTGGGAGCAATTATGTACATTATAATTAACATTTTGGACCAGACTATCTTTTACCTGAATGGTGTTATAGTGAATGAGAACTTAATCTTGCTCAACCACATAATTATAATTTATGATACTGCAACTCAAGAGAATAATGTAAACACACAAAGATATTAATTTCATAGTCTAAGTATGTGAAATGTGGAAATAAAAGAATGTTTTATATTATTTTGGTAAAATTTTGGCTCCCCATTCATAAGATTTAAAGCAGGATTAATTGAATTATATAATATATAGTTATTACTATATAATTGATATATACTACTCAAAATACTATATTTAATATTTATTTGACATATTTACTATGTTAATAGGACAGCTTTGATATTAATATTTCAGAGATTATAAGGAACTTTCAGTGATTTTACACAACTTCATGATTCTTCTTTTCACCATTTACTTTCTTGTATCCTGCCCAATTAAAAGATAATTCTAGAAGCCTTTGAAGTACTTTCTTTTTTAAAAAAATCCTTTATTTTATTTGTTTTTATGGGTGTTGGGGATCGATCCCAGTGCCTCATGCATGCTAGGCAAGCACTCTCTGCCACCAAGCCACAACCCCTGCCTGTGGGTACTTTCTTAATATAACAATTTTCCCAAATATTATGAAAAGTTTTGGTGTCTTAGTGTATAAATGATACTTAAAATTGGACAAAACCCCAAATTTTATTCCTAAAAATGTACTTAATATTCAAAAGATGATTATCCCTGATGTATTATATATTCAAATCTCTGGATATGAGGTTAATTGTGATATATTAGCAAAATAAAAGACTCATAATTTGTCTTATTCTTGAATGACTGGGGTTTTTAAATGCTATACCACAGACAAAGGTGTGTTATTTGAAGAAATCCTGTATGTATTTCTAATTAGAAAATAGAGCAAATGTCCTCTGCTTGCTTCTGTGTTCACTCCTCCTCTGCTTGTCTTGTCTGTCCTTCTCGAACATGAATGATTGAATAGAATGGCCTAGACGTAGGGTCCATTTCTTTTTGTGCCTTGTTCAACGTGAAGATCCTACAGCCTGAAGCAATATCTCCTTTAGAAAACAGGGAATTATTTAGAGAGTGCATGCATCCTGTGATTGCACGGGAGTATTCCAGGGTTTTATAAAGGCAAAAATAATGCTTTCAAATCCACATAGATGTCATTCAAAGAGAAAAGCTAAGTGAGGGTGGGGGTGGAAATAAGCAGCCACGACTTTCTGATCCTGGGCTAAAAGATGCTGCGATAGGCTGAAATTTACATTTTCATTGTCTACGTAAGTCATTCCAACCAATAAAATATATCACACAATAATTAAAAAGGTAGATGTAATTTTCATGCTTACTGAATAATAACTGAGACAGAAGAAAACTGCTAAAAGGTCAGTATTTTTATAAAGCTCAAATGTTATTATATTTGTATCACTTTAGTGGATTAAAAAAATCCATTTTATTTTCATCAAATTACCTTTTTTCTTTTAGTCCATGTTTTCATTTAAAATAACCAAATTTTTGAAATGCCCTCATTCATTCTGTACATTTTAGTGATTCATACCATTTCTTAAAGTTAAATGCAAGTTTCCCAGGACCTGAATGTACAAAAACATAATAACAAAACTGATTTCGTTTGTTTCAAAATACCATATATCCTAAGGACTCAGGGACCAGGTAAGGACCAGGAATATTACGTGCTATAACATTCAATCACAGACTGGAAGCATTGACACCTAAAGCTATTTACATTTATAGGTGCACAGAAAACCAGGGTAGACAAAAGCAAGGAGCTTTAGTATAAACTTAGATAGCAAATGGGCTTGTTCTCTAAAAGAATGAAAAATTTGAAGGGAGTAAACAGAATAGAAGGGTAGAAGGAAAAAAGTCAAAGGAGGAAGGAGATAGAAGGGAAAACAATTCTTTTCAATGAAATCCTGAAAATGAATAATCTTTCCAAATATTGATGTTTGTGAAAATGAATGTGCGTAAAGAATAATTACAAGGCTACCTGAAACTGTCAGGAACATATTTTAATACTGAGTAGGAAGCAAAAGGTAGAATCTTGTATGTGAAAAATATTTGTATAAAAAAAAATTAGGTTTGTCCATGAGGCAGGTTTTTCTTTTAAGCTCTCAGAGTTCACTGCACATCCTGAGCAATTTAGTGGGCTATGCTGCAGAATCATCATAAATCAATGAGAGGATGTCTTGAGCCATGGGGAATTAGCTGGCTCGCTTATGTATGATGTGATTCACAGCACTTCCACTCGGAAACCTTTTATGAGACCACCTGATTGCTTGTCTGAGACACACCTAGGTGTAGGCAGCATTAGCTTTGGTTAGATTATTTTAGTTTTCCTGTGTTTTTTCCACTTGAGTGATGAAAAATATTTTCTAGCCAAATCCTTTTATCCTCTTTGGGCTGTAACTTCTGAGCTAATTCTAGTTGTCAGAACTAGATCCAGCACTATAGATTACAATTAATATTGTCAGCTCTGAACACACAAGAATTCAAATTTGATTAACGCAAGAGAGTGGGGTAGAAGATCGATTTTAAAAATAACAGATGTAATCAGAAAAAAAATCTCTGCTGGAATCCACCAGGGGGCAGCCCCCTCATGATATGCTGCAGTATTGGCCTCAGAGCCTGCAACCTGTCAGAAGTGCTCCCAGAGATTATATGTGTCCTTGTCACTCTTCAATCCAATCTTATCACCATAAATGTTGCCTCAAACTCTTGGACTGTCCTACAAGAACTATGCAAGAACTGAAAGAAATGAAAATGCAGATCCTTGAGGAATTTTAGTATTAAGAAACTTGATCAATGTTCTTAAAAGCCACCCCAATATTCAGCTTTAAAAAAAAGTTTAAAAAATCAAAAATAAAGAAGCATAGAAGCAAAGAAGCATAGATGCTCTTAGGCTAAATAATGTATTTAAAAATTTTTTCATTTGACCATTTTTTTTTTAAATTTCCTCAAAGGAACTATGATCATTTAGTAAATAGAGAACTTACATTCCAAATAAAGAAAATTTGGATGAGGAGACTTCTTAAACAAAAGTTATCACAAAGATAACAATAACTGTTTCTAGTGCCACTAAATATTTATAATCAGTAGTAGATAACTTGACAAATTCTACTGGAAGAATACACTAAAAATTAAAGAGGGTAGGGAATCAGAAAGTCAAAGCAGAAGCAAAGTAAATTGTTCTATATTCAAAAGCATTAGCGATATTCCAACCATAATGAACCACATTGCACTCTTCTATCCTACCTGTTTTCACATATGAAATAGAACAACAATGGATAAAACTTGCTTTTCCACTAAGAATCCTTTAAAATACTCTTATTCAAGAGTCAAGTTTGAAATTCCTGTGTTGTCAAAAATTCTTGTTTCCTAGTGCATAAACACATGGTAAAAATTCCCAGCAAGCTGTTGAGAGGAATCTGGAAAAAAAAATAGGTGAAGAAATGCCTGAGAGTTTCCTCAAATTAAAATAATTTTAAATTGTACCATTTGATATAATCCATGGATAATATTTGAAGGAAGCATAAACATTGCCACTATGTGTTATGCTTTGGATCTGAATTTTCCTTCAAAAGCTTATATGTTGAAGTCTGTTATGTTCAGAGGTGGGGTCTTAGAGGTGATTGGATCATGAGTGCTTAACCTTGCCCATGGATTAATACATGGATTCATAGACTAATGGGCTACTGAGAGGTGCTGGAAACTTTAGGAGGTAGGCCTAGTGGCTGGACATAGGTCATTAGGGGTGTGCCCTTAAAGAGTCTATTTTGTCCCCTTTCTCAATATCTCATTCCCTCTCTCCCTCCCTCTCCCCGTCCCCCTCTCTGTCTCTGTCTCTCCATATATACTGTCATGATATGAGCAGATTTGCTCCTCTACTCACTCCTTGCCATGATATTTTTCCTCAATACAGATCCGGAAACAATAGAGTCCAGTAATCATTGACTCAAACTCCTGCAACTATGAGCTGAAATTAATCATTCATCAATTTAAATTCTTTATCTCAGGTATTTTGTCATAGTAACTTCAAGTTGACTAACACATCATGTTATTTCTATTCTATGTTACTAATGTTAATAATTGTATTTTTCATGTATCTAAGTTATCAGAACTTTAGCATGAAGAGAAATTTTTGATATATTTTATTTTGAAATACTGTTGCCTCTCCAAGGGTTAAGAAAAATGAGAATAAGCATGCTTAACTGTCTTAGTAACTTTGTGAAAAACCTCATCTTTTATATCATTAAAATTAAATGATTTATATATGTCTCCTAGAATGCCTTCACCAAAAGTTATATTAGGATCTTTGGCTAAGCAACAGTGATAATGTTAGGTATACTGACGTACCTTGATTTACTGTAATCCCAGTGACTCATGAGACTGAGGCAGAAGGATTTCAAGTTCCAGGCCAGCCTCAACAATTTAGCAAGGCCTTCAACAACTTAGCAAGGCCCCATCTCAACATAAAAATTAAAAGGGCTGGAATCAAAGTGTGAAATATGATATGTCAAGAACTATGTAATGTTTTGAACAACCGACAATAAAAATTAAAAAAAAAATTAAAAAGGCTGGGAAATGTAGCTCCTTGGGTTCAATTTCCCAGTGCCAAACAAACAAACAAACAAAGTACATCAGCTTAACCATGATAAACATCATTTTTTTCTATGAAGAAACTCTCCAGGCAGATTATTTAAGGATACCCTAGATGTTTTAGAGATTCAAAACTCTCTTATTTCTTTTGTTTGGGTCTCTGGAGGCCATAACTTGACTAGGTTGGTTGAAGCTAATCAATACCCACATTATAGCTTACAGGAAGTGTGGAAGCAGAAAGAAATAATTTGTGTGTCCCTTTTCTTTTAAGGGCACAATTCAGAAATTGAACATTTCATTTTTAATGTAACATTGACCAGAATTGTTTATGTGGCCCTACTTGTCAAGAATGGAGTATAAAAGTTTCTAACTGATGGTCATGCACTCATTCATAATGTCTATTTATGTAGAAGGAAAAGGAACGCATGTTGGCAAAAGTAATTGTGAATCTGCAACAGTAGTGTTTATACATTGAAGGTTTAGAAATATTAGGTAAAAATGCCTTTATTTTGGCAATTGAAGATTTCTCATGATTATTTTGCCATATTATTATACAACAAGATATTATACAATTAACATCTTGTCTCTCTAGATTGATGACTTTGAAGCTTTCTGGATTTTGAATCTCAAATTGATCACTAGAGTTTTACACACAGACAGTATACACACACACATACTCACACATATGCACGTAAATGTCTCATAACTTCACTTTGTACCCCATAAGTATACACAATTACAACTTGTCAACTTACAAAAAATTCAGAGAACAAATACAATACAAACTGTTGTTCAAGATGGTAAAAGAAAGAAAACTCAACTAGATTCCATGTTACTTTTAGAACAGAAGGTCCACATACATCTTTCTTCTTTTTGTATACTTTTATCCTGAGACATTGCCTTAAACCTAACTGACACTCAATAAAATCATAATGGTCTGAAAGTTGTTGATCATGTAATTAATTTATTCATAGTTTTAAAATTCTTTTTAAAATCCTAAGGGATATCTCTTCTGTTTTAAGGTTTATGAAAACTATGAATTTCCAATGTTGGTGTTATATGGGGACACATTCTAACAGGGCTTATAAGTTGAGATTTTCTTCTGTTCGCTGAAGAAATCACTGCAACTTAGTGATTTGGAATTAGACAATGCCCTACAGTAAAAAAAATTATCATCCATGTGTTGTTATATAATTCAAACATTATTTTCAAACAGATAAAATTGTTGATAATTTTCATGAACAATTAGAATTAATTAACTTTTATTAAATCAAAGCATAAAAAAAACCCTAAAACAGAAATCAACTATTTCTTCCTGTAAGATTAGTAAGTGTATTTCCCTGCAGGAAATACTGATGAAACTTCTGCGTATTTACCTTGTTATGCTCACTACTCTGGTAAGAGCCAGGAGTGGCCAAAAGGCCTGATTACCTTACCCTAATTGATAGAACATTCTACCCACTTTATTGAGGAACTTCTGAGCAGACCATTGCTCTGCAGCAAATAAAGATATATATATCTATATATATATATCTATATCTATCTATCTATCTATATATATATATATATATATATATATATATCTTTATTTTTATGTGGTGCTGAGGATCGAACCTAGGGCCTTGCACGTGCTAGGTGAGCACCCATGCAGTAAACTTTTTTTTAAATTTTTTTTTATATTTTAGTTGTAACTGGACACAATACCTTTATTTCATTTATTTTTATGTGGTGCTGAGGATCGAACTCAGGGCCTTACACATACTAGGTGAGCGCTCTACTGCTGAGCTACAACCCCAGCCCCACCATGCAGTAAATCTTTTTAAAAATTATTTTCTTTGTCAATATGCCTCCTTTGTACTTCCTTTTGGGAGTAGAGTCTTGCTTTGTGTTAAGTTTCTTAAGTAGCTAACTTTCCCTTACTCGTTAGTTTAAATTACCCACTTGCCATGCTTTGACTCTTGGGGTGTTCTTATATATGACATTATATTCTAGTGTTCCTCAGCTAATATTACATCTTTTGTAGTTCATTGGAAGACTTATACTTTATTTTAAAGTTGTAAAAAGTATAAACACACTTAATCAAACAAATAGAAAATAGATGGAAAATTAATGTATATGTACAGTGACGATATAGGAAAGCATGCAAGGAAAATATTGGAAACAAAGCATTTGAAGCTCAACACATTTAATAATGAAGCTAAGATTACTGAGTAAATAAAGACAGTGCTGACACTAGGACTTAGAGCATCTGATTGTGACCTTATGGCTTATCCCACTAAACTGATAATCTCGATTTTTTCCTCATGGTCTTATAAGTAATAAATGAGTTTAGTATCTACTCCTATATGTGCATATTTATTTATTTAAAAGTTATATGCAGGTACAATTTAAGCTCCACCAATCTCATTTGGAGTCTTGTTTACAATCTCACATGGAATTAAGACATTTTAGTAAAAACTACTCATACAGTTTTTTGGTATCTAATATTATATGATATGAAATTGGGTATCCATCAGTACAAAAGTGTGCTCTTTTCCTTTTTGTCTCATTATTGCATCTCTTCCCTTATTACCCTTTCATTTTTTTTATCATCATGAAATATACTCGTTTTCCATAGTCAGTGAAAAACAACAAATATCCCAAAAGCGACAAGGCAACTGTTCCCATGGCCCATTTCCTAATACCTTTTTCCTCTAAATCACCTTTCTCTGAAAGATCTTGTTGGTTTTCTGGTTCTCTGAGATCATAAAAGGGAGCACTTGTCTTTGACCAGAAGTAAGAGACCGGGAGGTTCATCTAATGGTAAGTGAGCATCCTCGGTGCGGCAGGCCAACTGAGCATTAGGCAGCTGCTGGTGCTCTGCACAGCCGCCTCATGCTCAAGCAAAAGTGCTTACATGAACAACTGCCCGAGTGCTGAATGAGGCCATTAGCGGATAGCTTGTGTAGTGGAAAATGAATGTATTTCACTCCATTTGAGCTAAGAAAGGTTTGGATCTTCAGTGATGTAAATTGGTCTCCATTATCACTTAGCAGTTCTTCTGGAATTCCATATCCAGTGAATAGTCTTTTAGTTCAGACTGGAAAGAGAATTTCATAATAGCCTATGGTTATTTACAGGACATAATAGGAGCACTAATGACATACGTAGAGTTTAGGAAAACCCACTTTTAACCTGTGCTGATATTTGTTTAGCTAATATGGAGTTTTAAAGATATTTATGTGATATCCATCTTATGTTAGAAAGTTATACTTTGGTTGGTATAATCTACAAATCAGTCCTAATGTAGTTATGAGTCCAAGCATTTTTTCCAGATTTCTCTTTTTAAGGTTATAAATCCTTCACCCTACTTCTTTGATGAACAGTTAACATGAGTCCCAGAATACAAAATACTGCACAAAATGTATGACATTGTTGCAGATGTAACTTTCTAATTATTTTTTTAATTATTTTAAGTATATAATAGAATTATTTTTAAGTATATAATAGAATCATAGTATTTGATGAAAACCTTTATATTTTTTTTATTTCCTCACATGTATATTCAAAAATATGTAAACAAGTACTTTTTTCTTAACTTTGAAATAGGTCATTTCCAAGACTTGTGATTTAGGTAAGATTACAAATAGTTTGTATAACATTTTAAAAATTTATATGTATTCTCTTTAAAAACAACAAAAATCATACATTAAGCTTACCTCAGGCCATTTCTAAGAAATACAATAAACACAAAACTTTCTTTAATTCAGTTTTTCTGAACACTTGATACTTTTATTTCAGTATTGCTGCTCTCTTAGAGTCTTTGGGGGCAATGTCATTTATTCTTTGTAGATAGCACAGGACTAAACTAAATCTTTTCTTTTTGACCTTTCCCAATCATTGTCAACTGCCTGAATTTTTTTTTTTTTTTTTTATGGAACAGTCAGAATCAAATATGGATGTGTATGCTTCTGATAGTATTTTTTCCTTAGAAAGATACTGTCATTGCCTTTCAAAACATGTATACTCACCATTACTAGTGTCTTATTGAGTATAATTTTCACATTTTATCTTTCTTTGCCCTTTATTTCCTATTTCCTACAATCTGTCTGTGATCTCTGCAATACTCTTGTGTTCTAATGCATACGTTTCTATTTTTTGAGAAGAGTCTTCAATATTTCTTTGCACATAAGTCACTTGGATTCAATTTTTTAAACTTTACATTTTACCCTCAACTATTCCTTTTCTTCATAATTCCTTTCATCCAACAATTTTTTTTCTTTGCATTCCTTCATGAATTTTCAGCAAGGTTTGCATTCACACCTTTTTTATGATATAAACATTTAAAACTTACAATTAATCTTCATGGCTGACATTTTTGAACAACAAAAATCTACTAAACTTTAAAAATAGTTATAAATTTCTTTTCAACTACCTACTTTCCTCCTTGAATAGATATTTGAATTTTTGTTGTTTTTATTCTATTGCAGCATATAGACAAGTTTAATGGCTTTCAAGGCTCCTGATTATGATGGGGGGAGACTGACAAATTACCTACAAAACAACTAAATTTGACTAAAACTACTGTTCCATTGCTCTAAAAATTAACAAATGTATAGAATCATTGTGGAAATTTGATGCTTGAATAAATGCTGAACTTTGAAGAAGAGCAGTGGGAATCTATTCTGTTCTGGCCTGGGGCTGCTCCTGTACCTCCAAACTCAAAGTGATGATTATGTTAGATTATATCAAATTGGAGAGTTGTGAGTATTGGCAATCTTTGAATTTTGAGTCTCAGATGATGTCTTCATCCATCAGCACCACTAGGTGAAGGGGCTTCTTGAGAACAGACAGGAACCAACTACTTAGCTCTATTAGCTGAGGTCGTAGATGTTATTAAGACCAACATACTTATGGCTAAGGTTGTGCATGCATCCGGCTGACATTGAAGTAGCCAAAAATTATTGAATCATTTTTGGTTGACTCTGTGATGGCCTGCAGGATAACTGGAGAGTGAAAAAGGGCAAATGAAAATTAAACTGGGGGCAACTTAAAGAGGACTGGACATTGAATAAATTCCCAACTCACAAGTAAATTCATCTGCATAAGATGGAAACTTACCTGTTTCAAAGTAAGCACAATTCCTGGGCAAACTTTGAATAAACAATAAGATACACAGACACAGAAGAATATCCCAGAAAACGAAACTAAAAAGAATACAGAATCTGAAAAGAATCATGAGTGGCCACACCCTACAATGGGAATAGAAAACAGATTAAATCCAGAAATTCAAACAACCAAAGATAAAGAAATAAACAAAATCCTGGTATTTGCCTTCAGTGCAAAATATGAGAATCCAGAGTGGCTACCATATATTATTTAAAATATTTAGTTGTTCATATAAATGAATGTGTGACAGAAATTAGAAAATTAGACATGTTGTCAGGAAAGCAAACTACTAATAAAAACTGTTCCTCAATACCCACCATGTTGGATTTAGCAGAAAAAGTCTTTGAATGAGCCATTTTAAGTATGTTCAAAAAAAAGAGATTATTTTAAAAATTAAAGGAAATAATGATGACAATGAATAAAAAAAAAAATTCTTAACATGAATATATGAAAGAGGAAATGACCAAATAATTCAGAATTTGAAAAATATAATAATTAAAATGTAAAAATAGGGGCTGGGGATGTGGCTCATGTGGTAATGTGCTCACCTGGCATGCATGGGGCACTAGGTTCGATCCTCAGCACCACATAAAAATAAAAAAAATAAAGATGTTGTGTCCACCGAAAAACTGAAAAATAAATATTAAAAAAATTTCCCTCTCTCTCTCTCTTTCTCTTAAAAAAAAGAAATGTAAAAGTAGCTGAAGAAAATCAACAGTATATTCCAGAAGATGGATGAAAGAATCTGAAAAGAAACAACCAAAGATTTTGCAATTTTGATAAAAAATATTAATTAACAAATCTCAACATGATAAATACAAAAATAGGCATACCTGGGTACATTATAATCTGCCAATTAAAGTATAAATACAAATAGAAAATTTTGAAAACAGGAAAACAAAAGAGACTCATTTTTTATAGGAGAGAAAAAATACAATTAACAGCTGAGTTGCCTTTAGAATCAATGGACTCCAGAAGTAGTAAATATATCAAAAATTCTAAAAGAAAAAATAATAAAGAAACAAAGACAAATTGTTAGCTAAGAATTCTATATTCAGAAAAATTATTCTTCTAGTATGAGGCAAAATAAAGATATTCCAGAAATGTATACAGATTGGGGAATTTGCTGCTATCAGGCAGCCTTCTAATACATATGGAGGAAATCTTTTAGTTTGGAAGGAAACAATAACTAAAGGTAACTAGAATCCACGGGAAGAAATTAATAATATCACAAATGATTACCTAAGCTAATATAAAAGCTCTTAGAGCTGGGAGTGGTGGTACATACCTGTAATCCCAGTGACTCAGGAGGTTGAGTCAAGAGGATCATGAGTTCATAAGCCAGCCTCAGCAATTTAGCAAGTCCTGAAGCAACTCAGCAAGACCCTGTCTCTAAATATATAAAAAAGGGCCAGGGAAGTGTCTCAGTGGTTAAGCTTGCCTGGGTTCAATACACAGTACAAACAAAATAAAATAAAGCACTTAGAAATTCATGCTTTATTTATTTCTTAACATTTGAAAAAATAATAATATCACTGTATTTATCACAAATATATTTCAAATAAATGACAATAATGGTACAAAGAAAGAAATGCAGTTATGCTGGAGAAAAGTTTTCTACATTTCCAGAATCAAGTTCATATTAATCTAAAGTAGGTTGCAGTAAATTAAAACACATTGTAATCCCTTGAATAACTACTATAAAAAACAACAAAGTAGAAAAAAATCCAGAGAATAATTAAAATGATATATAAAATATTTATTTAGCATTGAAGAAGCTAGTCAGAAATCAGAAGAAAACAATAAGGGATACATCAAAAATAAATAATGAAAAATGTAAGTAAAGATACAACTATACAAAAATTAAATCTAAATAGTCTTAACATCATAATAAAAAGAAAGATTATAGGCTATATATAAAAACAAAATCCCAACTGTAATTTCTCAATATATAAATATGTGTTTATATAATGTAAATAATAACCATAATCTAATTGGAGTACTTAATATCAGACAAAATAGGCATAAGGACCATAAATTTTATTGGAACAAAGAGTGATATTATTTCACAATAGAAAATCAACAAATATAGCAATTTTAAATGTGTGTCTATCTATCAAAGGAGTCTACATGAAATTTATGAAACAAAAACTTATAGGATTGAAGGAAGAAATAAAATATTAAATAAATGTATTTGGAGATTATAATTCCCTACTCTCAATAACTGGAAGATTAGCCAGAAAATTAGCAAGGGTATATTAGAATTGACATTTACAGAGCATTTCAACCTAAGACGATAGCAAAGACATTCTTTTCTAGAGCATGTGGAACATGATTTAGGAAAGAGAACATAGTAGAACACAAAAGACTATGAAACACAGCTCAGTAAATTAATAAATCATATTAACTCTGTTCTCTGACTATGGCAGAATTAAATTAGAAATAACCAACATAAATAAATGTGGAAAATCCTCAGATATGTAGAACTTAAACATTGGACTTCTAAATGACTTAAGTAAAGGAGAAAATCACCAGAGAAAATGAAGGCATTTAGTACTGGATGGAATAAAAAATAAAATATGAAAAATTTTGGAGGCAATTTAAATAATTTTAGAAGAAAATACATATATTTAAATGTTTATGTCAGAAAATAATACAACTAGATTTAATTTTATAACTGAAAAAAATAGAAAAAGAAAAAAGTAAACAAGTGGAAGAAAAAATAATAAGGTTTAGAGGAGAAAATAGGAAAATAACAGAAAAAAATCAGTAGAATAAAAATTGGTTATATAAAAGGACAATATATTATTAGCTAGAAATTAAAAAAAATAGCAACATATAACCCAAAATGACAATAAACAAATAATTATAATCCCCAAAAGATATTCAAAGTAATACTTAAAAATAAATTTAACAACTGGTAAAACACTTGAAGACTGACAACTAAAAAATATTGCTTGGGCAATCTAAGATTTAATTTAATTGAGACAGTACGTGTCGAGACCCCTAGCCGGCAAGGGAAAACACGACACAGGATTCTTCTTTCAGCAGTTTATTCAGGCCTTGATTCATGTATCATCTTCTAGCGACCCGCCCGCCGAGCGCCCAAGCACAGCCTAATAAAGCCTCCTGCATACCAATCCCAAGCTGCCACGTGGATCTCTCTCATAGGGTGGTAAGGGATTGCGCGCCAACTCTCCAAAAAAGGAGTTGTTTATCACAGGCCACAGTGGAAGCCGGCGCCATCTTCTAATGGCGGCCACGGTCTATAAGAATGGCTTACCACAGTTCCCCCTTCTATTTTATAAAACAATGCAGGCGAAAGTAGAGGTCCTATCCCACTGTGCAGAAGTGGCTGCAGTGTATGGTTCAGTCCTAAGGAGGGCCCTTCCCTAGACCTGGTCCCATATCAGCCGACGCCTTTTTACGTAGGGCGGGGCGTGGACGTCAAACCCGCATGCAATAGGACATGCTTTCCTTGAGGTCCGTTGAGGGATCACTCAAGTGCAGTGCCTTGCCTCGCATCCTGCATCGTGATGACGGTGAAAAAGAAAGGGGATTTTACAAGTAGCCGGTCAGTGACTATGAGGTTGGAAGTGGCAACACCATCCCTCAGCCCTTGAGAAAACGAAGGGTCCAAAGCATAAAGTGCAGCACCAGCATGGAAGCCCACCTGCGTGCAATGGCAACAAGGCCTGCAGAGTGCATGGGCCTTCCAAAACTGGGAAGGCAGGAAGAGGAGGGCATGCCAAACCCAGTGCAATGTCAAAGATGACTTGGGGTGCAATGGCCAAAACCCAGGAAATTATTGCTTAAGTTGCGCAAGCCAAACTTGTGGAGAGATACCATTCTCTAGGGCTGCAAAAGCCTGGACGATCATAGCCTTTTCTTGGCTATGGCGAGCTCTTAGGCGACAGAAAAGCCACAGACAAACGACAATCCCAAAACAACATATTGCTCCAAAAATGCCTACTCCCACCCATTCCTTAAAGAAAGAAAAGGCAGAAGACAGCCAATTCGTAAATTGGCCCAATGTCACAGGGTCCACACGAGTGTTGTTCAACATGGCAATTTGTGTCAGTTGGGTCTGGATCAACTTCTCTGCTTCCATGGACCAGTTTCCGGCCAGGTACTGTCCAATGATTTGAGAGGTATTTCTGGAATCATTAAATCTGAGAGATGTTATACATAGATGTGCACGATGATCAACACAACCCAAATGTACTAGGTCTGACAATTCCTCAATCTGAGCTTGGAGGAGATCCACCCTTTGATTAACGGCCAAAATTCCTGATAAAATATGTTGATTGATTTTACTTTGAGACTCTAAAATGCTGGAAGTTTGTTGGATGACCTGATTAACCATGGCCGCAGTCTGCACTTGACTAGCCATGGCCACTCCAGCTGTAACTGCTGCAGCAGCAGATATTGCAACCGCTGTTACAATAGCTGCCGTGATTCCAAAATCCCTACGGCTCCTGAGCACCTCAATAATAGGGAAGGAGTCCGGATCCGCAGTAACCGGAATCGGGACGAAAGTCGGGACCTTCATAACAATTGCCGTGCTCCAGGATCCATTCCAACACTCAGACAAGACACATGTACAATTAGAACAGTCAATCATTTCCGATTCTGTAGTATTGGTATCATTGATCAAAAGGAACAGAAACGGAGAATGAAGACAGACTGCTGCAGAGGGCAGTGTAGCATTGGACACCTGAGAATTGTATGAAATGTTTTTAAGCCTCCTACCATTATCAGTGTCCTGTACAGAGCCAGACACATTAAACAGCCAACTCTGGACTCCTCTCAATTGAGCCAGAGCAGAGACATCGGCTGTGGCCCCCTTTTCATTGGAAATCAACCATTGAAACCAAGTCCAGCCTGTTCCTGTAGTGGAATTAGCCTTGGAAGAGTTATACAAATACCTTTTAAGAGAAGGGGAAAGAGAGAAACCCACAGCAACTTGGCGCTTCTCCCAAGAATGATCTTGACAAGGCGTGAATGTCGGGGGGAAAGAATAGTATGGGGTACAATAAGGAGAGGCCTTAAAATAAGTGGCATTACTAGCGTTAGGAAAAGCCACCGGGAGTGACACCTGGGAAGTTATAGCCAAAGTGGTGATATTCATTTCGGTCGAATTTGTAGTCTCTCCTGAGCCCTCCTGTACCCCACTACTCACTTGGCTAAGCACCGCAGACAAGGTTCCCAGTGAGACCCTACTGTTCTTTAAGGGGTCCTCCCAATTGGTCAAATTGTTGCGCTGTAAGCGAATACAACGGGTTCTCAAGAAACTGAAGCAGAAAGTTCCCGTGACATTAACACGAGAAAGGTTGAAAACCTGTTCCCCGTCTCCTCTAGGGGAGACACAAGGGGCAGACATCTCACATGAAGTAGAAAAAAGAGTGGGGAGGACACTAGAATTTTTATGGACCGGCATCGGCATCGGCCATGTCCGAGCTACCGCCCACCACTGCATCGGTAACATCTGGACCATCATCGTCTGTGATAGGGCCAGGATACTCAGCAGAATGAAGGGTCTCATCATTGGACTCTTGTAGGGTCCCCCGTTGTTGGTCAGTTGTCTTCGAGACTTTTCTCGTTAGCCGTTCAGGGATCCACACCGGCTCCGTTCTGTCCTGTGGGAAAACACAAACAGAACCTCGTGCCCATGCCAGCACGGGATCAGGCCCATACCATTGTCCAGAAAGTACATCTTTCCACTTAACATACCCAAAATTCGGGGCAGAGGGCGAACAATGCCTATCTGCAGCAGAGCGCCCTTGAATGTCCAGATTTAAAAAATTGATAGTAAATAGAGCCAGGGAGAGGCGCTCTTTTGGGGTGTGGCCTAAGCCAATTCCCCCTTTTTGTTTTAGTAACATCTCTTTTAGAGTCTTATGAGCGCGCTCTACAATGCCCTGGCCTTGTGGATTGTAAGGTAAACCATGGACAAGTTGGATACCCATCTTGCTGCAAAAGGAAGAAAATTGTCGCCCAGTATATGCTGGACCATTGTCCGTCTTAATGGACTGTGGTAATCCCCAGGCTGCCCAAGCTTCCAAGCAGTGTGTGATAACATTTCCAGCTTTTTCCCCAGACAAAGCGGAAGCATAGATAATGCCAGAACAAGTATCTACAGATACATGGACATATTTAAGTTTACCAAAGTCAGGAACATGAGTAACATCCATTTGCCATATAGTTAAAGGCCGTAAACCATGAGGATTTACGCCTATAGAGGGAGGATGATGTAAAATCACACAATTAGGACAATCCAACACAATCTGTCGAGCATCAGCACGGGAGATGGTAAAACGTTTCTGAAGTGCTCGTGCATTAATATGAAACTTACTATGAAAGTCTGCAGCTTGATCTAAGGAGGAAATAGGGAACACCCAAGAAGGACGAGTAGCAAAATCTGCCTGGGCATTGCCCGCAGAAAGAGCACCCGGTAAACCTGTGTGGGCTCGAATATGCAAGGGGTAAAAACAGGCGGAACGATTCCAAATCAATGTTTGAAGATGGAGAAAAAGGGAAGACATTACTCCTGATGTGTGTATGGGACCCACTGCTTCCAACACCTTTAAAGCTTGAACTACATAGACAGAATCTGAGATTAAATTAAAAGGAAATGGACATTGTTCAAAAACTTTTATGACAATTTGCAGCTCCACCCATTGTGGATTACCAGGAGCAAACTGATGTTGGATAGGAGGTTGATCATTTATCACATAAGCTCCAATACCAGTCTTAGATCCATCTGTAAAGATATTCGCAGCTCCTGGAATAGGCGTGGAAGAAGTGATTTTAGGGAAAATGACAGGATGTTCCTTAACAAATGTAATAAGAGGATGTGATGGATAGTGATTATCTATCTCTCCTGGAAAAGAGCATCGTAATATAGCCCAATTATCCAAGTTAGCACATAAGACCAGAATTTGTTGACATGTATAAGGAACAATCACAGACGTTGGAGAGAAACCAAAAAATTGTACACTTTGTTGTATCCCTAACATAGCTAAGGAAGCAACTGCATCAGGATAATACTCAAGGGATTTTCCAGGGGACATACGTGGATGTATCCACAGTAAAGGACCATCTTGCCATAAAACTCCAGTAGGTTGTCGCGCAGTGGCGAGCACACATAGTTGGAGAGGTTTATCCTCTTGAAACCTACAAAGGCTAGCATGTTGTATAGCCTCCTCCACTTTCAGCAGCGCTGACCTTGCTTCCTCAGTAAGATGCCGAGGGGAAGAAAGGTCTGAATCACCTTTAAGAATTTCACACAAGGGTTTTAATTCAGCATTGGGAATATGTAAATAACCCCTAATACAATTTATGTCACCCAATAATTTTTGGAAATCATTTAAGGTACGTAAATTATCGGTCCTGAGAGTTACCTTTTGGGGTGTAATGGTTTTACAAGAGATAGTAGCACCAAGATAATCAATAGAATCTCCTGTTTGTACTTTATCAGATGAAATAAGCAAGCCTTTGATTGTAATAAATGTACCAAATCAGTGTAAGCTGCTTCCAACATATATTTGGTTTTGGCTGCCAGCAATATATCATCCATATAATGTATACACTTCAACAATGGATACTTTTGTCTGAGTGGGACAATGGCCGCTCCTACAAACATTTGACACATTGTAGGGCTATTGGCCATGCCTTGAGGCAAAACCACCCATTCAAACCTTTGATCAGGCTCCTCATGATTACATGAAGGCAGAGTAAAAGCAAAACGTTCGGAGTCCTGAGGATGCAATGGAATGGAAAAGAAACAATCTTTAATGTCTATACATATCACTGGCCAATTTTTTGGAATTGTTGAAAGCAAAGGCAAACCTCTCTGAATGGGTCCCATGAGCTGCATTTGAGCATTAATGGCCCGTAGATCGTGTAACAACCGCCATTTTCCAGACTTCTTTTTAATAATAAATATGGGTGTATTCCATGGAGAAGTGGAGGGCTTTATATGTTCCAACTTTAATTGTTCTTGTACTAAAGCATAAGCTGCAGTCAATTTTTCAGAGGGGAGCGGCCACTGAGGAACCCACACTGGCTCCCCTGTTTTCCAGGTAATGGGCACCTGATCCTCAGCGGCCCCTAGGAAAAACCCAGTCCATGTCTATTAAGTTTTTGCTGAGGTTCTAAAGGATGTCTACGTCCTTGCAAATTTTTTCCTAATCCAACACCTGGTCTATATCCCATGCCCTGCATTATCTTTTGGGCAACTGTTGAATATTCATTACTAAGTTGAAACCCCATGTCCTTCATAAGATCACGTCCCCATAGAGAGATAGGGAGGTCAAGCACATACGGCTGAAAAGTTCCAGAATGTCCTTCAGAATCTTTCCAGGATAAATGCCTGCAGCTGACTTGTGGAGCTTGAGCGTATCCTAAACCTCTTAGTGATTGATCTGAGAGCTGTACCGGCCACCCCTTCGACCAGTCCTTTTGTGCAATTATACTACGATCTGCTCCAGTATCTAGTAATCCCAAAATTGATTTGCCTTCTATAGTTAAGTTTAAAGTAGGACGGTCATTCATATCCAAGGACAAATAAACAGAATTCCCTCCGGTGACTCCAATCTCATCACTTGTTCTTAAAAAGGAATCAGCAGGAAAGCGGGTATGCAAACTAGGTAGAATTAGCAATTGGGCAATCCTGTCTCCTGGGGAAATGGACACAATGCCTTTTGGGGCCTCCACCATAACCTTCACTGTTCCTACCGTGTCCGGATTAATAATCCCAGGAAAAACATGAAGGCCTTGTAGGACGGAAGAAGCACGCCCAATTAACAAGCCCACAGTACCAGATGGTAAAGTTCCTTTAAATTCAGTCTCCACCAGTTGGACTCCCATTTTAGGTGTTAATACGAGTCTGGCGGCGGAGCAGAGGTCCAGTCCCGCGGCACCTGTAGTGGCTCTCCGCGATTCTTGGGATGGCGCAGGGACGGCCATGACTCGGTTTCCATTGTCCCATTTTCCATTGCCCCATATATTTGTGGGCCCTGGGGTCGGGGCCCCCCCGGCCGTTTTTTGGCATGTTTCTATCTTTTAAAGGTTGACCATGTATGTCTCTAACTGATCTACACTCATTAGCCCAATGCTTTCCCCTTTTACATCTGGGGCATAAGCCCGGTTGACGGCTAACAGAAGTGTGCTCAATTCTGGATGTTCCCTTCTTGTTAGGACATTCTCGTTTAAAGTGTCCTCCTTGACCACACCCAAAACACCTTCCAGCAACAGTGCTGGATTTACGTGATAATTGAAGAACAGCAGCAGCAAGGCCTGCATTAGTTAACGGCCCACCTATTTCCCTACAGACTTTCATCCAGGCCTCTATGCCTTTGTTTTTGTAAGGGGTAATAGCTGCTTTACATTCTTTAGTACATTGTTCAAAAACAAGTTGTTTAATCAAGGGCATTGCTGTATCAGGGTCACCAAAGATTTTTCCTGCGGCGTCTACCATCCTGGCGACAAAGTCTGAGAAAGGTTCTGTGGGGCCTTGTATAATTTTAGTCAGATTGCCAGACACTTCTCCTCTATTTGGGAGTGATTTCCATGCATGGATACAAATGTTATTAATCTGTTCATATACTTCAGGGGGGTATCCTGTTTGTTGGTTAGCAAACCTGCCTTGTCCCAAAAGCATATCCTTATCCCAGGCAGGGCGCCCCGCTGCGTGATTTTGGGCAGCTTGCTCTACTGCACCCTCTAGCATAAATGCTCTCCAATCCAAATATTTACCTGGGGAAACACACACGGACTAGACTAGCCCAATCTGAGGGAGTCATGCAAAATCTAGTAAGTCCCTCCACCTGAGTGAGAGTGAAAGCGGCATCTATGCCATTAAGTGCGAACGGATTCTGCCAAGGTTTTAACTATCTTAAAGTCTAAAGGCTCATGATACCTTCCTCTATTATTGTCCTGAAACACCGGGTACGCAAGTCCCATATCTGTATTAACTGTCCTCCAAACTTGCGCATGAAAAGATCTCCCGGAACTTTGGCCCTCCCCCACATACGGGGGTGGGGCAACAGGCCTCATATCTTCTTCTAAATTTTCAACCTCCTCCTCCTCAGAATTCTGTTGACCAATATTAGATCCCTCCCCCTTCTTGCAGTAGGCTTGCATGCCTTGTGTCTCCCTTTTCTTCTTTTTTATTTTTATCTTGCGTAGTTGTTGCAACAATATATCAAGGTCCTCAGAACACTCTGAGCCGCTTGTGTCCTCAGGTGTTTTGAATTCGGTCAAGTCTGGATAGAGCCTTCTCCTATTTTTATTTTTAGGCTCTTTTGCTTTCTCACTACTCTTACTCTTAATACTCTCTGCCACTTCACTACGTGATCCTTCAGATTTTTTCCTCATGTAGTTGTTCAAGAACAGCCTGACCCTCACTCACAGCTTCTTGGCATTTACCATCTGTTATACATCCTCTAACTAACTTCCAAAGTGGAATAACGCCACCCTCTAAGGTGCCTTGCTCACGAGCGAAATCTAGATCTTTCCCTAATTTGTCCCAACTAGGAATCGTAAGACTCCCTGAAAAGGCAAACCAAGGAGCCGCTATATCAGCTTCTCTCAAAAACATCTGCAAAGTGCTCTGCTTTACCTTAAGTCCTTTTGAACGTAGCAACCCATCTAGGGCCAACAAAATTGGGCTTGAAGAAGTAGCGCCCATAATGTTTTTAGAACTATAAAGAAAGTGAAGGTACAAAAATCCCAGCTCTCTTCCTTTTACAGGGGAGCGTCCTTTTTCCCGCTCTCTCTCTATTTACAGAGAGAGCACCCCGCTATTTGCTTGCAGATTCCCACTTTACCTGGGAACTTACCGGTGCACCACCCTGACTGCTGAAAGTTCTGGATCCTGGGTTCGAGGACTATTCGGTTCCCCGAGCGGGCCACCAATTGTCGCGACCCCTCGCCGGCAAGGGAAAACACGACACAGGATTCTTCTTTCAGCAGTTTATTCAGGCCTTGATTCATGTATCATCTTCTAGCGACCCGCCCGCCGAGCGCCCAAGCACAGCCTAATAAAGCCTCCCGCATACCAATCCCAAGCTGCCACGTGGATCTCTCTCATAGGGTGGTAAGGGATTGCACGCCAACTCTCCAAAAAAGGAGTTGTTTATCACAGGCCACAGTGGAAGCCGGCGCCATCTTCTAATGGCGGCCACGGTCTATAAGAATGGCTTACCACAAGTACGTGTTTATACATTAAAAGATTCAATATTGCCAAGGGAGCATTTCTCCTCAAATTAATTTATAGATTAATTTAATTCCATTGTAATTATAGTAAGCACTTTATAAAACTTGAAAAATGGTTCCTAAACATATATATAGAGAAAGATAATGAACCTAAAATAACCAAAACAATATTGAAAAAAGAACATATTTGGAGAAGTTAAAGATGCCTGATTTCAAAATATTTCAGAAAAAAATACCATAGAAATTGGTGTGTATTAATGCAAGGATAAGCATGTAAGTCATTGGAAACTGAACTGAGAATCCAGAAATAAATTTTACTATTTATTATTGATTGGCTTTTGGCAAAGATGTTAAAGGGCTGGCACAATTGATTATTTACTGCTAAAACTCAAAATGCACATAGTCTATTACATCACACCATACATGAATATTAATACAAAATGTATAATTGAACTAAATTTAAAAGCTGAAAATATGTAACTTTTAAAAGAAACATAAGTGAAAACCTTAATTCCCTTGGATAAAATACCAAAAATATGATTCATGAAAGGAATAACCTGATAACTTCATCAAAATTTAAAACTTTAGTGCTGTGGGTATGGCTCAGTGGTAGAGCACTTGCCTAGCATGAATGAAACCCTGAGTACCACCAAAAAAAAAATTAAAAAATTAAGACTTTTGGATCTTGATAAATACAAAGGAATGTAAAGATAAGCCACAGACTGGAAGGACAATAAAGGGCTTACATCCAGAATAAAAAAATAGGTCTTATAATAACCAACTAAAAAATAATTTTCCCCCAAATATACAAAGGATTGGGAAGAATAGAAAAATATGTTAAACATATGAGTCTTTAGAGAAATGAAAGTTAAAACCACAAAGGAACACCACTTTCACTCAATAGAATAGCTATTGTCAAAAAATAAATCAATACAGTATAACATAATACAATACAATACCCAAAGTTTATGAGAATGTAGAGAAACTAGAACACTCTTACATTGGTGTTAGGATGATGAAATGATAAACCCTTTCTGAAAAACTTGAGGCAGTTTCTAAGTATTTATACTTATCCTATTACTCAACAATGCTTCCAGGAATCCTAAGAATGAGTATTCTCCTAAAATTAGAACATATATTATCACCAATACATGCAAATATTTATAAAAATATTATTCAGATATCACAAATCTGTAAAAACCCTAAATTTCCACAATCTGGAGAATGTATGAACAAAATAAACACAGTGAAAAACTGTTCAAATATGAAAAGGACCAGACTACTAACATAAGCTACAACAAATAGGAAGCTCATATACACTATTAATGCAAGAAGTCAAATTAAAAAGCACACTGTGCATGATTTATATATATGAAAAGTTCAGAAGTGGCAAGCTTATAGAAATAGAAAACTGCTCATTGGTGGCTTAAATTTAATTGGAAACACACACAAGGTTACATTGTTTGTTAGGGGATAGAAATATTTTTAAATTAAATTTGGCAATATTGACTGAAATAAATTGAACGCTTAACATTTGTAAATTTAGTGGTATGTACATTTTACTTCAATAAACATGTTTTTAAAAAGTTACATAAGAAAAGCCAAGCATTACAGTTGATAAAACGCCCACAGAATATATGTGTTATATAATCCTACAATAATCACCTCACTTGTATATTTCTCCCTCCTATTTTTAAATCCTTTTATTTGTTTACAATATTTACAAAAAAATATTCCATTCTACTCTCTTAATAATTTCAGTAATTTACAATCTTATCAATATTGAAAATCTTCAAACTTAGGTAATGGCAGTTCAGTGAGAATTAGAAAAATGTCTTTCTCAAGGAAATATTTATTCGATCCTTTTTATCTCTCAAAAATGAGACAAAAGTAACAAGAAATGTGACAAATGTAAAATCATTTTACAAAAACTGCACAAAATGATATGAAATTGTAATTTTAATTATAAAAATTAGAAAATCAGTTTTCTAAGCCTGTTGGTAGTTAAGACTTCAAATTGAAAACTGCACATCTAAAAAGAGAGACCACTTATTTTTAGACATCCTCATTATTTGTAAATAAAATCATTTTAACATATTATACATATTAATTTAATGTTGCATGCTTAGTTATATATATATAATATTATTTATACACATTTGGTTACTCAATTTATATCATTTATATAAATTTTAATTTTCATAAGCTATAATCTTTATTGATAATCAATTTTTAGAATGAGGTGTATGCTGAGAGTAACAAAGACATTTGGAAATACATTAAGTAAATTGTTACAGCAGATTTATAGTTATTTCTAAAAGAAAAATTAAGTAATTTTTATAAACTTAGAATGTTAGTTTCTCATGCATGATATTCCCACCAGTGCCATGTTTGTTCATCAATTTTTTTTTCTTTCATGGATCATGCTTTTATTATTATATCTAAATCACCACGAAGCCCAAAGGCAGCTAGATTTTCCCTAAGTTTTCTTTTTCCCTGAGTTTGCTTTAAAAACACTATGAACTCCCTTTTTTTCAGGTTGATATATATTTCTTTTTTTTTAATTTTTTATTGTTGGTTGTTCAAAACATTACATAGTTCTTGATATATCATATTTCACACTTTGATTCAAGTGGGTTATGAGCTCCCATTTTTACCCCATATACAGATTGCAGAATCACATCAGTTACACATCCATTGATTTACATATTGCCATACTAGTGTCTGTTGTGTTCTGCTGCCTTTCCTATCCTCTACTGTCCCCCCTCCCCTCCCCTCCCCTCCCCTCTTCTCTTTCTATCCCCTCTACTGTCATTCATTTCTCCCCCTTGTATTATTTTTCCCTTTCCCCTCACTTCCTCTTGTATGTACTTTTGTATAACCCTGAGGGTCTCCTTCCATTTCCATGCAATTTCCCTTCTCTCTCCCTTTCCCTCCCACCTCTCATCCCTGTTTAATGTTAATCTTCTTCTCATGCTTTTCGACCCTACTCTCCAAACAGTTGAAATAAGGTAAAGTGATTCTTCAGATTCTGTGGCCATATAGGACATTGAAAATTCATGATTTTCTTTCTTTCATGCTCTTATCCTTTGTTCTAAAGTAAATCTGCAACATAAAATATAAAAGACATGAAATTAAATTTGTGATCCTGAGTAATCTGAAATATTTGATAATGTCTTCTTCATTTTTACTTAGTATCATAGATAATTGATATTAATATCAAGAAACTCAAAGATTTTGGCATTAATAATACATATTTAAAATTTTAAACTTAAACTTGTTTTTAAAATGACAAAAAATGAAATTTTTTATATTAATGAGTATTAATATAAAAATATCAATAATATTAATTTTATATTAATATAATTATATTTCAATGGATGTATATACATTGTACAACTTTTAAATCAGGTTAAACATAACATCTCTTTTCAAACATTTATCCTTTATGATACAGAGTCTTTTCTTCTAGCATATTACTTTTATCTATACTCATTCTACTGTTCAATCACACAAGAAAATCCTATGCAACTTCTCCCTATCAGAGTTTCCTCAGTTATTAACATCTTGCATCACTTGTTACAAGGGGTGAGCTAGTTATGATAAATCATTATTAACTTACATTCATAGCTTACGTTAAGATTCACTCTGGGGCTGGGGCTGTAACTCAGTGGCAGAGTGCTCGCCTAGCTTGTTTGAGGCACTGGGTTCAATCCTTAGCACAACATGAAAATAAACAAATAAAATAAAGGCATTCTACAACTCCCCCTCAAAATTTTAAAAAGGATTGACTCTGTTTAGTACAGTTATATGTGTTTTGGCTAGTACATAATGTTGCATATCCAACATGACACTATCATACAGAATAGCTTCCATTGCTGAAAAGTCCTCAGTGCTCCACCTATTAACCACCTTTTCATTCTCCTAATTCCATGGCAACCAGTGACCTTTGCTCTGTGCATAATTTTACCTTTTCAAAAGTGTCCAGGTCTGTGGAACTATATAATATGTAGCCTTCAGGTTGCTTTTTCTTCACTTTGTGATATGCATTCAAGATTGCTCCACGTTGTTGTTGTTGCTGTTGCTGAATAATACTCCATTATTTTGATGTACCACAGTTTGTTTATTCATCTTCTTTAACTTGTTTTTTAATAAGAACAACTTGGTTTCTTTCAAGTTTGGGAAATTATGAATAATGCTGCTATAAACATTTGTACACAGTTTTGTATGTGTGTGAACACAAGCTTTCAACTCACTTGGATAAATATCAAGACATATGATTGGTGGATCATATGACTAGAATACGTTTTGCTTTGTAAGGAACTACCAGACGGTCTTCCACAGAGGCTGCACCATCTTGGATTCCCACCAGCAATAAATGAGTGCTTCTGTTGCCCCATGTACTTGCCAGCATTAGGCATTGCCAGTGGTTTGGGTTTTAGTCATTCTAATAAGTGTATAGTGTTGTTTTATTATTATTTTTAAGCTTTACAGCATCCAATAACAAATAATGTTGCTTTTCTCTTCAAACATTACATGTCATCTCTATACCATTTTTGGTGAGAATAATGTATTTTTCAGAGTCAATATTGTTTTATTTCCTTTCTAAGGATCTCTTAATTCCTTCAGAAGTATAATAATTTGAATGTTGATTTCTAAATTATTTGGCAAAACTATATTTTCTGAAAACATTACAAAAAATCAGTATGGAGGGAATTAATTAAGAAGTGCATATCTTAAAACATATTGTTTCCCACTCTAGAATAAATTAGTTTTATTCTTCAACAAATAAAATAATGTTATAAATAGTTTCTAAAATAATATTGCAAAGTTCCTTTAACTGAGGATTAGTTACAATGTAATCAACTTGATTTGCCCATTGACTTGCAAATAGTAGTCTTGCTCTTAAAAGACACAGAAATCACAAATATCAGAAGAGCTTTTTGCCATATAATTTACAATATTTAAAATATACAATGATTAACTATGTCATTAAATGTTTACACAGTTGATTTTTGAACCCTCCAAAGTACCATAAAAAGAAACCACACAATTGTTATAATGTAATGAGTAATTCAGTGAATTTAAATTATTTCCTTGCAATATTGTCTCTGGGTATTATCAATGTTAATAGTAAACTTATTAATGGTAATTAAAAATTTGTGTCATAAGATTACCTAGAGCACATTAACATTCAGTTGCTTTAATATCTACAGAGGGTTTTTTTTTTTTTTTTTTTTTGATCTGGGAATTGAACCCAGGGCCTTGTACCTGTGATGAGCAAGCACTCTATCAAGTGACCTATATCCTCAGCCTACAGAGGTGTTTTTAATGAATAGGTTTTTGTTTGTTTTGGTACTGGGTGTTGAACTTAATGTTTCATATGTGAACATTCTACCACTGAGCTACACCTAGACCTTTTCATTTTATTTTGAGTCACGGTATCACTAAGTTGCCGGCATGGCCTTGAATTTATAATCCTCCTGCCTTAGCCTTTGGAATAGCCAGATTTTCAGGCCTGTACCACTTTCCCTAGCTAATGGATACATTTATATCAAATTGTATAGTAACTGGAAAAGCATTTTCTTGTTTATAATGCTATCAGTGCATTTGTTGCTCAAATGTCAATTTTTGGATTATCAAATTGTTTTCTCAATATTTACTTAAAGCAGTGACATACATTTAGCTAGTTTAAAATAGAAACAGATACTGTTTTTATGCAGGAACTATGTCAATAAACGTATCAACCATCCACTTTGAGGTTAACAAAATTATAATAAAATTAAAGATGAATTAAAATAACAAAGGCATCCAAAAAAATGGTGACCCTCTCCATTCAAGATGTACAATCTCCAGCTTGCACATCCTTATTCCTCACTGTGTTTATCTCTCATGGAATCCTATGTGCCTTAACAATGTACATTTACCTCCTATTTTATAAGAAAGAGAATAAATTAATGTTATAAATAGTTTCTAAAATAACATTGCATAATCCTTTAACCTAGGTTTAGTAACAATGTGATCAACTTGATTTGCCCATTGACTTGCAAATAGTAGTCTTGCTCTTAAAAGATAGAAAAATCACAAATATCAGAAGAGTTCTGATATTTGAGGAGAGGTTTTCAAAACAATTATAAATTGGTTATAAAATAATTCCTGATATCTTATGTCTTTATTCTCTCTTAAAAAAATTGTCACATGTTCATGGTTGAAACCATTTTCTTGGGAGATTTTTTAAAGTTTTTTTTTCTCTCATTTTTTAATCAGTATTATTTTATTTTTAATTTCCTGTGATTACTAGGAAAAAAATAAGAAAGGACCTAATTCTTGCAGACATATGGAAGGAAAGAGAAAAGAATTCTAGGAACTACATGTACTTAGGAGGATAACCTGGAAAAATTAGGGAAGTGTTTCTTTGTTTCTGTCTTCTTAAGCTTTTTAAAAAGAGTTGTTTATGGATTTTGTTTTAGGTATTCAATGTGAATCAGGTAGACCTGAGTGTTTTTCAGTTTCACAAATTCCTAGCTAAGTGAATATTAATCAAATTATTCAGCTATTCAAATTATTTGGCTTCATTTGTTTCTGTATTTTTTAAAAGAAAATAATACCACTAATTTCAAGTTATTTTTTTCAAGTTATTTTGGTATTACACATATACACACACATTTTCATCTCCAGATCCTTGTATTCAATTAAGTACTCAATAAATTAATTCCCTTGTTTTTTTCTGTTTAAGGATATTGGGTAGCCTGTGAGGTATGGTTTCTACAGTAAGAAAAGGAGAAGTGTTCATGGTTTCTGTGGGTGCTGGACAGTTTCAGCTCCATATGTCATATGAATAGAAATGCAATATTTCTTGAGTTTCTTCTTTTAATTTAGAACATTTTTTTAGCAAAAAATAACCTTAGACATTCAAGGACTGCGGTTTTGATTTGTTCTTTGTAGGATATGGAGAACTATTCAAGAACTTTTAAAGAAACATTTTAAAGGAACAAATGATTCATATATAAAGATGAGAAGGGAAATTGCATGGAAATGGAAGGAGACTCTCATCGTTATACAAAATTACATATAAGAGGAGGTGAAGGGAAAGGGGAAAAAACAAGGGAGAGAAATGAAGTACAGTAGATGGGGTAGAGAGAGAGAAGATGGGAGGGGAGAGAAGGGGAGGGAGGATAGTAGAGGATAGGAAAGACAGCAGAATACAACAGACACTAGTATGGCAGTATGTAAAAACGTGGATGTGTAACCGATGTGATTCTGCAATCTGTATACGGGGGAAAAATGTTCATAACCCACTTGAATCAAATGTACGAAATATGATATGTCAAGAGCTATGTAATGTTTTGAACAACTAATAAAAAATTATAAAAAGAGAAAAAAAAGATTAAATGGAACATGAGAGTACTGGTAGTAATAGACAATTTTAAAAGGAAGGAGCTCCTAGAAATGAGAAAACATACATAGTGATTAACTTCCAACTGCACATGTTTTCTCCTCCACATTTACGCAAGTAAAATAGACTAAGGTATAATATATAAAATAAGAATTTTATGAGGTCAAGATATATAATTTGATGTTTTGATATATATCATGAAATGATTGCAACAATCAAGTTAATATATTCACCCACTGACATAGTTATCATTTTGAGTGTGTGAGAGGTAAGAACACTTAAGATTTAGTCTCTTAGCAAGTTTCAAGTTTGCAATGCATTATTATTAACAGTATACATATTATACATTAGATCTCAGCACTAATTTATATTACAAAAGTTTGTACCTTTAACAAAATGCTTCATCCCTTTCCAGTCCTTGGCAAAACTCTGTATCTTTGAGTTCAAATTCTTTAGATTCTACACATAAGTGAGATCATGCAGTGTTTATCTTTCTGTCTGGCTTATTTCACTTAGCATAATGTCCTCTAAGATCAATATTTTAACATCAGAATATATTTCCTCCAGTACCAAAGAAAATCCTTCCTAAATAAAGAGAAAAAGTTATGCAGTTTAGAAAAAATATTTTTCTGATCTAATATCTTCAGAAATTGTAATTTGAAATTACAATTTAATGTTTAAATTTAGATTCTTTGAGAGATTTCCCCAAAACAGCAGTTTTTCATAGAAAGCGTCCTTTTTACTGGGTTAACGTTATCATAAAATAATTTGCATATCTTAAAGATACCTGATATTTTAGACTTTTATATTTATTGATCTGAAACAAATCTTTCTTTTTGTTTATTTTGTCAAGGTAGAGTATTAGAATCCCATTCCAGGAAAAGAAAAAAATGAAGAATTTATTGATGTTGAAATCTCTGGAAGGTAAATTACCAGTTACTTGAAGCATTAATATATACAAAGAAAGATAATTCTTTAAGATTTTATTCTTCATTTGAAGCTGTACCCATCCTCACTTGAAATGTGGGATTGCTTGGCTTTGACGATACTTATTTAGAAAGCATAGGATAAATCGTATTTCTTTGATGTTAATCTAATTTTACAATTTAATCTGAGGAGAGGTAGGTAAAGGGCAAGTACTGTACTCTAGAAGAAGTCTTTAGGACACTTCAAGCTGCAGAGAGAGCCAGAAGCTCTTTGTAATATTTCTCTGAAAATCTGGTTTCAAAGTTATAGATACCAATATGAAAGGTAAATTACTCTGCCTCACTGCAAGTTTACTGCTCTCTGATTTTAATTAAGAAGAAATGGCTGAAACTCATTCATGCTAAGTAGAGGTGAAAAGTCTATATTGTAAAAATATTTATACTTAGCTTACTTCACATGTCAGTGAAATTCCTTCCAGTGCAAAAAAAAAAAAAAAAAAAAAACAATGTAAATCTTAATTCTTTTTTTTTTTGTGTGTGTGTGTGTGGGTGTAACGAACAGGGGAAGAATGGAAGAGGAGGTCAGAGAGATAGAGACTAGATCCAGTAAAACCTCATTGACCAAGGGGATAACTCTGAATATTTATTTCTAAAAGAGAGGAGTAACTTTGGAGGGTATAATTTTTTTTTTATTATTGAAAAAAACAATATTCTGGCACAGAGGTAGAGATGTGTAATCCAAGCAACTCAGAAGGCTGAGGCAGGAGGATTACAAGTTGAAGGCCAGCCTTAGTGACTCAGCAGTATCCTGAGGATATATATATATATAAAAAAAAAAAAACCTGAGGATATAGCTCAGTGGCAGAACACCTCTGGATTCCATTCCCAGTACAATTAATTAATTAATTAAAATATGGCCAAGAATATAAAAGTCCCGTTTTCTTACACAAAAAGAAAGCTATTATCACACCTAACAAAATTAATAATAACTTAGCCAGACTCTGTCTCAAAATACAAAATAAAAAAGGAGTGGGGATATGGCTCAGTGGCTAAGCACCCCTGGATTCAATCCTCAGTACCAGAATAACAAAACAAACCAAGAAACAAAAATTCCCGGAGACTATGTAGTATAATGAGAATGGCTTCACCATAGGAATCAATATAGTGAATTCAAATTGCATTTTTTCTTACTGATTATTTTGAAACCATGCGCTTTATCTGCTGGTTGTGTGTATTAGTTTCTTCACTTATAATAACAATAACATAGCTACTTTGCATACTTTAAATATTTAAAAGTGCCTAGGATGGTAGTTGGCCAACAGTAGGACATCAGTTTTATTTGCTTCCTTATTTTTCTAATAAAATATAACAATTAAATTATAAGAGTGAAAACTCAAAAATATAGTGATAATATATTATCATAATATATTTATTATATATTAATTATTATTTATTATTGTTAATATATCTTTAAATTAGACTTGAAGGATGTTTCATATTGTCATCCAACTTATTTTTAAAGTATAAATTAATAAAGTAATAAATAAAAGTTTTACCTCTCCCAAAAAGAAAAAAAAAGAGACAGTAAATAAAAGTGAATTTGTCCATGTTCAGAATTCCTAATGCACCTCCAAACGGTGACTAAGCCCAATAATGTATGTATAAAATTTTAAAAGTAAGTAGTTTAATTAAACTAGGTTATTACTCAGCATCTGATGGATCATGAAGCTTCAATAATTCAGTCTCTCTAAAGAATTTCTTTTTTAGAAGTTAGGTGATCCATATTGGAGTGGAACTGTTACACATGGTGATGAGCAATTGATACAAATATACAAATTGATTTCTATGCCAGAAGGAAAATTAACTCACATTATTGAGATTGAAAAATTCATATTTCCCCAATTCTAGGAATGTGTTGTAAATTGCTATCATAATCAGTAGCAGAATTACTTCTGTTACGGCAAAAATTATTAATTATATGAAAGTATCTTATGTATGATCAATCTATCTGTCTATCTATCTAGCTAGCTAGCTAGCTATCCTCTACCTACACATTTGATGACATTCATATTTCCAGGCTAGCTACATAATATAAAAGACTGAATTCAAAAATAAGGGGAAAAGTGTCAAAAATATTAAAATACAAGCCTTTTACTTAGAGATATTTTAGAACTCATAAAACATAATAGGAATTATACAGATACATGAATTACAACATAAATTTATATACTGTAAAATAATATTTTCACATACTAATTTTACGTGATATAATAGATTATTAAAATTATTGATAATTATCTTTTTCTGGTTTTCTCATCTGAAATGTGCTTAGTAGTTCCTCAAAATGTAAAGCTTCTTTTTCTTTTTTATTTTTAGTAACACATATTAATTGTACAAATTAATGGAATGCCATATATTTTCATACATGCATACAGCATGTTTTGATCAAATCCATCCTCTCTTCCCCACTCCTCACTTAGACCCATCCCAATCTTTATTAATCACTACACTTTGAGTTCAACATTTTTAGTTTTCACATATAAAAGAGAAAATGTAGTAATTGTCTTCTTGCCTGGTTTAATACATAACATGATGTCCTTCAGTTCAGTTCATTCTGCTACAGATGACACCATTTCATTCTTCATTATAATTGAGTAACACATCATTGTGTATGTGTACCATATTTTCTTTACAGCATTCATCTGTTCATGGGTACCTGGGTTGATTCCATATCTTAGCTATTGTACATAGTGTTGCAATGATAATAAATAGGCATACAGATTTCCCTTTGGTATGCTGATTTGATTTCCTTTGCATATATAGCCAGATTGGGATAGATGGATTACATGGTAGATCTATTTATAGTTTTTGAGTTAGCTCCATACTGCTTTTCATATGACTGAAATAATTTACATTCCCACCAACAGTATATGAATCTCTTTTTCTTCAAATTCACAGTAGCATTTGTTTGTTTGTTTATTTGTTTTCATAATTGACATTCTCACTGGGGATTAATGGTATCTCATTATCATTTTTATTTGCATTTCTGTTATGGCTAATGAGCCTTTTTTTAAAAAAAACATTTTTGGTCATTTATACATTTCTATTCTATATCTAAGCAGATCGTTGGATCATTTTTAAATTAGAGTATTTTTTATTTGTTCTAATTATTTTAGTCTTTCATATAATCTTGATATTAACCTTTTGTCAAATGAATACTTGACAAATATTTTCTCCAACTTTTTAGGTTGTCACTTAACTTATGTCAGTTGTTTCCTTCTCTGTGCAGATTTGTGGACTGATATAATCTCATTTGGCTTTCTTTTTTTTTTTCCTATGCTTTTGAGGTCCAATACAGAAGATAATTCTTTATACCAATGTCTTGATCTGTTTCCTCTATGTTTTATTCTAAAGTATCAGAATTTTAGGTCTTACATTTAGGTTTTTGATCGATTTTGATAAATTTAATATTCAATCAATGCAAGTGAAAGTGATGTAATATGTTTTAGGTAAATTCAAGGTCAAAAACACATTTTGATAATTACTTGTTTTCAGGAAGACCTTATTACTGTTTCACTGTTACTGGAGCTATTGAAAATATTTCTGTTGTTTATTAACATAATAATTTCTAATATTGTCATTTCAAAATGTGAATTTTAGTACGTCTCAAGCAAATGATTCTCAAAAAAATTTTTCTAAAAAGATTTAACTCCCTTACAACTCAGTTTCATATAAGCATGAATTTAATTTTAAATGTAAACTTATATCATGGCATTTTAAGTTTTCCTCTGACATTTCTTATAACTTTTGGAGATTGTACAGGAAATTCCAACTGTCTTCATGATTTACATATAATTCAAAATGCTTCTTTACACATTATATTGCTATATCTTAATTGCAAAGAAAATTAATTCTGAAATTGCACTTATATTTAATAATTAATTCATCTGAAGTTTCATATGAAGACAGTATTTCTTATTGTTTTACATTACAGTCTTCAAATGCAGTTTCTATGCTAAGCCTTTGAATATTCCTTTGAATTGTTGAACAGTTTTCAAGACCAGAGGTTACACGTTTTAGAAAATTCTAATAGATCTTTAATATATATTATTGTACTATTGACATGTAAGCTTTTTTTTCTGTAGTGATCTGTTGATACTTTACTTCCTAAACACTGGTCCTGCTCTCAGACAAGAACGTTAATACTTGTGCAGAAGCTGTGAGGATTGACCTCAGAGAGGGATGGCTAAGTCAGTGTTGAGTCCCAGCATTGCCCTGTGCAATGCTCTTCTTCTTCCCCATGATGGCTACTGTTACTGCTTCTGCAGCTGATTTCATGTTTGATAGCACCAATATGGACTGAGGTCTTGGTCTGCGTTGCTCAAGGTCTCAATTCCTCAGACTGCATCAGGAATGCATTTGTGTGATAGACAACCATGCTCATTGCTCAGAACCTTTCCTGACCTCAGCCGAAACTTCACATTGCACATGCAAGCTCTATTGTCTTTTTGGACTTCACTTGAAAAACAAGTTCAGAGATAAAATTATTAAGAATTTCAAGACAGCACAAACAGAGCATTAAATCAACAATGGTACCCTTTTGATACTGCAACTTTCTGTGTCCACACAAACCACATACCTGGGAAACTGATCCAGCATACATCATGATGTATTGAGAAGGATTAAAGAAAAACAAAAGACAACAGATGATTGGAATGGCTAATGTGACTTTTTTGCAGCTTGTCAGTAAAATAACTATGAATACACTCAGAAATGAAACTTCAAAATATCAGTGGAAGTTAAGAGTATTAGAATATTTTTTTGATATTGGGAAAGTAATGGGAAAGTGGTGAGCACTTTCCTTAAAGTTGTTAGAAGTGATGCTTGATAGAAATAAACTTATAGCTGCTGCCTTCCCTAGATTAGATATGTGGTCTATATCAAAGAGGAAGTTGAGTGTAAAGTGTGTGTTGAATTGGCCTTGGTGAACTCTTCAAGGTTGTGTTAAGTAGTAAACCCATCAACTGGCTAAGAATTGAATATTTAATGGTGATACTTATGCTATCATTTATTGAGCTCGTATTAGGTGCTACAAATGAATTTAAATAGGGTAAATGTTTTAAGTCAGTGCTTCTCAAATTTTTGAAGTTAGGATCCCCTTATATTCTTAAAAATTCATGGAGTGTACAGATAAACAAGGAAGGAATCTAAAATAAACCATATGATATTGTATTAGAGTTGGAAACATGAGTATAACCTCACATTTAGCTTAATAAGCATACAAATGGGAAAATAATAAGCAAAGATATATTCAGATGTATTGGTTGGTCTATATATATACTTTACCTAGCTCTGTTTGCTGAGAGGACTTAGAAAACAATGATAGTCTAGTAGCTATTACCACATCAAGACCCAAGATTTGATTTCTAAATACCATTCTGTAATAAAAGAAGCAAGGGTTTCTTGAGAAATAGGTTACGCTATGGCTGGGGCAAGTAATGTGAGCCTGCAACCTCTTGTAGTGTCAAAAAGTAAAGGAGAAAGAACATAAAGGGTATATAGGAGATGATATGAAAGAACTCCCAGATGGCCAAACATTAACAAATTGAGCACCAAAATAAATATTATGGGATTATAAGACAAAACACAAAATAAATATCTGTAAATTGATGAAGACACATATAAATGATTGAATAGATAAACAAGGGAGAAGAAACAAATCTATATTACAGAATTATGATTGCTTTAGGTGTACTGCCTACTCTAGAGAGTAGAACTTAATTCCTTCCCCTGCTCCTTGAGTATGAGCTGCTGTTAGTGACTTGCTTCAGAAGGATGAATGTAGAAAGGAAGAGAAAAAGTCTTTATAGGGAGGGATTATGATAAGTAAACACAGCCTTGAACACAGAGTAAAAGCTGATAGTTTGCTGTTGATGCAGTGTGATGAGAATAGTACTTATGTCTATGGTTTCGTTCCCAAAACTCATGGTCCAAACTACTCAGAAAATAAATCAAATAAATTAAAATTGAGGATTACTTTAGAAAATATCTAATTGGTCAGTACTTCCCAAACTATTAAAGTCTTGATAAAAAAACGAAACTCTGAGCAACAATTATAAAGTAGTGTATACTAGGGAGACTTGCTGGTTAAACAGTATGTAGTACCCTAGATTGGGCTGTGGAATAGAAAGATACTATTAAGGTGGAAACTAGTGAAATCCAAATGATGTCCAGAGTTTAATTAATAGTAATGTTTTCATGTTGATTTCTTAGTTTTGTCAAACAGTCCATGGTAATATACTATATAATCAATAGTGAAAACTGAGCAAGAAATATTTGGAAACAACTATCTTTATAACATTTTGTCAATAAAAATTATCCCCAAATAAAAAAGATATTAAAAATCATTTAGGGTCTGAGATTGTGGCTCAGTGGTAGAGCGCTCACCTAGTATGTCCAAGGTGCTGGGTTCGATCCTCAACACCACATAAAAATAAATAAACAAAATAAAGTCTTTGTGTTAATTTACAACTGAAAAATTTTTAAAAAATCATTTAATGCACTAAAGAAACTTTATTTATGTGAATTATATCTAATGAAATTTTCCATATCATATATTTAAATGCAAATGCATTTATTAATTCATTTATACATAAAATAGTTAAAAAGTATGATATTTTATTTTTCACAAATGACATATTTTATTAGAATTAATTTTATTTTCCAAAACAAAAAGCAGTAAGAAAAGTAACATTTGTTTACATGAATTTTTGCAAATCTTTTTAATGCTAAATTAATATGAGGCTGATTTTCATATCAGCTTCTACATTCAATTTTTCTAAAATTATGTGTCACACATAGTCTCCAGAATATTTCATTCTGTATTTGTTAAGGCAAACTATAAATAATGTCACAATTAAAAAATATTTTGACTTTGTGGATTCATTAAAACAGTCTCAAAGTGTCAGGGTCCGCTAGATCTCATTTTGGAAAACTCTGCATTAATTCCTTGGGTGCTCATTTTTTTCCAGATGAAGAAATTTTCTCTCCTTTCATCTTCCCTTCCTTCTTTCTTTTTTCCCTCTCCCTTTTATCTTCCCCTGATTTTCTCCTTCGTCTCTTTCCTTTCTGATTATAACAGCATTTCTTTATGTTCAGTAATAGTATTTCACACACTGTATCATATCCTAGCTTTATTTAATCTCATTCTAGTATAAATAATAAGAAATGCACAAATACATAGAAACAGATACTATGTAATAATCAAAATACAATATAAAAGGTACTATTATTAAAAAGATCCATAAAAGCTATATGTTTTAAACATTGATTGCATTAAAAAGAAAAAGAAATGCCTCTGGGGCTTAATATGATTTTAAAATGGTCTAATTGAGTATAATCTATATAGTAAAAGAAAGAATAAGATTAAATGTCACTAGTCAGAAATACCTGCCAATGTGATTAAAGACATACTGAGTACAGTAATGCAAAGACCTGACTCTCTCCATGTCAGTCTAACATCCCAGCAAGAAAAAAAGATGTTCTCTTGTTCTGGTGTTTTTGTCATTTTATTATTGTTGACTAGGACAACCATAAAATCTCTCTTCTTAAAAAAAGAGAGAAATTTAGAATGTTAAAAAAATGCATTTAAGGGATTCCATAAACATAAATACAGAGGATAGGCAAGTTAAAAATTATGAGAAATATTGCATATTATTCTGAAAAAGGAATAAAAAGTTAGATTAAAATATTGCCTCAATAAAGATTTATTTAAATGCCTATTACATTAGTGAAGAGAGAAAATTAAAATACACAAAATCACACATATCCTGGTAATTTTTTCAATTCAATAGATAAAGAAAGAGAAACACTTGAGAATCTAAACTATTAAAAGTTACTTAAGAAGCTACTAAAAAACAAAAGGGTTCTCTTAGACCTCATACATAAAGATGAATTTCAGATAAAATCACTTTTATATAGGTTCATGGAAGGACTATGAGCATAAAATTTTATACCTAACTAAACTGTCATCAGGTGCTCTGTAGAATAACAACTATTGGTTAGTGCTAATATTAGCTAAATATCCAGATATAAACCAAAATTATTTCAGCATTTCTGGTTATAAAATTAAATGCAAAAGCCTAGAGTATTTAAAGATTGCAATTTCTCTTAGGTTATGCTAATACAATCATTATAATAATTTAGATTTATTTTCCAAGGACTAATTAAGAAAGCCAGCAAATTCAAGAAGAGCAAATAATGTTAATTCTTCCTATTCCATATGCAAAGTTAGAAAAGCTTAAATTTACTTTCAGAAATACAAAAGAAAAAGCAAATAAATTATGTCTCATATGACAAAAATATGAAAAAGACGAAGTTAAACAAGAGTGAAAAAGAAAAAAAATAGAATTAAAAGTAATACTTCAGAAATCTTTTTGATGTTCTTAGTAATTAATTATTAACCAATATATTTCAATCATTATGATGAAAAAAATACTTCCAGGCTTTTTTGTTTTTGAAAGAGAAATAAAATATCACTACTATCTTGGAGCTTTAATTCCAGGAACAGAGTTGAAGGTTAAATACAAATGGGTCGGTGATTTTAAATATGACATGTGAACATCAGGTTGAATAGTGTTCCCTGCCCTCCACAAATTCATAATATCTGCTTGAAACTTGTGAATATGGACTAATTAGAAAGAATTTTGAAAGATATAATCCAGTTAAAATAAGGTCATACCAGAGAGAGTGAGTTTTAAATACAATATAACAGGTGTCCTTATAAGAACAGGGAAATTTAAACATAGACACACAGTCAGACAGACAGACAGAATCCCCGCCCCCGACCCCAGAGGTCTGTAAACATGGAGGTAGATGTTGGAGGAGCTATATGGGTCAGGGTGCACTAAGCATGGCAGATGCTAAGAGAGACATGAAACATATGATCAGATGGCTTGCTCTAACCTCAGAGGGGGAGCATTGTCCTGCCAACACCATGAATTTTGATTTCTTGTCTCCAGAACTGTGAGAGAATAAATTTGTGTTTTTTAAATCATATAGGTTGTGACAATTTGCTAAGCAGCCCTAGGACAGAAATGCACTGACATAATTTTAAGTGAGACAATAGTGAAAGGTTAAATCAATATGTAAAAACTCAGTGAAATTTTAATTTTTCCCATAAAGATAACTCTAATGCTTCATTAGAATTATCAAATATATTATAAATATGTTTTACAGTATAATTTCTTTATTAATTTCCTAAACTTCTGTTTAGTCTATTCTGTAAAGAAATAATTCTTACTAGCAAATCACAAGAAAAATCTAATTTAACTCACTTTGTACCTCAAATCACTTTTGAAATGTCTAAGATCACACTCTACCCCAATTCTTTACCCTCATTGATCTATGAAAGTACATTCCAATTCCATAAGAATTTGCAAATTTAAGACACCATAGTAAATGTCACAGTAATTTCACCCAGAGCACCCATCTCAGGAATAACACAGAATAGGCACTTAGTATGTATTTCTTCAACAAGGATAGATCAGGAAAAAAAAAATCAAAGCGATATATTGATTTTTCACATAGACAATTTACATGTTTGCTGGCTGGACAGAACTATAACTTATGCCTCAAACATCCTGTTTTAGCAGTCATGTTGGCATAGTGTCAAACTTAAAATTCCAACTAGAATGAGAACAGTATCTGTTCTGTCTTCTGATGGCCGTCAACTATGCAGGATAAAATAGAAGTCTCTGTGAGTCTCCACAAACTTTTTCACACTCTATCAGAATCGTTAGCACAGAATTGTGTTCTGAAGCAAACAATACTGGCACATTTCAGCAAAGCAAGACAGGGGACAAATAGAAAAATAAACTCTGAGTCCAGGATGTCACAGTGCTCACATGGAGGCCTGAAAAGACAAGTAAAAATGAAAAATGAAGAGAAGTTATAAGAAGGTAAACCCAGGAATTAGTATATTCACAGCTTTGTCTATATACTGTTTTAGTTGGACTAGAAGAAGTGCCCTTCTCATGTAAAAAAGAAAAAAGCACGGAAAACCCTCCTTGTCAAGGAGTGATTATTGTCCTAAGAAGTTGTCTAATATTGTGTTTTCTCTCACCATTATTACTATAACAAAGTGTTCTATTATATAAAGGGGGGTCACACTGAGATGATATTTGGAGTTACATGTCATATCCTTAGCATTTTGAAATCACCACAATACATCTTATTATTTTCAATACTCTGAAAAGTCATCTCTTTTTCATTGTTCTCGGTGTTTCTCAGTCTTGGATCTACTGAATCCTCCTCTGCCGTCCAATCATAGCCTTTTTTTCCCCCTCAAGTAACTATTAGCCAGGATAAGTGTTTGTGGAACCCACTTTCAGTGATGCTGGTCTGAGAGGATGGACAACTATAGCTATCAAACTCTTGCATAATCCACTTTTCCCAAAATTTAAAAAAATAACTAATAGCATAAGCCTTGGGGTTAATTACTTACTAGCAAAATCTATGCACCACAACTGAATTTAGCTGTGGAACACAGTGTGGGCACATCGATGAGTTAAACTGAAATTTATAAATTGCTTTGTATGTAAGACTTATCCAAATACATATGAAGTGAAAATGACCCCAAATATTCTCATCCTAACACCCCTGAAAATACTTTTTTTAAAAAAATTCCTTGACTACATAACCTATTCAAAATGATGCCTTTCTCTCAAACATGTTGATAAATATGTATTAAAATGTAAGATAACTATAAATAAAATTACTACAAATGCTACAACTCATAGTGAAGAGAGTTGTAGCAATGGAATGTTTTTCATTTCTTCCCCCAAATATGTGGCTAGACTCATAACAGTCCACAAAACTGCACAGCAATTCTGACACTGTATTGACCAAAAAAAAAAGAAGAGAAAAAAAGCAAACCAACAATTGTAGCTCATAACAGCAGTAAGGAACCGGGTGTGTGTGTGAGGGGGAAGTGTAGGGTAATTGCAAAGAGTTATCTAGCTTGATTACAATTTTTGTTAGGAAGTGCTCCAAGTCATGATGCCTAAAAAAGATCGAGACTAACTTAAAAACTAGGGGAGGAAAGTTACAGATGACAAAAATTTGAGGCAGCATATCAAGCTAAATACTTTCTACAACTTATCCTTGGTCTTGATACTGCTATTCCCCAGGTCTTGCTGTAAATGACATGGGTTTCATTCTCTCCTTAGTGGGCATAGTCTGTGCTTTCTCCATACCTTATACATAATGTTAAGAATTTCAACATGCAGAGTGCCCATAACATAAAACTCTAACACAGCCAGGAGAAAAAATGTGGAGTTATCTCATAATCACGAGATTTCAGAGCTAGAGAGACTGAGCAGATGCCTAATCTGCTGCTTGAGAAATGTTGGTAGGAAAAAAAAAAGTACAAATCAGGGGTGAGGACAGGGTTGGAGATGTGAAAATCCAACTGGTGCACAGACATCCATGTGAAAACTACAGTTTGTAATTTCACCCTCAGATCAGATGTGTATTTCATCTAAAGACCATGGACTGGTAGGCAGGGCTACCATGTTGGTGAATGCTTATGTTTCCTTCAGGGCCTGTGAACTCTGCTTTATCAGATGGAAAAAAATATATATATATATATATATATATGTGTATATATATATATATATATATATATATATATATATATATATATATATACACACACACACACATATAAAAAGAATTGGAGAAAAGGGTGCTACTTGGAATCTCCAAATAATGCATGTCTCCTCAATTATTTCCATTGATTTAATGTAATCTTAAACTGCAAAAATATTAATGAGAGATTTTAGAATGAAAGGGGAAAAACAAAACTCCCATTGACAAACATCTAATAGTAACTGCAAAATCAATTTTTAAATACTCCTTAATATAACAGTTTTCCTTTTATATTTTATAAAGTTCAAGAAAACAAGGATGGTTATATGTGAAAAAGGTGAATTTCTTAGAAGCCAATTTTTCTATTTTTGTTGCATCAGTTCTGCAAAATATTTTAAGATACAAATTAGGAAGAGCAACTAATTTGCTTCTTGGAAAAAGATTATCCCCAAATACTTTTGTTCTTTTGAGAAAATATGTGCTGTAGTAGGATGCATCTATCTTTAATGAAGCTGCTGGAAACTTTCTGTTCACTATGGCATGTTTATATAGAAATGCAATCTGGCAGGTCCTTTCAGGTTCTGGTTGACCTGAATTAGGGTTTCATTCTTACCAAACCTTACATTCAATGGACCTTACAAATACTTAAATATTTTTTGGAAATCAGTCCTCAGATCCCTTCTGTCACATTTCAAATCCCTGTAGTCATCAAGTGTCCACACAGAAATAATTAACTTTTAAATAATAAATTTCCATCTTTTTTAAAAACCTATCATTACTTTGGGGCTTTAATTTGGATAGCTTCTACTCAGTTGAAGTGTCATTTCCACATCAAAGAAATCTAAATTTCACATCATTGTCCCTATTCTTTCTTGAACATCACCTTCCTGGATTATGTCTTTCAATCACTCTCTTTCTTGCCAAAATAAATGTAAGTATTGTTCCCTGCTCTGCAATGGTTTGCTTCTGTTTATTTTTCTTTTAAATTTTAAGGCAAAATTGATGCTTGGCAGTGATGTTAGCAACTAAAATTCATGGTTATGATGGATGAGGAAAAGTTTGGTTAATAAACCCACTTCCCACAGTCATTACACCCTAAACACTTTCTTAAAAAATATATTGTTTTTTTTTAAAGTATATTGATTTTAAGACATGCAAAGGCTGAGGCAGGAGAATGGCAAGTTTATGTCCAGCCTCAACAATAACCTTGAGCAACTTAGTGATATCCTGTTTTAAAATAAAACATTTTTAAAAATACAGAAAGGTAGCTTAATGATAACGAGTCCTTGTGTTTAACCCTTAATCCCCACCCAAATATATTGATTTTATATGGTATCAATGAGCAAGAAAGTACTTTTGTATACATGCAGCCGTGCTGTTGCAGTGAACTGTCAAATGTTTTTGGCTATCCTCTCTTTAAGCTATCAAACACACCACAGAAAAGTATATTGTTCTCATTTCTATAGACCATATGTCCTAACACCATCCCTGTCATTGACACACTGTCACTTAGTAGTCACTAGCAGAGATTTATCCAGTTGCATTCCCTTTTAGGTTAACTTCAATGAAAAAAAAATATTAGAACACAAAGAAAATGAGTTTATTTTCCATTTGCAAAAATCTCTTCTCTATAGCTTTAATCTTTTTCTGTGGAGAAGAATAACACTTGGTCCTCTTGCACTTCCAGTGAATCAGAAGGAATTTTACTTTGAACATTTTACATTTGTATTGTAGAGTATAAGAATACTGGACTGAAAATCAGGAACTTGCATTCCATCCTTCATTACCAAGAGCTGACTCTAGAAGTTAAAGTCCAGTACCAGTTCTTATTTCCAAAAATTGAAGGAACAAGTTAGACTATATAATTTCAAAACCACATTTGTTGCCTATGAATCTGTTTTTCATTTCTTCTCTCCAAAAGTGTAGGTAGATTTTCAACATCCTATGTTTAATGCATGAGGCCAGTTTTTTAAAAATGTTTATTCATTGGGTTCAATGTATGAATTCAGATTTTTAGAGCATCCTACTCAAATGACAACCTAATTAGAAGCATCTCAAAAATGTCCTGGAATAAATCCAGCTAATAAATAAACAATCACTTAATTAGCAATGATGTAAACATTATAACCATATGGATAACTTGGAACATTTATCTTCCTATATTAAAAATATAGCTTTGGAGGTATTGGGATAAAACTTCAATCTTTTGGTTTTGTATCCCAAACAATATTCATATCTTCCGTCTGATGCTTGTTTCCAAAATGATAGAAGTAACTCCTCAAAATTTATAAACTTGAAATGGTCTTATCTCATGTAAAATTCCATGGTTTTATAGTTAACAGCCTGAAGAGTTGCCTCTAATTGATTTATGTTCCCTATTTGTAGCACCAGACACAAAAACCATGGTTCAGATGAGACATTTGAGATTAGTGGTTCCAAAATGCTAAGTGACATTACATATGAAAGAAAGGGTTCCAAAGCCTCACTTCAAAATGAAAGCAAAATCTCACTGTAATACGCAACAAGACTTCACCAGCTGGCTGCACTACATGTGCCGGCATACTGGTTGCTAAGTTTATGAGATATTGTCTAGTCCTGGAAACTAAAGATTGAGGAGCCAGTTCCCACATGCTACAGCAACAAGAACTGGCGTCAGTCAAGCTACGGATATATGAGGATTGAACTTAATACCATTAAAGAAGCATTGTCAAGTACATTCTATGTTTATGTTTTAATTCTTTTCTATTCTCCATTGATTGTAGTGCCATTTTGAAGATATACAACAGAAATGTTTCTCTTTGGATTATTCCCTGTTTCTAATTAGTTGACGTTTTAGTCAGCTTTTTTGCTGCTGTGACTAAATTTTTATCCAACCAGAGATATAAAAAATTGTTATCTATATGTGTAATAATAATTACAATGCATTCCACTGTCACGTATAAATTAAAAAAATCCATTTTAGCTGTTAAAAAAAAAGATCTGACTAGAACAATTGTAGGGGAGGAGAAGTTTATTTGAGGGCTCAGGGTTTCAGAGGTCTTAGTTCATAGAAGGTCAGCTCTATTCCTTAGGGCTCAAGGTGAGGCAGGAAATCATGGAGGAAGAGGGTAGCACAGAGAGACAGCTCACATGGTGATCAAGAAGCATAGAGTCTCCACTTGCCATATACAAATATATATATCCCATAGCCACGCTGCCAAGTGAACCACTTCCTCCAGCCACACCTCACCTGCCTCTAGCTCCCACTCACTTAATCCCATCAGGGATTATTTCTTTGATTAGATTAAGGCTGTGGCCCGATCATTTCTCCTCCAAACCTTCTTGGTTCATCTCACACATGAGCTTTGGGGGACACCACATCTAAATCACAAGAATTTTCCTGCTTTCCTCTGCCTGCTCTTAACCTATCTTCACTTTATCCCTTGGGAAATAAAAGTCCACAGATTTTGATGATTTAATTCTAAATGCTGTGTACTATATCATCATCATATTAGGTTAAACAATATTAACTTATACTTTTCGATAAAATTATAGTTTTTGATTTTATATGTACATCCTAATATTAGAGCATTCAAAATGCTGCATGTCTTATAATTGCATGTGATGTGTGTAATAATTTCTATAATGTGGCAGTTGAAGTGATCTTATAGTATCAATAATATATACTTAAAAAGAAGTGCTTTATTTTTGAATTGATAAGTAACTATAAACATGAATATTATCTAATACATAGTAGATATCCTGGCTCTAAAGTACCTAAAATAGCAGCTGGACTATAGCGAACTATATACCAATGTTGACTAGTAAAGCCTAGAAATGTGTCTTCAACCAGTTTGGCCACTCTAGAGCTATGATATAAGACAAAACTCTTATCTCCTCTGAATCATATTTCTCCATTGACCATTTCCCTAATATTTAAAAAAACCCTTTCTACCCATGACCAATTTATAAATCTAGTGAAATACCACCTTAAATATTTTCAGCAGGCAAAGTTATAAGAATAATGGAGAAAAAGCTGAAAGTATTAAATCAATCTGAACATTTTCAGGCTGGATACTTTGGGGTCTGTTTGTGCCACGAGGCAGGAAAAATGGGTTAGTTTGGCATGCGGGATGAGGAGAAAAAATCATCCAAGAAATGAAATTGGATAAATTTAGATGTTTTGTGATTATATCTACTGAACATGTTTTAGACTGGCAGAATATGCTCTCTGATATTGGAATACCGTCAAAATCCATTTAAATCATGCCAGAGAAATGTTAAATGATGATGAGAGGACTGGAATTTGAGCTGATAACTGTAGTAAAGATCTACTCACATTGACAAATTTGATGAAGGATTCTGACCTAGCATATCACTTAGGGAGTGGAAATCTTCATATGACAGCTTTGTCCTGGAATTCACAAGGGTGACAAGGAGCTATTGCCACCTCCAACCCCAACTCTTATAGGAACATTTGGGATTTTACAGTTTAATCCTATTCAAACGAAAAACTAACAAATTATAATCTGTGAGAAACATGGAGATATTAGTGTAAATTTTTACCACTACTAACAGAAATGTCAACTTAGATATTTATGTATGAATATCTTATTTTTAAAAAGGTAGTAGTAATTAACTCACCAGAAGTAAAAATGTGTTTTCACTTTTTGTAAACTTATTGAAGTGTGGCAGAGAGAAGATATAGATAAAGAAGGAAGAAAGAGAAAGAAAGGCATAAAGATGAAGAAAGTTATAAATTCATAGGTTGTAGAAATGAAGGAAAGTATGTCATTCGATACATAATGCCATTTTGGTGAAAGACAAATTAAATATACCATGATGATCCCCTAAGATTATAATGGAACTAAAAAATTCTTATGGCCTAGTGACACTGTAAACATTGTAGCATTATAGGACAATGCATTACTTATGTGGTGTTAATCTACTATATTGCCAGTCTTTGCACATCATTTATGTACAGTACATAATAATTGATAACAGACAACTATGTTACTGGTTCATGTATTTATTATATTTTCCCATACACTCCTATTTACTAAAGAAAGTTTTACTGTAAAACAGTTTGTTATGTTATTCTTGCAATAGCCTCATATATCTTGTGTTTACCACATCTCTTGTTTGCATCAATAGGCCATTTCAAATGATTGACCTATGTCATCTAGGCTTATGTAAGTGTATTCTTGTAATGTTTGCGCAGCAATAAAATTATCCAGTATCCAATTTCTTGCAACATATCTTCATCATTAAATGATGTATGATTGTAAGGGAACAGAGCAGAAGACAGAAGGCACCCCTTACCCTGAATACCACCACCTAAAAGAGAAAGTAGAATAAATGGAAGAAAGGAAGTAATCAATGAAGGTAAAAGGCAAGTAGGTAAGCTGGCATCTGCCGCAGCCCAGCTGGCTGGGCAAAATAACCGGGGGGCGATGAGCAACTTGTGTACGTTGATACAGCAGGAGTGGAAGCTGTTTATTGCAGGACAGGAGCAGTATTTATACATTCCACACAGCTTATCTAATTAGCATAAACTAGATACATCAGTCAACCAATAAGGAATCTCCACACTTAATGGCTCGCTGGTGTTACTTCACAAACCACTCCCTCTGGCATTTTGCTAGGCACCATCCAGACTTGTTTACAGACTCTAACATTTCTCTGGCAAAATGCCAGGAGCCATCCTGACTTGTTTATAGACTCTAACAGGCATCCAAGTCAAGTTTTAAAAATTACAACTACAGCCCTGTACTTTCTAAAGGGATTTATATAATTTATATCACTGAATCCCAAATATTTCCTTCCTTCCTCAAAGAATTTTGGAACAACTGGAGTTAGAGGCTTTTGAAAATTGGAATGGGTGGCTCAGAGATTAATGGAGCCAGCTATTTACATGGACATGGAAAGGCAGGTCCAAAATGAACTATGTGATAGTGCCTGAAGACATTGAAATGTTCTGTATGATTCAGTAAAATGGGAAGACAAACCAATGTGGTAGAAGATTAGGATTCAAATTGTGAAAAATGTCCAGGATTTTCTTTCATTCGTACATTAGAGGTTCTCAGGTTTTAATTGGCTTGTATTGTGGGTTTAATGCCAGGTCAAAGATAGGATTGCTCAAAATTTCAGTAGACCCATTGTAGAACCTTGAAAATCTTCTGAAAAGAATATGGAAAGACATTCTTGATGAAGTTATACTGAAGTATAAATGACTACTTGTATTCTTTGCAGATACATTCAATTGAAGAAGTAGCCTGCTGGAGGAAACTGGATTGTCTATCAAAGTGTCCCTGTTAGTAAATGTAAATTATAAGAATAAGAGAGTGAACTAATATTATTAGGTTTAAGGAACTAAGAGACAACAACATAGTAGAATTGGTTGGGATTTTGAAGTTTAAATAGAATTTGGAGAGGGAAAATGAAAGCGTGATTTCCAGTATCTTAAGTTGAAGTTCCTTAGCAATGCAAAATCCAGGAAACTGGGATGAGCAGAGCTCATCAATTTATTCCTGGTGAAAATCAAGTGACTATAATAGGATATATAGCTATGACCCATATAGCAAATAAACCACAATGATTAGAAAAATTGCAATTGATATGATAGGTGTTCTGAGAAAGTAAAGTTGTACCCCAGAGACTCCTATCTTCGGGGGTGCTGGACTTGGAGCACAGGAGCAACATAATGGAGGAAGAAAATGAAAGAGGTGCTTCCCTGAATCAAATAGAGCTCCACAGTGCAGTAGAACATGTGTGTTATGACTAGTGTGTTATGACTATGGGTATAGTAGTTTCAATAGCCTATAAGCTGACTATAATTGTGAAGAGGCTAGGTCAACTGGGACAAAGCCAGACAAAACTTCTGAGCCCATGGAAGAATAAGTTAAATTATCACTATTTATTATCCCCCTTATAAAAGGCTGACATCTTCGAGAGATAATGTAGAGGAAGCATGATGTCCTCCCTGAGATACTCTGCCCCAGTGTAGAGGTGCTCAAAACACAACAGGAGCCCTAATATTTTAAAGGGAAGATACTGAGGCAGGGAGGCAGGCTACCTTCTTGGTCACATGAAACCTTTAAATTCTGTATTTGAGACAAGGGTTATTCCATTCTCTAGTTGCTCAAATTCTACAAGAGAGTGATCAGGAGCTGGAGAAAGTTGGGATGGAATAGAAGCACATTGGAAGAGAGGACAGGACATTATCTAGCTAGTTGAACTTATTCAGGCAAAACAACAAAACTAAAAGTAATTTTTTCTGCAAATAGAAACTGAAACATGAATATAAAATAACTTCTAAAAGTGGAAATGGTATTGTGTAGTCAGATGAACACAGAAAGTAAAACCAAACAACACCTAATAATAGAGGTCAAAACTCTCTTCGTTCAAGATGATGCTCTAAATGACAGATTCTGTGAATCCAGAGATGTTAAGGAACCATCTGCTAGAACAGTACAATAGGCAATAGAAATTAGTGGCTTTTAGATGGGGAGAACGAAAGGCAGTTATTCATGCCAATGATAGTAATAAATGCAATTGGATTAGATTGTAATGAAAAGACGTTTGTCAGTACAAATGGAATCCTGCCATTCTGAGATCATGAGGGATGGTGTCAATAACACAGGAAAAAATCCTTTGTGCCACCATGTTCTCATTAAAGGGTTTAACGACATATCTTCTGCTAAGTATTATTAATAAACATCTCATAGGTGAGGTAGTAACTAAGTAAAATCTCACATTTCATGTACTACCCTTTCAAGAGTTTGAATTACATCATTGAGGGAGCATTTGTATTCCTGGCAGAAACTTGCTTATGATTTTGATACACACTAAAAATTTTAAATGTTTTTATATAATAGTTAGAAAGTAAATAAACTACCCACCCCACACATACACACACATAAAAAAACCCAACAACAAAAACAAACAAACAAACAAAACCAGAACAATTAGCTAGATGTAGGGGAGCTAAGACCTAGCGAAGAGGAACTGATTCAAAAGATAAATAGTGCAGAGGATGGGAAGAAAGGTAAGTAAATATTGCATGGTATTAAGAGTAAGGGTTGGTGAGGGTTTCTGTGCTACTGTGTATACTGACAGTGTGTAACAGCTGGTGGAAGTATTAATCATTAACTTATACTAGATTAAAATAAGCTAAAAGCTGAGAGGAAAAACATCAGGAGGAACTAAAGATCAGGAGAAAGGCTGAAGCTGAAAATCATTGCTATATTTTAAAATATGGTTTTAGAATAAAAACACTGGAGACCCAGGTAAGTGTTAGAGTCACTATCTGTTAAACTGGTACAGAGATGGACATGATTAATGAATTGCTACCTTGATTCCTTTTGCAAAGGAAAACAATCTTCCTGCTTAAGATGATAAAAAGTGTCATCATGAAAGTGGAGCTGGATAAGAGAGGAAGTAATTAGAATTTGCTTCCAGATCATTGAAGAGGCACCTGCCCGCCTGCCACTCCAAGCACACATACACCTGCATCAAGCAGTATCATGCTGCTATAAGTCATGAGGTGTGCCATGCTCCCTCACAAAGTTTTAATAAGCCAGAAAGCCAAGGCAAATCTTCACCAAGAACTTACCCTTTCATTTTTCAAATATAGATTTTGTTGAAGCATTGCCTCCCCCAAGAAAGATCATCATATTCATGTTACTTGAATTCTCTGGAAGTTCAGTATAGCACATGTATACCTATATTAGTATATGTACTCATTTTGTAATTTTTGCTTTACTAATACTGTATAGCTAACCCTTGATTCTTAAATGACCAGAATTTAAAATAATATATCTTATTTTTGTATCCTTAGTCAACAGAATAGCGCAGGGCACAATATACATATATATGCATACATATACACACAATGTACGCATTTATACATACACACACGTACATATACATATACATGCACACATACACAAACATATAGTTCTAGTTTACTAGAGCTTCCATAACAAAATACCACATCCTGGGTGGCTTACAAAGCACCTGGATTCTTCTGAGGCCTTTCACATTAGCATGCAGATGGCCACCTTCTCACTGTGCCCTAACCTGGGCTTTCCTTGTGCATTCACATCCTGATGTGTCTCTGTGTGTCCTAATCTCCATTTCTTATAAGGAAACAATCAAATTGGAATAGGCTCCACTTAAAGATTTCATTTTAACTTAACCACCTCTTTAAAGATACAGGACACATTTTGAGGTACTGGACTTGAATTTATGAACTTTGAAGACATAATTGAACACATGATATATAGATAGATACATACATAGAGAGAGATGGGCAGAAAAAATGAAATAAATTAATGAATTTTAATGTGTATAACTGTCATAAAAGTCAGCAATTCATAAAAATTGAAAACCAATGGGAGTTAGCTAACGGCCTGTAATGTGGCAATATGCCAGCCACGTTCTAGTCCTCAACATGCGGGACAAGGAAAATTGATTACCACAGCAAAAATAGAAGAACCAGCCCAATTAACCATTTCTTCCACTTCTTTTCTATATCTATTTACTCCCTTCACCTACTTATAGCTTCTTTACTTCTGTTTTTTTAAATGTTATTTTCTTTGTGCTGAACCCTTTTCCTCCTCAGTGAGGACAACCTTCAAAATTGCTTGAACATTCATTTTGTTTTTCCTAAAAAATATCCATGAACTCATCATCTCCTCTCACAATATCCCCATAGTCTGGGCTACATACCAACATGAATTTTATCCATAACTAAATCTATTACATTATAATTATCTTCTTGCTCAAAACTCCTACTAGACTCAAGAGTAGGGGAGAAGCTAAATTTTTCTTGTTCACACATTTTCCCACCATTTAATAAAATGCATAAAGTATGGCAGTTATTCACTAAATATTCATCAAACAAATGTATATAATAATATAGATTAAAAAAAGGAAGGGTCAACACATGGAGCCAATAAATGTCCACTGACAACAAGCCATGATGAAATAATTTTCACAGGGTTACACGACTTATAGAATTAAAGGGATGATTTTCACAAATTTTAAGGCAAAACCTCTAATTACATGTTGTTAAAGGTGTAGAAACATTGGATAGTGGTGCAATTACCTGATTTCATAATAAATGTTTTTTAAAAAAATAATTGCAAAAAGGAGAGATCAACAGGATCATGTCAGTGTAAAGAGGGCCTCACTGGTTTAAAAGCCCAGAGTTTCCTTTATAAACTTGGTCTCTTGGCTGTTTCTATCAGTTAAAACACAGAAAATTCACTTATAGACAGAAATAGTTAATCTATCAGATAAAGTCTTATAGTTAATAAGGATTTCAAGAGAATGAAATAGTTGGTACAGAGCAATAGTGGACTAATAACATTGTAACACTATGGGGCTACAGATGTAGTTCAGTGATAGAGTTCTTGCTTAATATGAGCCAGTCTCTGGGTTTGATCCCTAGAAAAAGCAAAAAGAAGGAAAGGATAGAAGTGCCAAAGATTGAATTTAGTTATAAACATCAGTTACACAGACAAACACTCAAAGAATTCTGTTTTATTTGTTTGAAAACAACATAAGAAAACAATGTAAAATAACTGCCTATTTTACTCAAATCTAGACATAGATTTAATTCATGTTGGAAAATATTAATAATATTTTTAAATGTTTACATATTAGTACTGTGCAAGATGCTTTATAAATACCATATAATTTAATTTACCCAATAATTGTATATTATAAGTTCTGTAATTATTCCTACTGTAGCATTGAGAAAGCTGAGGTGTGAAAGTCAAATTTTCTGACTCAAAATCATACAGGTGATATGTTACAGAAATAATTTTGAATCCATTCTTTCATTTCCTGAACTCTAGATAGGAAGGAGGGGTGGGGGTAAAAGGGAGGAAGCAGGGAATTAGCAAGGATAGTGGAATGTGATGGACATCATTATTCAAAGTACATGTATGAAGAGTTGAATTGGGTGTCAACATACTTTATATACAACCAGAGATATGAAAAATGGTGGTATATATGTGCAATAAGAATTATATGGGCTGGGGATGTGGCTCAAGCGGTAACGTGCTCACCTGGCATGCGCAAGGCACTGGGTTCAATCCTCAGCACCACATAAAAATAAAATAAAGATGTTGTGTCCACCGAAAACTGAAAAAATAAATATTAAAAAATTCTCTCTCTCTCTTCTATCTTTAAAAAAAGAATTATAATGCAAAAAAACAAAATACATGTATGAAGACATGAATATGTGTGAACATACTTTATATACAAAGATATGAAAAATTGTACTCTATATGTGTAATAAGAATTGTAATGCATTCCACTGTCATGCATTTTAAAAAAATAAAATCAATAATAAAAAAGAAAGTTTGTGTGTGTTTGAATTTTATTATCTGAAGTAGTCAAAGAATATATTTTGACTACTGGGTTCAGGTTAAATGGTTTTAGCAAGAAATTGGAGGTCCCTAAAAATGATGTGCAATTCAGAGTTCAACATGTATTTACTGGGGATAAGAGGAATAGATTCTATAGTTTTCATTGAGCAAGGCAAACCTCCAAAATGTATTATGGAGAAAAGAGTTGTGTCATATGACAAGAATAGACAAATAGCTCATTGTAAGTAAATAAATATATTATTACTAATAAACATGATTTCCATGAATCAACTCTAAAAAATTAAAAAATAAAATGAAATAAAATTTTGTATACTTCATTATTTTAACTACAATTTAATTCATAATTTAAAATTCAGTATATTGCCTAGACTAAAGCTCTGGAATTCAAGGCAAGTTTTTCTTATAAGGACCTTTAACATTTCTCAGCTGGAATTTGGATGCTATAATTAGAAGAATGATGATAATAATATTTTCATTGTACAATTTATATCTGAAATATTTTAGCACACTCAGAAATATGTCCTTTGTTTTCCAAGAATGTAATTTTAATAGCAGAGGGGTGAGGGCTGGGAGATACTTTGGACTTCCAAATTTCGAATTCCCTAGTGATTACTGGTATGTGTTTTTAAAAATGCAAACTAAAATACTCCCATTCTGCTGTCTTGTTTTTGTTCACTTGTGTTTTGTTTTAGCTAAAGCAGTTAACCAGCTGCACCCTCATTGAGCCTGGAAGATACAGTTTTACATATGACAACACTTCTAACATATGTTTTTAAGAATAAGTTATTCCAGTCTTAAGAATAGTAGTTTTAAGATCCCTATAATTGTATAAAGTTTAAATAAATATTTTCTATATGCTATAATTCATCTTATTTAATCATCTTATTTAGTCGTTTAATCATATGTTATAATTTCATCTTTATAGTCTCATGTTTTACCAAAGCAGGAAATTTCTATGATTCAAGTCCAATAAAACTGAAACAGCATAAATTCTAAATAAAAATAGATCTGAGTAAAATCAACTGATTAATTAAATGTTTTATCTTATAATGTACCTTGATGCTAAATTATATAAACTTTCCTTATTTCCAAATTTTTCTTTAAATACAATTTTTCTGTAATCCATTATAATACTTTAACTTTGCATGATGTCTACAAACATCAGAGATAATCTCCTTTCTATCCCATATTCTTTTTTTTTGATGCCCTAGGATTCATTCCTGAGTATTTTCAAGATACCTAGAGAGTTAAATGAAATCTTTTTTTATCTAATATGGATTCAGCAGCAATGACTGACCTGGTGTTCTGAAAGTAATTAAGATGGATGAACCTAATAATATAACACTTTGATTATTTACTAACATCATTACCCCAAACACAACTAACATTCAAGTCAGTAAGTAAAATTATAATGATATTAGTAAAATAATTAAGAATTACAAAGAAGGCAAATGCAGTGCTCTGTTTATCTCTAAAATCTTTGGTCTAAATACTATATATTTTGTTAAAGAGATATGCAATGTATTCTCTCCTATAAACTCATTTACCTTATTTGGAGTTCAAATCATACTTTTGAAACTTGATTGCAATTACATATTTACCCCTTGTAACTACTTTCTTCTTCACAATATACTTATTCCTTTGCAAATAATCTACTAATAAGCATCACACAGTAAACATGTACAATTTTGTTTGCACATATTGGAAAGAATTTATGAATTTTAATTGATAGATCATGTTAGTCAAAAATCAGATTGCTGAAATAACTGGCATTTTGGGTACTAGAGATTTCATAAGGAAATAAATGACTCTACATACCTCTAAAACAAAATAAAGAATTTTAACTTGTAATTTAAGATAAATCCAGTCAATGTTCACAATTTTGTTAAATTGGTTACTTGGGGTGGGAAAATGTCAGCCATGCTGTTTGTATATTTTGAGTGCATGATATCATAATTTGTCTCCTAATGAAGAACACTCAGTAAAGCCAGGAAACCAATTGACCCTTTAAATTTTAGTTTGTTATGTTAGCACAAAAATTCTGTTGATTTTGTGAATCTCAATCCTCTTAGATTTCATTGATGCTATTCTTATCATACTAATTCTAAGAAAGGCATGGAAGAAACATGAAGATGCTGAGTATATGCATCTAAATGCTTTTTCTCCAGCTTAGTAGTGGAGTATTGTCTAGGGTCAGTACATATTATGGTATGGAAGAGCATTCTTTGTATAATTAATTTTTATATAAGATCTATATTCTATGCTTTATGTTACATTTTTATTTGATGTGGTCTGGTTGCTGAACTGAGAGACACCTTTCTTGCCTTCAGGAAGTTTCTGACCATAAATTCTTTCATTTTGATTTAAAACGTCTTTAAATGTATTTCTATAAAGGCTTTAAAGCTCTCCCTGAGGGATATAAGAACAGATTCCTCATGTCCCAGCTTGATTACTATAAAGGATCTCCAATCTTTGAAGTAAATTTAAGTTATGCTATACCTTACCAGTGAATTCATATTCTTCTAATTGTTATTTCATTAAAATCAGTATTTTTATTAGCTCAAAAGTGATTTGCTTCATTATGTATATACCTAGCACTATAATTACCAATTGATGAAGTTTCAAAGATATTTAAGTATGGAATTTGCAAAGACAACCACATCATCTCAAGCCTATAACCCGCATAACTCTGCTATGCTCATGAATCACAGGAGCCACTTGGAGTAAGGGGAGGATGTGTTTGTTTACAGTGGGCAGTCATGAATACCTTGCTATGGCTGATTACCACTCTGACTACCAGAAAATGGAACTGTTATACACAACAGCATCTGCCGTGCTGGAGTACTGCAATGCCCAGATTGCCTATTACAGAATTCCGGAGACTATTTGCCAGCAATAGACTTCATTTTGCCAATGGGTAATTTGCAGTTTGCTGTGTCATCAGAATCTGAACATGTCACATCTTCTCCTCGTCACAGGCAATCCAATGGCAAAGTGCTATTGAAGCAGCTGTCAAGAATGCACAAAAACCACAGAGGAAGCACAAAGTGACAGCAGACTCTATGCAAATCAGCAGTGGACACAGAAAATACACTCACGGAAAATGTAATGTAAAGACTTATACTCTTCCTGACACTGTTTATGTGGAGACAATGCTGCTCAGCATCGATGAATACCACAGGTTAAGAAATCAAAGACTATGAAGAATGCAGAGGGTTTGTGAAAAGAAATATTAAGTCCTAGATTTGGAACACTGAAGGTTATTTTCTAAAATGCTACTGATGCACTGAACAGAACACATGAGATATACTTAGAGTAGTTGCTTTCGAAATGAATAGCAGAAAATATATATGCACATCTAAGATTTGTAATTGTATATCATTATAAGAAAATTCTATTAATTAGATTATATGGATAATACTGAATGTTTTTGAAATATCCTAGTAATTCCTATATAATTCTGAACTAAAACAAAATTTTTATTTCAAAAGCGGTATAAAAATATAATTTTATCATTAAATTTTTATTCTTTGAAATTTACCTTGGATTTTTCTTACAAATTATTGAATTATTATAAGTACCAGACAGCATCATTGCCAAACTGTAAAATTATAATTTCTTGCAATTTATAAAATTGCAAAAAACTAAGAAGTTGGATTCTTTCATAAGAATCCACTCCTCATGAAAAATCCCTTGATGACATCTTTGGCAAATGCTCACTGTCCATCTTCACAGATATTTAAGTAGTGTCAATATCATTACCTCTTGAGGTTACCTGTCATTTTTTTCAGTAGCACTTATAAGTAGCTAATATCATAACTTTTGCCCAAATTTGTGATATTGTGACTTTTTTTTTAAACTGGTCTCAGAGCAAACTCTTGTGTTTCTTCAAGTCTTCATTCTCGTTTCTTGTCCTAATTTCACACTTCCCAACTGTGTCAGAATTAGTTGGATATTTTCTGAGAAGGGTCCCTACTTTAATTACTTTGACAGTTACTTCCATAGAAGATATTCAGAGGACTATGAGAATCTAAAATCAAAATTGCTCTTATTTTTAGATAAGGGAGCATGAGACACACCCACACAAGCACACACACACAAACAGTTATAGTGTCCAGCGACAGTAGCCTCCCTCTGTCTTTTGGTACTGGCGTCTTCCTTCAGAGTTCTTTCCTCCCAGACCAAGAACTAGAAAAAGAGATGATGGAAAAGCACATCTCTTGATAACGGTGCTGGAATAGAAGTGACATACATCACTGCCACTCAAATTCTGTTGTTAAGAACAAGTCCCGTGGCCCCATATAATTGCAAATTGTTCAGAAATACATCCCATGCTTTGATGATAACTCCCCCAAATTGATCCTATGGTATAGAATCCTGATTCTGAATCTTTGGGGAACAATTGGCAAATATTTCTTCCACAACTAACAGAACTGCACAGTAGAAAACTCAAATTAAAGTTCTCTCAATTTCATTTTGCAGCTTCAATTTCCACCTTTTACATTGCCTAAGACCCATCAGCCACATTATTTATTTTTCTTTCCAAAAATACCGTTTATTGATATGGGTCTTCCACATTTTGGAAAGATTTTTTTCATCCTTCCAATTTCTCTGAATTACTGATATCTTGTTAAAATGTCAAGTTTCAGGTCAAGCTGTTTGTATCCAGGAATTTGTTTAATAATTTAATTAGTATTAGGTCCTTTCAAATAATTCCATTACAGTTATTTTTGGTAGAATTATTCATATGCTTAACTCTCCAGTATTTGGTGAATAATTTTTAAAGGTTTTATATTTTTATTCTTTCTGTTGCTTTATATTACTTTTATCTTTTAAGAAATAAACTGAGACACAGAATAGCCATATACCTGTATAGGATCACATAAGTAATAAGTGATGAATTGAGATATGAGCAGTCAGTGTGACCTGAGAATCCACAGGCCTAAATACTAAGTAGATTATTGTGCAATGATTCTGTTTTTTCAATAGTTAATAATTCACTCTCTCTCATAATATTTCTTGTACAACCATATATCATTTTCATTTTTTATAATATCCCTCATTACTACTATTACTAAACATTTGCTATTTCCAGGGAGAAGCAGTTATTGAAACAATAGTTACTTTAGCTTTTAATTGTGAAATCAAGTTGAGATAAATTAATTCTTTTGTACTTTTTATTGCATATACTGTGCTAAATGTTCTCAGGGTCAATATAATATGGACTTTAAAGTTTGGGAGCTAAGAAATATAATGCCAATTGTGAAAATGATTGTCCAGATTCTAAGTTTTTTATCTTGTCAAATTACACTTTCACTAACAATCACCCATAGATTTGAAAATAATTCCATAAATAATTTTGGAGTCTTTAATTTTTTTTCACTTTCTTGCCTGCAAGCAAGTAATATAAAGGGTAGTAGAGTTTGCTTAGTGATTAAGTCTGTCTGTAGATGACGGTGATATTAGCTAACAACACTCTCTAGATCAGTATATCTGCATGTAAAAGCGTGTTCTTCCAGGTTGGCATTGACCGTTCTTTCCCAGGTGGTTTGTTCTCACATCAGGAACAAGATATAATATCCAATTCTAAATATGAATATGTTCTATTTGTATGTGTGCACTAAAGGTAGAGGATATATATTAACACCATGAAGGTAAACTATTATCAGAAGAAAAATTACAAAGGAAATCAGAATGACTGTTCAGCAGTCATGACCCATCCCTTTTCTAGGACTACAGATCAAGTGTACTCTTTTTCTGAATGTGGACATCAAAATATACATATGGTATTTCTCTCTCTCCCTCTCTCTCTCTCTCTCTCTCTCTCTCTCTCTCTCTCTCTCACACACACATACGCACATACACACACTAATTTATACTGCTTTCTTATAAAAAGTCAGGAAACATGCTATAAAGTGAATCATCAAGTTTATTTATGTTTTGATAACTGTGTATATCGGTATATTAATGGGGTGTCTATGGAGTATGATTACTACAAGATATTTCTTGAAGCCATACTCAAAAATTTTAACCAGAACCTCAGAAATGAATCTGATTAAGATTGCTTGCACTGAAAAGGAATGTATCAAGCTCTTTCTACCCATCATTGTAAAATGGATAAGAGGTTTCAATATTTTTTAAACTTTTAGTTTCAAATTGTTTATTAAGGGAGGGTAATCATAGACATAATGGACATAATGGTTTATACAATGTAATGGATTTTACTGCCTTCCAAGATGTATTTGTCCAATTCTGTCCTATTATATAACTTATATCCTACATGTACCATGTATTTATGATGTAAAGTTTGAGACAGTTGTTTATAACATGCTCTACAAAGAATGCTTAATTGTGTTTTCTATTTCCCATTGTATTTTAGCAGCCATACAGTTTATATGGTATACTGATCAACAACTGAATACTACATAAAATTTCAGATTTACTATGATCAAGGATCGTATGTATTGTTCCAAGAACTGTGGGATATTGAAGTGATCTTAAGCATGGTTTCTTCTCAAGATAAACAAATTTTTACTTAATTTTAATTCATATATTATAATTATACTTAATGATGGAGTTTGTTACATATTTATACACACACACACACAATGTAACAATATAATTTGGCCAATATCATTCCCAGTATTTCCCCCTTTCCTTTCACTACTTCCTCCTGGGCTCCATTTATTCTATTCTACTGATCTCCTTTTGATTTTCATGAGATTATGAGATTCCAGATCCCACTTTTTTTTTCTTCTTCTCTCTAGTTTCCACATATGCGAGAAAACACAAGATCCCTTTACTTTCTGAGCTTGGCTTTTTTCACTTAAAATAATATTCTCAACTTGCTTTCATTTTCCAGCAAATGACATAATTTCTTTCATCTTTATGAATGAATAAAACTCCACTATGTCTAATATACACCACATTTTCTTTATTGATTCACCCATTGATGAACATCTAGGCTGGTTCCTTAGTTTGGCTATCGTGAATTGTGCTTATAAATATGTATGCATGTCTCACTATAGCATGATGACTTTAAATCTTTAGGATAAATACTGAAGAGTGGTATAGTGGGGTTTTAACGTGGATTCACTCCTCGTCTTTTGAAGAATTTCTATATTTATTTCCAAAACGCTTGTACTAATTTATAATCCCACCAACAGCATAAATATGCTCCTTTGTTTCCACATCCTTTTGAGCATTTATTATTGTTTGTATGCTTGCTGGTATGAGATGAAATCCCAGCATAGTTTTAATTTGCATCTCCAAAGTTGCTAGCAATATTGAAAATGGTTTCATGTATTTGTTAGTCATTTGTATTACTTATTTAGAGAAGTGTCTTTCATTCATTTGCCCATTTATTAGTTAGGTTATTTGTATTTTGAATGTGAATTTTTTTTGATCTCTATATATTCTGGATATTAACCTTCTGTCAGAAGAGTAGCTAACAAAGATTTTTTTTTCCCATTCTGTAGGTTGTCTCCTCACATTCTTGTCTCCTTTGCTGGGCAGATTTTAAATTTGATGTCACACCATTGTTAACTCTTGGCATTATCTTTTGAATTTTAGGCATCCTATTGAAAAAGTCATTTTCTGTGATTACATGTTAGAGTGTTAACCCTATATTTTCTTCTAGCAGTTGAAAAATTTCTGGTATAATTTATAGGTCTTTGCTCAATTTTCATTTGAGTTTTTTGCAGGATGAGAGATTAGGGTCTAGTATCATTCTTCTACATATGGATAATCAGTTTTACCAGCATCATTTCTTTAGAAGCCTGTCTTTTCTTCAATGTATGTTTTTTGGAACCTTTGTCAAGAATCAGAGGACTTGATGTGTGGCTTTGTCTCTGTGTTTTCTATTCTGTATATCATTGGTTTAGGGTCTCTTTTCATGCCAGTACCATGTGGATTTTGTTACTATTACTCTGCAGTGTAATTTAAAGTCAGGTATTGGCGTTGGGGATGTGGCTCAAGCGGTAGCGCGTTCGCCTGGCATGCGTGCGACCCGGGTTCGATCCTCAGCACCACATACAAACAAAGATGTTGTGCCCGCCAAAAAAAAAACTAAAAAATAAATGTTAAAAAATTCTCTCTCTCTCTCTCTGTCTCTCACTCTCTCTTTAAAAAAAAAAAATAATAAAGTCAGGTGTTGTGATGCAACTAGCATTGATTCTTGTTGTGGTTGTTTTTGTTTTGGCTTAGAATTGCTTTGACTATCTATTTTAGGGTTTTCATTTTTCCAAATAATTTTTATGACTTTTTTTCTAGTTCTATGAAGAATGCTACTGGTATTTCAATGTGGACTGCATTGAATCTGTATATTGCTTTTGGAGGTATGGCCATTTTAACAATATTCATTCTGCCTGTTCATGAACATTGGAGGTCTTTTCATAGTCTTCTTCAATTTCTTTCTTCAATGTTCTATACTTTTTATTGTAGAGGTCTTTCACCATCTCGGTTATGTTGATTCCTGGGTCTGTCTTTCTTTTATTTTATTTTTTCCTCCTTCCTTTCTCTCTCTCTCTCTCTCTCTCTCTCTCTCTGTCTCTCTCTCTCTCTTTCTCTCTCTCTCTCTCTCTCTCTCTCTCTCTCTCTCTCTTCTCTTTCTCTTTATAGTGGCTATTGTGAATGGGATTGTTTTCATGATTTCTTTTTTAGCAGATTCCTTATTGTTGTATAGGGAAGCTATTGATTTTGTAGATTGATTTTATAATTTACTAGTTTGCTAAATTCTTTTATTAGCTCTAGCAGTCTTTTGGGAGGAGATTTTTAGATCTTCCAAGTATAGGATCAATCATTTGAAAACAGTGATAATTTGACTTCTTCATTTCCTATTTTTATCATCTTTATTTCCTTCCTTGCTAAATTGCTTTGGCTTGAATTTCTAGTACTGTACTGAATATGAGTTTTGAGAGTAGACATCCTTGTCTTGTTCCACATTTTAAAGGAAATAATGTGGCTTTGGGTTTGACATATATAGTCTTTATGATGTTGAAGTAAGTTCTTTCTGTTCCTAGTTTCTTCAGTGTTTTTATCAAAAATGGGTGCTGAATTTTCTCAAAGGTTTTTTTCCTACATCATACTGAGATTACTAAATGATTTTTGTTAATAATTCCATTATGCAATGAGTTACATTGATTGATTTGGATATATTAAACAATCTTTGTATCCCAGGGATAAAAGTAAATTAGTTCTGTTGTATGATCTCCTTTGATATGTTGTTGATTATAATTTGTTAATATTTTTACTAAGGATTTTTGTCCTAGAGTGATCTAGATTGAGACCCCCCTTGTAGGTGTGGTATCCACAGTTTTGTTTTCATTCTTCATTTTTTCTGAAGGAGTAAATGTCTGAGTGAAATCTCAGGGCCCACCACTAGCCATTCCTAGTTGGGGTCTGTTCATTAGTTTGTTTTTCGTCTCTTCTTTGTATTAAAGTATAGATGAAGCTTGAGTGTTTTTTGTGTTGTTAATTTGTTGTTGTGTTGTTAATTTAAAAGCATGTGTTGCCTTTTGGCTGGGTTTTGTTCAGCTGCAGAGTCTTTCCTCTGTGAATTTGTAGTAAGCCTATAGATTCCCAGCAACAACCAAAGCAAACAATATACAGCATTAAAAAAAAAATAAGTACCCTGTTCCTACTATGACATCTACAATACTAATTATCATATAAACAGGAATGGTTGAGTCAGCATTTACCAACAGCAAAATCAACTAATTGTGACTTAGGTCTGGCATTACAGGAACATCAAATGTCAACTTTATCATTCACAGCACTAATCATCTCAATGACATAAATGATGAGACAGAAGTTATGTAAACCAAATAGTTCTAAAAATATTGCAAAAATAGCATTTGTTAGTAAAAAGGAAAATGTGATAGGAACGTAGAGGAAAGTTTATAATGTACAAAATGTGAACAGAGATAATGCAGATGGATGTAGTAATCATGGTTAAAAGGAAGGAAGGGAAAACAAAGTAGAAAGAAAGAAAGAACAAGATAATTCGGTTGTTAGCAGAATAAAGAAGAGAAACAAACGGACAAAACCACCAAATAAACACCCAAAACCCTAACCCTTAAATAATATAGTAGGGAAAAATAACAACCACAAAAATATGATAAAATAAGAATAAAAAGAGAAACATGTGCGTATATATAAGCCAATCAGGATAGCAAGAACACACACACACACACACACACACAAGAAGAAAAAATATTTCATAATAAAAATTGCAAGAGGGCTGGGGCTGTAGCTCAGTGGTGGAGCCCTTGCCTGGCATGTGTGAGGTACTAGGTTTGATCCTTAGCATCGCATAAAAATAAAATGAAATAAAGACATGCTGCCCATCTACAACTACAAAAAAATTAAAATAAAAATGAAAAAATTATCTCCACTGAGGTGGTTAAAGCAGTCAATGAGAACGGATGGTCACTGTCTATGCCCAATTGTCCTTTCTGTTTCTTCATGACTATGAAGAGGGGTGGGGGTGACAAAGGGCTGGGCTTTGTTAATCCCTTCCTCTTTTTGTATTGCTCACCAAGCTGCCAGCCAGAGTAGCCTGAAACTGAAACTGTCATGTATAACTGTATAAACAAACAAGTGGATAAATGAATAAATGAGCAAAACAACAGCAGCCTAAATTTGGTTGAAAGAGGTCTCAGCTTCCCTTCTCAACATTATAAGATAAGATGGATTTGGACTGCTTTATATATAAAAATATATACTGTATATATGATATATTTAATATATATTGATATATATATATTAAACTATATACATTGTATTTTAGTTATAGTTGGACACAATACCTTTATTTTTTTTACTCATTTTTATGTGGTGCTGAAGATTGAACCCAGGGCCTTGCACGTGCTAGGTGAGCACTCATATCTCTGAGCCACAACCCCAGGCCATTGGGATTACTTTTCTGGGGGAGTTTTGTCTATGACAATCAAATCAGTGCTCTCCCACAGTGGGGCTGCTTGGAGTTCTGATGGCTGGTGCTTAGGTGTGATCAGGCTTTAGCGGCTTTGCTGGATATCTCTGGAGAGATTAGATCCTCACCCCTAGGGCCAAGCAGATGCTAATCTGTGCTGGGAGTCTGGATCTCAAGGGCATCCCAAGAATTCTACTGACAGGTCAGGGAAGCCATTCTGCTGCCTAATAATACAGTCTTCCCAGGCTTAGTCCCAGAGTGTATTCACACCCACCTGTTCAGTTTTCTGATCCTTTTCAGCTGATCACGTGAACTGCCAGACTCAAAGGGAAAGCAAACTGCATACCCCTTTGTTTTTCTGACTTGAAGCCCCCTAGGTTCGTTATGCCTAGTAGGCACTTGCTGGAACAGTATGGCAATGTTTGCTGTGGTCTCCTATATTCCCACAGCAGCAAGCTAGAGTAGGGTCTCCTCGAGATGGCTCCTACACCAGCTCTCCATTTACCAGATGAAAAATACAGGGCACTTTTCTAACACTAGTTCACTCTGTAGCCACTGGATTAGCTAAGTTTAGGCTGCTTTTCTGATCTATAGGTTTTTCCACACTAAATCTGTAATTGTGTAACTCCTTCTATGTTATCCCTTTCTTCTTTGGTAAACCAGTGCTGCTGCTATTGCCACTAACGCCACATCTGGCTTCTCTCTAATGTACTTTTCCTTGTTCTTTGTTCAGGTGCACCCCAAATTCTGACTTTCCAAGACCCTCTGACTGTCCAGTTTTGCCAGTATTGAATTTTACTAAATTCCTTTCTTCGATGTCTTGCTGAGAATCAGTACTTCCACAGCTTGAATTCCTAGCCACAGAGCACTGGGAACACAGTCTTCATTCAATCCACAACCCTGAATCTCTCAACAATAAAGAACTTAAAAAAAAAAAAAAAGAGAACAACAACAAATGGACTTGATTTCCGGTTTTAGGCACTACCACCTATAAATTTTGTACCAATTTATTCTCAACCAGTAGATGTGTTTATTTATTCTGTAGAAATAAGATACTGATGATTATTAGCAAAGTCTTGTCAAATAAACTTTCTTCAATACAAGGTAAAATATAAAAACATCCCCCAAAACACATAAACTGAACAGACACTTCACAGAAGAAGAAATACGATTGATCAACAATATATGAAAAAAAAAAATGTTTGACATCTTTAGCAATTACAGAAATGCAAATTAAAACTACTCTAAGATTTTATCTCATTCCAGTCAGAATGGTAATTATCAATAATACAAGCTATAATAAATGTTATTGATGATTTGGGGACAAAGGTACACTCATACATTGCTGGTGGGACTGCAAATTGGTGCAACCACCCTGGAAAGCTGTATGGAGATTCCTCTGCAAAGTTGGAATAGAATCACCATTTGACCCAGCTATTCTTCTCCTTGGTTTATACCCCAAAGACTTAAAATCAGCATATTACAGTGACACAGCCACATCAATGTTTATAGCAGCTCCATTCACAATAGCTAAATTATGGAACCAACTTATGTGCCCGTCAACAGATGAATAGATAAAGAAACTGTGGTATGTGTACAAATGGAATATTACTGAGCCTTAAAGAAGAATGAAATTATGGGATTTTCAGGTAAATGGATGGAGCTAGAGATATCATGCTATGCAAAATAAGCCAATCCCGAAAAACCAAAGGTCAATGTTCTCTCTGATAAGTGGATGCTAATTCATAGGAAGGGGTGGTGGTGGCAGCGAAGAATTAAAGTATTTTGGATTAGGCAGAAGGAGTGAAAGGAGAAGGGATATTGTATAATGAATTGGGCATTACTACCCTATGTGCATACATGATTACATGACCAGTGTGATTCTACATCATGTACAACCAGAAGAATGAGAAGTTATACTCCATTTATGTATGATGTGTCAAAAAGCATTCTACTGTCATGTTTAACTGTTTAGAACAAATTTTAAAAAGTCATAAATTAGAATTATAGCCACAGGAAAAAACATACTTCTTAAAGCCAGGGAGTTGGACCTCTGTGACTCTCTTTATAGAGAAATTAAATAAGCTCACTAGGGTTATCACCTTTGCAGTTGCACTTTTTAATTTAAGTTATGTTGAAATAATTATAAGAATTATTATGGAAATATTACACATATATGTATAGTTACCAAGTTTCTCCAATATTAACATGTTAGAAACTATGGTATTGACATTAATTCAGTTTGGTGATCTTATTAAGGTTTTCCCGGTTTCCCTTGTTATTATGTGTGTGCAGGCATATCTGTGTTTAGTTCTATAAAATTTTATTTCAGCTCTGGGTTTGTGTATCTCCCACCAAAGTCAAGATACTGAACAATTCCCATCACCACAAGCATCACTTGGGTCATCCTTTTATAATCATTCCCACTTCTTGGCCTTTGCCTAGTCACCATCATCTACTAATCTCTCATTTCTAAATCTTAGTCATTTAAAAAGTTTTATGTATAGGAAATCATACACAATACAATCTTCTAATTTTTTTTTCACTCAGTCTAATTCTCTGCAGATCCAAATAAATTGCTGTATGTATCAATAGTTTGTTCCTACTTATTGCTAAGTAACATGAGATGGTATGTATACACAGAAGTTTAGCCAGCATTTCATCAGTTAAAGGACATCTGGACTGATTCCAGATTTGGGCTAATCTATTTAAAACTGCTATAAATATTAACATGCAGGTTTTGTGTGTACACTGATTTTCTCAAAAATAAATGCCAACTATTCAATCATTGGTCAATGAATAATTGCATGTTTATTCCTATAAGAAATTGCCAAAATATTTTTATTGTGAAAATTTTATATTCCCATCAGTATTATGTAAGTAATGAATTTTCAGCATGTATTTGCCAGCATTCAGTATTATTACCTAAAAAAATATGCGATAAATGTGTAATAATATCTCATTGTGTCAGCTGACATTTTTCTGGTGGCTAAAAGTGTTAAACATCTTCATGAGCTTATTTGACATTTGTATGTCCTCTTCAGTGAAATGTCTCTTTGTGTCATTTGCCCATTTTCTTATTAGATTTCTTTTTATTGCTAAAATTTGAGAGTTCCTTATATAACCTTAGACACATGGTTTTCTTTTTCCTTTTTGTCAGATACATGGTGTATTAAATTTTTCTTGATCTTATAGTGAATTATCACACAGTCAGTGGCTCAAAACAACACAGATTTATCATCTTGCATTTTTGAAGATGTCCAAATTGAGTCCTACTAGGCTAAGTTCAAAATGTCACCAAGGGTGGTCCTTTCTGGAGCCTACTTGGAGTGAAATCCATTCCTTGTCTCTTTTGGAATTTAGACACCAGCTGCAGTACCTTCCTTGTGGCTACCCTGCTCCAGCCCTGCCTCCACCATCACCTTGTCTACCTCTTGCATTCCTCTTATAAAAAGCACTGATGTCAGGTGTGGTGTTGCACACCTGTAATCCCAAAGACTTTGAAGGCTGAGGCATTAGATTCCCAAGGTCAAGGCCAGCCTGGGCAACTTACTTATCCTCTGTTTCAAAATTAAAACTAAAAAGAGCTGGGATGTAGCTCAGTGGTAGGGGCTCTTGATTTGACACCCAGTACTGCAAAACAACAACAACAAAAAATCATTGATTACATTGCTCCTATAAGTTGTTCCCTCATAATCTATGAGCTTCAATTTAACCATTCATTTTGCTATATAAGGTAATATTATACTGTATCCTTCTACATATTTTTACTATCTTATAACAATGGCTAGAACTTCTAGCACTATGTTGATTAAAACTTGTGAGAGTGAAAAGTCTTATTTTGTTTCCAATCTGAGAGAGATAAAATGTGTTGCCATTAATATTTCTTTAGTGTTCTGTAGTTTTTATTGTAGAGGTCTTTCATCCTTTTTTGTTAGATTGATTCCCAAATATATTATTTTCTTTGAGGTTATTGTAAATGAGATAGTTTCCCTAACTTCTCTTACAGTAGATTTATTACTGATATATAGGAATACATTTTACTTATGGATGTTAATTTTATATCCTGCTACTTTGCTGAATTCATTTATGAGTTTTAGAAGTTTTAGATGGAATTTTTGATTCTTCTAAATATGGAATCGTTTAAGGATAGTTTGAGTTCAATAAAGATAGTTTAAGTTATTTTTTTCCTATTTGTATCCCTTTAAATTTTATTTTCTATGTGCTCTGCCTATGCTGAATAAAGAGGGTGAAAGACAGCATTCTTGTCTTCTTCCAGTTCTCAGAGGAAATGCTTTCAATTTTTCTCCATTTAGAATGATGTTGTTTGGGGGCTTAACACAAATAGCTTTTACAATGTTGAGGTATGTTCCTACTATCCCTAATTTCTCTAGTGTTTTGAAACTGAAGGGGTGCTCTACTTTGCCAAATGCTTTTTACTGCATCTAGTGAGATAATCATGATTTTTGTCCTTAAATCTATTGATGTAATGAATTACATTTGTTTATTTCCATATGTTGAACCAAACTTGCATCCTTTGGATGAATCCCACTTGATCGTGGTGCACTATATGATTTTATATTTGATTTGCCAGAATTTTATTGAGAATTTTTGCATCTATGTTCATCAGGGATATTCATGTAAGGTTTATTTACTTTATGTGTCTCTGTCTGGTTTTGTTTTCAGGTGATACTAGCTTAATAGAATGAGTTTGGAAGTGTTCCCTCCTTTTCTATCTTATTGAATAATTTGAGGAGTATTGGTGTTAATTCTTCTTCGAATGTCTTTTAGAACTTGGCTAAGAAAACTTCCGGTCCTGAGCTTTTCTTAGTTGGTAGGTTTTTGATGGCATCTTTTATTTCATTGCTTGAAATTGATCTGTTTAAATTATATATGTTCTCCTGACTCAATTTGAACAGGTCATGTATCAGTAAAATTGGTCAAGGTCTTCAAGAGTTTCTATTTTATTGGTGTATAAATTTTCAAAAAAGTTTCTGATCATTGTTTGTATTTCAGTAGTGTCCATTGTGATATTTCCTTTTTCATCACAAATTTGAGTAATTTGAGTTTTCTTTCTCTTCATTAGCATGGCTAAGTGTTTCTCAATTTTATTTATTTTTTCAAAGAACCAACATTTTGTTCTGCCAATTTTTTCAATTATTTCTTTTTTTTTTCAATTTCATTGATTTTAGCTCTGCTTTTAATTATTTCCTCTCTTCTACTGCTTTTGGTGTTGATTTGTTCTTCTTTGCCTAGGTCTTTGAGATGTAATGTTAGATTATTTATTTGGTAATTTTCTATTCTTTTAATGAATTAACTCAGTGCAATGAACTTTTCTCTTAGCACTGCCTTCATAGTGTCCCAGATATTTTGATATATTTTGTCACTACTCTCATTTATTTCTAAGTACTTTTGTACTTAATCCCTGTTTTCTTCTATTATCCACTGGTCATTCAATAGCATATTACTTAGTCTCCAGATGTTAGAGTAGCTTCTATTTTTTATTTTATCATTGGTTTCTAAATTCATCCCATTATGATCTGATAGGATGCAAAGTATCATCTCTATGTGTGTGTGTGTGTGTGTGTGTGTGTGTGTGTGTTTGCTAAGAATTGCTTTGTGGCATAAGATATGGTCTATTTTAGAGAAGGATCCATGCACTGCTGGAAGAAAGTGTATTTAATCATTGATCAATAAAATATTCTATATATGTCTTTTAAGTCTAAATTATTTATTTTATTATTTAGTTCTATATTTGTCTTTGTTTAGATTTTATTTGGATGATCTATTCAGTGTTGAGCAAGATGTTTTAAGTTCACCCAGTATTATTGTGTTGTGGTCTACTTGATTCTTGAAATTGAGAAGATTTTGTTTGATATATGTAGATGCTCCATTGTTTGGGGCATATGTTTATAATTATTATATCTTGTTGATTTAAAATTTCCTCAAGCAGTGTGAAATGTCCTTCTTTATCACTTCTGATTAACTTTTTGTTTCCCCTCCACTTCTCCGGCATTGATAATAGGTGCATCTCAAAAGACAAACAACCTCAGTTATATTCCAGGAATGGATTGGTGATATGTAAGATGAGGCAACAAAAGATAGAGCTATTGAAATCTCAGGATGAATATTTCCAATAATCCAATCCTTAATAGGACATTAACAACAGAAAAATGAATAGACAAGTTATAGTGAATGTAAGAGATGCAAATTTGGATTGGCCCAGACACAAAGGGCAACTTCATAGAAATAGAAAGATGCAGAAATAGTTCAGAGGTCACAGGTAAACAATTAAAGCTCAGTAAATATTAGATATAGACATCATCAGTAATATTAGCAAAAATAATAGATGGAACTGATCTCTATTACTCTTACATATATACTTATTTCTTATTTCTCATTTTAAGTTTCTGGGGGTGGAGATGGTATTAGAATCAGATAAATGGGCAAAGGGAGAAGGAGAAATTTGTTTTTTGTCATTTACTGCCCTTTCAACTTTTATTTAGTGGCTAAATAAAAACAGGACTACTAAGGACATATTCTGGCTGGTAAGCTGGGAAGTTCTAATTACTCCAAAATACATTTCTCCTGTTCATTGTTCAATCTACACACCTTCTATATACAATTCAACAGCTTTCTACACCTGATATTTCTACAACTATAAATTCACCCAATAGCTTCCTATATGGAGACATCCAGAAATCACAACCAATTTCCATATTCCTAGATATCATAGGGACACTACCATAATTTTTCAGATTTCATAGTATTTCCAATATTTTTCTATATTGTTATTTTATCTCATCATTAAACAAAACAAATCAACCACTATAAGCCCTCTCTGTTTGTTCCTCAGTGAGGTAAAAGGAAGAGAAAAGTGAGTGCATATGTGTGTATTTTTAGAAATTTTGTACATAACATCAGAAAATGGAAAATATAAATGGAGGCAAAAATAACCTTTTATCTCTGTACAGATAATAAGGTTATAACTGAGGTGTATGGCTTCCATTTTCTACTTGATAGAAATGTTTGGGGCTTGACTAACCTTTACAATTGCAGATACAGGTGGAGGTCAAGAACTTGAGATCTATTTTCCTATGAGTTATTTGACTTATTTTCCAATTTGTAGAAGACATCCAATTGGACATACTAGAGATAAGTATCAACTTTTGTTTAGATCTGGCCAGAAAACTAGGGTTACATTGATAAAATATGATAAAAGCTTTATTCTAAATCTATGTGGATAAGGGTAAGAGGTCCTCAGGGGAGAAAAAAAAAAAACAACTGGAAAAATACATCAATACGTGTCCATTATACATACATAGGATAAAAAAAAATATATATTTTTATTACATTTGGGATAGTAGTGAAACTTGTGAATAACCACCTAGTAATGAATGTTTAGTTTTCTTAGTGGGAGCTTTGAAGGTAGCATATTAGTGAAATCTGAGATTTCTGGGGTAGATAATTAAAATTACTGAAGTCAACAAAAATTAGGATGGATACAACTATTTATAGTAAGCTTCAATTTAAAATTGCTTCCAGAATCATTAACTAAGATTAAAATTAAGAGCTATGATTATAAAATATAAACAAGTTTCTAAGTACAGAGGAGGCAGGTGAAGATACACAGAGCAGGTCATAATTAAAAATCAAATTATCAGAGACTTTACATTTTTTCAATTCAGGAGAGTCTTATAAAGTTGTGGAGTATAGAAATACATAACGGTAATGGTTTACAATCATTAAGTATTTTATGCGCTATATACTTTTTGGATACTGAACATATATTTTATTACATGTATTACTTTTCTCACAATAATACTATGGGGTGGATATGATTATAATGTCCATTTTACAGTAAAGGCAACAAATTAACATGAGTTTAGTTATCTTGCTCAATTTCTCAAGACTATTAAATTGTAAAGCTGGGATTTTACCCAAAGAGTTTAACTGCAGGAAACATTATGAAAAGGTGAATATATTTCTCAAAGAACTAAATCTATAAATAACTTTTTCTTCCCTTTTCCTACCAAAATATCATTTGTACATTAGTCCTCTGAATTATAGCTTATTGAGTCTGATCAACTTCCCTAACTTAAATGTAAAATTTATAAAGCAAGGGGTTGAATTTTTAATATGCTAACACCACAGTATTCAAATCACACTAACATTGTTTACTAAATATTCACTATAAGGAAATGAAGGAAGCAAAAAAAAAGGTGGAAAAGAGATGAGGAGTGGGAATAAAAGGGAATGAGAGTTGTGTAAAGTCTAGATATTCTGGACTTTCACTGAATAAGGGCTTTGTGGGCAAGGGTTAGAGATTTTAGAAAGAAATAAGAGTGGCAAGAGCACTAATATTGCTTTTGGAGACCTTCTGTTATTTCGTCCAGTGGGGATAAAATTTTTTTACACAATGAACAATAATCTAAACCTGTAGGTCAGAGTAAAACAAATTTCTCTACAGTATTAAATGATTCAAATGGGGGTTAAATATGCCTTTGAATTATTTATATATATCATGATCAAGTAAGATTTATTCTAGGAGGCAAGAATAGTTTATCATTACAGAATCAAACAATATAATTAACAGTCTAAAAATTAATGTGATTATTAAAATAGATGCAGAAAAGTGTTTCACAAAATTTAGTGTGTATATGTGTGTGTGTGTGTAATCCTGTTTAACAATTTTTATTTTTAAATGGAAAGAAACATCTTATTTTTTATTATTGCATTATAACCATACATCATAGTGAGATTCATTATGCCATATTTGTATAAGCACATAATATAATTGGATCGATCTCTTTCCCCAGTACCTTCCCTGTCTCCTCCTACTTCCCCTGATCCACTTGTTCTACTCTACTGATTTCCTATGTATTATTATTGCTATTATTATAGTTATTTTAATCAGTGCATTATGATTATATATACGTAGAATTTATTGTAGTGTATATGTATATAGACATAGCATCATTTGGTTGATTTCATTCCTCAGGCTTCCTCATGCCCCCTCCCCTTTCTCCCTCTGTCTCAATTCCCTTCTTCTACTCTATTGGTATTAGTCTCCCTTCTATTTTTATGATATTCTTTTCTTTTAATTCAAAAAGAAATATCTTAACCCAATAAGATATGTCTATATTAAACCTTTAACTTAGTTTTTAATAATTAAAATGTTTGCCCTAAAATGAAAAAGAAGTCAAGGTTGTACACTCTTGGCACTCGCCAGTAAAATAAATCAAGAAAACAAATGAAAGTTCTCAAAATTGTAAACAAAGAAACAAAACTTTCTTCCTTCAGAGATAACATGATCATATATGTAGAAAGTTGAAGTGAATTTGCAAACAAGTTACTAAAATCAGTAATAAGTAAACTTTACAAAGTGGAAGGACTCAAAGTAAATATACAAAAATCAATCATGTTGCATGCTGGTATAGACAGATAAAAGATAGGTGCCCTGTATTAATACTACTATTCTTATAATGAACAATTGGGAATTTAAATAAAATAGAGTTAAGTAAATGCTTAAGGTAAGAGCTGTAACACTAAAACTATAATCCATAAAAATTGCTTAGTGAGTGAATTTGAAATGTTGTCATAATGAAAAATAAAAAGTAGTTCAGTTGATGCATGTGTTAATATGCTTTCTTAATCATTATAAACTATCAATCTATATCAAAACATCACACAATGACACATAAATATATTCAACTATATTTTAACTAAAAATACAATATAAGAAATAATTAGAGTTCACCAAAACTTTATTCACAATTACTCTCTTATGCTCTTTGAAAAATAGGTTTATTTGTATTAATTCACAACTAGAAAGAAATGTTTGTCCAAAGGTGAATGGATGAACTAAGTGGGAAGTATCTGTGCCATAGAATACTCACAATAAAAATAATTACTGTTATACACATAACAACACAAAGGGATTTCATAATTGTTCTGAGTAAAAGAAACTGAGGGTGGGAAAGCACAGCACTTACTCTTTAAGTCCATTTACATAAAATTTGAAAAGCTGCAAATAAATCTTTGTCAACAGTCATGAGGATCAAAATTTGCCCGTGGTATGGGTGATAGTGATGGTAGAAGATTTGGGATGGGATGAAAGGAAGAATCATAAGGGACATGAACAGATAGGAAGAAAATAACTGCAGTGGATGAGAAACATCAGGTCAAGCAACATCACAGAAATGAGGAAAAAAGAGTTTCAAAGAAGGAAGTTGTGGCCAGTAGCATCAAGGATAAGATACTTCTAGCAAAAACTGAAACAAAATATTCAATAGATTTGATAATCTTATGACTCTAAAGAGGAATTATAGTATTCAATAATAAGTAAGTTGAGGAACGGAGGAGTAAATGTGATATGAGAAGTGACAGGAAAAGGGTGATAGCCAATTCGAAATTCTGAATTGCCAGTATTCAACGGTTCACCGAGATTACTATCATCACCTTTACCATCATTATTAATCATATTATATCACTTTTTAGTCTAAATTTTCCCCCTAAGCTTTATTCTTTGATTCTTTTATTATTTTTTTTATTTCTTACATACACGACAATAGTGGAATGCATTACAATCATAATTATCCATTCAAAACACCATTTTTTGTAATTCTGTATATAAAGTATGTTCACGGCAAATTATGCCATTATACATGAGCTCTATTATTATTATTATTATTATTATTATTGCATTAAAATTCTTAGCACACATTTATACCACAATTTATCATATCTCTGATTGTATATCATCAGTACCAAATTCACATCTTCCTACATGTATTTTGTATAATGATGAGGGACTTCTTCCAGCATCCATGCTAAAGAAACTTTTTCAAATGGTTTCTGTGCAGTTGGTTTCCTTATGACAATATGAAATAATATTTGTGTTCTTTTCTTCATCCTTCACAATTAAGCAAGAATCATGAACAGAGAAAAGGGACTAAAATTTTTAAGATTTCAGATATCCATACAATCAAATCACATGCTTAAAATATCTATACCTAGGAGAGAAACCTTTTTTTTGCTGAAGTTAAAGATTTCCATTTTAATGATGACAAAATATTCACAGAAAAGTAAATTTTAAGTTATAGGTTTAAAATTACATCTTCTTCATCTCTTCCCCACTCATGTAGTAGCCTAAGTAGGTAGCATAAGCCAAGTAAGTTGAATGGTGCATAAATCAATCTGCTCAGATCATTATCCAGAATTATCAGACAAATAAAATAGTTACATGATAAATTAAAGATCATAAGTACATGCTCTCCAGAATGGACTCACTGATATTGGTATAGAAAGAACCAGATTAACAATAACATTTCTCAGTACATTTAAACATGTCATTTTTGACTGGGAATTTGTTTTGCAGTTTGAACTTGAGTCTGAGTCATTGCTTTGGACCTAAAAAAACTTTATCCTGCTTCCTTAAATATGCCCATTGAGTTAAGGAAATTATAACCTTTAGGTAAACTGTTAAACAGGAACATTCTTTTGGAGTGGCTATATTCATTGTTTTATTGAGAGAAAAGAACATAAAATGTATGTACAGTTTATCTGAAGTTAAGAAATAGGGCAATAAAAATTTAATCACAGTACATAATCAAAACATCCCCAATAGGTCCTATAAATATTGAGAATATCACAAATGACAAAAGGTTCTAAAGTAAAAGAATCAAATAGAGCTGGGCGTGGTGGTGCACACCTGTAATCCCAGCAGCTCTGTAGGCTGAGACGGGAGTATCATGAGTTCAAAGCCAGCCTCAGCAAAACAAGGTGCTAAGCAACCCTGTCTCTAAATAAAATACAAAAGAGGGCTGGGGATGTGTCTTAGTGGTTGAGTGCTCTGAGTGCAATTCCTGGTACCTCTTACCAAAAAAAGAATCAAATAGAGACTCTCACAATCTAAATTTATATGGCAACCTCATTGCTAGGTTTCCTATGTCCACATTTTCCCAGCTAAAATATTTTATATCTGGAATCATGTATATAATTTATGTGTATATTTATATGTATATATTTAAAAACACATTTTAAATCCCTCTGATTTATATACAAATATATATGTATATGTATATACATGTGTGTAGGTACCCACTCCTTTCTTACATAAGGAAGAGAGAGGATTTTAAAATGGTAGAAAATAAACTGTGACATTAAAAGGAAAAGGGTATAAGTAGAGAGTTGATTTTATCTCCTTAACTCCCCTGTCACTCCAAGAATCTATTTGATTCTTTTACTTTAGAACCTTTTGTCATAAATTAGTGGTTGTTAGAGCCTTGGAGTGACAGGGGAGCTAAGGAGATAAAATCACAGTTATGTGGGATAAATAAGTTTTGGAGATTTTATGTATAGCATGTTAACTATAGTTAATAATACTTTATTACATACTTGAAATTTACTAAGACAGTAGGTCTTAAATGTCTTTACAAAAAAGAAGTAACTATGTGAGATGATGGATATGTTAATTAACTGATAATGATTTAGCTATATACCTAAGGTAATGATGTTCACCTCATTCCACCATCTTTCCTACCTCCATATCTCCTTCCTTCTCCTTCTCACCTTCTTCCTATCCAAAGTTCCTCCATTCCTCCTTGCTCTGCCCCGACACCCATTATGGATCAGCATGCACTTATCAGAGAAAACATTTGGCCTTTGGTTTTATGGAATTGGCTTTCTTCACTTAGCATGATATTCTCCAACTCCATCCATTTACTCCAAATGCCATGATTATATTCTCTTTTAATGCTGAGTAATATTCCATTGTGTGTGTGTGTGTGTGTGTGTGTGTGATATATGTATACATATATATCACAGTTTCTTTATCCGTTCATCTATTGAAGGACATCTAGGTTGGTTCTACAGTTTAGCTATTGTGAATTGTGCTGCTATAAACATTGATGTGGCCGTGTCCCTGTAGTACGCTGTTTTTAAGTCCTTTGGGTATAGACCAAGGAGTGGGATAGCTGGGTCAAATAGTGGTTTCATTTCAAGTTTTCTAAGGAATCTCCATATTGATTTCCAGATTGGTTACCTCAATTTGCAGGCCCACCAGCAGTATATGAGTGTGCCTTTCCCCCCATATCCTCACTAACACTTATTATTGATTGTATTCTCAATAAATGCCAATCTGACTGAAGTGAGATAAAATCTTAAGAGTAGATTTAATTTGTATTTCTCTAATTACTAGAGATGTTGTTTGGTCTGATTTCCACCGTCAGGATGGTGAAGATTATTATGGTGGGAGGGTTGGTTTGGGGGACAGAAATTCTGGAGTTGTGGTATAGCACTTGCAAGTCCCCGATGGAAGACTGCACCCCAAGAATCTTCTTTGGGACCCACTCATGTGATATGGGTGGGCACCTGGTCTTATCTCTTTATATTGCCTGTAGACCTCACAATTCCTGGTCTGTACTTTAGCCTCTAAACTGTATCTCACTCATCCCCTCCCTTTCTATGTCTATTTCAGAAATCTCTCCCTCTCTCTCTCCGGACGTCTTGTGGGCTGGGCTCTGGGTCTGCACACCTCTCACCTGTCACAGAGAGCTGTTCTGCATTGGGCAGGTTACAACCAGGCTTTGCGAGATATGGACCTGCCATGTAGCTACCAGCACTGTGCCATGTTAGTGACTGAGGAGGAAAAGGGGGAGTTGGGGACTATAGGTACCTTGATATTTCTTCTAGGCCCTAGCCAGTGTCCCAAGCTGGGAGTTGCCCCAACTAAAGATGGTGATGGATGACCCAAGTTGGCAACAAAGTTGTCCCAAGATAGAGGTAGCCTCTTTCAGAGATGGGATGTCAGGTTGGCCTGGCAGTGACATTGGGTGGTATGTTTGGAGATGCAGCTCTGTGATGTGTAGTGTTGTGGTTGGTGGCTGTCTCAATACTCTGTCCAGTGTTTCCAGGTATGGGCAAGTATGTCAGTGGTTCCAGTGTCCCAAGATGGAGGTGACGGGGGAGCCCCATGCTGGTAGATGGGGATCCACACAGGAGCAGCCACCAGTGGTCCTGCAAGGGAGTGGCAGTCAGGGGTCCTGGACATACAAAGAGGCCAGGGAATCTGTGTGAATACAGCAGCTGGGATTCCTGCAAGGGTGCAGCTGTTGGGGGTCCTCTAACAACTCACAGAGAAACAGTATTCCCACTCCTTGAATCCAAGGTCACAGAGCAACAAGGAATGCAGCCTCCCTCTAGCCTGCCATCTTGGATCCTCAAAAGGTTTGCCGTTTTAAAACTCCAAATCAAATGGAAAAATGAATTCTCAAAACTAACCTGGATGTGGAAAATCTACACATGAAGAAATTGTTCCAAATGAATAACTGCATTTATGATACAGTTAGTTCATTTTGCATCACTAATGGAATCTATGCTACAGGAAAAGATCTCAGTAAAAAATCATAAACACTTTAGTAATCATATTGTCATCAGAGTGTTAGCAATAATATTGTAAAATAGTTGTATACGCATTCTAGAACCAACAAAATGAGGAATTGTGTTAATGTCATTAACAAATGATATTTTTATCATGGCTAAAAGGAGATAAATTGAGAGTCAATAAAAGAAATGTACTGATAAAAGTAAACATTTGAGGGACTGGGGATGTGGCTCAAGCGGTAGCGCGCTCGCCTGGCATGCGTGTGACCCGGGTTCGATCCTCAGCACCACATACAAACAAAGATGTTGTGTCCGCTGAAAACTAAAGAAAAATAAATATTAAAATTCTCTCTCTCTCTCTCTCTCTCTCTTTAAACAAAAAAGTAAACATTTGAAAATATAAGTATAAACACAAGATGTATCTTATGTTTAAAAAATCCTAGAACTATCAACGAAAAAGCCTAGAAAAAATAACCAACTTAGTAGAAATGAGCAAATCATAGAGTTCATATTATGTTTTTCTTAAATGTCATTTCCTTTGACAGTATCCAGTAATTTTTAAAGAAATATTTGTGACCTGAGTGTGAAATATATGATTCTGAAATTTTGGATTATACCAGAAACTAAAGAGCTCAGAAAGACTATTAAATCATGGCAAAAAAGACTCAGAAAAAAAAGTTCAGGCAAAGGTGAGACTCTTGAATTTTCATAAGAATTAAAATAACTGAATCATAAAATATATTTAAATTTATCCATTCATTTTAATATCAAAAATACATTGATTACTTTTAGACACTGTTACATATCACATCATCTATTTTGAAAATTGTTAAGGAAAGGGAAAAAAATTCAAACATTCATCTTATCTCTGTACAAACTAGCAAGAATAAGAAAATGCTTGAAAAAGTAATTTCATCTTTATAAAAATAATCCATGGCATACATAAAGAAAAAATGATAGTATTTGAATATTAAATTTTATAACCATGTTAAAAAAATTATATTAATGTATTCAGACAATATCATCTGAGACCGATGATATCAAAATCAAAGAATCAGCAAAGATCATGTGACTCCTGAACAAAGTCTACACATCATGAATATGAGAAAGAAGACAAGAATAATCTGATCAAGTCTCTAGATTTAGAGCAATTTATATATAACTCCATGAAAAATAAACATTTTCTGTACCCCATGTGAATATGATCAGCAAACTCTAGATGCTTATTTAAAGTACTATATGTTTTATTCAACAACCAACAGAACAAGAAGAGGAAAGGCAAGGACAGGGGAGGAGAGTGAAAAGAGGAGAGAAGAGAGGAAGAAACAGAAAAAGGAGAGAGAAAACAGGAAGTAGAGAAGGGTTGGATATAGATTTTTTTAAACTCTTAGAGAAATATGAATGAATGACAGTGCATTGACTTACTCTAAATTCTATTTTAAAAAGAAGTCTATTTTTCAATTGACAGGAAAAAGTGAATATTGGCTGGATAGTTGACCACAGTAAGAAATCATCATTTATTTAAAAAAATCTTATAATGTCTTTTTAATTATTTATAAAGTATTTTTATTTTTCATAGATGTACCATAAAATAAATACAGATGAAATTATATGAAATCTGGAATTTGCTTCAAATTAATTAAGGATTTGAGTAAATCAATAAGGCATTGACAAAACAGACTGTTTTATTAATTGTTGAAGCCAGAAATGGGTGTGTTGGCATTTATGATACTACTATCTCTGTTTTTCTGTGTACCTGAGAATTTCCATAATAAAATGGCATATAATTTTTAAAACAAAAAAAAAACCCATAATGTAAAATATTGTTCTCAGTGAATCTCCTTTAATCAACAACATCATTAACGTATGGTAAACTTTTGAGTCTTTCCTATTGTATTTATGCATCTGTGTATGCCCATGTGTGTGTGTGTGTGTGTGTGTGTGTGTGTGTGTGTGTGTAAAGACAGAGAGAAAGTCATATACATGTGTGTTAATAGTAAAGTGTGACATTTGAAATTGAATATATGGCTTTTTTAGGATATTCTTAATAAAAATATGTCATAGAAGGGGAAGACAGGAAAACATAACTGCCATTTAATGACCTAGTCTCTTCTATGTTTCCCCATCTCTATCAAACAATATATAACCCCAGGGAGCATAACATAAGAACAAAGCAAAAAGAACAAACTAAGAAATATCAAACAATATAGAAACTTGTTTTAATTAGGCAACAAACTCATGAGAAGACTTTGTGCCTTACAAGTCTGTCAGTCATATATTTTAATTCCAAACACAAATGATAGTCAAAATAAGGCAGACACAATTAGTTATCCAAATTGAACACAAAATTATATTTTACTGTTGAAATGTAAATCTCATTCATTTAACTGTATCTGTGATAAGAATCACCTTTACTGATCAATTTGTGCCCTACGCATTGAGGCAAACATAGTTTTTATATAAAAATGTTTATATAAACATATTTATATAAACATTTAAAATACACCAAGAAAAGTATAGTTTGCTTAAAAACTACACTGGTAAATTCATAATAGAATTTGTAATATTTTAATACTTTTTGTATACTGAGGATACCACCAGGGTGGGGGGTATTTGTAATATTTTAATTCTTCCAAACCTGTTTGATCCTACCAATGGAAATAAGATACCATAATTGAAAAAGTAGTGGGCATCGTCAGTAATTGCTGATGTTTAAAAGTACTAAGACAAACTTTTCAGAAGCTAGAAAGTTAACAACCCCAGTGACTAAACAACGCTTCATCTTGTCTTTAGGTGGCTTTTAGTTGTTGGCTTTCAGTAAACCTGAAGGAACTTTCAGATCAATAATAATGATTGTTGATATAGACCACTATATGATTTTATTTGTATACTGAGGAAATAAAAATACTGTTATCAAAATATGACTTTTGGGGGCTGGGGTTGTGGCTCAGTGGTAGAGCATGCGCCTTGCACATATGAGGCACAGGTTCAATCCTCAGCACCACATAAAAATAAATAAAGGTATTGTGTCCATTTACAACTAGAAAAATATTTTTTTAAAATGACTTTTCCTTTCCAATCTACATCTTACAAGAAATAGTATTTTTAAATCTTATGTTCACATAAAAAAAACCACAAACTCAGACTCCACTTTGTTTCATTCCAGCAAAAATACTCATTTATGTATGAATAAAACCATATTTTTAAAGAGATGGGATCTTGCTATGTTGCCCAGGCTGGCCCCTATCCCCTGAGTTCAAGCAAGTCTCCTGTCTTAGCCTCCTATGTGGCTAGACTACAAGAAGTACACACCACTATGCATGGGCTACATAAAGCATTTTTAAAAGTACCACAATAAGATACACAATTCAACATACTTCTATTTTTTAATAAGTACTTTTCAAAATTATTAATATAATTTTGATCAATTGTTTACTAAAATAGCCACAATGGTCTTAATCCTGTTGACATTATCAAAACTCAGAGACTTAACAAACATACACACTTATAAACTATGGAGTAGAGTTATCTGTGATTAATAAATCTTTCTGCCAAAAATCTGTTAATCAAGATAAAATTATGTGGAAAATGTGGAATGGAATTATAAGTAGGAAAAATATGTTTACAATATTTTACTATTTTGTAATTTTAATGAACTGAAGTATAAATAAATCAAATGCTATGATTCTATATTTTTTATTTGTTCTAATTAGTTATACGTGACAGAAGAATGCATGTTAATAAATTGTACACAAATGGAGCACAACTTCTCATTCCTCTGGCTATACATGATGCAGAGTCACACTGGTAGTGTAGTCATACAGGTATATAGAGTAATAATGTCTGTCTCATTCCACCATTCTTCGTATCCCCATAATCCCTTCCCTCCCCTCACTCCCCTCTGCCCAATCCAAAGTTCCTTCATTCTTCCCTACCACTCCCCCATTATGGATCACCATCCACTTATCAGAGAAACCATCCAGCCTTTGTTTTGGAGGTTTTTGGCTTATTCCTCTAAGCATGATAATCTCTGGTTCCATCCATTTACCTGCAAATGCCATGATTTCATTCTTCTTTAACACTGAGTAGTATTCCAGTGTGTATATATACCACATTTTCTTCATCCATTCTTCAGTTGAAGGGCAACTAAGTTGGTTCCATAGTTTAGCTACTTTGAATTGAGCTGCTATAAACATTGATATAGCTGCATCACTATAGTGTGCAGATTTTTAAGTCTTTGGTTTTCAACCAAGGAGTAGGATAGCTGGGTCAAATGGCGATTCCATTCCAAGGCTTCTGAGGAATCTTCATATTGCTTTCCATAGTGGTTGCACCAATTTGTAGTCCCAGCAGCAATGTATGAGTGTACCATTTCCCCCACATCCTCGCCAACACTTACTGTTGCTTGTATTCTTGATAACTGCCATTCTGACTAGAGTGAGATAAAATCTTAAAGTAGTTTTGATTCGCATTTCTCTAATTGCTGGGGGTGGTGAACATTTTTTTTATGTTTGTTGATTGATTGTATTTCCTCTTCTGTGAAGTGTCTGTTCAGTTCCTTAACCTGTCTATTGATTGAGTTATTAGTTTTTTTGGTGTTAAGTTTTTTGAATTCTTTATATATCCTGGAGATTAGTGCTCTATCTCAGGTGCAGGTGGCAGAGATTTTCTTCCATTCTGTGGGCACTCTTTTCACATTATTGATAATTTCTTTTGCTGAGAAGAAACATTTCAGTTTGAATACATCCCAATTATTGATTCTTGATTTTACTTCTTGCACTTTAGGAGTCTTGTTAAGGAAGCCAGGTCCTAAACTGACCTGATGAAGATTTGGGCCTACGTTTTTCTTCTATTAAGCGCAGGGTCTCTGTTCTAGAGTGCCTAAGTCTTTCATCCACTTTTAGTTAATTTTTGTGCAGGATGAGAGATAGAGGTTTAATTTTATTTTGCTACATATGGTTTTAATATTACATTCAGTTGTATACATTTGAAGAGTGATATAAATTAAAAGTGTCAATATTCATGCAAAAAATTCATCATTTGTACAATTAAATTTATGAAAAACTTAGATGTGAATTTAAAAATGTTGTACAGATCTTAGAAAAAATTTAATATTCTTAAAAGAAAAGCTTTTGACATATTAAATTTGACAGAATTTATTTTAACAAAGAACGATTCATGAATCAGGAAGTACTCAGCACCAAGAGAGATTCTGTGAGCTCCACTCAGCAACATGTGTGAACAATATGAACAAACAAACAAAAGAAATAGAGGTTCAGAAACAGCTGGATTGGTTGTACCTGTGCATTTGTCTTATTTGGGCGTGATGTGATGAGACACGATAAGATCAAGTGGCAGCCTGTGACTGGCTAAAGCTCAGCTTCTATGATTGACTGAGATTTCAATTATTTTTTATGAGAATAAACTCTAAAATTTTGATGCAGTTGTTTGCCTATCAAATTAGATTAAAGGTTGCTGCCTCTGGAGGCAACTTTAGACCCTATTTAATTATTATTATTATTATTATTATTATTATTATTATTAGGTACCAGAAATTTAACCCAGAGGTGCTTAACCACTGAGTCAAATCCTCAGCCCTTTTTATTTTTCATTTTGCGACAGGGTCTCACTAACTTGCTGAGGACCTTGCTAAGTTGCTGAGGCTGGCCTTGAACTTAGAATCCTCCTACCTCAGGCTCCCAAGCCACTGGGTTTACAGGCATGTTCCACCAAGCCCAGATTAATTTAATAAAGGGTATTAGAATTAAAAATGATGGAAAGCTACTACTACATAACTCAAATCCACACTAAGTTAGTAGAGTGGATAAAACTTTTTCAGAATTTAGAGTTTAAAAATTTCCCAACAACATAAAATTTTACTAGAAGTATTTGCACTTGTCACTCCAATGAATGTCTCAGTTCTTCAGAAACACTCAGTCCTCTTGATTCTTTTCTTGGGAGAAATTCTGTTGCCATTTTTCAACGAAACAGAGATTGAACCCTTGGGTGCTTTACCAATAAGCTGCATACCCAGCCCATTTTTACTTTTTTATTTTGAGACAGAGTCTTGCTAAGTTTCTGAGGCTGGCCTTCATCTTAAAATCCTCTTGCCTCAGCTTCCTGAGTCACTATAATTACAGATGTGAGTCACCATGCCTGAGAAACAGATATCTTTTTCAATCAATATAAAAAACAAAACAGGGCAGGGGTTGTAGCTAAGTGGTAGAGCACTTGCCTCATGCATGTGAGGCACTAGGTTCTGTCCTCAGCACCACATAAAAATGAATAAATACAATAAAGATATTGTGTCCATCTACAACTAAAAAATTATTAAACAAAACAAAACCAACAAGCAAAAAACACCCACAAAAGTAAAAACTTCCTACAAGAACAAAATAACATCTTCGGTGTTGCCAAAACTGTGTAGAGAGATTCGATTAAGATCCTTTGAGATGATTCCATCAGGACTTCCTCCCTTGCTACATTTTCTAACCCTCCTCTGTGGCCTTCTCTTGCAATATCATCTGTTCTCTTTAAATTACTGACTTTTTACCACTTCAGGAAAACCTTGACTATGCTTATAAAAACTTCCCTAAGCAACAGAGATTTCCCACTCAGTTAAGTTTCATGTTAAGAGAATAATCAGATTTTTTCTCTTGCTTTTTACTTGAGGTTAAAAATCTATCACAAGTGACGGTTTCTCTACTATTTCCCAAATTAACTTCTTTTAACCCTAATAATTGACATTTGGATTCATCAAGGTCATCATTAACCCAGCCACTTAAAAGCCCAAATCAAAATCACTGGATCATCATAGATCCAGTGTTCACAGCAAGGCCCAACTAATTGGTAATTGAGACAAGAGAAATTTTTTCAGTTGAAAGTCTTTACTTACATGCATCTAATAGTATATTTATCAAGATTTACTCATTCCATCTTTTTTGCATTATCTACAATATATGCAAAATACATGCCCAAGCAATATCTATGTTTTATTATTGAACAAAAGGTTGTTCAATCAGAGTCAGATCAGAGAAGGTGATGTATGTTACAGTGGAAAGCAAATAAAAGTTTTCCAACAGAGGGATCTGAAAAGTTGTTGGCAATGCAGGCAGGTAGTGCGTGAGCAAAAATGTTCAAGGAAATATTTTATTTTTATTTATGTTGGCTATGAAATAAATATTGCATAGTTGAATCAGTGGATTTTATGTGTCAGGCACTATTTCCTGCTGCACCCAATCACTGCAGAGCTATCAAAAGTGTGCATTTGAAGAGGCTACCCTCTCTGAACGGAAGAGGAAAAAAAAGCAGGAAGGTTGACAAAATGAATCCTGATGAGTGTCTCTCCCCTGTTCTAAAGCTATTTGAGTTTATTCCAATTTTAGCAAATGCAAACTCTGAATGAAAAGTAGCTGAAGGCAATAGCTTCAAAGGAAAGTAGGCAGAGATGAGGAAAGGCTTGCACTTTTCTTAGCAGATGACATTACACAGATGTAATGTATATCCAAAGAATAAATGAGAGAATGACTTTGTTGTAGATTGGACCCCCTCCTCCCTGTACTCAATAGCAAAATACAAAAAAATGTGATGAGAGGAGCCTGTTCAACTAAGTGTCTGGACCCACCTGCATGTTATGGCCACCCTGGTGCAGATGAGGAGCAGAAACAGGCAAATGAGAAAGCCCCCACACGCACAGCACATCAGGAGAGCACAGGCAGCCAGGAAACAGTAATTTATCATATGCTCTGAATGGAATTTGATGGAGTTACATGGCAGAGAATGGCTTATGATAAGGCCAGGGAAGGCGGAGCACATATACCTGAGATTGGGCCAAGAGCTTCAAACTGCTTTCCTGGGCATTTCTCTTTGTGTTCTCAGTTCTCTCTGCCTCATTCCTGAGAGCAGAGCTCTGGAGACCCAGACATTGGCTTTTGGCTGTTTATTAATTGCTGTATATATTTGCTGCTGTTATGTGACTCAAGAGCCTTATGTTATAAATAATTAAATCCGTGGCTCTCTGTGGGCATAAACTGATATAATAATAGCAGTTTCTTCAGCGTGTCCCTAAACACTGTATGGCTGCTGAAATTAGACCCACCTCCCTCACGCATGCACAAACCCGCACAAACATTCTCACTAACTCAGCTTGCTCATTTTGAATCACCTCAATTGTTACTGAATATTGCTAAGAAATTATCACTGAGTTTTGTGTTCTGAAGAATTTCTCTTAATGCTGTAAGTAAATAAAAAGAATATATGCTTAATTTTTTAGTGTGAGAACCTTTGATAATATGGCCTAATAATGAATATACTTCTTGATCTCAGAAAATAGATATCAGAAAAACACTTTAACCTAAATGGGCTAAGTAGACAACTTTGAGAGCGGAACGTTTTCACAACCAGGCAGTGATGTTTCCCTTTGCCCCGCATTTAGGTCCATCAGGTATTCATAGGCCTGAACAAGTGTCCATGTATTATTTTTCTCTCCTGTGCCTCAGCTTATTCATGGCCTCAGCCTGTTGAAAGGAGTGAATTTCTAATGGTGAAATTATAGGCATTTTGACAGGCCAATGGAGAGAGATTTTGAGGATGGTGAGATTCCCAGCATCCCTCAAATTCAAATGACAACAAACAGTAGGGTTTAATTTCTTCAGTCCAGGTTTTAGCAGGATTCTTGTCAGTCACAGACATTCACAGAACACCTGCCCTATGTACAATATTTCTCTTCACATACTAATTCCCTGTCCGACATTTGACAGTTTTCATAAAGAAAGATGGAGAGCAGAATATTTGCTCTGTTGGATGGAAACTTGATTCATAGCAATTTGCTTATTTAGAATGAAATCCCACAAAGACAAAACTGTTCATTCCTATGGGTTTTCTTTCTTCCACTTTCTTTCTTTCCTTCTTTCTTCCATTCTTCCTTTTCTTTTTTTTTTGGGGGGGGGGGAGGAATAATGCTTGCATCTTAATTTATTATAGTTTATTAATTTCCATAAGGGAAGATACTTATTTTTAAGTGTATTTGAGAAGGCTTTTAATTCATATCTCTTGAGGCAATTTTGAGGCCCAGTAAAGTTCAGGTATTGTTTTGTCTCTCACAGAAAGGGTCTTGCTAGAGGGAAATCTGTGGATTGGCTACATTCTTCAAAAATACGTTTCTTACTATAATTCATATTAACCCTAGTTGCGAAGCTGGACATGTTCCAAAATGATTAAAAAAAAGTGGAGCAAGAACCCATAGAATTAAGTACCAGAATATTTTATTTGATTTGCTGAGTCAGTATCTTATTACATAAAATGAGAAAAGTAAGTCTGACCTTGTTTAGATACCATAAAGTTAAAAAACTGAAATAATACTTTTAATCTTTAGGATAACATACAACAAAAGATCTGAAACAATCTTTTAAAATGTTTGTTCCTTAATTATAGATGGACACAGTATCTTTATTATTATTAATACTTTTTTTATGTGGTTCTAGGGATCGAACCCAATGCTTCACTCATGGTAGGCAAGTGCTCTACCTCTGAGCCACAACCCCAGTCCTGAAGCAATCTTTTAAACATCCGTCTTTTAACTGTGCTTTCATGGAAGCCTCAATGTTGGTTTCTTATGAAGATAAGGACTCTAAGTCATTTGTAGCATAATGTTGAGAGCCACAGCCTGAGGGGCCCCAGCAAACTTCCAGCTGCCAGCAAACTTCCAGCTGCCGGCTGATGATTGGCTCACAGCAGCCCCAGCAACATCTAGCTGATTGGCTCCTCGGCCCCAGCAACATCTAGCTGATTGGCTCCTCTGCGGTGATGCTCATTGGACTGTTTCCCTGCCCTTTCAGACCACGGAGATGCTCATTGGGGGACTTTTTTGGCTCCGCCCACGTGACCCAGCCAATCGGCCTCAAGAGCAGGAGGATTGTGGGAGGTGGAGAGAAGCTTGGGGGGGAGGGAGAGGCTTGTGGAAAGCCGGTGGTGGCAGTTGAGGCTCTGAGGGTTTTTCCTGAGAGACTATTTTGTTTGTCGTGTGTGGTTCTAAAAATAAAGTTAGTTTCTTTTGACAAGTGGCTCCTGATTGTGCCCAGCCAGACTGCGGCAGCATAACACATTAAAAGAAAAACATGAAGTATAGTTGACATAGGATAATTAAACTGTACAATTTGATAAGGCGTGTGCCTTTGTCCCCTGAGTTTGCCTCATGCCTTTGCTTCTTAAACTTTCTACTATCCCATGAAAACAGCAAATCTGCTATATGTCCTTGAACTTTCTAGATTCCAGAATAAATGAAGTTATTTAGTACATACTCTTTTGGGGATTTCAGAATAATTATTAGAATAATCTAATGCCTCATTTCTTTTTAATCCTGTGTGATGACCAGCATATACAACCTGATCTGTTAATTCATTCACTGTTGATGTGCAAGGAGTTACTTTTCATTTTACGAAGTTTCCAATTTGTAAAGCTGCTACCAGCAATTGTGTGCAAGTTTTTTTTTCTCCTTTTTCTTCAGTAAATATATAGAGATTGAATAAATATATCTTTGATTTTTTTCTTTAACTAACTCCTAAGGACTAAATGCTGCCCCCCATATGTTGAAGACTGAATATACAATTGATAATGTTGGGAGATGGGGCTTTTGAGAAATGATCAGATCTTTTGTTTATAAACCATCCAGCCAATGGTACTTTTTTGTACAGCTGAAACTAATTTCCAACGTGGTTGCACTATTTTACATTCTTACCAGACAAATTAAAGAATTCTGGTACCTCCATCTTCTAACACTTGATCTGATCAGTCTTTCTAAATTTTTAGTCATTCCAATTGCTGAACAGTCGCATCTCATTGTGGTTTTAGTCTGTTTTATTTCCCCTGTGCTACTGTGTCTGTAAGCTGAACTTTGGAGTATGAGTAACAAGAAAAATATTCTCATTTCCAGACCCCTGCATCACCTCAAGGAACTCAGAAACAAAATAATTATTTGCAGTTTCCTTTCCTTTAACTTAATTGCACTTATTTATTTATTTATTATTAACTATTATAATGATTTTACGTAATTTTTAAAAGCTACATTAAAAAAATGAAAAAAAAATATATTCATTTCTTTACCTATTAGTTTTACTGTTCACATTTTGGTCTATTTTATTCAATTTTCTTCATTATAATAATATTGCTAACATTTATTAAAGACACATATGGCTCAGACTTAAAATATATAGTCTTATATGTCCTGTGTAAATTTCTCATAATTATATTAAAAATAGATATCATTTTTCTCTTTATTAAATATCTTTGAAGAAGCAACAGGTTTACAAAAAGGCTAATCATAAAGTAATCAACTAGGTCAGGTACAATGTCACACATCTGTGATTGTAGTGGTTTGGAGCCTGAGATAGAAGGATGGCAAGTACAAAGTTAGTCTCAGGAATTGAGTGAGGCCCTAAGTAACTTAGCAAGACTCTGTCTCAACATAAGAAATAAAAATGGCTGTGGATGTGGCTCAGTGGTTAAGCATGCCCAGGTTCAATCCTTGGTATCAATCAATCAATCACTAACAAACTTATCAGCTAACAGATTCCAGACTTGATTCAATACATTATAACTCCAAAGTATATTTTTAATTGTTAAGGTCTGTAAACAAGTCAAGGTGGCGCCTGGCATTTTGCCAGGGGGAGTGGTTTGTGAAGTAACACCAGCGAGCCATTAAGTGTGGAGATTCCTTATTGGTTGATTGCTGTATCTAGTTTATGTTAATTAAGATAAGCTGTGTGGAATGTATAAATACCTCTGTTGTCCTACAATAAATGGCTCCCACTCCTGCTGTATCAATCTACACAAGTTGCTCCTCACCCCCTGGTTATTTTGTTGCAGCCGGACTACGGCATTTAATTTCCTCAAAGTACTTTCTTAACTATCTTACTTTCTAAATTAGTCCAATTATAAAGAAAACAACAGACTGAATTTTAATAATGTTGAAAGAAATCCATTGTTTAATGTCAGGAAATACTCAGAATACCCAGCATGGCACAGGGAACCACGATGACAGATACATAGCTGTCTTGACTGCTATGGAATACCTGGGGACCTTGGTCAAATTATTTAATTTTCTTGATTTTATTTAACATCTCTCACCTCCCTCAGATAAAGTTGTACTGGAAAAACTCTAACACAACTTGCACTTCTGAAATGTTTTACTCCACTTGGAGTGGAAAAGCAAGGAAATGAATTGATTGACCTCCCAATCCTCAATTCTCAGGCAGTGTCATTCGAAGCTGACAGAGATAAATCACTGTAAGATATAGGAAGTTGGTCTGCCTGGTCAAAATATGACAGAAGCACATCAGATCCTCAAGTGTCAGGTAACACATTTAGAGAAACGAACAATTCTGTTGAAGCAACTGAGATTCAAAACACCAAGATTGCTTTGGTTTCTTTTTGTTTGTTGTAGCTAGAGACAATGAGATAAAGCTATAGATGTTCTAGAAAAAGTCAGCCCAAACTGTAGAGACTCTCTGTGAATTTATATGAATATTTAAATGTAATATTCAATATCAAAACCAAAAGCCAAACATTTCCGTATTTGAAATTTAAAGTCATTTAAAATAAAAGATATGGGTGAAAAAACCTGTTTATTAAATCCTTGGATGCTATAACATAATGTTGATTTTTGGAAAAACAAAAATAAGACCTACTATCTATTACAATGTGTGAAGCTCATCATTGCCTAATGTGGTATGGAGTAGAGAGCACGTATAAAATATACTCAAGACAATTTTGGAGAAACAGTTCAACATTTTGTACCATAACTATATATTAACTGAATATAAGAATTTAGCAACATTTTGTTAATTTTGTGATATACATTGAGCAATAGCTTGGGTTTTATTCAAAATCATTAATGTTAGCAGTGGAAAGAACTTTATATTTATAGTGTAATTTTCTCATTTTATATTTGAAGAAACTGAAAGTTGATCAAAGTTTATCTAATTGTGAAAGAAAGCCAGCAGTTTGAAGAACCAGTTCTTAGGGGTATTCTCAGGCACAGCTACATGAGAAAAGATTGCCTATAATAAACAAAGCCCCATGATTAAAGGCAGGAATATTGTTGAATTCCCTAAACTGTGCATCCATTCCATACAAGGGATTACCAACAAGCAATGAAAAGAAACAAACTATCAATCCATGCAACAATTTACTGCCCAGTTATACTGAGTGAAAAATAACAATTCCAAAGAGATTATATGTTCCATGGTTTTATTGACAGAATATTATTATAGAAAACAGATTCAAGTTTACTAGGTTTTAAGGGTAATGGGAAGGAAGCAGAAGGGAAGTTACTAAAGGGCTCCTTCTGATGGTAGAAATGGTCTGTGTGTTCACTGCAACTGAATGAGCTACATGAGAAATGAGTTTTGTGACTCTTGACATGGTACCTAGATTATCTGAGAATCAATTTCAGATGTAAACAGTAAATATAAATGTGAATAACAAGAACCTTGAGGAATACTTTAATCTACCGTATTTCATCAAATATGATGTTACTTATTCTAATAATCACATTTATTTTCTATATCACTAAGACAAAAATAAACCATAATTATTTATTTGACTTAGAATTTGTTTTACATACATATTTGTTTTTACATATATAATTACTTAAATATTGAAACAAAAATATGAAAATAATACATTGGTTTAATGTGTCCACAAAATTTACCATATTAAGAGTCTATTTTAATTCAGGGTTAAGCTTAAATTGGTCTATCTTAATATTTTTATTCTTTTGCTCTTTTTAAAAAAATTGTAGTAATCTACTCCATGGAGTCAAAAACTTCAGTGTTGTGACATTTCCTAGGAAAGTGATCTATTCTTTTTTCTAACATTGTCTCCCACATTATTAGCAGTCATTCTGTAGCTGTTGATGCTAGAAATTTGTATCTATTCAAACACAAAATTTCAACCTTTTCTCTCAATTTTTAATCACGATTAATGGAATACAAGCAACTTTTATTCAAAGTCAATAGAAAGCTTCTGACAATTTGACCAGTTTGATGTTCAATATCTTAACAATGGTCTTGCCTCATGAAAAAAAAATCTATCTTATCTACCCTGGTTTCTTTGACAGTTCCTTCTGTGGAGTTTTAAAAAAAAATAAATTAAACTTTTTATTTTAACATGTATGCAAATTTGTATATAGGTGTAAGAAATTCAGAGAAACACACAACCATTTTATGTTGCTCAAATAATAACACCTTTCAAAAATTGCAATGTCACAAGCAGGATGTTTACATTAAGCTCCAGTGAACACGCAGAACCTTCCTACCATGGCAAGGAGCCCTTTAGTAGCCACATCCACCTCCCTTCTGCTTCCTTCCCATTCCCCTTAAAACCTAATAAGCCTAAATCTATTTTCCATAATACTGTTTCATCAATAAAATCATGGAGCACATGTTCTTTGGAATTGTCATTTTTCACTCAGTATAAACGGGCAATAAATTGTTGCATGCATTGATAGTTTGTTTCTTTCCATTGGCAGTAATCTCTTGTATGAATTAGATGCACAGTTTAGGGAATCTAACAATATTCCTGCCTTTAATCTTGGGGCTTTGTTTATGATAGGCACTATCTTCTTAGAAACAATACATAAAAGGGATTGTTGCAGTTATGAGGATATTCTTTCAAATCATGAGAGCAATTGTTTGTAGCTTTTCAAGAAATTATGGATTCTGATCATTTGTCTGATAATTTTTTCATTCACTAATATCAAGCTTAGAGTTCATGTCCATGTTTAAATGCATACAATATTTTGTTTCTGCACCCTTTTACATATATAATTCTCTGCAGTACATTGATCCAATAAAATATGTTGAACTTAGTTAAAATAATAATTAAGTTTAATTTATGTAGACCAAATAGGTTAAGAAAAGTAAGAGCAATGACCAAGTATGAACATTATAGATGGTGTCAAATAGGTTGTTATTGGTGTTTTGCCTATGAAGATTAGAAGATACCATGTATTTTAGGAAGAATTTGTTTCAACAGTTCTTAAAATATGAAAAATGGCTATCATAAATTTAATAGAAAAGGAACATTAAATATTTAACAATGCTCAACTTATCAAAGTTCCATACATGGTAATCTTAGCTGTTATTATTATACCATTGTTCATATGATTATCTAATGGGGCATTTTGACATTTCTTGCTATTTTTTCATACACACCAATAGCTTATTCCTAGGACAATGATATTGTATACTGAATGGATTCTTTGGGAAGCCTAGATACCCTTTCTCTTTCTTGCCTATAAATTAGATCTTGATTATTCTCAGAATTGAACTTTCTTTATAGTTCTTATTATATTCAACAACAATTTACTGTTCCCTCTGGATATTTATGGAATTCAGAGCTCACATTACAGAAACATTTATAAACACATTTTTGAGATGAGGAATATTCTCATTTTGACCTGGTGATTAAAGAATTTTTTATCCATTTGTGAGTTTTTGAAATATTAATGAGGGTAAAGCTTCTTATTGCTTAATCAATTTTAGATCCTGTGACTTTCATAGTCTTGCATGTTTTCAAGTACTTGAATAGTCCTGAATAATTTCCATACCCATGTCTGATGTAGTTATTTAACATGAAGCTGTTTCCTCTTCATATTTCTTCTCTGCTAATTTCTATTTATTTTTGCAATCCAGCTATTAATGGAAACTGTTAAATATTTGAAGTACATAAACAGCAATCAAATTGGTACTTATTTTATTGTGTATGTAGGCCAGAAGTGGAGAAAAGGGACTCAATAATTAGAGTACATAGGCATTAACACTTTTTAATAATAAGTTACAAGGAAATAGGGATCTATAATGTCTCAAAGGAAACACTCCCTGCTTTGGAAATGGGGATCACACAGGTAACACACTCTGGTGAGTCTGGAGACACAGTTTTAGAGCAATGGCCTTATAAGTCCAGTCCCGACTCATGAAATTTCAAGAGTGAGATTTGCTACAGAGAAAGAAATGGAAGTAGAATTTGCGCAAAAATAAGCACATAGCTAAATTGTTTTGAATATTTAGATCTTTAATATATCACCTCTATAAGTCATAGGTTTTCACTTTCTTCTTTTGAGATAACTACTCCCACTATTATTATACCTGTTTTGTCCAGTGGGAAAGTTATTCCCCACATTTTTATAATCTATGAAACTGTTGTGTAGTCAAGAGGTTTTATTTTAATATATACAAATGAACTCACATTTTTTCCCTCAGTTTCAAATTAGGTATGTAAGTAGAAAAAATCATAAACTCAACTCACAGACATGAAATTTGGGACAACTTTTTCTGAAAAAACGTTTTTCAACCTTGAGCAAGTCACTACACTTCCAATAGCCTCTGCTTTCTCACCTAAAAATAGCGTCTATTATAAGGGCTTTTTAGGATGATTAAATAAAGAACACACAAGAAAGTATCTGGCACACAATAAGCATTCAATTATGGGTTTTTGCAGATTTATGCTTCAATTATTTAAATATGTTAAAAATATCAGGTCTGCCCAAGTTAATCTTTGAATATAACATAATCCTATAAAAAATCCAAGTGGTTTTATGTTTCCTTGAAAGTGGCAAATTATTCTAAAATTTATTTCAAAAAGGTAATGACTCAAGAATAGCCAAGGAAATCTCATAAAAGAAAAACATTGGAGGACATACGACACCACATAAAAAGACTTATATAAAGCTATAGTATTTGAGGGCACTAAAACTGGCCAATGTCTAATAGTTCAAACAGATGCCAAATAAATAGTCTTCTCATATACTGGAAAGGCACCAAAACACGATAGTGAGAGAGAACTAGTCTTATTGATATGTAAAACTAGGTTAAATAGTCATTTTATTTATTTAGTGAAAAATATATCTTGATCCTTATAACATTTCATATTGCAAAAGTAAAATTATTATGAATGACAATTATAAATATGAAAAGTAAAGATATAAGAAAAGAGAAAAAATTACAAAAGTTTTAGACTACTCTGAAATAGAAGATTCAAATAAATAACATTAGAAAATGAAGGCAAAAACACTGTTAAGTAATATAATAGAAATACAAAGGATAATAAGAAAAACCGTATAGGAACAAATTGGATAACCTGGAATAAATAGATAAATTCCTATACTCATAAAATCTACCAAGATTGAGTCATAAAGAAATAGAATATCTGAACAGAACAGTAAGAAGTAAGGAGGTGAATCAGTAATACAAAATCTCTCATCCAAGAAAATCACAGGACCTGATGGTTTCCCCGCTGACTTCTCACAAACATTTGAGGAAAAATTAATATCAATCATTCTCAAACTCTTCCAAAATACAAAGAAGGGGGAATGTTTCCAAACTCATTTTATGATAACAGTATTACTAGTAAATGAACTCAGTAAATTTTCAGACTATAAAATCAATATAAAATATCAGTAATATGTATATACACTAACAATGAGCTTTCTGAAAAAGAAATCAAGAAAATAACTCCATTTACACTAACAACAAAAAGAGTTAAATATTTACAAATGAATTTAACCAAGGAAGTAAAAGACTTGTACACTGAAAACTCTAAAATATTGGTGAAAAATATTGAAGAAGACTCAAATAAATGAAAAGGTAACATTGTCTATGGACTGAAAAAACAATATTGCTAAAATATCTGTGTGATTTTTTTTCAATACTATAATAAAATGCTGGATGTAAGTAGGCTATTTTACAAAGAAAATAAGGTTATTGAGACTCACAGTTCTGAAAAGTTAAGGTTTAAGCAATATGCACAATGTCTGGTGAAGCCCCCCTCTAGAACGGTAACACATCCTAGCAAGAGTACATGTGTGTTTCTACATGTATGGTCTCTCTCCCTCTACTTACAAATCTACTAGAATTTAAAGGCTTTACCCTTGTTATCTAATCTAACTTATTTCTCGAAGCCTCACCTCTAAACACCTTAGTCAGCCCAATTAAGTTCTCACCTACATAAAATCATTAACTTAAGGCTTTGGAGATGAAGCTTCTGCAAGAAATTAGAGAGAAATTATATTCAAGCCACAACTATGTTTATGCTACCTAAAGTGATCTACAAGCACAATGCAATTCCTACCAAAATATCAATGTCTTTCTTCACAGAGAGAGAAAAATGATGTTAAAATTCTTAATAAAAGCAAAAGAGCATGAATAACCCAATAATTCTTGAGAAAACAAAAACAAAACTGGAGACATTTTATACTCCCATATTTCAAAATATGCTACAAATTTTCATCAAAATAGAAGACAACGTGGGTGGACTAGATGAAGGGGATTGAGGAGAAGAGAGGAGAGACAGATAAGGGAAGAACAGTGGAATGAATCTGACCTAACTTTCCTATGTACATACATGAATATACCATAGTGAATCTTAGCACCATGTACATCCACAAACTAAAGAAGAAAAAAGAACTATAGGTAGATAACAGAAAATCAGTAGAATAGAGGGAAGGGAACAAGAGGAGGAAGGAGGGGAAGGAAAGCAGAAGTACTGAGGTCTGAATTAGAGAAAATTATATTCTATGATTTTGAAATATGTAAAAATGAATTCTAATGGTATGTAAAACTAAAAAGAACCAATAAATAAAAGAGAAAAACAAGAATTTAAAAAGCTACACTAAAACAGGATGATACTGACATGAAAACAGGTATGTAGGCCAATGGAAAAGAAAGGAGGTCCCAGAAATAAATCCATGCTTTTGTGTTCAGCTGATTTTCAACAAAGACACCAAGAACACACAACAGGGAAAGGATGATCTCTTCAATAGATGCTGTTCCGATAAATGGATTTCCACATGTAGAAGAAGAAATTTAAATGCATGTCTCATGTACAAAAAAACCAAAGTAGACTAAAGAGTTAAATGTAAGATCTGAAACTGTAAAACTGCTAGAAGAAAATATGGAGGGGAAAGTTTCACAGCATTCATCAGAGCAATATTTCTTTGAATACTGACACAGGCAAGAAAAGAAAAAAATATACAAATGGAATTACATCACACCGAAAAGCTAAAAGCTTCTGTACATCTAAGGAAGCAATCAACACAGTGAAGACACAACCTGCAAAATGGAAGAAAATATTTGAAAGCTATAGATCTAAAATAAGTTAGCATCTATATAAGAAAGTTAAACAACTCAACAACAAGGAAAAACTATGAAAATGGGCAAAGGACCTAAATAAACATTTCTCAAAAGACATAAAATTAGCTAACAAATATCTGAATAATGTTCACTATCACTAAACATCAGTGGGAAAAAGCAAATGAAAACCACAATACCATAGCATCTCACATATAATAAAAAAGACAATAAGTGTTGACAAATACATGAAGAAAAGAGAACCATGCATATGGTTGGTGAGAGAGTGAATTAGTATGAAAAGCAGTATGGGAAAAATAGAAATACCACATGATACAGTAATCACACTGTGGGTATATTCCAAAGGTATTGAAATCAAAATGTCAAAGAGATGTTTGCACTCCCATGCTCATTATAGCACTAAACATAATAGCGAGTATTGTAATCTGTCATTGTATTCTGTCATTTACAACAATATAGATGAATCTGGAGGACATTATATTAAGTGAAATAAGTCAGGTATAAGAAGAAAAATAGTACATGGACTCACTTACATATGTAATCTAATAATGGTTATCTCATAGAAGATGGTTGTTTATATGGGGGGTTGTTTGGGAGATGTTGATCAAAGAATATAAAATTTCAGTTAGATAGGAGTACTAAGCTCAAGAAATCTATTGTAAAACATGATAAATATAGTTAATAATAATCTATCGCATTGAACATTGCTAAGAGAGTACATTGCAATGTTCTCAACATTAAAAATAATAAATAAATGAGGCAAAGTATATGTTAACTGTCTCAGTTTAGCAATTCTGCAATCTTGATGGTTAATCTGGATTGTCAACTTGATTGACTAGGAGATGTCTGAGATTCAGAGACCTCTGGGTGTGACCGGGTATTTCCAGAAGTAATTGGCATGTGAAAAAATATGCTGAGAGGGGAGTCCCACCCTGAATGAGGGTGGCACAGTCCAATAAGTTGGGGTCTGTATGGAACAAAAGGTGAAAGAAGGAGGAAGTCCATGCAGATGCAAACCCTGGTTTGTAGCTGGTGCTTCTAATGCCACTCTGATTGCCCAAGGACACTAGACTCCAGCTTCCTCACTCTTCCAAAGTAGACTCTGACTAGCAATTCTGCAAGGAGTTTCCAGGCCTTCAGTCCTGGACTGGGGTTGCATCCCTGGTCCTTCTTTTGAGGTTTCAGCCTCTTGGACTGAGCAGCTACTTGTTCCTCAGTGGTCCAATCTGCAGATGGCCATTGTCGGCCTATCCAGCTTCTGACCCTATAAGCCAATTCAGTAAGTTCCCTTTTTATAGTTACACACACACACACACACACACACACACACACACACACACACCCTATTGGTTATGTTCTTCTAGAGGGCCTAATACAACAATATATGCATATTTTAAAATATCGTGTTATACATAATGAAAGATAGGAAATTATGTAGATAAAATCATAGGGAACAAGTATAAGATTCAACAGGGGATTTTAACTTAAGCAAGGTGCTCAATTACCCTTTTTGATAACTTTCATGGCTAAGAGATAGAAACTCATTCTTAGGACCCATGAAACATTAAGATCTTGGTAAACGAACCTTGCTTTCTTCCAGGAGCTTGAAGCAACTCAGGGTAGCAAGGCTGGGAGGTGGCAACTCAGTTTAGCAATTCTAGCTGTTACTCCTCCTTCCCCTTCCTGGGACTTAAGATTTTTCATTTGGTTTTTAATTCTTTGATGACTGCCTACATTGTTTAGTGACCTCTCTTTCCCTTCATATTGCTAAGCCTGTGATATGGTTCCTGAAATAAGTGTGGTCCTTAGTCCTCTAAGGATGACAGTGGTTTGGCTAGGACACTCTTCCATTCTATATCTGACTGATCCAGCTCTTAACCTTTACTAATTGCTGACTGGCTGCTCCATTATTTTTAAACAACACTTTGGTACATAAAATTGACAGACAAATCCAATCAAATTCAGGTCCTTTTGAAGGAATAGTTCCCAAAGTCAGTGTTTGACATTTGTTCTGTCCCCAGGAGGACTCCTCCAATCTGTATTTTATCCCCAAGTTCTCTTCAGTAGCCTAGCTACACCATAGTCTAGGCTGTATTTTGATCAAATCTGTGGATTCTTCCAACTGCCTTTCATCACAACCTCTCCTGTTCCCTAAAGTGCCCTTAGGTTTGAATGTCTCTGCACTCTCTTGCAACTGAACACAGTCCTTTGAGAGAAGAGATTAGCAGTTATTCATATTATAGACAACTTCCCCTCTCCCCTGCCAACCCCAAGAAAAATCTTTAATGGAGGGCTCTGAGGCTCAGAATGGGGTTCAGATGGTGGCAAACTTCTTTTCAGTTATGTGACTGCTCTAAGAGCCAAACACTCAATGGATGATATAGGCACAGTGGCATGCAGTCCTCTGCTGGCATGAAACCCCCTGCTTCAACAGCCAAGATAAGGATGATGAGGGCCCAGTATTTTCTTTGATTGACAGCTGGGCAGAAGGAAGCCTCCAGCTGTTGACTTTACTCACCTAGAAGTGAGCCTCACAGGCAGGGAAGATAAAAAATGTTGAGGTATTGCTCCTTCCAAGAAGAATTCCCCAACTGGGGCTGTGTTAGAAGGAGCTCTGTGTTTTTGTTATTTGTTTTTTTTTTTTTTATTTGTTGTATTTAGATACATGTGACAGTAGGGTGTATTTTGACATATTTTACATACATGGGAGCAACTCATTAAAATTTTGATTCCATTCTTGTAGTTGAACATAATGTGGAGTTACATTAGTTGTATATTCATATATGAGCATAGAAAAGTTATGTTTGATTCATTCCATGATTTCCTATCCCCATCTCTCTCCCTTCCCTTCATTCCCCTTTGTCTAATCCAATAAACTTCTATTCGTCCCCTCCTCACCCTCCCTCATTATGGGTTAGCATCCACATATCAGAGAGAACAGACTGAAGCTTTCTGGATCAAGTCTCTCACTGAGCTGAGAGAGGCAAGGAGGAAACAGTTTTGGTTCAAATACAACAGACTTTTGTCTTTCTTAAGAATTTTTATAATTATTTTTAAAGTAGTGTTTCTTCATTTCTCATTTATCTTTTGCCAATTACTTCTATTTCCAGAGGCTTTGAATGGTTGTTTTAAAATAATTTTCTCCCGTTTCACTTGGGAGCTGATCCATGGAGCTCATCACATGGTGAGACCAGAAATCCATCTTCCTAAATAATAATTTTAGAACTAAAAATTAAGTAACTAAAATTTAGTAATACTTATACTGGAGTGGGAGAAATTAATTTTAAACAATTCAAAGTAATGCACTAAAAGAAAAATAGAGTAGGCGTATTAGTAGGTTTATCTTGACATAATAACTTTTCTCAAAGTTTCCTGTTTCTAAAGGATGGTTTCTCATCATGATGACTATCTGAAAATGAGCATATCTATATTAAAGGAAAACAGTGTAAAACAGCATGAAGACATTTGAAAAGTTTATCAACAAACATGTTTATTTAGGGAATTTGTCACTCATTTATTTACCCTGAGTTCTATTTCATGAAGTTTCGATTTTTCACTTTTAAATTTAACTTATAGGTGATGCATCCAAGTGGGTTATTTTTGAAATTTATTTATTTAATGTTAGTTTGGTCTCCAAAATTTAAAATAATGACAATAATAAATAATTGTAAAAGGAATCTGAATTTTTCTTCATTTTAAAAATATTTTAAAGCCTCAGTAATATTTCACTGTGTGTGTGTATGTGTATATGTATATCTCACATTTTCTTTGTCCACTCATATGCTGAAGGACACCTAGGTTGGTTCCATAGTTTAGCTGTTGTGAATTGAGCTGCTATAAATGTTAATGTGGCTGCATCACTGTACTATGCTGATTTTAAGTCCCTTGGGTATAAATCAAAGAGTGGGATAACTGGGTCAAATGGTGGCTCCATTCCAAATTTTCTGAGAAATCTCCATACAGCTTTCCATAATAGTTGCACCAATTTGCAGTTCCACCAGCATGGTATGAGTGTAATTTTGTCCCCATATCTTTGCCAACATTTATTGTTGTTTGTATTCTTGATAATTGCCATTCTGATAGGAGGAAGCTGAAATCTTAGAGTAGTTTCAATTTGCATTTCTCTAATTGCTAGAGATGTTGAACATTTTTTTCATATTTTTGTTGATCAAATGTATTTCTTCTTCTGTGAAGTGTCTGTTCAGTACTTAGTCCATTTATTGATTGGGTTATTTGTTTTTTTGGTGTTAAGTTTTTTGAGTTCTAGATGAATGGATAAAGAAAATGTGGTATATATATATATATACACAATGGAATATTACTCAACCTCAAAGAAGAATGAAATGAAGGCATTTGTCAATGAATGGAAGAAGCTGGAGAATATCATGCTGAGAGAAATAAGCCAATCCCTGAAACCAAAGGCCAAATGTTTTCCTTGATATGTGGATGCTAATTCACAATAAGAGGGAAGGGAGATGCAAGGGAAGAATAGAGTTATTTTAGATTAGCTAGAGGGGACTGAAGGGAGGGGTGGGGTATGGGAGTAGGAAAGATAGTAGAATGAATCGGGCATTATAACCCTTTGTACATATATGAGTACATGACTGGTGTGATTCTACATTGAGTACAACAAGAAGAATGAGCAGTTATACTACATTTATGGATGCTGTGTCAAAGTGCATTCTACTGTTAGGTATAACTGATTAAACAAATTTCAAAAAAATTTTTAAAATTACTTTTTTGCCTATATACCTAGGAATAAACAGACTTAGTTGTTAATAATCCTAAATATATTAATCTTTAGAAAAAATGTCTAGTTAGATTTCCTTCATTGACTCTATTACAGTATTCTCAATTATACTTTTGTTCTTTTATATTTTTAATAGAATATTTTATGTCATTGGATGATTTAAGTAGTTAGTAAGACTGTTTAGATTATGGCAAACAAAGAGTAATTTTAAAGTAATAATCAACAGTTCTTGATAAACGTGTATTTACATAAGCATGGCAAGTCATGAAATCATGAGGAACTCAGAACAAAGGGACTATGTTAAGGTTGCCTAATTGATTAACTTCCTCGTCCCTCCCTCCTTCTTACATCTCTCCCTTTCTTTCTTCCTTTTTTTCTTTTCTTCTGCTCCATTATATTCCTTCCTCTTTTTCTTCTTTTTCCCCTGAATTTATATATTATGGGTCAGGAATGTTCACTAAGTATTTTTCTCAAAGGAATCTTGTGACATTTATCTATAGGATATATTTCAATCAAAACAAAGTAACAAACAACAACCTTCCATCTTCCAAAAAAATAAATTATTGTGTATTTCAAAAGATTTTTTATGATGCCCAAAGAGCTTTGTCATGTTTTGAACAACCAATAAAAAAAAGAAAAGAAAAGATAAGGCAATAGAGAGAGCTTATTTTCCTTGATGAAATTAATTTTATTGATTAAATTGAAGTCATGCCCAAAATAATTTTTAAAAAGTTCAACAGAAATGAATCAAAGGTACTGAGAAGATTCTTCCAAAACCCTGAATCTATTAAAATGTAATCCTATTGAAGACAGTTTTGGACTTTAGTTGCTGTTATTTTTGTTTGTGAGAACCACATCTGTCTATGGGGCTCTTGGGGTCTTGCTCTGGGACACTCGTACACACACATATATGCATACATATATTTGTAAATTTACATATAACTTAACTAAGCTTTTTTAAAATTTCTCCCTTAGTTCTGATATAGCCAAATTGTATAAACTTTCTCTCTACAGATGGTAATGTTTGTTGCATTGAAAGTTTTATAGATTGAACTGCTGGCACACTAGCCCCACCTTGGATTGTCTTGGATTTTGTTTATTTGTTCAACATGAGAGGTCCTTTGCTCAGAGGTAGTCTTAAAAAGTATTGAAATTATTAAGACATAGAGTCACCATCATGGAGATCAGGAGAGGTATGACAGAACTGGTACACAGATTGCCACAGTGTGGAGGATTGTTAGGAGTATTAGGTGACTAGTAAAAAGGGATGAAGAAACTCTGGGGAAACTGGGACAAGCAGTGAACATGTTCAAGCTGGATGCCAGGAACCCAGAATTTCACTAGGTATTAACAATAATATTAGCTAAAACTGTGTCGCTTTAATATGTGATATGTGCAACTTCATGTTCTTTACATGTGTGAAATCGTTTATTTTTTATTACATTTATTTAATGTAATACATACTACTGCAATTGTCAATTTGTACATGAGAAAAACGAGATTCAAAATGTTTCTTCTCCCTTTCAGAGAAGAAAGAGGTTTGAACTCCTAGATGGAAGAAAATATTGAGAAGGTTAAGGTACATATAACTATATTTAGTCAAAGGTATCGTCAAGTGGCACTGGGGATGTGGCTCAAGCGGTAGTGCGCTCGCCTGGCATGCACCACATACAAACAAAGATGTTGTGTCCGCTGAAAACTAAAAAATAAATATTAAAATTCTCTCCCTCTCTCTCTCTCTCTCTCAAGAAAAAAAAGGTATCGTGAAGTACTCATTTAAAGTCATTAAGTAATATAAGTATCTTAATTTGCAAAATTAATTTCTAAAATGAAGAAAATTTCATATTTTCAAAAGCCAGAAGCAGTGGCACAGGCCCATAATCCCAGTGGCTCTGAAGTTTTGATCTTGAATTCAAAACCAGCTTCAGCAAAAGCAAGGTGCTAAGCAATTCATTGAAACCCTGTTTCTAAATAAAATACAAAATAGGGCTGGGGATGTGGCTCAGTGGTCAAGTGCTATTGACTACAGTCCCTGGTATCCCCCCCCCACCCTGCCAAAAAAAAAAGTTTATGAGATGCATTATCTGTTTGGTAATATTTAATGTGAAGATCATATTAAATATTTGTTCATGGCATTCAAAAGTTGCCTTATAATTAATGATGTGTAGATCAAGAAATTTACCAAAAGAACCAAGAATAACAAATGTGAACTCTTCCAAAACAGAGGATAAGTGTATAACTACATGCTACAGTAGATGCTTTTTCAAGGCTAAGACTTAAGAAATGAATATTGAACCTCTTATGCTTAATAATTCTAAAAAATTTGCATGTATCCAACACATCAGAAGTTATCACTAATGTAAGTTCAGTTGGGGCCATTTCTCCATTATTTAGTAAGAAAGGAAATTTTCTCATAAAATGATTAGGCATCTCTTCCCATATCATGCACCCAAATGGTTGCTACTCTAAAATGAAATTCAAGACTATTTACTCCCTGAAGCCAGTGCACACAAGTGAGATATCCCACCCTAGGGTTTCTGTTTCCTGCAAATCAGATGGGTAGAAAATGCTTACTGATTTCTGAAATAACTTCACAGCTGGAGCAACATCACAGATCATGAATTTTGCTGAGAAACCTACCAGCACCTCACCCATGAAGATGATCATTACTCTAGCATTTATTAAGCAGTGAGTTATTTTCTCCTTTGTAGAATTATATCATTTTTTATGATGTTAGCAACTTGTCTTTCAATACTCTACAAGAGAAAATAAATGAATATCAACTGCATATTAAATATGCATTTTTAAAACCATATGATAGTGGTTTCCCTTGCAAGAGATGCAACACTAGCACTGAAATGTCATGTGCTGGTAGCATTTTTCAGTGTATATGAATGTGTGACCATAAGTATAGTTTCCCAAATATTAAAAATATGTCAGAAATCATCCACTTTCCTCTGAATTCATGGACTTAGGTCTCCTAATACTAATCTCATCATTTTGTCTGAAAACAGATAACTTTCTGTGCACAAAAGGGAGACATACATGAGGTGTTCCGAAGATGATGCAAGCTGAATTCTCAAACAGAAGAATCATTGCCATACCAGGCTGCAACGACAGAGGAAACTGCCTGATTAGAAGTCCACATAAATGGGAAAGAAACAAAGCATCGAAGCTGTATACAGACCAAACATAATAGCAAGAATTAACACTGATCAAATGCGCAGCGTGTGGCAGGTGCATCACATTTATTTCCTTCAAACTGTACAATAGCCCCACACTGTATTCGATAGCATTTTCAATGTACAGATGTGGAAAAGGAGGTTCAAAGACAAGGACCGTGCTCAGGAACACACAATGGCAGTGGAGGCACCAGAATTCTGTATAAGAAAGTATGAAAAGCATCAAGCTCATTGGGAGACAGGACTTGAAGCTGCATTTCATATAACTCTAGATAATATTAAAGAACGAGGACCGGGCAAATGCAATTATCTGAGGGGTCAAGCTAAAGCCACCCTGTGCCCTCTTGAGGCTGCTGTCAAGGTAAGTCAGAACAGCGCTGGGACTCACACCCAATTCTCTCTGACTCCAGTAATGTGATGTTCACAGTATCACACTGCCTCTTACATTGTCAGATTCAACATCACACAAAGCTGAACTTGGGGTGATTTCTAAAGAGCAAAACTAAGGTATAAAAGCCTCTTCCTAAAAAAGGAAAGTAGCTGTCAAATCATTTCTTTAGTCTGGAAACTCTCTATTGCTCTGTCCAAAACTGAGGGCCATCACCAATCCTCTGCTTCTCTATGGCCTCCTGGACCTGCCCTCATGGCTCAGAGCTGCTGGTCACACTGGGCACACGGTACTACAGGAAGCACACATTCAGTGCAGCAGCTCTGTGGCCTGCTGTGGATATAACCCCAAGCCTCCCGTGGGTCTTATCCAATGGAATTTGCACAGCTGTATGTCCCAAATTTCTTTCATTAGCAGAGTGGCAATAGTGGCATGAATGGCTTCATCCTCGGCTTCAGAGAGATGTGATAAGCAGTCTGAGCAAACCGCAAAGTGGAAAAAAAATATTTTCATGTACTACTATGATGATTTTTGGGTAATATCTATATAAGTTTGCCAAATGAAATACAGGATACACAGTTAAATTTGGATTTTCATAAGCAGTGGATAAATTTTAGTATGACTACAAATATATAAGTATTAGTATAAGAGTAGATATTAGCATAATACATAAGTATCTCCATGGAATATTTTAAATATACTTATATTCAAATTTAGTGTTATTTACCTAAAACTCACCTTTGACTGGTAATCTTGTTTACTAATTTTCTCAATCTGGCATACATACCTTGTGCCAACCATAAAACCCTTTCTCTGAACTCAAGGAATTCAGTCAGGGGAATTTAGATATATACCCCTCAATTAAAAAAGAAATGATAAGTTTTTCTTAGTGGTATCATAAAGTGCTTTGGAATCTCAGATAAAGAAGTGCTTGATTGAGAATTGGAGGATTTAAGATGCAGTCTTTATACCAATGGCCTTCTCTTTTACAACTGAAATCAAGTCATTCTAATGACACAAGGAACTTGCTACAGAGTTGGGAAATACAGCAGAAACACAGTCCAAAGTAGCAAATCGTGCAAGATAACACTGCAAGCAGAATACCATAAGAGAATGCATGATGAGTTGCTAAATAGCTTATACATTGCTTTATGGGAGAGAGCTTCATATGTTTCTTTTTACACTGCTCAAAGAGGGGAGATTTGACTGAAATAATCAGGGAAGAGGCTCTCCCTGTAACTCTGGTTAGAATCAAGACTTTTCTTTTGTTTCCAAAGTACTTTATACATACTCTTATAGTGTTCTTCACCTCTCTTGCTAATATTTTTGTGTCCTCCTTAGATTATAAACTCCTAAGTGGGGGCAGGTTCTCTGTATAATTTTTATACCTTTATTTTTATTTATTTTTATGTGGTGCTGAGGATCAAACCCAGGGCCTTGCACATGCTAGGCGAACGCTCTACCTCTGAGCCACAACCCCAGCCCTGTATAATTTTTTAAATATTCTTCTTTATGTTTTAAATTCCAATTTAATGGTGTAATATAGGTGCTCAACAAATAGTAAACTGTTGGAATTAACATGAAAGAAAATGCACCTTCAGGGAAATACATTAGAGTATGGAAATTGAAATAATCATAATGTGCATGCTTTGTATGCATGTTTATGTGCCCACATATATGATTTCTGACATTATGTGGTGACCACAGAGACTTGCAGCTATGGAGAATTTATTGTAATGGCAGTAATGATGATAATGAAGACACAAAATTTAAATAATGGAAGAAGAATTCACAATCCAGAAATATAGCAGAGAAGAGTTCCCACTTACGTTACACCATTTAGCTCTAAGTTTTTTTTTTATCATTTTAATCCCTCCCCTTCGAATTTTTATCATTCTAATCACTTTATCTCACACGTTACCTCACTTACTGAATAAATTATCACCCCTTAATCCTGCCATTTTAAATTCCTTTTGTTCTCTCTACTTCACTTTTCTCCAACATAAAATGAAATATTATATATGCACACACATACACAGAGAGCCCCATGGAAACCAGGGGAATTAATTTATATTAATTGATTATGGTTGGAAAGAAACAGATTTTCTATGCTCCTTTCTCTCATACTTCCTAATTTCATCTACTTTGCACTATTGGCCTTCTCCAGTTCAAATGTCATATACTCTCTACCAATTATTTTTTTTGTTTTATTTATATTAAGACAAAATACTGTGTGTATTTTGGGGGTTTATGTTAGAGAGGTGCTTAATTATATAACATGCAGTAAAGTCTTTAAAATATATTTTGGTGTAGACACACAAATGTCTGTATGTACATAGAAACGTATGTATTTATACATATACAAGTATACCTATGTATATCCATATACACATGTGTGTGTGTGTGTGTATAAGGGACAGTAATTTAAGCATGCAGCATGGGTGATATTTTAAACAGTGCATACACATAATTTTGCTGGAAATCAAAGTTTGAAAGTAAGAAGATGTGGATTCATCCATGTTTTACAAAATTCCAGGTACACCATGGGTGCTTAATAAATGTTAAATAATAGTAATCTGCTCCTAACCATTTATGCTTTATCTGCAATTAAGCAATGGGGTGCCCAATTATGTATCAACCAGTTTTTATTAGGTTATATTTTTCTAGGCAGCAGGTAGAGGATTTACCACATGTTCTGCATCACAGATCTTCCCCAGAGTGAAGTTTAAATTAGATGAAATTGTGACCCACGCCCTGTGGGGAGATTGTCAAGGCTAAAAGTAGCATTTAGCCTGGCTGCCTTTGCTTGCGTTCTCTCGTTCTCTACCTCAATCTCATCACTTCTTTTGAAATAAATAAAGGCTTTTGCATTTTGAACAAATTATTCTTTCACTGGAAAATGGTAAAAAAAAAAAATCCCTATGCCAGTGTTAAGTTTTCTTATCCGCAACTCCTTGGTGGAAGTTCCTTTCTTTGTGTATCTGCTGACTGTATTTGGTTGATACATATTTTTAAGATTGGACACAAGTGTATGTTATATTTTAATTGTCAACAATAAAGGATAGGCCCTTTATAAAGAAAAGTGACAGAGAGTAATTATTTTATTAGAAAGAGATGTGGAAGAAACATGACGCACTGAAACAAATTAGGCATAAAAGCTTGGAGTAAAACTTAAGTGCCATCTAGTCCTACTCTCTAAAGAAACCCTGTCTACTTGGCTTCGGTCACAAGGTACTTGAAATTTTCTGAAACTCATAAAGACGAGGAAGTCATCTCCACAGAAGTCATCACTTCTATTTTTATTTGTAAGATTGTCTAATTATTATGGTTATAGTTTTCACTCATTAGCATTCCCTCTAGAACCACTAATAAAAGCCGTCTAAAATCTGTCATTAGGTAGTTCACTTGTTATAGTGGTTCTTGTAGCCGCCTGCTTTATATTTGCTTGGTCACCAATGATTCTCACAATGCTAAAGCCAATGACAAATGTTGAATTCTCATCTACTCAACCTGTTGACAGCATTTGACATAACTGAGCTTCCCCTTCTTCTTCTAGTATTTTGTTTCTCTACCTGAGGTAGCACATGCTCCTAGGTTTCTTCCTACCTCACTAGCTACTCTTCTTCATAGTCCTTTGCAAAGTCTGCCTCTTCTTTCCAGTTTTCTCACACATTTCATCTACTTAAACTTCACTCTGGGGAAGATCTGTGATGCAGAATGTTCATTCCTTAGACTTCTTTTCTGACTGTTCTTACACTCTTGGTGATTTTTTTTCACATATCATTGCTTTATAAATCCTGTCACTCACGAGTGATCACCATATTAGTTTATCTACTCCCAATAACTTTTCTTAAATCCTGATTATGTACTTAAGTATCTATTAAAATCTCATACACAATATATCCCAAACTGAAATATTTTTTCTCCCCATCTCTTAGAACTGCTTGTCTTCTAATGTTATATAGATAAATGGTACCACCACAATTAAACTGACTGCTCAGGATAAAATCTCCCAATCCTTTGAATCAATTTTTGTTTGTTTTATTCTATTGCTAACAGGAACAATCATCAACAAGTCACATAGACTTTACCTTCAAAATCTATCCCCACTGTAACCATTTCTCTTTTATTTTCTACTACCATCTTGGTCCAAGCTGATGTTATTTACTTGATTATATTGTTGTGATAGCCTCCTACAGTGGACTATCTTCTGTGTTAGACACAATAAGTTGTTTACTAAATATACATTCTCCACTTCCTTGTTACTAAGTCCAGACTCAATGCTCATCTCTCCAGCCTCCTTTACAACTACAGGGAGCCATGTAATGCAGTTCTGGTCAATAAAATTTGAGAAGAAGGGGACTCATAGGAAATATTCATTGAAGCAAATATTCTCTATGCATTATTCTCTGGTTCATTATATTTCTTTTTTCATATCTTTCTTTTATTTCTGCTTAGAAAGGAGAGGTAAAGTTGAAGAAAGAGGAGCGATCTTGTGACAATGAGGTGGTGTCCTCAGATGTCTAAGCTGCTATAATAAACACCATGGATCAGATTGCTGAAACAAAATTTGTTTCTAGGTTCTGGAGGCTGGGAAGGCCAAAACCAAGGAGCCAGTAAATTTGGTATCTGGTGTGGTCACCCTTCCTGGGTAGTTGGCTGCTTTCTTCTCACTGTATCTTCACGTGGCAGAAGGGATAGAGTTCCCTGGGCCTTGTTTTAGAAGAGTACTGAGTCCATTCACAAAGGCTGCACCCTCATAGTCTAACCACTTTCCAAAGTTCCTACCATCTAATTCTATCACATTGGGAGTTGAGATTGTAACATGAACTTTGGGGAAGACACATTCAGTCCATAACAGAAGGCAAGATGAGGATGAAAGTCAAACATTAATGATGCCAGAGTAGGAGGATAGAAGTTTGGGACATTGGTGATAAATTAAAATCAATGTATCAGTCTTCAGCAATAAAAGGCTGCTTTTCAGATTTCACCCCCATTTACAAAAATCATACTGTAAAAAGTCCTGACTTTCAGATTCCTGTGACTTTCAGATATCTTGCAGTTAAGTGCAAGATAATTATAGTACAAATATTCTTCATTGATCTCTTTACTAATTTTGGCGATTCAAAACATGTAAGTATTATTATTTACATGCACACACACATACAAACCCATCTTATGGAATTAAAAGATATTTAAAATGAAACATATTTTAACTAACCTAAGCAGACCTATATGATCCTTTCACTAGTTAACCAGTATTTCCTTAATACTATATTTTCAAAGTGCATCATCATTACGCAAATTTTAGGTCTTGGGTAACTGGTTTGCTTTCAGATAGTGCATGATACAATGTACTAAATTACTTTGGTTTATTTAATTTGTCTAATTTGGAATTTTAGCTAAATTATGCACAATAAATAATTGTGCATATCTATAGAGAATTTACAAGATTTCTTCCTCAGCTTTACATTATTTCATAGTTTCCTCTTATTCCTTTTCTTACATATACATTTTATTATACTAATTACTGTAATCTCTTAGATTGTTTTAATGATATATACATATCTTTATATATATAAATTATATATATATATATATATATTTATATATACGTATCTTTATATATATATATAGATAGGTAGATATATAGATAGATAAAGAAGGAGAGAGGGAGGGAGGAAAGAAAGGAAGGAAAATGTACAAAATTACACACTTCCCAGGACATCATAAAATAAGGCTTGTTAACAAAGATTCTCAGAGTGCTGTCAGCATGCAGCCTTCTGCTCTTAGTGCCATAAAGTTTTTCTCAGGAGCAGAGAGCTTCAATGCCCAAGGTCTTGTTTTTCCTGGGTTGGAACATATCCAAGGATTAAATGATATAGAAATATAAATGCCTGGCCATGTCAAGCAAATTAAGGGTGATTCTGAATATCCATTCTAATTCCAGAGATTCCATGGAGTCAGCCAAAACTGTCATTGGTCCTACTCTAGTAGATTGGCTTTATCTTCTGCCCAAGATTGGATTTATCTTCATTCTATTCCCTTCCACAGGCATTGCCCTATGATTATTTCTTGATACATATCCTACACTCTAACCTTTGCCTTACTATCTAATACCAGAGAATACAACCTGCAACACTTGGTACTAGTATATCTTGGAAATAAAGTGTTAAAATAAAGTTTAGGAGATGGGTTACTATTCACTCAGTACCTGACTGGCATCAGGAACAGCATCACTAATCATAGATGGAGCACAAGTAGCCCCCAGCACAACGTGACTGTCTAATTGTTGAACCCTTCACTGGTGGTGAATTTCAATGATATACTGGTGGAAAGAAACACACTACCTGCAGGATTAGGCATTGGAATTGAGTAGCTATTGCTAAGCTGGATTGATTTATATAAAAATGCAGTGAAAAGCTGAGAATTATTAATACTAAAGAAAATCTCTTTAATAACTATATTTAAAAGGCTCTAAATTTCTACAGAAAAGGAGAGAAAGCTGGAAACAAAAACAAGGATTTAGTCATCACTAAACCTAAGAAACAAAACCAGAACAAAACAAACAAACAAACAAAAAAACAAAAAAGGAAAACTCACAAAAACTACATGAAACAATGATATTCAAAACTAGACTTCCAAAAATTATGGAAATCCCTGAAATTAGGGAAACATAAGAGGATAGCCATATATTATTCTACACCACTGATTGGAGCACTTTTGGCATCTAATAATGGTTTAAGGGGATGAAGACAGAATCTATCAGCCTATACAACTTTAGGCAACAGCTAAAATTTAAGGGAGACTGAGGCTGCTAACATTTGCAAGATAGAGAAAATATGGCCCATAATGACAAGAAAACTTTCGCAGTCCGGCTGGGCACAAATAACCGGGAGGTCACGAACCACTTGTAGGTTCGAACAGGAACTACTTTATTGCCCGAACTCCATGGGAACTCCACAGGAACTCCACGAGAACTCAAAAGTAGCAGGCACTGGAGGTAGCAGGAGCCGCCTTATTGCCCGACAGCAGAGGTTTATATACACAACTGAATACAGAGCTTGTTTCAATTTAGCATCATCCAGTTACAGCAATCAGTCACTATCTTAATAATTATACACAGCTTAATTTAATTATAATCATCTTAATGGCTCGCTGGCATTACTTCTCAACCACTCCTTCTGGCAAAATGCCAGGTGCCATCTTGACTTGGTTGTAGCTCTCAACAAAAACTCATTTAAGAAAAATAGAGAGAGGAAGATGGCGGCGAGGGGAGTGCATTGCCCCCATGTGCTGCTTCACTGTGTGGGAGTATGACAAGTCAGGACGGCTAAAGGATATCTTGTTAGGAATTTCCAGCAATAGTGTGGTGCTCCGGAACCTGGGGGAAGGATTTCCATCGCACGAGGATCGGCTACGGGGACTCAAACGCGAGAGGTTTGTCGCACGGAGGGTAACACTGCTTATTCAGCAAATCGCCCCGCGGCTAGAGTCTGCAACGCGCGCTGGGATAGAGACGCAGGGTTACAGCGCTGCAGTTTCTGCCAGCCGCGCAAGCACCGTACTCAGGGCTGAATTCTGGGTTCGAGACGGGGGAAGGAAGCGGTCCATCTCGGTTCTCCACACCGGTCAGACCACAGAGGAGGCCAGCAGCCACCATGTTGGTAAACTGACGTCACCTTCCCTGTTTTCGACTGACCGCAGCTCATTCAGCCATAGAACAGGTAATTTCAGGCTGCAATTCGCCTGCGGCTTGCAGACAGATTGCTAGGGTTCAGCGCCTGGGTGCTTCTTAGAATCTGATCTTATCGGAGCGAACACCAAGCGCGGGGCGGCCGAGTTCCGGCTCCCGGAACCGTCCTGGAACCGCCCTGGCCCAGGGCTGCGGAGCCTGCGGAGGCTGCTTCTTGGACCCTGCTACTATCAGAGCATACACCAAGCACTAAGCAGCCGAATTCCGGCTCCCGGAACTGAGCCCGCGGGGACTGCTTCTTGGAGCTTACACTTATAGGAGCTTACACCGAGCACGGAGCGGCCGAGTTCCGGCTCCCGGAACTTCCCTGGACCGGGGCTAGGAGCCCGCGGAAACTGCGTCTCGGTCCGGGTCCTGCTGAGGGCCGGTCAGGACTCACCCGTTGCTTTGGTTGCCTGGCAAGGGGAACGAAATGCTGCCATTCGCATAGGATACCAACATGGCAGAGATCTGATGTCAGCGGAAAGCGGCGGAGGAGAGAACTTCATCAATACCAGCGGTGATATAAGCAGTTGGTCTCCTGGTAGGGGGGGTGAGGCACAGTCACCCGAGTCTCCTCAATTTGTCCTCGAGCCAGAGGGGAGGAGCCGGGCCGCCGCCAGCGCCCGGAGCAGGCCAGGCGGCTCGCCAGCGTGATGACCGCGTGACCCCAACTGGAGAGGGGGCGGAGCGGAGCCGCCACCCGCACCCGCAAGGTGGGCAGACCCGCGACCCAGTGGTACATGGGCGTGGTAGGAGGGGCAGGGCAGAGCCGCCCTTCGCGCTTGCAAGGTAAACAGACCTGTGACAGCCTGGCGGGTCAGGCCCAGTGGCCTGCCAGTGTGGTACACACGTCACCCCAACTGGAGTAGGGGCAGAGCAGATCCTTCTACCACGCCCGGATCAGGCCCTGCCGGTGTGGTGGTCACGTGACCCCAATTGGAGTGGGGGTGGAGCGGAACCGCCACCCGTGCCCGCAGGGTGAGCAGACCAGTGATCAACCTGCAGATCAGGCCCAGGGGTCCGCAGGCGTGGTAGGAGGGGCAGGGCAGATCCGCCGCCCGCGCCTCCAAGGTAGGCAGACCTACAACAGACCGGCGGATCAGGCCCAGGAGCCTGCCGGCGTGGTACAAACACCACCCTAATTGGAGTAGTGACAGAGCAGAGTCGCCGCCCGTGCCAGGAACAGGCCCAGCGTCCTGCAGGCGGTGTAGTCACGACACCCCAATTGGAGTAGGGACAGAGCAGAGCCTCCACCCATGCCCGAAAGGTGGGCAGATCTGCGACCGACCAGCGGGACAGGCCCAGTGGCCTGCCGGTACGACAGACACATCACCCCATTTGGAGTAGGGGCAGAGTAGAGCCGCCGCCCGCACCTGCAGGGTAGGCAAACCTGCAACCGACCGGCGGATCAGGCCCGGTGGCCTGCCGGCGTGGTACACTCGTCACCCCAATTGGAGTAGGGGCAGAACAGAGCCGCCGCCAGCTCCCAGAACAGGCCAAGTGACCTGCCGGCGTGGTAGCCACGACACCCCAATTGGAATAAGGAGAGAGCAGAGCCGCCGCCCGCACCTGCAGGAAAGATACGCAAGCAGTATGAAAAGACAAGGAAAGAAAGGACCACAAGCAATGCAGGTCAACGCAACTTTAGAAGAGGTAACAGCTGCAACAGATGGAATGTCAGATAAAGAATTCAGGATATACATGCTTCAGATGATCTGGAGTATCAAGGAAGACATTAAACAGCAAAATCAGACAATGAAAGATCACTTCAACAATGAATTATGCAAACAAATCCAGGAAGCAAAGGATCAACTATACAGGGAGATAGAGGTTATAAAAAACAAGCAATCAGAAATCCTAGAAATGCAGGAAGCAATAAACCAACTAAAAACTCAATGGAGAATACTACCAGCAGAGTAGAACACTTAGAAGATAGAACATCAGACAATGAAGACAAAGTATTTCAACTGGAAAAGAACATAGACAGCTCAGCAAGACTGTTAAGAAACCATGAGCAGAACATCCAAGAAATATGGGATAACATTAAGAGACCAAACTTAAGAGTCATTGGGATACAGGAAGGTACAGAGCTCCAAACCAAAGGAATGAGCAGTCTATTCAATGAAATAATACAAGAAAACTTCCCAGACTTGAAGAATGAGACAGAATCCCAAATCCTAGAAGCCTACAGGACGCCGAATGTGCAAAATCATAAGAGATCCACACCTAGACACATTATAATGAAGATGCCCAACATACAGAATAAGGAGAGAATTTTAAAAGCTACAAGAGAAAGGAAGCAGATTACATTTAGGGGCAAGCCAATCAGGATAACAGCTGATCTTTCAACACAGACTCTGAAAGCTAGAAGATCCTGGAATAACATATTTCAAACACTGAAAGAAAATGGGTTGCAACCAAGAATTGTGTATCCAGCGAAATTAAGCTTCAGGATGGAGGATGAAATTAAAACCTTCCACGATAAACAAAAGTTTAAAGAATTTGCAGCTAGAAAACCATCTCTTCAAAACATCCTCGCCAAAGCATTACAGGAAGAGGAAATGGAAAATAACAATGAAAACCAACAGTGGGAGGTAGGACAGTAAAGGGGGGGGGAATAATCAAAGAGGAAAACAAACCATGTTTAGTAACAGAAATAAACAAATATGGCTGGAAGAACAACCCATATCTCAATAATAACCCTAAATGTTAATGGCTTAAACTCACCAATTAAGAGACACAGGCTAGTAGAATGGATCACAAAACAAGACCCAACAATATGCTGCCTACAGTAGACACATTTGATAGGAAAAGACATATATAGGCTGAAGGTGAAAGGTTGGGAAAAATCATATCACTCATATGGACTTCGGAAACAAGCAGGCGTGTCCATACTCATATCAAATAAAATGGATTTCAAGCCAAAGTTAATCAAAAGAGATAAAGAGGGACACTACATACTGCTTAAGGGAACCATACACCAACAAGACATAACAATCATAAATATTTATGCCCCAAACAATGGTGCAGCTATGTTCGTCAAACAAACTCTTCTCAAGTTCAAGAGTCTATATCCTGCCACTTTGCTGAATTCATTTATTAGTTCTAGTAGTTTTTTTGTAGACCCTTTTGGGTCTTCTAGGTATAGAATCATGTCATCTGCAAATAGTGATAATTTAAGTTCTTCCTTTCCTATTTTGATGCCTTTAATTTCTTTCGTCTGTCTAATTGCTCTGGCCAGTGTTTCGAGAACTATATTGAATAGAAGTGGTGATAGAGGGCATCCCTGTCTTGTTCCAGATTTTAGGGGGAATGCCTTCAATTTTTCTCCATTGAGAATGATGCTAGCCTGAGGCTTAGCATAGATAGCTTTTACAATGTCGAGGTAAGTTCCTGTTATCCCTAGTTTTTCTAATGTTTTGAACATAAAGGGATGCTGTACTTTGTCGAATGCCTTTTCTGCGTCTATTGAGATGATCATATGGTTCTTATTTTTAAGTCTATTGATGTGGTGAATAACATTTATTGATTTCCGTATATTGAACCATCCTTGCATCCCAGGGATGAATCCTACTTGATCATGGTGCACAATTTTTTTGATGTGCCTTTGTATCCGATTCACCAGAATTTTATTGAGGATTTTTGCATCTAGGTTCATCAGAGATATTGGTCTGTAGTTTTCTTTCTTTGAGGTGTCTTTGTCTGGTTTAGGAATCAGGGTGATGTTGGCCTCATAGAATGAATTTGGCAGAGCTCCTTCTTTTTCTATTTCCTGAAATAACTTGAAAAGTATTGGTATTAATTCTTCCTTAAAGGTTTTGTAAAACTCCGCTGTATACCCATCCGGTCCTCGGCTTTTCTTGGTTGGAAGTCTTTTGATTGCTTCTTCTATTTCATCTATTGTTATTGGTCTGTTTAAGTTGTGAGTATCCTCCTGACTCAGTCTGGGCAAATCATATGACTTAAGGAATTTATCGATGTCTTCACTATCTTCTATTTTATTGGAATATAGGTTTTCAAAATAATTTCTAATTGTCTTCTGTATTTCTGTAGTGTCTGTTGTGATATTGCCTTTTTCATCCCGTATGTTAGTAACTTGAGTTCTCTCTCTTCTTCTCTTCGTTAGCATGGCTAAGGGTCTGTCGATCTTATTTATTTTTTCAAAGAACCAACTTTTAGTTTTGTTAATTTTTTCAATAGTTTCTTTTGTTTCAATTTCGTTGATTTCCGCTCTGATTTTAATTATTTCTTGCCTTCTGCTACATTTGCTGTTGTTTTGCTCTTCCTTTTCTAGGGCTTTGAGATGAAGTGTGAGCTCATTTATTTGTTGGTTTTTCCTTTTATTGAGGAATGACCTCCAAGCGATGAATTTCCCTCTTAAAACTGCTTTCATTGTGTCCCATAGATTCCGATATGTTGTGTCTGTATTTTCATTTATCTCTAAGAATTTTTTGATTTCCTCCTTTATGTCTTCTGTAACCCATTGATCATTCAGTAACATATTGTTCATTTTCCATGTGATGTAGGATTTTTCCTTCCTTCTTTTATCATTGATTTCCAGTTTCATTCCATTATGATCAGATAAAATGCATGGTATTATCTCCACCCCTGTATATTTACTGAGGGTTGCCCTATGGCATAATATATGGTCTACTTTTGAGGAGGATCCATGTGCTGATGAGAAAAAAGTATATCCACTTGATGATGGTTGATATATTCTATATATGTCAGTTAAGTCTAGGTTATTGATTGTGATATTGAGTTCTATAGTTTCTTTATTCAGCTTTTGTTTGGAGGATCTGTCCAATTGTGAGAGAGGTGTGTTGAAGTCACCCATAATTATTGTGTTGTTGTCTATTTGATTCTTGAACTTGAGGAGAATTTGTTTTATGAACGTCGCAGCACCATTATTTGGTGCATAAATATTGATAATTGTTATGTCTTGTTGGTGAATGGTTCCTTTTAACAGTATATAATGTCCTTCCTTATCCCTTTTGATTAATTTAGTCTTGAAGTCAATTTTATTCTATATGAGGATGGCCACCCCTGCTTGCTTACGAGGACCGTGTGCGTGGTATATTTTTTCCCAACCTTTCACCTTCAGCCTGTGTATGTCTTTTCCAATCAGATGTGTCTCCTGGAGGCAGCGTATTGTTGGATTTGTTTTTTTAATCCATGTTACCAGCCTATGTCGCTTTATTGGAGAGTTTAAGCCATTAATGTTTAGAGTTACTATTGATATATGGTTTGTACTTCCAGCCATGTTAAAATACTTGGGAATCAACCTAACAAAAGAGGTGAAAGATTTATATAATGAAAACTACAAAACCCTAAAAAGAGAAGTAGAAGAAGATCTTAGAAGATGGAAAAATATACCCTGTTCATGGATAGGCAGAACTAACATCATCAAAATGGCGATATTACCAAAAGTTCTCTATAGGTTTAATGCAATGCCAATCAAAATCCCAACGGCATTTCTTGTATAAATGGATAAAGCAATCATGAAATTCATATGGAAAAATAAAAGACCCAGAATAGCAAAAGCAATTCTAAGCAGATAGTGCGAATCAGGTGGTATAGCGATACCAGACTTAAAACTATATTACAGAGCAATAGTAACAAAAACAGCATGGTACTGGTACCAAAACAGGAGGGTGGACCAATGGTACAGAATAGAGGACACAGAGACTAATCCACAAAGCTACAACTATCTTATATTTGATAAAGGAGCTAAAAGCATGCAATGGAGGGAGGATAGCATCTTCAACAAATGGTGCTGGGAAAACTGGAAATCCATATGCAACAAAATGTAACTGAATCCCCTCCTCTCGCCATGCACAAAAGTTAACTCAAAGTGGATCAAGGAGCTTGATATCAAATCAGAGACGCGCCGTCTGATAGAAGAAAAAGTTGGCTACGATCTACAGTTGGTGGGGTCGGGCTCCAAATTCCTCAATAGGACACCCATAGCACAAAAGTTAATAACTAGAATCAACAAATGGGACTTACTCAAACTAAAAAGTTTTTCTCAGCAAAAGAAACAATAAGAGAGGTAAATAGGGAGCCTACACCCTGGGAACAAATCTTTACTCCTCACACTTCAGATAGAGCCCTAATATCCAGAGTATACAAAGAACTCAAAAAATTAGACAATAAGAGAACAAACAACCCAATCAACAAATGGGCCAAGGACCTGAACAGACACTTCTCAGAGGAGGACATACAGTCAATCAACAAGTACATGAAAAAATGCTCACCATCTCTAGCTGTCAGAGAAATGCAAATCAAAACCACCCTAAGATACCATCTCACTCCAGTAAGATTGGCAGCCATTATGAAGTCAAACAACAACAAGTGCTGGCAAGGATGTGGGGAAAAGGGTACTCTTGTACATTGCTGGTGGGACTGCAAACTGGTGCGGCCAATCTGGAAAGCAGTATGGAGATTCCTGGGAAAGCTGGGAATGGAACCACCATTTGACCCAGCTATTGCCCTTCTTGGACTTTTCCCTGAAGACCTTAAAAGAGCGTACTACAGGGATACTGCTACATTGATGTTCATAGCAGCACAATTCACAATTGCTAGACTGTGGAACCAACCCAGATGCCCTTCAATAGATGAATGGATAAAAAAAATGTGGCATTTACACACCATGGAGTATTACGCAGCACTAAAAAATGACAAAATCATAGAATTTGCAGGGAAATGGATGGCACTAGAGCAGATTATGCTTAGTGAAGCTAGCCAATCCCTAAAAAACAAATACCAAATGTCTTCTTTGATATAATGAGAGCAACTAAGAACAGAGCAGGGAGGAAGAGCAGGAAGAAAAGATTAACATTAAACAGATGTATGAGGTGGGATGGAAAGGGAGAGAAAAGGGAAATTGCATGGTAATGGAGGGAGACCCTCATTGTTATACAAAATTACATATAAGAGGTTGTGAGGGGAATGGGAAAATAAACAAGGAGAGATATGAATTACAGTGGATGGGGTAGAGAGAGAAGAGGGGAGGGGAGGGAGGGGGGATGGTAGAGGATAGGAAAGGTAGCAGAATACAACAGTTACTAATAGGGCATTATGTAAAAATGTGGATGTGTAACCGATGTGATTCTGCAATCTGTATTTGGGGTAAAATTGGGAGTTCATAACCAACTTGAATCTAATGTATGAAATATGATATGTCAAGAGCTTTATAATGTTTTGAACAACCAATAAAAAAAATAAAAAAAATAAAAAATAAAATAAAATATGGTTCCAGAAAAAAAAAAAAGAAAAGTATATCTGAGTGTATCATAATCAAATTGGTTAAAACCAATGTTAAAAAATGCCCTAAGATCAGTCACTGAAAAAAAGAAATTACTCATCCAGAGATACAAAGGTAATATTTACAACATATTTGTTGTAAGAAACAATGGGGAAAAAAAGATAGTTTGAGTTGAGTGTTGTCTTTAAAGTATTGCAAAGAAAAATATAAATGTCAACCTAAAAAATACATTTTAAAAATTTCAAAACATAAAAAATTAATAGCTTTTTAGACATACAAAACTGGCAAAATTTATCACCATTAAATGTACATTAGAAGAAATATTAAAGAAAGTCCAGAAAGAAGATCATACTATATGAAAATAGATGTGGCACAAGAAAAAAAGATTTCCATTAATAATAACTCTCAGTAAATACATGTTATTTTATTGCATAATCCATTTAACATAATTTACTATTAAAGCAAAAATAATAACAATTTGTAATAGTGTTAAAACATACAAAATTAGAATGGCCACAATAATAACATTTTAATGTTATGAGAGGAGAAAAGGAGAAAAACTCTTGAGTTTCTTAAATTGTAATTAAACTGGCATTATCAATTGAGGATAGATTTTGATAAATTTCATAAGTAAGCAAGAATCCTAAAAGCAATCACTAAATTAAAAAAAAACTATTTAAATATATTAAATCATCAAAGGGGATAAAATGTAATAAAAAAAAAAAAACCTCAACCCCTCACAGAAAAGAAAGGGAAAGAAAGAGGAAAGGGAAAATTAAGAAGAGATGGAACAAATAAAAATAGCAACATACAAACAAAACCAGGGAACAAAAGTATGGATAAATTATATCATAAGGAAACAAAACTAAAGAAAAATATAATGGTAGCTAAATGCAAAAATTCTAAACAAATTTTTAACAAAAATTCAAAAATATATACAAATTATAATGCATCATGTTTAGTTGGATTTTATGCCAGGAATACAAAGTCATTTTAACATCTGCTATGGTTTGGATTTGATGTGTTCCCCAAACACATCAAGCTCCTGTGTGAGAAAAATGCAAGAAGTTTCAGAGGAGAAATGATTGAGTTGTGAGGATCTTAACCCAATCCGTGATTTAATCCCCTGATAGGGATTAACTGAGTGTAACTGATGAGGTAGGGTGTGGCTGGAGGGGGTGGGAATTCGTCATGGTTTTGGTGTATATGTTTGTATCTGGAGAATAGAGTCTCTGCTTCTTGATCACTGTGATGCCACTCTCTGCCACATTCTCCGCCATAATGTTCAGCCTTGTCTTCAGCCCTAAGAAATAGAGCCAGCCTTCTATGGACTAAGACCCCTGAAACTGTGAGCTGTCAAACAAACTTCTTCTCTATAATTGTTCTGGTCAGATCCTTTAATCGTAGCAGCAAAAAAACTGACTAAAACAACATCTGAAAAGCAAACAACAAAATCACTGTATTAATAGACTAAAGGTAGAAAATGTATCTGATCACAGAAAAAGGACTTGACAATATCCAACATCTGCTCCTAAAAAAATTGTCTAAATAGGAAAAGAAAGGAACTCAATCAACTTGACAAGTGGTTATCTATGAAAAACCTAGAGCTAAATGGTATTAATGGTGACAAAGTGCAAGCTTTCCTCTAAAAATCAGAAACATTACAGCTATATTTGTTTTTTTTTCTCTCTTTTATTCAACACTCACTTGGAGGCTGTAGACAGAAATAATGAAAGAAAAATAAATAAACAGAGTAAAGAAAGTACATGCATTACATGTACCAAACATAAAAAGAAAAATGCTATTTACAGATAACACATTTGTCTACTTGGAAAATTCAATAGAATATGCAAAATCTACTTGATCCAATAAACAAGTTTATCAAGATGGAAGATTCAAATCTGATACAAAAAAATCAATTATATGTAAACAATACTACTTGCAATAGGTTCAAAAGTATTAATTACTTAGAGATAAAATTGGTAAAAGGTGTACAAGACCTTTGTACCAACATATACAATATCAATGAGGGAGTTTTTGAAAATTAGTTAAAATAATAAATCTGAGTATTTTTTTTTTACTATTTAAATTTAACATTCATGGAAAAGCCACTACAATTAAGACAGTGTGGAATTGTAAGGGTAGATGCATGAGTCTGTCTATTTATTCATCCATTCATCCAAATAGAACATTAATGGATGCTTAAAAACAAGAAAAACTATGTATGATCAATTAATTTTTAACAAAAAAAAAGTTGCCATGGAAAATGGAGGAAGAATAGACTCTTCAACAAATGATACGGGGACAACCTGATGTCTCTTTAATAAATAACAATTACTTTTTCAGAACTCTTCTCATGATACATACATGTTAAGGTTTGGATATGTTGTGTCCTCCAAAAGCTCAAGTGTGAGACAAGGAATTTTCAGAGGTGAAATGATTAAATTATGGGAGCTGAAACCTAATTGGTGGATTAATGCAATGGAATAATAATTTGAATGGATTGGTGGGTGAAGACTGTAGGTAAGTAAGGCACAGCTGGAGGAAGTAGATCAGTAGGCATATGCCCTTGGGGATTATATTATCCCTGGCTCCTAGCACTTGAGTTCTCTCTGCTTCTTAGCTCATGTGAATTGAGCAGCTGTCCTCTGCCACACCCTTCTGCCACAATGTTACTTGGGCCCAGAGCAATGGAGTTGTTCAACCATGGAGTGAATCTCTAAAACCATGAGCCAAAAGTAAACTTTTTCTGTTCTAAGTTATTCTTGTCAGGTGTTTTACTCACAATGATAAAAAGCTGACTAAAACAACACATACAAATTAAAAGAAAATTAATCACTGATTGATATATAAAAACTATACTACAAAACATAGAAAGCAAATATAAGAGAAAATGTTTATATATTTAATGTAATCAAACATTTCTTAGGAAATAAACATGCAAGCCATGAAACAAGAAAGATTAATTAGAATTTAAAAATTTACTTCTTAAAGAGACATTATTAATAATATGAAAAAGCAAGAGAGTTTGGCATAAGATATATTTGGCAGAGTATTTATACATAAAACACATAATGAGAAGACAAACAAAAATAAAAGTGCAAAGATTCTAACAAAGAATCTTATACAAAATAAGATATATGAAGGTCATATAAAAACAGCTATCAATATCTTTAGTCATTAGGGAAACAAAAATTAAAACCACAATGGAATGTTGCTTCACATACCTTGATGAAAATTTTAGAACTTCAAGATTTGGAAAGAAAGCTAAGGATCTTGAACTCATGAGTTGCTAGTGGGAATTTAAAATTTTACTATAATTTTATCTAAAAATGAAATAAAATTGTACTGTGATCTTGGAAAACAATTGGGCAGTTTCTATAAAGTTAATTCTATACTTACCACACAAGAGAGAAATTCATCTCTTGAACATTTATGAAAGAAATTAGAATATATGCCCATACAAAAACTGATATGTGAATGCTCATAACAGCTTTATTCATAATAGTTAAAAAGTGGAAGCTTCCCAGATATCTCTCAATAGACAAATGAAAAATCAAATTATGGTGTATGCATATCATGGGATAATATTCAGTAATTAAAAGAAACATCTTAGTAACACTGGAAATAACCTGGATAGAGCCGAAAAGGCATTATATTGAGTGGGAGAAACAGATATGAAATACATTCTAGGAGAAGTTGATCTAGTCTAAGTAATAGAAGCCAAGCAGTTGGAGCCTGGCTTATGTTTGCAACTGTGGAAAGCACTGACCAGAAAGCACTTTAAAAGACCTTTTGTCAAATATAAAATCAGTGCATTAATTGAATGACAATTATACTTCAATAAATGATGCAAAGATGGTTGCAGCATCATAAACAAGAAAAAAATATATATGATCAATTAATTTTTAACAATGTTGTCATGAAAATTGGAGAAAAAGTAGAGTTTTCAACAAATGGTGCTGTTTAATTCACCAGTCTGGTCTTTGCAAAAGCCAATCTTCATGGAAAATAAGAGTAGAATATTGCATACTCAACCAAAATTAGCCCTAATTGCAACCACTAAACCAGATATGCTAGAGCATATAACCAAGCTCTGAGCAGTGCCCAGTAGGAAGTCAAGAACTGATCATCCAAAGTTTGATTCTGTCAAACATAGCACATTAGGAGAGGCAAGCACCAACAGGACCAGAGGGTACATGCAAGATTCATGCAAGATGTGCAGGTGGCACAAATCCCTGTATCATCTACCATGATTTTACTAGTACCTAACCTTTTACTAAATCCATGACTATACTGGGCATGATTTATGAGTGCTAATAAAGAAAGGAAAAGTTATAGTTTGTTTTATGGTTCCAGTCTTTGAGAATAGCAATGGATCATTTGGAACAACATGCTAACCATATTATGCTTCTTCTTCCCTAGAAGGAAGAAGTAATTGTTTCAAACAGGAATAAACCCTTTTTCTAGAAATTAGTTTTCCCTTTTTATCTTTAAGGTCTCAATAAACTCCATGGCCTTAGGGTTTGCAAAGTCTTTGATCTATATATAGGATCTCATATAAACATATATGATAAATAGCAGATTCCCTATAATAAGGCATGGAATTGGGCCTGTGGTTGTAGGATCTACTGGTCATATCAATACTGACTTAACTGGCAACTTTACCCTGATAGAATTTTGAAATATTTTTTCTATGATGAGCAAAAGTATCAGCTCAGAGGGTGTGTAAGAATGGAGAAATCATCTTTCAGGATGCAATATACAATTTTAGTAAAAGTTTTTATACCTATGCCCTCAATAGATAAAAACATATATGTATATAAGAATCTGATTGTGGAATTCAGATTAGCTCTGCTTATTATCACACCTAGACATCACCCTTGGATTTAGGACTTTATGTTCCTCTTATCTGGGCTATGCATGCTTGAAGATCCTGGATACCAAAAGAGAACAATTTCCACAATGGGACACAGCAAAAGAGCTGAGCCACTGAATTATAAATAAAAACTTGTGAGTTCTTTGGGATCATTATGAAAAGCAAGAAGGCAAAATAAAATAGTCCATCCTGATAATCAGGATAAGCCTCTGGAGGCCAAAAGGAATATGCTTAGCATCTGAATATTCCACTCAGACACCCCTTAAAACCTACTTGTACATTTATGCATTAAATAGCTAAATGCACAACCCTAACCTGAGAAAGTTCAAGTGATCAGAGAGCCTGGGCTCCTTAAAGATGAGGGTCAGGAAAGACACTGAGATAAACAGAGGACCTCAATGAAGATAAAGCAAATTTAGAATGGACAGTGAAAGAAGAAGGGCTCCTGGAGTTTCTTGGAGCTGCAGCAATGGTGGCTGCAGTTCACCTCATTAACCTTCCTAGGTTAAACCTCCCCTCAATTCTTGGAGAAACTTTTCTCATATTATTTCTGAAGAAATAAATGCAAGCAGCATAAAGTGGCCACTGTTTATGGTATGATTTATGGCAATCCAGATTCTATTCCAGAAAAGGGCATGAACATGTATGGTCTTCTCTATGCAAAAATGTTTAGTGAGCATCTATGTGTAACAGCCTGTATGTAACAGCAACCATCAGATGTGTGGGGATTTTGTGGCCAAAAACCAAAGAAGCAAAAAATAAAATCCCTTCTCTTATGGGTATATATTGCATTTAACTCAAAATGCATTAAGTATACAAGAAAATGCCTCATACATAAATACATGGCTACATTTCAGAGTTACTAGTTTGATCTTAGACTTGAATAAATAGAGCATAGGAGTCACAGACAGGGAGATAATCCTCAAAAGGGATCTGCCTCTTAAGAGTCCTTCCATTTGTTACCATTATTGCTTAGTAGTTCTATTGGCATGGAATGGACAAGGGCCTGGTACTTTTTTGAATATCACCAACATATAAATCACCATATTGGAAAATTATAATCAGTATCAACAAGGCTCTTCCCGTGTTTCCACACTGTTAAGCATGCCACCTTCTCATAACCAGTATTTTGTAAGAATTTCATTATCATGACGTAAAATTCATAGTTAATACAACATACCTACACAAGTAGTATTAAATTTCAGTATAAAGTCTGTGAACTTGGAACACTTCTGGAGTATTTGAAATTTTTAAGAAGCCAGTATGGACATATAATCAGAAAAAGAGAGAGAGAGAGAGAGAGAGAGAGAGAGAGAGAGAGAGAGAGAGAGAGAGAGATTGATTTTGAAATACAGATCATTTATGGCTTTCTGTACCATAGTTGGGGGTTTGTAGGTTTTATTTTAAAAAACGATATAAAGCAGGTTATAGGCAAGAACACAAATATTCATTTTTTTACAAATATTCATTTCTTTAAAAAGCATTAAATGACAGTCATGTGTATACTTAAATCTAGCAGGGGAAAAAAAACAAGAAAAAAAAATCCCTTCTTCGTGAAGCTTACATTTAATAAGATAAGAAGTATAAATAGTAATCATGTTTTTCTTTCTATTAAAATATAAGCTTTGTGAGGGAAGGGTTTTTTCCTTTTTAAAAAATAAGAATATGCAGCTGTAATAGGCAATTTATTGCATTGTAAGACTTAATATGTTGCACATTAAAACCATTTTGTTAAAGTTTGATGCAAAGGCTGATCCAAATCTCTTAAAAAAAATTAAAGAACTTACAGAGGAAGGAAGGTTGGTCTGTAAAATTATAGTCTTTGCTGGGACAGCTAGACTATAATTATGGCCTCAGGGCCATAATTGGTACTTACTATCCACCTCCCTCTACCAGGAGATAAGATTTCCCAAACACTCCAACCAGCTCTTCAGCTTGTCTACGTTGCTTATGAGGTGTGATAAGCCAGATCTTCATCCCTGAAGGTCTGCTTTCTGAGTTGTCTTGCCTTTATCAGACAAGGGTTGCTAAAATCTCCTCTCCTACATTAATCCCTGACACAAAAGCCAGAAGAGGGACACCAGAGAGTCTCACAGTGCAGACAAACTCTCTGTGATTTTCATGACTCTGAGGAGCTGGTTTCATGGTGAGTAGGATCAGTCGTGCTGGGGAATCCAGAGAGGAGGCAGGACCTGGAGCTTAGGTTCAGTGGAACCTCACAGTAGCTCTGGTGAGAAAGTAACCCAATTCAGGAACCAACAAAGCTTGACGGAAAATCTCCTAATTACTAAATTGTATAATATTATAACTTGTCTTAACCTATAGGTCCTTTGTGGGAAATAATTCTAATTCTTTTGAACAATAAACTCTGTAAGACTATCCAAATTTTACTATAGTATGAGCACTTTATTGCATCCTGTGTTAAACATTGCTTGACTCACACCATTAATATCTTTGCTGAAACATTCATTTTATTAGTATATATTGCAGTACTTTCACATATTTTTAAAAGATATAAATATATAGATAGCTATTAAAATATGAAAAATGAAAATACCTATTAAAATCTATTTATAAAGTTTAATTTTATTTTTGCCAACACTACTTTAAACTTCTAACCAGGTTTTATTTTTATTAATGTCCCTACGTATTTTAAAATAAAAATAGTCTAGTTTTACATAGATTAGAATAGCATAATACATATTAAAATCATAAGCATAATTATTCATTCATTTTTTAAAAATGTGTGTACCATATCAGTTATAAAATCAGGTGCTGATAGTATACCCAAAAATTGGGCATAATTATGATATTATGAAGACCCTCTTTTCTAAATTTTCTATGACTGAATATATAAATTTTATGGGGTTTATTTTTGAAAATCAGGAGATACCAAGATCTGTCAGAACAAATATTGTGCAGCAGGGAATAAGTAAAATTTGGAGCCATGCAAAATTTCAGTAATGAGAGCTGAAACCTGGCTCGTTTCCATTTTTATTAGGGATCTGAATTTAGCTTATGCTCACTTAGAAGTTCATTACCTTTCCAGACAAACCTAATCTACATTTTTAGGTCATTCTCCACCTTTCCATTCGTTCTTGCTAAGATCTAATGGAATATTGGCTCAGGAAAATGCTATTTTCCCATTCTTATGCAATTAACATCCTTGATTCAGCACATATGTTATAGGCTTAAAGGCTTTAAAATGATAGAAGAAGAAATTGGGCAGGCACCTTTCCTCTTGATTGATGTGAGCTTGAGTAAAATATGCATCTGTAACGTTTAGAACTTTGTCAGAAACACAAACAAGAAAACAAGAGTACACAAAAGCATTTAATTAATTCATTGATTCAACAGAGATACACAGAGAGGGTGCTTTTTTCAAGGGGTTCATAGTATGAAATTTGTAACAAAGTATTTTCATCATTTCCATGATTCATACTTGAAATTTTTTTTAAAAAACTAGTTGAATATTACAAACTTCAAAACCCTTCATTTTGTCCCTAACAAAAATGTTTTGTAAAGTTTTGTAAATTGAGAAATAACTCAAGCCCCATGCTCTCTCCCTATATTTGGCTAGTTCCTTAATAAATCAAAAATTTCAAAACTCTGTTCCTAAACTCCCTATTATCTACTTATAAAATCCCAGTTTATTTTACATTTTAAGGTCAATTTCAACGTTCATCTTCCCAAGCAGAATAATACTTTAAATTTTAAAGTGAGCCCAAAATTTCCCCAAATTATTATGTTGTAAAAAAAAAAAAAAGCTAAACTCCTTTCATAAGCCTTTGATATTATGGGATGCTTTATTATTTATTTTGAAAATAAAGTCTTATAAACTGCAAATAACTTAGCTAAAAAGTTGTTCAACAAGTGACAGTGATTCTAAAGACCATCTACCAAAGGAATACATTTTTAAAAATAAATTTAAGGTGAATTTATCTCTTACTCCTTTTATTCTAGAGACATGATCTAAAAACTTGAAGAGTTAATACCCTTTTTAGAAAGTGAAGCAAATGCAACATGTAATCAACTGCAGAAATCACAGATACACACCTCCAGGACAAATGAAAAGTTAATTTGACAAAGGGATGGAAACCTGTGGCCTTGAATAAAGTTCTCAGCAATAAAACAGAGACAAAAACAGAGCTTGTCCAAGCACATTAGAAGCAAAGGTAAAGCACACTGGATAATACATGAGACAAGCTGCCAAACATGACTTTGGTGATTGCTATAGTGTGAATGATTTTCTCCCCTCTAAATATTCATGTTGAAACTTTATCCCCAAGGCAACTGTGTTAGGAGGTATGGTCTAAAGGGAGTGTTGAAGTCATGAGGGCTCTGCCCTATAAGGATAAGATGAAGGCACTTTCTTCCTTTATGTCCTTCTGCCTTCCACTAAGTGAGAATAGTGTTACTCCTTCCAGAGGATGCGGCACTGAAGGTATGAGCTTGTAAGCAAAGACCAGGCCTTCACCAAGCACTAAACCTGCTAGCATCCTTATCTTGTACTCCCAGCTTCCAAATCTGTGAAAGCATAAATATCTATTCTTTCTAAACAACCTCATCTGAGGTGTTTGGTTATAACAGCACAAAATAGACCATGACTGTGATTTTTAAAACTTATTAATATTGAAGATATTTTTTGAAGAGGAGAATCAGTTTGTTTAATAATATGTAAAAGAGGATAACCATTTGTAAATGAAGATCTGATTATTGTAATCTGTGAATTTTTATATCTCTATGTAAATATCCCTGAAAACTTAATAGGCTCAAGTTGTCCTTCAAAATTTTTGTTTATGTTTTTTCAGTAGTTCAGTAGGAGAGGGTTCCTGACAAATGTCCCATTGTGATAGCAAATACATGCAAGTAATGTTAATTATGTATGCCTGTCTATGTTAATTATTATTTGTGTATATATTAAACAATATGCATATGCTATTATTTGTGAACATGCTAACAAATGCTTGGTATTTATGCCTATTACAATAAATAGTAATTGATCAGGCACTATTGCTATTTGTGGTATCATCTGTGTACCAGGAAATTTGCTTGGTTCTGGGGACATAGTGGTAAACTGCCATACTGAAAGTCAATGTTCATTGTTCTATTATAAATCTTTATATGCAACTATTTTGTTATTCACAATAAATATTAATACAATTAAAACTTATTGCATTTTCATAGGTTTCTTTCTTTCTCATACCTCCCCAAGATTATGAATTCATTGAAATCAAAGACCACATTTGATATTTTACATTTGACAGAGTGCCCGGCACATAGGTAATATTCTATAATTCCTGAATTAAATAATAGTAATGTTCAGCCTATTTCAAAAGACATACAATTCAAATAAAACAAGACCCATGTCAAAATGTATTATTCAATGACAGAACCTAGGACAATGAATGCTAAACTTCAGAAGAAATAAGAAACATGTATTTTACAAAATCTGAGCATGGTATATTCTTCTTTTTATTTTCTTTTTCTAATTGCTTTTTTAATAAATAAATGACAGTGGAATGCATTACAATTCTTATAACACATATACAGCACAATTTTTTATATCTCTGGTTGTATATAAAGTATGTTGACACCAATTCGTGTCTTCATACGTGTACTTTGGATAATGATGTCTATCACATTCCACCATCCTTGCTCACTCTCTGCCCCCTCCCTTTCCCTCTCACCCCTCTGCCCTATCTAGAGTTTGTCTATTCCTCCCATGCTCCCCCTCCCTACCACACTATCAATCAGCCTCCTTATATCAGAGAAAACATCCGGCATTTGTTTTTTGGAGATTGGCTAACTTCACTTAGCATTATCTTCTCCAGTGCCATCCATTTACCTACAAATGCCATGATTTTATTCTCTTTTATTGCTGAGTAATATTCCATTATGTATATATGCCACATTTTTTTATCCATTCATCTACTGAAGGGCACCTAGGTTGGTTCCACAGTTTAGCTATTGTGAATTGTGCTGCTATAAACATTGATGTGGCTGTGTCCCTGTAGTATGCTGTTTTTAAATCCTTTGGGTTTAGACTGAGGAGAGGGATAACTGGGTCAAATGGTTGTTCCATTCCCAGATTTCCAAGGAATCTCCATACTGTTTTCCAAATTAGCTGCACCAATTGGCAGTCCCACCAGCAATGTATGAGTGTACCTTTTTCCCCACATCCTCACCAACACTTATTGTTGTTGGTCTTCACAATAGCTGCCATTCTGACTGGGTGATGAAGAGACCAGGAACTGGGAAATCTCCAGGCAAGAGAGGCAAATAATACCAGGCATTCAAGTCAGATAAGTGGTCCCCAAAAGAGATCTGTGAAGTGCAATTTCCCTTCAGGGACTGGTGGGTGGCACTCCCCACTTCCAGACGCCCTACACTGGGACCCATCTTCCCACCCTGGTTAAGTACACCATCCTGAGGGCAGAGACACCAGCTTAAAATAGACAACCCCACCTAATGTTTGAGAAGAGAAACAGAAAAGATACAGATCTCTAAAACTAGTAACAACCCTTGTTTCTTCTTTCGAGTATTTTTTCTCTTTCTCTTCTACTCCTCTATCCTCTGGCTCTCATATCCTTAATATATGTGAAAACAAGAACTTTGCATGAAATAGGATTTTGAGGACTGAGTCTTCTGAATAATACAATATAGAGGTGTTGTATATGCCCTTTCCCCCTCTTTTTTCTTCTTTCATTTTTCTTTCTCCCTCCAAATTTTACTATTTTAATATCCTGTATTTTTCTAAATACATGTGTATTTGTTTTATGTACTCTACTGTCTTCCCACGTACTTGTCTACCCTAAATTACTTCCTGTCTATTCTCTTGCTACTAACCCTGTTCATTAGATTTCTCCTTCACACTTCCTATATCCTCACATCCTACCTCCTCAGCATATCACCCTACACCCCACCCCCAGTTCATTGTCCACTGTCAGAAACTGTAAGCCTTTTTGCAAAACTTCTGATTATATTTTAGATAATAATTGAATCCATTTCTGTACATTGAGACTAAACTGTAAACGTCTTAATAACAACAATTTGTTTATACATATATTCTTCTAAATAAAGGGAGCCCTAGAAGAGTACTAAATAAAAATTCAGAAGCTATAATACATTTTTAAATGCGATTTTTAAGATTGACAATTCTAAAAAGTATATATTAGCTAGTGCTCTTCAGTAATTACTAATTACTACTCAGCAATAATAAAAAAAAAATCTGAATGTAGATTATATATTGTTTGACCTGTCAAATTAGCAAAGTTCACAATGATATTATGTAACTCTGGCAAGGGTATTCTTCATGATTGGCACTTTCTTCTCTACTAAATAAATAGCTGTGTAGATTTTCACAGAGTTTTTGGAAAGCAATTTGGCCATATATGCTAACTTTTAAAATCTTCTTCTATTTTGACTCACAAATTCCAATTTTAAGAGAAACATATGAATTCATATTTAGAGATACAGTACACACTGTTTATACATTTATATTATTCCTATTAATTGTGAAACTGGATTTCATATCCAAATAGAGAAGAATATGTAAATATATTTCAGTAAATCCATTTGAAAATACTGCAGATATTAAAAACATATTTTGGAGAATATTTAAACATGGAAAATTTTCATGGCATGTTAAGAAAAAAAATAACCAGGGTATAAACCTAAAAATAGTCTGATGAACAAACATTCTACTATAGACACTAGTCTGGAGAAAGATCATAAGAACAGTTTAAATAGCTGGATGATATTGCCTTTGCCAGATATAATTTTAATTTTTAAAGATACAGTTTATAGTTTTTATTCAACCTGGTCCCTAAATTCAATGACAGTAGGCTACAAATTTAATCATACAGTTACTCAATGATTTACAGAAAATATAATTATTTTACTTGTTATCTATGAGTTTCCTTCCAAGACTCCCTTATCCCTGGTTAGCCTGGAGTGATCATTAAATTAAATGTCTGAACTAAAACTGAGAGTTAAAGGATGATTAGGTGATGTCTTGGATGGATATTTTTTCTATTTCTGCCATAAAACATGCCTAGCTGATTAGAAGGAAACCCTTACATAGGTTTGTAGCACAAGGCAGAAGCAGCCCCTTCTCAAAGACCTTGTACTGTTCCTTGAGTACACGTTGACAGGAGACAATGGTCTCTGCTCAGGAGACAGTCTCCTGTTACTGAAGTCTGTGGCTCTGTAACATATTTTGGTGTCTCTTGGTTTGAGCAGTGCTTTTTCTGGTCCTCCTGAGCTTTACCATTGACTCCAGAAGGTAGCATTATGGATTTCTCTGGGAAGTGTTTCTCCCATTTCCCCCTTGGTTTTTGTAGTTCTTTTCAGTGGTTGCTTCTGTTACTTTATTCCATTATTTTACATTTGAAAAGTTAGTCAAACTGAGCCATCTCTGGATCCCATATGTGACATGTGGCCATATATCATAATGGATTAGGAGAACTCACTTCCTTAGCTTAGTGCTGGGGATTGAACTCAGAGAAACTCTACATTGAGCTACACCCCCAGCCCTTTTCATTTTTAAAATACAATACAAGTTCTCATTAACTGGTTCAGACAGGATTAAAAACTTCTCAATCTCTCATGTAGCTGGGATTATAGGCATTCACCACCAAGCCCAGCAACTTTTGAGATTTACTCAAATTTATTTCAAAGTGCCACAATTCTAGCTAATATTGTCCCCGGACTGTCAAGAGGTATGTGGAATTTTCTTTTACTTCTTTTGCACTTCTTTTGTTTTTATTCCTAATATTGCCTTAATGCCCTACTAAGGAATCTTTTAACTTCATAAATAAAAATTCTAAAAAAAAAAAAATCCACCAAGCTGTTGCTTGCATAATAAAGAAGTATGTAAAATAAAATTTAGATCTACTGTAATAAAAATATAAACAGTGGTTGCTTCTGTGGAGGAAGAGGAATAACTGAAATACAATAGAAAGAAATAGTAATTTAATAGAAATATATAATATGAATATTACACATTTTGTGGTGATATCCACAGGGTATGATGGTTTGTCAAAATTCATCAAATTGTGCACTTAAAATGTTATGCCACAACAGAAATACATATAAGAAAAAGAACTTAAAATCTGCTTTAAGGAAAGCACCACCTTTCTCTCCAACATTGTCTTGATGAATAATTTTATATTACATGTTAGAGGCTGAATAATGTAATTATATTCACATCTGAATACAGCCATCACCATGGTCTCTTTTTCAAACTTTTTACCACTTCAAAAAGAAATCCGAATCCATTAAGCAATTACTTCTCTTTTCCTTCTTTGTCTTGGTCCTTGGTAACCTCTACTTTGTTTTTTTATCTCTATGAGGTTGCACATTATGGATATTTTACTTAAGCAGAATTATACTTTTTTTGTTGTTCTTTTCTAATTTTGCACAATGTTTTCAAGTTTCATCCATGTCACAGCATATATCAGACTTCATTCCTTTTTGAAAGACTATGTTATAAGAGTGAATTTTAGATTCACAGTAAACTTGAGCAAAAGACATGGACCATATGTCCCCAACTACAGCAAACTTTCAGCTTCCCTCACTATCAATACCCTGCTCAGGAATACATCACTATCACCCAAAGTCCACAGTTTATATTAGAGTTCACCCTAGGTTCTATATATTCTGTAGGTTTGAACAAATGTAAAATGGCATGTATCCACTATTGTTGTATCATACATAGTAGTTTTATTGCCCTCAAAATTCTCAGTGCTCTGCCTCTTTATCCTTCCTCCCACTCTAACCTTTGAAAACACATGATCTTTTTACTGTCTCCATAGCTTTTTATTTCCTAGAATATCATATAGTTGGAATCTTAGACTCTGTAGCTTTTTTATGTACATTTTTTATTTATATATGACAGCAGAATGCATTATATTTCTTAGTACATATATAGAGCACAGTTTTTTATATCTCTGGTTGTATACACAGTATATTCACACCAATTTGGGTCTTTATACATGTACTTAGGATAATAATGATCATTACATTCCACCATCATTAATTATCCCATGCCCTTTCCCTTCCCCTCCAACCCCTCTGTCCTATCTAGAGTTTGCCTATTACTCCCATGCTCCCTCTCCCTATACAACTATGAATCAGCCTCCTTATATCAAAGAAAACATTGGGCATTTGTTTTGGGGGGATTGGCTAACTTCACTTAGCATTATCTTCGCCAATGCCATCCATTTACCTGAAAATGTCATGATTTTATTCTCTTTTATTGCTGAGTAATATTCCATTATGTATATATGCCACATTTTTTTATCCATTCATCTATTGAAGGACATCTAGATTGGTTCCACAGTTTAGCTATTGTGAATTGTGCTGCTATAAACATTGATGTGGCTGTGTCCCTGTAATATGCTGTTTTTAAGTCCTAGATATAGACCGAAGAGAGGGAAAGTTGGGTCAAATGGTGATTCTACTCCCAATTTTCCAAGAAATCTCCATACTGCTTTCCATATTGGCTGTACCAATTGCAGTCCCACCAGCAGTGTATGAGTGTGCCTTTTTCCCCACATCCTCGCCAACACTTATTGTTGTTTAGATGCATAATAGCTGCCATTCTGACTGGAGTGAGATGGTTTTAATTTGCATTTCTCTAATTGCTAGTAAGGGTGCCAAGGACATGCATTGGAGAAAAGATAGCCTGGTCAACAAATGGTGCTGGGAAAACTGGAAATCCATATAAAACAACATAAGATTAAATCCTTATCTCTCATTATGCACAAAACTCAACTCAAAATGGATCAAGGACTTAGGAATACCAACCAGAGTCCCTGCATCTAATAAAAGAAAAACTAAGCCCTAATCTTCATTATGTGGGATTAGGCCCCAGCTTCCTTAATAAGACTCTTGTGGCACACGAATTAAAATCAAGATTCAATAAAATGGGATGGACTCAAACTAAAAAGCTTCCTCTCAGCAAAAGAAACAATCTGTGAGGTAAATAGAGAGCCTACATCTTGGGAGCAAATCTTTACCCCTCACACATCAGATAGAGCAGTAATCACTAGGGTATCTAAAGAACTCAAAAAGCTGAACACCAAAAAAACCAAAAAACCTAATTAATAAATGGACCCAGGACCTGAAGAGACATTTCTTAGAAGATGATATACAATCAATTAACAAGTACATAAAAAATGTGTAGCCTTTTTTGATTGGCTCTTTTTACAAAGTAACATGTATTTAAGGTTCCTTCGTGTCTTTTAGTGGCTTGACAGTGCATTTCTTTGTATCTCACTGAATAATATCCAGTTTCATAAATATATCACCATTTATTTATCTGAAGAACATCTTGGTTGCTTCTAACTTTTGGCAATTCTGAATAAACCTGCTGTAAACATATGTATGAGCATTTTTTATGTGAGTGTGACTTTTAATTAATTCAGTAAATATCAAGGATTGGGATTAGTGGCTGAATTGTATGAAAATAATATATTTAGTTTTGTATGAAACTGCCAAACTGGACCATTTTGTATTGCCTATAGCAGTGAATGCAAGTTCTGTTTTGTTCCACATTCTCTCCAGCATTTGATATTTTCATTAGTTTGAATATTTGCTATTCTAATCCATGTGTAGTAGTATCACTTTGTTTTAACTTGTAATTATCTAATGATATATGATGTTGAATATCTTTCATATGCTTATTTGCTATCTGTATATCTTCTTTGATGAGATGTGTGTTTAGGTCTTTTGCCCATTTTTAAATCAATTTGTTTGTGTTTATAATGTTAAATTTTAAGAGTTCTTGTAGTTTGGAAAATAGACTTTTATCAGATAAATTTTATCATATATATTTTCTCACAGACTCTGAAAATACATGGGAAAAGGGATTGAAATGCTAAAAATAAGAATCATTGATAACATTGATAATATGAAAGGATTAAACATGATTCCTAGTTCTAATCATGCCTCCATGAAACTTACATGTTCTAGAAGAGAAATAAAGAGTCTTGAAATTTTTATAGTAGTACACATACACTAACCTGAGAGACTGGAGAAGGCTTTCCTGGCAAATAACATTTAAACAGAAGTACGTAGAATACACAGACACACCTTACGAAAGGAAAACCCAACAACCTGAAGACAGTATGACTCTCAACCATGAAACAGTTTATACAAAGGCCCTGAGACAAGAGAACAAGCATAGTGTCTTTGTAGTCACAGAACCAGTGAGGTATGGTGTAGCTGGACATTGACACATATAAGAAGCAAATAGTTGAAACTGTACATGGTACTGTAACTCATGGTAAGTATTTATATCTTTATTTTAATTAGGTTGAATGGGATTGAGAAGTTGACATTATGATATCCTGGACAGAGTTTTTTAGATATAGTAATAAGAATTAATGAACAGATGGTCAAGACTGCGAAGAGGAAGAGTAATATTGATTTGTTGCAAAAAGAAAAAAAGGAATGGAAGAAGGAGAAAATGTAGATAAGAGATGATACAAGCTTTCACCTCAGAGAGAAAAGAAAGGATCGAAAGTGTTATTGTTTAGATATGAAGTGTACCCCAAAGTGTATGTGTGAGACAATTCAAGAAGTTTCAGAGGTGAAATGATTAGACTATGGGGGTTTTGACCTAATCCATGAATTAATTCATTAATAGGAGTTAACTGGGTGGTAACTATAAGCAACTAGTGTGTGGCTGGAGGAGATAGGTCACTGGGGGTGTGCCTTTGAGGTTTATATTTTGTTCCTGGGGAGAGGAAATTACTCTCCTCTTCATGGTGGACATGTCCAGAGACATTTTCCTCCACCACACTTCCACTATGATGCCGTGCCACACCTCAGACACAGAGCAGTGGAGCTGCGACCTCTGAATCCATGAGGACCAAATAAACTTTCCCACCTCTAAAATTATCCCTGTCAGGTCTTAGGGTCACAATGGTGAAAAAGCTGACTAAAACAGAAATACATAGAAGTATTCAGAAAAACATTAGGAGTAATGTTTGACAGGACATGGGAGCTGAACGCACATCTGAAAAGAGGAAAATCAAGGACTACTCCATATTTTTGCTGAGTTCTAGGAAAGAATTCAAAAAAAAAAAAACAGAGCTTTCTCTGTTTAAAAGAAACTACTCTCAAATTTCATGTGTTATCCTTACTTTCTCAGACTAGAAAGAAAAGAGGATAGGGGAATTGATTGAAGTGACAGGTATCATATTACTATTGGAATATCTCCTCCATGTCTCCTCTATTCTTTTTTTCCTTTGGAATAGTGCTCTCATGGCACAAGGGAGTGTGCTAGGTTAGTTCTGTTTGGTTATACTGCCAATGCCTCAGTTATTTCCAGGAGTAAAAAAAAAAAACCACCTTGGATTATTTCTAATATACATTTTAGTTCCCATACAAGTAGAATTCTTTATTTTCAACAAATTTAAATGATTTCTGCTTTAAAAATAACTTACACATACAATACAATGGTCTTTCCCAATACAACTACTTAAGAATAAGTTGCTGATCTGATAATCCATCACCCAAATTCCTTAAGGGTTTATTTTTCATGAACAAGAACATTCTCCTGTATAATTAAAACAAATCCATCAAAATCAGAAAATTTGCCTTACTTTCTGGCATGATAAAAAGTTCTAGGCTTATCTACTTTTTTTTCTATAAGCCTCAAAAATCAGCTAACTCCACTTATCCCTGATTTTTCATAAGAAAGAATGCTATATTGAAATTAATATCTGGGAAATATGTATATCCTAAGATCTCAAAGTAGAGAGAATTGGAGAAATAAACATGTGTACACACACACACAAATATGTACACACATTTACTTATGTTTTATCTTCATCTCTTTATATATCCATTCAACCATATGTCCATCCACAATATAGTAATTGATCCCCCAATACTTCCATTTCCAGTCTAAGAGCACAGGGAAACTTTTATCATTTTAGTATTTGTTCTGATAGTAAGAAAACTCATTCCATTTTCATTTATTTATTTGGACAATCCTCTTATATATAACTAAATCCCTTGTTTGCCACTGCCCCCTTGCCTGGATCCTCACAGTGCTTGGGATCTGGTATTCTTCTTTTGCACCTCTCCACCACCACCCTCACCTATTGCATTGGCCAACCTAATGGTTTTAGGATTGAATTGTTTTGATAGTGAATGGAATAGAAAAGGAGAAGAAGAAGAAGAAAAGACAGGGGAAGGGAGAAGATATATGAGTATAAGTTCATTATCACCAGTTTGTATGCTAGGCATACACTTCAATGATTAAAATCCATTGGTGGATAGTGCCAAACTACAGCCCAGGGCTAAATCTCCATTACCCAAATGTGTGATTTAAAGGTAATTATGAAAACATTTAGTTTCTTACTATATGCTTTTAATTCAGGCCAAACTATATTAGCAAAAACGATGGCCATGCTTCCTTTGCTACTTGAAGGCTGAGATATTGAGGAAGTCATAGTACTAATTCTATCATTTCTCCATCTTCATTCTTGTAGTATTATATGTTTTTGACCTGTAATCAAACGTTCTGTTTCCAGACACTAATGTGGAGATACTAATGGATATAAGCAGAGAGGTAGTAGTGGTATGTATGTATATATCCACGCATTTGAAAGTGTGTATGAGAGACAGAGTTTAGGGGACCCATTGCAATTTGAGAAATAGTGTTCTTTGTATGATATACTAAGGGTAAGTTTATAAATATCTCTGTACCTGAACATACTACCCTTCCTGGTAGAAATGCTTGACTTCCCTTGAGACTAAAAGTCCTTTATTCTCAGACCATGAATTGTGGTGCATCTCACTGTGAGTTCATATATATCTAGTAGATTGAAGAAAGTATTGTCTACCTTTGCCATAGTGAATGTTTCAGAGATGGACACAAGAGCTGAGCAACAGCAGTAAGAATCTAAGACTTAATTTCTGGACTTTTGCTGAAGTCCAGGGAGAAATTATTTTTTTCTATCTTACCGAGTATGTTGAGAAGTATAATGTAAGGCAACAATTTTGTCATCATGACAAAATTTTATGAACACAGTCAACAGACAGTGCAGACTGACAACACAATTTAAAACTTACAAAGACCCGTGTGTGTGTGTGTGTGCATGAGAAGAAAAGGATACAATATATTACTTTATACTGTGGTTCTCAGCATTTAAAGAGTCTCTGGAATCCAATATTTTCCACATGTAGCAATCAAAAGAATTTGCTTTCAAGAAAAATAAAAAATAGAATTACTAATACCATTTTCCCCTAAGGCCATTATTATCATTAAAGACATGTCTCAATATGGACTTGTGTGTGATTAAAATTAGAAAAACGACAAGTTGGTGAGAACTCTGTAGGCCTATGCTGTCGCTAAGCTACGTGAAGTAATTTTGTTGATTTAGCCATTCCCATAGCTCACTCCCACCTTTTTTAAAGTCTCCATTGAAACATCAGCTTTAAGGAGCTCTCTCCTCACAACCTTTCACTCTGTTTTGTTTTGTTACAGCATTTATTACCATCTAGAATATTACACCAGTATTTACTTTCAGTTTTCTCTTTCTTCCTACTTAGAAAGTAAATTCTAAAAAATCAGAATAATTTATTTCGTTTTGTATTCCACTGGCATTTGGAAAATACAAGATTTATTTGGGAGTAAGAATCAATAGCTCTGGTGTGGACAGGTCCAGTTCAAGATTGCTCTTCCAAACATAAACATGTTGGAGGAAGACCTAACTTCATTTTGTTCCTCTGGCTCCATCTTGTCATCTTGCATTTTTACTTCCCCCACCCCTCCCCTGGGTTTCCCTGAGCCAATTCTCCTTCAGTTGCCTTAGATCCCAGAAATACAGGTATGATGGAAAAACATTTTATGGTAGAGGACTAAAACTAGCCCCAAGCAATGGCAACCTTGATGCCAGCAAAGCTGCACAGAGTTGATCTTGATGCTGTGACCTGGGATAATGATCATCCAGACCACCACAGGGCCACGGTGGCATTCTACGTGAGCTCTTCGGACTCTCAACCCTTGCCTTCAATCCCCTTTTCTATAAAACCCTCAGAGCTCTGTCAGCCCAACAGAGACAGATTCTAGAGCAGTAGGCCTTTCCATTCTTCTCTATGTAGCCACAGAGAATGAAGCTCTTTTCCTGTCTACTTCATAGGTTTATTGTGAGAATTAAATGGAACAATTCATGTAATCTAACAGAGAAGTACCCTCAAGTGCCCAATACATACACATTATTACTGAAGCAGGAGAGGTAAATGGTGAGAAATGTGCATATTTCTGATATGTTTTAGGTGTTTACATTTTTAAGAGGTACGAAAGAGCTAGCAAAAGAGATTGAAAACAAGCATCCAGTAAGGTAAGAAAATCAAGAAAGTTATAACCCAGCATGTTAAGACCAGAAACTGTTTCCCGATAGTGGGATTAGCTGTATCAGATGATTAGTTGTTGATTTGTTTTGTTTTACAAATAGAGGAATGAAATCAAAATTATTTGTAGAGACCATTTATACTGACAGAAATATTTTTATGAAGTTGTAAAACAAAGATGAAATTACAGTAAATTCAAGAACTAATAAAGAAGGAGGGATTAGAGACTGATTATTACTAATAATAATTCCCTTAAAAATTCACTATAGAAGGGAGGAGTAGTGGATAGGAAATTTTGCATTTAAGACCTTTATTTTATTATTTTAAGATGGAAAATAATTTATGCAAGTATGATATTTGGGAAGTTTCATGATACTTGGAAGTTCCATTCCAAGTTTCATACTTAGAAGGTCTGATGATTCCACAACAGAGAAACAGGGAGACATTTTTCTGAAGAACTCTTAAAAACATGAAATTAACATCCTTAAAAACATGAAAGGGACTTTAGCACCAAAAAAGAATGTGGCCTCATTCACAAAGACAAATCATCAATGGAAACTGATAGAAGTTTATATACATGTGTTCCGATGAAGGTTAGTGTTACAGTTGGTAACAGGGACATATAAAATATATTTTCTAGTTGTTTTTAAGCAATCAAGGAAATAAGAATCAAAGTCCTCAGCTGAGAATGAGAAATAGGAGATTCTGTTGGGACTTTGAGAAGGGAGAAGGTGTGAAAATATACTCCTAGAAGAATGAGACTTCACTTTTTCCAGAGAATAGTACTGGTATAGTCCAGAAGTAAGATGGCACCACCTGAAGTCTGTGTTGATGAATTTCAAGTGAGACCAGTAAGCATGGATAAGTGTTCTTGCTTGATACATTTAGCTATTCATGTTTTCTATTTGACATTGTCATCCTATGTCATTGCTTCATCAGCACGAACATTGTGAAGCAGGCCAGAGACCCCAGTCCAGAAGATCCTTGCCATAATTAACTTTCTCTTCTTGTCAGAAAGATGTTTACAGAGTATCAGGAGGCAGGATGCCTGCAGAAGGCATTGTGGTTTGAAGTTTCCTCTTTCTTGCAAATGCCAGGTTTACACAGAAAACCTGTGATAAAGTTAAAGTCTGTAAGCTTGTTGTACAAAAAATATTGTCTCTGTTATCTTGGTAAAGACTTATAAAACCTCTGTGTCTGTCCTTAAAAAAGCACTTTCTTAGATCTCAAGAAAAAAAAATTACTTTTATGTAAAACTTCCAAGTCCCCTGCCCCACCACACATTAGGTATAATATTCAAAGAATTTCTAGACTCATTGTCCAGAGGAGAATGTTTTAAGCTATCCCATAGCCTCTCTGGACCTTGCAGCCAATAAACTGACTTCCTGAAAATTCCTTGGGTGTCCAGCCTCTTCTGTCCTATTTCAGTTGGTCATATGAGCCACTATGCCTACTTGTGATATTAAATTTTACCTGCCATCTTGTCTGTAATGTGTGATACCCACAGAGGAGGTAAAACTTTGTTTCTAGGTGCGTTTGTGAAGTTGTCTCCAGAATAAATTTTGCATTTGAATTGGCAGATTGAGTAAAGAAGATCCACCCTTATCAATGTGGATGGGCATCCTCCAATCCATTGAAGGCCTGGATTGAACAAAATTGCAAAGGAAGGACTTCTCTCTCTCTCTCTCTCTCTCTCTCTCTCTCTCTCTCTCTCTCTGTGTGTGTGTGTGTGTGTGTGTGTGTGTGTCCCCATTTGAGGTAGATCATCATTTTTTCCTCCCCTTAACATCCTGATTCTTGGGACTTTGGTCACCAGGATTCAGAGCATCAGCTCCCCTGGTTCTCAGGCTTTCACACTCAGACTGAATTATACTACTGGATTTTCTCATTCTTCAGCTTTCAGATGGCATGTCACAGAACTTCTTAGCTTTGATAATAGTGTGAACTAATTTCCATAATAAATATAAATATCATATATTTATATATATCATATATATGTAAATATAAATATATGATATTATGTATATAAAAACACAGGATACACACACACACACACACATAACCTGTATCATATTGGTTTTATTTTTCTGGAGAACTTCTGACTAATGCACCACTAATTCTCCCCACTTCTCTCATACTGACAAAGAGGTGTCTACTTACTCATGGGTAACACTCCCCCTCATAGAAAAAAAATGTAGAAACTATAAATTGCATTCCAAAAAAAAAGCATCTTCTTATTTGACTCTCTGTAATATTTAAAATTCGAGTTACAGTGTAGCTTTTACAGGAGCCCCCCCCAAAAAATATAAAACTTTGAAGAAGTTAAAAAAAATCCATAGTCAGAAAATTTTTATCTTGATGAGATTATATATTCATAAGCTATATGGGAAGGTTTCCAATCTCCTAATGTTTTGATCTATTTAATTTTCTTGGATTCTTCCCATTTCTCACAGCCTACTTATATTTTATGGATTGGGGATATATTGTAGATTACCTGTATCTCTTAGGATAATTTTTCTTTTCCCTTCTTTAATTTCTTACTAAAATATTGGATAGAGCCCTAGTGGGCATTTTAAGTGAGAATCCACATTTTACCATGGACTAACTAGCAAACAACTTAAAAAACAAGAATTTTAAGAATGATTTTATTAACTCTTTCCATTCTCAAAAAAGTTACAGTTTCTTTGACCATAGTATGAGCATTTGTTATTTATTTTTAAGTCACAAGATCTGTGGAGGGTTGAAAATAAGAAAAACGAGAATAACATGTCTTATTGACTTGAAAAACAATGATTACCCAAGGTAGACTGCCCCTTCAAGAAAACTAAATATATCTACATTTTATAACTGAGAAAACAAAGCATTACGTTTCTCCTTAGAAAATATCTGATCTTTATTGTTCTTAACATTTCCTCTTTACTTAAAGAGCAGATATAAAAAGCAGCAAAATAAATGAAGGAAGAGAACCATTAAAAAGAACAAATGAATTTTAAAAATGATGCTCAGAGAAAATAATAATTAATTAGTAAGGGTGTCCAGGGGATATATAAAACAGGAAAGCTGTAACAAAGTACCATCAGTAGAGGATGTAAAGTGAAGCATGTGAGACATTAGAAGTGATTATAAAAGTCGAAGCACGCAATAGGAAGGGTGGGCTCAGGACTTTCCAGAGAAAGGGAAAAAAAAGCAGAATCCAACAAGGTGAGGGTTGAAATTCTTAATTCCTACTTTACCTCAGTCAGTGGCAACAGTTATAATAGGAACAGGATGCTCAGGGCAATAAGAGTTAATGAGAAAAACATGTAACTGGGCAAAATTTTAACCATATTTAGTTTTAAAAATATGTAAGTAACTTGGAATATATTAAAATCATTGGAGTATATGACATTCACTGAAGAATTCTAAATCTTAAAATGTAAATGAGCAATAGAAACATTACAACACATTCTAGCCAGTTATATTTAACTTTTAAAGTTATATTTAACTTTCCAATTTTTCTTTGTTTCTTTTCAAAAGACCAAACTCTGAACAGAGGTTCCAGGACCTCTGAAGATACCAAAATCTACACATGCTCAAGTCCCTTATATAAAATGTTGCATTTGCATATAACCTATCCACATTCTCCTATGTATTCTAAATCATCTCTAGATAATTTATAATACCTAATGCAATGCAAATACTGTGTTATTAGTTTTTCAATTGTTTGTGGAATAATGACAAAAAGTATGTATATGTCGCTTCCCTCTCTTACCACCATAATTACAGCTTTTGTCCAGAAAGGACCAGAGAAATGACTTACTATATATTTTTTACTTGCTCTGTTTTTCAACGCTTTCCCCAAATCTGCATGCCTTGATAACACTCTGGAACCTTTCAGTAATTGATTTGTACTTTGTGAGAAGTTGCAGTTATTACCTAAGGAAGGGTCAGTTTTCCAGGATTTCATCGTCCCAAGACAAATGTAGAACTCCTCCCTCCTCCTCACAGTCTCTATTTCTCTACTGGAATTTCTCATTATTCAAATTGTTCAATTCTTCTACTAGATCCTGTAACATGCATATCTAAGTTATACTTAAGTCCTTGACTATTTATTCCAATTTGGGAATCTTGGCTTTCTTTCTATTAACTTTTTCCCCCCTTAATTAGGTGATCATATGCTCTTGCTTCTTCCGATATATCATAATTTGATGTATTGCTAGATAGATATGTAAAACACAATACAGAGTAAAGAAAATCATATTGACCCCGGAGAATGACATAGGACTTTTCTTGGCAGGTTGGTAAAACCAGGGTCTGAGTCAATCTAAGTTTTTGTGCTGGTTTAGAGTTTTGTTGTAGCTTTAGTTAGTTTCACCTAATACATCAAATATTTGGAGGGCAGGATGATTAATTGATTCTCAGCACTTATAAGACTTTTCATATAACATATCTTTTTATACTTCATAGCTCAGCTGCCAACTCTCAAACTCATAGAAAACTTTCCACAGCCTCACAGCCTAGCCGCTGTTGGGAAATTTTTGTTCCCCGACCTCTCCTGGGCTTTAGCAGAACTCTCTTCACCTTGATGCCTGCCAATAGACTTTGGAGAGCCGTTTTGATGTTCATGGTGAAGGTTCAGTGATCCCAGAGGAATTTATCTCAGGTCTTCTGATCAGTACTGACCCTTCATAGATACGGTACGTATTATTCAATGCTATGTGCAGTCTGAGATTTCCCTCATCTCTTGACCTATCCCCCCGTATAGAAATACACCAGAGCATAGGAATTTATTTCAACTCTCCTCCCTTCCTCTAGGCTTAAATGCATGATCATTTGTTTATTCAATGACAGCCTGTGGGAAATTGTTGATGGGTGGATGCGGACTTATTATGTTGCCAGGGCTCCTCCAGAGGCTAATCCTTCATGTCAAGTTGACATTAAATATTGCTAGATGTGGCTAGTTTTTCCTTCCCCTCATCTTTGGGGAAATTCCTTCTCTTCCTGCCCCAAAGCAGTAAAGTTTCTTCTTTTGTAGGAAAGACATAACTTTTTTCATCAAATAAATAATAGTTATTTTAGCATTTTTACCTTTCTTCTCAGTTATGGTAAAACAAAACTACACTAAAAGCCAAATGGCTTTTGATCTGATCCAGCTTACTCTCATTGTTAGAACAGAAATAATAGTTCCAAGTGATATGTGGAAGCATAATTGTGCCCATAGGTTTTGGTTTGACTATATAATTGTTTTGTCCGGCTGTAAGGTGATATACAGAAAAATTAAAAGTCTGATTTTGCACTATACCATATTCTCCAAATTCATGCTTGTTTTTATTCTTAATTAATTATAAAAAATTTTAGATACTAAAAATAAAACTTCAACAAGGTATCTTAAATTTTTACACAAGCATCAGAACTTTTCATTGAAAACAACATCAATGGTAACAATTTTCCCAACACTGCGTATAGAAAATTTTTTTAAAACTTTTACCTTTAAAAAACTTTTAGATGAAAATGTATTCACAACTAATTTGAAAACACGACATTCACTTTGAATTAATATTCAATGATTTATAATATGTACTTATTCCAATCCCTTTATACTTAAAAAATTAAAGCTTATAAGAAATGAAAATATGCAGAGAAGAGAAAATATTTAAAGTTAGAAAAAAAGGCAAAAGTAAAATAAAACAACTAAAAACTTGCCCAAAATGCTTGATAAATGTTATTGATAGTAGAGGTATATTAGATCTTCAGCAATACCTAATATAACTGAGATAATATTTTCTAGGATTTCACTTTTCATTATTCTGTTGTCTTTTTCACTTCATAAGAAATAGCAGGAAGGGACAGATTGGGAGAGTCTGGCATTCGATGGTGTCTCAATTATCTATCCTTTTTCTCTCCACTACAGATCCACACTTCATTGTCTTGCTTGTGATATTGGAACATTTTATCCTCACCATCTGGCATGATGGTAAGTTTCATCATTAGTAGGAACTCTGATGTTTGGTTTTCGTGGCAAGCTTCCAATTCTTTCTGTGGGTAGTTATCTCTGCCACTCCAGAGGGTGGTTTCCAGTGAATTCCACTCCCTGTGGTACTTACCCATGGATGGCTTTCCCCAGTAGCTCCTTGTGTGATTTTATAATGTGCTCTGAGATGTGACACTTCCCCTTGGATAGCTTTTCAGTGAATACTGAAGATACAGCTTTTAAAAATAACTTCTCCACCATTGTGAGGGCCACAACGGTGAGTTCTAAAAGGAGATCTGGATTTCCTGTGTGTTTTGCCTCTTCTAGACATGTTTTTCACTTAAGTGCCATTCATGAACCCCAGGGGTTGTAACCGTTCTGTGTGTCTTCTACTCCTATTTTAAAGAATTTTCCCAGTAATAGTCTAAGTACCCCAATCTCCTAATCTCAATATCTAAGTGGAACTCTGATATAGATAGAGCCATGACAAAGAAGGTACCAGGGATATGGGTGTCTGTTGTGGTTTACACAATCCAGGAGGAGGAAAAAATATGTTAATAAATAACATTATTAGAATGCTATGAAAATCTTGAATGGAAATATTTAAGACTTGTAATAATTAATAGAGAATAAATTTAGTGTGAAAATGGAGAGCTTAAAAGCAGCTTGTATCCAGAGATATGGGAAGTCAACTTCAGAGAAGTATTTTTAAGGAAATTAGGAGTCAAAGAACTAGATTAAATGCAGAATCATTCACTAAGAATAGGCAATACCCTATTCTTAATATAATTGGAACATTGTCTCATTATCAAGACATATTAAGACTCAAATGCAAATTCTGTGAAGGATTTTTGTATTATAGGTGGTTTTAACTTTCTATTTATGCATATTTTACATAATATGTACTATAAATATAATCAAGAATAAATGAATCTAAGGATACTTTTAAACAAGTGTCATAATGTTTAAATATTTCGATTATGTTCAAGGTAAGGCAGAAGAAGTTTAATGATTAGGACTGATATTTACAGTTATAAGTTACAACAAGCAAGAATGCCTTAATTCTGAGAGTTATGTTGATTTGGGTTATTAAAATATCTTCTACCAAATTTAAGTGCAATACAAAACTAGGTTGGTAGGAGATATTGTCTCCAGCTTTGTGTGATCACACTTTAAAATGACTTTATTATCACCAGTTCTTAAAACAATCTGATGTCAATAATGAGAACAAAACATACATTTTTCAAAATAGCTTATTTATATCAGTGATGACTTCAAGAATATCAATCAATGTGTCTCATATTGCCTTGTACTAAAGAAAAACACACAAAACAGACATTTGTCTAGTTCCCCAGCCTACTAACTGCACTTGAGTCTTTTCCAACTATTGTAATATGGTCCTAGACATCTTGGGTTTATATTATGTTAGCCTTTTGCTTTTAAATATCTTAAAGTCACCACATTAAAATAGAACCATAAGTATTTTCTATGAAAAGTCTGAACCTCTCAACTGGCAATAAAATCAACTCCAAAGATTGTGATCTAATTATTCATCCACTCAGCAATCCTTTATTTCTCCTGTCAGTCTCTACTAGATCTAGAGTCTGCATGAAGCAATGAAAAGAATAACCCCACTCCTCAGTAATGTATGGTCTTTTGGAGATTAATCTCAAAATTTTATTTTGGACTTAAAAAAGTCGGTGCACTGTTTTAAGTGCACTACGTAGAATGTGATTGTTTTGAAAACTGTTTCTTTCATTATTCATCTAAGGTACTAGCAGAACCTGTGAAATAATCAATAGCCATTAGAGTTTGCTTCTTGTTGTTTAACTCTTTGGCTCTTTTGCAAATGCTTCTATTACCAATGGTTGCCTATGTGAGAAATACCAGGATTCTATCTGCCTTCAAAACTAGAGCTCCTAGACTTCATAAAGCCAAAACTGTCTCATTAAAATTCCAGTGATTCTTCCATTTATAAAAAGATATTCTCTGGGATGGAGCTGTAGCTCAGTGGTAGAGCACTTGCCTATCATAGATGAGGCACTGGGTCGATCCTCAGAACAAACACACACACACACACACACACACACACACACAATAGAACAAAATAAACGTTAATTTCTAAAAGAAAGAAAAAAATAAAAGATATTCTCCAGAGTAAGTTAAACTCTCCACCAATTTTTAAATATTAATTTCTATACTAAAACAAAAATAAGTCTGTGACTCAAAAGATATCCTACCATTATGTGTAATGACTAGATGGATAAATAAGAAGAAATCAGGCATTCTGAGAAATCTTTTTAGGAGGACTCAATCCAGTCCTTACATGAATATCTTGTTCCAAGAACAGCATATTCTGTTGTGTCTGAAACTACTGAGTTTATAAGAATCTAACTAAATCATCTTTTAAATATAGAAAAATATCTTTGAAATTGAGCAAAACAGCACAAAATATTAATTTTTTGACCCAATTGAATGGCTTTGTTGATTTAATTGGCCAAATTGATGACTATTTTGCTTTTGAACTTTTAACAATATACAAAATAACAGTTGGCAAAAAACAGGAAGTGATTTTAAATGGAAAAAAAACCCATATATCAGAAGTGACAAGGACAAGAGTTATAACACTCATTTGGCTTAAAAACTTACATATTTAAATTAAAATAAGAGCCTCTACATGGACTACATAAAAATGATCCTAATGATATAAAAAACCAATCATTTAATCAGCAAAGCTCTGCTATGCCTGGTATATTTTGCTTGGAAAGAATTTGAACATTTAAGTTTTCTCTTTAGACAGATATAGGAAAGCCACATTTAATTAATGTCCTCTATTTAGCCACTTTTTGAATCCAAATATTGTGGAAGAGAGGGAACACATAACTACCTCTGAGTGGTCTGTGAAGCTATAGTCTTAAACCCTTCTAGTTACTTTTTCTCAGGGCATTAAAATTTCTGCTGGTAAGAATCCAGCCCAGCTAATTAGATAGGAAAGCAATTTTCTCTAGGACCATGATTTTTAAATGTTTCCAAGGAGCAGTAGCGTTGATATCACTAAGAAACATCTTAGAAATGCAGAAATTTAGACTATCCTAGACCCACTTGATCATAAACTTCCTGTTGGTGAAATCCCTGATTTTGTGTTCACATAATTAATTTTTAGTACATATTTTAATTTTGTCTTTTGTCTCATATCCTTCTTTTTTTAAGTGGAGCTTCCCAATGTAAGATTTAACTATTGATCCATGAACTGCAGAGCACGTACTAGATAATACAGATATATGCTAAATCATATAGCTCTAAAAGAATAGTGCTAAATCCATGTGAAGACTGGATTGTCAGTTTTTTCATTACTGTGACCAAAAGACCTGACAAGAACAACATAGAAAAGTGAAAGTTTATTTGGGACTCATGGTTTCTGAGGTCTCAGGATAAACAGCTGACTCTATTGTTCTGGACTGGAAGTGAGGTGTCTTTCCTGGCTGAAGGTGGTGGAGGAAAGAAGGACATGTCAATCAGGAATCATAGAAAGCTGCACTTACCAGGGACAAAATATAAACCCCAAAGACATGCTGCAGTGGCCCACTTCATCCAGCCACGTCTACCTGCCTACAGTTACCACCGAGTTATCAATGGGTAAATCCACTGATTAGATTACAACTCTCGCAGTCTCACCATTTCTGAACTTTGTTCTTGCATTGTCTCACATGTGAGCTTTTGGAGAACATATCCAAATTATAACAGGATTCTTGTACAAAAATGAGAGTTAGTCTTTTTGGTTTATAGTGCCAGTGTGTAATCATTGACAGATCCCAAAGTCTGACTACCATTTTCAACTCAACCTTCAGATACAAAGTGAAGAAATCTTGATTTAGAAGTCAAGTATTGGCAATCTGATCTACAGAATGCCAAAGGAATAGTGTGCAGCAAGCTTTTGTAACAAAAATTAAACTGTGAGAGTTGGGAGAAATGGACTCTGGTCTTGGGATGTCATATAATTTTTCATTTAAACATAAGACATACTTCTTTTTTAATTTTATATTTCTTATACATTTTTGATAAATTAATTAATTCAATAATGAATCAATCTTAATTAATTAACCAAGAGTTAATCTTAAGCACTTGATTTTATCTTTCTTGATTTTAGGTTCTATTAAATGTTTATTATGAGTTATTTTTTACAATGTCTTCCAAATCTAGCATTCTAGAATTCTTTAAGCTTTGCTATTGTGTTGTGAAATGATATTTGGGGAAAATTTTTCATGGTATTCAATTGTAATTTTGTAAATGTCCTGTCATCTAAGTGATTCACAAATATCTGAAAATGGAAAACTTCAAACTATTTTGCCTTTTAAAAAAATAATACGGTGATTACTCAGCAATAAAAGAGAATAAAATCATGGCATTTGCAGGTAAATGGATGAAGTTGGAGAAGATAATGCTAAGTGAAGTTAGCTAATCCCCAAAAAACAAATTCTGAATGTTTTCTCTGATATAAGAAGACTAATTCGTAGTGGGGTAGGGAGAGGGAGCATGGGAGGAATAGAGGAACTCTAGATAGGGCAGAGGGGTGGGAGGGGAAGGGGGCAGGGGATTAGCAATGATGATGGAATGTGAAGGACATCATTATCCAAAGTACATGTGTGAAGACACGAATTGGTGTGAACATACTTTATATACAACCAGAGATTTGAAAAATTGTGCTCTCTCTATATAATATGAATTGTCATTTATTAAAAACAATCAATAAAAAACAAAAAAAATATGGTGATGTTTTGACCCTTTCCTTGTATACTTTCTTTCCTGATTCTTTGCTTATGTGCAGACAAAGGAAGAACTGGTAAATATTCTGCAAATGAATATTTAGAACTTTACTGAGTATTTGATTTTGTTGCTGTTTGTTGATGTTGTCAAGAGTGGGAGGGTCACTGGACATTGAAAAGAGTCCAAGTTCAGAAAATCTCAAGGATATCTCAACTGCGAAACAATAATTTGACCATCAGTGAATGACTATTTCAAAGAATCATACAAGCCAATGCTAACAATTTTCCCACTACCTAGCTTGTGCAATTAACAGAAACTTTGTTAAGAGTCTACTTACATACACTCAATTTCTCTAGTTCTACAAAAAGACAGTGAAGTAGTTAATAAGTTAGGTGTCATTTAAAACCACAAAATAGTAGTCTTGTTTTTTTTTTTTTTTTTTTTCCTTTCCTGCTTTGCCCTCTCTGATTTTGGCTGCCGGTGAAATGCTGCATTTAGGTTGTAGCAGCACATTTCAAAAGAGACATAGACAGAATAGAGAGAGTTCAGAGGAGAGCCACAAAGATGATGAAGGGTTTGGAAAATAAGACCTATGTGGAAAGGTTAGGGCAAGTGGGCATGTTCTGTCTGGAGAAAAGAAGACTGAGGGGAGACATAACTGTCTACAGATTCATTAAAAGATGTTATAAAGGGAAGAGGGACCAATTCTCATTAGTCAATAAGGACAGGACAAGAAGTAATAGGCTCCAATTCCAGAAGGGAAAATTTAGGTTAAATATTAGGACTAACTTTACAACAATATGAATAGTTGGGAATGGCACCTGCTGCCAGGGGAGGCTGTGGAATCACCATCACTGGAGAGATTCAAGGCTGAATCCCTCTACCCATCGATCAGGAGACTAAGTAATAATAAAATCAATCCTGCTGTGATTCACGAGAATAGATTAGTGCCCCAGCATAGGTCCTTCCAACCCAAATGATTATATGATTAAGATACCAGCACCCAAGGGGAATCGATCTGTGTATAAGGGAGGGAAGAGAAACTCTTTACAAGCCACAGCTGTAAATCTGAAAATTAAGTAATCCAGAATGTTTAGCTAAGGGAGACTGGATCGGCAGTAGGGCTTCTGACTTACAAAGCATAGTCTTTATTCTAAAATATTAATTCAACTTTTGTCAGCATTCTAGGTTTAAAAAAACTGGGACCTATAGCATTATTAATTCTTTTGACTAGCATTCAAATTGAATGCTGGGTTAATATTCTAATTTATCAATCAGAAATCAGGACTTAAAAATTTCTCATGGCCTGAAAAGGAAAAAACTAAAAGGAAGCTTATTTTTAGAAAGATCATTTTGCTAAGTCAGATTCAGAGACTTGTCTTTTATTCAACAATATGTTTAAATGATGTTTTTTGCTTCATACATACCTGAGGGTTTTACTTGATAGGCCTGAGACTCTAATTAAAATCCAAGATCCACATAATTCAATCACAGTATGGGTCAAAAATTACCAATTGAATTTTTTAATCTTAAAATTGATTTCTACATCTATAATGCCCAGAGTGCCTTTCAGCATTATCCAAAGCACTCTATTTCTCCACGCTGTCTGCTTTATCATACTGACCTTTGCCAACACTGCAGTAGTTATTTTGAATCTTTGAAAAGGCAATATTTAATTTTTTTAGTTCACTTTTCCCCTGTCTACCTTTCCAGGGGGGAAAAAAAAGAAAAAGAAAAAAGAAAAACGCAGTGGCTTTTTTTTTCTGCCTTGACTGGACTGTGTTATTACTACCATCCACATCATTAGGGCTTCAGTGCTTGCAGTAGTAGATCATCTCTGTGCTGTCGTGATGATGATGGATGGTGGAAACAGTCATCCATCTGAACATGCAAGACACAAGGGCCAGAGTAATAATGAGGTAGCCCAGCACCAGCCCAGTGTGCAGGGCAGTGGGCATTTCCCCCGAAAAGTGGACCACTCAGTAAATTGAGAATCTTTAGATGGGAGAGGAAAGCCCAGAACCATGAATATTTTTTTATTTATTTTTTTGCTTAGAGACCTTTCATGTCTCCCAAAACATTAAAAAATAATGGGTTCCTGAATTAAAAACCTTTCAAGGCCTTTCTCCTCCATTTCTTTTTATTTTTCCCATCTCTCATCTATGTTTTCTCTTCTTATTCCAATTGCGGCCACCCTAAACTCTAGGCATCATTCTCCCAGACTATTGAAATCATCTTGATCTCTTCACTCTTACTGTATTTTAGTTCTAATGCCCTTTTCATACTTGGATAGCCTAATCCCAATAAATACAACATCCGTCACTCTCCTAATCAGAAACTTTTTTCTTTTCTCCAGGATCAAATAGAGTTCAGTTTCCTAGCTTGGCATTCAAAGCCTTCTAAAATTTAGCCTTGGGTTGTTTCTCAGCTGTAAGTATTATTGCTTTTCTGTATGTACTTTATATTGCCCAACAGGACTCCTGGTCTTTCAGGTTATGCTTTAAATGTTTTATATCTTTGTTTTTGTTAAATCTTTCACTTAACATGCAAAATAAATAATTAGAGAGCTTTAGTAGCTTTAGGGAAAGATATATTTGAATTCAAATTTACTAGCTAGGACAAGTTGATTCTTCTCTCTGACTCTCAAATTCTTCAATAAAAAGGAGGTAACAATGGTATTTCAAGGATAGGAACAAATGAGAAAATTCATGTAAAACACCTAGCACAGAGCCAGGCACATAATAGCCAGGGACATAATTTCTGTTACATCATTTCAACATTAATATTTCAATTCATTTTATAATGGTCATTCAAATGCTGCCTTTCATATAAATTGTGCTTTCCTTTTCCTGATCTGGTATAGCACTTTTAAATCACACCAGTTTTATCCTGTCGCTATTCATATTTTACATATAGGAAATGTAAAAATCTTTCTCCAAATGTCTTAAAAGTAAAAACTGTTTCTTTTATCTATATTTCAAACCATCTAGAAATGATCAAAACATGACAGGTACTCAAAGTATTTAATGAATCTATGTTTTTATATATTCCTTTTCTTGTCCAGTGGCAAACCAAAAGAGATTTTGGGTTTATTTGGAACAATACCTAACTACAATGAAACCAAACACTCAGCACACACCTGTGATTCTTGTGACTTGGGAGACTGAGGCAGGAGGATTTCAGGTTCAAAGCCAGCCTCTGCAGCTTATGGAGGCCCTCAGAAACTTAGCAGGCTCAGTGGTTGAGTGCTGCTGGCTTTAATCAGTGGTACCAAAACAAACAAATAATAACAAAAATTCAAGCACATATTTGTTGGCAGGATAGATCCATGCAATTAATTGTTATATAGCCAGGATGTAGATAAAGTTAAACCTAGTTCTTTGGTAAGGTCCACTTTCTATCTTCATCACTTAAATATTCTTTAATGGAAAAAAAAAAACACTAAAATCTTAAAGCCTACTGGTGCGTCCTAATTTAAATAACTACACTTCTTCAAGCTTCTCTTCACTTAGTAATGCTATTTCTAAATCCCTGCAACTGTCATGCTGGTAGGCTTGTTCTCATTGCAGAAGGCTTTAGCCCTCTAATTTTAATCTTTTTTGTTTATATATATATATATATATATATATATATATATATATATATATATATATATATATAAATTATATATATATTCAATTTTACTGTGAGAAAAGTGCATTTTCAAGGTTTCTCCCAATGCTTTATATAGATTGATCTGTACAAAAACATAATAAAGTTAGCATCTGCATTTCCTTTCTCTATTCTGAGTTCAGCACTGGCTTGACCATCAATAAAATAGAAGTGGGGGCTAGGAGGATATAATGCTTTCTTGCAATCAATTAATTAATAGTAGAGTACTTTTGCTTTTATGATCATTGTTGACATTAGAGTCCTTTAAATCAAAGATGAACTCCTTTTCTACTCTTGGATTGCTGAGCACCAGTTGCAACTATTTTAAGGCACTACCACCCACCAGACTTCTTGCCATCACTTTCTCCCTGGCTTTATGCACTCCCCTGTAGTACCATTGACCTTCTTGGTTTTCTGCCAGTCTTTCTAACACTCCCTCATAGTCTTTCCTCTGAACTAGCTGCTCCTCTCCACTTTCTGCATTTAGACATTTATCCTTCATAGGTTTATATTACATTTTCCTTCCTCATAAAAGTCTGCTTAATTTACATTGCCCCCTAATGATCAGTCTGGACTGGTCTTCATGATCAAAAACATGCTATAATTCTTCTTTGTGTTTGTTCTACAATTTAATAAAAATAGTCATCTCATGAACACACTTGCTTAAAATGTATTTCTGTGGTTAACATGTAAGTTCAATGAAGGAAGAGACTATGTTAACCCTCTGTATCTTCAAGACCTGTTATTATAAAAGAACCTTGATAAAAATCTTTTGATTGAATGGATAAAGTATATCATAGAACTGTTCATTTCCCAATGAAAAAATCAGGTAGTGGAACACCCATTCCTCTTTCACGGTTTGATTTTAAAACTATGCATGTTCTTTCTGAAAAGACAACCTCAAATTTTTTTTTGAGATTCTTACTGTGCTAAAATTAATAGGTTAAATCAAATAAAATAGAAAAACACCCCTGCAAAACAACCCCCCCCAAAAAAAAGAAAATACTTTGCTTGTGCAGATTTTAAACACAGAAATGAGTCATTTCTTAATTGGCCCTAAACATTATATAGGAAATTAAATATATTTTTGAGAGAGGAAATACAGTGAAACAGATTATATTTCTTATTTATAAGGAATGCTTATGTTTGTCAATTTGCTCAAGAAAATGATGTAAGAGTGATCCAATCATTCAGACAATTTGAACTATATTTTTAGGAATAGTAAATTTTATCATCTAAATAAGAAAGAGATTTAATAATTTGGAGTGGACTGGAAAATATTGATATGATCTGCAGAATTGTCTGTATCTGTGCAGTCTTTCTTATTCTGCTTTGGGGAGGCTGGGAGGTTGAGGCCAGATACCAGTGGGGCAGTGCATCCCATAGAGGTATGGACTTTTTTTTTTTAACCTGGACTTTGTAAACATGTTTTATGTAAGCTCAGATTTGGACATAAAAATATAGTATTTGTGTGAGACACATCCAGCAACTAAATCATTATTTTATTTTATTTATTTTTTTACTATGTGGACATCATTATTAGCACTAACTACATTCTTCTTCTCTGAATTTTGTTGATTTGGGATTTGGTGTTACATATTCAAACATGCACACAATATAACATTAAAATTTGCCTAATATCATTCTCCATTGTTTCCCCTTTCCCTGCTGTCTTCCCTCCTCCTGGTCCCTTTTCTCTACTGATCTCTCTTCAATTATTTCTTTCCTTTTGTTTTCCTTTCTAGAGTCCACATCTGAGAGAAAACATGTGACCCTAGACCTTTTGAATTTGGCTTATTTCACTTAACAAAATGTTTTCAAGTTCCATTAATTTTCTACAAATGACATTTTTTCCCCATTTTTCTTTGTGGCTGAATAAAACTCCATTGTGTATATATACCACATTTTCTTTTGTCTCTTTTTCTTGGGGTGGGGGTGGTACTGGGGATTGAACTCAGGGGCACTTGACCACTGAACCATATCTTGCGCCTTTTTTTTTTTTTAGTTTAGAGACAGGGTCTCACTGAGTTGCTCACCATTGCTGAAGCTGGCTTTGAACTTGTGATCCTCAAGCCTCAGCTTCCGCAGGCACTGTGATTACAGGCATGCGCCTCCATGCCTGGCTTCCACATTTTCTTTATCTATTCATTTCTTCATGGACACCTAGGCTGGTTCCGTGTTCTGGCTATTGTGAATTGTGCTGCTGTAAACATGGATATGCACGTACCACTATAGCATGGTGTCTTCAATTATTTAGGGTAAATGCCAAGGAGTGATATAAGTGGGTCATATGGTGCTTCCATATCTAGTCTTTTAAAGAACCTACATACTGATTTCCATAATGGTTGTATGAATTTATGATCTCCTCCACGATATAAAAGTGTTCCTTTTAGTTCACATTCTGTCCAGTATTAATTAGTGTTTATATTCTTGGTGATCAGTTTCTAAATTTTATATGGCACCCTCACAGAGAGTCCTCTGCACTCTTTTTTTTTTTGGGGGGGGGGATAATGCTTATTAGTGAATAATGATCAAATGGGAATTGGAATATGTTCTTTAGTTAGAAATAGGGCTGGTTAAATTTTACGTCCAGATTAGCTTCATATTCTTTCTGGGTCCTCCTCTTTCTGTGTGTAATACACATCATTGCCACTGGTCATGAACATGTATCCTGGAGTCAGAATGCCCAGCTGGAATTCTAAAGAGATTTTCATACAAGATGGTTGACATTGGACATATTACCACTGGATGTCTTGTGTTCTTCTTTGATCATTGTTAATACCTATTGTGCACAACTAAATAAGACAATCTTTCTGGAGTTCTTAGCACAGTGCTTTGCATATATTGGGGCTGAGTATTAACCAGGATCTTTGCAAATGCCACAGATTTTGCTTGTATGTGTCTGTCATCAAGTGCTCATAGAGTTTACTCTCTCTTTTCCTTACATTCATTATTTTATATACTGTATTTTAAAATTCTATTGTTCATCTCTCCAGTTATATGCTTCTAATCCAGTCCAAGAACTGCTGCTGCTTTTCTTGGCACAAACTGCTACTTTGAGCTTTTCTCATTTCATTAGGCTTATTCACTAGACTGTTGTGTGCAGGTTCATTATGCCTGTGGAAATCCACACCCCCCACATTGCCATTTATAAACCAAGCCACCTATGACCCTTCAATAGCCCATCCTCCAAAGACTCTGATCCTATCTCTGCTGGGCTCCAGTCCACCTTCATATTCAAAACTTCAAACTTACCACCTTCATATTCTTTCTTTTTGTCTCTATCGCTCTCTCCCGCACTGGGAAAAAAATATTTATTTCTTATAGAACCTATACTTTGATATTCTGGAGGGGAGGTAATTACTCCCGAGAAAGTGTATATATATGCATATACTGCTTAAGCCACCATATCAATTAGAATTATTTGACCTTGGATTACTTCTCAAGTTGTTTTTAAAGCATCCCACTGTAACTATGAGACATAATGAAAGAATTTATTTTCCTTTTATCTTTGCTTCTATTTAAAAGACCAGAAAAGTTTACTTGTTCATTTTTAAAAAATTATGTAATCCACTGTATGTTTGTTAAATAAGCAGTATCCATACAGCCACAGTCTACCTATAGTCTCAAGTATTTCTATATCAGGACCTAAATCTTAAGAATTCTTTGATGGGAGTTAACACATGACTGGTAATTATCACAGTGCCTGAAACATAGCAGTCATTTACTATTATTATCATTAGTAGTGAGTGGTGGTATTGAGGTTGGTCTGAACAGTGGTAATAGAGGTGATTCTTTGATTATTAAAATAAGAAAATCATGGAAACAATATTCAAATAGAAATTCTTTAGAAAAGCATACATGGTTGACTTATAACTCCATTAACAACAATTCATTCAATCCAGATACAATTGTGAAATGAAAAAGAAAATGAAAACCGCAGTTAGTTGACATTTACATATGATTTAATGAAACAAACATGCTCTACCCAAGAGGTAATTCTGCACTCACCTCTAGATCACGGGGCTTAAAGAAATTGTTTAATGTTTATGGAATAGACATGACTTCAGTAGCACTCCTCCAGTGTTGCTTACCAACAGTAGTTTTATTGTAAAAACTAGAATCAATCTAAAGAATATCAAGGTTGAAGAAGTTAAAGCAATATTTTATTATAAGCTATCGTATCCTAACTGATTTTCATTTTTATTATGTGCCTGTGTCAGTGAATACTCTTTACTCATTTCTTAATCTTAATGCATTTCTTTTTTAATATTTAGTTTTTAGTTGTAGTTGGACCAATACCTTTATTTCACTTACTTATTTTTATGTGGTACTGAGGATCGAACCCAGGGTCCCACATGCATGAGGTGAGCGCTCTACTGCTGAGCCACAACCCTAGTCCTTAATGCATTTCTTAACAGAAGTTCTTGAAGATTTTGTTCATTGATAAACCTATATTTGAGGTATTGAGAAAGAATATTCCTTCCTTCAAAAATCTACACTCAACATAAGTATGTAAACTTAATTAAAATTGACATTTGCTTGATGAAAATTAATATTAAGTCTGATAAAATATATGGTGAAAATTTTCAAATAATTTATTTTTGCACTTAGAAATTTGGAATTGGATTCTTGGACTTGAGATGCTTTAGATACAGGTTCAATCAGACTTATACTGCGGTACTTCATGGTACTCATGGAACTCAACAGCATCTGATGAAACTTCTTTGGAAAAATATCAGGTAAGGGGATGTAATAGTACCTCATGAAACCTCTCTGGAAAATATATGAAGAAAGAACCATAAGATAAGAAAAGGGAACTCATACATTACTAGTGGGAATGTACATTAGTATAGGCACCATGGAAAATTATATAGAAATTCCTCAAAAAACTGAAATAAAATTATCATTTGACACAGCTATCCAACTACTATGTGTATATCCAAAGGAAAAGATAGTATTAAAACAATGAAATACCTGCACTCCCATGTTTATTACAGCATTTTTCACAATTTTAAAGACATGTAATTAAATTAGGTGTCCATTGTCAAATGACTGAACAAAGAAAATGTGACATGTATGCAAAGTGGAATATTATTCATCCATAAAAATAATGAAATTCTGTCATTTCATCAGGTAGATGAAATTGGAGGACATCATGCTAAATGAAATAAAACAGTAACAGAAAAACAAATAATACATCTCTCATTTATTTGTGGAAGCTAAGCCAATCAACTTCAAAAGGAAATGTCAAAATGTAGAAGAGAGACTATTAGTATAGAGGAAGGGGACCAAGGGGAGGGGAATAGTAGGTCAGGTGAGGTAATGAAAAATGAAATTGATCAAATTATATTATATGCATGTATTAATATGCCACCATGAAATGTATTATGCTGTATAGTTAATATGCACCAAATTAAAAAGGCAAAAATCAACTCCGTAGAAGAAGAGTGTGAAATGATGGTAACTAGAAGAGAGTAGGGGAAAGGTAAGAGGGAGGGAGAAAGAAAAGAGGCTGTACAACAAGTACCAAAATACAGTTAGATAAAAGGAATTAGTCCTGGTGTTCTATAGCATTGTAAAGTAGCTATAGCCTATAATAATTTATGTGATATTTCAAGATAACTAGATGAGAATAGTCCAAACTTTTTCAGAACATTTTTTGATAAATGTTTGAGACAGAAATGTGAATTCTCTTGATTTGGTCACTGCACATTCTATACATATATTGAATTATTGTAGTACACCCCACAATTATGTACAAATATTATTTGTCAACTATTATAAAAAATTAGAGGCTGTCATGCATTGGGGGAAAATGTTACAACAATGGTGAATTAATGTTATTATGCATTTTGAAATTGAGAGAAAGTACAATACCAAGAGTGAAACTTATTGTTACGTATGAACTTTGGGTAATAGTGATATGTCAATGTAGGTTCATCAATTATCACAAATGTACTATCTGGTGGGAAAATTATTAATGGGGGAGAATTCACATGTTTGAACACAGAATTATAGAATTTTGTTTTCTGCTTAATTTTGCTGTGATCTAATATTGTTTAAATAAAATATGCCTATCTATTCATATGATAGCATCTCAAAATTATTCATATTTCAGCAGCTTAGTAGAAAGAGGTTAAGATGGATAAAATCAAAAGTTTCTCTAAGCACCAATATTCCACTAGAAAATATAGTAAAAAGAATATATTATTCATAGAAATCCAAAATAAGTTATTCAGTACTACATTTGTCAAATATGTGCAGAAAATAAATGATAAAACTATAAGTTTACTAAATTCTTCAAAATAATATAAATAAAGCTGTTTCAATGAGCATAGTTAATATTAGCCAGGTGAAACTCCATAGAAATTAAAATAAAATGTACATATATGTATTTATTCATTCTTTAAAGTAAATGAATGAAATTACTTAAAATTTCACTAGGACATAAATTAGATCTATGCAAATAATTGGAGAAAAATTATAGTTAGATGATATTTTAATGTAGGTTTTTTGAAGTATCTATCTGAAAAAAGAAAGAGACATAGTAAGAAAAGAAGGAAAAGACAGAATAAAGATGACCTCAAAGATAACTGAGATACCACTAACTGAAGAAATATTTGCATTTTGTGTGAAATGCAAACATTCACCCTTAAGGTAAGAACAGGAAAAAGTCATAAAAAACCTATTTAATAAATAATAATTGAAATCTTATTCAATATTGGGAAAAACATGGATATCAATAGCATTCCAAATAGAAAAAAAAATACTCACCATGTCATGTTATAATTAAACTATAAAAAGTACAAGATAGAGAATTGTAAAATCTGAAAGAGAAAAGCATGAAGTCACATCTAAAGATATCTTCATTTGACAAATGGGGCAGATTTCTCAGCAGAATCCTTACAGGATTCCATGTTCCATGATCTGAAAGAAAATAACTGTCAATTAAGAATATTTTATCTAGCAAAACTATCATTCAGAAATGAAGAAAAAAAATAAAGATTTTTTAAAAAATGATCACTAGGATAGCCTTACAAAGATGCTTAAATAAGTCCTATATCCAACAGTGAAAGAAAGACAGCTATCATCATAAACGCATGTGAGAGTATAAAATTCTTTGGAAGAGAAGACACACAAAAGAAAAAAAAAGAAAAAGAAAAATCTCATAAATACAGTAAATCACAATCCACAAAAATAAGAAAAATACAGGATATTCAAAGCAAAGAAAAGAAATTTAACAAAATTACTGGAGTGATTCTTTACTATCAATAATAATGCCAAACATAAATGGACTTAATTCCCCCAAGTAAAAGATACAGACTAGATGAGTGTATGCAAAAACAAGACCTAATGATATACTTCCTACAAGAAACACATGTCATCAATAAAGACACACATCCTTGAGATGAAAGGATGGAAAGAAATACTTTACCCAAATGGAAACCAAAAGTGAGCAGGAGTAGCTATTCTTAGTGACAAAAACTATTTAACAACAATAAAAGATTTCTATATAAAAATGATTAAAGCATTCATTCAACAAGATATAACAATTATAACAATTGTAAATGTACACTCTCCTAATGTTGGCAAGCTCAATTTTATGAATCAGTCATTATTACATCTAAAGAGAGAAAATCTATAGGCAATTTCAGATAGAAAATCCATGTTTTCCAGCAGGAAAATGTGCTTAAATTGCTTTCATGATTTACTTCCTTTAGCATTCTCTGTTCTCTCTCTGATCACATTTATTCAAATAGTATAATTTCTGGAATGATTCTCTAATTATTTTACCTTACTACTGCCAGTCTCCCCATTTTTTGTCTTTTTTATTCTTATTTTTTAATTTTTTCTTTCTAGATGTAAATGACAGTAGAATGCATTTTGACATATCATACATACATAGAATAACTTGTTTCAATAAGGAACCCATTATTATGGTTATATATGATGTGGAGTTACATTGGCTGTATGTTCATATGTAAGGATAGGAAAGATATGTCCAATTCATTCTAATATCTTTTCTATTCCCATTATTCCTCTCTTCACTTCATTCCTCTTTGTCTAGTGCAATAAACTCTACTCTTCTCCTCCCTTGTTGTGGGTTTACATCCACATATTAGAGAGAATATTCTGCCTTTGGTTTTTGGGGACTGGCTTATTTTATTTAGCACAATAGTCTCCAGTTCCATCTATTTACCGACAAATGCCATAATTTCACTTTTTCTTTATGGCTGAGTAATATTCCGTTGTGTATATATACCACATTTTCATTATCCATTCAACTGTTGATAGGCACCAGAGCTGGTTCCATAAATTGGCTATTGTGAATTGTGATGTTGCTGCCTCACTGTTGAGTGCTGATCTTAAGTCCTTCGTGTATAAACCAAGGAGGGGGATAAATGGGTCAAATGTAGTTTCATTCCAAGTTTTCTGAGGAATCTCTATACTGCTTTTTATAAAGCTTGCACCAAATTGCAGTCCTACCAACAATGTATAAGTGAACCTTTTTCCCCACAACCTCATCAACATTTATTGTTACTTCTATTCTTCATAATTGCCATTCTAACTGGGGTGAGATGGAATCACAGTGTAGTTTTGATTTGCATTTTAATTGCTAGAAGTGTTGAATAATTTTTTCATATAATCTTGACTATTTGTATTTTTTCTGGGAAGTGTATATTCAGTTTCTTAGCCTAATTGTTGATTGGGTTATTTGTTGTTGTTGTTATTGTTAAGTATATTTTAAGTTCTTTTTATATTAATGTTGTATTAATTCTTGTAATTGAAACTGTAAATGTACATTCACCTGGAGATTAATGCTGTATCTGAGGTGCGTGTGATAAAAATTTTCTCCCATTCTGTAGGCTCTTTGTTCATGTTCTTGATTATTTCCTTTGCTGTGAAGACACTTTTCAGTTTGATAGCATACAATTTATTAATTCTTGATTTAACTTCTTGCTCTTTAGAATGGATTTAAAAATAAAAACACCTGAAATTGCCTATGGAATGCCCACATGATGCAAGGACACAGACTTACACCCACCACAGCACTGTAAAATTTCAGGACACTGAAGATAAAGAGAAGATCTTGAAAGTTTCAAATTAAGACAAAACAGGTCACATACAAAGAGCCATGTATTCAAATGGCTCTAGACTTGTCACCAGCAACACTAGACACTAGAATACAATTTTGAACTCAATGTAAATTAGCATAGACATAAAGTCTTGAAAAGATTAACCAAGTTTTCCTCCACATAAATACTCTCAAGGAGTTGCTATAGGACAAGCACCATTCAAACAATAGAGAAAACCAAAGAAGAGAAATACAAGCCATAGAGGACAAGGGAGAAAGGTGAAGGGGGTCTTTAGGTAATGACAAAGGGACATTCCAAGATGGCAACTCTGCACCAGGCTTATAACCTCACTATCCTTCAGTTGCTTTGTCTATAAAATGGGGACAATGTCAGTATCTTCCTCCTGGAATTATAAGGACTAAATGATGCAAAATGTGCTCAGCACTTAGAACGGAGACTGAAACACAACGTTATGAATGCATTTTTTCTAGAACTTTCTATTAATGTAGCTCATTTCAATTACTCTGTGAAACCATCAATTGAACAACAAACATTTACTGTGTGCCTACTCTGATAGGTGCTCTGAAAGAAGAAAGGGAGGTCCCTTATTTGGAAAACTTGATGGTTCATCATCAACTTGACTTATTGAAAAAGAACTGAAATACTCTATGCTTGTTTTAGTGTTTCATTTTTTTAAAAAATAGGTTTTAAAAAATCAATTGTCAAAAGTCTGTATGCACATTATTAAAAAGTCAAATAGGATTAAAATTTGTAACAAAAAAATAAAGAGAGAAAATCCAATATAATAATTATGGAAGACTTCAACACTTCAGCTTCATCAATGGACAGATAATGCAGGCAAAAAATCAAGAAACATGAGAGTAAAACTGCCATATAAATGAAATAGAGCTATAACAGATGTTTACAGAACGTTTTATCCAAGAGCTTCAGAATACACATTTTTCTCTTCAATACATGGAACAATGTCAAAAATAAACCATATATTAGGCCCCAAAACAATTCTCAGAACTTTTAAAAATAATCTATAAATTTACAAAAAAGATTTTAAAATGTAAGTAATTTTTAAAATGTAAGTAATCGAAGATGTAATAATTTTATCATTGAGGTTCCCCTTTTTTTCTAATCATACTTAGTAAAAAGATTATATAATCTTTATTGGTAAGGAAGTTAAAATATAAGGAGGATGGCAATGATTAAATATATTTCCATATATTCACGTATATTTTATTCATTGATTGTGTGAGGGAAGTATTATTGGTAAGGAAGTTAAAATATAAGGAGGATGGCAATGATTAAATATATTTCCATATATTCACGTATATTTTATTCATTGATTGTGTGAGGGAAGTATATTCTCTTAAACTGATAAGTATGCAAAATACCATTTTTTCTAGAAAATAAATGGCAATATGAATCAAAATTCCTGGTGGAAGGGAAGATGGCGGCGAGGGGAGTGCATTGCCCCCGTGTGCTGCTTCACTGTGTGGGAGTATGACAAGTCAGGACGGCTAAAGGCTATCTTGTTAGGAATTTCCAGCAATAGTGGGGTGCTCCGGAACCTGGAGGAAGGATTTCCATTGCACGAGGATCAGCTACGGGGACTGCGAGAGGTTTGTCGCACGGAGGGTAACACTGCTTATTCAGCAAATCGCCCCGCGGCTAGAGTCTGCAGCGCGCGCTGGGAAACGAGGAGATAGCGACGCAGGGATACAGCGCTGCAGTTTCTGCCAGCCGTGCAAGCACCGTACTCAGGGCTGAATTCTGGGTTCGAGACGGGGGAAGGAAGCGGTCCATCTTGGTTCTCCACACCGGTCAGACCACAGAGGAGGCCAGCAGCCACCATGTTGGAAAGCTGACGTCACCATCCCTGTTTTCGACTGACCGCAGCTCATTCAGCCATAGAACAGGTAATTTCAGGCTGCCATTCGCCTGCAGCTTGCAGACAGATTGCTAGGGTTCAGTGCCTGGGTGCTTCTTAGAACCTGATCTTATCGGAGCGAACACCGAGCACGGGGCGGCCGAGTTCCGGCTCCCGGAACCGCCCTGGCCCAGGGCTGGGGAGCCTGCAGAGGCTGCTTCTTGGACCCTGCTCCTATCAGAGCATACACCAAGCACTAAGCGGCCGAATTCCGGATCCCGGAACTGAGCCCGCGGGGACTGCTTCTTGGAGCCTACTCTTATTGGAGCTTATACCGAGCACGGAGCGGCCGAGTTCCGGCTCCCGGAAATGCCCTGGCCCAGGGCTAGGAGCCCACGGAAACTGCTTCTTGGTCCGGGTCCTGCTGAGGGCCGGTCAGGACACACCCGTTGCTTTGGTTGCCCGGCAAGGGGAACGAAATGCTGCCATTCGCATAGGATACCAACATGGCAGAGATCTGATGTCATCAGAAAGCGGCGGAGGAGAGAACTTCATCTATACCAGCGGTGACAGAAACAGTTGGTCTCCTGGTAGGGGGGGTGAGGCACAGACACCCGAGTGTCCTCAATTTGTCTTCGAGCCAGAGGGGAGGAGCCGGGCCGCTGCCAGCGCCCGGAGCAGGCCCAGCGGCTCGCCAGCGTGGTGACCGCGTGACCCCAATTGGAGAGGGGGCGGAGCAGAGCCGCCACCCGCACCCGCAAGGTGGGCAGACCCATGACCCAGTGGTACATGGGTGTGGTAGGAGGGGCAGGGCAGAGCCGCCGCCCGCGCTTGCAAGGTAAACAGACCTGTGACAGACTGGCGGGTCAGGCCCAGTGGCCTGCCAGTGTGGTACACACGTCACCCCAACTGGAGTAGGGGCAGAGCAGATCCTTCTCCCACACCCGGATCAGGCCCTGCAGGTGTTGTGGCCACGTGACCCCAATTGGAGTGGGGGCGGAGCGGAACAGCCACCCGTGCCCGCAGGGTGAGCAGACCTGTGACCAACCTGCAGATCAGGCCCAGGGGTCCGCAGGCGTGGTAGGAGGGGCAGGGCAGATCCGCCGCCCGCGCCTCCAAGGTAGGCAGACCTGCAACAGACCATCGGATCAGGCCCAGGAGCCTGCCGGCGTGGTACACACACCACCCTAATTGGAGTAGGGGCAGAGCAGAGTTGCCGCCCGTGCCAGGAACAGGCCCAGCGACCTGCAGGCGGGGTAGTCACGACACCCCAATTGGAGTAGGGGCAGAGCAGAGCCGCCACCTGTGCCCGAAAGGTGGGAAGGTCTGCGACCGACCAGCGGGACAGGCCCAGTGGCCTGCCGGTACGACAGACACGTCACCCCATTTGGAGTAGGGGCAGAGTAGAGCCGCCGCCCGCGCCTGCAGGGTAGGCAAACCTGCAACCGACCGGCGGATCAGGCCCGGTGGCCTGCCGGCTTGGTACACTCGTCACCCCAATTGGAGTAGGGGCAGAACAGAGCCGCCGCCAGCGCCCAGAACAGGCCCAGTGACCTGCTGGCGTGGTAGCAACGACACCCCAATTGGAATAAGGAGAGAGCAGAGCCGCCGCCCGCGCCTGCAGGAAAGATAAGCAAGCAGTATGAAAAGACAAGGAAAGAAAGGACCACAAGCAATGCAGGTCAATGCAACTTTAGAAGAGGTAACAGCTGCAGCAGATGGAATGTCAGATAAAGAATTCAGGATATATATGCTTCAGATGATCTGGAGTATCAAGGAAGACATTAGACAGCAAAATCAGACAATGAAAGATCACTTCGACAATGAATTACGCAAACAAATCCAGGAAGCAAAGGATCAACTATACAGGGAGATAGAGGTTATAAAAAACAAACAAACAGAAATCCTAGAAATGCAGGAAGCAATAAACCAACTTAAAAACTCAATGGAGAATACTACCAGCAGAGTAGAACACTTAGAAGATAGAACATCAGACAATGAAGACAAAGTATTTCAACTGGAAAAGAACATAGACAGCTCAGCAAGACTGTTAAGAAACCATGAGCAGAACATCCAAGAAATATGGGATAACATTAAGAGACCAAACTTAAGAGTCATTGGGATACAGGAAGGTACAGAGCTCCAAACCAAAGGAATGAGCAATCTATTCAATGAAATAATACGAGAAAACTTCCCAGACTTGAAGAATGAGACAGAATCCCAAATCCTAGAAGCCTACAGGACGCCGAATGTGCAAAATCATAAGAGATCCACACCTAGACACATTATAATGAAGATGCCCAACATACAGAATAAGGAGAGAATTTTAAAAGCTACAAGAGAAAGGAAGCAGATTACATTTAGGGGTAAGCCAATCAGGATAACAGCTGATCTTTCAACACAGACTCTGAAAGCTAGAAGATCCTGGAATAACATATTTCAAACACTGAAAGAAAATGGGTTCCAACCAAGACTTGTGTATCCAGCAAAATTAAGCTTCAGAATGGAAGATGAAATTAAAACCTTCCACGATAAACAAAAGTTTAAAGAATTCGCAGCTAGAAAACCATCTCTTCAAAACATCCTCACCAAAACATTACAGGAAGAGGAAATGGAAAATAACAATGAAAACCAACAGTGGGAGGTAGGACAGTAAAGAGGGGGGGGGAAATAATCAAAGAGGAAAACAAACCATGTTTAGTAACAGAAATAAACAAATATGGCTGGAAGAACAACCCATATCTCAATAATAACCCTAAATGTTAATGGCTTAAACTCACCAATTAAGAGACACAGGCTAGTAGAATGGATCACAAAACAAGACCCAACAATATGCTGCCTACAGGAGACGCATTTGATAGGAAAAGACATACATAGGCTGAAGGTGAAAGGTTGGGAAAAATCATATCACTCATATGGACTTCGGAAACAAGCAGGAGTGTCCATACTCATATCAAATAAAATAGATTTCAAGCCAAAGTTAATCAAAAGGGATAAAGAGGGACACTACATACTGCTTAAGGGAACCATACACCAACAAGACATAACAATCATAAATATTTATGCCCCAAACAATGGTGCAGCTATGTTCGTCAAACAAACTCTTCTCAAGTTCAAGAGTCTAATAGACCACCATACCATAATCATGGGAGACTTCAACACACCTCTCTCGCCACTGGACAGATCTTCCAAACAAAAGTTGAATAAGGAAACTATAGAACTCAATAACACAATTAATAACCTAGACTTAATTGACATATATAGAGTATACCACCCAACATCAAGCAGTTACACTTTTTTCTCAGCAGCACATGGATCCTTCTCAAAAATAGATCATATATTATGTCACAGGGCAACTCTTAGACAATATAAAGGAGTAGAGATAATACCACGCATCTTATCTGATCATAATGGAATGAAACTGAAAATCAAGGATAAAAGAAGGAAGGAAAAAGCATACATCACTTGGAGAATGAACAATAGGTTACTGAATGATCAATGGGTTATAGAAAACATCAAGGAGGAAATTAAAAAATTCTTAGAGATAAATGAAAACACAGACACAACATATCGGAATCTATGGGACACATTGAAAGCAGTTCTAAGAGGAAAATTCATTGCTTGGAGTTCATTCCTTAAAAAAAGAAAAAAACAACAAATAAATGATCTCATACTTCATCTCAAAATCCTTGAAAAAGAAGAGCAAAACAACAGCAAAAGAGGTAGAAGGCAAGAAATAATTAAAATCAGAGCTGAAATTAATGAAATCGAAACAAAAGAAACAATTGAAAAAATTGACAAAACTAAAAGTTGGTTCTTTGAAAAAATAAACAAAATCGACAGACCCTTATCCATGCTAGCGAAGAGAAGAAGAGAGAGAACTCAAATTACTAACATACGGGATGAAAAAGGCAATACCACAACAGACACTTCAGAAATACAGAAGATAATCAGAAACTATTTTGAATCCTTATACTCCAATAAATTAGAAGATAGTGAAGGCATAGATAAATTTCTTAAGTCATATGATCTGCCCAGATTGAGTCAGGAGGATATAGAAAACCTAAACAGACCAATATCAATTGAGGAAATAGAAGAAACCATCAAAAGACTACCAACTAAGAAAAGCCCAGGACCGGATGGGTATACAGCAGAATTTTACAAAACCTTTAAAGAAGAACTAATACCAATACTTTTCAAGCTACTTCAGGAAATAGAAAAAGAGGGAGAACTTCCAAATTCATTCTATGAGGCCAACATCACCCTGATACCTAAAGCAGACAAAGACACTTCAAAGAAAGAAAACTACAGACCAATATCTCTAATGAACCTAGATGCAAAAATCCTCAATAAAATTCTGGCGAATCGGATACAAAAACATATCAAAAAAATTGTGCACCATGATCAAGTAGGATTCATCCCTGGGATGCAAGGCTGGTTCAATATACGGAAATCAATAAATGTTATTCACCACATCAATAGACTTAAAAATAAGAACCATATGATCATCTCGATAGATGCGGAAAAAGCATTCGACAAAGTACAGCATCCCTTTATGTTCAAAACTCTAGAAAAACTAGGGATAACAGGAACATACCTCAATATTGTAAAAGCAATCTATGCTAAGCCTCAGGCTAGCATCATTCTGAATGGAGAAAAACTGAAGGCATTCCCTCTAAAATCTGGAACAAGACAGGGATGCCCTCTCTCTCCACTTCTGTTCAACATAGTTCTCGAAACACTGGCCAGAGCAATTAGACAGACGAAAGAAATTAAAGGCATAAAAATAGGAAAAGAAGAACTTAAATTATCACTATTTGCAGATGATATGATTCTATACCTAGCAGACCCAAAAGGCTCTACAAAGAAACTATTAGAGCTAATAAATGAATTCAGCAAAGTGGCAAGATATAAAATCAACACGCATAAATCAAAGGCATTCCTGTATATCAGCGACAAATCCTCTGAAATGGAAATGAGGAAAACCACTCCATTCACAATATCTTCAAAAAAAATAAAATACTTAGGAATCAACCTAACAAAAGAGGTGAAAGACTTATACAATGAAAACTACAGAACCCTAAAGAGAGAAATAGAAGAAGATCTTAGAAGATGGAAAAATATACCCTGTTCATGGATAGGCAGAACTAACATCATCAAAATGGCGATATTACCAAAAGTTCTCTATAGGTTTAATGCAATGCCAATCAAAATCCCAACGGCATTTCTTGTAGAAATAGAGAAAGCAGTCATGAAATTAATATGGAAAAATAAAAGACCCAGAATAGCAAAAACAATGCTAAGCAGGAAGTGTGAATCAGGCAGTATAGCGATACCAGACTTCAAACTATACTACAGAGCAATAGTAACAAAAACAGCATGGTACTGGTACCAAAACAGGCGGGTGGACCAATGGTACAGAATAGAGGACACAGAAACCAATCCACAAAACTACAACTACCTTATATTTGATAAAGGGGCTAAAAGCATGCAATGGAGGAAGGATAGCATCTTCAACAAATGGTGCTGGGAAAACTGGAAATCCATATGCAACAAAATGAAACTGAATCCCTTTCTCTCGCCATGCACAAAAATGAATTCAAAATGGATCAAGGAGCTTGATATCAAATCAGAGACACGCCGTCTGATAGAAGAAAAAGTTGGCTACGATCTACATTCGGTGGGGTCGGGCTCCAAATTCCTCAATAGGACACCCATAGCACAAAAGTTAATAACTAGAATCAACAAATGGGACTTACTCAAACTAAAAAGTTTTTTCTCAGCAAAAGAAACAATAAGAGAGGTAAATAGGGAGCCTACACCCTGGGAACAAATCTTTACTCCTCACACTTCAGATAGAGCCCTAATATCCAGAGTATACAAAGAACTCAAAAAATTAGACAATAAGAGAACAAACAACCCAATCAACAAATGGGTCAAGGACCTGAACAGACACTTCTCAGAGGAGGACATACAGTCAATCAACAAGTACATGAAAAAATGCTCACCATCTCTAGCTGTCAGAGAAATGCAAAACAAAACCACCCTAAGATACCATCTCACTCCAGTAAGATTGGCAGCCATTATGAAGTCAAACAACAAGTCCTGGCGAGGATGTGGGGAAAAGGGTACACTTGTACATTGCTGGTGGGACTGCAAATTGGTGCAGCCAATTTGGAAAGCAGTATGGAGATTTCTTGGAAAGCTGGGAATGGAGCCACCATTTGACCCAGCTATTCCCCTTCTCGGTCTATTCCCTAAAGACCTAAAAAGAGCATGCTACAGGGACACTGCTACATCGATGTTCATAGCAGCACAATTCACAATAGCAAGACTGTGGAACCAACCTAGATGCCCTTCAATAGATGAATGGATAAAAAAAATGTGGCATTTATACACAATGGAGTATTACTCTGCATTAAAAAATGACAAAATCATAGAATTTGCAGGGAAATGGATGGCATTAGAGCAGATTATGCTAAGTGAAGCTAGCCAATCCCTAAAAAGCAAATGCCAAATGTCTTCTTTGATATAAGGAGAGTAACTAAGATCAGAGTAGGGACGAAGGGCAGGAGAAGAAGATTAACATTTAACAGGGATGAGAGGTGGGAGGGAAAGGGAGAGAGAAGGGAAATTGCATGGAAATGGAAGGAGACCCTCAGGGTTATACAGTGGAGGGAGTAGAGAGAGAGGAGGGGAGGGGAGGGGAGAGGTGGGGAGGGGGGAGGGTGGAGGATGGGAAAGGCAGCGGAGCACAACAGACACTAGTATGGCAATATGTAAATCAATGGATGTGTAACTGAGGTGATTCTGCAATCTGTGTATGGGGTGAAGGTGGGAGTTCATAACCCACTTGAATCAAAGTGTGGAATATGATATGTCAAGAAATTTGTAATGTTTTGAACAACCAACAATAAAAAATTAAAATTAAAAAAAAAATAAATCAAAATTCCTAAATATAACATGGGTTCAATTTGAACAATCTAAAAAGAATAATCACAAATATCTTTATAGTCATGATAGTCCTTATTCTCTCTCTCTCGATATATATATATATATATATATAATATATTCATAAATTCAGTAATATATATATATATATATATATATATATATATATAGAGAGAGAGAGAGAGAGAGAGAGAGAATTTATTAGATTGGCATACATGACAGAAACTCTATAGTGCCACCATGCCTTCGGCAGGATGTAGAGCTGGAAGAACCAGTAGCTACTTAGTTCAGTAAGTTGGAATCTCAGAACAAAAGGGATCAATAATACAGCCAACTGTCTGAGATGAAGACATAGGGACTCCCTTGAAAGTCACTGATCAGAAACAGCTTTGAAAGAGTGAATGAGCAGGGAACTGCAGCACCAATTCAAGTACTAGCTCAAGAAGAATTGTGCTTGTGTCTACTACTGCTTTCTTGTTCTTTCAACTTTTATTGAATTCATGCCTCAACCTATTGGACTGTGCTGTCCACACTTAGGGTGGGTCTCTGCTTCAGTTTGCTATACCACATGCCAATCATTCCTAGAAATGCCTCACTGACACACCTAGAAGCCTCTTAAATTTAGACATATCTTAATGCAGTCAAGTTGACAATTCAAATTACCCATCACACAATCTAAATGTCCAAGGAAGAAACTAGAAAAATAAGTAATAAAATATGCATATTAAATACAGCCTTCAAAATATTTAAATGTATAGAAAATCATTCACAATGAATTGCTATTAAAATTATAGATTATAGGAAAGTATGTACAGTATGTTCCCAATTCGGTATAATTTATTAAAAACATATAAATGATTATATGTGTGGGCATCTATATAATTATATATATCAATAATAGTTATTTTGGATTTTGAATCATAGGTAGTTTTGTGTTTCATTTCTCTATGAAAAATTTCTATTTTGGAAAAACATTTCAGAAGTAAAATTTAATCACGAACTCAGTTAAAATTTTTAAAAGTTGTGGTATATGAACACTGATTTGAGATAAGAGAAGCATAATTAAATCAATAATACATCTAAAGCAGAACACAGTTTAAGACTCAAGACATGATTTTTAAAATGTGATACACTTAGAATGAAGGGGATGCTAATGCCATTTTACACAATGCTATGCAAAAAGTGTCACTATCAAACCCCATCCTCCCCAAAATGTAATGACTGCTAACTTTCAAACTGTTTTGACTTCATAAATTCAGGAATTTTGAAAAAGATATTCCAAGGCAACCACTCCTCAGGTAAAGCATTTATTATTTCGAGTATCATTATGGAATATTCTCTGTCCCAAACAGACTTTTCCATATTCCTATATTACATAGGTTGAACCTTCCTATGAAGGTGAAAGAACACATAGACATCTATAAATGTCATCATAAAGGTGCTGAATAACAACACAGGTGTCTGTTGCTGCACCTCTCTGATGGTCGGTATGTAAGAGAAAAGTCCAGAGAACAACAGCACAGCACAGAATTGGACAACCCCCCACTGGTAACTTACATCCTGAAACAAGAGATTTGATTACCCTTATCATTATCTCTGCTTGCTGAGCAGAGCTCCCAAAGCTATTAGTGGTCATAAAATTACCCAGCTGTTTTTTAAATTCAACCACTGTATTTGACTCAGTGACCTCTTTGGTCAATGAATTTCACAGGTTGACTATACATATTCATAAGGCATTATTTACCTCAATTTGTTCTGAATTTACTGCCCCTTATTTTTATCAAGTATCTCCTTGTCCTTATCTTATTATAGGACAAGGTTACAAAAAAAATGTCCTTTGTAATTTTGAATGCTTCAATCAAGGACTTTTCTAAAATATACCAGAATTTTATTTTATTTTTTTTAGGGAAATACAAAGTCTAGCTATAATCTATGCAGTCTTTATTAATGCATTATTCTGACTATAATTTATTACTTGTCAATGGATTCAATTTTGGTTATACCTCACTGTTCTCTTTCTTTCATGGTATTAACAGAACAAAGTGACAATTATAAATATATATTTTTCAGTAAGCAAATTCAAGTTTATAATAATGTAAAAAGATTATTCTCTCACCAACACCATGATTTTCTCTTAATAAAGTACTTGTCTTATTAAAACCAATATATTCAAAATACTTACATTTAAGCTAACTGATCCAGAGTAGGTTTCAGTATTCAGTAGGGTACTTTTGGGCATTATCTTTTAGAGTAGATTCCTTCTGCTTAATTTTTCTGGAGTGACTTGGATTCATCACAGTCAGAGGGATGGATAAGTTTGTAACCTATTCATATGATCCTTGTAATTCATAAACTGGGCACCTGTTTCTCATCACAATATTTAATGATTCTCTCAGTACTCAGAAATAATTTTCATATGTAAAAATTTGTTTCTGCAGAATTATTTTTAGTTAAAAATAATTATGCTAAAATTAAATTTCCAATGAACAGTTCAGTATAATTTTCTTTTATGCATTTCTTCAATGCATTCTTTCATAGTTGAAAATGCTTGCAATCCTTAATGTACCATCATGTTCATTAGAAATTTCCTTATTTGTGTAGTAAAGAAGCAAGAAACTATTTTAGAAATAAAGTGGGCTATGATGCCTGCATACAAAGCAACACAAAACAAAAACAATGCACACACACACATACACAAAATCAAAAACAAACAAACAAACAAAAAACCTCCCAGGCACCAGAACAGCAGTTCTTCTTTGTTGTTTGTCTTCCCTTAAGAGGTATTCCAGAGAACAATTTGCTAGAAAAGCTATTTCCTGGAATTCTTTCTAGACTAATAAAATCAAATTCTCTGTGGGATGGAAGCCAGGAGGCAGCCTTTTCAGCTAACTTCATATGTCCACTCATCACAATTCTCTTTAAGCCTCTTCTCAGTCTTTATTCATTCCTCCCCCCCCCCAGTACTGGGAATTGACCCAGGGGCTTTCTCCCACTGAGCTACATCGCCAAACTGTATTATTATTATTATTATTATTATTATTATTATTATTATTATTATTATTATTATTGTTTTACATTTTGAGACAGGATCTTGCCCAGAAATTGCCCCGTTGGCCTTGAACTTGTGATCCTCCTGCCTCAGCCTCCCAAGTAGGTAGGCTTACAGATGTGAGTCATGGGGCCGGTTCTCTTCTCAGTTTTAACTCTCTTAGGAAAGTTCTTCCACACCTACAGTTTCAACAACATACCCTTGTCTCCTAAGTGTCTGCAGGGGGAAGCGTACTTTTGAGTCTCAGATGTCACCTTCCAGTTTACGGGAGAGCTACTGCATATTAAGACTGAAGTGATCACTTCCCCCTGAAAACTCCTTTTTATCTAGAATCAAGTGCTTACACCCTGAAGAAACTGGTGATCATATTTTTCCTCTTTCCTCCTCTCTTTACATTTTTAAGTAGTAAAATCTACCATATAGCCCATTATTGATTTTTTTTAAAATTTTATGTTTAGAAAATGTATTCAACCTTAGTATCAGATAAACCATGATTCTTTGTAAATGGTGGCTCAAGATTACTAAATTACGTTCAGGGCTAGAGATGCAAGATGACAGCATTGAGCTGAAAAGCAGAATGCAGGATGCCCCGATCCCAAAGAAAAAGTCCCAAGACATTTTTTTTTCCCCGTGGCAAGCTGAAAAGTAATTGAAATCATAATTAATATCAACATACATTTAACTGAGTACTTATTGAGTAAGAATTATAAGACTTTGAAAAGGAATCAATTTCACAGGACTGTAGGAGTCTATAAATGAAATATAAGAGAGTCAAAAATACTTACAAGCATGTGATTATCTATCTTTTTATAATGGTTAATTTTTGTATTGTTCACAGTTTTCCATTTGTAAGAACTTGAGGTAATGTCTTTGGAATAAAACCATGTTTACATTTATCTCTTTCTTACAGTTAAGTTGCTTTCAGATACATTTTCAGAGAATATATTATAATAGTGTGGAGGGCAAAACATGACATTTTGAAAGCCTTCATTCACTGTGCTCCTCTGAAATAGGACTATAGGAAAGCCATATTTCATTTTTACAGTATCACAAAGATGCATCTCTTCTGCTTTCTTAGGTTAGGCTTTCTTACTGATTCAATAGGACCAATTACCGAGACATTTCTCTTGAAAGAAAATATTTAAGGTAATACCATATTGTGACATTACCTTGATATAAATTTTAAATTTTTATTATTGTTACATGCAGATGATATTTTCCTCCCCCAAAAATATGTAAAAGCAGTTATTTTATCAGAAAATTGGAATAAAAAACATATACTTGTATGTATGATGATATATAAAATAGTTAAAAATTTATTCTCTATGGGATGATTTTATTTATGTCCTTAGGTATAGATTTAAATACCCCATAAGGTCTTTAGTTATGTAACATTTGACACATATTATATTTGGTTATAATGCATAATAAAAGGACACTTGTGAACCCACCAAGGCACTTATGACATAGAGCTTCATCAGCAGAGTGGCTTCAGTGGATATGTGCCCTCAGTCCCATCCTTCTGTCTTCCCAACAGGCAACACTGGCCTGAAGTAATATTAATCTTATCTTTGCTTTTCAAAAAAAATAATAATTCAATGACATTTTACTCAGCAGCTTTTTAAAATTAATTCACGTAGTTATATAAAACTCTAGTTTGTTTAATTTCACTGTGATCAAACATCCCACTGTGTGATTACTTTAAACTGTATTTATCCATGCTCCTGTTTATAGATATTTGAGTTGTTTTAAGCTATTTATTACTGTTAAGGGTAACAGGACTGTGAATATTTTTGTACATGTCTTGTGGTACATGCAGAAAATTTCCCATCGTATACACCTAGAAGTAGAATTGCTGGGGTGCAGAGAATGAGAATGTTCATATTTAAAAGATAATGACAGTTTATTTTCCAAAAACTCTATACTAATTTACACTCCTGATGCGACACATAGATGTTCTCATTAATGCATATCCTTGCAAAAATTTGTTTGTTCGACCATAATTTTTGTCAATCTGGTAGGTATAAATAACATCATAGATCAATGTAGTATCAAACATTAATTCTATGGTAAGTGAAGAGGGTGGATATGTTGTTTATATTCATTTGCCATTCAGGTTTTATAAATATTGCCTATTTATTTGATTTATTCATTTTTATATGAGGTTATCTTTTTCATATTAATTTGTAAGTGTCCATTATGTGTTCTGAATAATTAGCTTTTTCAGTTACATGTTTTCAAATATTTTCCTCAGTTGATAGCGTGTTGTCTTCTTAAATATGGTGCTTTGTGATGAGTAGAATTTCTTCATATTCTGATGTTTCAGTTTTTAAACTCTGAACATCTTACATCCTAAACATTCCTTAAAATTTATCAATATTTTCTTATATTTAAAAAATCTAACATTGTAACATTTTCTTTTCAATGTAAAATACCCAATGAATCTTGAATTTATTTCTCTATATATTTGTAAGAATCTCATTAAACAGGAGTAACCAATCATCCTAGAATAATTCACAGAATAATTGCATCTTTCTCCTAAGTATTTTTTTTTCTTCTAAGTATTATCAGTGCTAGTTTATACCACAAATTCTGCAAAATCCATCCAACACACATTTATTGACCACTTAGTGTTTGTGTGGCCAATTTTCAGGGACTAGACATAGAATAGTTTTAGATTTCACTGCACTACTGTTTTGCCTCAGTATGGGCCCTGAGCAATTGAATCAGTTGACCATGATGTAAACCTCTGAAACTATGAGCTAAAATAACCTTTTTCTCCTTTAAGTTGTTCTTGTCAAGAAATTTGGTCCCAGTGGTAAAATTCTGACTAACATGCAGGGCATTATACCTAATGGTGAAATTATTTAATTAGTTTTTGATGTCCTAAAACATGTTGCACTGACTCTACCTATGAATTAATTGCTTCCATAACTTTTGGCAAATTCTCAACTGTAAATAAACATCTTTTATGTTTCTTCTGTTGTGTCCTTCTTGAACTCTGAATAGATCTGTTGGATATTCCCATTTGATCTCTGTTTTAGTCAGCTTTTGAATCACTGTGACAAAAATATCTGACAAGAAAAACTTAGAAGAAGGAAAGTTTATTGGGGGCTCACAGTTTCAGAGATTTAGTCCATAGAAGGCCAAATTCATTGCTCTTGGCCCAAGGTGAGGCAACACATTATGTTGAGAGGGTCCAGCAGAGCAAAGCTTCTGGTTTATAGTGGGGTCATCCTGATATTTTATTCTGGGTAATTTCTCTTGATATATCTTCCAGTTCAAAAATTCTCTCTTGTCTTCTACCTGCAGGATAAGCCATTCAATGAGTTTATAATTCAATGAAGATATGAGATATGCTTAATTTTATGGGTTTTTTTTGCCAGTCTGTCTTCATAAAAAAATTTTTTATAAACACATTTTCCTTTCTGGTTTTGTGATTTCAATTTTATATTCTTCCATTTTACATATTTTTGTTTAATATCATATATCATCTTACAACATCAATGTCTGAAATTCTTGGATTTTAGTGACGTGTTTGTTTTTCTGTGTTTATAATCTTTGATTTCAAACTTGTATTTACTGATCATAATTGATAATAATCTTGAGAGCTAACTTACATATTTATTCTTCCAAATAAAAAGAAAATGAAGTTATTTAGATTGCTCTTTCAAAGATTTGAGGAATATAACTATTTGTGGTCAATTTGTCTTCCTCCCAAAGTCTTGAATTAGTACTTTTAATTTCTACATTAAGCCAAAGGAGCAAGACTTAGCAGATATAAGTTTTTGCTACCTTTCAATTTTGTCTAATGTAGAAGCCTTCTTTTACACAGTAACTCCAATAAGTTATTAATCATGAACATTCAGAATATGTTTATATGATACCTAAACAACAGGTAGAGTCTGTAAAATTATTAAATTTCATTGTCAACCTAAAGAAAGAAGTAATCATTACAAATTATTCAGTCTTAACCAATTACTTAACCAATTACTGTATTAAATGCTAAAGATGAGAACAAGGTTTATAGCCCTCTGTATTTCAAATTACAGCATCAATTACATCATTTTATCACTACTCATTTTCAAATCAAACATTGGGTGTGTCATTTTCTAGCCATGCTAGTCAGCGTGAATTTTAAGAGTTCAAAATAAATAATTTTGCTCAACCATATTTACTTTTTTACTTTAAAATTTTATGTATGTTCTTTACAATAGTATTCTTGTTTTTTAAATGATCATTGTACCCAGGTGCTTCATTTCCAACAAGGAACTCCTTTGCAGGAATGTTCTTTATGCACTGAGCCCCTGAAGGCAATTTACACATTTGAAAACAAGACAAGATTTGGGGAGAAAAACATTTTGTTTTCAGACTACTTCTTTCAAGCTTTTTTTTTTCTTCTTGCATCTGCTCTTTCTTTTGTGTCTTTACAAGTATTTTTCCCTAGTTTGTTTTGAAAATTTCAATCCCACACTGGTTTTTCAAGTTTCTAGAAAAGAGTTAGGGTTAGAGTTATTACAGAAGAACATTATGCAAACAAAGAACCAAGCAAAATTGCAAAGTTTAATGAGGTCATATATGCAACAAGCAGTAGGGCTTTCAGTCACTGAGGACTTACTGCATCTTCCATGGGACATGTGGACTTTATTAGAGCCACTGATGAGCACACTACTAGCCAGGGGACAGTCAGGACAGCGTACATTGCTGAGTAGAATTATTCTTCACCTGAGGGAATCTAGGATTACCTTCCTAGGTTTTTTTCCTTGAGGCTGAGGGACTGTCTTCCTTTTATAGCTCAAAATTTCTAATCCACTGGGATTGTAAAGCACTAAAAATATTTAAGTCTCTGAATAATAAGTATTGGTGAAGAGGTACAGAAAGGGTAGAGAATAGGAAATATGGCATTGATTTTTAATGGATTCAAAACAGAGAAGTGTAAGGTATTTGGCTTTAAGTTTTAAAAATTCCTGGCAGAAAAATACAGTGCTATAAATTCTTCCTTTATAGGGAATAAAACAGAACACTCTGCCTTTGTCCTCTGTCCTGAGAACTGTTAAAATCACAACATTTAGGAAGACTTAAGAAAACTTATTAAATTATGCAAACTTTTCCAGCAAGAAATATTCAAAGAAACAGAAAACAATGATATAGGGGCAGTGGAAACACAAAGCAGAGGGAAGCAGAACAGGTCATATCAAGTACTTAAAAGTTAAAACTGGTATTTCCAAAATAATACAAACAAGAGAGAGGATCTTTAAATTTTTCTTTTATTAAATGATCAAGTAAAATTCATTTTGAGGAGTAAGAGGAGAAGAGGAGGGGAAAGAAGGGTATAAATCCAAACTTAGGAGTGCAGAAGAAACTGTAATGTTAATATGTAAATCTTTTCAAATAATACATAATTTATTTAAATTTTGCACTATGTAAAGTAGGTACCAACTTGGTATTGAAGATGTAACTAAGGTATTGATATCTATATATGTGGTTATGTTTATCCTATTGATTTAAGTCTGAAGAGATTTTCTCATATTATCTGGTATTATTATTATTATGTATTATTATTATTATTATCATACCTTGGATTGAACCCAGGGGCACTAAAGAACTGAGCCAAATCCCAAGCCCTTTTTTTATTTTTTTATTTTTGAACAGGGTCTTGCTAAGTTGCTTAGGAACGAGCTAAATTGTTGAGGCGTGGCTTTGAACTTATGATCCCTCTGCCTCAGTCTCTGGAAAAACTGGGATTATAGGCATGTACCACTGCACCTAGCTGTCATTATTATATTTTAGAGAAAATCGTGCTTAATTGGGCACCACCCATTCACCATAAGCAGTAAGATTTTTTCTTTTAACCCAAGAGATTTTCTTCCCCCTAGGGAATCTACAGAATTATTTTCTAAAAACTTCCATGAATTTAAATAAATTATTTATTATTTGCTTGTTATGTATCACTTGCCATGTTAGGTGTATTGAAATTTCAAATTCATTTTATGCTCATAACAATCCTATATAATAGCTAGTGTAATTTTTGAGGCACTGATTACATTAAGCCAAAGTAGCAAGACTTAGCAGTGTAATTCCTAACAAAATACTAGGAACATCTTCACAGAAAAATTTTAAAAAACTAAAATTAATGTAGAACCACAGAAGACCCTAAGTAATTGCTCAATGCCAAAACAATCATGAACAAAAATACTAAAGCTAGAGTCATCACACTGCCTAACTTCAAAATATATCACAAAGCTTTGTAACCAAAACAGCATAATACTGGTAAAAATAGGTGCATAGATCAGAATAGAGAACCTAGGAAAAAATCCTCTTATAAAGTCAATTTATTTTCAAGAAAGAGATAAGAACACACATTAGGCAAAGAACAGTGTCTTTAATAAATGGTGCTGGGAAAATTGGATATCCACATGCAGAGTTATATGATTAGATGCCTAAATTTCACTCTATAAGTAAATCCAAATGGATTAAAGACTAATTGTAGGACTAGAAATTGTTAACACTACTAATATTTCAGGACTGTGGAATGGGCAAAGATTTTTTTTATATAACAACCCAAAAGCATTGAAGCTACAGATGAGAGCAAGTTTTCAGAGGTGTCTGTATTCCAAATTAGACTCATTACAGAAATCATTTTGTCACTAAATACTTGATGTTTTGGAAAAACAAATCTGGATCCCTACTATAGTTCTTATGTCCCCCCAAAACGAACATACATACACACATGCATATACAGATGTATATGTTTACATACACAAATATACATATACACAATATATACATATATTTATATAAACTAATCAAGATTTTAAATGTAAAAGTAAAAATGTAAAGATGTGTAAAAAAAGAATAATTGAGTTAAAAATACAATGACTTGGAGGAGTGTTTTTTTCAACAGAAGCAAAGAACATCTTAATTAGAATGTATGTTTTTATATACATACATATATATTCTTGATAACAAAACTAGCCTCATACAATGTATGCTAATTTACCAGGGTAAAGAAGTTGTAATGTATATGGTAGACAAACTTATAATGTCTGTAATATAGTAAGATATCTTAAAATTATGTAAAAAGTAAAATTAGTTTGGAATCAGCATAGTATATAAATTTTTATTCAAAGGAACACAAAAAGCAAAGATACTTTTAAAATTTATATTCAAAACAAACAAAAGGAAATAAGACCTCAACAACATACTAGAAATAAACCCAGCAACATATTGAAAAGGTTATATACCATGAAAGATGGAGATGTATCCCAGAAATGTGAGGTTGTTTTAATTTCTGAATATAAATTAATATATTATACCATATAAATAGAATAAAGGGCAAAAATATACATTATCAGTTCAAGGAGAACAAGGATGTTCACTCTTGCCAATTCTATTCAATACTGGAGACACCAGTAGGGCAATTACATAAAGAACAAAGAAAAAAGGAAACAAAGGAAAAGGAAATAAAAGGCACTGAGATTGAAAAGGAAACAGGAAAAAAATCTACATGTGCAGATGATGTAATTTTATATAGAGAAAATGCTAAGGAATACACACACAGATTTTAGAAATAATGAGCAATTATAGAAATATTGCAGGGTACAAGATCAATAAAAATTATATATCTATACAGCAACAATTAACACCCTCAAAATGAAATTAAGAAACCAATTCCATCTACAATTAGCATAAAAAATAGAACTTAGAAAATTTAACAAAAAAAGTGCAAAACTTGTACTCTCAAAGCTATGAAATATTGTTGAAAGAAATTAAAGATGTAAACTAATGAATCATATTTCATTGGTCAGAACTTATTATTCTTAAAATGAAATATTCCTTGAACTTTTCTGAAAATTAAATACACTCCCTTCCAAATTCCCAGGTAGCTTTTTTTTTTTTGGTAAAAATTAACAACCTGATAATAAAATTAATATTTATATGTTACAGGCCCCAAATAGCAAAAGCAATCTTGAAAAGCTGGAGGACATACACTTCCAATTTGAAACATATCAGAAAGCTATAACCAATAATGGGGCAGAACAGATATAAAGATAGACATATAGAAAAATAGAATTGAGAGTTAAGAAATAAGCCCTTGCATTTAGAGTCAAAGTATTTTCAATAAAGGTGCCAAGGCAATTCAATGGTGGAAAGGATGGTCTTTTTCAGCACACAGTATTGCAAAATCTGGATGTAAACATGCAAAATAATTAATTTGAACCCCTTAACAACATCCTATACAAAAATTAGTTTAAAATTGAGAACATCCCTAAATGTGAGACCTAAAACTAAAAAACTTTCAGAAGAAAGCATAGGAATAAATCCTGACTTTACATTAAGCAAGCTGTCTTAAAAGAACATCAAAATATAAGCAATGGGAAAAAAATAGATAAATTGGACATCTTCAAAGTTAAAATATTGACCATTAAGAGATATTTTCAAAAAAGTGAAAAAATTACTCATAGAATGGAAGAAAATGTTTGCATGTTATAAAAATTGTGTCTAAGGCCTATCAAAACTTATAATTCAGCAGTAGAAAGACAGCCTGCTTAAAACATATGCAAAGAGTTTAAACATTCTCAAAATAAGTTATACAATTAAAGAAGAAGAAACATGGAAAGATGCTCAATATCATTAGTCATTAAGGAGCTGCAAATCAAAATTATAATGAAATACGATTCACATTTACTAGAATGGTAAAATAAAAAGAACAGTTAGTAACCAGTTATTCACAGATATATAGAAATTGGAGCTCTAATACATTTCTGGTGGAAATTTAAACTGATGGAGGTGCTTTGAAAAATATTTTACAAGTTAGTTCAAAATGTTAAGCATAGAATTACCATTGCACCCAGCTATTCCATTCCTAGATATCTACTCGGGAGAAATGAAAATAGATGTTCACACAAAAAGCTTATGTGCAAATGTTCTTAGTAGCATTATTTATAAGAGCCCAAATCTGGAAACAATTAGAATGTTTATCAGTGGATAAATGGCTAAATAAAGGTGATAGGCATATTTATAATGGAACACCATTCAGCCATAAAAATAAAACAAATAATCATAAATGATAAAAAAGGTGATCCCCCAAAACATCTTCTACATGAAATGAGCCAGTTACAAAAGGCCATGTGTTGTATTATTCTGTTTATATGAAATGTCCAGAATAAGCAAATCTGTACAGACAGAAAGAGCATTCATATTTTCCCAGGCTGTATGTTTTGGAGACTAATGACTAGTGGTTCAGTGACTCCCAGTGGGAATGGGGATTTCTCTTAAAGCGATTAAATTTTTCTTAAATTAATTATGCTAAATCATTGCACAAGTCTGAATTTATTGATATAAGTAATACTTTTATTAGGTGAATTGCAGGTTGTGTAAGTGTATCTTCATGAATCTGATTTTCAAAGCAACAGTGAGACTTTTGAAAATATATGTGATTGTCAAAGATGAATTTGTTTTAGAGAATTTTTAGTGGCTATAGTGAAATTGGCAATATTTTTAAAAAGCTTGAGAGATCAATTTTAAAAATTAAATAACAGTACATGTTTTGAATTAGCAACTGTTCTGCTTGGTTTTAATGAGATATTGGATTTTTAAGTTTTTATATATTTATATAATGTGTTCTTTGAAACCAGTAACGAATGAGGAAATAAGTTGTTTAGATTAATTTGCTATCATGTAACATCATAAATTATGCCATTTGTAAGTCAGTCACCCACTTTCTGTGACCCCTAGATTCTTGGATATCTTAATACAAAGCACTATCTTTCCCTCTCCTTCCCTCCCCTGCCACAGAACTGTTTCTCTTTATACTTGTCCTATCATAATTCTTTTTTTAATATTTATTTTTTAGGTGTAGATGGACACAACTCAATGCTTTTATTTTTATGTGGTGCTGAGGACTGAACCCGGGTCCTGCTCGTGCTAGGCGAGCGCTCTAACTCTGAGCCACAATCCCAGCCCCCTTATCATAATTCTGAATAATTTATGCATCCACAGAAATATCTCTTCCTGTAACTCTTTCACTTTTCTTATTTTTTCTCATCAACCTTTGGGCCTGCATTTTCAATGCCTCACATTTTCTTGTAGTTACAGATGCAAGTTTCAAATTTGCAAATTTCCATACCAATATTTGAATCCTCTAACTCCAAAAATTTCTTCATATCCCTGTATTCATTGACACAAACCACAGGAGTCCTTAGTACTGTCAGGTAATCCTTGTGCGTTTTCTTTCCCATGCTGCCATCAACAGTACCTACTCTTTCCTCACCTTCCAAACCTCCAACACAACTTCCTCTTTTCTTATTCTTAGATAGTACCCTTGTTTCTTACTTTATTTGAAAAAGTGCTGACAGTATTTTTTTAAGTCTTCACTATATTTTTTCTCCATTTTTTATTGGTGCATTATAGTTGTTCACAATGGTGGGATTTGTTGTTATGTACATATTCAGACATGCACACAATAAAACAATATAATTTGGCCAATATTCCTCTCTAGCACTTCCACCTCCCTCCCTGCCTTCCATCTCCTGCTCTGTTCTACTGATCTCCCTTTGTTTTTCATGCATTCACCTGCACCTTTTTTTCTGTCCATCTTCCATATATGAGAGAAAACATACAAACTTGAGTTTAGCTTATTTCACTTAACATAATGGTCTCAAGTTATATCCATTTTCCTGCAAATGACATAATTTCATTTTTCTTTATGGCTGAATAAAACTCCATTGCTTATATATGCCACATTTTCTTTATCAGTTTGTCTACTTATGGACATCTACACTGGTTCCAGAGTTTGATTATTGTGAATTGTGCTGCTATAAACATGGGGATGCATTTATAGCTGTAGTATCCTGACTTTAATTTTTTAGGATAAATACCAAGAAATGGTATAGCTTGATCATATGATGATTCCATATCTAGTCCTTTAAGAAATTGCCATATTGTTTTCTATAGTACTTTACTAACTTACACTCCCACCAACAGTGTTAAATTGTTCCTTTTTCTCCAGATAATCTCCAGAACTTATCATTGCTAGTATTCTTGATGACTGCCATTTTGACTGGAGTGAAATGAAATCTCAGTGTAGTTTTGATGTACATTTCCCTAATTGCTAATGATGTTGAATATTTTTTCATGTATTTGTTTGCCATTTGTATTTCTTCTTTTGAGAAGTTCTACTCAATTTGTTTGCCTATTTATTAACTGAATTATTTTATTATTTAATTTATTGGTATTTTGAGTACTTTATATATTCTAGATATAAATTATCTGTCTGAAGAGTTGCTAACAAAGATTTTCTCCCTTCCTGTAGGTTCCATCTTCATTGTTCCTTTGCTATGCAGAAACTTTTTAACTTGATGTCATCCCACTTATTAACTCTTGGCATTATTTCCTGAGCTATTGGTGTCTCATAGAGAAAGTCATTGCATATGCCTCTATGTAGGAGTGTTGATCCTATGTTTTCTTCTAAGAGTTGCAAAGTTTCTGGTTTAATTCCTGTGTCTTTGATCCACTTTGACTTGTTTTTTGTGTGAGGTGAGAAATACAGTTCTAGTATTATTCTTCTACCTATGGATAATGAGTTTTCCTAGCACCAATGTATGTTTTTGGTAACTTTGTTAAGGATCAGATGACAGTAGGTGTGTGGCTTTGTCTCTATGCCTTCTATTCTGTACAATTGGTCCATGTGTCTGTTTTTATGCCAGTGTCATGCAGTTTACTATAGCTCTGACGTATAATTTAAAGTTAGATATGGTGATGCTGCCAGAATTTTTTTTTTAAATTTGACTTAGAATTGCTTTGGCTATTCTGGGTCTTTTATTTTTCCAAATGAATTTAGGATTGTTTTCCTACTTGTGTGAACAATGTCATTGGTATTTTGATGAGGTGTGGATTGAATCTGTACATTGTTTTTGGTAGTATGCCATTTTAACAATATTAACTCTGCCTATCAAGGAGCATGTAAGGTTTTCCATCTTCTTGTGTCTTCTTCAATTTCTTTCTTGAATATTCCATTGTTTTTTTTTAGGCTATTGTGAATGGAATTATAAAAGTGCTAATAATCTTAAAGGAAATTCTCAGTACTCTTACCAGATCCCATATTCATGTTATTTTTTCCCTTAGAGTCTGTTCCTTTCTTATGTCAAAACCTACTATATTTGTAAAAAAAAAAGACACAATAAAATGCATATAAGAATTAGATAAATATCTGTCATGCTAAATGAATTACTTCATCTGCTATATTAGATGTCTAAATATCATCTTAAAATTTATATTTCCAAAATAAAATCCTGATCTTATTCCAATTTATCAAGAAATAATTTTGGTTCTTTCTTAAATATAGACCTAGAAAGTAAGTTTTTTTAAAAAAAATATCACTGCTATCATTCCAGTTGCTAAACATTATCAATTCTTATTTAGCTTTCTCCAATGGCTCTTTTTACTAGCACTCTGCTTCAAACCTTCCAGTGATGTTTGCTATGGCTTTTAAAGGACGGCTTATAAGAGCTCTATGATCTGATATCCAATTACTTTCACCCTTGCTCATTAGTCTAGTCATATTGGCTCTTTTGGTGTTCTTCAGTTATTGCAATCATCCTCCAACCTCAAACATTTTGTGCTAGTTCTGCTATTTATCTGAATTTTTTCCTTCCAGTAGATGTTCAGATGTCACCATCATTTGCTTTCTCTTTGAGGTCCATTTTCTTTACATGATTTAGATTTTTGTCAAGTTTCCCTAAAACCTAAAATGTTTAACTGTGAAGAAAAGAGTTTAGTATTTATCCTTAACAATTTAAACATATGCATCATATATATGTATGCAGGTATATGTGTGTGTGTGTGTGTGTGTGTGTGTGTGTGTGTGTGTGTATATATATATATATATATATATATATATATATATATATATATATATGTATATATGATATTATTTAGTATCTGCCTTCCTGAAGTAGAGAGTAAGGATCACAAAGTGAGTGGAAACAAATAATCCAATCAATAAATGGGTCAAGGACCTGAACAGACACTTCTCAGAAGAGGATATACAGTCAATCAACAAATATACAAAAAATGCTCATCATCTCTAGCAATCAGATAAATGCAAATTAAAACTACTCTAAGATACCATCTAAATCCAGTAAGAGTGGCAGCCATTATGAAGACAAACAACAAGTGCTGACGAGGATGCAGGGAGAAAGGTACACTCATACACTGCTGGTGGGACTGCAAATTGGTGCAGCCAATTTGGAAAGCAGTATGGAGATTCCTTAGAAAACTGGGAATGGAAGCACCATTTGACCCAGCTATTCCTCTTCTCAAACTATACCCAAAGGACCTAAATCCAGCATATTACAGGGACACAACCACATCAATGTTTACAGCAGCACAATTCACAATAGCTAAACTGTAGAGCCAACCTAGATGTCCTTCAATGGATGAATGGATAAAAAAAATGTGGCATTTATACACAATGGAATATTACTCAGCAATAAAATAATAAGATCATGGCATTTGCAGGGAAATGGATGGCATTAGAGAAGATCATGCTAAGTGAAGTTAGCCAATCCCAAAAAAACAAATGCCAAATGTCTTCTCTAATATGAGGGGGGGTGACTCAAAATGGGGTTGGGAGGGAGAGCAAGGGAGGAAGATTACCTCTAGATAGGGAATAGGGGTGGGAGGAAGAGGAAGGGAGAAGGCAAATAGCATGGATAGTGAAAGGAGACCCTCATCGTTATACAAAATACATGTATGAAAATGTGAATTTGGTGTCAACATACCTTATAAATAATCAGAGATATGATAAAATTATGGTATAATGGCGTAATAAGAATTGTAATGCAAAAATAAATAAATAAATAAATAAAATGTTTTGTTTTATTGCTATTTTCACATTACCAAAAATAGTACTACACTTACAGATGTTTAAAAACATTTGTGAACAAATAGAAAAATGAAAATAAACATAAATGTACTAGGAGCTCAAACATATGTTCAGAGGTAGAAAAGTTTTGATTTTTTTTTTGTTTTCACATACACTTATGCATATTTGCATATGTATATCAAATCAGTTTCTAAAGTCAACAGTTTTGGTATCTTGCAGTCTTATTTTGTGTAGATTAAATTGGTTACCATAATTTCATTTTACATTCATATGGCAATTTATGATTTTTAAAGCATCTTCAATATAGTATTTCATATGATCCCCATTTACAGTGGTATTAATATTATAATTTCTCAATTGTATGAGAAGACCAAAATCAGTTTTCTGCTGAAGTTATATGTATCAAGTGAGTGTTAAAGTCTAAAATGAATACCAGATATTAGTTTTGCAAGTTTACTTTGTTTTCTTTCAAAGTATCCCTGAGTTTCCCTAACTATATTTTTATTAAAAAAATATACAATAAATTTGTATCAACGAACCTGTTATATACAGAAATACATTGTGATCCTGTATGACTGAATGCTTAGTAACTAAAAATTTTCATCAATTACAAAGCTAAAGAAAAACTTACATACTGAAAAACATCAGTACAGTTAGGAAATTTTTGTTCAGTGTCCTTAAGACTAAATATTAAATAAGTGATGCTCCTCCCTGTACAGAATTTTACTCTTTCTAAACCTATTTTGGATATGTTTACTTTCATTATTGTTGATGTCATTTTCTTCAATCATTAAAATAAGAAACCTAAGAAATAGTCTTAATTGCTACCTCTGTCAGCCTTACCACTATGACCAAAAAATCCATCAAAATCCTGTTGATTTGACTTAGCAAGTATTTCTGGAATTTGAATATTTTCAATGCCTGCTTGCGTTAGAGTCAGACTCTCTCCATCTTCCACTTGATCCCAGCAATAGCATCTTAACTTTCCTTCTTTAAAGACTCAGACAATCCCTCAATACATCTTCCACAGAAAAGTACATCTACCCTAATCACTGCGTCCTTTATATAAAGGAAAAAAATAGTATATATTTGAGACTTTAGGCTTGCATTATTGCTAAACTCTGCTATTGTACTGTAAAAGCAGACATAGACAAGATATAAATAAATGAATATGGCTATGTTTCAATAAACATTTTTTAGAAAAATAGGGTGTGAGTTGGATTTGGTTCATGCATGATAGTTACCATTCCCTATTCTTGATAACAAGGATATTCTTATCTGTAAGGTGCTCAGCACATAGTAGGAGATAAGTTAAAAAAAAAAACTACTGAAAAATAAATTAATCATTTCAAGGAAGGAATAAGTAGTGGAGAGTCAAACATCAAACGTCCTCACCAAGAGCCTTATGTATAAACTGAGGTATTATTTAGTCATTCACTTAGAAAAATGTCCAGGAGGAAAAGGTACAATCCTACTGTTGTATATGATTAGCTGAACTTCTCTATAAATAGCTAGAGTGTTTGTAGGTTCTACACTCTAGATGTAATTTTGGAGAGAGTAGCATTGCATGGTGGAGTTGAGCAAGTTAAACAACAAAGGATCAGTAGGCCTTGCCAGGGGTATGGGTGTGGAGAATGTCCGTATTCACTTCTACAGATCTAGCAATGAAGGACATTCTAGAGAAGTCTGAGAGAAAGCCAAGGATGAAATAAGCAACTCTGAAGATGATACATTAATAAGTCAATGGGAAAATATTTTTAAGAATAAATAAATCAGCAACAGTAGTACATGTCCCTAAGATATTCAATTAAGTTAAACCCCTGAAAAGTATTCATGAGTGTATAATTAAGAATAACCCAATTGACAAATGGGCCAAGGACCTGAACAGACACTTCTCAGAGGAGGACATACAATCAATCAACAAGTACATGAAAAAATGCTCACCATCTCTATCAATCAGAGAAATGCAAATCAAAACCACCCTAAGATACCATCTCACTCCAGTAAGATTGGCAGCCATTATGAAGTCAAACAACAACAGTGCTGGGGAGGATGTGGGGAAAAGGGTACACTCGTACATTGCTGGTGGGACTGCAAATTGGTGCGGCCAATTTGGAAAGCAGTATGGAGATTCCTGGGAAAGCTGGGAATGGAACCACCATTTGACCCAGCTATTGCCCTTCTCGGACTATTCCCTGAAGACCTTAAAAGAGCATACTATAGGGATACTGCTACATTGATGTTCATAGCAGCACAATTCACAATAGCTAGACTGTGGAACCAACCTAGATGCCCTTCAATAGATGAATGGATAAAAAAAAAATGTGGCATTTATACACAATGGAGTATTACTCTGCACTAAAAAATGACAAAATCATGGAATTTGCAGGGAAATGGACGGCACTCGAGCAGATTATGCTAAGTGAAGCTAGCCAACCCCTAAAAAACAAATGCCAAATGCCATCTTTGATATAAGGAGAGCAACTAAGAACAGAATAGGGAGGAAGAGCATGAGAAGAAGATGACCATTAAACAGGGTCGAGAGGGGGGAGGGAAAGAGAGAGAGAAGGGAAATTGCATGGTAAAGGAAGGAGACCCTCATGGTTATACAAAATTACATATAAGAGGAAGTGAGGGGAAAGGGGAAAAAAACAAGAGAGAGAAATGAATTACAGTAGATGGGGTAGAGAGAGAAGATGGGAGGGGAAGGGAGGGGTGGGGAGGGGGGATAGTAGAGGGTAGGAAGGGCAGCAGAATACAACAGACACTAGTATGGCAGTATGTAAAAAAGTGGATGTGGAACCGATGTGAATCTGCAATATGTATACGGGGTAAAAATGGGAGTTCTTAATCTGCTTGAATCAAATGTATGAAATATGATATGTCAAGAGCTTTGTAATGTTTTGAAGAACTAATAATAAAAAATAAATTAAAAAAAAGAAGTCATGAGGGGCTGGGGATAGGGCTCAGTCAGTAGAGTGCTTGCCTCACATGCACAAGGCCCTGGTTTCAATCCCTAGCACCATCAAAAGTCATGAAATGCCTTAACGATTTAGAAGGAAAAAAGAAAAATCCAAATGGTGATGTGTTAAATGGCTAAGAAAGTGAAAGTGATGAGGGTGAATGACTTAAGGACAAAGAAGAAAAAACACTGAGAGCTGTTGTGGTATGTCAGAGCACAGGAGAGATTATTTAATGTTTTCTTTCCTTCATTTGTGAATTTCTTGAAAATAGAAAACATCATTCATTCCTAAATGTTTAGAAGACATCAATACAGAGGAAGAAATAAAAGAGTCGATAAAAATTAGGGAAAGATGATCAATGTAATAGTCAGGATGGAGAATGAAGAAACCATCTAGAACACAACTTTCCCAACAAAGCAGCTGGCACAAATCTTGGGCTGAAACTATCAGAAGAAGATTAAGACAGAAGTAAAGAGAAATATGTTAAAGGTAAATAGGCAAAAAGAAATAAAGAAAATAGTTTTGCTTTTCAATATAAAAGTTGTAAAGTAAGTTAGCTAAAAAAAAGTCAGAATGGAAGAACTTAAGAGCTTAAAGAGATGTTTCAAATAACATTCAAGGGAAATAGGAGTTTTTGGTCATTAAGCGTATGTGATAGGACTGATGAATCTATGAAGGGCACAGCTATGAGGAAATCTAAGTCTCTAAGCGACACAAATCTGCACTGTTTAGGAGATTCTATTTTTTCAGTATCCAGCAGCAAGATATAGGTGCTTGGAATTTAGATGTTCAAATTTACCCATAATTGGGCATTTGAAAAGTGTATAAAATCAAAGAGCAAAAGAAGGAGGGCGTTGCTAATAAATAGTGCCTAAAATGATGCCACACAAATTGTCAGTGCCATAGATATAAATCAAAGCTAGAGGGGATGATTAAAGGGAACACTGGGGACAGTATATCATTAGAAGGTAGAGATGGATCTTATGAAATTACTGATCATACCAGAGGATATATAATTTTGATCAGAAATGGATAATGGGATTTGTACCTCAAAAAAATCTGAGTAATGACAAGTACCAAATTGTTGCTACAATTATTGGTCACTGATTTAGAGTTCAGGTAAAGGAAAATAGAACTCATGATAACAGGAAAATGTTAAGAGGGGGTGTCCTAATCACTACCCAGTCCCCGTCCTGCTCCTATCCCCCCAATCTTATCACTTTTAATACCAGTCTTTCTTTTAATTGTCATTCTGTGCCCCCCATGGGTTTTATCTATCTTCTGGAGTCTGCTTTGCTTTGCCACCTCTAATGTGGATAAGTGCTGGGAAATTAGTGTACTTATTGCTGAGCCAATAAGTACACTTAGTACTTATTAGTATATAGGATGATGAGATATGATGATAGAATAATGGGCCCTCAACAAGGCATATATCCTAATCCCTGGAACCTGTAATACATTACCTTAGATGGCAGCTTCTTCATCCCTTGGATGGAAACATGCTATTTCCCTGGCATACTGAATTTCCCCAGGGGAATTAAGTTTCAGTCTTCTATGGTATCAAGGTTGAAAACACACCCTTTACTGATTTCATTCCCTTCCTTGACTAAGTTGTTTCTCTTTTCTCAAATTCTTTTGTAGGTTTCTGCTTTAATCAGAAGGTGAATTCAATTGTGGGATACACAAATAAACATATTTATGTATGTAAATGAAAAAGAGCAATTTAAAAAGCAACTAAGGAGCTAGAAAGAATGGTCTACAAAGGCTGTTTTATTGGAGACATTAACACCTCACAGATATCCACTAGATAATAACAAATGAAACGTGGTTCAGAGAACAAGTCTACAGTCATTCAACAGACATTTTGTTGACTTTTTTTTGGAGGGGGGGTACTGGGGATTGAACTCAGGGACACTAGACCACTGAGCCACATCCTCAGCCCTATTTTGTATTTAATTAGAGACGGTCTCACTGAGTTCCTTAGAATCCTACTTTTCCTGAGGTTGTACGTTGACTCATGATCCTCCTGCCACAGCTTCCTGAATCACTGGGGTTACAGTTATCTGCCACTGTGCTCGGCTTTGAATATTTATAATATGCCAAGAATAGACAGGTGCCAGAGATAGAAAAATAAATAAGTCATCATTTATGACCTTACTGTGTTTGTAGACTATTATATGAATTAAATCTATAATTAGAAAATTCTAAGAGAGTACAAAAGTAATGATTAAAATACATGTATTATATTGGCATAAAGAGGAAAGAAAGGCCAGAGAGGGGTCAGAGGAGACTACATGAAAGAGCTATTAAAGAAAACCAGATCTGTCCAGAAGTTAAGGTCATAAAGATTAATTTTCCTTAAAAATAAAAATATTACTATGGGTAGAAATTACTCTAGTAAAGAACTAAGCTCAAGTGTGTGTGTGTGTGTGTGTGTGTGTGTGTGTGTATGGTGCTGGGGATTGAACCCAGGGCCTGGTGCATGTGAGGCAAGTACTCTACCAAGCGAGCTATATCCCCAGACCTAAGCTCAATTATTAATACAACATGGACAAGTGGGAATTTATAATCAAGGAACAGTGAGTGGGTTCGTGAATGGAAAATACTAAGAGGAAACAGGTCAGTAATACAGGATGATGAGATATGATGATAGAATAATGGGCCCCCAACAAGGCATATATCCTAACCCCTGTAACCTGTAATACATTACCTTAGATGGCAAAGGGGAATTAAAGTTGTTAATCTCAAAATAGCGAGATTGTCCTGGGTTGTCTGGATGAGCATCTTTAAAAGTGGGAGAAGGAGGCATAAGGAGACAGTTGGTGGCAGATGTGACCATGAAATCAAGCAGAGAGATGCAATGTTGCTGGGTTAAGGTGGAGGAAGGGGCCATGAGCCAAGGAATGCGGGTGGTCTATAGAAGCTGGAAAAGGTGAGGAAACAGATCTGCCTTAGAGCCTCCCCGAAAGAACAAAGTCCTGCTGACATCTTGATTTGACTCCAGGGACACCTGAGTTAGACATTGAACCCAGAACAGGAAAATTATAAATTTGCATTTTTAATTTACTAAAGTTGTGACAGTTTGTTACAGCAGCAGTAACAAAATAATACACAAGGCATTTCAGACTGGAAAGCAAGGGTACTACTGCAATATCTGTGTATGGGTTTAAAATTCTTTTTGAGGTTTTAATGTGTCAACAGCAGATTTTGGTACAAAAAGAACAACAAAATCAGGGAAGCCGGTTGGTTACGAGTTGGCTGTCATGGTCTAGTGAATGCTAGACAAGTTAGACATGAATATTCAGAGTGGATATAAAGAGACATGGGTTTGGGATATGTTTTAGAATTAGAATTAGGATAATTTGCTTATTAATTAGAGCAAAATATAGATATAATTGTTAAGGAAAATGCATAAATTCTAGCTTTGCACAATTGGACCAATTGTGATGCCACACAAGGAGCTGGAAAAGAAGGTGCAAGGTGACTGGGAGGTACATGAGGAGTCCCAACCCCACAATGCTCCTCTGTATCTTACTGGGGTTTTCAAGTAATATGCTGTATATGTGAATCTAGATTCCTGGGAAGAGGTCAGATATGTAGGTTTAAAATTGGAAATTATAAACATAGAGGTGATTTATAAAGCCATGACTCTAGCTTCAGTCACCAAGGAAGAATATATAAAAAGAGAAAAGAAGGAGATGTTGGACTTAGCCATAGGGCTGGTACAGAAATTAAGACAAAAGACGAGAAAGTGAAGGACTAGAAACAGCCATCAGTGGTGCAGGAAGAAAGCCAAAGTTCCATGGTGTTACAGAAGCCAAGGGAACAAAGCATTTCCAAAAGAATGGATTCAAATACTGCAGAGGGGTAGACAAAAATGATAGGGATACTGATGGTCTCCTTGTAATGTTTGAAATGAGAATTAAACTGAAACGATTTTAGACTGAGAAGTGTAGACAGTGATTTCATAGCAATATTTTGAATAATATTTGATGCAAAGGAAATATCAAAATGGAAAAGTATTAATGGTGGAGTATTTTCCCTATTAAAAAAATAACTTCTCCATAGCACAAACTGTTATTTTACACGTTAATTTTCCTATATCCATCTCATCCTGCTACACAGGCCTTAACACGTTTTCCTTCTCAAGTGCATTTAATGATACTTAGTCATTAATTTACTTACTTATCAAGTTACAGTGAATGTTTTATTGAGCATCTACAAATAGAAAACACTGAGGCTTTATCTGGAAAGATCACATCTTGAGTTTAAATGTGTTTGTCACAAGCATAAAGAAGACATATAAAATATAAAAATCAAGATGATATCTGGGATGTAATAAGCATAATTTAGGAACTTCCTTTAGATTACAATTCTTGACACATTAAAAATATTAATTGTTCAAAACCATTTACAGGAACCATTAATAGCCCTATTCAGAATTGTTGATGGTCCTTAATACAATTTCCTCTAAATGGACTGACTTTAATGCCACTCTTCAAGACACACAGTTTGCTTTCTTCTCTCAGTGCTCTTCTGTCTTTGCTATAAAAACACATTTCATGGAAGTTCTTCTCATAAAAATAGTAGCCATAAACATTTAAAGTCTTATTTAATATTTTATATCTTACAGAATTCTTTTGAAAAAAAATCAACTTACAGCCAGAAGGGATCTCTTTTTGCTTATCAGTTCTTGCATGTACTACATGTATGGAATTATCATATTGCTTACATTGCCTTATGGGAAATTAGATCATGCTTACTTCTCACTGTGCTCCTAAAAGTATCTTTCCAGAGTGCTTAAACTTAGTGAATCTCAATAAGTTTATGTTGAATATATATTCTACAATGTTCCTTGGAATAATTAGAGGAAAGCAACACAAAACTGAGTTCTCAACGTGCTGAAATTATTGATTCAATCCATATTGTAGCTGCTATATTTACTAGTGGCTATATACAAACAAATCCCTTCAAATCTGACTTAATGAAATCAGATCCTACAAATTCTCCAAGGCATTTATTATTGATGTGTTATTCAGTGAATGCTATCTGCTTCTCTTGGTATTTAGTTGATGGAAGAAATAGAACGAATTCAGATAGGCCATCCAAACCTTCTTTTAACCTCATTATAGTCAAATGACATTGCAGGTACTAAGTGCTGAACTTAAATTTTAAGAACTTATGTTAAATAAATTAAAGCTCCGTCAGCACTGCCTTTTTTCAAGAATTGATTGTTTTAGGCATTGAAATGTGAAAATTACTCTTGAAAAGGGAAAAAACACAGCTTCTAAAAAAACAGATTTAGATAGAAATAATTCTGAGTTTCATTTTGGAGAAAATTGTAAAAGATCAGACTTTTCCCATAGGAGTTATAGTACTTCCAAGGTATGAGTTTAAGTTATAAATATCTCAGAAACTGCTTCACTCATGGTGTTTCAATTTATTCCCAGTTGTGTCTCTAACTGAAACAAAGATGCATGGTTCTACCTGTATATAGTGATTGGAAACGCTTTCCAAGCCTTTGAAAAGGTTACATCTAGTTCAAATTTGGATCTGGCCTTTACATGAGCTAAACTAGTTTTTCAATAATTATGGAAGGAAAACGGTTCGATGTTACCCTTGCCCTTTGTGTGCCTTTTATTTCATTTGAAATTGATCTCATAGCTTCCAGTTGTTTTTAGAGGTTGTTGGAGTATATATGCTTCCAAATTTATAAAGTATCATTAGGACAAATTGCAAACATTTTTCCATTTTAGCATCTATCAAAGCTTCCAAATCACCACATGAGATATTTTATAAAATAAAATATTCTTTTTCTACTGTAATATTATAGGGAACCCTAATAAATGGCTATTCCACATTTTTAAATCTTGAAGATATATGGTGTCTATTAAATTATGTTGCATATGATATACTAAATTAACAAAATCAAGGGCCAAAAAAAGAGAGGAGCAAAAACTAAGTTAAATAATGAAAGTCACAGAAGAAAAGAAGGAAAATTAACTTGAATTCCATGTAGAATTTCCAGATATTCCTTTGAAAGAAGAATCAATTCATTATAAAGAAGAAGCATTTCATAGCAAGTAGGCAATATGTTTTCAGTCTGAACCCCACAGGCACTCTCTGAGCTTCTAGTGGTAAATAAAATAGAATCACCAAAGGAAAACTCATCTGTTTTATGAGTATTAATAGATAGTGTTAGCCAGATGTCAGAAAAAATATGACAGCTTTATTTTATTTATTTAAGCATCAGGAAATCACAATTTTAAAGATATATTACTAACCCCTCATTTTAGTAACTATTAATTATTTCATTTTCTTGATTTATAAAGTGGAAAATATTTGTTTCTTCCTGAAGTATCTTAAATCATAGTATATAATTTCAAATGCAAATTATCAATAGTTACATATGCTAGAATAAGAAATAGAGGGGCTGGGGTTATAGCTCAGTTGTAGAGCACTTGCCTTACACATGTGAGGTACTGGGTTCGATCCTTAGCACCACATAAAAACGAATAAATAAACATATTGTACCAACCACAACTAAAAAAATTAATAAGAAATAGAAATTAAACATTTTTCTTTTTTCAAAGTCCATCCTGGGAGATGTCAGAAGAAGTCAGCTGTGTTCCACCCTGCTGACGATTATACCACAATTAGCACTTGGCCTGTTCCCAAATCTATACAGACAACAATTTAAAAACTTAGGTTTATGCAGGAAATTTCATAAGTGTGACAATTCTGAAGGCCACAGAACAAGCTGTATAAGCCTAAAGAGATAGTATGGATCCTGTTGGGAATGGTTATGTGGAAAAGCTTCCCTTTATTTGCTTCCCAAGAAAGTGAAAGAGAACAGACATTAAGAGGTAAGTACATTGGCATTGCATTGTGTGAAAATAACAACCGTGCCCCCAGCTACATGTTTTTTTCAGTCACTTTCTGCCACTACATGTTGAATTTCACATAACCAAGAGTAACAAGGCTGTTGAGTCTATATCCAATTACTACATTAGGTGAGGTTGGGGTGAAGATATAAATTCAGAAATTGTCATGGAATGGAAGAAAACACCAAGAGAGTATATAGAAGAAAATCGGTCAAAGGACTAATCATCTATAAGTGGAAGGTTGGAGGAGGCTAGAAGGAATAAGGAAAGAAAATGGAAATGAATGGAACAATGAGGCAGGAAAAATATCAGGAAGCTACAGCATCCTGGAAATTCTAATGTTTAATTCTAGAAAAAGAAAGAGATCAACTAGGGATAACAGGAACATATCTCAACATCATAAAGGCTATCTATGCTAAGCCCTGGGCCAACATCATTCTAAATGGAGAAAAATTAAAGGCATTCCCTCTAAAACCTGGAACAAGAAAGGGATGCCTTCTTTCATCACTTCTATTTAACATAGTTCTTGAAACACTGACCAGAACAATTAGACAGACAAAAGAAATTTAAGAGATACACATAGGAAAACAAGAACTCAAATTGGCACTATTTGCTGATGATATGATTCTTTACCTGGAAGACCTTAAAAGTTCCACCAGAAAACTCCTAGAACTAGTATATGTATTCAGCAATGTAGCAGGATATAAAATCAACACCCATAAATTAAAGGCATTTCTGTATATCAGTGACAAATCCTCAGACAGGGAAATGTGGAAAACTACCCTATTCTCAATAGCCTCAAAAAAAATTTGAGAATCCACTTAAGGAAAAAAGTGAAAGATCTATATAATAAAAATTACAGAACCCCAAAGAAGGAAAACGAAGAAGACCTTAGAAGATGGAAAGATCTACCTTGCTCTTGGATAGGCAAAATTAATATTATCAAAATGACCATACTTCCAAAAGCACTATACAGATTTAATGTAATTCTGATCAAAATTCCAATGACATTCCTCATATAAATAGAAAAAGCAATCATGACATTTATCTGGAAAAATAAGAGACCCAGAATAGCTAAAGCAATCCTTAGCATGAAGAGTAAAGCAGGTGGCATCACTATACCAGACCTTAAATTATACTAAAGAGCAATAGTAACAAAAATAGCATGGTATTGGCACCAAAACAGAGTGGTAGACCAATGGTACAGAATAGAGCACACAGAGAATGGCAGCTATTATGCATACAAATAACAAGTGTTGGCGAGGATGTGGGGAAAAAGGTACACTCATACATTGCTGGTGGGGCTGCAAATTGGTGCAGCCAATATGGAAAGCACTATGGAGATTTCTTGGAAAACTGGGAATGGAACCACCATTTGATCCAGCTGTCCCTCTCCTCGGTCTATACACAAAGAACTTAAAAAAGATCATGCTACAGGGACACAGCCATACCAATGTTTATAGCAGCACAATTCACAATAGCTAAACTGTGGAACCAATCTAGATGCCCTTCAATAGATGAATGGATTAAAAAATGTGGCATATATACACAATGGAATATTACTCAGCAATAAAAGAGAATAAAATCATGGCATTTGCAGGTAAATGGATGGAGTTAAAGAAGATAATGCTAAGTGAAGTTAGCCAATCACCAAAAAACAAGTGTTGAATGTTTTCTTTGATATAAGGAGGCTGACTCATAATGAGATAGGGAGAAGCAGCATGGGAGGAATAAACAGACTCTAGATAAGGCTTAGGGGTTGAAGGGGATGGGAGGGGGCAAGGGGTAATTAATAATGGTGGAATGTGATGATCATTATTATCCAAAGTACATGTATGAAGACATGAATTGTGTGAATATACTATATATACAACCAGAGATATAAAAAAGTGCTCTATATATGCAATAAGAATTGTAATGCATTCTGCTGTCATATATAAATTTAAAAAATTTACATAAAAAAGGAAAAGATCAATCCCATCAAATAATGCTGATAAATCAAAATAATTTGAGGATTGACAATTTTGCCACATGAAAGTTTCTGGTTTCTTGGTCAGGTACACTTTCAAGTTTGTTTATGGCATGAACAGACACTGGTTACAATAGCTTATGAAAACAGAGGAAGCTTTAGGACAAGAGAACAATAAAACTCTATTTTTGAGGAATTTAATTTTTTTATTTATTCTTTTTAGTTCTACATGACAGTAGAATATATTTTTGACATATTATAATACATAGGATGTAACTTCCCACTCTTGTGGTTGTACGTAATGTGGAGTTACATGGTCATGAATTTATTTATGAACATAGGAAATTATGTCGGATTCACTCTACTGTCTTTCCTATTCCCTTCTCTTCTCCCTTCCCTTAATTCCCCTTTGTGTAATCCAATGAAATGTTCTTCCCTCCCTGCTTTTATTGTGTGTTAACATCCATATATTTAGCCTTTAGTTTTGGGAGATTGGCATATTTCACTTAGCATGATAGTCTCCAGTTCCATGCATTTACTGGCAAATGCCATAATGTCATTGTGGATATATGACACATTTTCTTCAGCCTTTCATTTGTTGAATTTCACCTAAGTTTGTTCCATAGCTTAGATATTGTGAATTGAGCTGCTATTTACATTGATGTGCTTGCATTACTGTAGTATGCTGATTTTATGTCCTTTGGGTATATACCAAGGAGTGGGATAATTGAGTCAAGTGGTGATTCCATTTCAAGTTTTCTGAGGAATATCCATACTGCTTTCCTGAGTGGTTGTACCAATTTGCAGTCCCACCAGTAATGTATGAATGGATCTTTTCCTCACACACCAATATTTATTGTACTTGGAGAAAAGATGGCTTCTTCAACAAATGATGCTGGGAAAACTGGAAGTCCATATGTAGCAAAATGAAATTTTACCCCTACCTCTCACCCTGCATAAAACTGAACTCAAAGTGAATCAAGGAACTAGCCGTTAGCTCAGAGATTCTATACCTACTAGAAGAAAAAGTAGGTCCAACTCTCCAACATGTTCACTTAGGAATCGAATTCCTCCACAAGATCCCTAATGTGCAAGAAGTAAAATCAAGAATCAATAAATAAGATGGAATCAAACTTAAAAGCTTCTTCACACCAAAGGAAACAATCAAGAATATGAAGAGAGCCTACAGAATGGGAGGAAATCTTTACCACCTGCATGTCAGATAGAGAATCACCCTCCAGAATATATAAAGAACTCAAAAACCTTAACACCAAATAAGACAAAGAACCCAATCTATAAATGGGCAAAGGAACTGAACAGACACTTCACAGAAGAAGAAATATGATTGGTTAACAAATATATGAAAAAAATGTTCGACATCTCTAGCAATTAGAGAAATGTGAATCAAAACTACACTGAAATCCCATCTCACTCCAGAATGACAATGATCAAGAATACAAGTAACAATAAATGTTACAAGTAACAATACAAGTAACAATAAGTGGCAAAGAAGAGGGTTTTTTCATAGAGAAATAAAGAAACAAAGAGATAATTAAAGAAAGAGATGAAATCAAGAAATCCTTAATTTAAGATGGAACAAGCAATATATGACTAAAGAAGTCACATTAATGACAATTTTTAAGTTGGAAAAGCAAAACAGATGGTGCAGGGAAAGCAGATAGAATGGCTGGCACCACTGCATAGTTGTAAGACAAAGGTACCCAGAGCATTAAGAGGGGGTTAACATTCTCTAGAATCTCTAGAGTTTATCCGTACAGCTAGAGAGAAGGCAGAGGCTTGGTTCAGTAGAGGTAAGTGGTTAGATGTGGGATAGACAGAAGAGGAAATTTCATGGCAATTCTCTTCAGACGGATACAACTAAACAAATGGGAAGAAAACCTGAAAATTTTGATGGGTGAAGTTAGAGGAAAAAGCATAAAGCAATTATTCTTGAGTATCAGAGTGAATGAACTGTGGGAGTATAGTGGATAGTATTCGACCTATGTGAAGATATTAGTAATGAATTTAAAATGAGACAAGTTTAGAGTTACATGTAAAGTTTTGAAAATATTCAGTTGAACAATTGCTATGCAGAGTAGGCAAGAAGTTGGGTTTCAGTAGAGTTGAGATTGCCCAAAATGTGTGTATAAAAGTAGTAGTTCTGGGATATTCATGGTCTAAGCTTGTCTGCCTGAGTTGGGCTGTACAAGAAGAAAAAGTGATACCCAGGTGTAAAGGTGAGAGGAAAGGTGGTAGAAGAAATATGGCTGCAGATCTAAAATGGCATGAGGCACTTCCAGCTTCAACTCTATTAATATGCAATATGATTAGAAACTGTTATTCCTGCCTTTACAATGAGAAAACTTAAATGAATATTCTTGGATCCATCAGAGAACTGAAGTGCAGCTGTCACCTGAAAATCATAGATACATGTACATCAAGTCACAGAAGAGATTTGCTTTCTAGGAGCTCAGACCACTGCAGTAATCCCTGGTACCTGACATAACAATGAAATGACACAGTATGCCAAAGACAGACAGGAAGAAGTGCAAAGTACTCACAAAATAGAACTCAGACATGATACAGATGATAGAATTAGAGAATTAAAATAACTTGATAAATATGCTAAGGGATCTAATGGAAAGGTAGACAATTGGGGAGAACAGATTGACAATGTGAGCAGAGAGACAGGAAGTCTAAGACAGAAACTAGAGGAAATGTCAGGGGAAAACAAAACACTATATGAGAAATGATGTCTTCCATGAGTGAGTAATTAAATTTGGCATGACAGAGGAAAGATTCAATGAGAAAGGAGATTGGCAAATTGAAACACTCGCAAACTGAAAGTCAAGGGGAAAGAGCAAAAAGAAACAGAAAAAAAAAGCCAGCAACAATAAAAACTTTCTGGGCTGGGGGTGTAACTCAATGACAGAGCCCTTGTCTCTCAAATACAAGGCCCTGGGATACATTCACAGCACCATAAAGAATAAAAACAAACAAATATATTCTTAAAATGCCAAAAACTGAAGAAGTTAAGCCATAAAATAAATTATATTGGATCATAACTTAATCAATAACATGTGTACTTGAGTCTATAACAATATAAAAATGATTACATTAATAAATAAATGGGGGTAGAACTGACAAATATTTTATGAATAATTCCAAATATTCCCTCTTTGGAACATAGATTTCTCGTTCCTTAAGTGTGAGAGCTAGGTAGAATGATTTTTCTTCCAAGGAATACAATATGAAAAGGGGGGGAAAAAGTATGGTGGAGAAACCTGACAAAAACTACCTCAAGTGAGGTGATCAAAGTTAACATCCACAGTGAGATGTCATGTTCACAGTGTATTCCCTTGATATGATGTGAAGAGGCAGGCACTTTAACTCTGTGGTCTTCCTTCCAAAAACGCATAACCCCCTCCCAATCATTAGAAAAACACCAGACAAACCTCGACTGAGAGACATTCAACAAAATACCTGTCCAGTAATCCTTACAACTGTCAAGGTCATCAAAAGCAAGGGTAGCCTGAGAAACTGTCACAGGAAACCTAACAACTAAAGGCAATGTGATGTCTTGAATGAGAGGCTGGAACAGAACCTCTCATTGGTAAGAAACCAAAGGATTCCAAATAAAATGTGAATTTCTGGTAATAATATAGTTATCAAAACAGTTCATTAGCCCTGAAAAATATAGAATACTCATATGAGATGGTCACAGTAGATTAAAAAAAATGGTTGTAGGGTATATGGTTATTGTCTACACTACCCACACGATTTTTCTGTAAAACCTAAAACTCTCCTAAAATAAAAAGTTTATTTTTAAAGATAAAATGAATTTTTGGAATTTGAGGTATTAAGAGAACTTTTCTGGAAAAATCAGACACCTGTATATTTGGAAAAGGAAAATGGTGTATGGAACTTGTGTTGACAAGATCTAAGCTGTGGCACACGGTGGGTATAAAAAATTTTAATTCAGTTCTGGTCACATCAGCACATGTAAATTTTAATACAGTAAAATTTCATGGCACTTAATCAGCTGCTGCACAAGGAGAAGGCACAAGATTATGGTCCTTATATCAGGGGACTGTTATCAGCTAAAACAGCATATCATATTGATCATCATAACGATCATTTGTGAGTGCTTATTCTGTGCCAGGCACTGTTTTAAGTTGTACTTGTGTGTGTGTGTGTTTACGTGCAAGTGTGTATGTGTAAATGCATGTACTTATGGGGTTAAAATTATTGTTAACATTTTATAAATAAGAAAACTAAAAAAAAAATTACTTAATGGACTTAAAATCAAACAGCTAACAAGTGAAGGGGCATAATATAAACCCAAGTAGTTTGACTCCAGAGCCCAAGTTACTGATCACAATCAGAGAAAGTTTCAGCACTTAGTAACTATTTTGAGTTTTTCTTCCTCCTTTTCTTCCTTCCATTCTTCTTTTAATATGAAATATTTCACCTGAAAGACAGTAATATAGTCTTATTTGGTATCTTCATTTTACATGCACTGGGATATGTCTGCTTATAATTTTAAGGTATGTCCCAGGTTTCTCAAAATCATGCTTTCTACACATTTCACAGCTTGTATTTTAACTTAGAATAGAGGTAGGCAAGCAGTTTCTGCAAAGGACAATAGTAAATATATTAGGTTTTATAGATCATATGATCTCTGCACAACCTTTCTCAGCTATTACAGTATATGGCTGCATTCCAGTTAACTAATTACAGAAACAGGTGGTCTTTTAGACCATGTTCCATAGTTTGCTGAATGCTTATTTAGATCAACATAAGAAGATCTTTAAGTTTGACAAAAATCCTTTCTGATCCTAGCCATTGAATCTAGAAACATTCAGACACATAGAAATAATCTTAAAATTTTGGCCAATGGAGGCTGGGGTGTAGCTCAGAGGTACAGCATGTGCTTAGCTTTTGCAAGGCCCTAGGTTCAATCCCCAGCACCTTGATAATAATATTAATAATAATAATAATAGCAACAACAACAACAACAACATAACCAGTATTTAATGATTATAAGCTATACCATTGACATATGTTTGGAAACTTCCTATTAACCCTATTCAAAGTGCTGAATTCATTTATACAATCACCAAGAATTTTTGTAACCCTACCAGGTGATAAATACAATATTTTATACTGGACATGGAGCTATGCACAAGCCAAATGTTTGTATGCTTCAGAGAGCCTATAATCCAATAAGGCAAATAAAATTTAAACCATAATTAATTTTTTTTATTGTAGAATATATAGCAGTGGGCCTATTATATTAATCTTTAAGTAAATTGCCTATGTTTATGAGACTGTAGGACTTCATTGTTATGCTTAAAAGCCTAAAATTTTAAAAACTTTCATAGATTCTAAAAAAAAGTATGCTTAGAAAGACGAAAGATTTTGATATAGTAATGGAACACAGAATTGTAGCTTTTAAACAATAAAAAAGTAATTAAAATTTAATTCTTTATATACCCATATTTAAAACTTTCCCATCTTATATAACCATGTTGTATTCCCACTGTTAGATTCAGAAATCTTAAGCACATCTTCAATTTCTTTCCAAGTTATCAGAGTCTCAGACACTACAAGATTAGAAGGTTTCATGTGATTTTCAGACCCTGCTTTGACCCAGTTATCTAGCCTTTGGCATGAACATTTTTAGAAAAGAAAATACAGACTTATATTCTACTGATTTATTTCAACAGAATAGTACATAGAAAATAGTACATAGATTTTAATTTTCTATATTCTAAAATACTTATTTATAATTAGTCCAAAAGTACACAAAGAAAGAAGAAAGAAAGAACGAAAGAAAGAAAAAAGAAAGAAAGAAAGAAAGAAAGAAAGAAAGAAAGAAAGAAAGAAAGAAAGAAAGAAAGAAAGAAAATTGAATGTAGAGATTGAAATAAACTAAAGGCTCTTATTTGAAATGTTGGTTTTAATCAAAACAAGTTTTTTAAATCAATTTCCTAAAAAATGAAAATGATATAAATATAGACTTTAAAAATAAAATTATACTAACAAAGTTTTTTTTTCTTATATGACGAAGTTTGTCATAAGATTGTATTGGGGCAAAAAGAGGAATTTCACTTCAATCTTTGAAATTTGTAACTCTAAAAAAGTTAAGTGTTATATAGCAACTAATTACTTATCTGACACTGAGATAACACAGAAGTGGAAAAACTGCCTTGAACCCATAGTGATTGAAGAAATTTGGAATTAATTTATAATGAATAATCACAAGTGATTTTCCTGTTTTTCAAAAAGGAAAAGAAGGTCAATAACATAAACTGTAAATTTGATAATAATCCTAAGAAGTTTTTAATTAAAATATTAAATATCATCTGTTAGAAGTTCAGAAAAGAATTGGTAGTGGGCAGAAGCAAGGAAGAGTGTCAAAGTACAAGTAAATACAACCTAAGTTTATTTCTTTGAATTTTTCTTTTTCTTTAAATTTAGTATTTGATTTTAAGTACAGGTAATGTCCTATTGATTGAGAAAAAGAATCTGAGACTCAGACTCTGTGAGGAGAAAATATAGATATTCCTTGATTTATGATTTGGTTATATTCTGATAAACTCATCATAAGCTGCAAGTATCATAAGTAAAAAAAAATTTTCTGAACTTTTCCAAAAAATTAAAGAGAAAAGCATATTTATTAATTCCCTCTATGAAGTCAGCATTACATTGACACCAAAGTTAGGCAAAAACAACACAAGAAAAGAAATACAAACCAGTATCTCTTATGAATATAGATACAAAGTTCCTCAGCAAAATGTTAACAAACTGAATCCAAAAGGAGTATACCTTATCACCAGTTACAATTTATTGCAGAAACAAAAGAACTTTTCAACAAGAAATCAATTTAATATACACCTTTATATAGAAAAAGGAAAAAAAAAACTAGATGAACATCTCACTTGTCACAGAAAATCCAACATATTTTTAGGATAAAACATTCAGAACAATAGGTGTAGAAGGGTACTTGCTTAAACTATACAGAATTATGAAAAATCACAGCTAACATCATGCTATCTACTAAAAGACTTTTGAAAGCTTCCCCTAAAGCAAGACACCAATGCCATAATTTGCCAGTGTTATTCAATATTGTATTGAAAGTTCTAGTAGCAGAAAGAAGGCATGAAAAAGAAATAAAACTCTTCCAAATTGGAAAAGAAATAGAACTAACTATATTCACCAATGACATGATCCCATATATAGAAAACCCCAAGGAATCCACACATTTTTAAAATTAGCTAAATAACCAAGAGGATGAAAGACTTTTACACTGAAAGTGACAAAAGAAATTTTAGAAAACATAAGTAAGTGATAAGACATTCTGTGTTCAAGGAATAGAAGATGTAATATTAAGATGAAAATATCACCCAAAGTCACTGGAGATTCAGTGGCCCCTTTTGCAGAAATGGAAAAACCAATCCTCAAATTCACATGAAATTTCATCTGGCCATGAGTAATCAAAACAATATTAAGATTAAAATAGAACAAAGTAGGAGGACTTGCACTTTCCAACTCCATTCTTTTCTAATAAACTAATTTCTACATAGCTGTCAATAGTCAGAAGAGTGTGGTACTGACATAAGGACAGATTAGAGGTATGGAATCACTTTTAAAATCCACAAATACATCTTGGGCTTATGCCTAAATGATTTTAAACAAAATACAATGCTATTCAGTGGAGGAAAAAATGTCTCTTCAACAAATGGTTCTGGGACAATTAGCTATACACATATAAGAATAATACAACAGGATTCCTACTTCTGGACACATATAAAAATTAACTCAAAAATAGAACAATGCCTAAATGTATGGGCTAAAATCATCAAAATCTTCAGAAAAACACCATCAGATTAAAATCCTCATGATTTTAGAATTTTCAAATGATCCTTATGTAAAACCAAAGTACAAGCAATAACAAAAACAAAAATAGATAAATTTAACTTAATCTAATATAAACCTTTGTGCATCAAAGAATATCATCAAGAAAGCAAAAAGGTAACCTATATATTGGAGGAAAGTATTTACAAACCACATACACATACCTCTTTAGTTATGATGGGGTAGACTTCTAAAGAACATGTTGTAAGTTGAAGATGTTATAAGTTGAAATGTGTTTAATACACCTAACCTACTGAACATAATATCTTAGCAACATGGTACACTACAGACTATCGGTTGTTTGCGCCTGTGTCCATATGACTGACTAGGAGGTGTGGCTTACTAATGCTGCGCAGCATCACAAGATAGTATTGTAATACATATTTCTAGTCCAGGGAAGAGATCCAAATTCAAAATTGGAAGTATAGTTTCTATGTGATGTAAACCTTTATACTACCTTAAAGTCAAATCATCTTAAGTCAGAAATTATCTGTATTTGATAGGCTCCTGGATCCAGAATATATTTGAAAACTCTTACACCTCAGCAACAAAATGACAACCAAATTAAAAATAGGCTAAGGACAGAGAGAGTTCTACAAAGAAGATAAAATACCAACACATACTTAAGAGATTATCAATACCATTAGTCATTAGAGAAGTTTAAAACCCACAAAGAGATATCATTTCATATCCACATTTGAGCTATAACAATTTAAAACCAAGTTAGCGAGGGTATAAAGAAATGGGAATCTTCCTGCACTACTAGAGGAAATGTAAAATTGGGCAGCAATTATCCACCACTGAGTTTATATCCCCAAGAGTTCAAAACAGGGAAGCAAACAAAAATTTATACACAAATGTTCATTGCAGTACTATTCCAACTTCAAAAATGTGGAAACAATCCACAAGTCTATCAACTAATAAATGAATAAATAAAACTAAGGTGAAAGACATCAAACACAAAGGATTACATACAGGACAATCACAATATCTAAAATAGGATAAAGACAGATCCAAAAAGATAGAAAACAGATTAATGGTTGCCAGGAACAGGGAAGGAAGAAATAAAGAGCAACTACATAATCAATATGGAGGGTTTTTTGTGGCTTATAAAAATGTTCTGAAACTAAGTAGAATGGTAGTATTTGTAAAATGGCATGAATGCACCAAATGCCATTGCGTTGTGCACTTTAAAATTGTTAATTTTATATTATGAGAATTCTATTACAATAAAATACATAAATCATAACTATATAACACAATAACTTGGCACAAAATGAAAACACGCAAAATACTTTCTACCTAGGCCAAGAAATAAAATTTCACTGGTATCCAGAAGTTTCTGCTCCCTACAATGGTAATCACCATAAGACATCTATCAAAAGAACACATAGGAGCTAATGTTGAGTTTTACTTAGATGAAGTTATTAGATTTATATTCTTTTTTATATTGTTCTTTTATTCTTATGCTTTTATAGGCAATTCATGTTATTGTGGGTAGTTGTGGAGCTTACAGTTGAGATTATTTTGAATAATGTTACTATAAACTTTCTTGTCCATGTATTTTAGTGCATATTAACCTACATTATTTTTGAAATATAAACCCAGGAATAAAACTGCTTAGTATGTTCATTTTAGTAGATACCATCCACAGTTCAGCAAAGTAGCTTCTAGGGGTTGAATGCACCCTCAAGTTCAAATATTGAAAAATTTGATCCCCAGTGTTCCAGTTTAAAGGGATGGAAGGTATTTGTGTTTTGGGAACACCATCCTCATACAGAGTAATGCCATTATCACTATGGTGGGCTTTTTTCAGTTAGGAAAGTTACTTATAAAAGGAGATTTCAGCTCCTATTTTCTTGTTTCTTGCCCCCTTTTGACCTTCTACCCTTCACCATGAGATGGTACGTTAAGAAAACTTTGTCGGATATCAGCCTCTTGATCTGGACTTCTCAGCCTCAGGAACCACAGGTCAGTACGTTTCTATTTATTATGAAGTACCCACTCTGTGTGTTCTGACTGCACAAAGCAGACCAAGGCAGTGGCTGCACCAATTCATACTCACAGCAGCAGAAAAGACACTTCCAGTTGTTCAACTTTCTCCTCAACACTTGGCACAAACAGTATTTTTATTTTTATTCATTCCAGGGGGTATGCATTATGTCTTCTTGTGATTTCAAATAGTATTTCCCTTATGACCAATAAAATTATCTTTTCATATGTCTATTCGCCAGTTTAGAAACACTGTTTTCTATTACTTGTTTCCTTTGATTTGTTTTTGTTTTTATTGTATGGTTATTTATATATTCCATATATTGGCTGATTGTGATGATGTTTCAAATACTTTCTCAAACTGTGTGATTTGTGTCTTTATATTAGGTGAAAAAAAAGTTCTTACTTTGAATAAAATCCTATGTATCAATATTTTCTTTACGGTTAATATTTTAAGAAATAATGCCTGTTGAGAAGTATTATTGTAATATATATTTGAGTTTCATTATTGTGTTGTCCTTTTTATGTTTAAATCCAAAATCCAATGGAAATTAAGTTCATATATAGGATTAATTGGGATCAAGTTTTATTTTATCCTTTCTGAATATCCAGCTTCATTAATTTAAAGAAAGCACATTTATTACAAATCGTAAAACCACTGTCCATTTTTTTCATGGGTATTTTCTGGATTTTTAAAATTGTTCCATTTGTCTATTTGTTTATCACTGGAATGAAACCACCTCTAGAAAAATTACAGTTTTTAGTTTTATCATTAATATTTGTATGTGGGAGAATAGTCTTCTCACTGAGCACTTCAAGATAGTTACACATATTGGACATTTTAATTTCCATACACACCTATCTTTTGACTAAACTTTTAGAGATGTACACAAAAACCCTTGCTGTGATTGCATATATAACTATTTCTCTTTTTAGTCTTACAATACCTGACATAAATAATTCTAGAGCTATGTTATTGACTATGTACAAATTTATAATTATTTTATTGTTCTGATAAATTTCATTTAATAAAATCTTTCCTTACCTGTTTTTATGTATATATTTTGCCTTAAATCTTACCTGTTCCTATGTATCCATTTTGCCTTAAAATCTACTTTTCTCATATGAATATATATAAAAAAGCTTTCATTTAGTTACATGGAATATAAATATGCTATTATTTTTATTTTGTTTACATTCTAATATTTAATTTGAATTCTTTATAATCATTATAAACCTGTCAATGCATTCTGATGCCCTATGTCTTTTAACTATGACTTTTAATGCATTTTTATTTAAAAATTATTGATCTTGGAAATTGTAGCTCTTATATATAGATGGCAATAATGTAAAATGGTATGTTCTCTGTGGAAAACAGCTCATTAATGCCACAAAAAGCTAAATATTTAATTATCAAATAACCCAACAATTCTATATATAGGTATTTATCACAAATAATTGAAAATAAGGTGTATTAGAAAGTTCCTTTGCTATAACAAAATATCACAGATTGCTTCATTTATAAATAATAAAAAATGTATTTCCATCAATTTTGGAAGCTGAGAATTCCAAGATTAAAATGCTAGCAGTTTCAGTGTCTAATAAAGTTTTTCTCTCTTTTTTCAAGATGGTATCTTCTTGTCACATGTTGGAAGGGATAAATGTTATATCCCCAAATAGCAGGTGAGTGGAAGGAGAAAAAGGGCTGACTGCTATGTGAAGCCCTTTTATAAGTGCAACAATCCCACTCACAAGGAAGAAGCCCTCATGACCTCATAAAGCCCTACCTCTTCCTACTATTGCATTGGAGATTAAGTCCCCAAATGAACTTTGGAGGGACAGAAATGTTCAAATTATAGCACAGGCACTAAAACAGATCTTTCTGCACCAATGTTCATGACAATATCATGTACAGTAACCAAAATGTTGAAATAATCCTAATATTCATCAACAAGTGGAAAAAGGGATAAATAAAATGCAGCCTATACATCCAATGGAATAGTTTTCTACAGTGAAAAGAAACGAGGTTCTGATGCATGCTACAACATGGATAAACCTTGGAAACATTATGCTAATTGAAATTAGCTATATATATATATGTATTTATATATATATTATATATATAATATATATATTATATATATATATATTTATATATTATATATATATATATATAAATACATATATAAAATATATATAATAGGTGAGTTCAAGGGAATAAATAGTAGATTAGAGGTTATAAGGATCTGAAGAAAGTGGATAAATGGAGAGTTATTAACTAATTCTTTGAAAGTTTCTGTGAAGAAAACATTATAAAAATAGCTTCAGAATTTCCTTGTTTTCCCCGTTTTTAATTTTAAAAGCCCTCTGTTAAACTCGCCATTTTGATTATTTATTGTTTTCTTGATTTCATTGAATTTTTTTTAATTTGGTGAACTTCTTTAAAACAATTATTCATAATTCTTTGTCAGGCTTTTTTATTCTTTCATTTCTTGGAGATCAGCTACTGGGAGATGATTGTGACTTTTAATGACATTATGTCTCCTTGCTTTTCATGTTGCTTGTTGCCTTATGAGCATTGGTAGAAATAGACATTGATTCCTGTCTTTGCAGACTGGCTTTGTGTGGGAGAGTCCTTTACCAGTCAGCCCATCCAGAAATTATGGAAGATCATCTGGCATCATTCAGAGGTAGCTTGCTGCTTGAGTCTTGAGGAGGCTGGCCTTTTGCCTTGGTCAGCAGATGAGTGCATCCAGTACCTGATTCCCCAAGATTAGGCCTGAAATTTTGATGCACTGAAGTGGGCCTGTAGAGTGGATCTACAGGAATAAACCTGGAGCCTGGGTCCACAAAAGTTAGCCTGAATCCTGGAACAGCAGAAGCCAGACTAAAGCCTGTGTCTACATGGGCTCATTTGGCTCTAGCGGGAATTGGGTTGAATTGGAAGGGGGTGGCCAGGCACTAACATGGACCTGGAATCCGTGACCAATATGACAGGCCTGAAATATGGGTGCAGAAGAGGTGGTTTAGAGTCTGGATCTGTAGTGGTTCTTGGAGACTTGTGTGGGCTCTCTCTCTTGTCCAGTGAGGAGGTCCATAGGACAAGATAGAGGAAAATGTGGCTTTTGAGTCAGTATTCAAGACCTCCGGAGACCAAGCAGGTCTGAATTTATTGTGCAGTAACCATGTCCATATACTCAGACAGCAGCTAAGCAGATTACAGGCAGCCACCAATACAATTTCTGGCCAACTGTTCCTGAAGCGACCAATCAAGGAGCAGGCCATGGAGCAAGAGCTGGGACTGCAACACAAGCCTCATGCCCAGGGCTGTGCCTATGGGGTAAGTGGTTTGCTGCTCATACACTTAGTACAGGTAAGTGGTTTGCCACTCACATGCCCTTAATGTATGTCATGTATGCAGTACTCCATGCACTGAGACTTCATCCATAGGATCAGTATTTTCACTGGTCAATTATTGTGGACCTGGACCATGGTTCACTGGAGCCTGTGTATCGGAAGCGTGGGTTCACAGGACTGATCTGGAGTCTAAGGCTGTCTTGGTTGCCATGCTTTGATAGAATACCCAGGGGTTGATCTGGAGCCCAGGAGAGCAGGCAGTACTCTGGTCCCTATTCCCATGCATCTGTCCTAAAGCCTGGGGTAGTGGGGACCTGCCTGGAGCACGCATCAATTGGTGCTTGCTTGAAGATTAAGTTTTTGAAATAGTATTATCTCCACACCTTTATATTTACTAATAGTTGTCCTATGGCATAATATATGGTCTATCTTTGAGAAGGATCCATGTGCTGCTGAGAAGAACGTGTATCCACTTGATGATGGTTGATATATTCTATATATGTTGGCATTTGTTTTTTAGGGATTGGCTAGCTTCACTTAGCATAATCTGCTCTAATGCCATCCATTTCCCTGCAAATTCCATGATTTTGTCATTTTTTAGTGGTGCGTAATACTCCATTGTGTATAAATGCCACATTTTTTTTATATATTATGCCATAGGGCAACCCTTAGTAAATATAAAGGTGTGGAGACAATACCATGCAACTTATCTGATCATAATGGAATGAAACTGGAAATCAATGATAAAAGAAGGAAGGAAAAATCTGCTCTAATGCCAAATGTCTTCTTTGATATAATGAGAACAACTAAGAACAGAGCAGGGAGGAAGAGCAGGAGGAAAAGATCAACTTTAAACAGAGACATGCGGTGGGAGGGAAAGGGAGAGAAAAGGGAAATTGCATGGTAATGGAAGGAGACTCTCATTGATATACAAAATTACATATAAGCGAAATTGAGGGGGAAGGGAAAAAAAACAAGAGAAAGAATTAAATTACAGCAGATGGGGTAGAGAGAGAAGATGGGAGGGGAGGGGAGGGGGGATAGTAGAGGATAGGAAAGGTAGAAGAATACAACAGTTACTAATATGGCATTATGTAAAAGTGTGGATGTGTAATTGATGTGATTCTGCAATCTGTATTTGGGGTAAAAATGGGAGTTCATAACCCACTTGAATCAAATGTATGAAAAATGATATGTCAAGAGTTTTGTAATGTTTTGAATAACAAATATATATATATATATATATATATATATATATATGTATATATATATATATATATGTATATATATATATATATAAAGTTTTTGAAATAGATACTGGGTATGTTAGTATAACATTGTGAATATAATTAATGACATTGAACTTTATACTTAAAAATAGGGTTAAAATGACAAATTTTATATTGTATATGTTTTGCCACAATAAGAAAATTACATTTCAAATTTGAAATCAAACTTTTGAAACAAAAGTAGCACATGTACCTAATGTGTTTTCTTCAAAATGGATCTGTAATTTTGGTACATTTTGAATTTGTCCTTTTTTTGTGGCAGAAGGAAAAAATGATTTTAAATCAAGTTTGGTGACTAAAGGAAGACAATTGAGTTGGGCAATATAATTTTTATTTAAGACATATATATATAATAACAGAGAATTAATGACATTTTATAATTTAATTTATAATTCAAGAAGTCATCCTAAAAGATATAAATCCAAGTAAGGATCTTCCCAGATCATTGAGCAATCTTTAGCATAATAAATTGACTAGAAGGCAGGTATTCTTTTAAATACATTTTCTTGAGGTGTTATGAAAAAATAAAATTTATGATTTTATCAGTACACCTAGCAATATAAAATGAGAAAATTTTATTAAATTATTTCAGAGAAAATTTTCAACAATATGGATGGGACCAATTAGTACAATGGAAACTCAGCAGTGGAATTTTGTATATGAAGGATTTAACAAAGAAAATTGGTTATGTATATATTGGATAGTGAAAGAATCATGATTTTCTTTTCTTTTTTCTTTTTTTGGCACTAGAGATTGAACCCAGGGCTGCATAATAACCGAACCACATCCCCATCCCTTTTTATTTTGAGACAGAGTCTCACTAAGTTGCTTAGAACCTTGCTAAATTGCTGAGTTTGGCCTCTAACTTGCAATCCTCCTACCTCAGCATCCCAAGTTGCTGGGGGTGCACCATCACACCTGGCTTGGAAGATTCATAAACTGATGCTAAAGAAACTCAGACATTTTTTGTTTCTGTAACAGGGAATTATCATCCCTATGATTGAGGAGACAGAAGGCAAGAGGAGAATGAGGAAACTGTAGAGACCTCTGAGACAAAGCTCCAAAAGCTGGTATTTCACCACATGTCTCCCTTTTCAGATGCCAAAATCCTCTTTCATATTTGAGCTTAAGCATAACAAAAATAAATTATAACAATTGGTCCACTAGATCAACAATAACAGCTTCTCAATCTGCTGGAAAAAAAGAGATTAGTCTTTATACAAATGAAGACCTGTCCTCAAAAACCAAAGATATGATCTCCCAATAATCACTCTGTGAGGTCGCACCTATTTGTGTGTGTGTGCTGGTAATAACAAATATTCAGTTTAATCATAATACAATCACATGGTGGAAAAAGTAAACTTAAAATAGGAAGAAACAAGGAAATAATATTGTTTCTACAATTGTCCTTTCTGGAACCTGTTACAAGGCCACAGTTGGTTTTTAAAAATCCCTCCTTCCACCATCAGTTCCATATTCCCTTTGTCTTTATTCAAGACCTAAGATGGTAGGCATATTTTTCTACCTGTTAGGGAATCCCAAAATTTAAAACCTTAAGAGACATCCATTAAATGTTTTTATTTAAAACATTTAAAATCCAAGAGCTGCCCTAGAGGAACCCCAAGGCTTTAGACAGTTTATATCATTATATAGACATTTATTCTATATCTATATAATTAAATTTTTTCTTGGTAATAAGCATTCCTTTTCCCTGACTGATGATGTGATGGCACTCTCAAGGGTCAATTCTTTTTATTATTATTATTATCATTATTATTATTATTATTATTATTAGTTGTTCAAAACATTACAAAGCTCTTGACATATCATATTTCATACATTTGATTCAAGTGTATTATGAACTCCCATTTTTACCCCGTATACAAATTGCAGAATCACATCAGTTACACATCCACGTTTTTACATTCTGCCATACTCATGTATGTTGTATTCTGCTGCCCTTCCTATCCTCTACTATCCCCCCTCCCCTCAATTCTTAATCTCAACTCCAAATTCAGAGGGACTACTTTTAGAGAAGTTTGGGTTATTTTGTTTAATTATGTTATTACTAGTTTTAGGAAATGAAAATAGTATCTACAATCAAAGACTTCCATCCAAGGACAAAATTTGAACTAATACATCCATAAAGTTTTAGAGGTGTAAAACACTTTAATAAAGAATTTAGGACCAGAACTCATTATGCATGTTAATTACAAATCACAAAACTATATAAAAAATCTATACCTTATCAAAACATTATTGTATAAGTTTGTTCACTTAGATTTGCATGATCATTGGTCATAGGGTTACATTGCAATGTGAGGATTATAGCCTTAACATCACACTATACTAGCCTGTGTGTGCCTGCAGGATACAGTGTAATGGTTTGGTGCAGAAACATGGTATTCACATTTCAGTGCAATGCAGAAGACAAGCTAATACTTATGAACATAAGATGAATAAGAAAGAGAGGATATTTTTCTCCACCATGTTAATGAAATGGGAGTGTGTAGTTTTGTTGGATCAGTGATGTGAGAAATAGAAAATCTGTGTGATCTGATCTCCTAGGTTTTCATTACATAGGAAGAGCAACATGCAAAAGGCATACGTTAAATGAGAGAACATGCTGATTGGGATTCAGGTATTTGTATTCTTGTATGTGTGTGTGTGTGTGTGTGTGTGTGTGTGTGTTTTAAATATATTTTGAACATAAATACTAAGAAGCAAAAACATTATGTAGAAAGCTAAGGAGACAATGGGACATTAAATGTAAAGGAACAAACACAAGAATTACATTTCCTTTTTAAAACATCAACATTTAATTTTGTGAAGGGGGTGTCTTTTTTTTTCATAAAATTCTCCTGAGAGTCAATTCACTGTTAGGTATGTCATGTAATTTTTCCCAAACTTAGGAGTAGAATTCTTTGACTGAATACCTGATAAATTGAAAATATTTCCTGATTCTGAACATTGAAAAAGGCTGGATACAAGTCCTACCAATAAGTACCCTTTGCACCCATTGTGGCAGGGGTTATTCATAAAATGACTAGCTAGCATTGATAGCATGTTAAAATTTAGTTACTAAGATATCATTTCTGCTTCTCCATATGTTTTTAAATTCCAAAATAAAACCCTAAAAAAAGTGATTAACCTCAAAATATGAGCCAAATACAGACTACAGGAACAGAAAGAGGCTGATGCCTAAATAAAGAATTCAATGAGAAATGGTGATGAGCATTTACACAGTATGTTGACCAACTTGGACTCTGGCACTCAACAAGCAGGGTCCTGGCCATGACAAAAAATATTACAACACAGTTTTGCTACCTTGTGCCTGGTACTATTTTCATTCGATTTTATAAAACAGTTCATTGTACTGTGACAATTTATTCAAAACAAAAAGCAAAATCAAAAATAAACTTTTGATTACAGAATAAAAGGATTCGGTTTGAGGGTTTTTAAAAAATATTTTTCAGTTATACATGGATGCAGTATCTTTATTTTGTTTATTTACTTTTATGTGGTGCGGAGGATCCAACCCAGTGCCTCATGCGTGGGGGGCAAGCACTTTACCACTGAGCCACACCCCATCCACCTAGAAAGATTAGTTTTGAAGATTACAGTTCTTCTAAAAAATGTTGACCACAAAAATGTCTAATAGAAAAAGCAGGCCTTGTTACTTCTCTGAGTATAAAATCTTCCTTAAAAACCATAGTGACAATGATATCTTATCAGCTAATATAAGTTTGGATTCATAAAGCATTGCCCTTGAGAAAGACTGAGTAATTTCTCATACTCACTGGAAAACTGATGGTTGCTGGTGGGTTAGTGGCTGCACCATTTAATGTGCAGAGAATACTGGTCCAGGTTTACCCTGCTATACTAATCTCAAGTCATGAAAGACAATGTAGATTAAAGAGTATTAGTACTTAAGTTCTAGTTAAGTAGTAATTTCCTTTACTTTTTAAATTTAGAATTTTCAAGCCTATAAAATATAGAGAATAAAAATGAAATTTGATTTATCCATTACATAAGTTAAACAATTTCTAAAAACACAGCCAAGCATCTTCTTTTTGTTTTAAAGTCACTTAGTCTTTTTTAATATAAATTTCAGCCAAATACAATCTTTTTCCCCCATATCTCTGGTTGTATACAAAGTATATTCACACCAATTCGTGTCTTCATACATGTACTTTGGATAATGATGTCTATAACATTCTTCCATGATTTCTAACCACATGCCCCCTCCCTTCCCCTCCCACCCCCTCTGCCCTATGTAGAGTTCATCTATACCTCCCATGCTCCCTCTCCTTTCCCCACTTGAATCAGCCTACTTATATCAGAGAAGACATTCAGCATTTGTTTTTTTTTGGGATTGGCTTATTTCACTTAGCATTATATTCTCCAACTGCATCCATTTACCTGCACATGCCATGATTTTATTCTCTTTTATTGCTGAGTTTTATATGTGTGTGTGTGTGTGTATACCACATTTTCTTTATCCACTCATCTACTGAAGGGCATCTAGGTTGGTTCCACAGTTTAGCTATTGTGAATTCTGCTGCTATAAACATTGATGTGGCTGTGTCCCTGTAGTATGCTGTTTTTAAGACCTTTGGGTATAGACTGAGGAGAGGGACAGCTAGGACAAATGGTGGCTCCACTCCCAGTTTTCCAAGGAATCTCCATACTACTTTCCCATATTGGCTGCACCAATTTGCAGCCCCACCAGCAATGTATGAGTGTACCTTTTTCCCCACATCCTCGCCAACACATATTATAGTTTGTCTTCATAATAGCTGTCATTCTGAGAGGAGTGAGATGGAATCTTAGAGTAGTTTTGATTTGCATTTCTCTAATTGCTAGAGATCATAAACATTTTTTTCATATATTTGTTGATTGCTTGTATACCTACTTCTGAGAAGTGTCTATTCAGGTCCCTGGCCCATTTATTGATTGGGTTATTTGGTTTTGGGTGTTTAACCTTCTGAGTTTTTTATATACCTTAGATATTAGTGCTCTATCTGATGTGTGAGGGATAAAAATTTGCTCTCAATATGTAAGCACTCTATGCACCTCACAGATTATTTCTTTTGATGAGAAGAAACTTTTTCGTTTGAATCCATTTCATTTATTGATTCTTGATTTTAATTATTGTGACAAAGGAGTCTTCTTAAGGAAGTTGGGGCCTAATACGACATGATGAAGATTAGGGCCTACTTTTTCTTCTGTTAGGTGCAGGCTCTCTGATTTATTTACTACATCCATTATTTTCTTTGAGTTGAGTTTTGTGCATGGTGGGTGATAGAGGTTTAATTTTATTTTGTTGCATATGGATTTCCAGTTTCCCAGCACCATTTGTTGAAGAGGCTATCTTTTCTCCAATGTACATTTTTGGCACCATTGTCTAATATAAGATAATTGCAATTTTGTGGGTTAGTCTCTGTGTCCTCTATCTGTACTATTGCTTTACCAGTCTGTTTTGGTGCCAATAACATGCTGTTTTTGTTACTATTATTCTGTAGTATAGTTTAAGGTCTGATATAGCAATGCCACCTGCTTCACTCTCTCTGCTAAGGATTGCTTTAGCTATTCTGGATCTCTTATTCTTTCCATATGTATTTCATGATTGCCTTTTCTATTTCTAGGAGGAATGCCATTGGAGTCTTGATCAGAATTGCATTAAATCTGTATAGTGCTTTTAGAAGCATGGTCATTTTGACAATATTAATTCTGCCTATCCAAGAACAAGGTAAGTCTTTCCATCCTTTAAGATATTCTTTAATTTATTTTTTTAGCATTCTTTCATTTTTGTTGTAGAGGTTTTTCAGCTCTTTCATTAAGTTGATTCCCAAGTATTTTTTTTTACTCTATTGTAAATGGAGTAGTTTTCTTCATTTCCTTTCAAAGAATTTGTCACTAATATATAGAAATACCTTTAATTTATGAGTGTTGATTTTATATCCTGCTACTTGCTGAATTCATTTACTACTTCTAGAAGTTTTCTGGTAGAATTTTTAAGGTCTTCTAGATATAGAATCATATCATCAGCAAATCATGCTAATTTAAGTTGTTATTTTCCTATGTGTATCTCTTCAATTTCTTTCACTTGTCTAATTTCTCTGGTCATTTTTTCAAGAAATATGTTAAATAGAAGTGGTGAAAGAGGGAATTCCTGTCTTGCTCCAGTTTTTAGAGAATGCATTCAGTTTTTTTTCCATTTAGAATGATGTTGGCCTGGGTCATAGCATAAATAGCCTTCACAATGTTGAGATATGTTCCTCTTATCCCTAATTTTTCTAGTGTTTTGAACATGAAGGATGCTGTATTTTATCAAATGCTCTTTCTGCATCTATTGAGATGATCACATGGTTATTAAGTCTATTGATGTGATGAATTACACTTATTGATTTCCGTATGTTGAACCAACCTTGCATCCCTGAGATGAATGCCACTTGATTGTGGCTTACTATTTTTTTGATACGTTTTTGTATTCAATTTGCCAGAATTTTATTGAGAATTTTTGCATCTCTATTCATTAGAGATATTGGTCTGAAGTTTCCTTTCATTCATGCCAGGCTTTGGAATCAGGGTGATATTGGCCTCATAGAATGAGTTTGGAAGTGTTGCCTCTTTTTCTGTTTCCTGAAATAAATTGAAGAGTATTGATTTTAGTTCTTCTTTAAAGGTCTTGTAGAACTTGGCTTTGTATCCATCCAGTCCTGGGCTTTTCTTGGTTGGTAGGCTTCTAATGGCATCTTCTACTTTTTTGCTTAAAATTGATCTGTTAAATTGTGTATAACATCATGATTCAATTTGGGCAAATAATATGAATCTAGAAATTTGTCAATGCCTTCAATATTTTCTATTTTATTGGAGTACAAATTTTTAAAATACTCTCTAATTATCTTCTGTATTTCTGTCATGTCTGTTGTGATATTTCCTTTTTCATCACATATGTGAGTAATTTGAGTTTTCTCTCTCTTTCTCTTCATTAACATGGCTTATTAAGTTTATTTATTCTTTCAAAGAACCAACTTTTTGTTTTGTCAATTTTTTCATTTGTTTCCTTTGTTTCAATTCATTGATTTCAGCTCTGATTTTAATTATTTCTTGTCTTCTACTGCTTTTGGTATTAATTTGTTCTTCTTTTTCTAGGGTTTTGAGATGTAATGTTAGGTCAGTTATTTGTTGACTTTTTCTTCTTTTAAGGAATGAACTCCATACAATGACCTGTCCTCTTAGTACTGCTTTCTTTGTGTCCCAGAGGTTTCTATGTTTTGTCCATGTTATCATTTACTTCTAAAAATTTTTTAATCTCCTCCTTGATTTCTTTTGCAATCCATTGTTCACTCAGTTGTAAACTGTTTAGTCTCCGGGAGTTGGAGAGCTTATTTTTTTTTAATTTTAACATTGATTTCTAATTTCATTCCATTATAATCTGATAGAAACCAGGGTAGTATATCTACTTTTTATATTTGTTAAAAGTTGTTTTGTGGCATAATATATGGTCTATTTTATAGAAGGATCTGTTTGCTGCTGAGAAGAAAGTGTATTCTCTCATTGAAGAATGAAATATTCTATGTATGTCAGTTAAGTCTAAGTTGTTGATTGTATTATTGAGGTTTATAGTTTCTTTGTTCAGCTTTTGTTTGGAAGATCTATCCAGTGGCAAAGAAGTGTTTTAAAGTCACCCAGAATTATTGTCTTGTGGTCTATTTGACTCTTGAACTGGAGAAGAATTTATTTGATGAACATAGATGCTCCATTGTTGGGAGCACATAAGTTTATTATTATCATATCTTTGTAACCTTAAGCAGTATGAAATATCCTTCATTATTCCTTTTCATTAACTTTAGCTTGAAGTCTAATTTATTTTAAATGAGAATGGAAACCCCTGCTTGCTTCCACAGTCCATGTGAGAGGTATGATTTGTCTTTTGTGGATGTCTTTTTCTATGAGATGAGTCTCATGAAGGCAGCATATTGTTGGGTCATTTTTTAATCCAATCTGCCACTATATATGTCTTTTGATTGGTGAATTTAGGCCATTGACAGTCAGGGTTATTATTGAGACATGATTTGTATTCCCAGCCATTTTTGTTTATTTTTGATATTTAACTTACTTGGTTTCTCTTCTGATTAGTTTTTTCTTTAGGGTAATACCTCCCTTTACTAATTTTCACTGTTGTTTTTTAATTCCTCTTCATGGAATATTTTGCAAAGAATGTTCTGAAGTTCAGGCTTTTGAGTTGTAAATTCTTTTAACTTTTGTTTATAATGGAAGATTTTTATTTCCTTATCAAATCTAAAGTTTAATTTTGCTCAATATAAGATTCTTGGTAGGCATCCATTTTATTTCAGAGCTTGATATATATTGTTCCAGGATCTTCTAGCTTTGGGGTTTTGATTGAAAAATCTGCACATTATCTAATTGGTTTCCCCCTAAATGTAATCTAGTTCCTTTCTCTTGTAGCTTTTAATATTTTTTCCTAATTTTGTATGCTAGGCATTTTTATTATAATGTGCCTTGGTGTGGATCTGTTGTGATTTTGCATATTTGGCATACTATAAGCCTATTGAATCTGGTTTTCTAATTTATTTATTTATTTATTTATTTTTGTTTTAATTAGATACACATGACAGTACAATGATCTTGACATATCATACATTTGAATCAGATGGGGTATAATTTCTCATTTTTCTGAGTGTACAGGTTGCAGAATCACATTGGTCATTCAGTCACGTATATACGTACAGTAATAATAATGTCTATTTTATTCTGCTGTCCTTCCTTTTCCCCCTTCTCCTCCCCTCCCCTCCCATCCCTGGTGGTCTAGTGGCTAGGAATCCAATTTATTCTTTATGTTTGAAAATTTTTCTGATATTATTTCATTGAATAGATTGATCATTCCTTTGGTTTGGAACTCTATGCCTTTCATTATCCCAATAACTCTTAAATTTGGTCTTTCTATGCTATCCCATATTTATTGAATGTTCTGCTCATGTTTTCTTACCATTTTCACTGTGTGGTCTATGTTCTTCTCAAGATTATATATTTTTCTTCATGGTTTAAAGCCCTGTCTTCCAAATGGTCTAATCTGTTGTTGATGCTTTCAATTGAACTTTTAATTTGGTTTATTGTTTCTTTCATTTTAATCCTTCATTTTAAGGATTTCTGTTTTTCCTTTTTTTTTTTTTTTTTGTTTTAGAACCTCTATATCCCTGTTGAAGTAATCTTTTGCTTCTGTATTTGTTTATGTAGCTCCTTGTAAACTTCATAATCTTGGGAAGAACATAGGCATCCACATTGCAGAAGTTTACAGAACCTCAAATAGACATGACCTTGTCTAAATGATCTTTTGCTGCCTGTATTTGCCCTCTTATATCATCCTTTAATTCGCAGAACATTTTAATCATGTACATCCTGAACTCCTTCTTTGTCATTTCTTCTGCTATGCTTGATATGGATTCTAAAAATGTTTTATCTTGATTTGTTTGGGGCACTTTTTTCTCTTATCTTTTCATATTGCTTTTGTGTCTTTCCTTCTAGCACTGTGGATATGAGACAGTACCATTTTTATTCTATAGGCTTATAGTGCCCTTGTAGGGTTTCAAAATCTCTCCTTTGAGGTGAAGGACAAGGTTAACAGATACCAATATAAATAATATACACTCTAAAAACAAATATTTACTATTAAGATGTTTACAGTTTGGTCACAAAGTACAGAAATGGTGAATACAATTATTATCTACAATATACTCAGTAGGTCTGTAAAAGGGTTTACAGTTTCTCATGGTGGACAACAAAACAGGATAAGGAGTAGGATGATATGCTGAGGAGGTAGATGACCATCCAATGAAGGTCGAGGGGGGCAGTACTCCAAGGTCAGGGTCAGTGATTGGCCTCAGGGTCAGTGGTCAGTCACACCCCAACATGGACAGGCTCTCGCACCAGGAGAGGGTGGGGAAAGCTCCAACACAGTTTAGCCAGAGCGCCTCACACCCAGTCCAGGAAGTGCCCGATCACGTGCAAGAATGGCTTCCCACAGTCTAGAAGAAATGGACAAATTTCATATGACCTAACAACTTTGCAATATGAGGATATTTTTTAAAAGCCTGAATAAATCAAAAGCAAGTAATGAGATTATGAGATTGAACCTGTAATGAAAACGCTGCCCCACTACCACCAAAAACAAATCCAGGACTAGATGAGTACTCCTCATGCTATTCCATAAAATTAAAAGGGAAGGAAATTCAAACTTATTCAGGAGGTCAGCTTCACCCTGATACCAAAACATGACAAGAATAAAACAACAACAAAAGAATAGACTAATATCCTTGATGAACACAGATTCAAAAATCCTCAACAAAGTTGAACTCAACAGCACATTAAAAATGTCACATACCATGATCAAGTTGGTTCATTTCATAGATACAAGGATGGTTCCACTATACGCAGATCAGCAAATTAATACATCACATCTGCAGGATGAAGTATAAAAGTGATAAAATCAACTTAATAGATGCAGAAAAAATAGATAAAATTCAACATATCTTCATAATAAAGTTTCTGTTTGGTTTGGATGTGAGGTATTTCCGCAAAGCTCATGTGTGAGACAATGCAAGAAAGTTAAAAGGAGAAATGATCTGGTCATGAGGGCTTTAACCCAATCAGTGAATTAATCCCCTACATTAACTGAGGGTTGACAGAAGGCATGTAGGGTATGATTGGAGGAGATGGGCATTGGGTCATACGTTTAGGGTATATATTTTGTATCTGGAGAGTGGAGTTTTTCTCTCTCTGCTTCCTAATTATCATATGAGCTGCTTCTTTTCTCCACAGTCTTCCACCATGTTGTTCAGCCTCACCTTGAGCCCCAAGGAATGGACCTGACTTTCTACGGACTGAGACCTCTAAAACCATGAGCTCCCCAAATAAATTTTTACTCCTCTAAACTTGTTCTGATCAAGTCTTTTAGTTACAGCAATTAAAAAGTTGACTAAAACAGGTCCTGAACAAATTAGCTACAGAAGAATCATAACTCAACATAATAAAGGCTATCTATGACAAACTTATAGCCAGTCTCATGCTGACTGACAAAAATATAAAAAATTTTTCTTTAAGATCAAGAACAAGACAAGAGGGTCCACTCTCACTACTGTTAATCAGTACAGTACTAGAAATCTCAGCCAAAGTAATTAGGCAAGAGAAAGAAGTAGTAAACATATCAATAGGAATGCTAAGTGAAGCTAGCCAATCCCTAAAAAACAAATGCCAAATGTCTTCTTTGATATAAGGAGAGTAACTAGGAACAGAGTAGGGTCGAAGAGCATGAGAAGAAGATTAACATTAAACAGGGATGAGAGGTGGGAGGGAAAGGGAGAGAGAAGGGAAAATGCATGGAAATGGAAGGAGACCCTCAGAGTTATACAAAAGTACATACAAGAGGAAGTGAGGGGAAGGGGAAAAATAATATAAGGGGGACAAACGAATGTCAGTAGAGGGAGCAGAGAGAGAAGAGGGGAGGGGAGGGGAGGGGAGGGGAGGGAGGATAGTAGAGGATAGGAAAGGCAGCAGAATACAACAGACACTAGTATGGCAATATGTAAATCAATGGATGTGTAACTGATGTGATTCTGCAATCTGTATATGGGGTAAAAATGGGAGCTCATAACCCACTTGAATCAAATTGTGAAATATGATATATCAAGAACTATGTAATGTTTTGAGCAGCTAACAATAAAAAATTAAAAAAAAAAACATATCAATAGGAAAGGAGGAAGGCAAATTCTCCCTGTTTTCAGATTATATGATTCTGTACATAGAAAAACCTAAGGACTCCATCAAAAGACTTAAAACCAATAAACAAATTCAGTAAAGTGCCAGGATTAAAAAATCAGTAGTTTTCTGTACACCAAAAATGATTGTTCTGAGAAAGAAATCATGAAAGAAATGCCATTAACATTAGCCATAAAAAATTGAATACTTAGGAATAAGCTTAATTAAGGAAGTGAAAGACTTTTACAATGAAAATTATAAAACATTGACTGATTCACATGTAATTATGTAACAAAAGTTCTGTTTTCCATGAATTTATATTTTAATTTAATTCAGTTAAATTTATGATAATGAAAAATAACAATAAGCTCCAGATGTGTGCATTTTCACAGCAGAACTTTTTTTCTTTTTGCAATGCTGGGGACTTAATCCAGGGCATCATGCATGCTAGGCAAGAACTCTACCACTGAGCCACATCCTCAGCCCCACAGTATAATGTATTTAATGTCTTTTCTTATTCCAAGTATACATATGGTTCCTATACAATTTTCTTGACCTTGTAATTGTCCCTGATAAATACTACAATGAGATTTTTATCTAAGAAAATATCTAAATTGATTATAATCCAAAGATTATGAATAGGGTTCAATAAGATTGCAAACATGTTCTCATTGAACTCTTGGGAAGCACAAAGCTATGCATCCTTTGATTTAAAAATTATTACTAAAACTTACACTAAGATAGTAAAAGAATTCTACTTAGAGAATATGTCTCTTTAGTTAGAACTATTTGAAATAAGTAAAAAGTAAATCTACCAACTAAATGCAAATATATATTTTCTAAATAGAGCTTCATGGCCTTAAGCAGTGTGCAAGGCATCATGATACACATGCCTGATTAATGCCAGTAATATAATCTGCCACAGTTTGAAACCAGTCATTGCCTAAGGACTATTGTCTGTGTTTTTTGCTGGAATAGCTGACTTTTAAATTCCCATGGGTGAATCCACATGAGTCTCTGATGAATTTTTTTTCATTTCAGATATTACCAACTTTGCTTAAAAATACTTAAAGAATTATCCTGACCTACAGAGTTTCTGTGGAAATATGCCAATTTTCACAATTTTAAAATGAATATAAATCAATTTGCAAATAACTATTAATGTTCTTTACTCCACAAAATTCTATTTAGCTTGCCAAATTGTTTTTGATTCAGTCCACATTGTTCAATATCTCAAATACTATTTAATTCATAACACTTCATTCTCTTTTTTAAATCACCAGATTAATGTCAATTCTCTAAATTTCCAAGATTCCATTTCTCTTTTAACAGTATAGGGAGTGAAAGGTGTTTAGAAGGTATTTTGTCTTGAATCTCTCAAATTCATATTAATGCACTAATTTATTCATTTATTGATTCAGCAAAAGTCTGGATAAGATATTAGAGTGTTGGTTTTAGAATCAGACTGGTCCAAATTCAATTATCTTTAACTAAATTCTTAATCTCTCTAAACTTCAATCCCTTTCTATTAATAAGCCATTTTACCTAATACAAAATTTCACATTATTCTTCTCTGAAATCAAGAGGCATCTGATAGTGATGCCAATTAGTGTTCATATCCACCTGTCTGTAGTTTTGACATTTTGACTGAATTTTGACATATTAACTATTATTCAAACATATGAAAACAACCAAACACAGAAAGTATCTGTATATTCAACTGCTACTTCCTTTAAGTCATTTACATTGATATCAGCACATTCCATCAAGACAATTCTACTTAAATTTGAATTCCTAATTATTAGTTTAAATATCTTCAAAATGATAATATAATAATGCAGCATTGAAATGAGATGTATATTAAGTAACGAATGACACATTTCAGGAAAGGTATTTAAAGGAATCAAAAATGGGCAGATATCTCTAAAATATATAATTTTGAAAGATAAGTGAGGTTATTTTGGATGATTTGAGCATTATGAAGAACGATCTCTGAGTCATTAATATCTATCTGACCAAATTTCCTGTTGACTTTTCAAATGCAGTATTTAAATTTCAGGAAATCATTGCTTCATTAATAAACACTGTATAGCAGTCTCAGTATACAAAATGCAGTTTAAGAAACTGTGTATTAGGTATGCTTTTGAGTTTTGGTGTTAATCTATGAGAGGCTAAATCAGTTACTCATTAGATTAGATTATAGCAATAAATGAATACAGAGAAGCCTAAGAGGTAAACATATTTACAAAGTTCTTTACACTGACTATGAAGAACATTTTGATTTTTAAAAATCACAGGTGAGCCGGGTGCAGTGGTGTATACCTACAATCCCAGCAGCTCAGGAGGTTGAGGCAGAAGTATTGCGATTTTAAAGCCAGCTTCAGCAAAAGTGAGGCACTAAGCAAGTCAGTGAGACCCTGTGTCTAAATAAAATACAAAAAAGGGCTGGGGATATGGTTCAGTGATTGAGTGCCCCTGAGTTCAATCCCCAGTAAAAAAAAAAAAAAAGAAAAAAAATCACAGGCGAAAAGTGCATATCTATGTGTTTGTAAGAAAGTTATATGTTGAGCTGTTATATAATTGTTTTCTTTTCATTCCTAATATCTGTTGCAAATTGATGAAGCATCACACAATTGATGAATTTTAGCATCACAGAAATATGGTATAATCTATCGCAAGAATTATCATAAAAAATTATAGATCATGGGGACAAAATCAAAAGAAACCCCCAGTAAATGTTATTTAGATATGAGTTATTCCATGGATAAAAAGGAATTTTCTTTTCCTTCTAATAACAGAGAGTCTGATAGTAGGAACAGCCACATGATTAAGGTCAAGTTTTTGAGGTTATAACATTTTATGCACGAGATTTATTAGAGGATTCTCTGGTTACAACTGTGAAGCAGCAGTGAGCAGAAGGTGAAACTGAACTATAGTGAAGTTCCAACAGCAAACACAACCAATCCCCCTGAGAGTTCTGAAGTTTGGACGCTCCTTCAGAGTTATTCCCAGTCGGATCCAATGGGCTAGATCTTTGTACTCCTGCATCAAGCAGTTATTGGATGTGGGGTTTCCTGAGGAAGAGGACAAGGCAGTTCATTCATCTGAGAGCAATTCTCAGTTGCAAGTCATCAATAAGCAAACATTCCCGCAGCTGGGAGATGAGAGTCTCAGTCATGAAGAGCTATCAGGATAGCGTACCACATCTGTTGTGCACATTCATGGTTAACAATGTAATGAGATTCACTAGCATGGGGGTGTGAGTAAAGCACAGACTACGAAAACCCAGAAGAAACATGGAAGAATCAATCAAAGAATACAAAATTTAAGTCATATAAAATGAATGACTCCTAGGGATCTACTGTAAAGCAAATTGCCTGTAGTTAACATTACTATATTCTACACTAATGATTTTTCTAAGGTGTGTGTGTGTGTGTGTGTGTGTGTGTATCTTTTTTGTACTGGGGATTGAACTCAGGGGCACTCAAGCATGGAGCCACATCCCCAGCCCATTTTTGTGTTTTATTTAGAGACAGGGTCTCATGAGTTGCTTATTGCCTCACCATTGCTAACGCTTGCTTTGAACTGGTAACCTCCTATCTCAGCCTTCCGAGGTGCTGGTCTTACAGGAGTGCACCACTGTGCCCAGCAAGAAAGCATATGTTATGTTAAATTTTCTTATCACAAAATAATAATAATAAAGAGGGCAAGAGAAAACTTTTGGAGACTATAGACATGTTTGCTACACAGCTTGTAACAATGGTTTCATGAATCTATATTATCTTCAATCTCCCTAAACCTAGCTAGTAATATATACTATATTTATACGTTAAACACATAGTTTTTGTATGTGGATAGTACGTCATAAGGTGATTTAAAATGGCTGAATGTATTGAATGGAAAAGGGAAAGCTTCGTGGTGTACCTAATATTTGAAGTTGATTTTGAATCCAGGGATAGGGAATGAGTTCCAATTATCAGGATTAGGTTACATATTGAAAGGTAAAAAGGAATGAAAAGGCTTAGATTTTTAATAGATCATTAATATTGTTGCTTCTTTCTAAAAATATATGATGCCTAGATATTCTTATCACTGAATTGTACATCTATTTGGATGATTATGATACTTCCAGATTTTCTATTTCTGTGAAAATGCTTATGGCCAACCTACAATTTTAACATTAAGAACTTATTCTCTCTTCTTAAAATGAAACATTATCTTTTCATGCCCTTGGACCCCCTTGTTAGCAGGCCTTCACATTCAGATTAAGTTACTGGTTCCTCAGCTTGCATATATCATTCTGTGGAGCATCTCCGTCCCTAAAATTGTGTGAACCAAATATGTGTGTATATATATATATATATATATATATATATATATATATATACACACACATATTTGGTATATATACACATATATATATAAATATATGTGTATATATATATATATATATATATATATATATATATATATATATATAAAATGTGCTCTCATGAATAAATTGGTCCTATTTTCTCTGGAGGTCTTCAACTAATATACCCATTCATGATAAATACTCTAAAAAAATTGGGGTAGAATAGAACCTCCTCATCTTGATAAATAGCATTACAAAAACCTATAGCTAGCATTATACTTAATGGTAAAAGACTTAATAATATGCTCCCAATTCCAGGGCAAAGGTAAGAATATCTGCTGTCATCATACCTATCTAACATAGTAATTGAAGTTGTATCCTGCATAATTTGGCAAGAAATTGAAGTAAAAAGCATAAAGACATATGTTGAAAGAAGGAAAAAACTAAAACTTGTCCTATTTGCAGATGACACAATGAGCTACATAAAAACCCAAGCAATCTATAATAATAATAATAATAATAATAATAATAATAATAATAATATAAATTGTAAAGAACATAGGACACAATGTCAATACACAAAATTTAATTTAATCTTGACTCTTAATTACCTCATGCAAACTAAAATTTGTCATTTGTCAAACAGTGTCATTTATAAACATTAAAGAAGTAAAATATTTATGTTTAAGTCTACCATAATATGTACAGTACTTGCTTGCTAAAAACTACAAAACGTTAATGAAAACAATTAAAAATCTAAATAAATAGACATACCATGATTATAGATTGGAAGATCAAAGAGTAAAAATGTCAAATTTTGTCACATTTATCTATAGGTTTAATGCATTTTGTATCAAAATCTTGGAAAGTTTTTTATGGACATGAATAAATTTATTCTATAATTTTATGGTTAGGCAAAGAAATTAGAATAGCTAAAATAATTTCCATAAGAGAATAAAGCAGGAGGAAGCACTTTACTATAATTTAAAATCCATCATATAGTTATGGAAATTAAGACTGCACAGTACTGTAGGGTTAGACACAGGATAGAGAACCTAGAAATAACTATGTCCAATTGAATTTTTACAAAGTTGCTAAGAGAATTTAACACAGGAAGGTTACTCTTTTTTTTAACAAACGGTGCTAGAACTATTGGATATTTATAAATTTAGAAAATGAAGATTGACCTAAACATTACATTTATTATAAAAAAATAAGTAGATTACTGATTTCAATATAAATGTAAAAACTTTAATACTTTCAGAAGAATACATAGAATATTTGAGACTTAAGGCTTAGTGCAGAAATTTTAGACATGACATGAACAACATGAGGTAGAAAAGGAACAATTTAAACTACATAAAAATAAGGGCTTTTTGTGCTCTTATAAAAAGAACTAAATGACAATCAGCATGCTGACAAATATTTGCAAGTAATCTAATAATAGGCTCTAAGTTGTGTAAAGAAATCCAAAAGTTTGTAGTTTAAAAAAATCTAATTTAAAAATATACAAGCACATCAAAAGAACTTACCAAAGAGAATATACAATAAGCAGATAAAAGGACTTAACATCACTAGCCAATGGAGAAAGTTGAATTAAGACCATAGCCATCTATTACCATGCACACATTAAAGCAGATAGGACTGGTATTTAAAGTTAAAATATCAAATACCATCAAGAATTTGGAGATGGGAATACATTGCTGATAGAAAAGTTATATGTTGCGGCCACTGTGTAAAATAGGTTCATTACTTTCTCATAAACTTATGCTTTTCATATAATCCAGTAAACTCTCTTATCCTAGGAATATAAAAGCTTAAGTCTACAAGAAAAGGTGTACACATTTGTTCATGGCAGCTTTATACATTAAACAAAATCTCCTATAATACATAAATGTTAACAAAACTGAATAAATCTATAGCATGGACTATTATTTAGCAATAAGTAAGATGAACTAGGAAAACATGAAATAACTTCGATGGATTATAAAGCAGATCTTTGCAATGATGAAATAGCTCTGGATCTTAATTATGGTGCTGGTTGCACATGGTTAAAATGATAATAAATTTAGTTCATCTGCACATTTATTTATGGGGTTATTTGGGGTTTTTTTGAGTTTATTATGTATCCTGGTAATTAATGCTGGCAAAGATTATCTTCCATTTTATTTGATCTCTCTTCATGCTCTTAAACATTTTCTTTTCTGTGAGGAAGATTTTTAGTTTGATGTCATCCCATTTATTGATTATCGACTTCTTGTGCTTTAGGGGTATTATAAAGAAAGTCAGTTCGTGTACCAACACACTGGAGTGTTGGGCTTACTTTTTCTTCTAGTATCTGCAGGATTTCTGGTCTAATATCTAGGTCCTTGATCCACTTTGAGCTGAGCTTTATGCAGCAGGAGAGGTAGGGGTTAAATTTCATTCTACTGCATATAGATTTCCAGTTTTTCCAGCACCATTTGTTGAAGAGGCTATCTTTTCTCCAATATTTGTTATTGGTGCCTTTGTCTAGTATGAGGTAACTGTATTTTTGTTGGTCTGTCTCCGTGTCTTCTATTTTATTCCATTTCTCTTCTTGCCTGTTTTGGTGCCAATACTATGCTGTTTTTCTTACTATATCAATAAATGGGCAAAGGAACTGAACAGACACTTCACAGAAGAAGAAATACAAAAGTCAACAAATGTATGAAAAATGGTCAAGATCTCTAGCAATTAGAGAAATTCAAATTAAAACTACCCTGAGATTCCATCTCACTCCGGTCAAAATGGCAATTATCAAGAATACAAGTAACAATAAATGTTGGGGAGGATGTGGAGAAAAAGGTTCACTCATTTCTGGTGGGACTGAAATTTTTGTAACCACTCTGAAAAGGAGTATGAAAATTTCTCAGAAAACTTGGAATGGATCCACCATTTAAGCCAGTTTTCCCATTCCTCAGTATGTATCCAAGAGAATTAAAATGAGTAGACTACCATGATGCCGCCACAGCGATGTTTATAGCAGACCAATTTACAATAGCTAAACTATGAAGCCAACTTAGGTGTATTTTATTAGATGAATGGATAAAGAAAATATGGTACATATACACAGTGGAATATTACTCAGCTATAAAGAGAATGACTTTATGACATTTGCCAGCAAATGGATGGATCTGAAGATTATCATGCTAAGTTAGGTAAGCCTGTTACAAAAAAATCAAAGGTTGAAACTTTTCTCTGATAAGTGGAAGCCAACCCACATTAAGGAGTGGTGGGGGTGATGGGAAGAATAGGAGTATAGTAGATTAGACAATGGGAAATGTAGGGAAGGGAGGGAGGATAAGCAAAAGAAAGAGGAATGAATTTGATATAGTTTTCCCATGTACATATTTGGGAATCCCACCACCATGTAAATCCATATGAATGGGATTCTAACTAGAATAAGATATATTCCATGCTTGTATAATTATATTAAAATGGATTCTTCTGTCATATATAACTAAAAAGAACCAATAAAAAAGATATATGTGTGTGTGTTTCGTACTATTCAGTTTCCTGATATAATACTTTAGGTGCAACAATTGTAACTACTGGGGAAATTTTGAAGGGTACATAGAAACTCTCTTTGTGAATTCCAGTGAATCTATAATTATTTGAAAATGAAAAGTTAAAAAATTTAAAATCTTCAAATCTTATGTCCATATCAATTTTTTATGTAGTGAGTTATATATAACTCAATGTGTTTTATTTAAATACTTAGAAAAACTACATGCAGAAAACTAATCCCAAATTGAATTATGGAACTAGACATAACAATGAAAAACAATGGAAGTGCTGTATTCATTGATAATGTAAGTGATCACTGTCTTCTGGAATTATAATCATATGTAGAACTAAAATACATGCTAACATAATGCAAATAGTCAAGAGGAATTTAAATGGAATTTAAGTATTATGAAGCTTTAGCATTATTTAGAATGGTAAATATGGTTATAGTAGGCTTTAAAAACTCAGTCTCTAGTGTGACTACACTACAATAATCACATTAGTTGGTGAAAAGTTTGTTCTTTTAGTTATGTTGCTAAAAATATATCTGATTAATCAAAAAAGGAAATAGAAAAAATTACTATAAATCCAATGCTTTGTATTGTAAAAACTCAGTAATTACACTAAATGTAAATGAACTAAATGTTCTTCAGGAACAGAGAAAATTCTTTGTTTACTCACTTTTTATGTATTAAAAAATAAGGACCATATCACAAGATGTTTCTTATAGTAATAATAGGAAATTATTTTTTGTTTGTTTTTTCAGATGCTCTTCTCAGTATTCTTTAAAATTTTTAAATTTAAAATTTTAAAATTTCATTGAAAGGCTGTCATAATCTATAAAATAATTTGGGAAAATAAATCCACATAATTTGAGGTAAAGTGATATATAATTATCTGAAGAGTTTATATCAATGTCAGTTTCGGGTCCTGATAATTGTACTTTATATATATATATATATATATATATATATATATATATATATATATATTTATTTATTTATTTATTTTTTCCCTTCACTTGGCAGATGATGAAGAAATAGAAATTATAACCAAGGAGAAGACTCTTGGGAGAGATTTTTAAATTAATTACACTCCAATTCAGTACTGAAATATTGTGTTGTACACTTTGATTTGCTGTGTAAATGAAGTTAAAAGGCTGATTGTGAGTCTTTTAGAAGTAAATTTAAAAAATAAATCTCACATGGAAAGACTTTATTCTTTAGAAACTCCAAGGGAGCAATTACCTTGAGTGGTACACTATTAATTTGGAGTTTCAGAAGATAGGAAATCTAACTCATAGAACTTATCTCTCTGGGTTTTTAAAAAATTTTTCCTCAGTATTTCCAACTTGGTATAAAAAATTACACTATTCTTTTAAAGATTATTTGAAACAGTTATTATTACAGGAACCAACAATGGCTCTGTTTATCTTTCAATAATTAATGATCTTTGTTTACCATCATGAAATGAACAGGAAAGACAAACTACTGGAGGAATTCAACAACTGACAAAAAAGAGAGAGAATAAATGGATAAATGATGTAAAAGTCTCAGAAAAAATATTTAAAAAACTAAGTTTCACTGGCATAAAATAATGTCTATATTCTTTAATATTTTAAAATTATTATTTTTCATGTTTTAATCAACTGGAAACAAAACATAATTTTATGGATAAATATAGTTATTTAGCAATGATGTATATTATTACATGTACATAATTATATTGTTCAACTAGCAATAACATACTAATGGTAGAAAATTCTAATTTGAACTATAAATTTTTCAATTTGGTTATATTGGGAGTAGTATAGGGAGGTAGGGTGTTTGTGTGGAGGGAGGTGTGTTTTCATTCTTTGGAAAATGAGATGAGTAAAAGCTAAGGGCTCAGGTACTTATTGTAATTAAACATGAAAAATATTGTATTGTTATTTAAAGAAACTCATATTTTTTAGTAAACTTTTGCACTTGTAAGACTGCATGAACGTGTTGAGCATGGAGAGAGGAGATGTGGACTGCACCTGCTAAACTGCTTTCTCTTGGAAACACAACATTATGTTCCCCTACCTTTACCTCCTTGTTTCTCTACTTCTCTTTCTTCTGTTTTCTTTATTGTTTTGATTGCATCTTCATCTCCATACACTGATTGATTGACGGTAGTAAAGGAAACACAGTAGAGTATTACTCATGGTTGCTCATACTTATTTTTCTTAAACAAAACAAAACAAAACTTTTTTGGTATCATAGGGTGTTCTGTACAAAGAAGAAAAATACGTAAGTTCTTTGTTGATCAGTGTGAATCTATTCCTTATGAACTTTATGTTTTCCTTTTAATTTTTCCCTAGAACTTTTGAGACCAGTTGCTTAGTGCCAGCCTATGGTCATTTACTCCTAATATCATTGTCCCACACACTAAACATATAATATCATTCAAATCTACACCAAAAATTTTACCTCACATACTTTTTTTTCTGAAGCCCATGGAGTAAGTATTATTGTCCTAATAACAAATGATTCAGATTATGAATTTATAGGGATTACTTTTGGAGACAAATAAGCAATATCAGGAATGCTAAATATTCACATCAGAGATGGATGTACCAAATACCTAAGACCACATTATCCTCATAGAAGGACTGTGCTTATAGAAGGTAAGTATTCTGAAGCTTTGCTGATTGTTTTTTAATTGTTTTTAACTCATAGTTCCTATAGGAATTTCGATTGGATATATTATCAAATATAAAAAAGGATAGAAGCCTAAGTCACTAACAATCATTGCAAACTTTGATCTTGGAAGCATGCTTCAAAGTGATAGGAACAAATACTTCAAAGAAATGAAGACTTAGTTAAAAACAATAATTATAAAGCTTATCCTTGTACAGAGTTATACAATATCACAAATCATGTGCTATGTAACTTGTCTGAATCTCACAGAAATCTTGGCAGTAGGGATTACTATAACCCCCTTTTCAGATGGAAAAAGACAAAACAACTCAGCAAGTAGCAAGAAGCTGTCCTTGGGTCTGGAATCATATTTTCTGTTTTTTACAATTTTAAAACTGTCTCTATGTAAAAATAATGTTTTGGAAAGGCCAGCCCTATTTCACTGATTCTAGTCTTTGAGCTCCTATCATAACAGTATGCTCTGGTAGTCTGGGTTGAAATACATATGTCTGATTCTGAAACTGGGGACTATATTAATTTTTAGATGAATAAAAATAAACAATGTCATCACCATCCTTGAGCTTCAAAAATCCCTGAAATCATAATGGAACTCTGAATGCTATTAAGTAATAGCTGTATCTTTGCATTGTTTCCTGAAATGGAATGCTTATCTTTTGTAACTTGGTCTTATTTTCAGCAGTCAGAAGAAAAATCAAAATCAAAATGGGCAGATATGTCTAGATATTCATCAAAGTAGCACACACTGTATACTGATATGTAATTGTCTGATTCATTGAAATATGTTATAATCTCTTGTGCTAGTTCACTATGTTGTACTCAGGCAAACAAATAGTATCTTGGCCACTAGTATTGATCACAGAAAGAATTTGAATTTTTGCAGACAACAGACTCACTAGAAGTATGAACATCTACAGTAGAGCTGAATTGCTGGACAACGGTGAATTCTGAATAATGCATTTCTGTCTGTGTTATTAAAAATGCAGTATGTGTCAGTCACACAAAACCCAGTTTTCATAGAGGGAGCCTTTTCCATTCTCCACTGTGACTTACAACAAGCAGAGAGATTTTTTCACAAATTAAAGCTGAAATTCAAAATATTCCCTTCCTCCTCTTTCCAAATACCTGGGAAATGTTTAAATTAGGTATTTAGTTGTAACTTATTAGTTAAGGTGTCTAAAACATTCTCGTTTTATGTGATGAAGTTCATATGTGTGTGTATGTGTTTGCTTGTGTGTATAGGTTGAACATAATGATGAGTTAATATCAGTGAAACACAAGAAGAGAAATAACTAGTTTATCTGTGTCAAGAGGCTTTGATTTTTTAGTCTTGATAATACTAATACTTAGAAGTATCAGTAAATAAAAGCAGAATTTCATATATATATTTAAGAGATTGACATTAGGAGAAGATGAATAATGCACTCGGTGGAAATTCTAGCCTATCCTTTTTTTCTTTAATTATTGAAAAGATAGGCAAGGAAATTAGGGATAAATTGTAGAAAGTAGTAGTAGATTCACATATATTCAATCTGTATTTTGCTGCAAGAATATTCATTTTGCTAAGAATTATTCCTACATCTGGCATTTTCCAGGAAAATGAAATTCTCCCCTGACTCATGTATTCCAGGGCTGCCTGAGCCCTTTTTCTGTAACTTCCTGGCTTGCTGCAGACCCATCCTGATCATACTGGCTCAGCAGTTAGTGCTCTTTGTCCTCTCTTTGGCTACATGTGTTTCTTCATTTTGCTTCCCCAGTCTGAGCTTGCAATCAGTTTTTTTTTTCACTATATTTAACAGATTGTTTATATTTTTGTTGTTTTGCTTTGCATTGTTTTGGTTTGTGCCAAAACAAAGTGAAGTAAATAGAATGAAGAGGATCAAAGGTTTTCTGGAAAAGAAACATCTGATGGAAATATTGAGTTCAAACATTGATTGCCTTAGCAGGACTTTGGGTTTTATTGTGAGTTTTGTTTTTGCCACTAATGGCATCTTCTACAAAAGAAAGCTTTTTTTTTTTTTCTGTGTCTATGAAGTGTTATCTCTACCTGCAGATCTTTTACCTGTCCAGTTATCATGGAGAACAATCATTTTTTTAATGATAACATCACGTAAGTCATAGAATATTCTAATCTTTCTTTGCAAACATTTGAGACTTCCTTTATTTAATCTCCCACTACCCCACTCATGGATTAATCATAACATCTATAATGCTTGTTTTATTATTACATGCACAGTGCCCCAAACTACATTATAAACTGCTTGTAGCAAAATTGGTATTTGATTCCTCACTTTATACCAAAAGCCAATACTGCCTGACACTTAGAAGGTGCTTAATAAATGTTTGTAGTACAAAGAATGATGATAAGGGAGAATTTGCAGAACGTAGGCTAAGAAAAATACAAAGAACATCATGAAGAACAGTGTGGGACCAGGAGGGAAAGCTAGGAGGATTAGAAAATTGAAGGAAGAGAATAGAAACACATAGTTAGTTAATCCTGGCATACTTGCATTTTCTCATTTACTAATTACTAAGGCTAAAATAATGTAGGCTATGTAAAAATGTTGACTACCACCACATTCTTCTCCACTTGTATACATAAAATATTAACACAAATAATGATGGCAACATTTACTGTTTTCCAAACAATGCGATAACATGGTACCACTACCATGGTCATTACTTTATAGATAAGGAAAGTCAGATGATTTAAGAAACTTGTCCGGTGTCTGAAAGTGATATGCACCTCTAAGTGGTAGAGCTTGGAATGGAAACCCGACATTATTGTGTCAGGACTTGAATTCTCTACTGAGTCCTGAACCTTTATACTTCACCTAGTATAACAGCATCTATTATCAATTGATGGCAGTACAGCTATTTTGTTTCTCATCCAAGTAACAAATTTATATTTATAACATAAATATTTTGTCGTTACTTTGTATAACTTGTGGTGTGTACAAAGAAATGGTATAGGAATATAATTTTAGACTGAAGACAGGCTCTGAGAAAGAAAATTTTAGAATAGAATTGGGCTTTATCAGTGATACATTCTCAATAACTGAATGTATCTCCAGCAAAATCTATTTGAATGCATTTTGAAAGTATAAGAAGGCCCTTTTCATTTAGACCAATCCTTCACAAATTATCTCTTATAAAGGACCAGTTTTTATCTCCTCATCCCCATGTTGCATAGACTGGTACAAATTTCTTTATTGTGTATCTATTGCACAACATATGCCAAACAATGAATCAGCATGAGTTTTCCATTAGCACTAGGCTATGCCCTGCTCAGCAAGAAGAGTAGACTAACCACATTCTTGGATATCTTTGCTATGTCAAATTGTTGTTGAAGTTTCTAAACATCCCATATCTGTACTTTTACTACCAGAGATAAATAACAAACAACTGATGGACAAACATTGCTCCAGAGACCACACTTTGAGTAGCATTGCTTTAGACAGTGGAATGTTAGCCTAAGCAAGGTCTGGGTGGATTCCAACACTAGATGAGAAAAAGTCCAACAAAGATGTAATCCATCAAAAAATACTTATACAGTGTTGTGAATGTAGCTCAGTCGCAGAGCACTTGCTAGCATGAGTGAGCCTTGGGGTTCCATCCTCAATGTCCAAAAAACAAAAATTTCCATATGAAAGACAAAACAAAGAAATTGCTACCTTTTTCCATTGCTAATAATTTATGAATAAATTTTTAGGAAAAACATTACAGTTATGTGAGGAAATAGTATTGGCAATACAGATGTTGCAGAAATCTGTTTTACAGCCCAGACTGTCTTTGCTTAAAATAACATCTTGTTAGTTGTCTTCTTTGTACATAGAAAGTACAACTCAGGGGACATATTTATAAAATGATCCCTCCCCCATAAAAGAGCAGGCTAATTGAATGAAATAAACAGAAATTGGTGGCAAATGAGATAGAAAGGAAATATTGCACTTCCTATAAATATAGTAAGCCGAAAATTCTGAAATCTGTCTATAAAACATCAATATAAAACAAATTGACTAAAATAATTCTATGTATACACACATATGTACATACATAATTGTCTTAAATTCACATCTAAGCTATCAAGAAAGGAAGGAATGCCCACAGAAAACAAATATTAAATGAATGCCTGAATTCAGCAACTAAAAGCAGGTGCTGAAGCAGATTACTATCCTAGGGGAACTTGTTAATTCGTATAATTAAGAAATTTGGATTATAAGGAGACATTTGAAAAAAGGACACCTAAGTTTGGAACCATGTGCTATAAGGAAATGGAATAAAGATGTCCATGAAAATGTAAATTCTTCAAAGTGGAAGAGTGGACCAGAAATTATCTGCTCCAAAAAAGTAAAGAGCAAGGAAATTGGCAAACTCAGCCTTCATTTGAGAAGCAAGGTTATATATGTATGTATATATTCTGAGAATTAAGAATGTGAGTTTCAAATCAGATGATCCAAAAAAGCTCATGTAATATTGAATGTAATATTTAATTTAAAATGCTTATGGGTCAATGGCCTCTCAAAAATAACCACAAGAATATGGTCTTCTTCGGAAGGTTGCATTTAAACCCAGCTCTGGGCTGAAGCTACAACTCAGTGGTAGAACACTTGCCTAGCGTGTGTGAGGCCCTGGGTTTGAGCCCCAATGTTACAGAGAAAAAAATTTTTAAATGACAATAAAGCTCAGTTTTCATATAATTCTTTTAAAAATCATGAACTGCATGAGTTTCATAGTAAAAACAAGATACAAAACACCAGAGGAAACAAAAATTGAGCAGAGTAAAGTGAACAAAATTATGTGACTAGAGTCTGAAAAGAACAATTTTCAGTGAGAAATTACTAGTGATTCATATCCCAAAAATTTTTTAAAACAAAGATATATACTATTTATAAAGAAGAGTTTGAATTTTTATAATGAAAGTACCTCTGCAAACATTCAAAAAGTTTTCCTACATATACAAATACCTCAAGTGAGTGATTCTTTGAAACATCTAAAAAAAAAAAAAAAAAAAAAAAAGAGTTAGATCCTCATATGGTTCACTGTTAACCAGAGATAGAAGTGGCAAAGAGAGACCAAATCAACATGAGGGAAGCAAGAATTAAGATCAGTGATTCTGTGGCCTGGGATCTCTTCTAATCTCACCACAGCTGATTACCCATTATTAATGTTCATTTGCTTGAAATAAGTTCATACCTTCAATTACTCTTCTGTAAAATATTTATTTCAAATTACAATATCCTTCAGGAGAAAATTCAAAAGAAAAAGTCTGCAAGCTCTACAATGCAAAGAAACTATGCTTCTATGACATGATGTAGGCAGTGCTTCAATAGCACCCTTATTACAATGTATACCAACCTTTTTAAAGAGATATAAGTTACATATATTATTTCTTACATATGCAAATTAAAAACTTCCCAATCTATAATTTACCTCACTAGATTCTAAAGCTTCCATTCCACTTGATGGGTACTGGGATACCAAAACTAAACCCTGCCTTTGAAGCAGGTACTTTGTCTTTTCCCCTCTAAAATTAAGTCTCATAAAGACAAAAGCAAGCAAACAAAAACAGAGGAAAGCCCCAAGACTCTTGGTACAATTATCAATTCACAACCAGTGTTCTGTTCCCACATCATCTACTACAACCATGAAGAGCTAATTTCCTAGGCAGCTTATGTGTTTTCGCAAATAGGAATAGAATTATTGGACTTTGGTGAAGATGTCTTTCTTGTCATGACTAATTTCAGACTCTCTCTTGGCTAGAGTAACAAAAGTTCTCATCCATCTATAGGAAAGTCACAAAGGGATTGTTCCCAGATTATAATTGGTCAGATCCTCCAATGACCTCTTGACACCCAACTCTACATGTCTCCAGGTTTTACCACATTGTATTGTAACTCCTCATCCTTGTAAATCTTGGCACTATCATTGGTGTTCTTCTACCTCCAAACAGGAAAGTGTTTTGAGACCTGATACCAGAGTTCTATTTTATCTGGCTCTTTTATTTCTTTACATTGTCCTGTGGATTGCTTCCCATTAAAACATGACACTTATTTTATTAGGAAGAAGATGTAGATTGTATCGATAAATGACATCATTTCTAGAATACAGTAAGAAAGAAATCCAGGAAGGAGAAAAGCCCTCTATGGATTGTTAAGGGAGTAGCTAGATAGCTATGTAGCTGGGAAAAATATAGAAACTTAAATAAGTTGAAGTTAAAAACAAAAGCTGAGAGGGTTTGAGATATTGTTCCCGTATGGAACTCTGGGAATAAATGCCTGATGGGTGCTCATTTTCCAAAAGGAGCTAACAAAGTGGAATAAAGATAGTAAACAGCATGATGTATTTAGATAACAAAGTACCAGAGACAGCTTTCACACATTTCAGCATCTACAGTTCCTCATAGTAACTGTGAGGCAGTAGGAGAGACTGAGGATTTTTAAGAGGAACCTACAAGGGATTTTAAATTAATAAAAATGCTGGTGTAAACACCAAGAGATGTCACAACCAGGAAAACATTTTGCAGGTGGGGACCATATAAGGAACAGAGGACCTTGACAGGGGATTCTAGCAAACACTGTTGGCTAGGTGGATACCAATTAGTTATCATAGAGGCCAGAGATACCTGCTCTCAAATCGTTATTTTAATCTGTCCATTATTCACTATCCATGCTTACAGGAAAATCTTTAGGTATATAAATTAATATAAAAAAGAATATTTTTAAAACTGGGCAGTGACTAATTTAAATTATAAATTTCTAAATATTGGACCACAATAGAGGATTTCACATGTAAGTTTATTTAAGTTAAATAAAATAAACTCATGTTTTTGCACCTCCATGTCATATAGTGTATTCAAACCTATAACAATTTGTTCCCATACACAGAGAATTTTACCTATATCTGTATACCTGAAATTAAAAAGAAAGGTGAATGTTACTTTGATTAAAATTTTGACAGCTAAAGAAAATCTTCTATATCCTCAAATTTATATATAAAAAAGAAGTATTCATTTTAATTTCACATTTCCCATGTGGATGTGGCCCAAATAGACTTCCTTGACAGCTTTCGCATCACAAAGTGTCAACATGTTCTTTAAACAATGTCTATCTGACCAAATAGGCCAGTGCCATAAATGCACTAAAGTATGATGCATTGCCTTTTTTCTAGAGGTGAATAGCATTAGAGAATTCCAGCATGTTCTCTTACTATTAAATTAATGCCACAAGCACTCTAAAGTCTGACCTGAACAAGAGAGACACATAACTCTCATGTTCAAGAAATCCTTGCTCAGAAAGAGCTGTGCAGAACATGAGGTATAAGACAAATTGTCTTTTTGCCATGGAATATTAGCCTTTGTGAGCCCTATAACATCTGCCTGTGCTCTTTCCAAACAGGAAAATTCTTGAAAATTGCATCTGTCCATCATTGTCTTTGAGCCTTCTTAGCCTTGACCATTTTGCCTTTTTTGCAGGTGATAAAAATTGGAAAATCTTCTTTTCTATGTTAGGGAGAGGATTTAGTTTATTATCAAGCAAATATATACAGCAGAATCGTAGCTAGCTGAATTAATACATAGTAATATGGAAAAAGAGAAAGTGACATGAAATTACTCTCTGAATCTGTCTTTGACTTCCTACGTGATCTTAAAAAATCATATCAACATACCAACCATCTATCAATTTGTTAGTTAACCCTAGAAAAACCTCATTCCACCCCTCCCTGTTTAGCACCTTGATTGACATTAACCACATGACAACTGACCATTTGAAATGTGGAGCATGACACTGATCAACTGAATTGTTAAATTGATTTAATCTCAATTAATTTGGAGTTGAATTTAAAAATAGAAGCAGGATAAAATACTTCACAATTATAACTTTATTATTTTGGTTATACTACACTTGAAACATGGCATTATGCAAGATATTTATTTCTATTTTATTACAGGGGATGCTAGGTGCATGTGTTATTTCTGGTATCACAAATAACCTGACCCTTTCATATATATATATATATATATATATATATATAAAATATTATATTATTTTATATTATATTATATTTTTGGTATCACCCATCTAGTTGATATTAACTGATTGATTCCATTTAAATGATTAATTGTGTACATTTATGTAAAAATGTAATTTGTTTATTTGAATGTATTATGTAGGCAGTATGAGTTATATGTATGCAAATGTAAACCATTGTAAAGTATCTTTTACTATGCAACAAGTCTTTCCAAAATTTAGTGGATTAAAACAACAGCTATTCATTATCTCACAGTTTCTGTGGACCATGTAATGAAATGTGATGTAGCTGGGTGGGTCTGACTGTGTATCTCACAGGTCTGTCATCAGGGTATTTATTAACTGGGGTGTAGTCATCTCTGTTCTTGACTGAGGGACGAACTGCTGTTTCTAAACTCACATTGATATGGTGAGGCCTCAAGAACTCACTGACTATTGGCCAGAGAAAAAATCCTTGCCAACTAGGCCTTTTCAACTATAGAAAACTTAATTCTCTCCGAGCAGGGTGAGGCTCAAAGAAGGAGAAAGATAGAAGGAGACATGCAATGTACAATAGTATTAGAAATATGATATGACAAAAGTTGTCCATGACATGTATGTTAAAACATTAAAAAATGCTGAGAGAGATGAAGAAAGACACAAATAAATAGAAAGCTACATTAGGTTCATGGCTTAGAAGATTCAATATTTTTAAGATAATAATTCTCCTTTAATTGGTCTATAATTCCAATAAAATCCCAATTCCATCTCAGGAAATTTTTCTATACATATCAACCAGCTACTTTTGAAATTTAGGAATAGGACAGTTTTGAGGGAAAATGCCAAAGACTTTATTATACAGCTTCAGAAGTCATGATAATACGGTATTGGCATATTTATAGATATGATAGATATAGATAGGACAGTAGAGAGAATATGGACTTTGGAAATAGACCCACACATATATGATAAGTGATTTTCAAAAAAGATGTAAAGACTATTCTGTGGAGAATCCATATGTGAGTATCCATATGTAAATGAATTAACTCAAGATGGTTCATAAGCTCAAGTATAAGACCTAAAATTACAAACGTCCATAAAAAAATATAGAAGATAATCTTTGTGATCTTTAAGTGTACAAACATTTTGTACACATTACACCAAAGGGAGCATTCATAAAAGAACATGTTAATAAATTGGCATTCATCAAAATTTTAAAATTCTTATCTTTGGAAGACAGCATTAAAAGAAATAAAATTTATAGGCTGGGAAAAATGCAGAGTGACATATAATATGTCTGATAAAGGACTTTTATACATATATATAAAAATTTCCAAAAATGTATAAGGAAACAAAAATTATATAAAAATGGAAAATATATTTGAACAGCAACTTTACAAAAATTAGATATGATAAATAAGTAAAGAGAAAGATATTCAACATCACTGTTCAGTTTTCTAGTAATAGACACTACTATATGTCTATAAGAGTGTCCAAAATTAAAAAGACATTCCAAAACATGTTTAAAAGAATGAAAAGTCCCTGAATTCTCATACTTTTTTTTTTTTTGGGGGGGGGGGGGTAGAACTATAAAATGAATTAATTACTTTGCAACACAGTTTGCCAAATTCTTAAAAAGTTTGACAACCACCAATTATGTGATACTGATATTTATTTATGAAAAATATACATCATAAAACAACATATTCAGAGTAGCTTTAGTGGAGATAGCCTTGTGTTAGTTAGCTTTGCAAATCTGGGATCAAAATACCCAACAAGAACCACTTAGAAGAGGAAAAAGTTCATTTGGGGCGCAGGAACTCAGAGGTTCAGTCCATGGTCAGCTGACTTCATTGCTATGGGCCCTAGAATAGCCAGAACATCTTGGTGGAAAAGCAAGGCAGAGGAGCACTGCTGTACTCAGCTTTGCTTGTGGCAACCAAGAAGCAGAGGAGAGAGAGGGAGAGAGAGGAAGGGGCCACAGGGAAGATTAACCCTTTGAGGGCATGCTCCAGTGACTCACCTTCTCCAGTCACACTCCATCTGCCTACAGTTACCACTGGTAATTAGTTAGTCCATTCAAATTAGGATGAACTGGTTAGGTTACAACTCTCATAATCCAAATATGTTACCTCTGAATATTTCTGTATTAATACAGAATAGGGGGTGGGGTAGCATCTCATATCCAAACCATAACATGCCCCAAACAAGAAACTACACAAATGCCTCTCTACTGGTTAATGTCCACACACATTTTATTGTAGCTATACAACCAAATAGTTCTCAGCATTAAAAATGAGAATTAACTACTGATAAATGCCAAAATACCAATGAATCTCAAATTCATTTTAACTGATTTACTGAGATATAGCTCACCAGCCAAAAATCCTCCCACTTAATTTGTACATTTCAATGGCTTTTAGCATATTTACAAAACTGCCTACAAACCCTTACCTTAATCTAATTTTAGAATATTTTCATCATCCCCCAAAAAATCTTTGAGTGAAAGAAGCCAGACTAAAAATTAGTACGTACCGCACGATTCCATTTATAAAATTTTGTGTGTGTGCTTCTGTGTGGTAATGGGATAATGGGGAGTACTCAACCACTGAGTTACATCCTCAGTTCTTTTATTTTTAGTTTTATTTATTTATTTTTTTAAGACAGAGTCTCTCTATGTTGGTGAGGTCAGCCTCAATCTTGTCATCCTTCTGTCTCAACCTCTGGAGTCACTGGGATTACAGATGTGCACTACAACACACATCCCATTTATTTAAATTTTTATAACTAATAATCTATAGCAGAAATTGGAAAACTATATCCCAGCAGGTGAAATTTATGCCTCTAGCATTTTTGTAAATAATATTTTACTACAGTCCAGTCATGTACATTTGTTTATGCATTTCTCAGGCTTATTTCATGTTACAACTGCAAAGTTGAGAAGTATATGGCCTGATAGCCTAACATATTTATTGTCTGACCTCTTAGAGAAAAAATAAAGTTTCTCACTATCTATGATACCAGGAAGCAGGTCACTGATTACCCAGGGATAGAGGTATGGAATGAGAAAAGGAAAGGGAATATTATATAGGGGCACTTCTGAGGATGATGAATCTGTTTAATATCTTGATTCTGTTGTTGGTTTCATAAGTTTGCACATATTTTTGCTTATCACTTAAACTATATACATTTTATTTTATGCTAATTATATGTTGATAGTACTTCTTTTTTTCAAAAAGGTATTTTTCACATGCATAGTGAATATGATAACATTTACTCTTAGTTGTCAAAAAGTATGTAACTTCAGTGGTGACTTAAATTGTGAATTAAACACCCCACAAAAACTTTCTAATGAATTTATATAATTTGAGTCTGTAATTTTACTCAACAAAATATAAAGTATTTCTATATGTACAGATGGTAAAATGAATTATTAAGTTTCAAAACTTGCTATAAAATTATGAAATTTAATAGTATTTAGAAGATATTTTTTAATAAAAATGATGATTTTTAGTTTATCCACTAACTAATTTCATATAAAATATAAAAACTTCCTTTCAAATTAGAGAAAAATTACTTCAAGTTTTTAAAAATAAAAAAGCATAGTCCTTGGCTTTAAATATATCACATCTTAAATGACACTGGCCCAATTTTTATATAGGTATATTTTGTACATATTTATAAATACATGTTGTCAGTTTAGGATCTAAAAACCTGTAAGGAACATGAGAATTTAGTACTCAATTTAGTTTTTGGAAAAATTTTCAGTATGCTTGGAACAATTTGGTTAATGAAATCTACCATTTAAAATCTAAATACAGATTGATTTAGAATGCTATATATATAAATTACAACCTTGATTTTGAAGATTTGTTATCAAAATATATAAAATATGCCATTATAATTTTATATTGACTGAATATTGAAATTATCATAAATTGGGTGTGTACACTTAAGCAAAACATATTAATTAACCTTGGTCCACTTGTTTTCTCTTTAACTGTTCTAATGTGGCTACTTGAACACTTAAAATTGTACATGTGACATGCATTATGTTTTTGCTGGACAGCTCTTCCCTATGTCATAGGAAGGAAATTGATTTCTATAACCTGCTTCAGGGTTCTTTAGAGAAGGTTATCATATGATAGCAAAGCCACATGGACCCTTACAGAGTGAGGTGATAAGAAAAACCTAGAAGGCGATAGCCCCACCAGTTTCCAAACACAGATGATACCTCATAGGACTTGATATTTAATAATCTCTTGCCTAAAATTTTATGAACTCAAAACAAATATTGGAAAGTGGGAAAATGGTGACCTGACAGAAGTAAGGAATTTTGAAGCTCGGGGTGAGAGATTGAAAAGAGAGCTCCATACATGGTGCCAAGACACCTCACAGGAGACAGCATCCCAGGCTAAAGAAGGTTCCAAAGACGCTTAGTGAGTTGTCACCCCACAGGCTGCTCATACTGCTCAAATGGCTCTGGAGGGCAGTTGGCTGCAGAACCTAACAGGAAGCATGAAAAGCCAGGATAAATTTAATAGGACATGCTACAAATCTCTCGGGAAATGTTGAATTGGCAATCCCATCTGTTGAGGGCCACAGCCGAGTCGGGATGACGCATGGCATTTTTGCCAGAAGTAGTGGTTGAGAGGTGCCGCCAGTACCATTAAGGTAATGACTTTTAAGTTCTCCCGGAGTTCCCCTTGAGTTCTGGTTGAGCTCTTGAGGGGATTACTGAAGAGTTCGAATTGGTTGGGGAAGTGCCAGAGGAGGGATTTTCTGATTGGTGGTTCCTGGAGGAGCCGTGGAGCGTTTGGGGGGAGTTCCCAGGAGCATGTGTGGAGGGTGCTGGTGGAGTTCAGAAATAAAGTTTGTTCCTGCTTCAGTGGCTCGTGATTTGTGCCCAGCCAGACTGTGGCACCCATCTGTTGGGAGTAAGTACCAAGTGGATATATGAATAGGACATTTCCTAGGAAATGGCCAACACCCTAGCAGCTATGTTGAGTGGTTACACCTTACAGTGAAATTGACCTTACTGTCCGCGTCTAAATCTCAATATACCATACTTCAGGTGAATGTGTAAATAAAGTTTCTGCCCACCATAAGAGGGGTCTCTTACTTTTTTCCATAAACACTTTTCTGTGACTGAGTGCCTTGTCACTTCTGGTGGTGTGTACAACGAGTCTACAGAGGGGTCTTAAAAATAACAGAAAACTTAAATGTTCCTATGCCTTTTGTAAGATTTAGGAAAAATATTTTGAAAGTAAATATTCATTAGTGAAATGGGAACAAAAAAGAAATGGTACATATTTTCCGATCATACTTTCCTCCATGAAGCGAGAATGGATAAGTTGGAAAGTTAAAAAATAAATAATGAAAGTTTAAGAATAAAATTAATAAATAAATGCCAGCAGGGATGGAGTGGATTGAAATTAATAAACAAAGACCCATACTTAGTTCTGGAATAGAGTTAGTTTTATGTATAATACAAACTAAAACGATTGTATTCCTGTTTAATTATATGCTCTATAGGCTGATTTTCACAGACTTAAAAAACAAATTCTACATTTTAGAATTGTGCATATATCATATAATGTTAAGACTCAGAAAACATAAAGAAATGAGTAAAGTTGCTATTTTTGATTTTATATAAAATCTTGGATCTGGAACTTTACTAACTGAAATCACCTGGCAATGAAATGTGAGCCTTCCTCACTGAGCTAGACTGCAACCTCTGTGGCTTGCCCCCAACCCCCATTATTTGAAAAAATAAACTTAGTCCTGTGTCCTGAAGTTGGGGGAAAAAATGATGTATGAATCTGTGGTGAAATGTTAAAAATATGCAGTGACTCTTGGGAAATACATTCTGTGAGAATAAAATAGGGAGAGAGCAAGAGTGCATGAGAGAGAGAGAGAGAGAGAGAGAGAGAAAGAGAAATCTCTTTTTTCTCCTGTGAGTTGTCAATACCACAGCAGAGTCTTAGTTCCCTATGACAATACCTTAGCTAGTTTCTATTTTTAAAGGCCTACTATGTCTCTGAAACAAGGCTATCTGCTGTTCTCTATAAAATATTCTTATTACCTTTCTCTTACTTCCATAGTAAACAAGCTTTGACAGAGTTTGTAAAAATTAACCTTTCCTAACTTATAATTGTATAAAATTCAGTCATGACTTCCAAACAAGGGTAATATTTTTGAAGAAAAATCTTTTAAGACAAATTGTCTTCCAGCCAGTGTGTATCTTCAAATATATACTTCACTGAGTAGCCCTTACTTGTAGGCATGGATATTTTCATATTACTAAGGGACTTTATCTCTAAAGTCACATTTTATTCTTCATCTAAGGTGAACCCCTTGAACCTCAGAGAGTAACAATCAGATCCACTTCAAAAATACTCAGAGTCTTAGGTAATGACAGGATTTTAAAATGAACTAAATTCTGTCTTAGGAATCTATAGACACATTTTGTGGTTTTCATAGAATATTTCTTTGATTGCTAAATTTAGTCTTTTTTTTTTTTTGGTTGTGGTACTGGGGATTGAACCTAGGGCTCCATGCATTCTGGGCAAGTGTTCTATGAACTGAGCCATATTCCCAGCACTAGTCAATTATTATTTTTTAATGGATGATTTACTATAAAAATCCAGATTTCTATTTTCTCCCCCAAAATTGTAATCTGACAATGATCAACTAAAACTGAGAAGCTAGTTCCACTTTTTTATAAGCAAGATTCTCATATTTGTCTGTCTTCTTTCATGGGGCAGCTTCATTCACTGCATTGTTTACCTGATTCCTATAATCTACGGATTCAGGAATCCCCAGACAAAATCTCAAGGATGAGAGGGAATTAGAGAGCTAATAAATGGTGCAACTTTTCCTTTTTTGAAGTAGTAACCAATGGAAAAATTAAAAATTCAGAAGCAAAAGTGCAAAACACATTTAATTTTACTAAAATATAATTAAACAGTGTGGCTTTAAATCTGTGCCTAAGTGTGTTTGCAGATATTTCCACCATCATTGGTACAAGCCTAGGCCATGAGATAGCCCATCTAAGGTGTGAAAAATAGATGGTATCATAGTCCTTGCTTCACACTGGACTCAGGCAGAGAGGAGAGAGATTAGTGTTAATCTCCAGTTTTCATTTTCTTTTTTAGATTAATTCTATCAGAGAGAGAGAGAGAGAGAGAGAGAGGGAGGGAGGGAGAAAGGAAGGAAGAAACTAACTTGGACAATGAATATCATACTTTTGCCAAACACTAATTCACAATTCATTACTTACCTTAAGAATGAGAATGTTGTGAAGAGAGGTCATTCAGAAAGAGTTTTTACATGGAAATGTAAGACAGGGAATGATTTCTTTCCCCATCTCCATACTTGATAGCAAAAGAGTACATAAAATCTGAATCTTCATAAGGAACATGGCCATAGTGGTAGTGAGTAAAATAAACTTAAAAAGGCAATGTCAGAGAGTGTTTTGAAATGATAGTGGCAGAGACTTTTGGTTGCCTATTAAGTACCCCCTTTTCAATTCTCGAACAAATTAAAATAATTTTATTTTCACTAAACACATTGGCATACAAATAAAGGAACAACTTCCCTTTCAACTAAGAGTGATCCTGTGAGTAAGCCTGGTTACTGAGGTAGAAGTAGATGTGTGATATGGAATTTCTAAGAAGTCCCCTTGCCAGGATGGAGGCATACCCCTTTTCAACCCTTATTTCCTTTCCTGTTACTTGGAACATGGTGGTAATAAATGAAGTTTCAGCAACCTTCTTGGAATGTGGCATCAAAGCAGTGAGCTGAAAAGAATCCCAGGGTTCCAGTGCCCATGAACGATCATACCATTGCTCTAGTAAGTTACAGATTTATTCCTTGTGTGGTAGAAATAGATATGTATGGATGTCATTTACTTAATATTCTGTTCTACAAAGCTGAACTTAAAACTTAGTTGACAAAGCATATGAGAAAACCATTCCAAGTAGAAAACAATGTGCATTGACAAGATATAGAAGTCATACATTATATTATGTAGCGTGAAAATCAAAGGACTATTTAATGTGTTTGTTATAAAACAAATAATTGTCTGGTTATTGTTATCAAATAACAATGCATATATTCCAGAGAATGGAAATCACATAGCATATATTTTTAACTTCCCTGCTTTGAGGTTTTCTGTTCTGTTCAGGCTTATTCCCACATTTTGTCTTGTGTGTGTGTATGTGTGTGTGTGTGTGTGTGTGTGGTGCTGGGAATTGAACCCAGGGCCTTGTGCATGCAAAGCAAGCACTCTACCAACTGAGCTATGTCCCCAGCCTCCCAAATTCCACTTAATAAGACATGTAAAGACATTACTATAACAATCTTCTAATCATACTACTTTCTTACTTTAAACTTAATGACAGTAGATATTTACCAATATCCCTTGCATTATGATAACATTATGTGATTAGTTTGGATAAAGTGAATTTTGAGAAAATTTCAGAGCTAGGTGAAAATACATTGTCCTGCTTCCCCAGCTTGCTCTTTCCCATCTGCACAGTCTGCAAAGCTAAGTGGAAGGATTCAAAATGGTGAGGCCATATAATTGAGGGAACCTAGAAATCTGAGATTTAGAGTCACCCTGAAGAGCCATCACCTGTATCATAATGTGTCTTGAGAAAGACACACACCTTTATCGTACTGAGCCATGAAATCTGTTACCACATCACAGGATAAACCTATCCTGAGTAATGAAATCAGTTTAACATTTCTAAAGCTTAAAATTTAAATCAAGCATCTCTTCTTCATAGAAACTTCCTCATATACTTTCAACATCTCAATTTATATTACATGTCTAATCTAAATTTCTGGAGTTTCTGTGCATTTTCTTATTACATTTTATTATTGCAATGTTTAGTTTACTTGTTGGTCTAATTCCCTAAGATTATAAACTGTTTGTGGACAGACATTGTTGATTTTGATTTCCATAGTATTGAGTATTGTGTTGGTCTTCAGTAATTATTGAATGAAGATGAATAAAAAAAATAACATGTTTTTAGAAATCATTGAAAACAATACATTCCCACATAAAAAAAACAATAAAACAATACTAATAACTATGAATTTTATCATTATTACAAAAGAGAGAGGAAACTATTTTATGATGCAATGATTTAAAAAGCACTTCAAGGAGATGAGTCTTGAAGTATAAGTTAAATGCTCATAGAAAGAAGGCACAAAATCTTTTGAAAATTGACATTTTTTAATGGTCCCATAAATAGATTCTGGCAGACAATTTAACCACAGAATGATGGTTAAGGAGTGTCCTAGGATCAGCATCTGTGGTAGGAATAGCAAAGAAGGAGGTCTGTGCAGAGAAAGAAATCAAGCTAAGAGGCACAGTGTGGCAGCTTTGGTTTATTTCAGGAAACTTCAGAATTGTACTGATTTAGGAAAAGGTTATCAAACTTCTAAACTCATCCATCAATATTTATTGTATTAGGCCCCCCAAGGAAAGGATTTTGTCTTGGACAAAATAACTATTTCTTCTGCAGATGAGACCATCCCTACATTGACTGATGACTTAAAGCTGTCTGTTGGCAGCTCTTCCAGAAACTGAACAAACTCTCCCTGAAACAGAGATTAGGGCTCCACACCACTGTTTCTACTACAGTGGTCTTTTCTTAATTCAATAAATGAACCATTGCTCTGGCACCACATGATCTTTGCACATGTTCCACAATTGAACTACTGAAAAACTCAAGGTGTAAACTGAATAAAGGATTGATATTATATGGTAGTGTATAATATGTCTTGCAACATGCATATAAAGGGAAATATTTAATTCAATAGTGTATGCCAATAGTAAAATATGAAAAACAACAGTACAAGAAGATTATCATAGAGACATAGAAATTAGGCTGACATTTTTTCCCAAAATGAAAAGAAAATATTTAAGGAACACAGGTAAGAACTCGACACTTTATCATTGGCTGTTTCTGTTTCCCCATCCTCAGTTTTTAAGTCAAGATTTGTTAAATAAGAAGAACTTAGAAATACTGATTGAAAAACTGAGAAGGAACTATAAGACAAAAAGGAAAAGAGGGAAAGTTTAATATAAAATGTAGGCAAAGGGTAGAAAAAAAATTAAAGAATTGTGTTTGTCATCTTTTCATGGTTATGACCAAAATATGTAACAAGAACAATTTGGAGGACGATGTGTTTATTTGGGGCTCACAGTTTTAGAGGTTTCAGTCCATGCACAACAGCCAATTCCTTTGTTCTGGGCCTGAGGTAAGGCAGAACATCATGGGAGAAGGACACGGCACAGAAAAGTTGCTGAACGCATGGTAGCAAGGGAGCAGAGAGAAAGGGCAGGGAGACAGGGACAAGATATAATCCCCATGGACACACCTCCAGTGGCCTGCTTCCTCCATTCATACCTCATCTGTCTACACTTACCACTAAGTGTAGACAGATTTTATTAATCTATCAAATGGATCAATATACTGATTAGGTTAGAGCTGGCATAATCTAATCATCTTACCTCTGACTGTTCCTACATTGCCTAACACATGAGCTTTTTGTCGGAGGGTGGTTGCTACATGAAATATCCAATGCATAACGAGAATAAAGAGAGAAACATTTTTGCTAATTTTAGTTTTGGTCATTGAAACAATAAAGACTAAACACTATTCTGGGTCTAATAGCATGACTGAAGATGATGAAGATGATTGCAAAGAGTTGGTGTTGATTGTAGCAATCAAAATAAATAAACACTGGAATCATAAAATTATTGCTGGAAAAACTTTATGCTGTATGAAAATATTTAATGAATATATTTTATTAAAGATTTCTATTAACTGGAGAGGTACAATTTTAAAAAGCCACTATAACATACTTTATATTCTACTGGAGACAAATAAAAAGTAAGATAAATTAGTGAAAATTAATAAGTGTAGGGAATAATAAAGCAGAAAGAAAAACTGGGAAGGAAGGGATGGTAAGAAAAAGTAAACTGAGAAGATAATTTTAAGTAAGATTGTTTTGAAAAAACCTCAATGAGAATATGATATTTGAATAAAGATCTAATGATGATGACAGTGAAAGTCATGTAGGAAGCTAGGGGAAGAGGAAATGGCAAGTGTCTGGAGGATTCAAGGAACACTGGAGAATACAGGATGCATGGCATGCAGTAAGCCAGAGAAATGCAGCAGGAAAAGAGGTCAGGCAAAGGTAAAAGATGGTGAGACAGTACATGGTCTTACAGGTTTCTGAGAAAAAAAAAGCAATTTGGCTTTTATACTAAGTAAAGCAGGCAGGTTTTGAAAAAATAAAATGTAAGAAAACTGAGAAGATAATGAATTTATAAAATAAGAACAAGGGATTATTTAAACAGTAAAATTAGAAGACAAAGAATTATTAAAAATTTTAAAACAAAAAGCTTCTGCACAGCAAACCATCAGCAAAGAGACAACCTACAGAATCAGAAAAAAAGTGTAAATTGTACATCTGATGAGGGCTTAATATACAAACTATGTAAGAAATCCCTACAACTCAATAACAAGAAAATAAATAACCCAATATAAAAAAAATGGACAAAGGACCTGACTAGACATTTCTCATAAGAACAAATACAAATGGCCAAGAGGTATATACCAAAGTGCTCAGCATCACTAATCATCAGGGAAATGTAAATCAAAACCAGCATGAGATAATCTCACACTTGTTAGAATGACTATTATCAAAATACAAAAGATAATAAATATTAGAGAGGATGTGAAGAAAAGGGTGCCCTTGTAAACTGTTGGCTGAAAGGTAAATTGATATAACCATTATGGAAAACAGCATGTAAGCTCCTCAAAGCAGTAAAAGTGCTGTCGCATGATCCAGCAACCTCACTACTGGGTGTAGGTTCAAAGGACATGAAATCGGTATGTCAAATGGATATCTGCACTTTATTATTATTATTAATTTATATATTTATTTTAATTGGGTATATATGACAGCAAAATGCATTTTGATTCATTTTACACAATTGCAGCACAACTTTTCATTTCTCTGGTTGTACATGATGTAGTGCCACACCATATGTGCAGTCATACATGTACCTGGGGTAATGATGTCCATCTCATTCCAACATCTTTTTTTCCCACCCAAAGTGATATCTGCACTTTCATGTTTATTGTAGCACTATTCACAATAACCAAAATATGGAATCAACCTAAGTGCCAATAAACAGATTCATGGATTTAAAAAAAATGTACAAATACAAAATGAAATACTATTTAGCCTTTTTTAATAAAGAAAATTGTCATTTGTGACAAACATACAAGAAATTGAAGAATACTTTTTTAAGCAAAATAAGTCAGAGACCAAAATATATATATATTGCATGATCTAACTTGTGTATGGAATCTCAAAAAGTGAAGCTCACAGAGGCAGAAAATAGAATGATGGTTTTCAGGAAATGGGAAGTTTAGAGAATAAGAAGGAATAGCTTAAAGATACAAAATTTCAGTTAGCCAGAAGGAATGAGATCAAGAGCTGTATTGTACAATATGGTGACTACTGTTTATACCAATGTATTCTATACTTGAAAATTAGTAAGAGAATAGATTTTAAGAGTATATGTTAATTGATTTGATTTGGTCATTCTGCAATGTATTCATATTTATAAACACCATGTTGTATACCATATATGCAATTTTTGTCAATTAAAAATAAATAATAATAAAAGAAAATAAATGCAATCAAAGATGGAAAAGACAAATTTGACAAAATTGAGGACATCTTCTGAGATTTTACACCTAAGCTAAAAGGTATATGAGATTAGAAAACAAAGATAAACAAAATCATTCTAGAAGGTTAACATCTAATTAATAGTACATCCAAAGAGATATGAGAGAAAACGAAGAAAAAGGGCACCCTCACATAAAGTGGCTCACAGATTGCTCAGAGTAAGGATTATAAAAAAGAAAGAGAGAGAGAGAGAGAGAGAGAGAGAGAGAGAGAGATATGAAGATTAATTGGATTATAAACAAAGGACCAGGCGTCAGAATATCATTAGACCTCTGATGAACAAAACTTAGAACTAGGTAATGAAGCATGTGTCTTAGTCGGCATAGACTTATTTCTATGACAAACAACTATCAAACAATCCTAGTGGCTCAACGAAACAATTTGAAATTCTTGCTGATGACTTAGTCTTATTTTTGATAGTAGAGTGCCTCTACTGCCACCGAAGGACTTGGAGTTCTCCACCAGTTCCTCTGCCTCAGTTGCAATCCCAGGAGAGATGCAGATTGTGGCAGCTTCTGTGGAGGTTTCAAGGTCCAGGGTTGGAAGTCACATATATCACTCTGGCCTATAGATTCCCTCCTAATTACAAAGAAGGCAAAGAGGAAAATAAAACAGGATGCATTTTCCCCCTGTTCAACAAAATTATGCCTTTTCATATAATCCCTCCACAGTTCTGGGGTAATATGATTCCCAACCTAGAATTCAGCAACTATCAATCAAGACTGATTAGAGTCCTTAGACATGAAAGAACTCAAATTTACCATCCTGGCGCAATTTCTCAGGGAACTAAAAAAAGATAACCTAGCAAAATGAACAAGTTAATCAAGAAACAGAAATCAGAGTGTTCAAAAGAGAACAACATCAACCCTAGACTCATAAGGAAGGGAGACCCCAAGATGATGAGGGTGTGTCAGACTAGGAAAACAACCACTATATACAAGAAGACAGAGGTTTTGAGGAAGGGTGTGTCTGAATAAGAAAATAAAATTGAAAGATATCTAGATTATGTAAATTTGTTGATAGATTTATTTTCCTATGGTAAAGAGTTTGAGAATGTTTTAGTGAGTTTTTCATGGAAAAACAAGACAAACAAAAAGAGAATCAATATTAATTGTATAGAAAACAAAGATGTACAAAACACATGTGCAGTTATAGTAAAAATGTGGTTTATGTATGAGTTAAAATTGTATGTTCTTAAAAGTTAAGCTCAGCATTGGCATAAGCACACATTACGCTATAATCGCACTGTGGTGGGTAGGGGAAGGGAACATGAATGTGGAGATGCTTAAGAGAGAGAGAGCCTCAACAACTAAAAGCAAACATCAGTAAAATATATTATTTAAAAATACAGAGGTAAATACCTGAAGAAACATCTAAAAGAGGTGAACATTGTGATTTCTGAGAAGTAGGCTGTGGGTTATTTTAAGACAGGGAAGAGGCTGCTGGATTTTAAAAGCCTCATAAAACTAGTCATAGGAAGGGAAGGTCTGTCTTGTTGCCAAAGCACTTCTCATCCCTGCTTTAAAAATCTATGCAGTTTTAGTGTAAATGCAAAAAAGATTAATATTGCAATTAAATTGGGAAAGGATACTAGGGAGGAAGGTATTTAGCTTCAATAGATTTTATTTATAACTGGGTGAGTTAAAGTCAATACCTAACCCATAAAATCAAGGGGTGAAACATTACTATATATCATTTAGCAGATTACTACATTTAATTACTAGGATTCCTAAAAAGGGCTGAAAACCATATACTGGTTGCATGTACTTATTACTAGAGAAATGGCAAGTGCAAACCTTCAGAGAAAAATTACGAGACACCACGACAAAAACAGCAAAGATCAAGGAATTAATGAAAGAGATGTGCCCCAGGAGGTCAACATGACTTAAAAAAGAGAGCAGGTAGTCAAAATACAGCATTCTTATAGACATGGTAAATTATTTTTAAAACTTGAAATTGATTTGATAATCAACTAAACACATTGACAAAGAAAGATTTTTTTCCTTGATTTTGTTTTATTATTGGAGAGAATCCTTGCAGGAGAGTGTGGTGTTCTCTGTAAGACAGAAGTTATAGAATATTTCAGGAAGAATTTAAAATTGTATGATGATACTACTGAGTAAGGCTGGAACCCCTGAGACACAGGGTCTGCACATAGAATTTGATAAATTATTGACTATTTTGGTGCACCTTTGGCAGAAGTACGTGCTGCCATCATACACAGGCAGAATACATGTGTATGAATGAATGGTTTTTGCAAAACCCACCATGAGGAAACAAATTTAAATACTTCATGTCAGGGCTGGGGTTATAACTCAGCAGTAGATCGCTTGCCTAGCACATGTGAGGCCCTGGGTTTGATCCTCAGCAACACATACAAATAAAATAAAAATATTGTATCCATCTACAACTAAAAAATAAAATATTAATAAATAAATAAATAAATACTTCATGTCATGAAGGAACACTGTTCAGTTAGAAAACTTAAACTTTGGCTTTCCCACTAACTAATTAGACTTTTCTTATGTAAATGGAATTGGAAGATAGTATTGGATGACCCAGCTCTGTGGCTTTGTAAGAACTGTTTACAGAAGAGTGATGTTATGGAAAGAAATTTATCTCAATGCATCAGATTTGCATACCCTCTATATTGGATGACAAGGTTTAAGTCCCTGATACCTGCTTACCTCCCACTCAGAATTTTCTTTGTCTGCTGTTTAAAAGCGTCTAATTCCCTCATTGCAATCTACTTTGGGGTGTACTTGAACAGAATTAACAGGAAAAAAAAGCTGTAAATTATTTCTGGTCCTTGATTTTGTTTTCCCCAAAGATCTGGTTTATTTCCTCAGATAAATATAACCAGGGCTCTTTCCTGATGTCTTTCCCCAGTGCACTAAGTGATTTTCTATTATTCAGACTCCCCTTGCACCTACAGAGAAGCTTAGACTACCCTTTGCTTTATTATTTCTTGGAATAATGAGGCAGCTACCTTGATTCTTGTTTTCTTTTTTTAAAATTTTTTATGACTATTGCTTCAGTTTTAATTCATAAGCTGATTTCACTTATGCATAGCCAGATACATTACATAAAACCCCAAATTCCTAGGCTAGAATAAATGCTTCAACAAAAATATTCGTAACCCAAATTTTATTGGCTCACTGACCTTTCCTGACCTTTCCTCCTGTTGCAGGAGGACTTCAACTCCTTGCTCGAAAACTCATCCAGTTTTTTTCTGAAAGTCTAGTAGGCACTTTGTTTACTAAAGTAAACAAAGGAAGACAGATGTATGTTTTACTATATTTGCACATAGCAAGTAACTGAAACCCTGTGTTCAGCACATATGATTTCTGGGATAAACTCATTCAAGACTTTCCATTTCGGTTTCTTGGTCTACCAGAAACCCACTTAAGAGAGGCAACTTGCCCCTCCAGAGCTGCAGCAATCTCCACTATTTCACAGAACATTCCCTAGAGCAGTTCTCCTCAAACTACCTATGCCAAAGGAACAGTTTTCTCTCCTAATCTGACAGAAAACCAATACATCTGAAAAACACAATGAAAAATGATTTTCTAGAAAAACAGCATACTCTTGAATGTCACAACAATGTCAAACTGCTATCAAAGCTTCTAAATGCTTACTTTCAGTCTCTGTGTCAGAAGTTCATGGGTTGGGATCAAATGTGGACCACATTGTGATGCCCTAGAATTTTGTCTTCTAACACTTTCCAAACTGCTGAGTCTTCACAGGGAGAGCTACCATTCAATTTTGTCATTCTGCATATCATAAAAAAATAATAGTGTGAAGCTCATCTCTTTGACTCTGTGTTGCACTTTTATCATTTTGACCCTGGAAGTAATGTTTTCTGTGCATGAGTGTTATAACAACCCTTGAAGACAGCTTCTTCTACACACTTGGGCCTGCATTATGGGACCCTGTTGAAAAATTTATCATCCTATAATCCCTGATTCTTCTGTCTTTTTATCTCGTCTTCCTCTGCAACTTTTATCCAAAGGATAAAACCTCTCTTGTTTGTGAACTCATAATAAAGAACTCAGAATTCACTGACCCATGAATTTATCAGAATTTTGTGTAAGTTTTATGTAATTTCAATCAAAATATAGGAATTAAGACCTCTGTGTGGAAAAGGACAGGACCTGTGTCATCACTCTTTTCTTTTTTTTTTTTAAGAGAGAGTGAGAGAGAATTTTTTTAATATTTATTTTTTAGTTATCGGTGGACACAACATCTTTGTTTTGTATGTGGTGCTGAGGATCGAACCGGGGCCGCTCGCATGCCAGGCGAGCGCGCTACCGCTTGAGCCACATCCCCAGCCCCTCATCACTCTTTTCTATGGGAAAATAAATAAATAAACTGTGTGTGTACTAAGGGCCAGACTCTATGCTGGATGTTTTACCTAAATCAGCTTCTTCTTTTACTTTGATACTAGGGCTTAAACTCCAGGTAATTTACCACTGAGCTACATCCCAGTCCTTTTTTAATTTTTTTTTTTTTTTTTTTGAAACAGGTCTAAGTTACTAAGGCTGACCTTGAACTTGCACTTCTCCAGCCTCAGCCTCCTGAGTCACTGGGATAACAGGTGTGTGCCACCACACTCAGTATAAATCAACTTCTTAAATCCTCAAGGGAACTTTATGAGATGACTAGAGGAATCATTTCCATTTTACAGAAGAGGATACTAATAACTACAAAGCTTTACGTAACTCAATTAAAACCTCTCTACTCGTGATTAGTAGAGCTGAGATAATTGGTGTCCTGGAACACAACAGAAGTAATGAAAAAACAAGGTGTGGGAATAATGATTAAAAGTTCATGCAAGAAAATAGATTTTTAACTATCTAGGAACATAGAAGACTCATATAGAACAAAGTCCTCTATAGCAAACACCAGCTTGGGGAAAAACAATGGGAATTATTTTGAATAATAATACAATATTTGATAATCAAATTTCCTGATAATGACTACATGTTTGGAAAGGAGATACATATTATAAGAAGGTCTGTGACCCTCCAACAATTCCAGGAATGTGCCTCTATTTATTCTACTTGTGACTTTAATACTACTCATATACTATTTTAAATTGTGCTTATCAATTTGGGCCTTGATAAGAAAGTGACTGTGGGGCCCATGTCTCCCAAGATATTGGTTCATTATTGATGTCACTGTGTCAGCTGATTTCCACATGCCATGCATAGAATTCTGCCAAAGTTCTGATACCTTTGAACATCTCTCTCTATCCTGTGTTCAGGCCATATCAGCCAGGCTCTTGTAATCTAGGTGCTTTTAAATGTCAGTATTTCTCTGTTTGACTCTGTCCTTCTCTAGTGGTTACTATGTTTTTAGGAATGGTTCTTACCTCCTCCAGCTTTATCAGCCATGATCATCCAAAATTTGACCATAGAAACTACGTATCTGTTGATGTCTCCTGGCTGGATTCACTTCCCTTTTCCACTAACAGAGCTAGTTGTTCTTTGTGAGCAGGGTATTTTGCAAGGTTGAGGGAAAGCTGACTGCCTTATGTCTTATGCACACCCTAAGCACTATGCTTGATTCAGAAATAGGTCCATGAATGACTCAAAATGGATAAACAGAATCTTTAGTGAGTCCCCTTAATCTAAGCTCTCATGTGAGGCCCTGAGTTCTATCTCCAGCACTGGGACAAAAGAAAGAATTATATTGGAAAAATTGCCTATATGAAAAACATTAGCCAGGTAAGGTATACTTAGGAGTTCTAAGTTAGTTAATATCAACTAAAAAGAAAAGCCATTCACTGCTTCTCTGTTTTCACTTTAGGGAAGAAAAATAAAATTATTTTTGTTGCTTTTATAATGAAATGTTAAAAAAAGAGAATATTTATGGCAGAAGCAAAGTTTGCCATTTGTAAATATTGTATTAAACAGACTGTTGGTTGTTAAAAAATAAATAAATAAGCTCTCTGAAGAGTTTTTCTTCTGAGGTTGCTAAGCTAATCAGATGTGGTTCTTGAATTACCAATGTCTCTTTGCCAATCAATTAGACAGAAGTGGGGCAACTGGAGACAATGTTTGAAAACCTGTTTCTACATAATTATTTTTAATGTTTTTATTAGTGCATTATAGTTATATACAATAATGGGGTTCATTTTGACACATTGATACTTGCATGTAATATAATTTGCTCCATTTCAATCCCCAGTATTTTCCCCTTGCCTCTTATCCTCCCTCCCACTGATCCCCTTTCTCCACTCTATTGGTCTTGCTTCTATTTTTTTATTGTTTTTAATGGTACATTATAAATATACATAAAATGGAATTCATTGTGATTATTCATACATGCACATAGTATAATTTGGTCAATTTGATTCACCAGTTCCTTCCCTTTTTCACCCCTCCTTCCTCTCACTTTGTCCCCTTCTTGTACTCTGCTGTCCTTCCTTGTTTGTTCCATGGGACCACCTTTATGAAAAAAAATCCTTTTTTCTCCCTAGCTTTCACATATGAAAGAAAACATCTGATCCTTGACTTTCTTTGTCTGGCTTATTTCACTTAGCATGATGTTCTCCAGTTCCATCATTATACCAGCAAATGTCATTATGTCACTTTTCTTTCTGGCTGAGTATATATTGTGCATACATACCGTGTTTTCTTTATCCATTCATCTGTTGATGGGAACCTGGGCTGGTTCCATACATGGTTGTTGTGAATTGCACTGCTATAAACATTAGTATGCATGTATCACTAGAGTCTGATGATTTTATTTTTGGGGGGATAAATACTAAGGTGGGAGATGGATGGGTCACATGTTGGTTCCATTTCGAGTCTTTTGAGGAATCTTCATAATGCTTTCCAAATTGGCTATACTAAATTTATCATAATTCTTAAACCAGTAACAATGTATTTGCCTCTGCATTGTTTTTCAAAATAATTGAGTAGTAAAGTGCTTCTGGATGAATTACTAATCTAACTGAAAATCCTACCGCTGATCATTTAGACTCTGGATTTAGCTTCTCTACCTAGGTATTTGCTACCTCCTTCTCCAATATGAGCCAATTTTCTATCTGATTATGTCCCCTTTTTGTCTACAATGGCATATTCTTCATAATTCTCCGGTATAACCAGACTCCTTGTCCTGGACATTACTGAGCTATTCTGCTCTGATACATAGGATCTGATGTAAAATATGATGTGAAAATATCTATGAAGCCCTCTATTTATAATATTAGATTTCCATATATATGTATACATATATACACACATACTTATGTAAAACAGATTTTATAATTGGAAACAACTAACTTAACACCAATGTAACACATAATAAATTTTAAAAAATACATTTATAAATTTTAACACTAAGTCCATTATTCCCAGTTACTGCAAGAACAGAATCACAATGATGATGTCAGAAAAGATAACTTCTTTAGAACAAAATAAATGCAAAATTACTAGTGTTTACAATCAATAAAAATAACTAGGTTAGGATGAATATAAAATAAAGAAAATATAATGGGAATTAAAAATGGCTATTAAATCCTAATAAATAGTTTGGAGATTAATTTAGAAATGAAATTTATAAAGGGATTTATTATGCTTATCAATTAACACTTATTAGGATACTCAATAAATGTCAATGACGTTTTAGCACAAAAAAAATTTAGGAGCTTTCTTAGGAACACACAGTTCCATTGAACACTTTAATCCTTTGTCTTTTAGACATTAATTATGTTTACCTGCTACCAGTTGAATGTGGGATATCTTTGTACAGAGTAGTTTTTTTATTGCTTTATGGAACAGTAAGCCCAAACAATTGAAAACCAGCAATTGAAATCAGTGTGGATGAGATTCAATCTTGTAGCAGGGATTGTCAATGCTGCTCAGAGGAGATATGACGTCTCAGGGAAAAACCTTGCCACAGGTCAAAAGTGGAAAAAGAACGGAGAGATGCAAAATCACCTCATATGAGGTCATTGCTCAAGGATGAAAGGCTTGCAGGATCAAGGTATAAAAGATATTGGAAATCTACAGTTTAACACAGATGCATATAAGGAATGGATTTAAAACCAGTTAGCAACAGAGAAAAAAGTATTAACTATAATCAATAAGGTAATAATCAATTAAGACTCTTTAGGATGTACACGCTGTGATTATTTAAAAACAGGATTAAGACTATTGTGAGGACAATGCCAGAAAGGACAAAATATGCAATCAACACACCAAATTAAGTATGAAATAACTCAGAAGAAAGGCATGTTATATTTACAATTACTCCTTAATGCTGTGATTTTGAAATGAAATGTGTGAAAGGCAGAATAGCTCGTAACTGATCATGATGCAAATGTGTTAAGACTGTTAATGTAGGAACAGAATGAGACATGGGTATTTTAAAGAATAGGGGTTTTTGTCTTTATATGTTGTATCTAATATATATGTATATTAGATACACACACACATACAATAAGATGAATTATGAGAAGTTCTTTGAAAAGCAAAGTGCTCTATAAATGCAAAGGACTATGTTATAACGCTTTGAAGTCCTTGTATTTTAAGATATATGTTTATGCCGTGTGTTACTTTGAGTAGTTTCCATTTTTCTCTTTTGGGGAAGGTGAAGTGGAATTTAAAAGATTAATATGAGAAATACAAATGCAGTTCATATCTGAACATGATTATTGAGCAGTGCTGTTCAAATGGCTAAAAAAATAAGCAACAAAGATATGGGAGAGTTAAAAACCAAATGAAAAAACGTCAGTGAAAAAATGTATATTAGAAATATTTGTAATATTTGATCTAACATCAAAACCACACTGATGATGATGATGATGATGATGATGATGATATGATGATTTGGTACTAGGGATTGAACTCAGGGGCACTCAATCACTGAGTCCATCCCAAGTCCTATTTTGTATTTTATTTAGATACAGGGTCTCACTGAGTTGCTTAGTGCCTCGAGATTGATGAGTCTAGCTTTGAACTCGAGATACTCCTGCCTCAGCCTCCTGGGATTACAGGCATTAACAACCACACACAGTATCACACTGATTCTTATAGATTATAGAACATATACTTCCTCAGAAAACTGTGAGATTTAATTTTTCAATAATCCATAAACATACATACTGATATCTTTATATATCATCTGGATTATATATATGAATCCCAGATTGGCCCAGAAAGTAATGTGCATTATACAGCACTAGAAAAACACATGACTTTTCAATTATGGTTTGACTCAGGAAAGATATGCCCAAGTTGTAACATCACTTTGCAAGATAAGGTGGATCACCCCACAAAGGATTCTAAACCAGTGATCTGAGCATCCAAAAAAAGTGTGGGTGGGGTGAAAGGCAGGGAATGCAAGGAAACTGCAAGGGGGTGTATTTGAAAAAACATGTTCAACCTTACTTATTGTACTGTTGTAATATGATATCTTACATGATGGTTCATTTTTATAAAAACAAACTAAAGAAAGGACATAAGATTTTTGCTTTCACTGACAGAGCACATTAAAAGGAAGCAGGTATTTAAACACCTCTTACCATCTACTTTTTGACAGGCGCAATGCTGTTTACAGAGATACAAGATACAGAGTATGTTGTTTTTACCCTCCTGAAGCTTCTAGACTGTCTCAGTCAACTTGGGCTTTCTTAGTAAATAACATAGGCAGGGTGGTTTAGACAAGAGACATTTATTTTTCACGGTTGTGAACGCTGGAAAATCCAAGTTCAAAGCTCTGGCTAATTCAGTCCCTGGTGGGGGTTCTCTTCAGCTTGCAGAAAGCCACCTTCTCATTATGTTCTCACATGGCCTTTCCTCTGTGCTCATGAGAGCAAGCCTCTTCTTATAAGTACATTAAACCCATCAGGGCAGGACATCACCCTCAAGAACTCATCTAACTTTAATTATTTCCCAAAGACTCCATCTCCAAATGTTATCACAATGGGAGTCAGTTGGGGCATTAACATCAGGATTGAGGACAGGGGACACAATTCAGTTCATATCATGAGCTAAAGAATAAAAAGATGATGAACACACAGATTAGTGAATTTTCATAAAATGAACAAACTCTAGTCAAAACAGCTAGGTCAAGAAATAAAATATTACCAAAACATAAGAAGCTCTAATGTGTGCCTTCTAATCACAACTGGACTGCCCATCCAAAGACAACCATTGTCCTAGTGTTCAACACCATTAATAAGTTTTGGTCACTTTTGAAATTTCTATCATTGAATCCTATACTACATATTAATATGCATGTTTTTTCTTCACTAACAATAATGGCCTTAGATTCATCCATGCTATTACTATAGCAATATTTCATTGATTTTCATAGCTGTATAATAGCTCATTGTGTGAAAATAGCGTAATTTATTTACTCATCTTATTTCTGAGGGTAATTCATTTACCAAGTTTTGATTATTATACATAAAGTAAGTTATGAACTTTCTTGTATATATGTTTTGGGATATAGACATGCACAGTTCTGATAGCTAGATGCATAAAAGTGAAATTACTTACTTAGAGTATGTAAGCATTCAGATTTGTAGATATCACTGCAGTATGAGAGTTCCATTTATGCTACATCTTGGCTAATATAGGGTATTATTAGTGTAATTCATTTTAACAATGCTTGTGTGCAACTATATCTCATCATGATTTTAGCTTTTCTTGTCCTATAAATGAATGAAGTTGAACAATTTTAACATATTTATTGCTAATTTTTTATATTTTGCTATGTAGGCTTTTTCCTTATTGTTTTAAGAGTTTTGAAATATATTCTGCATACACATATTTATCAGTTATACATATTGTTTGTTCTTTCATGCTGTGGCTTTTTACTCTCACATAGTATCTTTTAATGAGCAGACAATTTGATCTCTCTCGACTACAATCTCTTCCTTTATGGTTAGAAAATATTGTTTCATGTTTAAGAAATATTGACCTACAACAAAGTAAAAAGAATTTTCCATTGCTATTCCTATGTCATATTCTGGAAAATCTTAGAACTCTCTTTTTCCACGTGGTAACTCTAATATGATTTATATTAATTTATATTAATTCTATATATTTGTCCTTCACAAGGCATTGTTACTATTTTTATGCATTTATAATTTTGATTTAACTACATTTTACTTATGCCATACCTTTCTCTACAATCCTTTACAAAATTCCATCATTCCATATTGGAAAATTTTTCTTTAGCTTAAAATAACTTTCATTAATTTTGTATACATGTTGCCAGGTGGTAGAAGAAGGGAGAAGAATGGGAAATGATATTTATGAATTTTCTTAGTGTTCTTTTAATATAAAATCATAAAACTCATCTCTGTAATTTCCTTTTACTCTAGTATTTGTTCTTTTAAAATTCTGACTGTTTTTTCTTCACTAACAATAATGTTAGTGATGTCTACAAACAAAAGTTTTTTAAAAAATTTTGCTCCAATTTTACACTTTGATTTTGTGGAAGAGGTGATTTGCAACTAACTAATGTGGCATAGTCAAAAGGATTTTTTTTTAATTTTGTTTGTTTACCTGTTTGTGTGAACTTTTGCTTACTAAACTCTGATGGGGAAAGAAAATTGACAGTAATCATCTCTTATGTCCTAAAAACATGAAAATTGGTGAATACAACATATATTTTAGATTTTTTTAATATTTATTTAATATTTATTATTTTTTTATGTAAGCAGGACACTAGAATCCCATTTATATTTGGGTCTCATAGTTCTCATGTAATCTTTCTTCATTTTCTTGAATCACAATCTTTTAGATTGATATGCATTCAAGTTGCCTTCCCATAGTCACACCCATTCATACAAAGACAGCTTGACCATATACCTTCTTAATAGGTTATTGAATTGCTTATTTGACCACTTAGTCATAATTTCAAAAGCCTGTTACCTCCACATTGCAAAGAAGACCAAATTACTTCATCCATGATTCATCACAATAAGACCATAATTCTGCTAATTCTTTCAACTATAAAACATTAAGAAATAACACTTTTCTCCAATTCATGTCTTCTATGGGTTATCTCAATATTTTAATTTAATAAAAACATTTTTATAAGATTCTTGTTTTCTCTCCACGTTCTTTTATTTTACTTTGCAAAATCTGTCATGGAAAATCTCTTTTGTATAAAATAAAATAAATGGTAGGTTTCGCTGGAATTTTCCTCCCATCATTAAAAATAAGTTTAAAGCCATCTGTTGTCAATTTTTTTTTCCAAAAACGAATAAAATAAGATAAAGGAGGACACTGCACTAATGTTCTTATCTTTCATATGAATATTCCAAATGAATATTGTAGAGCAGAGGCATAGACAAGGTAATTTAACTTCTTTGAGGCTGTGTAGGGCAGGCTATGAAATGCAGCTAATACACAGATCAATCAGTTCATCCATTAATCAATGTGTGCTGTGTCCAATGTTAGTGACTCTTAACCAGGATTCTCTGTGATGGTTTTTAAACAAATGTACCCAGGGGCCTAATCCCTCAGGTGCAGCAATTTGGAACGAGTGGGCTAAGAAAGAACTCTACAAATGATCATGATGAAGAGTCTTGCTGTGCCATAGGAATGTAAAGAACAAATGGGTCTACACTCAACAAAGTTTAAAAAAAAAAAAAACACTTAAAAATACATAAGATAATATGTAATTAAAAATTGAATTTCCAGGCTCAGTGTGAGTTAGAAAGCTTTCATTAGGAAGATTAAAATTGATCTGTGCCTTCAAGACTAGGCAAGATTTGCAGTGCTGGTAGAAATACATGGAAAGGGGGTAAATTTTATGAACAAGAACAGAAATAGTCATTGTGTGTGAATCATTGCAAAGAATAAATTTAATGTAAGCTCTATGACTACAGTAATTGTTTCTGACTCATTCACTGCTTTATATATAATACAAATATCCATAGAACAAATATGAAAAATAAGTAAACCAGTCAACCCATCAATAATTAACGTGGCATGGACTCATGATGTAGCACTAAGAAATGGATATGTATATCTAAAACAAAATCAAATTATGGATGATCATGAAAGTCAGCAAGAGAGTAAGACAGGGACCAACAAAATAAAATGGGTTTTTGAGCTAGATTCATCAGGGGATCACATCATGCACTACAGGGATTCTACCTTTCAAAATAACAGAAGCCAGTCAAAAATGTGGTGCGGTAATAGAGACCTGTGATAATCAAGGTCTTACAATATTCTCATAAAATTTTTTAAAAGCATATTCAGGAAATATAAAAGGTTAACATGGTGCTAATAATTTCTTCCAAACAGAAGATTTCAAATATTCAGCTTAATACTGCATTTTAGTTAATTTAATTGTTATCCGTTACTTGTCCCTGGTTTTTTCCCTCCTACTATCTTTGTTCATCCTCTTGTGCCTCTCCCCTTTTTGTTAAAACTCCTTTTTCTAGAGGAAGTTAATTGATTGCTGAGATTTTTACTATAATTGGCTCTATTCTATTTGCACAAAAGTTTCAAAGCTCAATTTAGACTTTAGTAATATTTTAGAATTAAAATGAAATTTATCAAAGAATTGCTTTTGATCACCAAGATATTCATATTTTAGATATTGCTTTAGTATATAATGTATGTAGTAAAGGTAGTTTAGGTGAATGCCAGAAATTTCTGGCCTATTATGTGAAACTTACAAAACAAACAAACAAACAAAAAAGTCTAGACAATAGTTCCCAACTTTAGTCTTCCAATATCATATTTTATAGACTGTTACTTTCTTCACCTATACCTTCTTAGTTTCCCATAAGAACTGTAACTCTTAGCAATATGGTTTAATATGTATATTTTCAGAAATATGGGAATTTCACAAGTTGAAATAATGATCATGCAGTTATGCAGCGTTTTCTAGTATATAGAATTAAAACTGAGTTGGAAGCCAAAAAATATAATTAGCAGAACTTTAATTGCTAAGATTACAAAAAATAAGGAAAAGAAATATGACTACCAAATATCTTCAGCCCCACAATTACCTGAAGCAAGACTGAGAAAATTATGAGAGTAGAAAACAAAATATGAGTCCATTTCCATAGATAATTAGATATTCTAGGGAATCACTTTCACTATTTCAGGCCAATGGAGAAATGATGGAACTAATTCAATGAAATTACCTCCCTTCCTAATGGCCTAAAGGGGCACAGAGCCGATCTCTTCCTTCTGCTTTCTATTACTAGGAAGTTTTAGTTACAATGAAAAATCTATTTAGCAGGAGAACAGAAAACTTGCATTTTTATGGTTTAGGTAGGCTGGAAGCAATAGAAAGAATTTTTTTTTTCTGAAGGCAAAAGAAAAAAAAAAAGATGACATAGGCAGAAATTATTGTTGGATTTTAATGGATTGTGATGACCCTAGGAAGGATGGAGGAAAAAAAGACTATTAACAGTTTCTAATGGACCAAAACAACATCTACCTTTATGGAAATATTGGATTCTATCATTGCTCACTGAATATGCTTCCTACCATCACAACTCCACAACATGTTTGTGTTGAAACCATCCATGAATTAAACAATTGACCTTTTAAAAAAATGATTATTTGAAAACTGAAGTCCCTGTCTTACTAAGCCAATTTACTTCGTCTTAGATGAGATGGGGGGTGGTTTGCATATAAAAGCAGCACAAGCCTGAATGTATGTTTGCGTATAGGCATCTATCAAGGATTCAAACCAAAGTGGAACACGAAGAGTATTAAAATCATGCACGGATCTTAGAGACAGAGAGAGACATCTACTGGTCCATTTATTACAGTCTCAAGCACCTCCCCCTCCACTGTAATTAATGTAACATTTTCTCTCTTTACAGCTGACAGCCAAGAGCATAATTAGAGTCTAATAAAACACGGAAAAGTCACAAATGCAAAGTGGAATAAACAGTAAACAGTGAGGGAAGAGAGGATCCGGGAGCGTGATGGCTGGGTAATGCCTTAGATAAACTGTGTGCACATTGACACTGTCACGCTCTCAGCAGCCCCAAGTGTGCTGGTAGCCTGGTGCAGACAGACAGCTCGAATTAATCCCAAGAGAAGCGCATGACAGGCGAGTGAAGCAGACAATTAGAATGAAGGAGGAAATTGGAAATGGCAAAGGTGCGAACATATGTCAAATTACAACTAAATGATAAATTACAATTCTGTCATTGGAATAAGCGGTAATTAAGAAAGATTTCAGCTATCCCTCTTGGAAAAAAAAAAATAAGAGTGAACCACATCTCCCCCCCCACCCCCAGTTTAGATTTGTTTGCTGAATTGTTTCCATCCATCTCACACAGAGAGCTGAATCTTCCTGACTTTTGAGCTGCATTATTTGTGTACATTAAGGATAATTCTTTTCTTTCCTCTTCCCCATTTTCCAGACTGGCAGAATGATAGTGTCAAAATGAACAGGAAGCTGATAGTATCTGATATAAAAACCTGCACTGAGAATTTAAAAAAAAAAAAATGAGGTTTGCTGCTGAAGCTGCTGCTGCAGTCTAATTATTTTAAACAAGCACTGCACAGTCCAGCTGACAATTAGGAAAGTCTGCTCTATGGCTTGGGGGATTCATAGGAAACCTCATAATCACTGTATACACGTCCTTTTCGTTTAGACAGTAATGAATGTGGGTGGGGTTTCTTGGCAGTTTTCGGCCACTTAACCACAATTTAAAACAGCTGTGTAATTATCATGAGTTTTTTGAATCCAACATCCAATTCCAATTTAGAGTTTGTAACACCTGTGGTTTGTTATAACCACTAGGACCATGGCAGGGGAATGACAGAAGCAAAAATGCAGGGCTGGCAAAAACAGCCCTCAAGAGGGCACCTTGTCCCAGGGGGCCCCTGCATGCCAAGACACAGATGCAGAAGGAATCTTCGCAGCAGCAAACCTCACGTAAACACAAGGTGCTGTGTGTAGGGAGGTTTTTTTCAGCACAGTCAACCCAGAATATCCTTGCCTGAAACTCTTTTAAAAAAGCAGGCATGTCTCTGATTTATGCAGCCCTTGCAAACTCTATTTAAATAAAGAGGGGAAAAATTATATGCCAATGGAAAATACCATACAAGTTCTAAATCCAAAGTAAAAATCTTTGATTATTTAGTATATCTTCAAACACAATTTAATCGGATGATCATCCTGCAGCTATCATTTACTGAATCCTGAGGCATTAATTTTAGAAACAACAATAATTAAACAAACATTATTTTTAGGAACAACAATAATATTAGAAATATTAATTTGAGGAATTGGTCTGAAATAAACTTTAATACACAAACAAAACAGCCACCTCATAATATTGTAATATTTATAAAATAAACATTCTAAATTTCCTGTGATTTATATTCTTTTGCAAGTGTGTATAACATTAAATAGCTATAGTTCTACATTCACACAATAGTGACCAAGTACAATTATGTAGTGTCTGAAAAATAAATTGAAATAGTGAAAGCATCTCTTAGAACATTTGCAAATATTTTCATCTTTCCTTTTTTACCATCCGTCTAGGGCAAAAAGGAGGCAAATATCCAAAAAGCTAAATAAAATTCTCTAACAGAGAGGTCAGGAGCTCCAATGATCTTCTGGGATAAATCAATTTCCAGCAGCTGCGGCCTGATACTGTAGTTCAAGGCCTTGAAAGCTTAATTGGGGAAGCATGTTAAAAGTTAAAGGGCCAGAGTCATGTTAATTACATGAGGTCTTCCTTGTAGAAAACCTGCCCAGCATAATGCTACTCTACTTCTTACCTAGATAAGGATGTTTCTCTACCACACTTCTATAATTTGACAAGGTTTATTTTAAAAGCAATTTATTTGTAGTCATCTATGTGCTTCACAAGTAATAGAGCCTAATGTGTCCATTCATTATATTCCTAATACTTTGGGTTACAAAGCCTCTAACAGTGTATGTCAGAACTTTAGAAGGATCAAGTATGGAACAAATTGAGAACTGGGTTACAATTCCTCCCTCTCATGGGAAGTAAAGGGTGAGAAAAGAATAGAACAATGGAATGCCTTGCTAGGCATGATGGTACATGCCTCTAATCCCAGCAGCTCCAGAGGCTGAGGCAGAAGGACTGCAAGTTCAAAGGCAGACTTAGCAATTTAGTGAAGCCCAAGCAACTTAGTGAGACCGTGAGTCAAAATAAAAATAAAAAAGTGCTAGGGATGTTGCTCAGTGGTTAAGTTCCCCAAGTCAATACCTGGTACCAATAAATAAAGGAATAAATAAATACTATCTACTCCAATACCTGGTACCAATAAATAAAGGAATAAATAAATACTATCTACTCCTAGAAATAGAATTCTCTATGGAAACATGAATATAGTAGATTAACATAAAAATTTTTGTCTTTATATCAAATTAGGGGAAAGGCACATAAATTATAATTATGCAAAAATCATTAAATATAACCTAACAATTTAAAAATAGTCTATATAATAAAATTTGCATGTAGAATGATGTCAATCTTTACACTGTGTATTTTTCCAACCATGTAATATTCTACATGTAAATTGTTTTCAAAATTTGTTTATTAGGTGTCTATTAAAGTTAATAAAAAGGTTGAGCTTTCTTCTTCAGACTAAATGGTAGAACATGAACTTCCTCCACAAATAATGCTGGGTTTAAATTGGTTTCTGGGTATTATATTTTTAACAACAACTTAAAATCCTTTTATTTGCCACATCTGTTATTTTTTTCAGAGAATGTTTTGCTTTAATAACCATAGGAATTGTAGAAATTATTTTGCTGGTTAGTGATATTGCAATACTACATGTCACCTCTGTGTAGACTTTGGATATGAATGTGATATTAGAGAACACTTCTTTTAAAGATTCTAAATCTTCAATATGCATAATATCTGGATGGACGCACCAGAAATCTGTGTTCTGGAAAAGCATTCCAGATACCTTCTATGCAGATTGAAGCTCTACTCCAATCTTCCACTTTACGTAGGCCAAGAAAATTTTGAACACAAGAATAAATGCTAGGGCAAGACTTCTCAAAGTAGAGACCACTCTTCTGATATTCTGCCAAATTATTTGTCTATGAAATCATATTCTTGACCAGATTACTAATGCACTATTTACAGTAGAAACACCATGTTTCTAATTTCTATGTTTAATTACTTAATTATTTTCTTAAAGTAAGATTTACTAATGATGATTATCCCAAGTACATTATTTTAATTGTAGATTTCAAAGCTAGGGCTTTCACAATTCAGAGACAAATATGAAGAATCCTAAGAAAAGTACTAACTTATTTATAGGGGATTCTGAAGAACAGTAAAACTTGGAATTGTGTAGGGAAATTTAAGAATTACATCAAAAATGTTGTCTAAAAAATAATTATTCAAATGTACATTTTTCCTTAAATATTAAACCCCTTTACTTTTTACACTTCACTTGTACAATTGTTGAAGAGCTGCTACTAATGGTTGTTTATTCAGGTGATTATATTTCACCCACACAAATATACCCTGAATATATTCTAAACATCACAGTAAAATATTGAGTAGCCAATATCCAATGACATAAGCATGGTGACATATTCCAAAAGTCTAATTTCAGGAGATTTGAATGAAGTCTCATTCAAAAAATTGAAGAATATTTTGGCAAAATGTCAGTGGATTTTTTACTTTTATTCTTTACAAAATAACTGATATTGCATGTGTCCTCTCATCAAAAGAAAATAACTATAAATATGAAAAACATACATGCAACAATGGTTTGCAAGTGTTAAGCAACAGGCAATGCAAGACTGTGTATACTGAGGCAATTACTGCAGGAACCCTGGTTGCTTTCTAAGGATATTATAGCTTTTAGGGGCACAGGGAGGTGGAGCACAAACTAACAGTGCTGCTGAGCTGCAGATGCAGAGATTAGAGTTCAACGCAGTTAAAGGGGCTGGAATTTCCAAGCAAAGTACTGGATGAGAAAGAGCAGCATAGAGAACAGACTCTGCATAAAGATGTGAAGCATAGCTTGGTTAGGAGCTGTCCTAGGAATGCAGAAATGAGATTAAAATGCCCATAAGTACCCATTTCATGTTAAGTTGACTGTCCAATGGCAACACCCAAAGTTATAATCAGCCTAAGAGACTTTTCTGAACAGCTTTGCTGTTCAGTAAATATCTGAAAAGCCCTCAGACTTTGGGTATAAGAAAACTACTTAAGGAAAAAAATCAGTGCAGAACTGATATAGAGCCATTAAAATAAAGAATAAGCAAGACTGACAGGACAAGAGAAAATCTGCCAATAATCAAACTACCTGCCATAATGAGGCTGAACACCATTTACAACAAAGTGACATGCTCTCAGGAAGGGTTAAGGAAAATACATTCCACAGGCAAGACACCTGGTGTTGTAAATAAAGTTAAATTGGAACATAGCCATGTCCCTTTGTTCAAGTATTTTATGTTGCTTCTTTCCCATTATAACACAGAGTTAGGTAGTTATGAAAGAGACTGTCTAACTCCCAGTTGAAAGCACTTACCACTTCATCCTGCAAGAAAATGGTCACAAGTCATAGAGTTAGACTCACTATAATGTACAACCACATTGTATAGCTTACAAAAAAAAATAATTACTAGACATGCAAGTGTGTAATAATATGATTAAAACTTAAAGAATGTAATCAATTTGAAAATGAACATTAGCAATCTTCAAGAATATAAATAAAATAAATGGTAGGAGGGATGTGGAAAAAACAGTACAATTATATATTGTTAGTGGGACTGAAAATTAGTATAACCACTTTCAAAAAAAAAAAACTAAGATCAGTCAAAAGACTAGGAGCACGATCTAGACATCCTTCCTCTTGGTATTCTTTCAAAAGAACTAAAATCAGCATACTATAGAGATACATGCATGCCAATGTTTATAACAGCACAATTTATAACAGGCAAGTTATGGAACCAGCATAGTCGTCTGTCAACAGATTAATAGATAAAGAAAATGTGGTATATATACACAACAGAGTTTATTCAGCCATAAAGAATTAAATTATATCATGTGCTGGGAAATGGAACTGGAGAACATCATGCCAAGTGAAATAAGCCAGACTCAGAAAGCCAATGATCCCATGTTTTCTCTCATCTGCAGAAGCTAGTGAAAGCTAGAGAGAAATAAGGAATTTAAAGAGGGGGTGTCTCTGAAAATAAAAGGGAAAACAAGAGAAGAAGGAACTGAGGGGGAAGAAGGAGGGATTCAAAAGGGGAGGAATTATAGAATAAAATCTACCAAATTTTGCTAAGTGCATGTACAAATGTACCACATGAATCACATATATATATACAAATATGTACATAATATAATGCACTAATTATTAATAATAATAATAATAATAATAGAAGGGAATTAGTAGAGTAGACCTAGTAGATTGAGGGAGGGAAGAAAGGTGGTGAAAAAGAAGGTCTTGAAAAATGAGATGGAGCAAATTATGTTATGGGCATGTATAAATATGACACAATGAATTCCACTATTTTGTATAATCATGTTGTGACAATTCAAAGAAAAGAAAAGTAAGAAGCCTTCAAAAATCAATAGGTTGGATTAGCTGTCAAGAACTTTTGATGAACTTATTAGAGATATGTTCAGAAAGTTTCAGGGAAAGACCACAATAATGAATCTGAACAGATAAATGAAAGCTATTATAGAAAAAAGCTAATTGAAAATTCCCAAACCAAAAGTACAATATCTGAAGTGATTTATCCACTTGGTAGACTTAGGATAGATTAAAACTCAAAAGAATGAAGTGACTTAAAAATAGATGAATAGGTATTCAAAAATATGAACAAAGGACAGAAAACAGAAAATTATTTAAGAAAGTGTAAATGACCAGTGGGGCAAGATAAAACAATCTAATATACATGTAATTCAAGTTCTGCAAGAAGAGGAGAAATAGTACAGAAAAATATGTTTGAAGAAATAATAATTTCAAGTTTTCCAAATTTGTGAAATATAAAGAAACATCAACTTGCAGATCCAACAATCTCTGTAAAACCTAAGAAATGGGATTTTTTAGACAACTATACCTAGGGAGAATATAGTGAAGCTTAAGGAAGCCTAAGACAAAGAGGAAAATCAGCCATTGGAAACAGAGATACATTATACAAAATGTGACAATAACACAAATAATAACAGACTCTTGACTAGAGATGATAGAAATTAAATACAATAAAAAGATCTTTGAAGAACTAAAATCAAAAATAAATTTTAGACCATACTTTATATCCAACAAAACGTCTATGAAAAAATAAGGTCAATTTTTTATATATAAACAAAATCTAAGAGCATTGGTCACCATTAGAGCTGAACTATAAGATTATCAAGGAAAATATTCAGCTTAGAGGTAAGCCACACTAGATACAATCCAGATCTACAGGAAAGAAGAAGGTAAACACTTTGAATGGTAAATATATGGAGAACATAAACTATTACCTTTTATGTCTTAATTTCACTTAAAGACAAAAGATTATTTAAAGTAAATTTAACAAGATTGAATTTTATTATTAATGAAATATTTTAAAATATGAAATCAAAAGAAGACAAAGGAAATCATAATGCATACCAGTATATATAGAATGTAGTCAAATATAATAAAATACTCTAAACAGTAAGAATATTGTGATAAATTAGTGCTTTATTTTCCAGAACAAATTTAAAATGATAATACTAAAATAAAAGAAATGGAAACATTTAAAAAACATACTAAAAATATTTGATTAATGAAAAACAAAGCAATAAGTAAGGAATTGAAAAAAAAAATCAAATTGAGAACCAGAAAAAAAAGATAGATGATAGACCTTAATCTAAACAAATAATTATATTAAATAAAAATGAATTATATTCTATAGTTACAAGGCAAAGATTATAAGAATTATTTTTAAAAAACAATTTATGTTTTTTATAAGTAGTATAATTTAAATAAACATACAAATATTATGTTAAAGTAAAATGGAGGCAACAGATTATTGTGAAGATAATATATGTAAGAAAAATAAGGGTGCTGCAATAGTACTATATGTAGTAGACTTTAGAACCAGAAGTATTTTTAAAGGTGAATAAGAAATATCTCTTTAAAATGTTAAACCATGAGGAAAATCATAACACTTTGAATAGCATATGAATGCAATATCTATGCTTCAATATATATAAAGGGAGAATAATTATAGGACAAAACAGAGAACTAGCCAAATATACAAACATTTTGAGCCTTTAAAACCAATGTCTTTGCAAATAATAGAATAAGGAACATCATTAACAATATTGGTGATCTGAACACTACCAACAGCTTTATTTTGTTGCCAATTGTGAAATGTCAAAACAAATAAATACAGAGTATGCATTGTAAGCACACATGGAATGTTTTACAAGATAGCCCAAATGCTGATACATAAATAAGTATTGATTAATTCCAGCACAATAAAGTCGTACATATTGTGCTCCTTTTCTAAACTATAAATAGACTAGAAGATAAATAATAATACTTCAAAATCTTTAATATTTGGAAATTCAATCACAGTTACGAAGTAACTTATGTCAAAGAATTAACTAGAAAAATTAAAAATGTTGAGTATTTACCTCAAGAATATGAATAAGGACAAGATTTTTCCTCTTCCCACTTCCAATTCAATATTTTAATAGAAGTCCTAGACAGGGCAACAAAGCAAGAAAAAGAAAATGAAAGGCATAAATATTGGAAAAGAAAACAGTAACTTCTGTTGACTCACAACATGATCATTTGAGGAAATATTATGTAACAACATTGCAGAAAATGCTAAGAAACATAATGAAACACTATTAGAAGTAAATTTTATAGATTTACAACTTTAATATCAATTTTTATAAATTAATTAAATTTGAAGGTTAAATTTTGTATGTTGATTTACCAAAGAACCAAAAGATAAAAAACATTTAGAAATAAAATCAACCACAGATATGCAAGATTTCTGTGCTAATAATACTTGTGAGACCTAAAGTAATGGAAAGACATACCATTGTTATGAACTGGAAAACCTGATACTATAAAAATATCAATTTTCTCCAAAATGATTTATAGATTTAATATAAACTCCATCAAAATCCCAATAGACCTTTTAAAAATAAATTGGGAACTTATTTCTAAAATTCTCTGGATATAAAATATAAGAGAATACTGACGAAAATTTTGATAAGAATAATAAAATTGTGGTATATACATTGTGATTTTAAGGCTCATTATAAAGCAGTTATATCAAGCAACATAACACTGATATAACCACATATAATTAGATCAGTGGAAAAGAATATAGGGAGTAGAACTATAACACATATTTAGGTTCTAATATAATTCAGTGAAGAAAGAAATGCCTTTTTCACAAACAGTGATTGAAAAACAGACCAACCTATTGAAAATAATGAGCAACACCTATCTCATCCCATGCACATGAATAACTCAAGGTATCACAGAGCTATATATAACAAGAAAATCAATAGAAGGATCTCTTTATGATCTTGATATAGGCAGAGATTTCTTAAGTCAAAAAACCAATCACGAGATTTAAAATAGATAAAATAAACCTTGTCAAAATGAAGACCTCTACTTATAAAGAAAATCACTATTATGAGAAACAAAATTATTTGCCAAATATAAACCTGATGAAGAGCTTGTTTCCAGAAAAAACTTTTGCAAATCAATTATAAGGAGACAATCTATCAGTTAGAAAATAAAAGCCTGATCTTTAATAAGCACTACCAGAAAAAGATATGAATGGTCCTCAGCCTATGAAAAAGACGCTCACCATCACTAATTGTCATTAGTCAAAACCAAAACGAAGCACAAGATTGGCCAAAGTGAACAACAATAACAAAAAAAAAAAAAGAGCAACAAACTTGATGTTGGCGAGATTGTGATAAAACCTGAAAGCATTCACTTATGCTGAGAATGTTCAAACTGGTGTTTTCTTTGTTGTTGTTGTTGTTCTTTTTAGTTATACATGACAATAGAATGTATTTTGGCAAATTATATATACATAGAGTATAACTTATTCTAATTAGGATCCTATTGTTGTGGTTGTACATGATGCAAAGTTACCCATGGTTTTGTATTCAAATACGGAGCTAGGAAAGTTATGTTTGATTAATTCTATGGTCCTTCCTATTTTCCTCCTCCCTCCCTTCCCTTTTTTCCCCTTTGTCTGATCCAGTGGACTTCTATTCTTCCCCTCACCACCTTCCCTTGTTGTGGATTAGCATCCACATACCAGAGAGAACATTCAGCCTTTGGTTTTGGGGGACTGGCTTATTTCACTAAGCATGATATTTTAAACTGCTGGTTTCTTACACAGTTAAACAAATGCCTACTTCATTACTCAGAAATTCTACTCCTATAACTAACCAAGAGCAGTAAAACCATGTTTTGAAAACAGCTTTATTTATAATAATGGGAAATTAGAAAAATTTCTAATATCTGTCATAGAAGAATAAAAAAATTAAGATACAGTCATACATTGGAAAACTTTGAGCAATTTTGAGCAATTAGAAGCTACTTCTGATATCTACAGAGTCATGTATGTATTTTAAAAAGATTATGTGGCACAAGAGAAATTATCCCTCCCACCCTCCAAAATGTGCATGCTATTTGATTTCATTTTTCTAAAGTTCAAGGACAGGCAAAAATTATATGGAATAGAATTTCAGGGAACTAGATGGTATAAATGTTTACCTTAGTTAGGGTGGTGGTTGCAGAAGTTTTTGTTTGTATATACCTAATAAATGCTTATATACTCCTAATATATGCATTTTATATAAATTTTAATACAATTTGTAAAAGTGCTTGGGCAGGTCACCATTAATCCTATGATGTTGATTAGAAACTCCCTGTCATGTAGATATAATAGATAATGAGTCCAGTCAATTCTTGAAGTTTTAAACCCCACTGGAAGCAATCAGACACTTGGGACAAAGTCATTAACCTAACCCTTGCTGGTGACTGCATTGCTCTATTCAATTGTATGGATACAACATCACTCAATTGTTAGAAAAACTATATTACATACATAGTAGTAAGATATCATTTTACATATTAATAATTATCACACCTGAAGTTGACTCTTATTTTATTTTATTTTTTTTTCTTTTTACAAAATTTTATTGATTTATAATAGTAAAATAAAAATTTTTCCTATTGTTCTATCATAACACATTACCTATCCATAAGCATAGCTTTACATCATCACTTTAAATTATGTCTATAGTGGATATTTGTAATTGCTTTCTCAACCCCCCACCCCCCACAGCCCTACTTTAAGCTTTCTCATCTAATTTTCCTTCTGGACCACTAGCTTATTGAACTTTAAATTTTGACATAATATCAAACCTACAGAAAAATTTAAAAATAATATGAAGAATTCCAACATACTTTAAAAACCAGATTTCTCAAATGTTAACATTTTTCCACATTTGCTTTATAATTCTCTAATTATGAATCTATTTATTCTGACATGTATACACATATATACTGTGTGTATTGCCATATGTGTATTGAAGTTTTGCCTGTATTGTAGAGTGAGTTGCAGGCACAATTCCTTAGACCTTTATTTTATATTCAATAGACCTTTATTTTATTTATTTATTTATTTATTTATTTTTGGATGGTACAGAAGACTCCAGGTACCACAGTCCAGCCTCTTGGGAATGTAACCCTGTCTTCCATATGCTTGTGGTCTTACGATTTGGCTTCTCTTATCTGTTCCTGTGCCTTTTTATCCATTTTCTTCTTTCATTCTTTCACTGTAAAAACAAGTATTCCAATCACCAAATGGGCAAAGGAACTGAACAGGCACATCACAGGAGAAATACAAGTGGCCAACAAATATATGAAATAAATGTTCAACATCACTGAGGCTCTCCTCTGGGATCCACAATGTCCAGCAGGAGCACAGTGGTGAGTGCCAGGCTGCCTTTGTGGGAGGCCCCACATCCTCACCAGGAACCTCAAAGTGGAAAGGACATCATCCCAGAGGGCGACAAAGCTTCTTGGCCAGAAGCAGAGCAGGCCAGGCAGCCTTCCGAAGATAGGACTTCACCTACTTGAAGACGCGTGCATCTCCACCATCTGCCTGAAACTTCTATTTTATTTATTTATATGTGGTTCTGAGAACCGAACCCAGGGCCTCACACATGCCAGGTAAGTGCTCTGCCACTGAGCCACAACCCCAGCCCCACAATTCCTTTTTTTTTTTTTTAATTTTTTATTGTTGGTTGTTCAAAACATTACGTAATTCTTGATATATCATATTTCACAATTTGATTCAAGTGGGTTATGAGCTCCCATTTTTACCCCATATACAGATTGCAGAATCACATCAGTTACACATCCATTGATTTACATATTGCCATACTAGTGTCTGTTGTGTTCTGCTGCCTTTCCCATCCTCTACTATCCCCCCTCCCCTCCCCTCCCCTCTTCTCTCTCTGCTCCCTCTACTGACATTCGTTTGTCCCCCTTATATTATTTTTCCCCTTCCCCTCACTTCCTCTTGTATGTACTTTTGTATAACTCTGAGGGTCTCCTTCCATTTCCATGCATTTTCCCTTCTCTCTCCCTTTCCCTCCCACCTCTCATCCCTGTTTAATGTTAATCTTCTTCTCATGCTCTTCCACCCTACTCTGTTCTTAGTTACTCTCCTTATATCAAAGAAGACATTTGGCATTTGTTTTTTAGGGATTGGCTAGCTTCACTTAGCATAATCTGCTCTAATGCCATCCATTTCCCTGTAAATTCTATGATTTTGTCATTTTTTAATGCAGAGTAATACTCCATTGTGTATAAATGCCACATTTTTTTTATCCATTCATCCATTGAAGGGCATCTAGGTTGGTTCCACAGTCTTGCTATTGTGAATTGTGCTGCTATGAACATCGATGTAGCAGTGTCCCTGTAGCATGCTCTTTTTAGGTCTTTAGGGAATAGACCGAGAAGGGGAATAGCTGGGTCAAATGGTGGCTCCATTCCCAGCTTTCCAAGAAATCTCCATACTGCTTTCCAAATTGGCTGCACCAATTTGCAGTCCCACCAGCAATGTACAAGTGTACCCTTTTCCCCACATCCTCGCCAGCACTTGTTGTTGTATGACTTCATAATGGCTGCCAATCTAACTGGAGTGAGATGGTATCTTAGGGTGGTTTTGATTTGCATTTCTCTGACTGCTAGAGATGGTGAGCATTTTTTCATGTACTTGTTGATTGATTGTATGTCCTCCTCTGAGAAGTGTCTGTTCAGGTCCTTGGCCCATTTGTTGATTGGGTTGTTTGTTCTCTTATTGTCTAATTTTTTGAGTTCTTTGTATACTCTGGATATTAGGGCTCTATCTGAAGTGTGAGGAGTAAAGATTTGTTCCCAGGATGTAGGCTCTCTATTTACCTCTTTTATTGTATCTTTTGCTGAGAAAAAACTTTTTAGTTTGAGTAAGTCCCATTTGTTGATTCTAGTTATTAACTTTTGTGCTATGGGTGTCCTATTGAGGAATTTGGAGCCCGACCCCACAGTATGTAGATCGTAGCCAACTTTTTCTTCTATCAGACGGCGTGTCTCTGATTTGATATCAAGCTCCTTGATCCATTTTGAATTAACTTTTGTGCATGGCGAGAGAAAGGGATTCAGTTTCATTTTGTTGCATATGGATTTCCAGTTTTCCCAGCACCATTTGTTGAAGATGCTATCCTTCCTCCATTGCATGCTTTTAGCCCCTTTATCAAATATAAGGTAGTTGTAGTTTTGTGGATTGGTTTCTGTGTCGTCTATTCTGTACCATTGGTCCACCCGCCTGTTTTGGTACCAGTACCATGCTGTTTTTGTTACTATTGCTCTGTAGTATAGTTTGAAGTCTGGTATCGCTATACCGCCTGATTCACACTTCCTGCTTAGCATTGTTTTTGCTATTCTGGGTCTTTTGTTTTTCCATATGAATTTCATGATTGCTTTCTCTATTTCTACAAGAAATGTCGTTGCGATTTTGATTGGCATTGCATTAAACCTATAGAGAACTTTTGGTAATATCGCCATTTTGATGATGTTAGTTCTGCCTATCCATGAACAGGGTATATTTTTCCATCTTCTAAGATCTTCTTCTATTTCTCTCTTTAGGGTTCTGTAGTTTTCATTGTATAAGTCTTTCACCTCTTTTGTTAGGTTGATTCCCAAGTATTTTATTTTTTTTGAAGATATTGTGAATGGAGTGGTTGTCCTCATTTCCATTTCAGAGGCTTTGTCGCTGATATACAGGAATGCCTTTGATTTATGCGTGTTGATTTTATATCCTGCCACTTTGCTGAATTCATTTATTAGCTCTAATAGTTTCTTTGTAGACCCTTTTGGGTCTGCTAGGTATAGAATCATGTCATCTGCAAATAGTGATGATTTAAGTTCTTCTTTTCCTATTTTGATGCCTTTAATTTCTTTCGTCTGTCTAATTGCTCTGGCCAGTGTTTCGAGAAATATGTTGAACAAAAGTGGTGAGAGAGGGCATCCCTGTCTTGTTCCAGATTTTAGAGGGAATGCCTTCAATTTTTCTCCATTCAGAATGATGCTAGCCTGAGGCTTAGCATAGATTGCTTTTACAATATTGAGGTATGTTCCTGTTATCCCTAGTTTTTCTAGAGTTTTGAACATAAAGGGATGCTGTACTTTGTCAAATGCTTTTTCCGCATCTATCGAGATGATCATATGATTCTTATTTTTAAGTCTATTGATGTGGTGAATAACATTTATTGATTTCCGTATATTGAACCAGCCTTGCATCCCAGGGATGAATCCTACTTGATCATGGTGCACAATTTTTTTGATAAGTTTTTGTATCCGAGTGGCCAGAATTTTATTGAGGATTTTTGCATCTAGGTTCATTAGAGATATTGGTCTGTAGTTTTCTTTCTTTGAAGTGTCTTTGTCTGGTTTAAGTATCAGGGTGATGTTGGCCTCGTAGAATGAATTTGGAAGTTCTCCCTCTTTTTCTATTTCCTGAAGTAGCTTGAAAAGTATTGGTATTAGTTCCTCTTTAAAGGTTTTGTAAAACTCTGCTGTATACCCATCCAGTCCTGGGCTTTTCTTAGTTGGTAGTCTTTTGATGGTTTCTTCTATTTCCTCAATTGATATTGGTCTGTTTAGGTTGTCTATATCCTCCTGACTCAATCTGGGCAGATCATATGACTTAAGAAATTTATCGATGCCTTCACTATCTTCTAATTTATTGGAGTATAAGGATTCAAAATAATTTTTGATTATCTTCTGTATTTCTGAAGTGTCTGTTGTGATATTGCCTCTTTCATCCCGTATGTTAGTAATTTGAGTTCTCTCTCTTCTTCTCTTCGCTAGCATGGCTAAGGGTCTGTCGATTTTGTTTATTTTTTCAAAGAACCAACTTTTAGTTTTGTCAATTTTTTCAATTGTTTCTTTTGTTTCAATTTCATTAATTTCAGCTCTGATTTTAATTATTTCTTGCCTTCTACTTCTTTTGCTGTTGTTTTGCTCTTCTTTTTCTAGGATTTTGAGATGAAGTATGAGATCATTTATTTGTTGGTTTTTTCTTTTTTTAAGGAATGAACTCCAAGCAATGAATTTTCCTCTTAGAACTGCTTTCAATGTGTCCCATAGATTCCGATATGTTGTGTCTGTGTTTTCATTAATCTCTAAGAATTTTTTAATTTCTTCCTTGATGTCTTCTATAACCCATTGATCGTTCAGTAACCTATTGTTCATTCTCCAAGTGATGTATTCTTTTCCCTTCCTTCTTTTATCATTGATTTTCAGTTCCATTCCATTATGATCAGATAGGATGCATGGTATTATCTCTACTCCTTTATATTGTCTAAGAGTTGCCCTGTGACATAATATATGATCTATTTTTGAGAAGGATCCATGTGCTGCTGAGAAAAAAGTATAACTGCTTGATGTTGGGTGGTATATTCTATATATGTCAATTAAGTCTAGGTTATTAATTGTGTTATTGAGTTCTATAGTTTCCTTATTCAACTTTTGTTTGGAAGATCTGTCCAGTGGTGATAGAGGTGTGTTGAAGTCTCCCATGATTATTGTATGGTGGTCTATTAGACTCTTGAACTTGAGAAGAGTTTGTTTGATGAACATAGCTGCACCATTGTTTGGGGCATATATATTTATGATTGTTATGTCTTGTTGGTGTATGGTTCCCTTGAGCAGTATGTAGTGTCCCTCTTTATCCCTTTTGATTAACTTTGGCTTGAAATCTATTTTATTTGATATGAGTATGGATACTCCTGCTTGTTTCCGAAGTCCATATGAGTGATATGATTTTTCCCAACCTTTCACCTTCAGCCTATGTATGTCTTTTCCTATCAAATGCGTCTCCTGTAGGCAGCATATTGTTGGGTCTTGTTTTGTGATCCATTCTACTAGCCTGTGTCTCTTGATTGGTGAGTTTAAGCCATTAACATTTAGGGTTATTATTGAGATATGGGTTGTTCTTCCAGCCATATTTGTTTATTTATGTTACTAAACATGGTTTGTTTTCCTCTTTGATTATTTTCCCCCCTTTAGTGTCCTACCTCCCACTGTTGGTTTTCATTGTTATTTTCCATTTCCTCTTCCTGTAATGTTTTGGCGAGGATGTTTTGAAGAGATGGTTTTCTAGCTGCAAATTCTTTTAACTTTTGTTTATCGTGGAAGGTTTTAATTTCATCTTCCATCCTGAAGCTTAATTTCGCTGGAAACACAATTCTTGGTTGGAACCCGTTTTCTTTCAGTGTTTGAAATATGTTATTCCAGGATCTTCTAGCTTTCAGAGTCTGTGTTGAAAGATCAGCTGTTATCCTGATTGGCTTACCCCTAAATGTGATCTGCTTCCTTTCTCTTGTAGCTTTTAAAATTCTCTCCTTATTCTGTATGTTGGGCATCTTCATTATAATGTGTCTAGGTGTGGGTCTCTTATGATTTTGCACATTCGGCGTCCTGTAGGCTTCTAGGATTTGGGGTTCTGTCTCATTCTTCAAGTCTGGGAAGTTTTCTCGTATTATTTCATTGAATAGATTGCTCATTCCTTTGGTTTGAAACTCTGTCCCTTCCTGTATCCCAATGACTCTTAAATTTGGTCTCTTGATGTTATCCCATATTTCTTGGATGTTCTGCTCATGGTTTCTTAACAGTCTTGCTGAGCTGTCTATGTTCTTTTCAAGTTGAAATACTTTATCTTCATTGTCTGATGTTCTGTCTTCTAAGTGTTCTACTCTGCTGGTAGTATTCTCAATTGAGTTTTTAAGTTGGCTTATTGATTCCTGCATTTCTAGGATTTCTGTTTGTTTGTTTTTTATAACCTCTATTTCCCTGTATAGTTGATCTTTTGCTTCTTGGATTTGTTTATGTAATTCATTGTTGAAGTGATCTTTCATTGTCTGATTTTGCTGTCTGATGTCTTCCTTGAGACTCCAGATCATCTGAAGCATGTATATCCTGAATTCTTTATCTGACATTCCATCTGCTGCAGCTATTACCTCTTCTAACGTTGAGTTGACATGCAATGCTTGTGGTCCTTTCTTTCCTTGTCTCTTCATACTGTTCGCATTCCTTTCTACTTGGTGAAACTGTTGTGCTATTGAATTTTCCCCCTATATATTTATATTGGTCTTGTATAGTTGCAAATCTCCCTCGCAGGCGCGGGCGGCGGCTCTGTCCCTCTGCGGGCCGCTAGGCTTGTTCTGTCGGTGGTCACAGTTCTGTCTACTTTGCAGGCGCAGGCAGCGGCACTGCCCCTCTGCAGGCCTCTGGGGCTGTACTGCCAGTGGGTCGCAGGTCCGCCTACCTTGCAGGCGCGGGGGGACGGCGGCTATACCCTTCCTCAGGCCACTGGGCCTGTTCTGTCTCTCGGTTGCAGGTCTGGCCTGTTCTGATGGTGGTCACAGTTCCGTCTACCTTGCAGGCGCTGGGGGGAGGGGGCGGCTCTGCCTCTCAGCAGGCCGCTGCTCCTCTTCTGCCGGTGGGTCGCAGGCCCGCCTACCTTGCAGGAGTGATTGGAAGCTCTGCCACTCCGCGGGCCACTGGGCCTTTTCTGTCAGTGGTCACAGTTCCGCCTACCTGACAGGCTCGGGGGGTGGGGGGCGGCTCTGCCCCTCAGCAGGCCGCTGGGCCTGTTCTGTGGGTGGTCACAGTTCCCTCTACCTTGCCGGCGCAGGGGGAGGGGGCGGCTCTGCCTCTCAGCAGGCCGCTGCTCCTCTTCTGCCGGTGGGTCGCAGGCCCGCCTACCTTGCAGGAGTGATTGGAAGCTCTGTCCAGCCGCGGGCCACTGGGCCTTTTCTGTCAGTGGTCACTGTTCCACCTACCTGGCAGGCGCGGGGGGTGGGGGGGCGGCTCTGCCCTTCAGCAGGCCGCTGGGCCTGCTCTGTGCGTGGTCACAGTTCCCTCTACTTTTGACTCTTATTTTAATTAATGTAATTAAAGTATCATCTTTTTTAGTTAAAAAAAGAGTCTGTAACCTAGCCACTAGCACTTATTTCTTGTGCTTTTCTGATGTACACATAATTAAAGCCACCACATATGAAATATTTTATAAAAAAATATCTTGCATTCCAAGCAAATTCTCTGCAGCACCCCTATAGAAATTATACTACTTTGATAAACATTAGAATTTTCTCTTTTTTACTAGTACACAGAGAAGATTAGTGTCCAATAATGAAATTAAATAGCTTAGTAATTCAATAGGAAAGAAAGAAATATAAATGTAAGAAAAGGAAGAGGGCAGAAGAGAAGGAAAGGAGATATTTTAAAATTATTAATTAATGTTTGCTTTAAAAATGTTTGCAATTAAGTCATATCAGAATTGTCATAAATGAAGAAATAGAATTAGCTGGTTTGTGCAGAGCTATTATTATAGCATTAAAACTGTTGTGCCAGGAATTGTTAATAATTATTTATTAATACCATTTTGCCAAACTGACATAGCAATAGTTATTCATGAAGTTATTTGACAGATTCAAACATCCATACCAATTGAATAGAATCCAAATGCTTCATAATCTCCACCACTGTACATATTACATTAGCATAAGTCAAGAAGTATGCTTGCCAATCCCCTTGGAAAAACAAGACAAGTAATTCTAGCCCCACCTGCAAAACACAAATATTTAAAGCATATTTGCTAATGTGTAATAAGAATTTTCAAGATAAAGATACATAAAATACATGTACAAAAGACTACCATAGTATTTTTGAAAAAATAGTTGTAGAATATAAAAATATGCATATTTTTAAATCCTACAAATTAGTATTGTCAATTATCATCCACAAAATTTAAATTTTATCTATAAGTTAAAGGGATTAAAGAAATTTGCAGTTCAACAATGTGGTGACTTTTTTTTCACTTTATGAAGTCTGGATTAAAATACAGCATTTTTTATATTTCTTAGAGCTTATTTTAAGTTCTTATAAACATAAATTTCTACTTAATATAAATAAATTTTTCTCAATTTTTAAAATAAATTTTATTTTTTAGCATAGATTTTGGCTCACACCAAAATTGAAATGACATCCAGTGATTTTCCATATCATTCCCCCCTTCAACCTATGCATTATCTATTCCATAATCAAGATCCCATCACCAAGGTACATATTTGTTACACCTGATGAATCTATATTGATAAATAATTATCACCCAAAGTCCATGCTTTACATTTGGTTTCTTTCTTAGTATTGTATGTTTGAGTTTGAACAAAATTTTAATGGCATATATCCAACATTGTGCAGAACAGTTTAATTACCCTAAATAACCTCTGTGCACCATCTGTTCATCCCCCTCTTCTTTCTAACTCTGGGAAACCACTGATCTTTTTACTATTTCCATAGTTCTGCTTTTTTCATAATTTCATGTTAGAATCATACACTATATAGGATTTTTCAAATTACCTTTCTTCTACCATACATTTAACTTTTCTCTGTGATTTTTCATAACTTGATAACTCATTTCTTTTAATGCTGAGTGGTTTCCTATTGTTGGATTATCCGAGGTTTTTTTATCCATTCACCTACTGAATGATATCTTGTTTGTTTCCAAGTTTGGAAAATTGTGAATAAAGTTGTTATAAACAAGAAGGGTTTTATGGGCAAAGTATTTCAATCCCTTTAGGTAAATACCAAAGAAAATGATTGCAGGATTATATGAGACTGTTTAGTTTTTATAAGAAACTGTCAAACAGCCTTCCAAAGTGATTGTGTCATTTTGCATTCCCGCCAGCAATTATTAAGAGTTCTTTTTGCTCCACATCCTCACCAGCATTTGATGTTGTCTGTGTGGTGTATTTAGGCCATTTTAACAGGTGTGTGGTCATCTCTTATTTTTGTTTTAATTTGCAATCCTATAATAATATGAAGATAATGTAAATTTGCCATCTGAATATTTTGTGGAAGTCTTTGGCCTAATTTTTAATCCAGTTGATTGTTTTCTGTTAGGGAATTTAAGAAAAATTTCAGCTATTGGAAAGTTGGAAAGTTGAAAAAATATAAGGTTAGTATAAAAATTCAATAACTTTCAATATACTGACAATGAACAAATGGAATTTGAAACTGAAAACATGATGCCATTTACTTTAGTACTCAAAAACTCAAATACTTTGGTATAAACTTAATAAAAACATGTACAAGATTAATATGAGTAAAACTGCCAAACTCTGATAAAAAAATCAAAGTAGAAAAAACATAGACAAATATTCTGTTTGTAGAAAGAGTCAATATTTTTAACATATTGGTTCTTTTAATATTGATTTATAGATTCAATATAATTTCAACTTAAATCTTAACAAATTATTTTGTGAATTTCAAAAATCTGATTCTAAAGATTATTTGGAGAGCCCAAAGTTCCAAACACAATGTAGAAGAAGAACAAAGTTGGAAGACTGATACTACCTTACTTCAAGTATTATTATAAAGCTATGTTAATCAAGACAGTATAGTATTAATAAAAGAATATTCAGATCAGAGTCCAGAACACCGTCTAGAAATTGACCCCCATAAATAGTCAGGTGGTCACTGAATGAGCAGCAAAGAAATAACAATGGAGCAGATTTAATCTGCTCAGTAAATGGAGCTGGAACAATTGAACCTTTAAATGTAAAACATAAATCTAGACGCACATTATACTTTTTACAAAAATTGACACAAATAAATACCTAAATGCAAAGTTGTAAATCTTATGGAAAATAATATAGGGGTTTATAGTTTTAGCAAAAAATAAAACCACTGTGACCTTGGGTTGGTAATAACATTTGAGATACACAGCACCGAAGGCAGAATTCTTGAAAGAAAGAGTTGATGAAGTGGACCTCATTAAAATTAAAAATTTCTGTCCTGCATAGACACTGTAATGAGAACAGAAAAAGTCAAAGGCTTGAAGAACATATTTACAAAAAAGAATCTGATAAAGGACTTTATTTTTTAGAACAATTTTATGCTTACATAAAAATTTTCAGCAGTAAGTACATAGATTCTCAAATTATCTCCACAGAATTTTCCCTATTATTAATAATATACATTAGTGTAAGTCCAACTAATTTCTTACAGTTGAGGAACTAATATTGATGCATTTTTAATGATAGACATTATCTACATTAGGATTTATTTTTATGCTGTACATTTATTTAGATTTTGACAAATGAATAATGGCACGTATCCACCATTACTATATTCGACATAATAGTTTCACTGTCCTGAAAACCCTCTGTACTTCAACTACTGTTCCCTCCCACTTCACCTTATTCCTTCAATTCCTAGGAAACAGTAATCTTTTTAGTGAGTCTATGGTTTTCCTTTTATGGAATATCACACAGTTCAAATCATATAATATGTTGTTTTCAGACTTGCTTCTTCCATTTATATGCAATATTCATGTAAGATTCCTCCATGTCTTTTTGTTATTTGATTACTCATTTTGATTTTGTTTTTTTACACTGAATAGCATTCTATTTTATGGATATGAAATAGTTTATCCTTTTACCATAGAAGAACATTTTTGGTTGCTTCCAGCATTTTTTTTTTCTTTTTAATTATAAAATAAAGCTGCTATTAACATTCATGTTCTTTTTTTATGTGGGGCCACGTTTTCAGCTTATTTCAGTAACTCATTTCAACCAAGGTGTCTAATTGCAGTAGTATATAGTAAGGCTATCTTTAGCTTTGTAAGAAGTTTCCATATAGTCTTCCAAAGTGGCTGTTCCATTTGCTTTCCTACTACCCATGACTAACAGTGTTTGTTGTTTCATATCCTTGTCAGCATTTGGTATTGTCAGTGTTTTGGATTTCAGCCATTCCAACAGGTATGTAGTGGTATCTCATTCATGTTTTAATCTGTACTTCCATTGTGGTAAATGATGTAGAGCATTTTTACTGGTTCATCTCAATTATACAAAATGGTGGGTTTCATTGTGGCATAATCACACATATATAACATTTTTTGGTCAATTTTGTTCCCCAATACCTCTCACTCTTCACTCCTCCCTTTCCAATCCCTTTTATTTACACTAATGGTCACCATTCTACTTTTTGTGGTGTCCATAATTTTCCATATGTTCTCTTTAGCTTTCATATATGAGGAAAAATAGGTAATACTTTTCTCCATGAATCTGATTTGTTTTTCTTAAAATTATGGCCTTCAGTCCCATTCATTTTTCTGAAAATTACAAATTTTATTCTTCCTTATGACTGAATAAAACTCCATTCTGTATGTATGTATATGTATGTATATGTGTATGTGTACATATTACTTATAGTGTGTATATACATCTATGCCTATATATGTATACATATACATATTACATTTTCTTTATCCATTCACCTATCAATAGACACCTAGACTGATTCCTTCACTTGGCTAATATGAATTGTGCTGCTATAAGAATGGGTATGTATCTCTAAAGCATGTTGATTTTAATTCTTTTTTTGGATAAATACCAAGGAGAGAATAGATATCCAGGATATATAATGAACTCAAAAAACTCAAAATTAAACAATCAAATGACCCAATCAATAAATGAGCAAATAAATTGAGCCAACATTTATCAAAGGAAGAAGTACAAATTACAAATGGGCAAAATTCTATAGAAACAAAAATGTTCAACATATTTATTCATCAAGGAAAGAAATAAGAACTACACTGATATTTTATCTCACTCTAGTTTGAATAGCAATTATGAATGCAAATAGCAATAAATGTTGGTGAAGATGTGAGAAAAAAAGTACTCTTATACGCTGTTGATCGGAATGTAATTAGTACAGCCAATTTGGAAATCATATGGAGTTTCCCAAAAGGCTGAATATGGAACTATCATATCATTCAACTATGCCACTCTTTGTAGAGCTTTTCTTTTTTCTTTTTCTTTTTATTTATATATAACAGTGGAATGCATTACAATTCTTATTACACATATAGAGCACAATTTTTATATCTCTGGTTGTATACAAAGTATATTCACACCAATTCATGTCTTCATACATGTACTTTGGATAATATTGATCATCACATTCCACCATCATTTATAAATCCATGCTCCCTCCCTTCCCCTCTAACCCCTCTACCCTATCCAGAGTTCATCTATTCCTCTCATGCTCCCTCTCTCTATCCCACTATGAATCAGTCTCCTTATATCAAAGAAAACATTCAGCATTTGGTTTTTTCGGATTTGCTAACTTCACTTAGCATTATCCTCTCTAACTCCATCCATTTACCTGCAAATGCCACAATTAGAGAAATGCAAGTCAAAACCACTCTAAGATTTCATTTCATTCCAGTCAGAATGGCAGCTATTATGAAGACAAACAATGATAAGTGTTGGCAAGGATGTGGGGAAAAAGGTACACTCATACACTGCTGGTAGAACTGCAAATTGGTGCAGCCAATATGAAAAGCAGTATGGAGATTTCTTGGAAAATTGAGAATGGAACCACCATTTGACCCAGCTATCCCTCTCTTTGGTCTATACCCAAAGGACTTAAAAACAGCATACTACAGGGACACACCCACATCAATGTTTATAGCAGCACAATTCACAATAACTTATCTGTAGGACCAACCTAGATGCCCTTCAGTAGATGAATGAATTAAAAAAATGTGGCATGTTTACACAATGGAATATTACTCAGCAATAAAAGAGAATAAAATCATGGCATTTTATTTTTAATTTGTATATCTTCTTTGGTGAGGTATCTTAGAACTGCCCAATTTTTATTTAGGCTATTTTATTTCTAATTTATGAGTTGTAAGAATTTTTCCTATTTTGCATAACAATCCTTTTATCAGAGGTATGTGTTTTCAAATATATTTTCCAAATCTGTAGATTATGTTTTGTTATTTTAATGATGACTTTCACAGAGCAGAAGTTTCTAATTTTGATGCAATCCAAATTGTATTTTTTCCTTCATGGGTTATGAGCTTGGTGTTTTACATAAAAATTCAGGCAGAGTTTGATGGAGCACACCTGTAATCTCAATGACTCAGGAGGCTGAAACAGAATGATCCCAAGTTCAAGGCCAGCTTCAGCAACTTGATGAGGCCCTAAGCAGCACACTGAAATCCTGTTCTTATACATACTGTTGAACAGATTATCCTTTCTTTATGAAAGTTCTTTTACTTCATGGTCAAAGATAAATTGACTCTATTGGTTTTGATCAATTTCTGAGCTCTCTATTATGATCCACTCATGTATCGTTTTATTCTTTCATCAACATTATCCTCTCTTCATGACTGTAGTTTTATAGCAAGATTTGAGGTATCGTAGGGCAGTTTCTCCAACTTTGTTCTTTTCCTTCAGTATTGTGTTCTCTATTATGGATCTTTTGTCTGTTCATATAAATCTTAGAATTAGTTTGTTGGTGTCCACAAGATAACTTTCTGAAATTTTGATTGGTGTTATATTGAATACATAGCTCATATTGGGAGAAAAATAATCTCTTAAAAGAATGAATCTTTCTATCCATGAATATATACTATCTCTCCATTTACTTAGCGCTTCTCTGATTTCCTTCATCACAGTTTTGTACATTTGCTTATATAGACTGTGTACACATTTTGTAAGGTGATTTTATTTTCAAATTCCATTTGCTAATTTCTGGTACATAAGAAAGCACTCACCTTGTATAAACTTGTATCCTACAACCTTGACATAATCACCTTCAGATCTAGGAGATCTATTGTTGATTCTTAGAAATTTTCTACCTAGACAATCATGCCCTCGAAAAACTAAAAAACTTTTTTTTCTCCTAAAAATGTATAACTTTATTTCCTTTACTTGTTTTATGAAATTAGCTAGAATTTCCAGTCAAGTGTTAATAGTAGGGGTAAAAGTAATATCCTTGCTTGTTCTAGTTAGCTTTTTCACTGCTCTGACTAAAAGACCTGACAGGAACGACTTTATAGAATAAAAAATTTATTTGTAGGCTCATGGTTTCAGAAGTCTCAGTTCAGGTACAGCTAACTTAATTCCTCAGGGCTTGAGGTGAGGCAGAATATCATGGTGGAAAAAGGTAGCAGAGGGAAGCAGCTCACATGATGATCAGAAAGCAGAGAGAGTGTCTGAGCTTGTCTCAAATATATTCCCCCAAAACAAGCCCCCAATAACCCACCTCTTCAAGTCATACCCTACCCACCTTCAGTTACCACTCAGTTAACCCCCATCAGAGGATTAATTCACTGATTTGGTTAAGATCAGTATAATTTATAAACCTGTATTTAGATTATTGAAATATCTAAATAAATTTTAGACTAGGCATGTGGTGCATGCTTATAATCCCAGGGAGTCTGAGACAGGAGGATTACAAATTTAACGCCAGCCTCAGAAACTTAGTGAAACTTTATAACAAAAGAAAAAATCGAATCATATCACCTCTGAATATTCTTTCACTGTTTCACACATGAGCTTTTGGGACCCATCACATCCAAAACATAACATTGCCTTATTCTCAGTATTAGGGAGAAAGCATCATGTTGCTTACTACTAAGTCTGATGTTAATTGTGTGTTTGCTTTTCATATTCTTTATCAAGTTGAGCTAGTTCCTCTCTAGTCTGTGTTGTCTGAGTGTATTAGTTTTCCATCAATGTGACAAAATACCTGAGAAAACTAACTTAAAAGAATAAAAATTTATTTTGGTTTATAATTTCAGAGCTTTCCATCCATGGTCAGTTGTCTCTGTTGTTTTGTACTGTAGTTATATAGAATATATTGACAGGAAGCATGTTGTGGAGCAGAGCTCCTACCTCATGGAAGCTAGGAAACAGAAAAAGAGAAAGGAAACAGAAACAAGATATACCATTCAAGGACTTATCAGTTGTGACCCACTTCCTCCAACTAGGTTCTGTCTTCTGAAGTTTTCGCCTCTTCCCAGTAGCACCACCAGATGGTGACCAAGCTTTCAACATAAGACCCTTTGGGGGACATTCCAGATGCAAACCAAAACATTTAGAATTTTCATCAGGAAAAATGTTGGATTTTGTCAAATTATTTTTTCACACCTGATGATATAATCATGTGACTTTTTTTTTCTCCTTAACCTGATAATGACATGAATTATAAAATTTATCTTTTTTTTTTTTTTTTTTGGTACTGGGTATTGAACCCATGGGTACTCCACCACTGAGATATATCCAGAGCCCTTTTTATTTTTTTCTTTTGTGATAAAGTTTCTGAGGCTGGTGTTAAATTTGTAATCCTCCTGTCTCAGACTCCCTGGGATTATAAGCATGCACCACATGCCTAGTCTAAAATTTATTTAGATATTTCAATAATCTAAATAAAGGTTTATAAATTATATTGATCTTTTTCAGAAAGTGAGTTTTTGTTTTCTGTTTCCCCATTTTTCAAATTCACTGCTTTCTCTTCTGATTTTGATTTCTTTTCTTGTGTTCACTTGGATTTATTTTGTTACTCTTCCTCATTTCCACAGGAGAAAGCTTATATTCTAGATTTCAGATCTTTCCCTCCTCATATATGGATCCAATGCTTTTGATTTCCCTCTAACACTTGCTTTCAGTGCATGTGAAAATTTTAATTTTTTAATATTTGTTTTTTAGTTGTAGTTGGACACAATACCTTTATTTTATTTATTTATTTTTATGTGGTGCTGAGGATCAAACGCAGGGCCTCGCATGTGCTAGCCAAGCGCTTTACCACTGAGCCACAACCCCATCCCTTAACGTTTTATTTTGCTCATTATATTTTAAAATTTCTCTTGAGACTTCTCTGACCCATATATTCTTTAGAAGTATTGTTTATTCTTAAATATTTGGAATTTCAAGCTATATTTTCATTTTTCAGCTACAGTTTAAAACCACTGTGGTCTGAAAGCATACTTAGTATGATTTATCTTCTTTTAAGTTTGTAAAGGTATGTATTATGCCCCTGAATATGGTCTATGTTGTGGAATGTTCCATGTGAGCTTCAGAAGAATGTGCATTCTGCTGTTATTGAATAAAATAAATATAAATATACGTAAGATCCAGTTGTTGATGATGCTTTGCAGTTTAACTATATCCTTACTGATATTCTGTTGGATGTATAAACCACTGATAGACAGGTTTGGAAATCTCCAGCTAAAATGTCAGATTTGTTTATTTATCCTTACTGTTTTATTAGACTCATGTATTTGATGCTCTGTTGTTAGGTCATACTCATGAAAGATTTTTTCTTCTTATTGAAGAACTAACCTGTTTTCAATTTTGTAGCAATTCTCCTCACTCTGAATTCTGTTTAAAATTAATTTACCTATCTGTTTTCTTTTACTTGGTATTAGCATTGCATACCTTTCTCTGTTCCTTTCCTTTTAACTTATCATTTTGTTTTAATTTAAACTGAGCTTCTTGTGGAAAACATATAGGTTTTATTTTTATCTACTCCCAAAGTCTCTATATTTTAATTGGTATATTTAAGTCATTCACATTTAAAGTGATTATTGATATAAATGGATTAATATGTATTATATGTGCAACTGTTTCCTATTCATTACCCTTGTTCTTTTCTTCCTTTACTTTGTTTTAATTTTTTTCTGTCTTCTCTGATTTAACTAAATATTTTATAAGATTATATTTCTTTTTTGTTTTGAAATATATCATTACTATTATTATTCTGAAAAATTGTTAGTTCTTAACACAATTAAGAAAACCAAAGTATTTCATTTTACCTCATAATTCTTTAAAAAGACAGAAAGGAACATTTTTCTTTATGTAGATCCAAGATTCTGACCTCTGTGATTTTCCTTCTCTCTGTAAAACCTCTTGTAACATTTCTAGTATGTAATATATGATGGTGACAATCTTCCATAATTTTATGTGTCTGAAAAATTCTTTATTCTTCTTTTACTTGTAAATGGTTGTGTTCTAGATGTGTATGTGTAAATGTGTGGAATGTAGTTTGTAAAAAAATATTTCACTACAGAGATTGCAAGATGGAAAAGTAAAGAAAAGAGGTGCTTCCCATTTACTCTATTATTTGCAATTTGAAAGACAGGAATAGGGCTTCATAATAAGGAGGGTGTTTGAAGAAAACTCTTATAAATCATTATTTGTCTGCCAGAGATTGGAGAAGCTCAAAGATTCTGGTGTAATAAATGGAGGATATAATATACCCAAACATGGCAGCAACACTGACTGGTGCTGTCACCACAAAGGAAGGGGCAACACAAAGGGGAAATGAAACACTGCAGACAAATTTGGCACAAGAAATGTACTCCATGTTTTTCAACTTCTAAGTGAAAACCGAGGTGGGGATCCAGTTTGAGGGGATCACATCAACTCATATTCCTATGGGAACCCTAGAATCCTTAAGAAGTACTTCCACTCTGTCTCAGCCAGTGCTTAATTCATGACCTAAAGCACACCTGGAAAATAATGATCCCTAAACAGTTTTAGAGAATAGTGGATCCGGGGGGGCTCAAGACAGAGGTACAGAGGGAGTGCAATCTGCTCTCCTTTTGACCCCAGTGGCATGTGGATAACTTGCAGAAAAGAATCAGGGAAACTGTTCAGGCCAGTGTGATTATATTGGATACATGAAAGTACAACTTTATTTTCTTTTGAGTTCTGTGGCAAAAAGGACCTCCGGAAAATAATTGGGAAGAATTGATCAAGTGGGCATAATTACATTCAGGGACCTAGACTTGGAGATTCATATTGGGTTGGTGGGTGGATTACAGAAAACCTTCTGTGCATCATATACTCAGAGAGATCTGTCACCCCACCCTATGAGAAAAGCTCTGGGGAGATGCCAGAATCTCAAATGCTGAGCTAAAGTCAAAATCTACCTAGCCCTAGAAGCATACAGGTTTAATAACTCCAGAGTACATACCCCAAGCAAAGTTCTATATAGAATCAACTCCAGCAGCCAAAACTCCCCAACTGGATATTTGCACCACTTCCACTCACAAAAAGCAGGAATCTAAAACATCCAAAATTCCAACAAAAGTTACTTCCAGATCCAACCCCCTTATCCTGGCAAGCAGAGAGAGGGCATCACTTCAACCACTTTCACTTTTCATCTACTCCAGCATGTGGAGTGATGAAAATCACAAAAGGAAGTTGGTCCCAAGAGGTATATAACCTAAGAAGCAAGGGACAGGACAGTCTGGAATAGGATGTAAATACTAAACTCAAGTTACCCCAGTGGAAAAATTTAAGCATTTTTAATTAAGAACTTTTTTTTTTCCCCTGTAATCTCAGCAATTTGGGAGGCTGAGAAAGGAGGATTGTAAGTTCAAAGTCAGACTCAGTAACTCAGCAAGTCCCTAAGCAGCTTAGCAAAACTCTGTCTCAAAAATTTAAAACATAAAAATAAGAAGGGCTGGGGATGTGGCTCAGTGGTTAAGCCCCCTGGATTCAATCTTTTTTACCAAATAAATGAATAAATAAATAAATAAAATTTTCTTTTTCTTTTTTATTATTAATTTTTTTAGTTGTTGGTCTGGCTGTATTTGCTGATTGATATATATATATATATATATATATATATATATATATATATATATATATATATATATATATATTACATATACACTCACATGTTACTTAGGGCTTTTCCCCTATTTCATTTTTCCCTTTTATTAACCTTTACTATAATGTTCTGTTTTCTAAGAGAGAGTAACTTTTTTTTAAGATTAACAACATTTTTTTATTAGTTGCTCAAAACTTTACAATGATCTTGACATATCATACATTTGATTCAAATGGGGTATGAATTCTTATTTTTCCATGTGTACAGATTGCAGGATCACATTGGTTATACCCATGATTATACCTACTGCCATACTAGTGTCTGTTGTATTCTGCTGCCCTTCTTATCCCCCCTCCCCTCTCCTCCCCTCCCATCACCTCTCTCTACCCCATCTACTGTAACACATTTCTCTCTCTCTTTTTTTTTCTTCCCCCTCACACCATCTTATAACTTTTTTTTAACTTAGGTTTTTATTTTTTATTTTGTTGTTTGATATTTCAGGGTTGGTGTAGTTCCACTCTATTTGTTTGCTTGTCTCATTACTCTTATTCTCCTCACATCTTCCTCTAATAACAAAACATCTTGCATCTTGTTTTTATTCTACTTCCTCTATTTTTAGGGACTTCATGCACAATTAGCTTTCACTTTCTCTCCTCTCACAATTTGAATATTCTAACCTTCCTTTTGCCTTTCCGTCCCAATTTCTTTACTTTTAATAAATTATACTTTAACATCCTTTTAAATTATGTAGTCTATCCCTTTGGGGTAAATTCAGAGGTATTTCCGAGGAAGCCACCCTATCACAGCAGCTCTCCAAGAATGAATCAAAACAGCAATTCAGCATTGGAAAATTGAGTCTACAAAGCTGAGAAGACTACAGAAGTCTTCTACTTGAATCGGGTTATCTGAGCATTGGGATTAGGGCATGGCTGATGCTGTGGGGAGTGGGTAATTGAGACAAATTAAATTGAGACAAAATTTGATAACTTCAGAGTCATGTATTCCAAGCCTAGAAAAGGTTGGAAGATATGCTAATAAATTTCACTCTCCTCCCAGCATGTGGTCTCAGACTCTGAGAAAGAGGAGGTTATTAGAGCTGTCCAGTGAAGAAGGGAGTGAAACTGGGCATTGAAATGCTGCTTACAAACTCCCCTAACAAGTTTGACTACTCTGGGTCAGAGCTAAGAATAAACAAACTGCACAATAACTGAAATTCCAGAAAGAAAACACCCTGCATAAAAAAATCTGACCAAGAATAATAGACTAGTGGGCTGCAGACAAACATTGTTAGTAGGATTTTAAGAGTATAAGGCATTGTGCTGAGGTAGTTATAATTACTAGAGATTAGTATCTCCTCTCAATGTGGTATTAGAGACTGGTCAGAGTTGGAAGTTCAAACTGAGTGAAAATACTGACAACAGTTGCCTAAACCAGGAAACATTAAAGAAAAAGCATCTCACAAAAAATTCCCTTATGGGACTGGGGATGTGGCTCAAGTGGTAGCATGCTCCCCTGGCATGGGTGTGGCCCAGGTTCAATCCTCAGCACCACATACAAACAAAGATGTTGTGTCTGCCGAAAACTAAAATGTAAATAAAAATATATTTTTAAAAAATTCCCTTATATAAAAATCAGAAGAGATAATTATTTCAGAATATTTACAGGGTACTAACAATATGAAAAATAAAAGGAACAAGCCACCTCAAATTTTTCCCAACGCAACTAACCCCATTGACACTACAGTGGAGAATGTGCCAGAAAGATAATGTAGAAAGGTGGTATTTAAAATATTCAGTGGATTTACATAATATCTAAGGCATGAACTAAGAAAAAATGTGCATGAAATGAATGAACATTTTAACACAGAAACATACCTCCTGAAAAAGAATCAAACAGAAATCCTAGAAATGAAAGACACAAGAAATCAAATTAAAATTTCAGTTGAAACCTTACCAATAGATTAGACCACTTTAAAAACATATTCTGAGGCCTTGAAGACAAAGCATATAATCTTGAAAATAAAGTCAAGAGTAAAGAGAAGATGTTAAGAGACCATGAACAAAATATTCATGAAATCTGGTATAACAATAAGAGACCAAATATAAGAGGAGAAGGTACCAAACTATAAACTAAAGAGATGTATAACCTTTTCAATGAAATAATATTTTAAAAAAATGTTCAAGCCTTAGAAATGAGATGGAAGTCCAAATATAAGAGGCATTTGCAAGCTCAAATAGACAAGATCAAAAAAGATCTTATCCAAGACATATTATAATTAAAATGCCTAATTTTAAGCATTAACAAAGATAGAATTCTAAAAGCTATAAAAAAAATTACATTTAGAAGAAGGTCAACAAGATTTTGTTCTAATTTCTCAGGTCAAATGCTAAAAGCAAGGAGAACTAGCCCTGACATAAAACAGGTGCCAACCAAGATTACTTTATCCAGCAAAATTATCCTGAAGAATTGAAGATGAAATAACAATTTAAAAAATTTTCATAATAGGCAGAAAATAAACAAATTCATAACCACTAATCCAACACCACAAAACACAAACTACATTCAAAGAGATATTTCATCCAGAAGAAATAAAAATAAATACCAGAGCCAGCATATGAATAAATATTACTGAATGAATGGTCAATTCAAGGAGAATGAAGTCTAAAGTAAGCATCAGAAATAAATCAAAATTACCGGAAAAATCACCTCTCTATAGTAACACTGAGTGTAAACACTCTCTTCAATCAAAAGACATAGACTGGCAGAATGAATCAAAAGAAAAGACCCAATCATATGCTGTTTACAAGAGTTTCACCTTCCAGGCAAAGACACTCACAGGCTGAAGGTGAAAAGATGAAAAAAGATACACTATGCAAAAGGAGACCAAAAGCAAGCAGGAATAGCTACTCTCATTTATGACAAAGTAGGCTACAAGTCAAAATTAATCAGAAGAGACAAAAAAGGTCATTTCTTACTGGTTAATTGTATGTTGACACAATAATACACCCAACAAATAAAATAATAATTATAAATATTTATTCTAACATCAGTGCATCCATGTATATAAAAGAAACCCTACTAGATATAAGGAATAAAATGATTCCAATACAACAATATTGGTTTTTTTTTTAATACACATCTCTCACCAATAGGTTATCCAGACATAAAGTAAGTAAAGGCTCTTCAGAACTAAAAAATACTATTAATAAAATTCTATAGTTACCAGACATTTATAGTCTATTTCAACTATTAACTGAATTCACTTTCTTCTCTGCTGCATATGGAATCTTCTCTAAGATAAACCACATTTTAGGATACAAAGAAAGTCTTAACAACAACAACAACAACAAAAGATAATTCTTATATCCTACTAGATAATAATGAAATGAAATTGCAAGTAAATAAAAATAAAGCATTTTAACACTTGGAGATTAAATAATACACTTTGAATGAGGAATGGGTCATTGAAAAAAATCAAGGAAGAAATATGAAAATTTTTAGAAACAAATGAGAAGATACATATAACATTAAAATCTATGGGAAAGTATAAAGTTAGTTCTAAGAGGAAATGCATATAGCAAGAATGCCTACATTAAAAACAATAGATCCCACCAGGAGTGGTGGCTTATGCCTGTAATCCTATTAGTTTGGTAGTCTGAGACAGGAAGATCTCAAGTTCAAAGCCAGCCTCAACAATGGCAAGGTGCTAAGCAATTCAGTGAGACCATCTTTCTAAATTAAATACAAAATAGGGCTGAACATGAGGCTCAGTGGTTGAGTGCCCCTGAATTTAATCTTTGGTACCTCCACTCCCACAAATAGATCCCAAATAAATAATCTAATGCTGATCCTAAAATAATAAGTTCAAACTAATTCCAAAATCAGAAGAAGATTAGAAATACTAAAAATCAGAACCAAAATTAATAAAATTGAAAATAAAAGAATACAAAATATCAATTTAACAAAAAGTTGTTTTTTTGAAAAACTAACAAGATTGTCAAATCCTTTGCCAAACTCACCAGAAGAAAGAGTGAAGACCCAAGTCAACAAAATCAGAGATTAAAAAATGAAATGTCACCACAGACATGTCTGAAATCCTCAAGATTGTTAGAACCTATTTTGAAAATTTACACTCCAATAAACAGGAAAACTATAAGACATTGCCAAATTACTAGATATATGTGATTAACCAAATTGAATCATGAAGAAAACCTAAACAGAACAATATCAAACAATGAGATTAAAGCAGCAATTAAAAGTCTTTCAACAAAGAAAAGGCAAGACTCCCAATGTCAATCTTGCTTAAATTATTTCATGAAATACAAAAGGGGGAAACTCTCCCAAATTCATTCTGTGAAGCTAATATTGAAGACAGAATTAGACAGACAATTAGTTGGTATAGATAGCGTGTCAGGTCTGATCAAAGAGGCCAATTTGATGAATCCAGGAAGTTGGAGACAGCCTCCTGAGGGATTGAAATGCCTTCAGAGCCCTTCTTCCACCCTATCAAGATAATATGTGTTGGCGAGGATGTGGGGAAAAAGATACACTCATACATTGCTGGTGGGACTGCAAATTGGTGCAGCCAATATGGAAAGCAGTATGGAGATTCCCTGGAGAGCTGAGAATGGAACCATCATTTGACCCAGCTATTCCTCTTCTCGGACTATACCCAAAGGACCTAAAAAGAGCATATTACAGGGACACAGCCACATCAATGTTTATAGCAACACAATTCACAATAGCTAAACTGTGGAGCCAACCTAGATGCCCTTCAGTGGATGAATGGATACAAAAATGTGGCATATAAACACAAAGGAATTTTAGTCAGCAATAAAAGAGAATAAAATCATGGCATTTGCAGGTAAATGGATGGCATTGGAGAAGATAATGCTAAGTGAAGTTAGCCAATCCCAAAAAAACAAATGCTGAATGTTTTCTCTGATATAAGGAGGCTAACTCATAGAGGTATGGGGAATGGAACATGGGAGGAATAGATGAATTCTAGATAGGGCAGAGGGGTGGGAGGAAAGGGAGAGGGCAGCGGATCAGCAAAGATGGTGGAATATGATAGACATCACCATCCAAAGTACATGTATGAAGACATGAATTGCTGTCAACATACTTTATATATAACCAGAGATATGAAAACTGTGCTGTATATATGTAATAAGAATTATAATGCATTCCACTGTCATTTTTTTAAAATCAATTAAAAACAGGAAAAAAATGAAATAAACACTTTACTAAGTAAAGAAAAAAAAAGGAAAGAAAGAAAAAAAAAAGATAACCTGCCCCTGCTCAAACCTATTGATAAGATAACCTGTCCTAGGACTTGCTCCTCCCTACAGGAATTATAAAAATTGTTAATTAATGTGTCATGGGCTGATCCATCTGAACTTCCCCACACCCCCAACTCACCCCTGTACATCTGCTTCACACCTTTTGGTTATCCCACTGAGCATCTCCTGGGCCTAGTCACATGTGCAGGAAGGAAAAAGATAAGAAAAAAAGAGCAGAACAAAGGAAACCTAAGACCTATAAAAAAGACTAAACACCCTCACTTCTTGAGATACCAGGATACCAGCTATGGCCCCCTTCTTCCTCCTGGGAGAACTCTGTGTTACCCCTTTTTAAATAAACCTCTCTTGGGCTGGGGATGTGACTCAAGAGGTAGTGCACTCGCCTGGCATGAGTGAGGCCCGGGTTCGATCCTCAGCACCACATACAAACAAAGATGTTGTGTCTGCCGATAACTAAAAAATAAATATTTAAAAAATTCTCTCTCTCTCTCTAAAAAAAAAAAATTAAGTAAACCTCTCTTTATATGCTTGCCTCAGCATCCTTCTGTAATGTTTTATATACTTCAACACATGAGAGAGCAGAACTCTTCATTGGTAACTGGTGACATCAGTATCATTCTGACTTCAAAATCGACAAAGACATATCAAGGAGAGAAAACTACAGACGAATAACCCTGATGAAAAAATATTCCTAATAAAGTATTAGTGAACTCCATTCAAAAACATTTAGAAGATTATAAACCATGATCAAGTGGGATTCATCCCAGGATGCAAGGTTGGTTCAACATACATAAATCAATAAATGTAATTCACCACATAAAAATAAAATTAAAGATAAGAATCACAGATTATTTCAGGAGATGCAGAAAAAGCCTTTGACAAAATCCAGCACACATTCATGTTAAACATACTGGAGAAATTCAGGATAAAAGGAACTTAACTCAACCGTACAGAGGCTATATGTGACCAACCCAAATTTAGCATCATACTGAATGAAGAAAAAACTGAAAGGCTATACTACTATGTTAATGAACCTACTTAAAAAAAATCAGGAACACTATCTCATTCACAAGAACATAACAAAAAAAATTAAATGAGCATTTGGTAATAAATCTAAACATGGAGGTGAAAGACCTCTAAACTGAAAACTACAGAACACTGAAAAATGATATTTAAGTAGACTTGAGAAGATGGATAGTCTTCCCATGTTTTTGGATAGATAGAAATAATATTATCAAAATGGCCATACTACCCAAAGATTCAACTCAATCCTCATCACAAATACCAAAGACATTTTTCACCAAACTAGATAAAACAGTTCTAAAATTCATTTGGAAGAATAAATGACCAAGAGTAGTCAAAGCAATTCTAAGCCAAAAAAAAAAAAAAAAAATGCTGGAGGCACCAAAATATCTGATCTCAAATTATACCAAAGAGGTATATTAGCAAAAATAGCATTGTGCCAGCATCAAAACAGACATGAATATCAATGAAATAGAACAGAAGACACAGAGACAAACCCAAATAGATATAGTCATCTTATCTTTGACAAAGCTATCAAAATACATTGGAGAAAGATAGCCTTTTTTCTAGTCAGCTTTTTCATTGCTGTGACCAAAATACCTGAAAAGAACAATTTTAGAGGAAGAAAGTTTATTTGGGGCTCAATTTCAGAAGTTATAGTTCATAGATGGTCAACTTTGTTGCTTTGACCTGGAGATGAGGCAGAATATCATGGCAGAAAAAGCATGGAGGAGAAATAAGCTCAGAGCATGAAAATCAGGAAGCAGAGACAAGCTAAACTCAGCTCATCAAGAACAAAATATATACCCGAAAGGCATATCCCCAAAGACCTAGTTCCTTCATCCACAAACTACCTGCTGTCAGTTACCACCCAGTTAATTCTAATCAGGAGATTAATTCACTGATTGGGTTAAGGATCTCATAATAATTTCACCTCTAAACCTTCCTGTATTGTCTCATACATGAGCTTTTGGGAAATACCCAATATCTAAACCATAACAATATCCATATGTAGAAGAAGAAAACTAGATACCTAAATTTTACCCTTCACCAAAGTCAACTCAAAGTGGATAAAAGACCTAGGAATTAGACTAAAATGTTTGCAACCCCTAGAAGAAAACATAGGCTCAACATTCCAACATATTGACACAGGCATTGACTTCCTTAAAAAGAGATGTAAAGCTCAAGAAATAAAACCAAGAATTATAAGTGGGATGACATTGGTAGAGGAATAGACCCAAGAATCATAAGAGGGATGCCCAGTAAAGGAAATAATTAGGAACATGAAGAGAGCCTACAGAATGGGAAAAAAAAATCTTTGCCAGCTACTTCTCTAATAGGGAATTGATATCAAGAATACATAAAGAATTCAAAAAAACTTAATACCAAAAGCAAAACAAAACAATAAATAAATGGGCAAAAGAAAAAACACAAGTGGTCAATATGTGAAACAATATTCAACATCCCTAGTGATCAGGAAAATGCAAATCAAAACTCCAGTTTTAAGTGGAGTAACATATGGAGTAACATTTCAATGGAAATTCTCAAGGATACAAACAATAATAAATGCTGACAAGAATGTGGTAGGGAGTACAATCAAACATCATTGTTAGGACTGCAAATTAGTACAACCACTTTGGGAAGCAATATGAAGGTACCTCAAAATACTAGGAATGGAACTATCATATGATCCAGATGTATTGGTATTTATCCAAAAATCTAAAGTCAACATACTATAGTAATAAAAGCACATGAATGTTTATTGCAGTACAAGTTCATAATAGCCAAATTATAGGAAACAGCCCAGGTGGCTGTCAGTACATTAATGGATAAAGAAAATACGATATATACACACAATAGAGTTTTACAGAGCCAAAAATAAGAATAAAATTATGATATTTGCTGGCAAATGGATAAAACTGGAGAATGTCATGCTAAGTGAAATAAGCCAGACTCAGAAGAAAACATAGGCTCAACATTCCAACATATTGACACAGGTATTGACTTCCTTAAAAAGAGCTGTAAAGCTCAAGAAATAGAACCAAGAATTATAAGTGGGATGACATCAGTATATCAGGAATAGAACCAAGAATCATAAGAGGGATGCCCAGTAAAGGAAATAATTAGGAACATGATAGTCAAGAGTTGAATGTTTTCTCTCATATACAGAAACTAGATCAAAATGAGGGGGTAGGGGGTAGGGGATAACATGAAAAGAAAAGGGAACTCAGTGGAATAGAGAAAGAGGATTGAGGGGAAAAGAGGACAGACAGGAAAAGGGAGGAACTGAAGAATGAAATTGACCAAATTATGCTATGTATAATATATGAATACGACACAGTGAATTCCACCTTTATGTATTCTTATAAAGTACCAATTTAAATAAATAAATAAATAGAAGACAGTAGAATAGAGAAAGGGGAATGGTGTCGGGGGTGGGGGGGGAGAGGAAGAAGGGGAGAGAAAGAGGACATACCGAGGATGAAATGGAGTAAATTATACTCAATGCCTGAATGATAATGTCAAAATGAACCTCACTTGATTTTGTAATTATAACACACTAATAAAAACTTAAAAAATGTTCACTTCATTCTCTTCTCACTAGCATGGCTTTTGAAGAGAAAGTACTATGTAATTCTTACCCTTGTTCATATATATATATATATATATATATATATATATATATATATATATATATATATATATATATATATATATATATATTAGTGTTTGCCCTCTTGTCTCCACCTTCATTTACAATTTTCTTGCCGATTCTCTTTAGTTTTAATGTAGTATACCTAAATGTACTCTTTCTGACATTTATCCTGGTTAAGGTTCTCTGAGTTTCCTGCTCCTATAATGTAATATGTTTCATTACTTTTAGGAAATTTACATGCAATTTTTCCTGTATCTTTCACTCTTTCATCTCCTTGGTATGTCTATTATTCATATGTTAAAACTTTTTAATAGTCCCACAGTTATTATATGTCCTTTTCCATATTTTTCGGTTTCCTTTTGCTTTTTAGTTTAAGAAGTTCCTATTGACCTATATCCAAACTCATTTTTTCCCCTTTGCTATGTCTAGGCTACCAGGAAGTCCATCAAAGGCATTATTTATTTCCATTAGAGTGTTTTTGATTTCTCATATATGCTCCTGATTTTTTCCTTATAATTTCTATACTTTTGCTCATATTGTCCATCAGTTCTTCTTTTCTACTTACCATATTAATTATAGTTATGTTAAATTTCTGGTCTTATCATTCTATAAGCTCTGCCATACCTGAGTCTACTTCTGATGTTTACTTTGGCTCTTCTTTTTGTCCTTTGGCATGTTTTTTAATTTTTATTTTTTGTTAAAATCCAAATATGGTGAAGATTTGGACCTATTTTTTCTTCTATTAGGCACAGGGTCTCTGCTCTAGTGCCGAAGTCTTTCATCCACTTTGAGTTGATTATTGTGCAGGGTGAGAGATAGAGGTTTAATTTCATTTTGCTACATATGGATTTCCAGTTTTTCCAGGACCATTTGTTGAATAGGCTATCTTTTCTCCAGTGAATGTTTTTGGCACCTTTGTCTATGATGACATAACCATGTTTATGTGGGTTAAAATAGGCCGAAATCTTTACCACATTGGCCTAGGATCTGACTTCCTTAACAAGACACCTAAAGCACAAGAAGTAAAATAAAGAATTAATAAATGGAATGGATTCAAATTAAAAAGCTTCTTCTCAGTAAAGGAAACAATTAATAAAGTGAGGGGAGAGCCTACAGATTGAGAAAAAAATCTTTAGCACATGCACCTCCAATAAAATATTAATCTCTAGGTTATATAAAGAACTCAATGGGCTGGGATGTTGGGTATTTCCCTCTATTCAGACCCATTAGTTTCTGGTAAAACCTAAATTAGGCTTTGATAAAATAGTTTTCCTTGCTGGATGAGGTGACACACACCAGTAATCCCAGCGACTCAAAAGACTGTGGAAGGAGGATCACAAGTTCTAGACCAACCTCAACAAATTATCAAGACCCTCTCTAAAAATAAAAAAGGATTGGAGTGGGGCTAGGGATGTAGCTGAATGGTATAGTCCTGCTGGGTTCAATCCCCAGTACTACAAACATAATAACAATAATTAATTAATTAAAATTAAATGAAATAGTTTCCCTTGAGGGAAAGCCAGTTTTTATACCAGAGTTTTCTAGCTTACTTCAAAATGATTACTTTTCCTCTCCTCTGTTATAAACATGAGTGAATATATCCCTTAGCTTCATTCTGAGACCTGGTGGGAATAAAATCAATCAAAAATATGGATCCTCCAACCAAGATTGGGTCTCCAGGAGTTTGTTTTGTTTGATTTAATTTAATTTTTTAATCCCCCAAGTTAGTATACAGTCTCTAAAACAATTTCCCTCTAATTGTTTCTAAGAAGATTCAGTGGTGGATTCTGTTCTCAGTAAATTCTGATTCTGTAAATTTGTTTCTCTCTCCATTTGGGGACTGATAGTTTTTCCTATGATCGCAATTCTGTGAAGGATCTAAGATTCATTGATTTTTTTCAGTTGTTCACCATTTTTCTTATTATGAGGGAGGAAAGGATTACTTCCAGTTCCTTCTTATGTTGAGGCAGAGACTGGACATCTTTATATATCTTTTTTATATTTTTTTTTAATTTTAATTTTTAGTAGTAAACTAAATTGGATTGACTAAATGTAGTTACTGGAGTGATTTATAAATTCTTGGAGTCACTTGATGGCTTGAAGATATATAATATTGAGGGGGCAGCAAGAATAACAACACAAGTACTCTTTGAATCAAAAATCATGAAAAAATGTAAGGAAACAAATGAACACCCAGAGTCAGAAGACAACTCAGAAATATTTGAAAGAATAAATGTAATTTATAAGTTGAGGGAATGAATTGCTGGTGATAAAACAGATCAGCTATTCTTAATGGTATCTTACATATCACACTACCAAGTAGAGTATTTGAGTAACATTAGCTCAGTAAAGTACAACTAGAGCCTATAGGCTTTCCTACAATATACTTCTATTTGTTCTTTTTCTTTCTCAATATTACTTGATCTAACAGTTCCTGGGATATAAATTGTTAACTAGAAAAATTCTTAAATTAGAAATAAAGTTGATAGTCTAAACAAATAACACCATTAATTGCATATATTATAGTGTTTAAGAGCTTTGGCTCTGGGGGACAAAAAAGAACTAATCTGGATTTGAAACTCAGCTGTCATACTATATTAATTGAAATATCTACCGAATTGATGAGAGAGAGAGGGAGAAGCAGAGAGAGAGAGAGAGAAGAAAGAGAGAGAAAGCACTAAATATAGAGCATTTGTAAAGACTAGTTTGAACAGGTTATTTCTCTCCAGCGTAAAAATCCGGGTAATTGTTATACAAAAAACATGTATGAAGATGTGAATTTGGTGTCAACACAGCTTATATACAAACAGAGATATGATAAATTGTGCAATAAAGGTGTATTAATAATTGTAATGCAAGAGAGAGAGAGAGAGAGAGAGAGAGAGAGAGAGCACTCATGTATAATGGCAAAAAAAAAAAAAAAATCTGGGTAAGCTTCTCTGGTTGGGTGTGTGGCTTGACAGTGGGAGGTCTCAGTCTTGTAGCTAACTAATAAACAGTCCCTCCAAAGATGAGACCCAAAAATTGCAAAAAGTGTAATTTAGCTCAAAGCTATTGACAGAAATATAGTAGTATGGCTGTCACTAACTGCGAGAGAAGATGGGAAATGTAGTGCCTAGCTGGAGCTTAAGCCACATTCCTCACATGAACTTAGAGTTTCTATGGTAGAAAGGGAGAAAGAAAGAATGGATACTGGGGGGAGAACTCACAGTCTCCAATTAACTTTTTGTTGTGTGACCATAAAGAAGGCATTTAGCTTCTCTGAGACTCGGTTTCCTCATCTGCAGAAAAGGAATGTTGATCACAGATGCACACTAGATTTTTCACTAAACACTTTAAGTGTCAGGTAAAATAGGTTCAGTGCTGATGGATGTTGGTTGTTATTAGTTTGTATTTTTCATTTGAAGCAGATAATTGAAGCCTCAATAGACATTTCCTTCCATTATAATATAAGATTGTTTTCTCAGAAAGTTTTTTAGGATTTTGAGTTCAGAATTTTATGACAGTGTGCACCAGTGATATTTCTATAGATTTGAAAAGAGAGACTTTAGTGGAGAATTGTGCTTATTCACCAAATGTTGAAGTTACAGACATGCTGTTTCTGCTGGCTCTTACTAGCAAAACGTATACATACCTGTAAACTGAAAATACTTTCATTTGTAAATTCAAAAATAGATCTATATGCTCTTAGCTTTTTGCCCATAATTTAAGGATAATAGCACTTTCAGCTTTTCTCAGACTCTGTGTTCCCATAAAAATATTTATTCAACATTCCCAAATAATTCTTATGCCAAGAATTTACAGTACTTTAATTCAGCAAGTTTAACATTTTAAATTAATATATGCACAAAGTACTATAAAATACGATGCTATTATGATATTTATGTTTTTTAAATTTTTTATTTAACATTTTGATTTAATATCAGTTAAATCACAATTTCTGGCAAGAATATTTAGCCTATATAAACAAATTTTCTTACTTCTGGGAAATGATAACCATATTTCATTACCATTTGTTATTTCATTTAACATTTGGATAGAACACTAAAACTGTATTATATATTTGGTATATATCTTTTATTTGAGTGATGATAGTTGACAATATATCTTCAATGACAATAATTCACTTGCAATGTATATTCTCTGCACCTTGACAGAATTCATTGTTCTGATTTCAACAACTGGTCTATGTTATATAACTCTACAGAGTATAAGCTATGTTTATACATTGTCTCAGGCATTTGTGATTATATCAGATGCCCTACCTTGTGAAAAGTAACTTCACTAAATAAACTATAATTGATATGCACTTGAATTTGTACGTATAATTTCCAATCTAATTCAGAAAGCTATTTTTTTTTTCTGTTAAGACTCTTAATTTCTCTCTGTCATCCATCATTCATTCCCTAAATATGCCAATGTATGAACTTAAAAGTCCAGAACAACATATTTTTTTAAATTTCAAACTGGGGGTGCAGGCAATTTTGTCAAGTAAGAAAAATAAAATCCAAACTATAATGAATGTTAGGGAATGAATATGGTAATATATAACGGTGGCTTGTGCACCTTTTTTATTTCAGCATGCTTCCAGACTTCCTATCTCCTACAGCACCATTCTGCTTACAGTTGAAGAAAACTCTGTACCAGATATTGACCTTTTAAAGAAACCAAGGACAATCTTTTTCACAGATTAAAAGACCATAAAAGTGCTAGTTCTGCCATTGCCAGAAGCACTAACTGAACCTCTAAAGAGAATTATTTGCTAAAAGAAAAAAAAATGGATTTAGACAAGTTTCTATAATATGCACCATTCTTAACAAGTGAGATAGAAATGAAGCATATCATATCAGCTATTAGGTAGGTAGGTAGGATGAATTAACAAGAATGGTTTGATGCATTCCTAGCTAAGCAGTGTAGTGTTATAATTTTACCTTAAAAAAAAATCCTTATGTGTAGTCAGCAGGACTCTGGCCTTTTAACTTTTAGCATGCTTCTACAGTTAAGCTGCTCTGCTCCACTCTCAAATAGCTGTCCACAGCTGCTGCAAATTGATTTATCCCCAGATAATGGCTGCAGCTGATGACCAAAATGTCACTGTGAAACTCTTTAGCAATTTAAGGTGGGTTTGGCCTAATATAACCTGATTTTAACCCTATTTTTAAATGTATTAGCATCTGCAAAAATTCTTATAGGAATGTCCTACTTGTATTTAATATGCAACTTCTTGTTTTCCCTCCACAATGTCTGGAGGTTTTTATTTTATTTTATTTTATTTTTCTTTTGTAGTAAAGAAACATAGCTGCCCTGGCATCTGGAGCTGGAAATATCCAGGTTACAAACAATGTCAGTCCTAGATTTTCTGCAGAGAGCCGCAGTTCAGATCACATCTAGAATGCAGTAAACATTACTATAGGTCCTTACAGTACCGGTAAAATAGGATCATCAGAATGAATACGGGCTATTTTTTTTTAAATTCTATTTTTTAAATAATCTTTAAAAATTATAAATATATCAGGAATCTATGTTATAGAAAAGTATGATAATGGTGGAAATCTATGAATAAAATATCATATATTTCAATATGTGAAATCATGTTATTATTTTTATTATTCACAAAATATAATTCTTTCAGTTCAGGTTAATTATCAATTTGAGTCTTTAGGAATATTTGTCAAAGAGACTTTTTTAAAATACACAATCACTTGCAGAGTAGCATTACACTGGTTAGATGTTTATTACAAAAACCATTTTAGGCCTCAAGAAACTTGCTTATGAAGTGTTCATATGACTTTTTGGACACCGTTGAGGACTTTTCTTTCTTGTAGCCTGTAATTCAGGATTTTAATCTGACTTGGGAAAAGGGAAATTCAATCCAGATTTCAAAATTTCCTTGTGACAATTTCTAAAAACTTACTTAGTATAATTTTCTGCTTTGGTTTTCCAGCTGCAATTTACAGGCTACTATAAAGAAGTAATCTATTAATAATATCCAAAGTATTAGGCAAAGTTATTACAATATTACTAACACTTAACTCACAAGATCACAAAAACACATTTAGTGTGAATTAAAGCAACATGAAAAAAATGGACTATGAATAAACCAACACTTTTTTTTTTATTTCTTTAATGGCTTCTGGGTTTCCTAAAATATTAGTGGCTGACCCAGTTTTACAAATAGATTGAATTCAACCACTTTTAATCCTGAACTAATTTTATTAGAAAGATTGCTTTTATTCAGAATCTTTTTCCTGATGTGTGCTTGTTTGTATTTTTCAAAAACATGAACAAGGGTCTCACTGACATTCAACTCTAGAAAACTTGTAACAATTCTCTAAAAGCACCATGCTAATTATTTCAGATCTATTTAATGTAAACTACTCCTATTTAGAGAATGCCTCAGAAGATGAATCACTTGTCATCTGATAAGATCTGTAGAAATTCCTAATTCATATAATAGTAAAAAAAAATAATAATAACCCCAGGTTTCAGTCATTTCAGTAAATAAAAAATGCAGAAGTCAGGAGTAAATGAAAGAAATATCTGCAATGATAGATGTTAAGTAGAGAGAAAATTAGGTCACTAAATGGAGACATGTATAATGAATCATTTGATGTCATATGTAAAAGAGTGTTCAGTATTTATTGAAAAATGATTTTTAAATGGAAAGTTCATATACAAAGCATTAGTTTTAATCTCTGAAAAATAAGTGATTCTGTTATAATTAACACATTTACATGAAAATCAGATCATAATTCATTCTGTCTGTTCATGACAATATTAACAAATACTCTTATGCATTGAATTTCAGGCTCTTGTATGAAGATGAAAGGAGGTGTTGAGAGGTTACAATTCTGAAATTAATGGTCATGTGTAAAAATCAGTCAAACTTCACAACATCAACAGATAAACATAAGAGGGACATATACTTTTTAATATCCTCTGGGAGAAAAAAGGAATTTGTATACCCATATATATATTAGTTATTGCTTCCAAACAGAATTAGCTATGGATTTATTTGAGTAATTGCTGTTTGGATGTAGTCATATTGAGAGGTAAATCACTATGTGTTTTGATGTACTAAGAAAAAAAAATCCCTTGTCCCTCTACATCTCTGCCTTGTAAACCTCCATGAATGTCTCAGAAATGAGTGATCCACAACACCTTTCACGTAAGGGTTAAAGTATTTAACTTTTTAAGCAATTAATTTCACTCTGTATATGGAATTTCACTTCATCATTTTGGATACCAGTTCACTGCAATCAAGGAAATAGGTGGGACTTTCACATATAAGACACATAAATTTTAAAAACTGTTCTTAATGTTTAACTTGAAATCAGATGATTTCACCCTTCTTTCCAAGTAGTGTTTAATTGAAGTAAATGGAAAGGTTTTGCCTTTGAAAAACAATGAGATTTCAACTGTGTTTTGCTGTATTTTTCTTCCTCTGGGTTATAAAAGGGAGGGCTACAAAAAAAAAAAAAGTCCCTTGTTTCCTGTTCATTTAACAAACATGTTCACCTACAAAATGACTCCACTCCCCCCTCTCTCCCATTTGCGTTTCCCAAGACTGCAGAGCTCACGCGCACGGACATCAGCACCTGAGAGTGACAGGACCCGATGTGTGTCTTCTTGTGCAGGCAATGCTCATGGTCATGAGGGAATCGATGTATAATGCTGTGCTGATACCAGCCAAGTAATATAATGTGGTGCCGTTAGGAACATTATTCATAGTTGATGAACACATACCTTTCCTAGTGAAACACATACATTTCAGTAAGAAATGCATAGATCATTTACTGAAGCACATTTATTATAGCAAAATGTGTACCTCAACTAATGAAACACATAGATCATAGAGTAAAGTGATTATACTTATATTGAGTGGAGTTAACCATTTATGGATATTTTGGGGACAAACCAGTCTTGGCTAGCAGGCCCAAACTGAACTTACAAATAATATAACATATTTAAATATTAAAATTTTTATTATCCTTTTGCACTTGACTTGCTGTTTAAAACAAAGCGGTTCTATGTGTCTTCAGTTCCACCATTACTTCTGCAGTTACTTCTGCACAATTAACAGGTTATTTCTTTTAGCATCATTGTGAGCATGTTAACCAGCATTAAGTAGGAGAAGTTGTGAGAAATTGAAAACATGTTTAGAGAAGACAGGGGACTTTTTAGATGTCAATTTATTGCTTCCTTTCAAATCAAATTAGCACTTGCATTTTGACACAATTGTATTCTAGCACCAGCAGCACATCTTGACACAATCTACCTTTATCTGTAGTAACAAATGCCAAGAAAAGACAGAAATAGGATGTGAGTTGGTGCCCCTGTCCCTCCAGGGTCAGCAATAAACTATCAATTCCCACTGTATAAATTCAGTTAGCTCTGCCTCTCTATTGCCCTGAGGAATAGAGTGGGTCAAACACTTTGTTTATGACTAAGGAATCCCTCAGTACACTCAGCTTTGACCATAACCCTAACTCACCAGTCCTGGGGACAGATGTGAATTCCAGGCTCTGGCGTTAGTGAGAACATAATTCACGTGGACAAACATTGGACAAACATTGCACTCAGAAACTTTGCAAGATTGATCTGATTTGTACCATTGTTCTGTATTGTGTGCAAAAGCCTCTTGTAGCCTGGGCTTCCCTTGAAGCCATGCACAATGGCCTCTACCAGCTTGTGGCTTCATTTTGAAAAACAAAACCAAGTTAAGGAATTATCTTCTCCATTTTGATTCTCTTTGATCCTCTTAATACTTGAGTTGAATAAAAGTACAGAGAAGTAGTAGGGAAAAAGCAAGATCAAATGTGAAAAACGATTCACCTGCAAAGGAAGGTTAGAAAAGTCTATGTGTTTACTATAAAAATTAATGCTTTGTTATAATGCATCATATCAACCTAAATTTCAATTGCTTATCTACACTCAAAGCAAACCAAATTTAATTCTGTTTTCTGTCTTTAGCATCTTCTCCTTGAATTTCCAGATATTCCTCATTTTAGAAGGAGCTGATGTTTGTGACCAACCCAAGAATTGCTGACCTTCGCAACTTTGACTTGAAAACTTGACTACAGACATTCATCACAGTGAAGGCTACTATATTTTAATTAACTTATAATGCATTGTCATTCAATTTTGCATTTGTAGTTTGTTTGCTTATTCCCACTCCCTCTTATTGTGCAGCCTAGAATTCTTGAACTCAGAGATGTAGGATAAAATAGGATTAACCGGAATATTCAATGTAATGCACAATGGGTTTTTTTCACTGAGATACTCCACTTTTCCTTAAGTTATAGGAGCTCATTTCATTATTCTGTGAACTCTCCAGTGACCCTGGGATTTCACTATATAATTTATGTTTCCTGATACAATTCAACAGTGTAATCTTATGATTTATGTGCTTCATTTATAATTTGATCATCTCAGTATAATGCATGTTTTTCTACATGATTTATGTACTTTATCCTATAATATATGTGTTTTCCTGTATGATATATGTATTCATCAGCTATGTATTATGGCCCTGGTGGCACATTCCTAGGAAAGGAGGTAGAATACCCCAGCCTGAGGGTAAGTCCGGAGGTTAATTGCAATCAATTCACCTTCTGCACAATTACACTTTCATCTGCAGGAGCTTGTGAAGTGAGCAGGCTTAACATGGCAGCAGCAGGGAGGCAAGTGTGCCACTTTCTTTTTTTCTAGATCCAAGAAAAAGCAAATTCCAGCAACAGATCAGGGAATCATCCTTACATTTTGGTTTTCTCTGAAAAAAAAATTTCTTTTAGGAGTCAGTCATCACATTTCCATCTTTTTGAGGTAACCTGATTCAAGCAGTAATAAATGTATTTACAAAAAGACTGGCAACAGTAAACTTTCATTTAAAATCAGCATTTTTCAAAAATAACAATTACTTAAGAATAATACTGAACTCACAGCAATCTCTCTGCAAAACACTCTTGCAAATGAACCTTCATTAAACTCATTAGTTCAACAAATATCACTGTCTTATATGTCAGGCATTTTCATTTTCTTAAGATTTCTTTCTGTTACATTTAGCCAACCACTCATTTACTCAACAAATATGTATTAAGCACTTAATTTGTTCCAGACAAATATAAAAGAGACCCAAATCCCTGTCTTCATAATGTTTGCATTCTACAGTGGGGGACAGACAATAATCAGAACGAGTAACTAAAGCAATAATACAGTGGATTAGAATATGATTTGTGCCCAGAAAGCAAAATAGAAAAGAAAAGGGGAATAAGAGTTCCTAGTTTGAAAGAGGATGTTTTGAAAATTAAGTAAAGTTCTTGATAAAAACTTCAGTGAGGAGTCATCGAACAGAGACTGCAAGGAGGTGAGAAGGATGGCTGTTCCTACCTCTTGGGGAATAGAATGTGCAAAGCGACAGTGATACTGAATGTGCCAGATATGATCTGGAAAGAAAGGGGTGACCAGGGTAACTAAAGCAGGATGACTGAGGAAGTGAAGAGAGGAAGACAAGTTCCAGGCGGTGTTAGAGAAGAAACAGATCAAGTAAACCACCGTAATCATTTGGGGTTTTACTCTGAGTGGGAAAGGAGGCCTGGATTGCAGGGCGGGGATCACCTGAGCTGAATGTGAGTTAAGGATCACTCTGAGGGCTCTGCAGACAGGAATGTAGGTAAGCACGGAGAGGCATAGTGTATGGGGAGGAGTTAGGGGCTATTGTACAAGTCTGGGCTAGAGGGACAGGGGTCAATTGAGGGTAATAGCAGTGGAGATGGTGAAAATTAGTCAAGTTCTAGATATTTTTTTAAGGAAACTGACAAAATTCTCTGCAGGATTGAATATGAGCGTGAAAGAGAGAAGCCAACTTATTTGCAAGCACATTATAGTAGAAGACTAAAGCAAATACTTGAGTACTTGATGAATATATTTACTTCACTGTTCAGTAAGTGGGAATATACTGCATAGCTGTTATTCACATAAAAAATAGGTATTGTTAACTAGAGATTAGGAAATGATTAGAGTTCATATTGTCTTGGTGAACATTCACACCACATCAAGTCATTTTCATGAGTAGCAAATGCTTTACCTTCCTAGCTGATTTAATCTCCAAACAGGTTGATGGTGTGGGTGTGGGTGTGTGGGTGTCTGTGTGTCTGTGTGTGTGCATGTGTGGTTATTTTTAGTTCAAGAATACAAACAAAGAAAAATGCAATGGAGACACGTGGAAGTGTCTTTAGTTATTGAGTTTTGATTTGTCTGGTACACTGAAATTATTTGAAATAATTCTGTCATATTTTGTGCTTCTATCAATACATACTTCAAAGAAAATTATTTCACAAAATAAGTAAAATTACATTCATCCCCTTAATGACAGTGATGAGTAAAAGGTCATATAAAGGGAATAATATTTACTTAAAAACTTATTTCCAGTTCATTTTTAAGCAAGTAGCATGTGTTTACTGTCCATGAACTAAGACCAAAATAATTATGCTTAATTTGACATTTCGTATGTCAAATTTCTCTTCAAAATAAGGAGTTTCACTCATGTCAGTATTGCCTAAGATAATAAAAGGATCGTATGTCTATGTCTGAAAGAGTTAATTATACAAATATTTGAAATCCAGACTTCAAGTATGAAATGCCTGTTTTCAAAAAAGGGCATTATCATCAGTTGGGTACATATATGTAGGATTCTGGAACAGAAAGTATCAGAAAAATCTTGACTAATGTGTCACTAAATTATAAAATTAAACAAAACATGCCTTGACTAAAATGATCACTTTATTAGGAAACAGCCTTTAGAAAGTAAAGTTACTAATCATGCTTTTCTGACTTATCATTCTAAAATACTGATTGTTTGAATTCTAGTTTATCAATTTCCACACATTACCAATTGTAAGAACAAAGTTCTTAAAAATTGGGGGGATTTTGAATTTTGAATGGAAAAAAATTACTAGTACAGTTACAAAAGCACTTTCCAATATTTAAATAAAATATTAATTAAACTCCAACTATAGACTAAATAAAGAATGATTACTTTTTTAATTAAAGTTATCTCATGTAGTATATTCAAAGTGAAACGCGGAGAAGAGGTAAGATATGAAAATATTTATTTCAGTTCATTTTGTGTTATTGCCCAATATAAAAGCATGCTTGAATATAATTTTAAAAAATAGTTTAATAACATGTGTCTGTGAGTTCCTATGCTAAACCATTAAAACTAAGGTTTGAGGGTTCTTTACTTTGCTGGGTTAAAGTGTACAATTTCTGTGGTGAAAGCCACAGTGTATCTATTGCACATAACCTACACACATCATTAATCCTCTGCTTTTATATTTACAAAATTACAGAAAAAAAGAAAAAGGTAAAAGGTAGTCTAAGAAGTAGGAGTGATTTAATGGAAAAATCCCTGTGATTCTTCATTAAGAAATTAGTAAAAACAAAAAGAACATGTCAAAACATCCAAGTTTCCATTGAAGCAAATATAATTTGACCACTTCCTATGTACTCATTAGGGGTTCAAAAATGAGTGAGATTCCCCATGCAATATTATACTCACTATGAATCTGGTGGCACACACCTGTTATCCCAGCTACCCAGGAGTCTGAGGATTGTAAGTTCAAGGCCAGCCTGGGCAAGTTAGCCAGACTCTGTCTCAAAATTAAAAAATAAAAAATAAAAAAGCCTTGGAATGTATTGCAGCAGTAGAATGCCCCTAGGTCATAATCCAGAGTACTGAAAGTAATTTTCTAAAAAAAGAATGAAGTCACTAAGGTATGCATTTAAGATGTATACCTCTTAACATGTTTGTTAAGAGCTATGAGGAATGAACGGTTAGGAGACAGCCAAGTATGAAATAAAAGCACTTAACCAGATTGATCATGTCAGAGTGAAAAGAAAACTTCCAGGAAACTTCCTGGAAAAGATTGGACAGGAACAGAGACCAAGGAATGTAAGGGCCAACTCCTAAGGTGGGAGGCATACTAGGAAATAAAGGAGTAGATGCCCCAACTGCTAGGCCTTCCGCCTGAGGAAGTGTGAACAGTCAGGGGTTGACTTGGAACAGCAGACAGAGATCAAGTTCCAGGAGATCTGGATCTTGTCCAGTAGGTCAGAACTCACCATTTCTTGATACACAGGTGTAAGGTGTGAGGTGTGACGTGAGTGTGAGTGGGTTATGCCTGTGAGTCTTTCAACTTTGTATGATGAGAGGGACTCAACTGACCAGAGAACCAGAATGAGTCACCTCCATTCTTGGATTGTCACGCTCATTTTTCTCAGTGTGCTCTATAAATATGATCATTTCCTATAATGTTGTGACATGAAAAAGTTAGGACTCATTCCTAACTTTTTCCCATGGTAGGCATTTGATAGTACCTGACACAGGACAGATTTGTTTTAGCCAGACCTGCCGGCTTGCTCTGAGGGTGGCAACAGAGGGATGAAAGCCTTTCCTTTGCAGGAGAGAACAGAGGCAGAACACAAAAGAAGGCAGAGGGCCTGATTGCACCAGGCACAGAGGGCTGCAGTGCCACACAGCCATTTTGAGGCACTGAGCAGCACTGGCAGCCCGAATTTTGCAGAGCACGTTGGAAGGAAGTAAAGTCTACATCATTCTACCTCTGATGAAAAATGGGCATTTAATGGGAACTTTGAACAAATGTATCTGCAGAGTGAAGGGAATGAGAAGCCTGCTATAACAAAAGAGCATTGACAGCACTGATGAGCGTGGGGCACTCAGAAGAGGACCATAAAATTCAAAGAGCTCAAGAAATCCAGATGAGCCAGAACAGAAATTTGCCTCTCAGTCAGAAGTCGCAAAGGGGTTTCTCCAGTCCTCTAGAGAAATTGCATATTGTTAACTAACAAACCATCTTAGACTATTTACAAGGTTCCAAAAGCTGTTCTGAGTCTTTAACAATTTTTTGTTACTCCTCATATCAACCCCACAAAGCTGGGTTGATATAATCTATAATTATCCTAATTTTAGAAATGAAACAAACAAACAAAAAAAGTACGACAGATTCAGAGAGGTTAATAAAACGTCCAAGATTGTCCAGCTATAAGGAAAAGAGTCAAAATGCTATTTGTTTGGCTCCAGAATCTCTGACATTAACTACAATACTATGTTGCCTTATAGAACTCCACTATCAACTATGTGATTATAATAACATATAATAACATTATGACATTACATAATTAATATCATGTTATTTGACAACACACAAGTTTCATTGTGCAAAGCTTTCAATCACTACTGTTTTCACTCTCAATGATCCATTTTCCAGTTAACAATAAATGAAGGCTTTCTAATGTATTAATAATAACACAGATCATGTGTTACCTTCATGAAATGTTTCAGAAGTTAGCCATTGCTCATAAAATGAAATCCATGATTGCTATCACAGTTTATGAAATAATCTGCCCATTCCAATCTCACTTTTCAGGTCCTAACACCCTCTCTCCATCAGCTAAAGCACTCAAATGCCCTTTTTTTCTTTCCTCTGCAGTCTCTTTGATGACTGCCTCCTTATGAGGATTGCTCCTCTAATACCTTCTGTCAGAATTCTTCACTGACCACGCTGTCATAGATCTTTCCCAGACGTCTTGTAACCTCACCTGGTTTTATTTCCTGCAGAATATTTACCATTCTTTTTAATTTTTTTCATTGTTCATTTTTAAAAACTGCTCATCGCCCTTGCCATAGTAGAACGCTGGCACCTTGAAGGGAGGCACTTCCTACAGTGTTCTCTGAGGTGTGAGGCATGGTGACACCTAGAACAGGAGGATGACACCCCAATGACAGTTGGTGCTCAGTTCTTTTTAATAAATAAGTGAATGGATTATCCAAGGAAATAGATTAGCTAAAAGCTTCCATCCAATCAATGATTAAATTCTGTTTACCTTCTCAGGAAAAAGTCACTCTAATGGCTAGCATAAAATGGGTGATTTATGAAATTTCCAAATCATTAGAGAATCAATATAACATAATGCACAGAACTCTGAAGTTAAACAGACCTGCTCTGAATCCTGACATCTTTAATCAGAAGCCTTATAAACTTGGGGCAAATTATCTGATCTAGTTATGCCACAGATTCTTCAAGGTTAAAAATAGGATAATCATAAATTGTATATAATGTATAGATTAAAGAAAATATATATTTAGTTCTCATAAAACTTGTTATTCAATAAATGTTAGCTATAATAATAATTATTATTATTATTATAAAAAAATTAAAGTCAAATATTTCCTCTTATAGTTTGTCAATGATTAATAAATATAGCTAGCACTGAAAATTTCCAAATAAAAATAAGTATATTGCCTTAATTATTTGTCTAAAATATTTTTATTTGTTATTTTGGCTTTTAGTTTGGGGTTAAGATAACTATAAAAATAGGGTTTGATGCATTACTATTTAACATCTTTTCTTAAATTGTAGGAATAAAAGAATAACCACTCAATTTCAGACAATGAGAAATAGAATTCAAGCATATGATACTTTTTTATGATGCTAGAATACAAAAGGAATTTTAATTTTTTATATTCCGTTTAGAGTAAACATGTAAAAATTATCTAATACTTTGAAAACTATAAAATCCATCCTAGTATAAATCCAAAATATTCCTATTTAACATATTCAACCCATACTAATATCCAACTATAAAAATTCAAAAGGCATACATAATACATAATGGTAATCTCATTTAACTCATATCTATTTGTCACTTCAATGACATCTATATATGGCATTATTTTGGTGACATCATGGTTTTGCAAAAGGATTACAAACTTGTCTAAAATATTTGTTGCCCCACTGTAGTGAAATATTGTGATACTTCTTAACTGATTTAATAATAAGATATCCAAAATTGTCATCATTCAGAAAACACAGAATTTACACTTCAATGGCTAATAGCTAGTAAATTTAGAAATTCATTTCTTTTTGGTATGATGGGATGTTTTATCATTTCCTAATTGTGTAAATATCTCATTTTGGTAAGTAAACCAGTTACAATAAGGGTAGCATTTTATCTCACAGTTTCCAGTACTCTTAATCAACTTGATCTCACTTGTCAACTGTCCAATTCAAAAAAGGCATTTTTTACTTAAATTTTCCCCAAAATAGAATTTTGGAGGTGCTATAAGAGGAAAATCTCAGGATATCAAACATGAAATTATAAAGTAGTAATTGACTGATAGCTTTTGCCAAATCTTTTATAATAAATAAATGCTGGAGACTATTCACTTTTTTCACTATAGGGAAATTCCTATAAGTACATACCTAGAAAGTCATCAAAACAAAATATGCTGGTCAGATGGTAAATGCCCCAGTTTCACTAGCATGACAAAGGTTGGTCTACCTAATCTCTGGCTATCTATATTAAAATATATATTGCCTGCATTTCTATAATTATTTCTAAGCAGAAAGTTTTTAGAGTAAATTAATAATTCAAAATTGAAGGAGGAAATGGCTTGGAGTGGAGTTTATATTTCTCTTTGTTATTATTCTATTTGGGGAAACCCATGCTGTTAGAGTAAGTATATTTTTTTTCCTATAGGACAAAATTTCAGTGTTCCCTTTGAGAGGCACAGTTGTGAATGAATACAGGGATCATCAGTTATTTTCAACATTTTAAACCTAAACAAACAAATGAACAAATAAACAAAACTGTCCTCCCCTTATTTCTTGGCTTTTGGGTGCATGATCTTGCTCTTTACAAGCTGAAGGGGCAGGGTTACCACATGCCCATCTTCCTTTCCTAGTTAAAATCCACAAATCACATGTAAAATATTCGTTAAAAATAAAAGGTGGGAGTGGATAAAGTATCTCCTAGAAAAAAATCAAAATAAAAAATTTAAAAAAATGAGTCTGGTAGATTACAGTGATTAAACCATCTATAAAAATATTTCAATTATAAAGCCCCCTCTGCAGCTCCTACCATACTTTCATACTGTCAGCTCTATGGAGTTTAATAACTCTAAAAGCATCCAGATTTTCTTTCATTGATCAGATTGTCCTCTTTTCCTTCCTGGTTTTCATTTGATTAGAAGAATGTGAAAAAGGTTTATTGAGGCAGCCTAGGAAGGAGGAAAATATTTAAAAGGCCCTAGCAAACAAACTGTTAAACTGCAAGCAGCGATGTACAGCACAGCTATCTTTACATGAGGCTTGGGAGGCATTTTACTGAACTGTCTGTGAAAGAGCTATGTAAAGCTAGGGGATTGAGGGAGTTGAAGTGAGAAGGCACAAAATTGTAATGCTTCCCAGAGTGGTGGAGCTCAGCTCCATCCCCCAAGGCGCCTCCCCCTCCCCCTCTCCCCCTTCCTCCTCTAATGAGAACACATTAAGCCTTTCTCAATGCCCTGATGTGCTCTTACACTGCAGAATCCTTGCATTGCAATGCACAATGCAGTCCGAGGATTTCTAACATTATAAAGAGAGAGAAAATGCTTTCTAGACAGCTCATCCAACCCCTCCCCAGCGCTCAGCAGGGATTTAAGTGTGTCTACTTCTACTGAAAGTAAATGCATGTTTTTGCCCCCAACTAAAAAGGGACTTTTTCCCTGTTTCTTGCTCACAAAGGCATCTGTATATTCTCCCCAAATCTTACTCTTACACTGTGGACATTGTCAGAATTTGGAATTGTAGACCACACACACATAGTTTATGCTCTTGGTTTATAATACTTTCACATTTTATTTCTTCACACACACTGTCCATTATTTTTAAGCTCTTCTTGAAGATAAAAGAAATATTTAACACAGCTAGAAAGACTGCAAATCCAAATTAATTTTAGGAATAGTTTTATCACTTAATTTCTATTCTATTTTTGGACTCTCACAACCCAGCTTCTTTAGACTTTGGTAAAATTTTCATAAAAATAATTAAAATGAGAGTGCCTGTTCAAGATTATATAGTCTATTCAATGCACAAAAATTCTGAATTTTCTCCCCATGGGAAATGCTTTCCACAGGCTCACATTCTGCTGTTGCTCAGCATAAGGACAGTTTCTGAATCACCAGGAAGGCTACAAATGATAGACAGCAGGATGAAACCTCTGGTCTGACCAGGGGTTAAATGCTGGTAGGAAGCCAAGCCAGCTTCAGGACCCCTGCTAATGTTCTGGGCCCCTCCCCTGCTGGCAGAGTCTCAGCCACAACTATGAAAAATTGATCTGATCAAAACAAATGCAACCGAATGATAGCTTGAAACTGGGAGGAAGTTTGACTTTTCTGGCAGAGGGAAGATGCATATAAAGTTTTGTAGTTTTAGCAATTTTAGGTAATTCTTTTCTTGTTTTGATGTTTAATGTCACACCCTCACCCCCACAAACAATTCACATAATAAAAAAAGCTCAGAATGGAAAAGATGTACTGTTCAGTTTGTAAGCTTTCATCAGGGTGGAGAGCTAGCAAGGTTGGTGCCGGATGGGATATGACTGATATGTAGTTGGCTTGGGGTGAAAAATGAAGAGTAAATTATTAACTGACACCTGGATGGTGGCATGCCAGTCAAATTCCAGGGACCAACCATCAGTACTTGTACTGTCCTTGCCCTGCCTTTTCCTTGCTTGTTTTGAGAGGAAATGATGCCCCTCCCCCTTCTGGCAAAAATGAAGAGCTTCATCAGTCCCAGACAGTCTTTCTGACACAGATCAGGGTCAGTTCAGACAGGAGCAATCAAGCAGAGTGTTGGGCATCTTGAAGGCAGAACTGCTGAATGTGTGGCTTGCTATATTTTGTTTTATTTGCTTTCTGCCAATTATTTTTTGTCCCTGTCCCATAAGTATATCTTCTATCTAATATAATTTATTCAAGTCAACCAATATTATTGACTAACATCTAGGTACAAGGAAATTAAGAAATGTGCTGACAACTGGAGAAGGTAGATGATATTATATTCAAGGTCTCCTGGCCATAGTTTGAGCAGGAATTTTTATCCAGCTTGTGATAAATAGGAGTTTGTTCCAGCATAATTCTCCAGCTTTCTTCATAGATTTGCAGCCACTCCTGAGAGAAGTCCTTGCTTATTATGCTAGGCTTTTCACAGGCTTCTCGACTGGAGAAGGTCCACCTGTCCTTTGGAAACCAAAAGAAACTCACTCAGCGAAAAAGCATGAAGAGATGCATAGGCTCTGTTAGACATTTATTATAAAAGTTGGTAGAGAAGGCAAAGAGATTCCAAATAAGGGGGTGACCACTTCCACCTGGGACATCTAGGGAGAAGGAGGCACCAGACACATGATTCAATGACTGATATCTTCAAGCTCTACCTTGACATTTTCTTTAATTTGTCCTTATCATGTTCCCTTATCATCGCTGCCTGAAACCATGAGTAATTATAACAAGCATGGTGCTTTACCATATTGCAGTTTAAGAGTAACCAAGTCCTAGAGAGTGGACACACACACACACACACACACATACACACACACAGAGAGAAATCTCCTTTTCGAATGGCAGGAACTTGTAATTTCTCCAGTCCCATTTTTTGGTCTCTTCAACTAGCTAGCTACTTCATTATCAAATAATCCTTCCGGATCCAGTTTCCTCTGGATTTTATGTACCTGCTTTCTTTAATATGAATGTTTTGTTGATCTGACTGAGAAGTTTTTAGATTATTCAGGAGCCAGGTACTTCATAATTCTACAATTTCTCTAGTTGATAAGAAGAGTGTTTATTCTAATTTCCAAAGTATGTGCAATCTCACAAAGAAGCCAAAAATAGGAGGTAAAATGATTTTGTCCAACAGGGTGTGTGCTTAAGTCTGGTTTTTAGGCAGCAAGATAGCCAAACATTTCCAACAATGGGCATTTGCCAAAAACAGATTTTCATACAGTTTCCCAAGTTTTTAAAATTTGTTTGAGGTTTCATTTTTCTTCTTCTTCTCCTTCTTCTTCTTCTTCTCCTTCTTCTCCTTCTTCTTCTCCTTCTTCTTCTTCTCTAAACTTAATGGTTTTTTTTATTGGCTGTTGCTCAACTTCAGCACATTAGAAAATAAAATAAGTTAACATATATCATTAGAGACAGGTCCTGTAACACTAATCTGCATATTGACATATTTAGTTGGATAATCTGACAAGGAATATTCCAGGTCTTAATTGGGTGCTTTAATCATTTCTTTTGGGTAAAACAAATTTTTATTGATAAAAACAAAATTCAAATTCACTTTTCCTTATTGTAATTATTGTTATATTCTCAAGAATTTGAGTCTTGATTGCTTATCCCTACTCTGCTCCCCCCCAATACCCCCACCCCCTGTCTTTTATGCTTGTTTGGGATGCCAGAGAAAATAAGACTGATTCAAAAGGCACTTCACAGATGTACTTATTTTTTTTTCCTGATTATTAGTAATCATGGGAACTTTTTATAGAACACCTAAAATTTAAATGCAGTCTAGAGGAAGACAATACCGCCTTTGTGTCTGTTGAGTGAAACCTCCTATTTCCCTTTGTTGTCTGAATGTATTTCACCCTTCTGTCAAAGTGTGTCCACTCTAACCTTTCCTTTCCCACTGCTGGCATCTCTCCAGTCTCCAAAATGCATGTTTGACTCCCTTCTGACACCTTTATCTGATACAGTCACAACACTTCTTTGCATAATGAGCAGGCATTCCCTACCCATCAGAAAGGTAATTAAAAAAATGTTTAGATTTTTGTTTTCATAGACATAGACGTAACAGTATAAATGCAACTTCTGCTCAATTAAGCTCCAGTGTCATCGAGAGGGGGGAGGGGAGGAATGGTTCTTTTAATAAGAGCAAGTTCCATGCTTCTTTCTTAACACTGGAGATGTGGATTTGTGCTTTTCCCTCCCCCATGGAAAGGAATCTTTAAATAAAGATGTCTTCATCTGAATTGACCACCGTTTATAAAAGCAAATCTGGTTGGGGCTCTGCTGCTTATGCTAAAGGAACATTCCTCCCCATTACAACGGCATTTGCACATTTATAGGAGGAATAAAGAAAAAGATGCATGATACATGTGAAGGAGCCTTCTCTCTGCCATCCACAGAAAGAAGAACTAAAAGGATTATAAAAGTTCAGATTAAAATGATATAAAATCTAGCATTTGGCTCCAACACTAGTGCCTTGGTCCTCTGAAGCTAATCTGTATGCACTCTGTGACCTCCTCGCAGCGAACCCTGCTAAATATATTATTCCCACGGGGGCTTTCACTGCTGCTTGGTGTCAGAAATCAATATGTATGAGGCGCGTGGATGGGAATTTCTAATAGATCTGCCTGGCCCTGTGCTGCTTTTCAATATCTGCCTTGGACTATTAGTGCCGGCTCGGTGCCTGTGAAATAACCGAGATAATCTTTTAAGGTGCACTGTTAAGGTGGAACCTAAATGTTGCTGTTTCAATTAAAACAAAAATTATATTCATAAATCAGTCAGGTCTGTGTCACCTTGCAGAGTCACTCTGGAAGGCTGATTAGAAACAAGGTGGGATTTAAAGCTTTTAGGAATGAAATGTTATTTTTAACTTCAATTTAGAGTTCAGAGAAAGGTTTTGCATTTTAAGGCTAATGATATGTTTAGAGGGGAAGGGTATCAGATTAGAAAGGAATTTAGAGAGCTCAGAGTTCTCTAACCTAATTAATAATGGGCATTTTATTTGGTCATCTTACATAAAGGAAAAAAAAGGAGTCATAATATATGGAGAGCAAAGTCATTTTTCCCATATTAGATGAGAACTCATTTGTATATGGCTCTTCTCCATATGATCTATTCACACTGAAATTATCACATGTGTAATTTTGTTTTTCAAGTAACAACAAACCAATTTTATGATCTTCAAGCAATCCTGCCTTATCATTATCCTGTACTTAAATTTGTGTAGCAATTTGGAGATAAAATTGGGCAAGAAAGTATTTCAATAAAGTTCCATGTTACCTGCCCTCATTGTTGAATATCTTCCCTTCTCAGGTACCCCAGTAGCAAGAGCACATTGCAAAAAGTTGTGGGTCTGAGCTATATGGAGCAAGGCACCAGTCTCTTGGTTCTCATTGTTTTCTTCTTTGTTTTCAGGTTAGTGTTCAGAGTTAGTTGTTTTGGTTTAATGCACAGAAGTACAGCACCCCAAAACTGCCAAACAAACTTCATTACTGGTAGTAGTAGCATCAATATTAATGTGCATGGGAAAGAGGGAGGAAGACTGTAATCTATGCATATATGCATCTGACTTTTCATGTAGCAAGGCGGGGTTCAAATCCCTGCAAGGAAGAGAGGATCATGTTTGGTCATCTCTAGCTCTGTTGCCTTGTGAGGTTGTTATCCTACCAAAGGTTGAGGAACTGGCATATCATGCTTTTTGCCTTCTTTTCCTGTACACTTCAGTTAGCACAGCACAATCTGACAACACTTTGAAACCACCCTGTTTGTCGGGCCCTCTCTGGATTGTATGTGAGGACTTGGCATACAGTCAGTGGGGTGAGGCTCAAAGCTGGAAACTCAACAAAGGAACTTGAGGAGCATAAGGCTGGAAACCTCTCAGGTCATTAGGAAGCCTGTCTTTAAAAACATCTCAATCTATTTGGACTTGATTCCGACTTTATCAATATAATTATTGATGGGAAGGGAAGTGCGTACATTTTATTTAAAGAATATTTTTCTACATCTTATCTGATTTTTCTAATTTAGTCAGAATCGAACTTACTGAGCTATGAATGTTTCTTCTCAGTACAAGTTTCCTAAGCAATATATAAGAAAACTTCCTTTTGAGTCAATTTCCCTTGCACAGTAGTTTTGCTTTAGAAATGGGAACCCATGGCTATGTATCTAGGTGATCTGTAACTGCACTTCAAAATTATTTGAATAAAAAAAAAAAAAAAAACTAGAAGCACAAGAATCCAAACTACTTTTTGACTGCCTTGTGGAGGAAATGGAATTTCATGTGCTAACTTCATTCAAAATATCACCAGAGCTCACGAATAAAATATCGTTGTTTATAAAGTTGTACCACGAGAATCATTTCTTGTTTCCTCCATCATCCAATAAGGAGAAAACAAGCTACTCAGCTTAATTTTCAACTGCCTATAAAATACTAACAGTCATGATCTAACATGAGAAATCCCCAGCAGTTTAATCTCTTAGAAGTTCCTCCCCGGTAAATCCCTCCCTCTCTCAACCCTTCAATTAGAGATTTGTGAAAACAAACAATCTATGTGTTTTCTGCATCTCCCAGGGAGGTGTAATGTTGTGAAGCAGTGGCTATCAGCTTCAGCAATGGTAAGGGATGATGATAGAGTTTTATAAACAAGGGCTTTTAATGAGTGTAAATCTTAAAAAAGAAGGAAAAATCGTCCTGTACACAGTACTGTTAAACTGTGTGCTTCTAAATTGGCTGAATAAGAGTAATTATTCTTAAGAAATTTCATAAAATGCAAAGTCAAGGTAAAAACAAATATTTTTTTAAAAAATATTTTTATGAGTTGTTAATGGACCTTTATTTTATTTACTTATTTATATGTAGTGCTGAGACTCAAACCCAGTGCCTTACACATGCTAGGCAAGTGCTCTACCACTGAGCCACAACCCCAGCCTCCCAAATGAATAATTTTTGGCAGTGATTTCTTATTGAAATATTGACATCAAGGCATAAACCAAGCAAAACATGTAGTAATGTATATTATAACAATAGAAAGATTTGAGGTTAAAATGAGTGTACACATGTTTATATGAAGAAAAATTTCTGTTAAATATCCTCAAAGTTGGAGACAACGCTCTGTTGATGAATTTGCATCTTTTTTGTTTTTTTGTGGTTTTTGCAGAGTCAGCACAATTTTATCTATCATGGAATGTCTGAAGAATTACATTGTTTAACATTCTTATCCTCATTACAAATCACTTACTTCTATAATCATTAGAACACCATGAGCAATAACCATTGAAATGTTTCTGAATCTATCCATCTAACCAAGAAAACTAAAAACTTGTCTTTTGTCACTAGATTCTCCAAAATAGAGGCCAAAATAAGGAGGTCTTGATTTTACAGTCAGTATCTTTGAAGTAAATTCTACCACTCAGCCAAAGAATAATAACATATATTCAACCATTTCTGTTCCTACATAGGATTAGAGATAATTCAAGCATAGCATCAAGCTCTCACACAGGAAGAGAGTCTCCACTCATATATATATATATATATATATATATATATATATATATATATATATCATATCTCTATCTTTTGTGCAAATCTAGAAGTAAAAAGGCTTCATTTCACAAGTTTTGTGCTCTTCCAGTAAGACAGGAATTTTCAACAAAGACATTTAAAATGCATTGCCACTTCTGTCAATCTGATTAGATATTTCTCTCCCTTTCTGGTCATTTCTTTATCCTTTATATCAATATTTCAGCCTACAAGAACATAATGTTTAACTAAGTAGACCGCATATACAAGAAAAAAGGAAATTGTAAAAGAAAGAGTATAAGGTAAAGGATCTCCTCCCCCTATGAAATCAGAAACTCCTTGAGGACATCAAACCCATCATCTTTCTTTACAATTCCATGGCTCCAACTAGAAAGCTATTATTGAACATCTTTAAGTTTTAGCCAGTGTACCAGGTGCTATAAATAAAAGGCTAATAAGGTTTAATGCCCACATAGAATAAAGGAGAATGAGCTGCAAGTAACATTTAAAGTATTACCCAGGAAGTTCAATGTATCCTGTGGTTCTATTAAAGTTAGGTTTTCAGTTTGTTCAGCTCATTATAATCACCCGAATGCACAGCCATACAGCCATGCTTGGACATATGGTTACCTAATCAATGTCCAGTCAAAAAAGAAAAAAAGAAAGGCCATTAAGGTATTTCTAAGACAGGAGACTTTAATGACAGGAGCTCATTACAAAGAAGTTACAAGATTGTCAAAGCCAAAGAAAGAAAGAAGTGACCAGTGAAACAATATGAAGTTGGTTACTCAGAGCCCAGGAAGTTGCTCTTGCCAGAGTCTGAAATCAGCAACCACTATTGGTCTGGTGGAGGGAGTGAGGATGAGGTGCTGTGGGAACAGCACCCTGCTGAGCTGGAGAGATCAAGGAGCATATACTTGTGCTAATCTCACTGGAAGTGCTGCTGCTGCTGCTGTTAGAACACTACTGCCTGAGCAGGAGCTTGGATCCCCTGCTGCTGCAGCCTCTGTGGGAAGCAGCTCCTGAAGCTGGGGACTGGGAAGGAGCAGCTGCCCCCCCCCCCTTTTTGTCTTCCAACTCCTACTAGTGCATCCCATTGGCAGAACCTAACTAGAAGCCAGCTGACAGGGAAGTCTAGAAAACTAGTTTGCAGGCTTTCAACCTTCTGAGATACTAAGACGAACAATGAAAGGTGGAAATAGAGCTGAGAGACAATAGACAAATAACCAGCCAAGTAGCTTTTCAAATAACATGTATTGAATAAGCAACAGAATGTACAAACTTTACAGAGAAGGAATTGGTAACTCCGCCTGGAACCGCATATTAAACTGCAGTGATTTCCTAATATTTTGGGCAGCAAAATTAATATTTTTTTTAAAGTGAAATTGTAATAAGAAGCTCTAATATATATAGTGACAAGAGCAGGCACTGAAATTTTAAGTTGAAATGCATTTTGGTACGGGTTACAGGTTATTATGGAGTTATTTAGAATAAATAAAGCTGTTTTGAAAATTAAAACATAATATATTAGGGATTCTACCTGATAATTGCAGTCAGAGTTCATAAAATTCCAAATGAATTTTAGGGGTTTTCCTAATGAAGTTTTTTTTTTTTTTTTTTTTTCCACAAACCTGTTCTAATAAATTTCTGTTCTAATAAAAACAGTGCATTTAACAATGATTCCCAAATTATTATTAAAGATATCAAAAGGGCCATAATAATAGCAGTATTTCACTATAGCAAGTCTTATTTTAATATAATTAATTATAATACAAATTTATGTATAGTCAGGCAATAGTTTACCAAAACTTAACCGTATATAGTAAAAGCTCTGAAACACAAAGTCCCATTAAAAAAAAAATCAATAATTAATACTTACCTACAACATTTAGGATACTCCTTCTCCCTTTTTAAGACCTGAGTTGACAAAGAGTCTGGCTGTGCCCATATAGCTCCTCTGCTCAAATAATCTTAATATTTCTCCACAGCCCACAAGATAAAGCAGTCAATGCCTAGCTGGCCTAGAATTCAAAGACTTCTAATGTTTGAAATGTAAATAATATTCCAATCATGTATTTCAAGATTTATTTACACAAACCCTCTGCTTCGACTCATTTGTCCCTGCACATTATTCATATTTTTCTGCCTTTTCACTTTCAATCAACTCATTCTCTTTATGAAATTGTTTTCCTTATTCTATTCCCAGAAACTCCTCCAAATACCTACACCTACATGCACTTTGGTTGTCTTCTTGGTATCTGCCTGTGTGTGTGTGTGTGTGTGTGTGTGTGTGTGAGAGAGAGAGAGAGAGAGAGAGAGAGAGAGAGAGAGAGATTTGAGAGTAAAACTTCAATAATTCAACTTTTGAATAAAGCATCCAAAAAGATGAAAAACCCATGAGACAATCATGTTGCACGGTTTGCTCACAAGCAACCATTATGAACCTTGATACTCAGAATTTGTGGAATATGTAAAATGAAAAAATAAAAATCTTAAGCTACAGATATCTCAAGTATTCTCACATGTGCTGGCAGGCCTGTACCAAACTCCCCTCACCCATGGGTAGATAACAAAAAAAAAAAAAAAATTGAGGCATTTATTTATTGAGCCCAAGTTTACTTTCAAGATCCTTCTCAACACTGTGCTCTTGAAGCCATTATTCATCACTCAGGATGGAATGGGAGATAGCTCTTAGCCATCCATGATGCTCATTCAGTGTTTTAAATATGGTAATTAGTATTTTCATTTAACATTAAATGTTATTGCAAAATTTTGTCCCATCAATTGGACTATAATTCATATGTTGACAGGGACAAAATGTAAACGCTGGCCTAAGCAAGTCTCAACACATAATGGGCACTAAATAAATATTTGTTTAATATGATAAAATTTATATAGAAACAGAATTGTAGTTCTAGTGTATTTGGATTCATTTATACATTGAACCCACACCAAGGAGTGTAGCTCAGGAGAAGCTAGAAATTTCCATAAAACGTGTTTCCTTTACTGAATGTTTGGCTTCAATAGAGCATGTTCGGTTGAAATTCCTGACACAAATCTCCTGAGGATCACAGCCAAACATACACCCATTTGAAATGGTCATAAACTCTTCTGCCACCTCCTAGTTAGAATGCCTCTTTATCAACTCTGGACTCAATCACACAGCTACTACCCACATCCAGGGTATCAGTGCCTACACTAGAGTCTGAATCATTTCCTAGTTCTAAACTTGTCTCTCTTCAATCATCCTTAACATGGACATACACAGTTGTCTATTGAAAATCCAAATATGATAATGCCACAACTCAACTCAAAATTTTCTTATATATACCATTTTCCTCAGGATAAAATATAAACTTGGAATAAAATGTCTTTCATAAACTGGTCCTAGTTAGACTCTCCAATGTTGTCATTTTTATTTTTATTTATTTATTTAGTGTGGTGCTGGGGATTGAACCCAGGGACTTGTGCATGTGAGGCAAGCACTCTACCAACTGAGTTATACCTCCAGCTCTCAATATTGTCATTATTAATTGTGGTACTTCCTATGAATATAGCTGAGGAAACCATGTGTTTATCAAAACCCATTTATTTTTTAACTGTTCCCATAACTACACTGCATTTCCCAGCATCACTTGCCATTAGGAGTGTTCAGATGACAAAATTCTGAGCGATGGAATGTGGTCAAGAATGATATGTGTCATTTCTGAGTCAGAGTGGTTAAGAGGTGGGTGTGTCTTTCCCGAGATGTCTTTTTCTATCTGCCTGCCAAATATACAGGACTTCCAGTAACTAGAAAAAGATCCACAGGACTGGGTATGTAGCTCAATGGTAAAATATATGCCTAGCATACACAAGGCCCTGGGTTGGATCCCTACCACTAAAAAAAATTAAAAAGAGATATATTATGCTATTCGGTATGGATCCCTGAATTGTTATGTGAGATGCTATCCCACCTGAAATACTGGCAGTAGAATACAATTTATGACTGGGGGTTGGGGATGTAGCTCAATTGGTAGAGCTCTTGCCTTGCATGTATAAGGCCCTGGGTTCAATCCCCTGCACCACAAAAAAAAAAAAAAAAAAAAAAAACATGACCCAGAATACAATTTATGACTTATCTTTAATAGAAGTTATCATCTCTGTACTTTATACATGATCCTTACCCTAACTATCTACTTTTCCTGCAATGCTTCAGATGTGCTCTCAGTTCTAGGTTTGGCACATGATATTGACAGTCTAGAATGCTCTTCATTCCCTGTTACTTTCATTTCTCTCATTTACAATCATCTGTCAGACTTCAGGTTAAACTTAATTCTTTCCAAAGTTATCCTTGATCATCCTAACCTTTCCCCAAGACTAAATCTGAGCTCTTTTTATGTGGTTTTATAACACTGTACCTACCTTATCCAAGTGCTTATCACACATCCATTGTATTAAAATTTCCTATTGATCTGTCTTTTCCAGCACTCAAAAAGTGGGATTATGACCTCATATGGTTATTAAGTAGCAGCTTGCACAAGTACTGGCACATAGTAAACATCTCAACACTGTTTTGAAATACTTCCGTAAATCTACCTTCATCTATTTTTTAAAGGATAATTTTCCATTATTTACTTTTGTAGCCCTTTATGCATAAGGAACTAATATCTCTTGATCTGTGTTTGTATTTTTATCAGTGTTTTATTGATTCTTGTTTGCTCATTGATTACAGACTTTGAAGTTATATAATTTCATGAAACTGTGATAATTTCAAGTGATCTGTCCGAAACCTCTCCTCTGATATGCCCTGTTATTCTGTAAACTTTCTGGAATGAAAGAAACCTGCATTTCATGTTATTATAGAAACTCCTATTTGTCTGATCCTCCTTATCCTTGTTAAACTGCACCCATGGAGTTTCCTCTGAAAATTAATAGATGCCCTGCTCTTCTTGCCAAACACCAAATCATGGGCATGTCATTTGGTTACATCTGTGCACAGAAAACCTGTCCAAAAACTACTCATCTAACTGCGAACTTAGCCACTCCACCCAACTTGGCAAGAGTTTTCTGCACAAGGCATTTCAAACTGTATGTACTGTCACTAACAGAAATGAAATGTGGAGAAGACAATTCACTTATCATCTTGCAGTGACAGAGCTCTTTTCCTTGGTTTCTTTGTCACACTAGGTAATGCCACTTTATCAGCAGCCAGCCACATAGGAAATCTTGGAGTAATTGTCAACTCATCACTGTCCTTTGTTCTACAGATCTACTTTCCTCAACTCTAGCTGTAATTGTTCTGATACTTTCCAAATATGGCCCTTTATTAGGCTTTCACTTTAGGACCTTCTCACATATATCATGTTAAAATCCTCTCATCACAAGACTTTCTGTGCCCAGTAATACTGTAACATAGGAAAATGCATGACTTTGGGGGCCAGAAAGATATGCATCAAAATCTTTGCTTTGTTGAGACCTAGTACAGATTAGTCAACCTGTCTGAATCTCTGGGTTTTTTTTCCCATTGGCAAAATGGTAATAATAATGTTAACGTGTTCAGTTGTAATGACTTTTTAACAATTACATATACATTAAAATAATCTATCCAAAGCTCAAATAATCAAATTAAAAAATAAACTATTGTATAAATATCTAATGAAAGCCTAAAAATATTAATATTATATTTTAAAGATTGTACAAGCTATTAAGAAACAGACTGAAAGCCAAGCACAGAAAATAGATCATTGCAATCTGGACATCTGATAAAGGGTTATTATCCAAAATAACAAGCTATTCAAACAACTCAACAGCAGGAAAATTTGAAACCCAATTAAAAAATAGGTAAAGGGCCTAAATAGACATTTCCTCGAAGAAGAAGAACAACAAAAACTGACCAGCAGGTGTATGAAAAAAATGCCCAATGTCCCTGGTCACCAGGAGAATTCAATCAATTTTGATTGAAATATCTCCTTACATCTATTAGAATCCTTATCTTCAAAAAGACAAAAGATAATAAGTGTTGGTATGAATATGGAGAAAAGGGAACACTTGCACACTGTTATTGAGAATATAAATTTGTATAGCCATACAGAAAACTGTATGAAGATTCCTCAAAAACATTAAAAATTGAACTACCATGTGACCCAGCAAACACATTACCTTGGATATATGCACAAGAAGTGAAATTGGTATATGAAAGAAGCACCTGCACCCCCCTATTTACTGTAGTATTATATACAGTAGCCAATATATGGTAACAAACTAAGTGTTGATCAGTGGATGAGTGGATTAAAAAAATGTAGTACATACATACAATGGAATACTATTCATCCATAAAACAGAAGAAAACACTGTAATTTTTTATAAGATGAATGAACCCAGAGGACATTAAGTGAAATAAGATCAACACAGAAAGACAAATGTAGCATAATCTCACTCCACCCAAAATGGTGTGGAATACAAAAGAATTAATCTCATAGACATAAAGAGCAAAACAATGATTACCAGGGCTAAGAGTGTTGGGTGAAGTGAGGAGGTTGGCAAGCTTTTGGTTAAAGGATACAAAATCCCAGCAGAAATCAGCACTAGAGATGTATGACATTGTGACGATAGTTAATAACATCAAATTGCACTCTCAAAATATGCTAAGAGTGACTGTAAAGGGTTTATTTTTACCATTAAAAATGATAATTATGTGAGGTAACGCCTATGTTAGTTAGATTTAGTCATTCCACAATGTGCATATATTTCAGAACACCATGCTATATGTGATAAATGCGTTTAACTTTATGTCAATTTTAAAAAGAGAAAACTACAGCCTGCTGGGTATATTTCTTTTCTTTGAGAAATTTTACATTTGACAGTTAAATGGAAATATTTTTGTAGGCCAAAAAATTATTACTCAGAACAATTGTTGAATAAACAAAAATGGAAGAAGAAAGAAGTCTCACTTGATTATTACCTTTGTCACATCTGCGAAGACTATTAAACCTTGGATTTTCTATAACAGGCTTTACCCTTTCTGATGGATCCTCCTTGGAGTGGGCAGACTTCATGGAAGGACCCCTGGCTCTACAGGTGGAGTACCTTCACTAACACTCAACTTTGTTACTAGTTATTGATCTTAGGCAAGTACTTAACTTTTTGAGTTCAAGATATAAATTGCCAAAAAAAAATAATCTTCAGGATTACTTAAGCAGGTTAATCACAAACAGCAAGGCAGTCTGTAATTACACAAAGACATCCACATGAGAGAACAAGTAGACTTAAAATAGTCTATTGAACAGTCAGATTGTGAGTGCTGGTGTAGGGTTCCCTTCACCATGAGAAAAGAGGGTGTTTCCTTTCCAAAATTTCTTTTACTTATTAAACTCTCAGGGGTATATCTACAAAGAGAATGTAGTTTCCTAATTTATCCAAAGTTACAATGATAGGCTTGCTGAGGTCCTGGTTATAAAAACAAAAACAAGAAAGAAAATTTAACTAAAGAATTCTACACAGTTGAAAAGTATTATTAATTAAGAGAAAAATACAAAATGGACCAAAGAAATAATATATGTGACAAACTATATGATACTAAAATTATGGAAATACTTAATCATACTAGTAATCAGACAAATGCCGATTAAAGTAACTGAAATATTCTTTTCTCATAAAAATGGTGAATAACAAATTAATAATACTCAACAGTGAGATGAAGATGTACTGAAGAGAGACTATTTGAGCTTAATTGACACAGACTGTCCTATAATCCTTTTCACACACACAAAAAAAATTCATCAGAGCCTTTTAAAAATAATCCAACTTAGGAAATTTCCAGAAAGCCTATACCACTTACAGTCTTCAATTTCTCTTTTTGTAGGAAAACTAATAAAATATATTGCAAAGAAATTATGACAAGTAATTGTGAAGAAATTGGTATTAACAAAGTCAGAAAGCTTTCTACCTAGCACCCTTCAAAAATAAGAGCAATGTAAATAGAGATGTCACATAGTTTGGTGCCTTTGTAAGTGACAGGTTTACTACATACAAATCAACTAGAATCTGTGAAAATTGAAAAAAAACTCTTTTTTTCAAATATTTACTTTAACCTGTCTAATAAAAGAAGAAAATGTCCCATATGTCTATGTCCATTCTCTTTTGTTACATACAATACTCAGATAAAGTATTAATAGCAAGAATATTTGCTCTTCTACTTTTTCCTAGTATAAATTCTTGTTTTGTAGCTTTAAAATTTGTGATCCTTTTCTAATCTTTCTCATTTGCTAGGGAAGTCCCATAGCAATGACTCTTTGAATTCAATGACTCTGTTGAATCCATTGACCATTTCTATTTTTACTTTTCATGATATCTTCATATTCTCTTTTCCCTTTACCAGTTTAAACTCCACATTCCATCATCATAGCCACCACATTACACAAAAAGCTTCTTTGCCCCTCTGTCTTCCCGCAGTTCTTTCCCCTTAAACCGGTTTGTTTACATTAGCTCACACTCCTGTTGGTGAACATGGATGGAGAAAAAGTCACAGCCATGTTGACAGGTTTGACTTTGTAATCAGTGACCACAAACTCAAGGTGCTTTCACCCCATCCCACCCTGATAAGCTTAGTACACATACTTCCCCTGTTCTCTTCAACTTCTATTTATTTGCATAATAAATAGAAGAATAAATAGAGGAATCCTTTCCCCTTTAATGGTTAATACCTTCTCACAGCCCCCACAACTCAGTTAACGACCTTTTCTATTTCATTAAGAAAGAATTGGAAAAAAGAGCTCCATATCCTCTGCCACTAAATTGTCAAAGCTATGTATAATTTGGTGATGAGGCATTCTGTGTGATTCATTTATTCTCATCTGAAGAGTGAAGCAGGTCCACATGATAGGTATTCTTTTATTCAATCTGTCTTTGAATCTAACATTAGGGTCTCAGCAAGTTACTCAGAAATTGGCATTGGAGTTTGTGTAAGAGCTTTTCCGACAAACTCAAAAAGTCATGAATCTATCCAATGATTCTTCTGAACATCAGCATAAATTATTATATGGTGATATTTATTTTAAAAGAATATTCTAGTTTATGTGTTATATTGCATAATGTATAGCATTAACATTAATCTAAGAACTCTTATTTTTGCATTTTTTCTTCACAAGGCATTTCTGATTCATAGCCTTGGATTACAATTCAGGAAACTACTACAGAAGTATGAAGCAGAAACCTGGTACAATTGCCCTTTCCTATTTCCAAATTGGTTTTAAGATCTATATCTGTGTGAAATAGTATAAGTGAAAATTGTGGCAATTCCAAAAGAAAGATGTGCCACTCTTCAGAGCCCTAGTTCTTTTAACTCATTGATAATGAGTTTTTATATGAAAGATGGTCAAATGATAGTGAGGAAATGCTATGGTGGTCAGGATGAGTGGAGAAAGGATAAAGTAGGTTTATTAAAACATCACATTGTGATGATAATTATTTGTAAACAAAATGAAATAAAAGTTTCAAAAAACTAAAATAATTAAAAATGAAATCTGTACTTAAATCTCAACCTGGAGGGGAAAAACAAGCATAAAAAGATAAATGAATGGAATCTGAAGCCCAGTTTCTAAACTTGTAAAATAAATAAGATTGCATTTTTCAAAATAAAATTTGTTAACTAGTGACACATTGTTGAGTATGGGCAAGCATTGCTATCACTGGAGAAATTTCTTATGGAGCACAAGCATCCTTTGTCTATATTTTTGCCTAATACTTTATTCCTTGTCTTAGGTATATAAATACTGTTAAAATAAGGAGCCAATATGATATACTGAAAAAGAGTTAAAAGGTATGAATTCTAGTCTCATTATTACTAATTTGTGGTGATGTGAACTTTGCTCACCTAAGTCAGTTTCATTTGTGAGATTAAAAATATAAGATGCTTACAACCTGAAGATATGATAAAAATCTAATAAATGTATGAGAGTGATTATCGAAATGCCAAGAATATTCTTTTTATTTGATGACTATTTATTTATTTATGGTTTTTTGGTACCAGGGATTGAACTCAGGGGCACTTGACCACTGAGCCACATCCCCAGCCCTTTTTTTGTATTTTATTTAGAGGCAAGGTCTCACTGAGTTGCCTTGCTTTTTGCTGAGGCTGGCTTTGAACTCTTGCCTCAGCCTTCTTCAGCATCCCCAGCTGCTGGGATTACAGGCATGCACAATCGCGCCCAGCTGATGACTATTTATTTCTAAATTATTTCTTAATTTTGGTGGAATTATCCTTGTCTTTCATATTGAGTAAATATTCTTCCTGAGAAATTCCACTTATTTTGACAGCAGCTACATGTATTTGGGGGTGATGCTCAAATCTATACCATTAGTTCAGAACTTCCTTCTGACCTTGTTTCCCCAAAATTGGGACCCCAAACTGAACTACCATTTTTTCCCATTTTAGCTAAAACCGATTCTTCCCTGGTACTGTAGTTTTCACGAAAATATGCTACCAATCACCAAACCAGAAAGCTGGAATCACCATAGGGTTCTTTTTCTTTCACTTTCATTTCTAATAGGTGGACAAGTTTTATCAGTTCTACCTTCATAAAGTCTCTCTGTATCACCATTGCTTTAACAAGCTTCTACTTCCTCTCTTGTTTCTTTGTCCTTCTCCCTTCCCCATATCTCCCTTCTTTTTCTTTCAAATTTCTCATCAACACAGCAATTTGTTTAAAGACTTATTTTTCCACTTTTCAGGATACAATCTTCTGTGTCCCCAGGGCATATAGTAAAACATATTTAACCTTCTAGGATCCAAAGACTTTTCTTTTCTGGACTTGTATGTCCCTTTTTTTTTGCGGGGCTGGGGGGGGGTGCGGGTACTAGGAATTAAACCTAAGAGTTTTACCACTGAGCCACCTTGCCAGCCCTTTTAACTTTTATTTTCAGACTAGGTCTCAGTCGTTAGGCCTCACTCAGTTGCTGAGGCTGGCTTTGAACTTTGATCCTCCTGTCTCAGCATCCCTAGCCACTGGTATTTCAGATGTGGGCAACCACACCCAGCCTCATATGTCCCTTCTTCCAACTGTGAACTCTGGCTATTATGAATTGCAGTTGTCTACACATGTGATAATGTCTCATGTTTTCTTGCTTCACCGGTTCTTCCCTCATCCCAGAATTCCTCTCTGCCCTAGGCAAAGCCTAGTCTTTTCACCAATCCGTTGATAACCAGTTCATCTTTCTAAGCATCATTCAAGTATTACTCTAAGAAGCCCTCTCTTACACCCTCTTCCCCATGAAACCAATCACCTTCTTTTGTGTGGCCCCTCTGTACCTTATATCTGATTTTATCACGGGTTCTATAACCTCCAATTCATTTATGAGTTTACATGATTGACTTCATTCTTACAGTGCAAGGTCCTTAAAGGCAATGACTGTATCTAATCCCTCCTGTTTCACTCAGTTTCAGCATCAGTCAGTTCAGGTGATAATTCAAACTTTATCATCTGAGAAGTATTCAATAACAAGACCTATATCAAAGAGTATGGGCAGAATTTGGGCAAACCAATAGGGAAAACATCAAGATTTGGGAAAATACCATAGAGAAACACAATACTGAAGGATAAGGGGAGAAGTAATTTCACAATCCTAAAAGGGTGGTTGTATGGAAATTTTTGTGTGGCCTAAGACCTGTGACCAGCATAAATCAAAAATCACAGTGGGGGGGGGGATTAGTACTTAATGCTTTTACTTTGGAGTCCTCCCTCTCTGCCACTGCTATCCATATTCTGAACCTAACTCAGAAGCCAGATGAAAATGTACATAGGCCATTGATTTTAGTCCATTGCAGTTAGCCTTGGGAGTCCCAAAGTACACTGGAACCACAATGGAAAACACATAGTGCAGAATCTAAAGGAGCTGAGAGACGCTAATTACTTAAAAGATGTATGTTGAGTGAAAATTCCTTGAAAAATTATTTGTGAGTCTTGGGAACCTGTACAAAATGGACAGTAAAGAGTTAACCACAAACGCTCTGAAATAGCATTTCTGCCAGCTTTATACAGGATTATGTTGTGCAGCCACTTAGCTGCTTCAGCAGAGAAATGCTTTAAAGAGAAAGAACAGGAAGCACTGAAGAGAAAGGTTTTGTCATATTTCCTGGGGGAGAAATGTATTCCTGGTGGTGTTACTCAGAAGGTGGTCCTTTTCCCCCCAAATGGTGATGTCTATAGAGGATGAATGCAAAAAAAAAAAAAAAATTAGGAAGACCTGCATACAACACAAATAAATAGGCAGATATAACAAGAGTGATGTCTAAGTGAGAATGCCAACAGCACAGGGAAAAAGGGAAGTGAGTTTCAGTGATAGGTAGAGAGAAGGAGCAGCAGCATGACTAGAAAGGAAGGAGAAAACGAAGAAATAAAGTGAGATAATAAGGATTTACTGCAAGGAAAGCAAGCAGTAGCATCAGCAGGAAAATGAGATATCTGCAGAAGGAATCTGTAAATCTCCCACAAAACTCATAACAACTGTGAGAGCCTTGGAATAGTGTGTCTGCCAGCTTGGAAAGATTGTCCAGGAAATGACAGCCTGCTCAGCCAGCAGGATGTGCAAGGACGATGTAGGCTCTTAAGGAAACAAGGAAATAAGACCCAAAGATGAGAAGAAATGGCTTGGGACCCATACCATCCAAATTGAGACTAATGAATTCCTAACAATTAGATAGAGATGTCTTTCATTAACTGTAAATGTACAAATTAATTCTTTGCTAAACTGATTATCATTTGAACATTCTGTGTATGTGGAACTAGTTACAAGTAAATCAAATAGTTGATTAAGCTTCTAATCATGGGGTGTCAAAATATCATAGCCAGTTATTGTCTATAAAGGAAATACATGATTTCAGAGAAGCTAGTGAGGAAGAATTGGGTAAAATAGTGTGACACAGAGCTCAAGAATGTGGACTTCAGTATCAGACATATCTTTATGTAAATTCCTGCTCTATCGCCCAACAGTTATATTAACCAGTCTTTAGTCTTAGTTCCTTCCTCTGTAAAATAAGTTAAAGCTGGTCCTTTCTTCAGAGGCCTCTTATGAGAATTAGAAAAGCTTAGACATTTGAGGGTGGGAGGTACCAGGGATTGAACCCAGAGGCACTCAACCAGTAAATCTCACCCCTGGTTCTTTTTTGTCATTATTTTTACTTTGAGACAGGATCTCCCTAAATTGCTTAGGACCTTGCTAAGCTGCTGAGGCTTGCTTGGAACTTGTGGTTCTCCTGCCTCAGTCTCCCCAGCTGCTGGGAATACAGGCATGTGTCGCTGTGCTCAGCTAGACATTTTAAATTATAACTAGTTAATGTATGTTAACACAGTGCCTGGCACACATTATGAGCTCAAATTCTAAACATTTCTTTCTACTTGAACCTACTTTTTATTTTCATATTTGCATGAGGTTGAAAGAAAACATGAAAATTATTATTTTAATTTTTAAAATTTTATACATATTAAGATATAATTATTACATAAATTTATTAAAAAGTAGTTTGAAAATGCAAGTTTTAATGCTTCAAGAAACCCTGCCTACCTTGGATCGTTGGATCATCACATAATTAGAATGATAGACAAATGAAGGGTATTATTTATTCATTAACCATAGTCAACAAATTATAATGTCATAAATTGTCCAGATATTTCAGCTTTTAAATTATATTTTCTCAAGTTTCATAGTTTCAAAAATATAATACAAAGAAGACTACCCCTTTATATCACCTAAATCATAATTTGAAGAGTTATTTCAATTTATAAACAAAGTTGCTTTAAAGTCTTAAACACATAGTGGGTACTTAATGAATATTGACATTTTCTGACTAAATAGGAGAGACTTGTTTTGATCAAATTTATGGTATAAGGATCAAACCCATGGAAATAAAATCTTGGTGATTAATCATTTTTAACTAGATGAAGATCTTTGCAAATGTAACTGATGCACCTAGCTTAAAAAAATGCTCAGGTTTTAAATATTGAGTTAATGAGTTTGAGCCAAGAAAAAAATTATGACATGTTTCATGTTTGCATACCATGCTACTTCCCAACTACCTACAACAAATGAAAATTAAAATTAAGCCAAAATCTATTCTTGCATAAAGTAGTACTAACTTCTGTGGAATTTCTTTGCTTTAACTTTTAAAAGTATCATTTCTGATTCAAAACATTGAATATTTTTTCTATTCCTTATTTCTATTTTCTCTAGTCATTGTAGAAAAACATTTGAGAAATACCTCCTTTTCATCTGAAAGAGAGAGAGAGAGAAAGAGAGAGAGAGAGAGCGAGCGAGCATAGGATTGAATTGATTCTGAAGCACCTAACCAGGAGCTGCTGTGTGTTCAGGAAATCAGGTGTGACGCATTGTTGATTTTCCTACTCTTTGCAACAATACAAAAATAAAATTATATAAAGAGACAGAGGTCAAATATTTGAGCTATTTTAATCTGGAGCTAAAGTTTCTCTATTCTTATCTAGAACATTCTTAAAATTGAATTCAAAGCCATTCTTCTACCCCAACGTCCCTGTATAAAATGGCCTAGTGTAGTCTCCCTTCACTAGCAGTTTCTAATGATGGCAGCGACAGTACTTTTAACATTGAGGTGTAAGAGGAAAGCCAGCAGAATAAGAAATTCAATTATTCTACTGAGTCATCCTAGAAGGATAGATATTTCTTCCTACTGTCTCCCTTCTGAGAGTCCCTGGATAAAAAAAAAAATAAGGATCTCAACAATGGTAAGTGGAAAATACTTGTGAAAAGTAAAAAAGCCAACTTAATATATAAATTTTTAAAAAGAAAAAAAAAACATTCAATCTTCACAAACTAAAATTACTGATAAAATTCCTTCATTAAACATAATTTTGAACACTTTGAATGTGTTGCCTCATTGAGCTTCAAAACAACACTATGAGGTATGATTTCCAACTTTATAAACTATTATTGCCTTATAAACTATGGTTTCTTTACAAATTAAAGAAACAAACAAATAAACCATGGTTTCTTAAGCTACAAGAAGGTAAAATACTTCTCTAAGATTGTAGAAAAAGTAGAATTGTAGGATTGAAGTACAACCTAGACTGTCTGACTTAGGAGCATGCATTCCAAATCATATTGTTAGGTTGCTCAGAAAATGCATTTTAGTTAAAATATAAACAAATCTGATTTTTAACATAAAATATACAATTTTGCGGTTTTATACCACTAAGTTCTTGCTTCTGCTGCCAAACTTGTCCTACTTTTTCTTTCCTTGCTTGACTGCTATCCATCCCCCAAGACCCATCCTATTCACAGCCTACCTCACAACTTCCATGAGGTAAACAAAAGGAATCTCTACTCCCAAGTGAAGCCAAGTCTCACTCCATCAGAGTCCTTTATCCACTCCTTCTCCAGAGTGATCACAGCTACCATGTGCCAGGCTTTGCACTAGGCCTACACATCACTTAAATTGACCCCTGTCTTTGATGGTGAACATTATTCAATCTTATATATCCCGAGTCTAGCCAAATGGCAGACACATAGCATGCTTAATATTTTTAACTTCAATAAAGGGTAATATGCTATATCTTGTTACACCAATATTTGTGTTCTACAGTAATAGATAAACCCTGTTCAAAAGACCAAGAAAATGTAGTTAGAGATTCTTACAGAACTGGAAGCCTCTTCCATCCCCAGGTTCCTCTGGCACTGTTGGGCACTGAAGGGTATATAGGTTCTAAAAACAAAATGGTTCATCTCCAGCCTACAAGGAACAGATAGACGAGTGGGGAAAAAATAGGGCAGTAAAATCCATTTTAAGGCTATTGAAAATGAATGTGATAAGGACCATCATAATAAAGTTTGAAAAAGAAAGCACTTTGGACTGGAATGATTGAACACTACCAAGAAGAGGAGGCATCTGAATTTCTGCATGAATATACAGGACTCTGTCAAAAATAATTTCAGGAATACAGTGGAGCCTGAACAGAAACATTGCACAGAAATAATATTTTGAGATATTAGCTAAGATTTGACTCCTGTAACATTATTTCTATTACTCTGTCTCCTGCCCTGCTCTCCTTCTCACATGAGGGGAGAGATACCATATCACAACATGCAAAGAAAAACATTTTGATTTTCAAAAAGTATTTAAAATCTTAAAAGGCCAAGCTTTTCTTTCTTTTTTTTTTTCAGTGAATGAAGCGAAGCCCTGAAACATTTGAGGCAAAAAGTTTATGTTATAAACAAGGAATAAACCACCAGATCTCCCTACTCAGACCACACAAAGATTCCACTGACTAAGGGAAATGGAAAATAACCCAGGAGGAAGCTAGGGCTTAGATGCTGTGAAGTTCCTAAAAAGAATTCTGTATTCTGCTCCTTCCTAAATTTGAAAGGTATAATTAATTAAAACCTTAGGTAAGACTGAGATTCCACAAACAGGATGAGACCTATTCAAACCCCAGGACAAGAACATTAAGAGCTATCCTCCATCAAGTACTTAAGTGAGCCAGGCATTATTCTTACCAAATTTTATTTGAGTAATAACCAGATTATGAGAGACTAACTGTAATAGTATCACCATTTTATAGATGACAAAACTAGGTCACAGAGAAGTTAAGTAATGCATCCGAAGGCATTCAATTAGAAGTGGCAGTTGGTATTTGAATCCCAGTTGGCTGATTATAGGTAGTGTTCATAATCATAGTGCTGCCCAAGGAAGACTCAGAATTGCCTAAGACTTAGTGTCTAAGGCAATAGATATGGAGATAGAACCGAGGATCAACATGTAAACAACAAATTCAGTTATAGAAAGAAGAAAACAAGTTACAAATTTTTTTCAGTGGTGACCTGTGGATATGATTATTAATAACAAATAGCTCTAATGTGTATGATTTATATTAATCCCTCTAAGCTGTTCTGTAACCATAAATATGTTTTAAAATGAAAAAGTTCATAAAGGAAGGTCACAGATATGTTAACTTGTCCAAGATTCCATAGTTAATAGGTGGCCTGACAGTATTTGAACCCAGGAAATTGGACTCCCAAGTGATGATTCTAATCATTCATATTCCTAATTTATTATGCCATTCACAGTTTCTGGTAATGACAGAACTGCACTGTCTGTCCATGAAGACACACAGCTTCAATCTTCTGCTCTGAGGAATCATTTTGACTAATGTCCCCCAATGCCCCTGGGTCCTCCTTCACACTCACTCTAGTATTACAGTTTCTACTAGTTGCCTCTCAATCACTGAGTGTGGCAAGGCAACACTTGGGACTCCTCCAATGTGGACTTTGACCCAAGGAGGCTTCCCATTGGCCCAAATCCCTATCAGACTGTTTTGAAATCCAAGGTTCTTCCTACCCAGGTTCCCTTCCTTCTCTCTCTCTTTCCTACCCCATCTATCAAATTATAGGTTGGAGCCTGCTTTCAACTTCTGCCACTTCTCTCCCCAATAAATCTCTTGCATGTCTGACCACCCTCCACCTTTTTTCTCCCCTTCGCTCTTTGCTTCTTTGTGGGCCCCAATTAATGGGAGTGTGTGAGTGTTATGAGGGATAAGAGTGGTCTAAGAAATCAAGTGGTAGATGGGGATTTGGTTATGGCTCACAAACCACCCTTTCTTTGCTTGCTTTCTTTTGTTTTGTGGATGGGGGGATACTGGGGATTGAACTCAGCATTCAACCACTGAGGCACATTGCCAGCCCAATTTTGTATTTTATTTAGAAATAGGGTCTCACTGAGTTGCTTAGCACCTCGCCATTGTTGAGGCTGGCTGTGAACTCGTGAACCTACTCTCTCAGCCTCCCCAGTCTTTTCTTTCTTTTTCCGGTATTGGATTGAACTAAGGGCCTCAATCATGCTAGGCAAGTGCTCTTACTACTGAGCTATACTCTCCACCCTATAAACCACCTATTCTGAGTAGGGTGGTTTCATAATCAGAAGAATCCCTGAAAAAGAATCCCTGGCACAAGGTCCAATTGCTAAATGTTTTCAGTGATGATGACCTACTTTTCAAGTATCATGGTTCAGGCATTTGAAAGACAGAAGAGTTGGCTGATTAATGATAAATTGTATTGATATTGACCCTGCAGAGGGTGAGAAACAGAACCGGCAGCAAGCAGTGAAGTGTAAGAACCAGGACTCTTGGTAGTCTATAAAAAAGTGTTCATCGCTCAGAAAGAACTGCAGAACTAAGTAGTAGACCAAAGATCTGATGCAGACCCAGAGCTCCAAAGATTTTAGGATACCCAGCAATGTCACGTTTGTCATGCTAAACTAAGGGACCTGATTTGGAAAACCTGGGATCCTGAAATAGGAGGGAAAAGCAAATGGCTGGCTCTAAGGTGGTTGGCTCTGCAAAAATTCCTGGTCCCTCACAAGGAGGCCTACAACACTCTGCCATGTTGGAACATGTTACAGAGGACACCACTCTGCAGGGCAACAGGGGTCCCCCTCAAGATCTATTGGCACTTTCTCTCCTGACTTCTAGGACCATGACTATTTTAGTCACCTTTTTTGCCGCTGCAACTAAAAGTCCTACCCAAAATGACCATAGAGAAGGAAAAGTTTTTTTGAGGGCTCACAGTTTCAGAGGTCTTAGTCCATACAAAGCTGGCTCCGTTGTTCAGGGTTTAAGGTCAGGTGCAACATCATGGTGGAAGAGTGTGGCAGAAGGAAGTGGTTCACATGATACATGATGATCAGGAAGCAGGGGGAGAGACTCCACTTGCCAGGTACAAATATATACTCCCAATCCACACCCCAAATGCCCTACTTCCTCCAGCCACACCCCAGCTCCCTCTAGTTCCCAATCAGTTAATCCCATCAGAGATTAATTCACTGATTAGTTTAAGGCTCTCACAACCCAATCGTTTCTTCTCTGAACTTTCTTGCATTGTCTCACACATGAGCTTTTTGCGGACACCTCAAACCCAAACCACAACAATAACTAAGTCAAATTTCAGCATTATTCAGTTAAATATTGTTGGACTGGATAAAAGAAGGAAAAGATTGCTGGGGATATAGCTCAGTTGGTAGAGTGCCTGTCCTGCATGCTCAAGGTCCTGGGTTCAATCCCCAACAACAACAAAAAAAAAAAAAAAAGAAAGAAAAAGACTGTGTTCCAATTGAATTGCAAGAATTAGTAAGCACAAATCAGCAAGAACATGGAAAGTAGTCCTGGGGTTAATTTAGAAAGTGCTTAATCAAGATAGCCAGAAAAATAAGACTAGAAAAAGAATAATTAATTGATTTGGGAGCATCTCCTTCAGATTTTTTTCCAGATTTAACATTCTGACAAAGGCTCTTAAGTAATAGGCAATCTTGCTGCTTGCATGGATCAGCCTAGCCAGCTCTTTCTTAAAACTGTCCCACCATGTCTGACAGTCATCCTACCCAACCTTCCACCATGAATGCTTTCTTTACACAGGTGTCGAACATCTATCTTGTTTTGAAGATTCTTCCCACCTCCTGCTGCTTCCTATAAGATTTCTCTTGCATCTCGAATCCTGTTATATTGTATTGTCTTCTTCTAGCTGCATCTACACAAACACAAAAAGTAAACATAGCCTTAAGTTTTATAGTAACAAAAAGAGTAACTGAAGCTGGAACTAAGATCTGGATATGATCACATTTCTTAAAAGCTGGAGGAAGAAATCACATCTTAACCAGTGAGAAAACTGATGAAGATGTATTGTTAGTTTTTAATATAAACAAAGTTCTTTGTCAGTAAAATTATTTAGGGCTGGAAGTAGGAAAAAAAAGATTAGGTGTCTAACATTTGAATGTTTGTGTAAAAGTTCAGAAATCTGAAGTACTAATCATTCCTTAAGTGGATGTATGCAAGTTATATGAAAAGACAAAGCAATGACGCATATAAATGCTCAACAACTCTCTCTCTCTCTCTCTCTCTCTCTCTCTCTCTCTCTCTCTCTTTTTTCATTTTGTCTTGGAGCAGTCTGAGAAATCTGAAGTCCCAGTTAGAAGACTCTGTGACTTATCCATGTTAGCAGTGCTCTGGTAAGATGGGAGAGACTAGAGTTGCCTGATTATATGGAAATGGTTGATGCATTAACAAATGAATGCTCTTAACAGCACAGAGCTGTTGATGCCTGGTGAAATGTCATTAAGTAACAATTAAAGAAGAACTACTTGCTCCTGGAGGAGAGAGTATTTCTAGTGCCAAATTCCAGGTGGTGGTGGAGGGAAGGAGCGGGTTTGGTTTCTTTGAGAGTTGATAAAATTTGTTTAAATTTCCCCCTCATCCCCATTACGTTCTCTTTCTTGAAATATCTTCTCACTTAAAAAATAGAAAATGTATAAGGATATCAATCATTCTATTATAAAAGCAAAATAAACTGAAATTAAGTCATGCCAATATGAAAACATCTAATATAGAGCAGTTTATTCAAATATGTGTTTTGAGTTTAATTTTTGAGGGAAATCTTTTAAGAAATATAATGCTTTATGTAAGTGCCTAAGTTTGCAAACTACCTAAGTTAGTTAGCTCTAGGGAGTTACCTTTTAATGAATAGAATAGTCAAGTCAACCCACTTATTTTCTCATCCTAAAAAAGAGTCATGCAAATGAATGACTGAAGGTGAAATTATGCTAAATGTTATGGACCAGTAAAAAATAGTTGTACCTAAGCCAGATGTGTTGCAGGCCTGTAATCCCAGCCCCTCTGGAGCCTGAGGCAGGAGCATCGCAAGTTCAAACCCAGCCTCAGCAATTTAGCAAGGCCCCAAGAAACTCAGTGAGGTCCTGACTCTAAATAAAATAACAGAAGGGGGCGGGGGGGCTGGGAATGTGGCACAGGATTTAAGTGCCTCTGCATTCAATCCCTGGTACCCCAATAAAAAAATACCTGTACCTGTATTTGAACTATCTGATCTCAAATATTATCAGAATGTTTTTTGTCAATTAATCAGGCTTTTAAATGTGATTTTTATCCTTGTTACAAATGCTTTGTAAATGCAAAAGTCTTGATTTTGGATTAATACCATTTCTTTTTAAAACCAATGTTCATATGGGTATATTTGTATGCAGGTATTTTACTAACAACTCAGGAATGATAAATAATTTGAAAAATCACAAATATGGATATAGACACTAGTACGTCTAACAACTTATTTCAAATAAGATGTGCCATTTAAATTGAAAAAAATATTTGTCACAAATAAATGAAAGCATAAATTTTCTACAAGCATATTTATGTGCCAAATAAAACAATAAATCAAAATATCACATCTTAGATTTCATAGTAATATCCTAGGATCAACCTTTTCACATAAATATAGATAATAAACTCTGCCTATTTTAATCCCCCAATTGTCTCTACTATTCAAATATACAAAGATAATTTTAATTCAGGATTTTGTAAATTATTCTTTCTTAGCATTATGTGTTCATGATATTTTATTTTTATACATATATATATATATATATATATATATATACATCAATCCCTCTATATGTCTATTTTAATACAAAATGCCAAATTGTCTAAAATTTTATAGTTCTTTTCTTCTAAATTGGAGAACAAGAAGAAAAAAATATTTTTATGTACATAAGAGCCAAATATAAACCATAGCTTCATAAAGCAAATTCATACATTTAGTTACTTAAATCATATTTTTCATGTTGACTATTTTCTCCCTTGGGCAACAGAGTATGAATTCAAACAATTGAGAATGCTACGTTGTTTCTGTAACAATATCTCAGGCCCTTCTTACTGTGCACTTACTTCCTCCTTCTCTACTGAAGAGTTTTAAGTGCTGGCAACCTTGTGAGTTTCCATTTCCCCATGGAGTTGACAGGTACCATGTCTGCTTGCTCTGCCTCTCCACTTTGTTCTAGACACTGACCTTCTTTCTTCTCCTTTCAAGCCCCAGGATTCAGATGTCTGACTGCACACCCATAGGTCTGTGTGTGTGTGTGGGGGGGGGGGGGGGAGAGGGTCCTTTTTATTCACCTGTCCCAAGGTATCTCATCTTCTTGGATGAGTGTTTCAGGGATAGGTGCAAGATCACTGCTGAGCCAAACCAGGACTTCCTCACTCCCTCAGAAATCACTGGAAAATGGGAGCTGGGGATATAGCTCAGTTGGTAGAGTTTGTGCCTCACATGCACAAGGCCCTGGGTTCAATCCCCAGCACCACCACCCCCCCCCAAAAAAAAAAAATCACTGGAAAAAGAAAAACTGCTGAGTTGCCAAAATGCAATTTGGCTTGACTGAAACTACTCCCAACCATGTCGCCACTAAGATTGAGAACTGATCTGAAAATGAACCTCAAGAGAGTAAAGTCAGAGGAAAAACAGAGGGAAAGACACTCCATCACCTAACCTGAACACCCAGACTCAACCATTCCTATCACTGAGATGTTCTTGGTTACACAGGCCAATAAAATCCTATGATTTAGTAAGCCAAATTAGGCTGAAGTTTGTCATTTGCCACTAAATGAGTTAATTTCAATTAGATTATCCTATAGAGAAAAGCGGGGAAAGACAAGGAAATGATATCTAAACAAACTTCAGTGGAACCACAGGTATCTGCTAAAGCTCTTCAAGCCATGGATTTACTCATATTGTAAGGGAGCATGAAGTCAAATACTTCCCTTGCTTCTTTATGGCTCAGTGGAAGTTGATAGCTGTCAGTCAAATAAACCATACATACCTGAATGACCACACATTAAGTAAAATTGACCTGAACTGCTAAAGAAATTCATGTTTTTATTTTTTAAGGAGATTCTGACTTCTGCCTTATAAGTTAGAGGCAGAGCATTCAAATATCTGAATATGGTCTTTCATTTTACATAAGTGAGATTGTTGCACCCATTCTTGCATATCAAATATATACTATTACCTAAAAACATATTTTGTATACGGAATTTCTCATACCCCCCACTTCTTAGTTCAGTTTGTGTAATTTTTATAGACTTATATTCATGTTATGGATTCTTCTTTTCTAAGCTGTCAAATCTACTGATGAGCCTACTGAAGGCATTCTTAATCTGTGACTCTGTGTTTTATTTCTGGGATTTGTATCTGATCCTTTCTTATGGTTTCTGTCACTAGTCAGATGTTGTAGGTCACCCATCTTTTCAATTACAACCAGTGTTCAGTTTCAGCTTGTCTTGGTAAATTGTGGTGTATATCTCTTCCCTCTGTAGGTGGCTCTCCTTAAATTTGGGGCCAATTAGTTGTCATGTGACATCTCTGATCGATTTAAGAAATATCATGAGCTTGCTGCTTGTCCAAGTTCTTTTGATTTAAACATGAGAGTAATACTCATTCTGGCTCTCTGGATCCCTAAGTGAAAACCAGAAATTTTATGTGCAGAATTTAGATTTTGACCTTTTCAACAAAGATCAAACATTAACCAGCTGGCACTACCTGCCAGCCATGATTCAGCTTCTTTAATTTTGCTGTCTCTTTGTCTTACACTGATATTGATAAACTAATTTAAGTATTGCATTACATGTGGTTTTGTTATTTGATAAAATAATAGCATAAAATGTGAAAAATAGCTTTGCTGTTCCAGAAATAATAAATAAGGATTTTCTCATAAGCATAAAGTAATTGAGTTCAAGATGAAAAGCACAAAGTGTACCCAAACTAGTAAGCCTTTGGCCTCGATTCTACTCATTGGGCTGAGTCAAGTGAACCAGAGGTTAAATGATGAGGCAGCAAACAATGAAAGACTCTATAGAAAATGCATGTTAAAGTTGGTGGCTGAAGTCTAACTTTTATTTTGGGATTTAGAGATCTTCTCTTAGTTTTCCGAAAATAAAGCAAGCATGTTTCTGATATGAGCCTATTGCTCATCTTCTACACAATCAATATTTGTGCATATTTCTGTAAGGCAATTGTGTGAATATAAAAGATAGAATTTTGCTGTAAATCTATCAAACACGTTGTAAATCATTTTGTTAATCTCATAAACAATGTTGTTCGTTTTCATGCAGACCCAGTTCCAGGTAAAAAGGTGTTGTATATGCCTGTGGTTGTATGTGTGTTTATGCATATACATGACTAATTAATAAAAATAGATCGTCCAAGTTAACCAAATAGAGTTATCACACAATTGTATGTAAATTAATGATCCTATTAGAATTCCAGCTAAAATCTCAGTTTCCCTGCTTCTCTCCTCCTCCTGGTTTCTTATCCATTAACCCCTTAGTAAAATATGCTGCAAGAGCTGTTCATTATCATTTCTCCTTCATCTTCCCCCTTTTCTTCCTTCCTTTTATTCTTTCTTTCTCTCCTTTTTCCCTTTGTTATTCCTTTATCTCTCCTTTTTCTCTTTTCATACTTTTTTCTGCCCTCCATCAATTTTTAATAATTATGCCCTATTTTTCCCTGAAGAATTTCTTAATTCTCACGAAAGGAGACATACCCCGACTCTGATCTTGGGGTAGGCTAAGATTAACCAAAACCTTGCTCAACATTCTTTACAGCTGTTTAAATATTGGGCACATGATCCAGGTCAACTGGATCTACCAAGAATTAATTCTGGGATTTTCACTGAACTTATCTGGAAATAAAATGTTTGCGGGTTCAGGAATTCCTAGCAATGGAAAATAAACATTAGAGATGTTAGAGGCCACAACTAGAAAGTTCAAGCCTCAGGATGAAGCCAGCTGAGGGAACTGTAGAGACAATGAGAGCAAGACAAAAAACAGCCTTAGCCTTTCATCAGGACTTTTCAGTCATATGAGATAAAAATTGCCCTGTTATTATATAATTCGTGGTCAGAATTTATACTTCCTACTTTTCTGTTTTGTTTTTGTTACTGAGGATTGAACCCCGAGGTGCTTAACCACTCAGCCACATCCCTAGCCCTTTTTTCTTATATTTTATTTAGAGACAGGGTCTCACTGAGTTGCTTAAGTCACCTCTAAGTTGCTGAGGCTGGTTTCCAGATCCTGATCCCCTGCCTCAGGCTCCCTAGCTGCTAGCCTTATTGGCATTTTTCACAGTACCCAGCTCTTTCTACATTTTTTACAGAGTAACTAACTGAAATAAAAGATTCAAAACTGTTGGGGATAGGGCTGATTATGTAGCTCAGTCGCAGAGTTCTTGCCTAGCATGTGCAAGGCACTGGATTTAATCCTTAGCACCACATAAAAATAAACAGAAAAAATAAAGGCATTCTGTCCATCTACAATTACAAAAAAAAAAAAAATTCCAAACTGTTCTATTTTCATAGAAAGCATTTACTCTTTTAGAAAGCAAGAAAGCTAATCACATTGAATTAATGATATATGATTTGGAGGTTCCATTTTAGCAACTCAAGAAATGATTGGTAAAGTTGCAAGAATAAAGATAAGATCATTTTTATATTATCTGTTACTTTTTTTTTCATTTATTCACTGTGCAACTCTTCTGGAAATTGTAATTTGACCGTAGGCTTCAAAGTTAGGAGAGATGCATTTTATTTCCCGTTTAAATACTTTTAAAACTACTAATGAAATGCTCTCTCAAACTACAGCCTGCTATTTAAAAACCTATTTACTTCACTATTCATGGAACAAATCGTAAGAAATTTACTAAGTTAGGCTCACCTAGAAGCCAATTGTTACTTCTCTCTCCTTTTTTCCCAAGTAATAAGAAGAGATAGTCAACTACAATATAAGTATCAAAGTTATCAAAACGACTATTCAAGAACACTCCAGCAGCATTATTCAACTATGCTACTGAAAATGCTATGGCATAGTCTCACTGTCTTAAAGTTCATAAAGTAAGACATATTAACTTCATGCCAAGAATCCAATGCAAATTTATCTTCCAATTACAGTTGATATTTTAGAGTTTACTATGGGTGGCAGCTTTAGGCACAATTAAAGAATTCTAATTAAAGCTACTTGAAGCAGATGAAGACTATAGAAGGCTCCCCAATGTAGTGCAGATTCCATCTTTTAAAGACAGAAGAGGAGGATCAACAGTTATCTCTATCTAAATCAAGAACAGGTTTATTTACCTATTACATGCTATTTCCACTAATGACATAAGGAATGTATACATAGATTATGAATTGGAGGATATAAATGCACAACATTGGCAGTGTGTGTGATGATTACCGACAAGAATTAATCAGCATTCCTCATGCCATACACAATGCAGTGAGAATAGAAACAGCAAATCTGTTCAAGCAATGCAAACAAGCCGCATAAAAGGCTAAACAAGTAAAAGTATATCATCAGCCATGACTCAAATTACATCTTTAAATTGTTTGCCAGCTTCCTTGAAATTAGCCATTTTAAGAACTCCGTCTTTGATAGACTTTATAAACTGGAGCATACTACGTCTTCTCACGCTCACAATTTTGTTACAGCATCAGTGTGGGAATGCATTTAATAATTTAGCGTATAAATTGACCCTTACTTGATGAAACTGATATGTTGCCTGTGGATATTTTTGTGACATTTTTCTTAATGATGGAATCTGTTGATGAGCCTCAGAAGTTTTACAACCAACTACAACGATGCTATTGCCCCAGAAGAGTATAGATTGTAGTTTTATTGTTAAGTTCTTTCCAACCCAGCATTTTTTTATTCTTGACATTTTCATAAGATGCTCAACAATTTTCTACCAAATTGTTAAATTAAGCATTTTAGTTTTTTCTGTTGTCATTGCTTGGCTCATTGTTCTAAATATATCGGGGTCCTTAGGATTTAAATGAACTTTAATAGTTACCATTCAGTTCTTTCAGATTTGGAGTTTGTCGTCTTTTAGTCCCCAGAATCCTGGTGGTAAGGATTCCAATGAGATGTTGTGGTATGTAAAGAGTTCTGCCAGATGATAAGTTAGAGACTGAAGAGTCTCAAACTGAAGAAGAGTCTGAAACCTGAAGAAGGTCTAAGGAAATTTTGGTTTAAAATGCTTTCTCTTTTTTATTCAAAATATAAGAAACACTTCTGTACTAACTGCTCCCTGGATCGCATTTTAGCTATTAGTAAAAACATTTTTTGATTAACATAAATGAAGGACAGAGGAAGGAAATGACAATTAATGAAAATCCCCACTCTAATATTTAGTCACAAGCCAATTTCTTCTCTTGGGATGGATAGTTGATGTGACTATGAAAATTGTATCCCTTTTTTGTGAGTAGGAATCAAACAAAATTAATCTTAATTCTCAATACCTATCCAGTTATCTCTGAGCAGCCTTGTCCCCAGAGATGTCAAATAAACAATAAGGATCATATCTCCCTTAAGGAATTGCCAACAAAGAACAGACAAATTGTTAAACTGAGTGCAACAGGATTGTGCTTAGTTGTTTTTTTTTAATACACTAGTTATGATCATCATTAAACTATTAATTCAACATATTTTTATGTGTGTCAAGGGGAAATATTGTCATACACAATTATTGCATTAGAATGTTGTGTGAGAATAAAAATGACTAATATTGTGAACTCATGTATGCAGTGGAAAAGGGATAAGTTGATGGGGAGGAATAGCTACCACCTGTGAATGGAGAATAAGGATTGGGGTAACTGACGAGCCAAAATATAAGGGAAGAGAGGGAACTGGAAGAGTTCACTTACACAAATCTTCCTTAGGTTTCTATTTATTCTCTATCTTGGTCAGTGTGAGAAATGAGTACCAATTAAAAAATGGTTACAATGAAGGTAAATGTATAATTCTTATGGGCAAGTCACAGATCTCAGTATTGGAATCTCCTCTCCCGTATCTATCCACACATGCTCCTTTAATGATCTCATCCAGACTCATTACTTTTAAATAGCATGTATCCCAGCAATAAATCTGCTTCTGTATTCCTGCCCATAAATCTGTAATCACATACATCCAATTGTAAAAATGCCACATTTTCACTAGGATGTTAGAGAAGCAGCTTAAGGTTACTATTTCCAAAAGTTAAATTCAGTTCTCCACATCTCTGTAAATGACAACTTCATTTTTCTAATTATTTACCTTGAAAACTCTGGAATAATTACTAATTCTTCTCCCCAGATGTCTACAAAAACACTGCCTTTATTTTACAGTATATGTTGAATTCAACCTATATTGGCAACTTTTACTACCAGTCTGGCTCCACTTGGACTACAACAATGGCCTCCCCAAACTGGTCTGCCTTTCTTCATCCTTGATCTTCTCTAGTCTATTCTTAACACAGTATCCAAAGCAGTTGTTTTATGATATACACTGGATCATGTCTTCTTCCAATCAAACCCTCTAAGGATTCCCTTTTTCACACTGATTAAATGTCCAAGTCCTTAACACACTATGCAATCTTCTCTCTCTTGTCTGACCATGTTTTTATGCTTCTCTTACTGTACTCTAGACACAATGGGTGTCTTGCTGGTCTTCAAAGACATCAAGCTTATTTTTGTCCCAAGGTTATTTACTTCCTGTTTTATTTGCCAGGAGGGCTATTTCCAAGACACCACTTGGCTTATTTCCTAAACTCCTTGGAATGTTAGCTCCATCAACTGTTAGGTTTCCCCTAACTACTCATTTAAAATGTCAGTACTCTTTCTCATTTTCTTATCTCACAGAGATTTCAAATCTCAGTTCTCCTCCTAAAGTTTATTCATAGCATATACAATATAATCATATATATCATGTATAAATGTAGCATTTTTATTTATGTTTACTTCTTTGTTAATCACCTCTTTCCTTTCGCTAGAGTACACGCTCTGTGAGGGCAGGGATATATTGTAGTTGCTTAGATGAGTGGAGAGTACATAGGAAATATTTATTGAATGAACTAATTTATCACTAAGTGCAATGAAAAGTTACAGGTCCTTGAGAACCTATAATACATAAATGTGACACAGTCATGGAAGTTAGGGAGGACGTCCTTCATAAAATTGCATCTTTATGTTCTGAAGAATAAAGATGCATTGTGCAGGAGAATAGAAAAGGAACGGGGTAGTAAGAACAAATGAATGTAATATCCTGAGTTAAAGCAGAAAAACCCACCTGAGGTGTGTAAGAAGTGAAAGAAAGTCTAAGTGGCTAGAGCTTAGAATAAAAGGTTGACTTGATCTGTCATGAGATTGCAGGATCCAGCTGCAAAGGGACCTTGCATATCACACTTTGAAGTTCTTACCAAGAGCCATTAGAAGGGATTGATCATAAGCATGAAATCACACAAACTGTGTGTGTGTGTGTGTGTGTGTGTGTTTTAGGACTATTCATGTTGTAGCATATAAACTATATTGAAGGCAGTCATGAATGAAGGAGAATATTGTGGTGTCTACTAAAACCATCTCCACAAGGTGGTTTTAGTTGGGCTAGAGTGGTAGTCTATCTCAGCTGTTGGAACGCATCCTCCTTCTCTTTCCTGCCACCCCAATCTCTCTGCTTTCACTACTTTAATCTCAGGTTTTATATCCTAGGAGTAATCAAGTCTTGTCCTCGTCCCTCAGCTGGGAAGAATTTGAAATGAGAGTGTTTGACCCTACCATCTTCAGTCACTCTGCTGCATGATGACAGGTACTTTCACACCAAACTTTATCTATGGTTTCTTATCTATTTGAATATTTATTTCAGCCACTTGATTAAGTTCCAAGGTGATGATGAATGTCAGGAGCCATGTTTTCTCATTTTGATATCCCTAGTAGCTGGCACCTTGAAGATACACAAGAACACTTGTTGAATAAATGAGAAATTAAATCAATTGTTTCTGCCAATGCAAAAATATTGACAATGTCTTTCCATTGCTGCTCCGCATACACTAGGTATTCTTTTGACATGAAATCTTTTTCTGTATAGTCCAAGCGTATAAGCTACAGAACAAGTCACCTATTACTGGTTGTGTATTTAAATTTCAAATATATAAATAGCCTAATAGAATATAAATATACATGAAATGTTCAAACTGTATGAAGATAAATAATGCATTTGGGTAACAAATTGAACACATAATTTGCAACATATTTTCTTAAGTGACTGAAAGTAGGACATAGTGAATTGAAGTGGGAACTCATTAAAGACACTTAAAAAGCCCCCAAAGAGCCCATGTAGATTCCAAAATTTTACTGATTCTCAAAGAATAGGTTAACTATTATAAGTTGTTGAATCATCAAATTCAATTACAACTGTATAATATTTAAGAGAATCCTTTCCAATAGATTTGTAATAGCCTACACTTTCTGGGGCACAACCTAAACTATTGTACCAAAAAACATGTTATGCATACATATATTGATCTATCTATACACACATACATGCATATAAAAATAAATACATACATTAATTCAATATTAATATTATAAAATTATAGTATCAAAGGTTAACTAGTAAAATTTAAATGTTTTACTTTCCAGCTTCCCTTCCAACTGTGCAGTTTTCCCAAAGCCATAGAATTTTAAATAGAAGATCACTTTTCAGAAAAACTGTAAACAGAAGATCATAATTCAAACCAGGCAACCAGATTTCTCCTACAATCTAACTATTAAAGAAGTCATTTAATTTTCTTGTATATTCTTTACACTTAGATATAAAAGAGTAATTTTAAAGGTAATGTTTTAGAAGGAAGTATGTACACTGCTTCCAATTTGTGAAATTTTTAACATCTGTAAATGAGAATTACGTTTGCCATAATACACTTGTAAACAAGGCAAAGACTTGACTAAAAGATAATTTGGCGGATAATTTATGTGTGTGTATATATGTGTGTGTTTATGTATATGTATATATATGTATGTGTATATTTATATATATATGTACACACACACACATATATATATATATATATATATATATATATATAAATTAAGAAACACTGATTTTAAAACAGACTAAAATATCTGAATTTTAAAGAACACAACAATGGCTCTCAAGTCAAGATATTAGAATAAAAGATCAGAAGCAAAACTTTCAAATCAGCAAGACTTTCATGTTATTTATGTAGTATATGCAAATAAAATATTAAGTTTGTTTTCTTAAATTAACATTTTTTTTCATAAAATCGACATGAAACAAAGAGTTGAGGGGAAAGAAAGTAGTTTCTGCATAAAGCACAGAAATAAGAACCTTTACCAATGAAAATACTTGGGAAGCATAGGCTATAAGTGCAAAAACTATGAAACTAGTATTTGAACTCAATGTCTAAGTAAGTTACAGATATTCCACTAATTTATCCCCTTTCCCTCTAAATTTTTGGTTTATTTAGGCTCTCTTAAAGAATTCTTTTTATATTACATATAAACCTCCAGGTCTTTGCATTCTTGGCAATTTCAAGTAAAGAAAGAACTGTTGGTAACAATCTAGTTACATATTTTTAGCATATTTTTGTTGCAATATTATCAAAATATAATAAAGAAGCATAGCAACTTACCTGAGAAATTGCTGAGTATTTTGGAGTTCTCATTAACTGAAATTATTAAATTCTTCTTTCTGACCCTGTGTCATCCAATTTGTTTGCCCTCACCCAGATATTTTATATTTGCAGAGGAGGAACACATGTTAATGTTTAATACATTTATAAAAGTCTTCTAGTGTATTCTGTGGATATGAACTCTTTCAATTGTATGAATTCCCATGTTTGTAATCATATTAAGGAATTTCAAGTTTTAAAACCATGTTCTACATTTTCTTACATTTCATAAGGCATCAAAAAATTAGAACTTTGTTGAGAAGCAGTGAAATGAGGGTTAAGAACATTCACTACCAACTAATAAGCAGCATAGATGAACCACAATATTCCATAATAATAAAAAATAAAAATTTCATCTCAGAGTATTTCTGGGAGTGACTGACAACAGAATTCCAGGTAGCCTGCTACTTCACGCACATTCATGTTTTCAAGTACTATTGCCAGGACTTTTCATTTATGACACAAAGAATGCCTGGGATGCTTTCTCCTGGCACACTTATGATGGAGAAGGAAGGAGGAAAAATTGGGGTCTATAGATATTATAAAATTTTCAACAAAAACATCTTTTTGAGCAATGTACAAAGATCATGTCTTTTTTTTTCCTTTCTTCACTCAAAAAGGAAAGAATATATTAAAAAAGCAAAAAAATGAACATCACTGGCATACCTTATAAAAGATTTATACACAGCATTCATTTCACTGACATAAGAGCAAGTGTAGAATTATGAACTTTTTTGTCATAAACAAAAACTAGATCTTCAAGATCGTATGTTCATTGCTTAAAATCCCACAAATAAAAATTTGTTCATGGAAAATAGAGATATTTTGAATACTAAAGTCCTTTATTCAACAACACAGAAATTTCACAAAAACAACTTTACTGGGCAAATTGAAGTGATTTTTTTAAGTCTTTTTTTTTTTTTTTTACAGTTTTGTACATGCCCCATAAGTGATTTTCTTTAATAAATACACTGTTTTCCAAAACTGCTTTTTTAAATAATTGCACAAGCATACATACACCTTACACAAATATCTATTAGAAAATTTAATAGATAACTGCACAGTTCAGAATAGGAGAACACTGTGAAAGGAGTACATTTTGTGGCCCATGTTCCTGAAATATCTATTTTGCAATTGTGAAAATGGAATCCCTCCTAACACAGTAGCTGTCTTTTATTCACTAGGAATACAGATCTCAGTGTGAAATGCCAAATTTAATAAAAACAAAATCTGAAACATTTAGCTGTTACATGAGAACCAACTGTTTGATATCACTATGAATCTAACCATGATCAAAGACCCACTACAGCTTTTTGCTGAACATATTTGACCCTGAATAGTGAGTTCATTTAACTGCTTTCCTTTTTTATTATTTGATTACAGATACTACCAGCTTAAAGACTTTATATGCTTTAGCATTAATTGCAAAACTTGCATGCCGGGGTTCTGAAAGAAAAGAAGGGAATATTCTTTTCTTTTAGTGATTATTTAATTCATAATAAGCCCATCATCTCTTACTCCCTATGAACGTGTTTAGAAGAAGAAAGTTGAGTGTTAGAGATTAGGCAACCAGGAGATATTTTTATATATGCTTACACTGGGGTAAAGACTACTACTATTTTGTCTCCCAAGGATGGCTATATTACTACTTTTTGAATATGCCACCAGACAAGCTAAGTCGCTTAGAAAGTCACTTTGGTCTGAAGTTCTGGATAAGAGAGGTTCACATTATGACATTCTCTGATATTTGGTTACCCAGTGACAGTTGAAAAGGACATCTGCTCACTACACCATGTACCCAAGTATTTCCCAAGCTCCCCCAGGATGCTGCCAGGATATGGCATCTCCTCAAGAAGACAAGACCCTGTGTCTGTGTACCTCTCTTACAAAGTGTTTTTAGCTTTATCTGATATGTTCTTTTAAAATTTTATAATCTACACAATCTATATTCTGATTGCAATGTTCTGAATTTTCTTGATACTGAATATGAAACACAGAGTGAGAAAATTTTAAAAGTTACATTTCATTGGTATTTTAGGATAATGAAAAGTGTAAACCTTCAAGTTACTGCCTTAAGATTATAATGATATGTTCTACAAGTTCTTGGTATGTGGACATAGGGAGAGGAATGCTAGAGGGAGTCCAGAGAGTAATATCTTTTCTTCAACATCACCAATGAGAACTTTATATGCATCCTACATTATATAAATAGAGATTACATAAAAACAGAAAGTGGGTGATTGAAAGAACAATATCAAGAATAAAAATATAAAGAAATTAAAGAAAAGCTACACTGTTCCATTTCAGTAATCAACAGATTTTCTTTCATTAAAAAAGTGAACTGACATGTAAAACACCACACTTTACAATATACAGATTCATTAGTTCTTTAAAAAAGCAGACAAATAAAAACACATCAGGACATGCAATACAGAATGTATTTTAGACTGTTATTACATTGCTATGAGATCTTTATGTTATTGTATGCCTAATAAAACCTGAATAGAAGTTTGTTTCATTTTTATAACAGTCATTTTACAAAAAACAAGGCAAGTTTCCCTTCAAGTGTGAAAGTAAGTTCTCACTTACTTGTAGTTAATTAGCAAATTGGTAAACAAAAATACTGTAAAAGAAAATAACATAAAAATGGAACAAGAAAGAACTCATATAGCTCCCATTGGTCCTATAGCAGAAATATAAATTCTAACTAGAAACCATCAAAGGAATATACATTAAGTAGAAAGTTATTGTGAAATTAATATACAGCACATTTTAGCTTGTGATTATTTAATTCTCTTCTCTAAACATAAATGGGTGTAATACATAATGAATTGTCCTCAAAAGGCATTGTGGCCACAACTGCAGACCATGTATTGGTACCCTAGGCAAGTTAAGTCACATTTGTTTTTTACATTGGCATTTGTATGTGCCTTAGCCACTCTTCCTCAAAGTGTTCTAATAGTGAAGTGCTCCTTCTGCTTTTTTAAAAACATCTTCTCTGTGTTATCTTTTCCCATTCAAAACTACAACTAGATTTTTTAAAATATTCACCTGCTAGTCCTTCCAAAACTTTACAAGTTAAACTCCTTACTTCTCCATTACTCTCTCAAGTTATTTTTCTTCTTCTGATTCATTTTCTAACATGTTTCAACAGGCTCATGGATATAGTGGGCTAAAATAACCAGCTAGTGTGTGAAGAACAAAGAAGTTGCAATAACATGGCAATTACATATTCTATATATTTTTACTAAACTAAGTTTTATTCCTGAAAATGAAAATAACTTTTATTGTCTAGCCAAAAAATAAAATGCAAATAATGTTTGTCCTAATGAGACAGCCATAATAAGTCTGTCACAAGAAAACCAAATCTTACATTCAAAGGTAGCCCAGATATTATGAAGCATTCAATTTTTTTGAGGGGGGTTGTAGGGGCTGGCTTGCATTTATGAAATTCCCCAGACCCTGCCGTCTCAGGAATGAAAGGATCCAGTAACAGGAATGGGAATGGTAGCAATGAAGCATTCCACTGTGTGACCAGGGAAAGACCATTGGTCCAACTGGGAGACTATGAGACAGGAAGATAGAGACAAAATGCCTCATTTCATAAATGTGTCTCTTTCTAACTTAAATCCAGCTATGCCTCAAGGCTGGCCTCAATGTATTCGACTGTTAAAATAAAACTCCCCATTTGATATCACACATGGACTTAAAACATGTGGGTATTCTTTATTAAGTTTTTTATTTTTCCTAGAAATTTTTTTTAAAGAGCAAAAAATAAACAAGGACAAAAACATACACAGCCCATGTTTGGCTGGTTAAAAAAAAAAAAAAATCAGTCATGGATTTCTCCACCTAAGATCTGACACTTTATACTTTAGCCTAGAAAACACTGGGTGTTCTTTTTTTTTAATAAAAAAATTATACAACTGATTCTGCATTTTTCCAACTACTCTGAGTACTCCGCTTTACAGTGCAACCCAAGACAAGTCAACTACACTAAGTATTTGGGAGGTATACCCTTCTGTACAGCTCGTTTGTAAGCAATGCAAGTGCATAACCACTACTCTAATATAGTGCTCAAAAGATTAATTGAAACTTTCATAACATCTTCCCCTCTTACAACAATACAACTGAAGGTCATTGCTGGATGCATCGTTCTCTTAGTCTTGTAAAACTTGGCATCGAGTCTCTACGGAAAGATGCATGGCAAAACAGTGCCAGTGATGTTGCTGCTTCTAGAAACAACTGGCAAAAAATATTTAAAGCTAAAATTTATTGCTCCAGATATAACTTGCAGAACCATACTGTTGTGTACAAACTGTTAATCTCCATAGATGCTCAGACATGATTGTCTCCTTGTGTCTAAACACACAAAATACAAGCTGCTATCTGTACAGTTTACAGTACTGAAACACATATATTTGAAAATGAAGTATAGATATGTACTTTGCAAAGATACATGATTTTACAGCAGGGGTTTACCCAAACTTATTTTTTACAGCCACTTTCAAAATAGACAACAACTTCACTAGTATATCTAAATTACATCAAAGAAAGAATCAGTGTATTGAAAGGAAATAGACTGGCCAATTCCCCAAGCTCCCACATTATTTTTATGTCTTTTTTTCTTTTTCTTTTCCTCTTTTTTATTTTTTTGAAGAAACCCCTATACATAAAATGAAAATAATTTCTGGATATTTTCTTCAATGATGGACTAAGCAGTTTCTTAAAACAAGACATTAGTTTGCCCTTCATTTCCAAATGCCTTGAAAATAAGATATACTACTGCTTTAAAAGAACCATCGGAATGCTTCAGCGCTGGGAACAGGTGTTCTCTATAAAAAAAGAGCAAGAAAACAAGTTAAGCTTTCTTTCTATGCCAATATAAAATTAGATTTTTCTCCTTTACACTCCAGCAATATTTTTAGTCAGCAATATACACAACATAATGACTTGTATATTTCAACATCTAATAAAAAAGAAATGTTCGATCTTAGCACATTAGGAAAATCAGAATATTAAGCTTAATGCTAATTAACTGAAATAATGATTAAAACATGTTGGTCTTTAGAAATATAGGAAATAAGGCCTGGAATAGGTATAGCAATTAAAATAAAGGAAAAGTTCGAGCTATTAACCAAAAATAGAAAGACTGGCCAACATATATACTTAAAACCTTCATCTACCTTGCAGGATGCCTGTATAATTTTGAGTGGATCATCTTACTGTCAGGATAACATACATGCAGATGGCACAAACCCATCATGGAATAGGAAAGGATTCATTTTTGTTAGTTAACCTTTGACATTAATCATTTTTCTTGATGGTTCTTCATTTAATTATTTTTCTATTTCAAAAGATAATCAGCCGTGCATGTGGTCTTTAATGTGTGACAAATACACATTAAAAGCAGATAAAATGACTATAATTGAATTACTCTACCTTTAACCATACTAGTTAAGATGTGACCAAAAATTTAAATTTAAATTTAAATCACTGTTTTTTTATGTACAAAATCACAATATATACATATGTATGCAATCTATATAAGGCTAATGTCAGAATTCAGTGAAGTAACTCTTTATTCTGGATAATTTCTTTTACAGCTGGATAACAAAAATTATCACAACAGTATTACCTGTATCATTATCAATTACTAAATGCTAAAAATATATCTGTAAATAATCTAATGATAACTATACTGACATATCACTGAAGTGAGTGAGTCTATACTTTCAACAAATTGATGTATATGAAGCAAACTGATACTGACTAGTGATACTCACTGGAGCTTGACTACACTTTTGTACCATAAAAAAAAGGAAAAAACTGGAAAAGATTGTGCAAAAGAATAACAATCTTACACTGAAAGTATAAATAATCCTTCCAACAAAAGATTATCTGTAATATGAGTTGTGTTTTTTTGTTAAATAAATTGGTAGTTGAACCTAGTTTTCTTCTGTATATTAATATTTCCATAATTCAGCTTTAAAATGCCTTAACCTGTTCTATTTGCATGCATTCTAATGATATACATAAAATAATCACATTAGTAATGAAGGTATATAAGGAACAAGCCATGGGTATATTTTCCTATAGAGGCAAATGAAACAATTGGTTTATTCCTCAGACCAGTCTGACAAGTCTGTGAAAATTATAAGATGGCTGTTAAAAAGAAGAATATAAATTGATATATTAAATGTTGCCAAATATTGAGAGAATATATACAATATTGAGAGAATATATATAAAATCATGACAATACACACATACACACATACACACACCTTGCCATAGACATCTTAATGTTAATAGCACTTGATCTTGTATTTCAGAAACTACATGAAAAATTCTACTACAAATGCTTTGATAATTGGGGTTAGCTTTTATTTACTGTCTCATATGAGTTGCTTGGTTAACATTTGCCTATTGTAATAATGTCATCTAAAACTAAAGTATATTAATTAAGATGTAATTAGAAATTTAAACAAATTAAATAAGCATTTTGGAAAGTAAATCTGCTTTTCACTATATGCACAAAAAACAATTAAAAAAATTGTCCTCATGACCAAAACAAATTTCAAAATGAATGTATTAAGAATAAATTAATAAGGGACTGAGATTGTGACTCAGTGACAGAGTGCTTGTCTCGCACATGTGAGGTACTGGTTTCGATCCTCAGCACCACATAAAATATATAAATAAAATAAGAGTATTGTGTTCATTTATAACTAAAAACATTTTTAAAAAAGAATAAATTAATGATATGCAATTTATTGAGCTCAAGTTTAAGTTTGCAAATATATGAAAACTTCAACTTGTGAAGTGTCTTTTCAAAGCACAGAACTGTCTACTATTCTTGTGAAAGTAAGGTAGATTTTATTAATATTTTATTCTTTATCCTGATCATTTAATTGATTTTCGCCCCTCCACTTCACTGTGTACACCTGGATTCTCATCACTGAATATAGTTGGTGAGAAAAATTTCTTTACTACTTTTCCAAATTAACCTTTGAATTGAAAAGTCACAATTATATATTGTGATTATATTTATTTAATCATTACTAAAGAGTTACACAAAGTAATAAGAAACATAACATACCCACTCTAATATTCGTATTTTATACACACACACACACACACACACACACATATGTAGTAAATGAAAACTTCAAAGTTTATACCAGATGCTAACTTGCTGGCTGATGCCAACTAAGAATAAATTTTGTATAAGTATGCACACTTATATAAATGTAGTCATTTTTAACAAGATAAATCAGATCCAAGTATATCCATGCAATTATAGATCTATGGTTTCACATATGAAAAATAAACATGTGCATATATATTCATATATATTCACATTTATGTGTATATGTATAGCAGTGATGCCAACTTACTCTCAGATGCCAACTGGAAACAAGATTATAAATATATACTTATGTAATCTTGTATCTTGATAAACATATATGTTTATGAAGACAAACAGAAAAAATATATGAAGTAGATTTTTTAAATGAGTTGAAGTCCTTATGTTTAGATACACTAGATTTTAAAAATCTAGGATACTTTAAAAATCTCCTTTATGATTTTTTTGTTCTTACTGTGCCCCTTTCTAATACTCAATTTTATTTGCAATATTTTTAAAAAGCAAGCTTATAAAATTCCACCCAGTGTCAAAGGTCATTGTTGTAAAGGAAAAGATAACCGTTTCTCAATGCTTGGTATTACCAAAAATTAAACAATGCAAGTATGAGGAAAGCAGAGCATAGGTTTTCAGGCAAAAATAATGTGTCATAAAATAGTATCTCAGTGGTGCTCTTTTGTGATATTACTGTGGACTATGATATAGTGACAATTCATTGCAGAAGTGAGAAGGTAAGTAGTGATGCACACTTGAAGAATTATTTTTCCTTTATGTTGAGATATTTAAGGTCATAAAACCTAAAGTGATTAATTGGGAAATCACCTAAAATAAAACATGTGAGAAAAATTAGGAAAATCACCAGTGCATTAATTGGAACAAATTCTCAGGGTATTCACCAGAAATTTATAAAACAGTTTCCCTAACAGTTTCATTTCAAGGTTATAAAAATAGCAAAACTCTTTAGAATCTGAGAAGCTACACAAAACCAATGTATTACCTTCTACCCAATTTTCATTATGCTCACTAGAAATTTACTTGAGGTCTGGACTGAGTTCTTTTAGTCAAGCAGAGTAAAGCAACACTGTATTCATAGGTGAAATATTGGGTTCAATTATAAGTTACTCTACAAATTTGGGGGTACATCTTCACTAATTCTGTCAACTAATGAGGTCATCTTTGTAAGAGGACTATTTTAAATGGTTTGGGGGCTCAGCACAACAACATGGGAGATTAAGTGGCCTGACCAGCTACCTTCAGGTTATATAAATTCAAAGTCCCAGCTGGGGAATCACACTCTTGATGAGATTACAGTGACTTTCTGGATCTCAGTGATGCTTGCAGGGGATAGTTATCCTGAGTGACAGGAAAGCCAGATTTCCCTAGAAGAGAAGAGGGGAGGGAGGTAAAGAATAGAATAGAGTTGATAGGCATTGTTTAAGACAGCCTTCACTGCTCATGCAGGTGCAAACATCAAGAAACAGCAGCCTCGCTCCCAGGAGGCTGTGGAGAAACCTGCAGCCCCCCAACCCCCTTTCCTTTTGGGACTGCTATAAAGCATGGTAATCCACAGAATTTATCCACACACAGACCAGATACAAAATGACCTTCAAGCTTAAAAGAATATCTTCTGTTTCTCCCCTAAATAACTTTCTAAAGCAAGGGAATTTTCTTGAATAAAAGAATGGTATGATCCAAGCCCAAATATAATTTTTACATTTACTTTTTAAAAAATATACAAAAATTGTTAATGTTTTTGGTAGAAATAATTTCAGTTTGATTTTTGTTAAATCAGCAATAAATAATCAATCAGCCTAAAATCATTAAAAATCCTCAAAACTGCCAGTTTAAGAATGTTTTTTTTTTGTTGTTGTTTGTTTGTTTGTTTGTTTTTGTTTTTTGGTGCCTGATAAGCAATCATGAGGTCCGTGGTGGTACCTTCAGATCAAGAGTGCATCTACATTTTCTTGTAAGTAATTTACATCACATCTAATAAGAACTCAGCTACTAACAGCTAACAATTAGGCATCTATAACTCAGTAAGTATGAGAATAAAATAATTGGTCATTCCTATCTACATGTTTAAAACTACATTTCTAAGAATAGTAGAATTCACAAGACTGCACTTAAAACTAATCACTTTTAATAAAGTTAGACCTATAGTTTCTAAGAACAAATTAAAGAATTCTTGATGCTGAAATTTGTCTCAGAATGCATTAAATTTTAAGTTGAGATGACTATAACATTAGAATTTCTACAACTAAAGTTTTATATATATATATATATATATATATATAGATAGATAGATAGATAGATAGATGTGTGTGTATATATATGTATATTTCCAATATTTTTAATATACTTCCTAATCCAAAAATTTCAGAGAATCATCCAGACCCTCAGAATTTTACTATAAAACAGATGGCTCTAATACAGTAAATTCCATGTGAAAATTAGTATTGTGGTACCATTATTACACTATTCAAAAGATATTTTTCTATTTTCCCATTTACTATGAGTTAAAGAAATACAAATAAATCATTTTTGATTCTCAAATAATGATGTGAGGCATGATTTTTTCCAACTAAAATTATAAATATGACAAAAGATAATAATAGGTGCTATTGTTTTCCTTTAGCTGCCTTATTGTTTTTTCCTGACTTCTTATAAAACTTTCAAACTTTGGGAATTTTTTGGATGAACAAATGCCAAAAAGATTTCTGATAGTAAGAAAACTACTTTTTTCCTGATTTGATTTATAAAAATGCAAAAGTATTGTTACATTGGTTCTTTGCCCTTCTTACTGACAAAATTTCAAAAGCTACTTGAAGAAACTTGAGACAATGTGTTACATATACAATTTGTGAACATGAATATACACATTAATATAAATGAATGCACATTAATAGAAATATTTGAATAATTAATGATTATTATATAAAAACCTAGCAAAGGTGGACATATCCTCAAAAAAATCTAGCAGAAAAATTTTCCTAAATCTTACTTTTAAATAATGTATTATAAAAATCAGTCTAATAGAGTTATTAGAAAGCACTGGTATAGCAAAGGTCATTAAGTATGAGAGAATTATTAATTTATGATAATCACAAAGCCAGATATGGTGTGATCCAGTAGCTTGGGAGGCTGAGCAGGAGGAATGCAATTTTGAGCCCACCCTCAGCAACTTATCCAGGCCCTAAGCTACTTAGTGAGACCCTGTCTGAAAATAAATAAATAAATAAATAAAAAGGGTTAGGGATGTGACTCAGTGGTTAAGTCCTCCTGGGTTCAAAACCTGGTACTAAAAACAAAAGAAAACACAGCCCAATAATTTTTATTATTATTATTATTATTATTATTATTAAAAAGCTTTATATTAATACTTGATTTAAAACTTTGTTGATTGATATAAATATAGTTTCTATCTTTTAAATTATACCTCACTTTGTTCTTCTGCCCTGTCAAATACCCATATCGTGTACATGATATATATAACACCATAATAATTTTTCCAATAATTCAGATTTGCATATTATGAAACTACAAATCCTTGTTATAAACAAACCTTATTTTGGCCATTATTTAGATGTGAGCTAAAGCCAGCAATCATATCAGCACTAACAGGAATACCATAGCACTATCTAAATACCATAGCACTAAGTAAGTAACTGGATAAATTTTTATGACTCAATTTTTTGAAGACCTTAAATATGATTATAAGGAGCATTCCACTTTTTTGGTCTCCCATTGACATTTGTGGCCAAGATTTCTGTGATTAATTGTGAAGAAATAGCAATGGCCTTTTCATTGCCATCTATTCTCTATTGGATGCTGCTCCTGTTAATGTCAATGAATCTCGTCCCCTCTGTCCTCTCCTACACTGCTACGACCACCCTCACAATCACCACTGAGATCCCAAGACTTTAGAAGGCAAAAAAGAAAGGTGAGTTTATAAATCATGCTGTGAAGGCGTTGAGTCTGAATGTTAGTAGAGCCAGTTAGGAAAACAGCTGTCTAAAGGAAAACAGCTGTCTAAAGGAAAATGTGTATATGGGGTGGTCCTGAATTAATAAGAAAGTGAACAACTGACTAGCACCAGGATGTACACTAGTTTAGAAGGGACCCAGAAAGCCACCCACTTTTGGTCCTAGTATCTAATATAACCAGTTCCTTTAGGTAAGTCTCCTGAGTAATGCTGTGTATAATTATGTGCCAATTAGATTTCATAGAAATACTTCAAACAACATCATCGCAACTAATAACACAATTTGCTGTAATATAAATGGGTAGTTTAGTGACTAAAATACTTCTGTACATATAAAAATAAACTATAATATGATCATAGCATGGTAAGCAAAAAGGAAATTTTTTCAATGATATGTATATATATTAAGTTATTTTTAACCTAATATGTAAGAGGGAGTGTGAAAGGAAATTCAAAGTAAACTTGAGATCAAAAAGCAAAAATTAGGCTTATAAAATCTATACTTACACTGTCTAGAATGACCTAAACAGAGAATATTCATGTGTTTATATTTCATATGCACATACATATAAATACATTTGGTTACAGAATCTGAATCTGTGTGTATTTGAATATCTGTGTGTGTATATAAAAGTTTAGTAATTCAATCTTCCCTTGAAGTCACTCTAATAATTTCTGTTGAATGCAACACCACCTCTAAGTGAAATCATTGGTAACTAGCTACTGAAAAACAGAACAAAGTTGTTCAACAATTTTAAAAATTCTGATTAGTTCTGATTATAGTCAGTGAGCTCTAAACTCTATTGCTCTTGTATTAAAGAGAAGAAATATTTATATAACATGAGAAAATGTGAGGTCACTTAAAAAATACTGAGGTAATAACCTGAATATTAAAGCTCTGCTTTGGATAGCCTCTAATTTTTATTCAACTAAAAAACAAGGGTTACATGTAACACCCATAAGTAATTTAAAGTATAAGGCTTCTTGTCCTTATTACAGATTTGAGAATATTTATTTTTTTTAATATTATAGAAACGTGAAAATGATAAGTTTAATAGAAAAATGTTCTCTCCGGCTAAGTCGAGAAACATTTTGGTTGTAGTTACTAAATTTCATTTTTTTCACAATGTTTTCTGATGAGTATCCAGCTACCAGGATAGACCCAGCCTAGAAAGCACTAGATGTTTTAAGTCCATGAAGTACTAAGAGGAATTCAGAGAACATTAACTCCAAACATTTCAACCAATTAGATGTTATCATCAAACTAATGTACTTGTTTAAAACTACATTTCTAAGAATAATATGCAGCTGTTGGAGTCTTCTTCTTTCATTTCTTTGTTTCCTCCCTCCCTCTCTCTCTCCCCTCCTCTCTCTCTTTGAACTGCTGGCCATCACACAGAATGCTCCTATTCATAATCACTCTCACTTTGACTTTTTTGGATTTTTTCCTTAACAATCTTTACCAGTAATAAAATCTAAAGTCAACAATGACTTTGATTTAAAAATTTTCAAGTTTTTTCCTGTTTCTTAGCTCTTTAGAAACACATTTTGGTTCATCTACCCTTATTGAGAGGATATGTACTATAAAGCATTCCCCACTAGCAAGGTAACAGCTTATCATGTGCTAGAACACATTCTTAAATACTCAGATTCTAATTTATCCTCAGGAAATTTTCACAGCCTACCTCTTTTCCCATGAGTATCATGTGCTCCAACTCTGTGCAAACATTGTCATGTTCACTATCAAATAAATTAATAAGCCTAACTTTTTTGAGACATAGAGTTTATAAGGTACAATAATTAATATTCCTTTCATCATCATTTTTTGGAATATTTTCTGTGTTCAATTTTGTATTTTTCAAGTAATTCTCCTTATAACCACTTAAAAATTACACTAATATTTTTGAACAAGTAGTTGTTTATGAATGTGGGTTAACCTCTGTCTCCCTAAACATCCTCATTAATTTTGAGAATTAGTTTTGCCATCATGGCCTTTCTATGTTTCTAAATGCAGATTTGGGAATTATTCCTAAAGACAATTTTTTGTTTATTTGTTTATTTATTTTATTTTATTATTTTTTGGCACGAGGGGTGCTTAAGCACTGACCCACATCCCCAGCCCTTTTATTTATTTTTAATTTTGAGACAGGGTCTCACTAAATTGCTGAGGCTGGTTTTGAACTAGTGATCCTCTTGATCCAGCCTCCTGAGCCAATGGGATTACAGGCATGTCCCATATACCCAGCTGAGAATTATTATTAATTATTTTTTTTTAAGAAGAGAAAAGCTGGTTAGTTGCCCTGAAACTAGTATTTCTACTATGGAAAATGAAAAGAAACAATACTGAGTTGCTCCAGCAGATCTAAACCCAGATCCATGACATCTTTTTTTTTTTTTATAAATTTGAGGAATTAACTATTAGTACTCATTTTATTGAAAGGAGACTCAAGACTGACGTGGAGCATGACAATCCTATCTGCCAACATACTCCTCCTTCCTGAGTTCCCTTAAGTCTATAGCAATTCTTTTTCCTGCCTGTGTTTGTTCCTTCCATCCTTCTGTCCTCTCTTCCTTTCTTTCTTCCTCCTTCCCTCCCTTTCTCCTCCCTCCTCCCTCCCTCCTTCCTCCCTTCTCCCTCCCTCCTTCATCTTCACTTCTTTCTTCCTCCCTCCCTTCCTTCTTTCCTCTCTCCTCTTCTTTGTCTCTTCCAATATAACACTTTATTTTATTTAGGTGAAACAAAGGCTTCTAGTAGTCTGCAAAATATCCCTTGGACTAGAGCAAAACTTAATACTACAACACAAAACCACATAAGGCACCAAGGTAGGTATCATATCAGTCTATTCTACTTGTCTAGAGTTGGAGGACTAAAGCAAGAATGAATTGAAGAATCCTAAGGGTTTTTAAATAGATGTGAGATTGCTTTGGAAGTTTTCAAAAATTTTAATTATATCATCTTAAATTTGTCCATTGCTTCGACTGAGGACTGCAAATACAAATAGGGAATCAAGCATTTGAATGAAGGCCCATCTAGAGTAGGGGAATTATAAGGGTACTGAAACAATGCAGTCAGGAATATGGAAAAGTTTAGGTTCCTTAAGCCAGACAACATGGGTGGATGTGTACATATATATCCACAGAACTTAAAAGTCCTAGAGGATTAACAGTTCCTACTTAATGATTTGTTCGGTTGAATTCAATTCATCAAGGGTTTACTATGTTCTTAATAATACCATGCATTCATGAACACATAACGTGGGTATAGACCTACCTAGCAGAAATAAAGACACGCTATTATACCAACACATTTAAGTTTTTATCTTGTTAATGATGGTTCAAATACAACTTCATTCCTTGTACAATAGTATTGTTGCTATTACTAGTGTTTCTCAAACTTTCTGATCACAACCATTAGTGAGAAAGACATTTTACACAGCAGCCAGTACGTGCACACATATGTATTTTGGTCAACATACATACCTGAACCAGTAGTTTAATCCAACACACTTTCACAGACCACTAATGTATTGTAGCCCGCAGCTTGAAAAATACACAACTTACTTCCACATCATTCAAAATCATATTCATGTTAAGAAAATCATGCATGGAAAATCCAAAACAACTCCACCTCACAATGAGTTTAACTCTATATAGAGCAGCCTTACAGAAGGAAAGAAAACATCTATTCGAGAGTGAAGAAAACAAATCATTATTCTCTATTTTGTTTTTCATGGGACTAAAACAGGAATGCAAAATATTTATGTTTAATAGAAGATTCCATTTCTTCTCACTTCCCACCCATCCACACCTCATCTTTATCTTTTTCCTTTAACTCCATTAAAACCATCATTCACCTCATTTAATCTATAAAATGAACATTTTCCATAGAAAAGTCATTCCCTAGGAAAATTATCTTCCTATCACTGATTTACTACCACTAATTATCACTATTCTACATAATTAAATTTATATGGTCTACGTTTGAAAATGTATTTCATCTATTTTTACTATGTAAAGTTTTGGAGAAAATATATCTTCAGAATTTTCCAGATTTGCTAAAATCTAAAGAAATGTCCATCACTCTCCATGATCTAAAAGCATATATCTCTTTCTCTCCTTCTTGACCTTTATCCTTTTTATGCTTCTATCAATCATCCAGTTGTGGTGGGTTGAGCAAGAAATTGCCCTTTCAGAAGTTCTCCTGTAGTTCAAAGCTTTCATCTACTTTCTCAAGAATGTCCCCTAAAATATGAATTCAAATGCAGATGAGATACAAATGAGATATGATTTTCTACCCACCTTAAAAGTATTTTGTTTTAGTTATGCTTTCTAATTAGTCTACCAAATATTTAAAAGATTTAAGTAAAAATAATAATAACATCAACTATGACAATCTGCTTTTCCAGCCTAAGATCTCACTCATGAGTCAAGTCATGAAAAATTTATCTTTCCCCCTTTTTAAATTTTCCAATCTCTACAAAACTTCTATAAATACTGAAGGAAAACAGACATTCACATTCCACCTTGACAAAGTTCCTTCTAGATACTGCATTGCACCCTGGCTTGAATATTTCTTTTTCCTTTATTTTAATCTTTCTTGGTTAGTATTCTAAGTCTTTTAGGAATCACTGCCATTCTTTTCCATAAAAACACAAGCCTATTCTCCTACTGGATAATAACTGTCTTCATTTCACAAACACTCTCTACTTACTAAAAAGAAAAAGAAAATCTCTGCATAGCCACTTCCCTTTCACCTCAAAATCATATTTACCTGTGTTATTTACTACCTATGCTACTATACATATGTAAACATATTCTGATTTTTCAACATCTGTTAAATATGTTCAATTTCCATTATTTGTTAAAGATGTTCTCCAATTCTTGAGAAGCACTTAGCCATTTCTTTTTTCCAATGATTCTCTTGAACTCATTAATTTACATTTAGAATAACTCCCTGTTTCTGTTCAAAAAAAGAAAATACAAGCCAAAGGAAGGTATTGGGTCAGCAATGTGAAACATGCATACACATGTCTGTGGTGCACCTATGAGAAGATGTGGAAATTAACGACGATGCTGTTCCTATGGTAAGGAAGGAGAAAGAGCACTGAATGATTTCAACTGGCTCTCCACATCTACTGATGTCCACTAGATAATTTTCTCTTTCTCTTAGAATATTTGACAATGCAGGCATGGGAGCAAGAAAATTTATCAGTTTAGCTCTTCACAAAGAACTCAGCCAGATCCTTGCCAAACTCAGTGATTAAAAAAACAATCAAAATATGCACATCAAAGCATAGTCTACCTGAGCTTTAACATCTGAAAACTATAAGGAACCTGTTGGTGAAACAGCTATAAATATAGTTCTCTTAAGGTATTTTTTATTGATGATTTTAAAACAGATCTGAGAAATTATATAGCATCTCATAGTTTGAAAAATATTACCCTACATATAATATTAAAAAGTCATAAGGTCACTGACATCATTACTTGTGTCTTACTGATGAGGCAATAAAGTTTAGAGAAATTATGCTAATGTACCTAACATCAATCAACTGGTGAATTAGATGAGAGTAGTGATTCTTTCCACAACCTCTTCCCTAATACAAATTTTTTTTTTTTTAAAGTGAAAAGCAAGGAAACTAGTAGTGTATTTCCCGAATGCAATTTATTTAATGATTTTATATCAACTGAAGAAACACACCTTGAAAGTGAGGTATTTGAAAAAGTAAGGTTTTCTTTGCCACTATTTAGTAAGATATGTAGTGAAACAGATGTGTTAAATACTAAGAGGAAAGAAAAAAATCACAAGTTTAATTTCATAACTATTCAAAAATTCTCACGCTCTTAAAATAAATTAAGAGAAAGCCCAGAAGTTTCACAGAGGAAAAAATATTCCTTATAATGTTTTAGAGTAGAAGTTAACAAGCCTGCTGGGATCCTTTTAGCCCCTGCAGAGCTCAGTCTTCAACATTATTAAATGGCTGTCGCATCTGAAGTATGGTGCAACATAACTCAATAAACAACAGAAAACATATGATGCTGAATGGAGGGAGGCTTTTCGATTACCCTGCAGAATAATTCAATTTCAGGACAGGTGTTTGCATGTGATAGAACAAGATATGACTCAGGGATAAAATCACCCATGCACCCTTCCCCTGATACTTTGCAACTCCTAAGGATAATAGCATAATGCTAGATGAGAAAGTGTAAGAACAGGCAGAAACACTGAGAGCAAGTGAAGAAACAAAACTATTCATACAGAAAATTCTCAAATTTTACAGATTGAAAAAAAAAAAAAAACCTTTCCTGAAAACAAGTTTTATAAAAAGTTGTTTTCTGGAGTAGACAAAATTATCTGACATTCTAATCAGGGACTGAAAATCACAGTACTAATAAAAATTAAAGACTTTTCCATGTATTTTTGGTTCACTTTTGCTGTAATTAACCTAAGACCAGGAGGAAAACTGAAGGTACTCCTTTCTCCAGTTTATATATTTAAATGAAACTTTGAATAAACATCTTAAATTAGACCTTTCACTTAAGTTAGATATTTCTACATAACAAATACAAGGTTCCTCCCCCTCTCTCTTTCATTATTTTGTATAATACAAGTAAAACTAAATATAAGAAGTTGAAGCATATCCACTTGTGTTAAATGTATTGAAGGGTAGGACATTTCTTTAAGTTTTTTCAAAGCAAACTTAAAGTGCATTGTTTATTGGTAAAAGTGAACTACATATTCAGGACAATCTGACCAATTACCAGCAATAAATTCTAAGGGCATTAATAACTTTAGAAGACTTCTTAAAAACACATCTTCAATCTATGCCCAGGAAATACTCAAATAGTTGAATATTTCACTTTGCATCCCAAACAAATATTCCAACATGTCTTCAATGTTCCAAATATAGAAAATATGGATGAAATGTCCAAACTTTCTGCACATTTTTTGAAGTTTTTTACCCTTAAAGACTATTTTATTAAATACTTCTCTATCAATCTATAAGTCTGACTGTGTAAAACCTAACTATTCATGCAGAAAAACAGATGGCAAAGACTATTCAAAATATGCAAATCTATTCATCAAAAAATTTTAAAACCAAATCACTTTTATTACCTTCATCACCAGATAGACTTTCCTTTTTTAACCAAATATTTTTATCTAACTAAAGTCAAACTTTTAAGTATAAAGTTTAGTTTTATTTAATTTGTCCTTATCCACCTTTTGATTGTTTGCTTTTGTTTTGCTTGAAGATGTCTCTATTTCAAACAAATATTGTTATAGTATAATTTTGATCTTTTTTATTAATTCTAATAATCATCATCTAAAAGACTGTTTGATTTCACGTGATGCTTGCTTGGTTGGATCAAAGTACTGATTTTATTGAGGAATTATTAAAAATGTATGCTTCTTTTAAAAAGTTATCATTATATTTATCTTACAGACAAAACTATATATTTATCATGCACAGCATGGTGCCTGATGTATACAGAAACAACTTTTAAGTCTCTTGGCTTAAACCTAGCGATGGAAAGAGAACGTTATTGCACTTGCCTTACAGTTCAATGCACTGGGAACACATCTGTTTTGTGGCTTACTTGAAAGCTGAACCCCTTTGAGCTTTTCTCTTATCATTTATAAATTAACAATCTTTTTGATATATTATTTGAACTCCATTAAAAAGTTCCCCTTTTCCTTTTATATCCAATTATATTTTTACATTTTTATATTAAAAACTTTTGTTTCGTATTGGCATGTTTTTAATTTTTGAAAACTAAAAACTCATTTTTAAATTATGACACAAAATGACATATTGAAGAATGTTTCAATTTATGACAGGAAACATTTATATTTTTTCCATAATATTTTTAAAATTCCCTAACCTTCAAAAACATATGCAAGTTCAATTACTAACTAATTTTTACTAACTATACAGGTTCTGAATTTGAATGATAAACCTATTTTACATGTGGGCTACTGGTGAATTTCCTCAGGAGGGTGGTGCCACTTTCCTACACAAATTATAGAAAATGCTTTGTCCAGGTTTTTACAACTGGTACATATATAGTTGGGTTCTTAGGTTCTTAGAACTTAGCATATCATAATATGTTCTCCCCTGCCAAACAAAACAAAACAAAAACAAACAAACAAAAATTACTGAATCAAATTATCAAGTTTGGGATAGTATCTGAATGTTTTTTCACCACACCCCTTAGAAGATCAACCTAACTCATGGAACTATTATTGCTAGCCTGTACCACCTTCAGCAGAACAGTTTTTAAAAGAAAGACAAGATTTTTTTTTTTTTTATGGTCCCATTCTTCTTCTGATGTTTTCAGTTTCTTAATGTCTTCCCTATAAAGTGGTGGCAGTATGTAACTTGCAGCAAGGAGAGCCAGGAGTGGGGGCAGGGAAACCTCCTGAGGCACTGCTTACTAATGTAATTCCATAAATCAACTAATGGGAGAGAAACCAGATCTGTGTGGTCTCTAATGCTGTCCCACTGAGATCAATCATGTCACCTGAACAACGTTCAGGGACTAAGAGGCTGGGGTTGCCCATGGAATAACTGTATCCCTTGAGCCATATCGAATTGGGATATTTTTTAAAAGTTAGATTTTCATAATCAGAAATCTAAGTGTGAGTGTAAACACTTTGCAAAAGACAAAGTGTTGTTATATAACTTAGGGCTATAAGGATCATCCTATATAATCACATTTTTTAAAATATCTAGGAAAGTAGTATGGAGGGGCACACATTATTTGTAATAACTGCTTTTGACAATTAGTGGCTATTTTTAATATTATAAAGGGGTGATTCTATAAGCTTATTTCTAGGACAATAATGGTGCTCTTAACATTACCCTAATATAGATTTAAATAGTTTCAAAGGAATCGAAGAGTGAGGGATTAAAAAAAAAAAAAAATTGTGGGCAAGAATCCCAACACCTGCATGTGAATTTGTCTTAATCTCAGTTTACTCATCATGAAAGTATCTGATTATGGCTACAGTCTTTGAGATGAAAGCAAGTCAAAGGGAAGGGCACATGAGGTTTAAAGTGATAACTAAGAGTAAAAGTTATGATTATGATCCAGATATTAATTTGTGTCCTTATTTTTAAGCTAATGAATTTTAGCTATTGAATTTACACCTGAAATCCACAGATAATAACTGGATTGAGTCCCTCAGACAGCAGTCTACCCAGTGTCCAAAACACCTTCTCAGATGGTGGACTAAATTAAAGAGGGAAACCAGGGCAGCAGGCTGACTTTTCACTGACCCCAAATCATTGCTCCAGCTTTGATTCAGTCATGTAAGACCTGTCATTCTTCCCTGTGTCCACTTTCTTACAACCACAACTTGTGGTTACACATGAATTTAAGGCAGCCATGCTGTCATTGCCTCTTTAATGACCCAGACAGAATCTTAGACAATTCTGAAAGACTATCTCTTTTCTCTTCGAAATAATATTCCACTGATAATCTTAGCCTTGAAAGAACAACAGACCATGCCACCATAGGAAGGAATCTTCACTTTGGATATCTTGAGAATTCATCAAAGGGAGAAATTTGCTCCTGTCCTATCTATGCCCCACTTTTTAAAGATCAATAGAATTTTTGTACATGAGAATTTTCAAAAAGGAAAATAGAAAGGTAATATGCTATTGAAATGACTAAGAATTTTAAACACACAAGAAGCTTGTGGGAACACCATCAAAAGGGAAAAAAGAAACAGTCTATGAAAAATGTTTAGACTGACACATCAGCATAGAACCTTGTGTAGAAAGCCTGTTGGTGCTCATAGCAGACTCCTCCATAGTGGTTACTTAGTACAGAAATCAGAATTATCCAATGCCCTCTTTACTATATACCCTAAATTTGGATGCATGAGTCTAGCTACAGATGGGGCCTAAAACACCAAATCTATAGTTCCATATACATTTCAAAAGGAAATAAAAAAATCATGTAGTACTCATCAACTGGACATTACTATGAAACTTCAGTATAAACTGAATTTATTTCCCATGGCCTTCCAGACCTAGAGAAGTTACAATAAAATAATAAAAAATAATAATTCAAAATTTGCCACCTAATATACAAATCTGTATTGTTGCTGTGATTATCTTTGCTTAAATAGCATTGCTAAGGAAAATATAATAAACCACCTGCAGTAAAGTTAAACTTTCAACATGGACATGATTTCTCTTATAAGAAGGAATTAGTGCTATATTTTAATGCAATTGATCATAATTGATAATGATATCCACTTAGTACCATTATTTTTTCAGAATCCCAAAGTGCTATCTGCCTTGACTTATGAAAGTTTTTAAAAATCTGTATCTTCTTTGTATTCAGATCAGCAACAAATATCAGCCCCCCTTATCTTTATCATTTAAAAAAAAATCACATCACAGTTATTCATAGAGAAAACTTCTCTAAACAGTGTTCACAATTTCTAAAAGAATGTATGGGGACTATTTTTACCATAACTCAGGAGACCCACTCTTACCCTACCATCCAGTGCATAAAATGCTGCCAAATTCTAAATCCAATGCCTAGATGTTTACATGAACATCTAACATTATATTCTTAAAATTTTTATCAAGGGACTCTGATTACTTGTCCATATTTTTTTAATATAACACCAAAACATTTATCTATAATTTCCCATTTTTGCTCTTTTTTCTTTTGATCAGGATAATATATGCAATTTTTGTCAAACACATCCATGTCTATTAATCATAATTAAAAGCCTAATTGAACAATTACTTATGTGGTCCTTTGTAAAATGACTGCTTTTAAGAACACATTGGTAAAAGAAACTATCATTTATCATATAAGGTAGCAACCAGAACTTCACTTGGTGTATAGGGCAATTTTGTAACCATAAAGTGATTACTTTGTCAATTGCAGGACCCAAGGAAAATACTTTGTTTCCTTTTGTAGCCGAGTTTTAGGAATCATTCATTTCTGAAACTATGCAAGATTTTTAAAAATAAAATCTCTATCACCTGCCCCAAAATGAACCAATGGCATCCCTTTATTCTAAATCATATCTCCTTAAAAATTGAGGGTGACCATCAGCTTTTTATACTATTTCTGCTTTCTTTAAAAATACCAGAGAGACAAAAAAACAAAACAAAAAAACAGAAATAATCTTTGCTGTTCAGGAGAGAAACTGTTCTGTAAGAGGGCAAAAAATTCCTTTTTGACTCCAGGTATTTTGGCTTCAGTGAAAAATAAATATATAAATGCTTGTGTGCCACAAACCGTGTGCTCACTGTTGCAATTGGGCCACTAGTAAGTCTTTCTTAGCCAATGAACATATAGGATGTGATGTGTCCAATTCTTTAGGCAGAGATTTTTTTTTTTTCTTTTAATAAGGAAGAGAGGGAGCATTTCAAATCAGCCAGGTAAAATACTGACCACATTGCATCTGAAACTTATGATTTTTTAGACCAATTGCATTCTCCCCCCCTTCCAAGATAAAAAGGAGGGGCACCCTCTCTAGCAGAAGGGCGGTAACACGCGAAGTACTGCTGGGGCGGGTGGTGGAGAGGCCGTGCCCTCCACAAACCACCTACAACTGTATCTCACAACGTGAATGAAGCTTCAGAAAAGGGGCACTGCATCTGGAAGCCAGACAAGAAGCCCTGCAGGGGAGAGGAGAGGGGAGTAAGGAGGGAAGGGGAGACACTGGGAAACAAGAAATCATCTCCTCTGACCTCTAGTGAAGTGCCAGGTTTTTTCTTTAGCTCTTCACATTTTCTAAATTTGCAGATCTGGTGTCCCGTTTTGCGGTTCCTGCAACTGCTACAGACGCCACAGTTGATGAGCCTCTTGCAGGGCACGCAGACCCCACACCTTTTCCTCTTCTTCTTGGCCGGGTTGGCTCCGCCAGCTCCCCCTGAGGAGGACGAGGAGGAGGAGGAATGATTCTGCGGGCAGTCTGCCAGATTGGCAATTTGAAACGCACTGTCTGTGACGGCTGCTGAGGCTGCTGCGGGGGAGTGAAGGGCTGTCATGACGATGACCCCTGGAGGTAATGAGATGCCCCCTAAAGCCGGGATAGCGGAAAAAGTCCCCACGCGCTCGGGGAGATTCATTATCTCTGCTTCAGCAGCGCCGCATTTGAGCTTGTTCATGCATTCCCCCGCCAAAGGTCTGCAGTGTTCAGGGGATAAGGTGGAGAGGAAATTAGTATTTGCCATTTGCAACGACGGCTCTGGCGGGCAGCCAGCTTTCCCCAGCCTCTGGGAGTCGTTTCGGTGGTGCATGCTGGTCCTGCTGCCGCCGCCGCCGCCGCCGCCGCCGCCGCCACCGCCGGCGGGGAGGATCGCCGAGGAGGAGGCGGAGGAGGAGGCGGCGGCGGAGGAGGATTTCCTGCCGCCCCCGCCGCCCCCGCCACCGCCCCCACCGCCGCCGCCGCCGCCGCCCCCGCCCCCGCCGCCGCCTCCGCCCCCGCCGCTGCCCCAGAGCATGGCGGTGGCGGCGGCGGCGGTGGCCGCGTTGTCGCAGTTCCAGGGGGACATGCCGATGCGCGCGGCGGCGGCGGCGGCGGCGGCGCTGCTGGGGAAGATGGGGGTGGTGATGCGCGCGATCTTGGCCGCCTGCGGGAAGGCGCCACCGTTGGTCTTGTAGAAGGAGGTGGCAAAGGAGCGGTAGCGCTCCATCTCCGAGTTGTAATCCACAAGGCTGTTCAGGGCCCCCTCGGGCAGGTGGCTTTCCTTGGGCAAGCCCGGGGCCTCCGGGCTCGGCCCGGGCTCCACGCAGACATTGGTGTTCATGGTGCAGGGGGGGAAGAAGGGGTGCAGGGTGGAAGTGGGGACCGTCTGGTCCGACACCTGGGTGGGAAAGGGGGAAAGATGGGGGGGAGGGAAGGGGGTGATGGTGGTGTTGGGGTGGGGGCCGAGGCGGGAGGGGAAAGTGGGTCCGGGTGGGGAGAGCAAGGTGAGGGCTGCTTTATTCCTCTCTGGGGCGCATTTCCACAGACGGTGAATTCCCAGGCAGCGTCTTCTTTTGCATTATCCTCCAACTGTTACAACTAAAATAAAGAAAGTCATTCCAACGAGCTGCACGAGGAAAAAGATTAAAAATAAATAAACAGCCTCCCTCATACCCCACCGCAGACACCAAAGGCTCCCACATTCTTCTGTCAGGTCGTTTGCATAACAATCATCGAGACGTGACCCCCCATTTCTACCCCCGCAACACTCCCAACCCCTGCTCCCTCCCTCCCCACAGCAAACCACAGCTCCTCCCCCCTATTCTTGTAACCCTCCTGAGAAAATGTATTAATAGCCAGAATACCCAGGGAAAGTGGGAAGACGGGGGTGACAAATGCCGAGGGAAAAGGGCAATTGGAGTGCTAAAGACATGCAAATCAGGGGTGGGAGGGCGATACTACCTATAAGCAGAGGGCATTTAAACATTATGAAATGTGTGAACAAGTGCTGCCTGGGCATGCAAATGCTGTAAAGTAGAAAACAGCAATGGCCCTATGAGGAAAATGAACAGGAAATTAGCAAATGAAGTACTGAGAAAGTCTACAATACATCCGAGTATAAACTGTAAGCAAACACAATACAACTGAGAGCTAAGAGACTGCCCACATACAATCTGAACTAAAGAGGCAGGGAAAAAAGAACTACCAGCTGCCACAGTGTCCTTCTGTGTCTGCGGTCATTAGTTTGAATCCCAGCACAGCTGGCTCTGTTAGGGTCTTAATTCAATGGACCAAGGACAGGTCTCAATTGTACAAGCCATTTGGTGGTGGGGCTTGGTGGGGGTAAAAGGGTGGTGTTTTACTTGTTTAAAAGAAAGGAAGAAAAGAAAGATGGACTAGATAAAATTAAAAAAAAAAAATACAAGCAATGTCACAGGCTTTTAACCAAGTGTCTGCAGCCTCTGTAAGAATATTCCCAATCATACCTAATGGAGATTGCTGTCTCTTCCCAAGACAAGAGGAAAGCATGGGACTTTTTTTTTTCCCCTTAATGATCTCTCACCATCACTGATTTTTACATTGAGTAAAAGGGAGGGGGTCCCTTGAGGTGTTGTTTACCTAAAGAAATAACCATTTAAATGATTTTTCCCCTTTTGCTCTTTTTGAGAGGAAAGTTTAATGTTAACTGGGTATTTGCATTCATCTCTCTGGTTACAGGCCATTATTATGCTTTAGGAAGCGGTATTTTAGTTGTTTATTACAGAGGAAGAAGTACATCACAGCCTTTTAAGAAGTAGAGCAAGGACATAAAGTGTATATTCACCTAAAAACCAGTTTCTTTGTTTCCAGATATTTTTTGCCAGAATATCTTTTTGTGACATCTTTTGAAGACCACAGATTGCTCTAGAATGTAGAGTTCAGAAAATTCTAAATGGGGGCCTAGTAGTCTGAGTCTCAAATATTCAGAGTTTAAAATGGATATCAATTATAGTAATTATGCTTATAATTAGATTAATGAACCATTTATGCCCAAACTCCAAGTGCAAAAACTTCAAGACCTACTGATGAGGCACCCTAAAAAAGAGGGGTTTATGTAAACAAATCCCTATTAGGCAAAGTAAATCAAGATAAGGAACCTCACCCCAGGCTGGATTAGAAGCTAGCAGGCATCTTTCAATCACAGCAAGTCCCTAATCACTCAGGAACCTCCTCTGTGGTTTCACATTAGGGGAAACTGCTCCCTTCTGAGGTCTGATGGCAATACAAAGGGTGCCCCCAAAATGCTCCTGGCTAAATATTCTTGATGCTTGGAAGGGGGTGGGGGAAGACACAGCAAGAATATGGATATAGCTTCAGTTTCTGTGAATCACATTGTAACTGCAAGACCATAATAACTGCTACTCAGTTAAAAACTAGTTATGCCAACCATGCAATAGATATCATCACACTGAGTGGAGGGAAATTTTTCAACATTTCAATCTTTTGACCTTGTTCCAAAAAAAGAAAGAAAAAAAAAAAAAGGAAAGAAATAATTTAGTGTCCCCTTTTTAGAGTCAAGAGTGGTGTTTCCAAACAGAAGCTCTCCTTGCTTTTCTGATTGCCATCACCTCCCCCCTTCCCACCTCAAGGTTTAATGCCACCAGAATCTGTAAAAAATGATTGTGCCCAGTATCCAGGTCATTATTGTTTAATCAATGCATCTCTGGAGCATGAAAAAGGTACCTAAGCCACAGCTATTGTTTGCATTTTATTTAAAAACAAAATAAAACACACAGAAATAACTATAGTTCTATACCAAAGCTAAATTAGACAAACATACTTCATGATCCTGTTTTGCCTTTAAACAATATGACTGTACATGCCTAAGATTGTATGTCTGGTCTACCAGAGACATAGAGATCAAAGGTCATATTTAACATTCAGGAGGAGGGGCGGGTGCAGATTAATTAATAAATTAATACAGCCACGGTTTTTAACTGCTGGAGTCCAGCATTAATAATCTACTTTTACAATCCCAACGGACAGCAAACATTTAAGAGAAAAAAGCCAGAGAAAGAGAAAGAACAATCACTTACCAGTCTCTTTTTATTTGGGGAGCCTTAGAATTTGCAGACGCTGCCAGTCTGCCTTTAATTAGTTGCACATCACCCCTAACACAAAGAAACACAAATCCAGATGTGTCTTGGCAGCTCCCAATTACAACTTTAATACTTGTAAACAAACTGTTGGGGAGGGGGGTAAATAAATATGCGGATCAAAAAAAAATACCTGTAAATGGCTTTTTTTTTCTTGTTGCAGAGAGAAGGAGGAGGAGATGGTGTTAGTGGTGGGGGTGGAAGGAGGAGGAGGTGGGGGGAGAGGAAAGAGCCGAGTGTGAGTGTATGTGTGAGAGCGCGGGGCTGTTGTCGGTGGTCTCTCCTCTCCCAGCGCGTTGCTCTCCGTCCGTCTCCAGTCGCTGTGTGCGAGGGAGGGAGGGAGCCGGGGAGTCTCTCCTCTCTCTCTCCCTCTCTCTCTCTCTTTCTCACCCTCCCCCCTCTCGCTCTGTTTGTGTGTGTGAGTGTGTGTGGTTGCTGGGGGAGGGGAGCGGAGAGAAAGGCGAGGGAGGAGGTGTGGAGGCTGGGGGCGGGGGCGCGGGGGGGGGGGGCGCGATTGGCGCCGAGGTGAGGAGGACGCAGGGACGTGGACACCTACTGATGATTGGCTGCAAATTACACGGGGAACAAGAGGCGCACGCGGGCCAGCGCTCCTTTTCACAAATCCTCTCCTCGGCAGAGGAGCCACGTTTCCCTGCTCGCCTGCCGATCGCCCTCCCTCCCCGCGCCCGGCTCCCGGGCTCCGCCGCCGAGCACACAGGGCTGTTGATTATTTTCTTTTGCTCTCGGAGATAATTGTTTGGAAGGGATGGAAAGAGGGCGTTTCCGCCACTCTCTCTCTCTCTCCCTCTCTCTCTCTTTCTGAGGGTGGGGGGTGTGTGTGCGTGTGCGGATGTGTGTGTAAATAAACTTGTCTGGGTTTTCTGGCTGGGCTGAGAAGAGCTTTGCAAGAAAGAGAGAAAAGGTCGTGTGGGTTGGAAGAATGCTCTTAGTTTGCACCCTACCGCAGGCTTCTAAATCATTTCCCCGGTGTTCCCGGGAAGACTCTTTTTAAAAAATATATCATTTTGGATCTTAAAGTAAAGGAAAATGGATCAGTGTTCCGGTTGTTCAGACATTTTAAATATTATTATGCCAAAATGTTAAAATTGATGATGAGATGCTTCAAAATCACTCTCTCTCTCTCTCTCTCTCTCTCTCTCTCTCTCTCTCTCTCTCTCTCTCTCTCTCTTTCTCTCCTCTTTTTTTCTCTCTTCTCTCTCTCTCCTTTCTCACTCTCTCCCTTGCTCCCCTCCTATCATCCCTTTTTTACTATTCCATCTGGTAGTTGCAAGGATTAAATCAGATTTTTTAACTCACAGCTCTATTTTTAATTTCAAACTTTACTAAAACAAAAAAGTACTTTTCTATCTAAATTAATCTATTTTATATCAGTATGTGATTAACACTTCACTTCTTGTCACTTGGGAAAATAGTTTAATCACTGAAAGATAAATCTTTTTACCACAGGTCAAATATAAATAAAACTCACTCATAAATGCAGCTGTGAATTAACCTTTTCACCACTGCCTTGAAGAAAATGAGATATTCCTGGATACATACAATCTTACTATTGAAGTGTACTCTACCAATAATAGTTATGAAGTATATTATAGAATTATGAATCCTTTAAGTGATTTAAGAAAACAATGGCAAATGATAAAAAAATAGGAAAGAAAAAACTTCAAATTAAGTTGGTTATAAACTAGAATAGTTTTTTTTTTAATTAAAATTATATTCTGGAGTACTGCAATAGTGTAGATTCAGAGAAGAAAGAAAAATATCAATGATTAAAAAGTAGGAAAGAAAAAACTTCAAATTAACTTGGTGATAAAGTAGAATAAAGTTTTTTTTTAAATTAAAACTATATTCTGGAGTTCTGCAAGAAGTGTAGTTTCAGAGAAGAAAGAAAAATATCATAATGAGTTATATCTTTTGTAAGAATAAAATGCTGAAAGACATTTTAAACTGTTTCATATTTCAATTTTCAAAAGAATGACCTTGACCATATCAAGATGCCACCACTGATGGGGGATAGATTACAATAAGATGGTAGGAACTGTTGTGTACTGAAGGTGTTATTTCAAGATTGGGAAAGACTGCCAAAGGGTTCAGATGTGTTTTGTGATTTGTTGATTAATACACATTTTGTTGATTAATACATGTTTTGTCATTTTTAAAGACATAGAATAAATTTGGTTATAAATGGTTGTCATTTATAGACAAAATAATTTGATGCTTAATAATTACTTAAGTTAATAAATATTTTATGTGAAAGCCTTATATAAACTAGGAATAATTTTTTTTAAAGAGAGAGAGAGAATTTTTAATTTTTTTTTTTTCAGTTTTCCGCGGACACAACATCTTTGTTTGTATGTGGTACTGAGTATCGAACCCGGGCTGCACTCGAGCACGCTACCACTTGAGCCACATCCCCAGCTCAACAAGGAATAAATTTTTCTATTCAGTGTTTTTGTTTGTTTTTGAATTGAGCATCATAGGGAATCTATCAGCAAATTGTAGCTACTTCTTTTTAAAAAATATATATATTTTTAGTTTTAGATGGACACAATACCTTTATTTTGTTTACTTATTTTTATGTGGTGCTGAGAATCAAACCCAGTGCTTCACATGTGGGAGGAAAGCACTCTACCACTGAGCCACAACCCCAGCCCTGTAGCTCCTTCTTAATGAGTGAATATATTCCAGAAAGATATTAGATTCTTAACCATCTTTTCAAATACTTAAAATCTCAACCTAATGTTAGAAGATTTGAATTATGTAAATAAGCAGTTTTTGTTTGTTTGTTTTGTTTTAATCAAAAAAGGGCATCATGCTCTATCATGCCAAATTCCTTTCTGGAAATTTTCCTTCTTGGAAATTCCTTTTCTCATACTTTCCTTTTTGCAACTCTTTTGAGTTCAGTTTCAAAATAAAATCTTAAACAAATGAGAGAAAATAAACTGGACATCCAAAGAATTATTTTTGCACTGATAAAAGAAAATTACAAAACACTCCTAATAGTTGACAATAAGGGCTACTATTAATGACCCATCTATGTCAGACACTGCATTAAGTAATCTGCAGAACTTTTTTGTTTTTATAATATGCCTATGATGTAATTATTACTTCCATTTTACAAATAATGAAATTGAAACCCAGAAAAATTAAGCAACACAGATTAGCTCATGAATTTAGTATGTGGTGCAGCTGAATGTTGTACCCAATCCTGTTTCTTTTGTAAACATTATGCTTAAAAACTCTATTCTGGTTTCATGATTAACATTAATCAATAGATCCTCTTTGAGTACCAGAACCTTAGATTTAATTATGATTTTAGACCCCTTATTAATAGGACATTAAATGAATGTATAGAACAAATAATATACATATAACTCATGGCTGTGATATAGTCTCCATTGCTGTGTGTGTGTGGATGTGTGTGTCTGAGTGTGTATGTGTGAGTTTTACTGGGGATTGAACCCAGGACCTTGTGCATACAAGGTCCATTGCTTTTTAATTGGGGGGTTTATTATATCTTTAGCCAACTGTGATAAAGGGGAATATCTCTTCTCTGGTCTATTTCTCAGCTTTTGTTACTTTGTATACAAGTTTAAACACCCACATTAGTCTGTGTCCTCCATTGTCTTCTCCAAGATGATGTATCTGGGCTTTGATGACAACTGTTGAGAACACATAGATCTTTGTGATTTCTCACTCAGGGTCCTTAAGTTTCATGAATAGTAAAACAAGGTTTGTTCTCTCTGTGAGATGCCTCCTATAGCTTGCAACTCCATGGAAGTGGTATTTGCTTTGTGTGTTTTGTGATTTGAAGCAGGAATACATGGTCTTCATTGATATCTTGATGAGAAAATAAACTTCCAACTTCAAAAAGTGTCCCCACTCTCCATAAAGATTGTATTATGCTATGAAATATGTTTAAAATCCTACTGATATTCATCATGATCATGATCCATATCATCACCATTATCCCAGAACTTCTGAAAAGGTAGCTAATCCTGTTGTAACAAATGAACCCCAAAATGCATCAGTGCAAAAAATCACAGAAGTATATTGTTTGCTCATATAACAGTGTAGGATGGAAATTTTAGGAGAGAAAACTTCTCAACTCTAATTCAGATATCCAATTTCCTTCCATATTGGGGCTTTCCCATCAAGTATATCAAGCAGGTAGAAGGCCATGGAAACGACATGATTGCTTTTAAAAGACCTTGGTACCAGAAACTTAGATTTAATTATGAGTTTAGACCCCTTATTAATAGGACATTAAATGAATGTATAGAACACAGTTCTGCAGCTCCCATGCCACCCCTAAATGCACATTTGCTGAGCAGCCACCTCTAGATGCAAATCTACCACAGTGGAATACAGAAAAAAAAAAAAAAATTGTAAGGATGGCTGGCAGTCTCTCACCCAGAGTAATGCTATAAGGAATAACCTGCTGGAGAGATTAAGTAGGCCACACAACTCTGAATCTGACCTCGAGATTTCTCTTCCCCCTGGAGCTTTCCTGCTGATTGCCATCCTTAAGGGAGTAACACTGAAAGTATCTTAATTACTATGGGGAAAGTTTGGTAACTATGAACAAATTATGCTTTCTTAAATACTAGTAGGACAACTAAGCCAAAATTAGAATATTTTTAAAAACTTAGTAAAGAATAAAGCAGAGGTAATACAACAAATGGAAATACCATAAATAAATGAAATAAATTAGAGATAATCTTAGACACCATCAGGTTCTCTGCAGATGCTTTCAAATCCATTCCTAATCCACCGAGTGGGTATTCTTTATTAGTCGTGAAACATATTCAACATCTGAGCCAAGAAAGGTATTTGGGGCTGTCTCTCCCAACATCCTGGAACCCAACATCCCAATTCATGTTTATGGTCCCTAAGGACTACCTCTTTCTTCTGCAGTTCATGCTGATTATAATAACAAAATTATCACATCGTTTGTAGAAGGTAAATACCATAAATTCCAAGAAAAAGAGGGAAAAGTAATTTCTTCAGTTTTCCTTTATAGTATTATCTGGGACTTTTATTTATTTGACATCTTTAGCAGAGTTTGAGATTCTTGACTTCTGGGACCATGTTTGACTCTACTGTGTTCCACCTCATAAATAACCCCCGTGACACAGGAGGTTCCTAACATTCTAAGCCAGCCACATTGAATTAAAGTGGCATATATGAAAGTTGTGGAAGTCAGTTCTCTATTGTCTATAGGATAAAAATTCATGTAACAATGTTCAAAGCCCTTCTCCAAATGACCCCATCTTTTGACCTTTCTCTTCTATTACTCCCTCCAAGAGCTTTATTCCAGCAGATCAGTTTCTCTCAGAAAACATGGTTCACCTTATCATGACCATGGGGGGGGGCATTTAATTAATAAAGTACTATAGTCTAAGATTAAGTATAGTTATTTACATAAAATAGTTTTACACAAATGAATTATAATATCACAATGAAATAATATTTTAAATGCCTTAATTGAACACTTTAAGGATATTTTTAGCAGTTTTCTTGGTGGTAGCTCAACAACTGGGATTTGATGAAATTAGTTCTTAAAATCAGTATTCTACACACTTGTTATTTTTCTTTCACTTTTAATTAAATATCGATATAACATTAACATAATGCTGACCTTCATATTTCAAGCTGGTACTATTAACTAGCCAACACGGTAGGTCATGTGCTTTGAGCTGTTTTTCTAGCTATCTTTACTTTCTTACCTTGTTTTTCTAATGATTCACAGAATGCATTTATAGAATGGCTGGCCACTGCCAAGGATAAAGACGGTGACAATCGAGGATAATGAAAATAATGGGTTCACAGGGTTAAACACATTACCCTGGTCTCGTTAGCACCATATTCAAATCAACTAATCAGCTAATCAAGTAGCACACATTCATATATTTTTACACACATTTTGGACACTACACAGTGACATACCAAGGACTATCCTGGACATCAATTTTTAGAATCATTCTTCATAAGACCAAATTTAGTAAGCTCTATTCTTCTTTATTTATGGCATCTCTTCTTGCATATAATTTCTCATTTCTGTAAAATTATAACTCTGATACAAAAAACCACACTGACTGCCTTTTTAGCCTTGAAAGGGAAGTCTCCGGAAGAAAGATCCTTTTGTAGGAAAAGAACTTAGCTTGATTTTGATTAGTTATGTTCTTCTTTATACTTTATCATTAATAGTTGGTATGGTTTGGTCATTGAATTGTTAGAAACCCAAGCAATAACATTTCAGACTTTTTTACTCATGAAAGAAATAATAGTTTGATTTTGGTGCAGAACACCATGTCACGGTAAGCAACTTCTAGATACTAACAGATCTAAACACAGCTAGACTTGTATCTAGAATCAGAGCCTGGTGTTGTCCTTTGAGATACCTCTTGTTCTCTTACCTAGCTGTATCAAGAGCCCTTACCTGGTCACTTTTCCCAGGAAAATTTGCCTTAGACCTAGGATTACCTGTGTGCTTTTCTGGGGAGTGTATTCCTTAAGAAAGGTAAATAATCAAAGTATGGAATATTGTGGTAGAATCTGCAACACTGAGCTGACCAGAAAACACTGGGCACTGCCCTGTTGACAAGCATGAGTATGACTGCTGCCCATGTTCATGTTCCCCTGGCAGCAGTGAATGTGGCAGGTAGGCTCTTGCTCTCAGCCTCCTCTTTTTTTACCCAAGTCTTATCTGAAAGGATTTAAAGGACACTGGGAATCAAGTAATAAGAGTCCATCTCTCAGTCCTCCTAACTACCAGTCAAAACTCCAAACTCAATGACTCAGGTAACTAATGTTCTCCTTAGCTTCATGGGAAGAATCGGACCTTTTGTTTAAAATGAAGCTTCTGAGCAGAAACTGGGTGTTTTTTTAAACAGGTATCTTCGGATGTCAGATACAACTTGCCCAGCTATTTAAAAAAAAAAAAAAAAAACCCTCAAAAAATCTCCAAGACTTCTTAATAATAAATTTATACTTCTAAAATTTACTTTTTAAAAACATTTAAAAACTAGATTTCAAAGTCAGACTGTTTCAGCTCTGCAAAACTTTGAAATTGAATGTATTTTCAATTAAGTAATAATAATTGAAATCACCAGTTTTGAACTTGCCATTTTTAAATCCTATAAAGAAGTTTCTCATCAAAATGTTCATAAACATTAAAAAATTATTTTTCTCGGAACTTGAGATTTTAGACTTTTAATGTAACCTGGATATTTTCATTTGTAAAAGTACAGGTTTCTGGATATTAGTCTCAATATTTTTTTTTTAAATCAAAACCCAGTTTTCATGCTTATGTCTTTTTTTTTATGTGCATTTCCATTGATTAGTTTATCTTCAATTAACTCTTTTATTAATCAAAAAATAAATTAATTAATTAAAAGCATTTCTCTTTTTCTTTGTTGTGAAGAAGGATTCAAGATAATATCCCTGAGTTGTTAATGTTCTAGCCAGGAAGGTTTTTTTCTTCCCCCAGTGCTGACCTTTGTTATGTCGTAGTTATAGCAACAAGAAGAGTTCCTTCTGTCTGTCTACTGTGTTCTCTTTCCAAACTAATGACAGTCTTTTATATGCTGTTGTGTAGTATGGAGAATGCTTTACGTGCATTGATTTCTTGATTTCCTGATGCATCTAGCTAAACCAGCAATTCAAATCAAGAATTTTAAAATAAATACAGTTAATTGAAATGGAGTTTGCATATTATATATGTTATTTATGGACTCTGGATTGTTCATTCAGCTATTGTTCTATATTGTCCTCAAGCTTCCCTATTCAATTTTCAGTGTAACTTCTCAATGTTCAAGTTTATTTATCCTATCATCATATCTTAATCTAAACATATATAGAGAGAGAGGAAAAAGAGAGAGAAAGGACCCTTTCTAAAAGAGTAACCCAATGTAAGAATCTGTAGTTTATCTGCTAAACTGGGCCATAGATTCTTACTCTGACCTTGGGCATTTTAAGTCTCATTTTACCAGCCTGGAATATAGGTTTAATTATAGTAATTACCTATCTCACAGGTTTGTGAGGTTTAATTAATGTTGGGGAAGTGTTAGAGCAATTTAGCAGAACAGTACTATAGAAGGCAAACTACCTGAAAATCACAACTTTCTCCTTCTCACATAGTATTTAATTTTACACATTCATTTTCTTTTGTCTTCAAAGTTAATATCACATTTGTTGCATTTTTCTCTCACTTAAGTATGGTCTTTCCTGCTTGAGATTTACCTTGGATGAAAAATATGCCCTCTGCCCCTCTTCTCTCAAATTGTACCATCAGGAGCTCAACATCCAGTGTAGCAGTAGCATCCAAGCAAGTAGATACTACTCTCTTTCTTTAAGTTAGAATCATAAATCGCCAGTGCACAATTTGAATTTGCTCCCCAAACATCTTTTGTTTAGATCCATTGGGGTTAAATACAATGAATTAGACTGGCAGTTTCTATCAAAAACTGGGGGATCTAAACCCACTATCTATATTACATTTTGAAAATAGTGGAACTACATTGAATGATGGAGCCTCTAGTTTTGTTTGGCTCTTTCTGCCTTCTAACACCTGTACACATAAGGACCAAATTTGCATATCTAGCCTCTCATGCCTCTGATTTCCACAAAGGAATTTTAGGGGCCAGAAATGGACTGGTCAGGATTACAACTATAAGTCAAATAAATCCTGAAATGAACATCACAGGCACATTTAATTTTAATGTATTAAAAATTAGCATTTCACCTTTCAAATCATGTCCCACAAAACTATATATGGATTAAGTATAAAATCATATTCAGTTATATCTTTCCCTCTTTTAAAAAAAATTGTGGACTTATTTTATTAAAAATTTCCAATTAAAACTATTAGAAAGTATAAAATCTTAAACCAAATTAACTCATTGAAACTGAAGTAGAAACTATATTTAATTGAAAATTATCAAAATGACTGAAACAGTAACGTACATTTGATGGTCATAATAATGTTGTATTTTTTCTTTGGGTTCAACCCCTTTTTGAAAGAACAGCCACTGTTCATACCCCAATCTCTTTCTGTTAACTGCTAAAATTTTATAATGTTAACTCTGTTTGAAAGAGCAGTTGTTTTTACCTTTTTCTAACTTGGCTCATTTAAAATGCATGATGATATGATGGCAATTCTTTGGAGTGTTTCTATTTTTAAATATATTCTATTCCTATAATTCTTGGCTACCTTATGTTAATGAAAAAGAAACAACTCTTATCCAATAACCATATTAATTGATTTACACTCCTTTCTTTATGAAGGTTCAAGTCCAACATTTGAACTGTGTCCAGTGAAAGCTGGCCTCTAGATATTGTACTGCTCACTATCTACTTGCAAAAGAAATCCAGATATGTATATCCTTTTGAAATACCAAACGCAAAGTAATTGCATTATTCAACCATAGACAGCAAGAAGTTTATCAGAATTCTTCTGACTACATTGAAGAGGAAATTACTCTGACTGGCTGAAAATGTGAAAACTAGGTATGGCAGGCTCCAGACAAGGGACAGCTGTGGTTGGGGATGCCAGATCCTCCTGTGTATTACTCTATCACCCATCATATTGGTTCTTCCCTCAAGCGGGTTTCCCTCATAGTTACTGCTGCAGCCATTCCAGGCATCACATCCAGTCATCAAAAAGCATTATGGGAAAAAAGGGGTGTTCTTTTATGTGTCTGTACCTTCAGAGTGAAGAACTTTCTTGGATACACTATTGTTGACTTTTTCTAAGATCCAATTGGCCAAAATGAGGCCACATAGCCACATATAAACCAGCCATTCTCAAAGAGATTGAGATTGATGTAGTCATATTAGTATTGACCATCCTTGGAACAAAGGATAGGACCAGCATGGCAGGGTATAGGACCAGCATGGCATGGTGGAGCACAAGAGATGCTTGAACATAAGTATGGCTCAGTTAAGATAGAAGGAGAGGACAGGGGTACTGGATGGTTGTTGGTGAGACAAGTATCAGTGTCTGTGGCCTCATAGAAGTATCATCACTGGATTTCCACTGTCTTGAAAAGCTAACTACCCCTAAATCTCATGAGTCACACTGGATTACACAAGAGGAAGACAGCTTATGGATGCCAGCTTCTTATTATGAATAAATTAGTGAATTTTAATTTTAGATAATTACCAGGGCTTATTTTTAGTAACTTGTCTTTTTGAGCAAAGTTTCTATTTATCTACCTATCTTTATTGAATCATGTCTCATGTTCATTGCCACAGGCCTTTGGTACTAGGCTGTATAAATCAAGTATATCTGAGTATCTGAGATGTGAGGGATGAGGGCTAAAAACTCTGGATGTGAGGAGAAAACAAAGAGAACGGGGAAGTTAAAGAAAATTAAATTAAGAGAAATGATAAAATTTTTATGGTGTAGAACATCTATTTCCATAATTCAGTCCATTTTAAACATTTTCTTCTTTTGCCACCTTCTGGCCCTTTAAACCATTACCTTAACACATTTGCAAGGTATCATAAGCAAAATAAATAGCCAGTCTTTAAAATTTCAAGTTGATCCCCAAACTGACTCAAATTTGCAAAAATCTGGCATAATTTAAAAGTAAATAAATAGAAGCAACACTTAGCAGAAGGTTCCTAACATAAACAAAGCTGTGCACGTTTTGTTTATTTATGGGATCCATGCAAAGTGTCATATTCACTTAAAAATATTCAGCATGTGAGTGATTGATTTTAAAAATTGAAACAAATTAAGGAGCACAAGCATTCTTTAAAATTTAAAGTTTGATGAAAGTAAGAACCACTTTTTTGTAATATTCTTGGAAAAACATTTTTTTAAATCTTTTATGTCTGTTTAGATTTTTTTAAAGGTTGACTGTGAGAAAAATAGCCACCATTTTTCTCAAAATTTCATTTGAATTGGGATGTGACAAAACCTTACCATTCATGTAACACCTCTATGTTTCCCAAGGTTAGGTGTTATAATGTTAGTGTGAAATCTTCCACATTAATCTTTTTTATTCAATGAATTTTTACATCATCCCAAGGAGATAAAACAGATTTAAATCCCTATACTAGTGTAACTAACATTCTACTATCATCTCTTTATTCAGCTAATAATCACTCACCCTCCTTTCCAGCCTAGATTGTCCCCTATCACATTTTCATTGAATAAATACTTCTTTAACACTAGCTAGGTGTAGTGTCAAGTACTGGAGAACAGAAAAATTGCCCTTGAGAAACTGTAGTTGAATAGAGAATACAGAAACAGCAACAAAATTCTCTCTCTCTCTCACACACACACACGCATAATCCCAAAACAATTATCTCACCTCTTTTTATAAAAAAAAAAAAAATTAAGTGACTATTTAAAAAAGTAACAAAAAACAGACTCATAAAACTTCCATAAATAAGAGTGTAATAAAAGTGAACAGGAAGGATAAACAATTTGGAGGTCTGAGATGCTCCTAAGGAAGACCTCATGAAAGAGTTATTTTTAAACTTGAAAGACTACCAAGTGTAGAAGAGGAGTAGTAATATGAAAGTAAAGGAAAGAATATAAGCAAAACCTGAGGGGACATTAATATGTAGCATGAATGGTGGGTCATTGAAAATGGCTATAATAATTGAACCATCCAAGAAATAAAAAAGTGATGGGAAATGAGACCCATGGAGAAGAAGAAAATTTCATATGTCCTTTAATGTTATGCTGAAGAAAAGAGATTTTCTTTCCCTGAAGTAAAAGGAAGCCATTGCTTATTCAGGATGTCTACAACAGGGTTTTTGTTGTTTTTGGTGGTGGTGGTTTGTTGTTTGTTTGTTTTAAATAATTTTTTAGTTGTCAATGGACTTTTATTTTATTTATTGATACCTGGTACTGAGAATCAAACCCATTGCCTCACACATGCTAGGCAAGCGCTCTGCCACTGAGCCAAAATCCCAGCCCTGTTTCTGTTTTGAAAGGACCCCTCTGACATATATTGGAAACAATGGTTTGGAAGGAAGACAGACAGTCCATCCCTCAGGGGTATTTTAGATTCAGATCCCAGCCAGAAAATGGAACGGGAAAGGAAACCCTGCTGACAATGTGATGAATTCCTACAGTTTATTTAAGGGACAGATGAGCTTCAGAAGACAAGGGAGGTGATTTAGAAAGAGTCATCAGAAAGAGAGATGGAGACAGGAATTTCCAAAAGGAAGGGTACTCCTGAATTGATGAGTGGTCCACAGAAATGGTGACAGAAAGGCCCAGAAAGTCTTGAAAGTAGCTGCCAGGGGTAATCCTGATGTACTCAGAGCAATTTTACTTTCACCACTAATTGGCTGGGGGTGGAATGACAAACTCCTTGGCTATTGCTGCTCTGAGGACAACACCATATTCCCAAATTGTGTTTATTTTATAATTTATGTTATAGAAAAGTATTATTTACTTTATGTGAAAATCAGAAACCCAAAGATTTTGCTACATATATGAGCTTTCCCCATGTAAGACAAAAAAAAAAAAATTGCTAAAGAGAAGGGTTTCAAAGGTTATTATAGTTACATGGATAACTATGGAGTCAGAGCATCCCTCCTCTGGTGTCTAATCTCCATCAAGAAGATGAAGATAGGTGCCTAAACTAACCCTCACATACATCTCCTCATACTCAGCTCCTCCACCATGGACCAGAAACCATTGAGCTCATCTTTTTCAACACTTTTCCAATATTATTGGAACTCATGACCAGAAGCCCGAGATTCCTAGGCCATTGTTTATTTTGTACACTCTAGACCCCTTACAGCTCTGTAAAACCACCTTTCTGAGGTCATCTGCCACTGCTCCTGACTCCTAAGATAGAGTGTCCATCACCAAGGTCCTCCTTGTCCTAAACAACTTCTCTGAAAGTTCGCTTCATCTTCTTGTAGTTGCTGAAATGTGTTTCTTTTGGGGTCACTGCATGCCCTGATGCTCTCTTACATGGTGACAGTGGAAATGGTTCATCCTTGTTCTTATCACCACTTACAGATTATTCCATACTCCCCAAATCTCTTCTACTACTGCTTTAAAATCAAGGTCATCACAGCATCATCTTCCCCGCCTTGTTAAGATCACCTAAAGGTCTGTGGGCTTCTCATCAACATTTGACAAATTTACCATTAGCTCCTAGCTTATTCCATCATAACTCTTCTTGATTCTGAGTGCTTTCAGTGTTTACATATATGATTCTTTCAGTACACTTGCTCCTTCACCATCTCCCCTCAATGACCATTTCTTCTTACTTCTAACTTATGTCAATTATTAGGGTCTCTGGTCCCACCATTGATTCATCACCTCCTATCTTTCTAGAACACTTCCTCAAATCCTTGGTTCTTAAATACCCTTCAACCCTCCTACCTACTAGACCTATAATCCATTGATCTGTGTCCATTCCATTATCCCTTCGTGCCTTTGTTTCTAGGCATACTCAGCTTGGTGAATCTTTGTAAATAATTCCTTTTAAATATTCTCAATTTTCTGTGCTTGATCATTTTGAGCACTGTCTTAATAGACCTTAATTTACCTGGTCTTCTGTTACATAAACTTGCAAGGAAACCTCTAACCCTGGTTAAATACAGCTCTATGTCTTCATCATTCCTGTATCTGAACATCCAAAATATGGCTGAAGAAAATTTAAACATCTAAGTCTCACTTTAACTTCATAACAATTCCTCAAGTGGACCTTACACATTACAGAGCAATTATGTAATTTTATTCTTTTTCTTCACTCTCTTCTGTTTACTATCTTCTCTCCTCATGTTTATAATGCCATCTCCCTGTTCTTCATTACAATTTTTACTTCAATGAATTCATAGAAGCTACTGGAAGAAAAATTCCATGAGCTTCCACCATCACATCCTATTTGCTTTTAAAATCTTTACATAGATGTTCTTTCTTCTTATTAGAATAAACTCTGAGTGCTCCTATTTAAGGCCAAACCTTTATAGTCTCACTATGCCCATTTGTTATAGCCCTGTTTAAGAACCTCACTTTAGAACTTCTCCTCACCCCTCATCAAATTATTCCTCTTATCCATATTATTACTGTCAGTATACAAACACATTGTTTTGTTTTTCCATTTTAATTATATTTTGTCCCCCATCTTCAGCTCCACTTACTCCTGTAACAGTAAAATTTCTCAAAAGAATATATGCAATACTGTAATACCTTTCTCCCTTCATCTGTTGAAATCTTTCATTTAGGCTCTTGCAGAGATTGTCAATGATTATACCTTTATTAAATTCATAGATAATTTCAGTCTCCTTTTCTTTGAACATCAACAGCATTTGGCATTTTATTTCCATAGCTTTTAGGAAGCTACTCCCCTGATCTATCTCCTGCTTTGCTAACCTCCTAACACTGAAGTGACCCATGATTTGGAATTTAGACCACTCTTTCTTATTTGTATATACTCACTACCTTCCTATCTCATCCAGTCTCATTACTTTAAATTTCTTCTCTAGTCTATAGAATCCAGAATGAAAATCCTGAGTCTGGGCATTTATATTTATCAACTTAAATTTTCATTTAAATTGCCTAAAATGAATATAATTCTCCCCCAACATCCCAAAGCTAATCTTTAGTTGATGGCAACTCCATTATTCCAGTTGCTCAGATAAGAAAGCCTTGTGTCATACTCAACTCCTCTCTGTGACGGTTAATTTTATGTGTCAACATGACTAAGTTAGGGGATGATAGCTGATAAAATATTATTTTGGAGTCTATCTGTGAGGGCATTTCTGAAAGAAATTAGCATTTTAATACATAAACTGAGTAATGATATACTGTTGGTGGTACTGTAAATCAGTACAACCACTGTTAACTTTATAACATGGAAATCAGCATGGAGGCTCCCCAAAGACTAGGCATGGAACCATTTGATCCCAGTATACCACTCCTTGGTGTTTAATCCTGAAGAATTAAAGTCAGCACACTGCACTGATACATGCATACCCGTGTTTATAGCAGCATAACTCACAAGAGCCAAACTATGGAACCAGCCTAGGTGTCCATCAGTAGATAAATGGATAAAGAAAATGTGGCATATACACAATGGAGTTTTATTAAGCCATAAAAAATTATGGCATTTTCAGGGAAATGGATGGAACTAGAGACTATCATGTTAAGTGAAATAAGCTAAACTCAGAAGGTAAAGGGTTGTTTCCTCACATATGTGGAAGTTAGAGAGGAAAAAGGAAAAGAAAGGTGGGCTTCAATCTCCCCAAAATCAAAGGGTGATCAGTAGAGAAAAGGACCAAGGAGTGGGAGACAGGGAGGGAATGAGTGGGAAAGTGCTGGGAGTGATATTGGCAAATTATATTGTTATATTTGTGCATGTATGAATATATAACAACTCTCATCATTATGTATAACTAGAATGCACCAATAAAAATGCGGAAAAAAATAAAATGAGTAAAGACCACTACCAATATAGGTGGGCATCATCCAATCTGTGGAGAACCTGAATAGAATGAAAAGGTAGAAGAAGGAAGATTCTTCCCTTTTCTTGAGCTGGGCCAACGATTTCCTGTTGCCTTTTAATTTCAGTTCTCCTAGCTCTTGGTCTTCAGACACAGACTGGGAATTATACCACTGTCACCCTTGGTTCTGAAACTTTGAGGAATTTCACTGACAGTAATAAATTTTATTCATTTATTTACTTTTTTGGTACTGAGGATTGGACCCAGGGGTATTTCACCTCTGAGCTACATCCCCAGCCCCTTTTATTTTTTATTTTGTGATAGGTCCTACTAACTTGCTGTGGTTGGTCCTGAACTTGCAGTCCTCCTGATTCAGCCTCCCAAATTGCTGGGATTACCGACATGAGCCACTGGATCTGGTGACACAGTAATTTAATGATATTTGTAATGGGATTGGCTATTTCTAGGGGCCCCTGATGCACTGGAGAATAGGGAGGTAAGTCTGATGGTGATTAATCCCTAATATAATGACTATCTCCTCTGGCCAGGGGAGAGCAACTATTGAAGATTCAGTAGTTATTTATTTTTTATCTTTATTTTATTTATTTATTTCTATATGATGCTGAAGATCAAACCCAGTGCCTCACATGTGTGAGGCAAGTACTCTGCCACTGAGCCACAAACCCAGCCCAGATTCAGTATTTATTAAAAACGAGCAGAGATCTTTAGATAATGGGATTCTCAACTCCCAGAGCTCTACTATGTCAAAGTCAAGGAGATATTAAGAAATAGAACTCTGAATTCTATTGTGTGGCTATCTAGACTGAAACACTTCCAAACTTTGCATCTCCAGATTCTCCTGAACCCTCTGAAACTGTCAAAGTCATATAATCTTTCTTGTTGATCAACATACTAGCCCACTTCTGTGGAATTGTCTTCCTTGCAAGAACAAATATGCTCTCTTTAGGATATGTTGCCACATTCCTTCACCCATCCCCACCTGCGCCTTCCCTGAAACTAAGCCAATAACTAGGATTAAGTCACAACCTAGCCCATCAAGGGAGTCTGCTAAAGTAGCAAAGGCATTATGTACAATTGCAAATATGGCATAATCAATCCCACTATTATCTATAATTATAATACATCAATAAAATTTTTTAAGAGATAAAAAGCACCCATTGGAAAAAACAGCAAAGGGATTGAAACTTGAGGCAAAAGCTAGCCAATACATGCTCTGAGGATCCAGAACATTACACATGCGTTCAGATTCCTTTTATGCCAATAGAAAAAAAAAATAATCAATAGTAGAGCATTCTCCCAGGTCATGGGATTTAAAACCCATACAATGTCCCTGGAGGTGGGACAAACAAGGTACTTGGATGCCTCCTAGAACTTTGGAGAAATTGTGAGGAAGAATTGCCACAACTGCTTCATCTTATAATTGTATAGGATTGAAGGGCTCACAGAGGAGGACATGTTAGAGTATAGTACACTAAGTCAGAACCTACTAGATCACTGTGATCCATGAGAGTAAAATCCATTAACCAAAGAAAAAAGCAATATGTTGGTGAGGGGGCATGGGCATTCCTGAGAAAGTTGGAGATGGCTATTCTATCAGCCAGGGATGAGGGTTGGAGATATCATGGACAATTGGGCTCGAAAATACCAATGGGACTGAATCATTAATTAATGGAGACAAGGCAACAGTGTCAAACTGACAGACACCAATTTAGGAAATTATAATGAGCAGCAACATCAGTGTGATAGCCAGTAGATCTATAGAGAGCTACAGGGGTGGTTAACAGAATACAGCAGGTCTAGAGGTAAGATATATCCACAGCCAATAAAGGTACAATGTATGCATCCAAAATCAAGGATAGAAGATGAGGAGACTAAGGGCAGTTGCCACCCTCCAAAAAAATGGGGTTTCAATTCTTTACCAATTCCAGACCTAAGTCATCATTCAGACCTAGAAATTGCTGACTGAGGACAAGACTTGTTTCTCAACAAGAAGAAACCTACAACACTACGGAAAGAGCTCACAGGAATGATTTTACCTGTCTTTCCCAAATGGACCTTGCCATTTATTTGGGTAATTATACACTGGAGTGAGGAAGAAAGCAAAATATTTAAAGATTTGTTAGACACAAAGTGTAAGTTGACATAGAAGCCTGGTGTTCTAAAGCATCATTTTGACCCTTCTGTTTGAGTCAAGTCCCACATGTGGCTTTGTGGACTCACTTGGTCCCTGAATGCATAACAGAAAGAGTCACAATTAGCTTTTGAAAATATTCCAGTTTGGTTCTTTGACTTGTCAGATTATCATATAGGGAAACACAAAGTCAAAAAGCTCTGAACTTGCCATTCACAGTGGTCAAAGGTATATCAATACTGAAACCAGGAGAGAATAAGCAGAGATTATTGTCATTATTAAAGAAAGACATAATAGTTTCAGTAGTAATGTCCCGTATTATTTTTTCATTTAACTCTCCAGTAAGGTTTTGACAAAACCCAGATGGATCCTGGATTTACAGTTTACTGAAAACTCAGTCTAATAAAAACCCTAAATGCATTTGCTCTGCTGGATGTGGTACCTTTATCAGAGCTAGGTAACAATATCTCAGGTACATGGCATATAGTAATTTATCTGGCATGGTGTTATTTTCCAACTTTTCAAAAAAGAGGGCAAGAAACAATTTATACTCACTTCAATGGACAATGGTATGTCTTTAGTCTTGATTCTGCACTAACTGAACTCTTCTGTCCTAAATCAAGATACAGTCTGAAGGCACCTTAACTATAGATTCTATAGGTCTATAGGTCATGTTTCCAGAGGGAGAACACTTCCAATGGGTATCACAATGAGTCTTTCTTAATCTTTAAACTATGGATAACAATAGGTCACACTGGACTACTTGTGTCCCCTCTTAGCTGTTCTTTCAAGAGCATTCTTCAAAAGACTCCTGAATGCAAATCACAGGGTCTGGCAACCTGTATCCCTGGGAATTGACTCACAACTTTTGGCCTACTAAAGTATTTACTCATTTACTGTTCTTATTGTTTATTTTCTCTTTTTCCCTATAGAATATGACACCCGTAAGAGTGGAATTTTTCATTTTCATTCTAGATGTGGCCCATCCTAAATCAGATCCTCGCTTATGAAAAACACTCAAGAAATATTTGAATAAATGCATGTTGCATCTGAATGTATTATTTATTAACTTTAAATTTTAGAGGTTATGATTGGTTTTGCAATACTTCAGTGCCTCTAAAACTATCTTGTCTTTCAGGGCATCTTGCTATGTGATTTACAGCATTTTGAAATCTACTTTTTTTAAAAAAATAAAGGCCTTGTTTTAAGTATATTCAGTTATTGCCTCATTTGCTATTAATTTGTAAATAGTCTTATTTTTAAAAAAATTATGAGCAATGCTTATCTACTTTCATTTGAATATTATAGAGAATAATGGGAAGGCAATGTCAAAACCCAGAGATAAATACTATTTGATGACCAATCTTCAATTCCTCTAAGCATTTCACTGACACATTTTAAATTTACCTAAATAAGATATAAAACCTTCTTTTGTGTTATCAATATTTCTACCTTTTGTTTGTTTTGGTTACCTATACTACCTCTAGCACACTTGCTTTCCCTAGGACCAAGATTTTACTCTACTTCTCTCTCTCTCTCTCTCTCTCTCTCTCTATATATATATATATATATATATATATATATATATATGTAAATGACCATATATATATTATATATATGTATATATATTTACAAATATATTTATACCTTTTGGGATTGGGCACAATTTGTATTAGTTATTGTTTTAGTTATTGGGATGAACAGAGGCACTGGCCAGCAGCAGATGCCTTCAGCTCTTGGTCTCTTTGGTGATTATCTTACCTGCAAAAAACTGCCTCACACAAGGTCACACTGTTTCCCCAGCAACCCACATCAAATGAATGATCTAAGTCAGGATGTGACTCAGTGGCCATTTTGGCCCAATGCAAAATCATTCTCATGGCCATTTTATCCCTACATCTCCCTGCTGAGTCTGCCAAGATTCTCATCAGGCCTACTTCACAGCTCAGCTCTACCCTCTGTCCAGTCTTGTTCCCCTCATACCTTTTCATAGGAATTGATTGCAAGATACTCCCTGACAAATACCCTAAAGTCTAAATTCCATCTCAGAGTCTGTGTCCTAGAGAATCCAACCTGCATAAGGAATATATTATGTATTCATTTCTGCATCTTGCTTTTCTTTCTCACTATAATCACTGACTCTGTCCCAGACAATTGACATAGATCTAATGCTTTCTTTTCAATGACTATGTAATTTTCCAGGATTTCATGTATCACAATTTGTTCAACTTTCCAAACTAGGAAACATTTTAGTAGTTTCCAAATTTTATTTTTAACCATACAAAAAGTTCTGAAATAAACACCCCATCACAGAGCAATTTTAACTCAAAATTACATAATTAGTTCCAAAGTTCCTATTAATATTTCTCACTAATCAGTTCTCCCTTATTTTTAGTGAAATTCTGAGTAGTATGCTTATTGCTTTTGGTACTTTCTGAGTTCCAATACTATCAACACAAATCGATAATGCAAGGAATTCCTGGTTGGTAGATACCAAATTAGAGCCCTCCATAATTTTTCAGTCATTCCTCTTTTCCTAATTTTATGAAATGAATGAAAAAGAATGTTGTATCAATATTTTTCTTCACCTGGGATAAATAATAACTGGGATAAATCATTCCTTTAAAAGTAAAATATGCCACATTTGCTCCACTATTAATCTGATCAGCATGCACTGAAAAAATATTTAAAATTTTAAAACTTACAATCACAAAGAGTAGATTGAATCTTGGCTATACCAAATATTTCATTTCCAACATCCAAGTTACTCAAACTTTCTCAATTTGAGTTTTCTCATTTGTAAGACATACGTAGCTTGCTGAGCTTTAGTAAGAACTGAAGACTCTGTAAGTTCACTGTCTGGCAAAGTGCTTGGCATAGAGAAGACAATCCATAAATCATTATAATTATTTTCTTTGCAGGTGTGTGATATGTATGTGGGTATATCATTGCTATACTCACATTTTCCCCCTAAAAGTTATTTTGTGAAAGTAAAGAATACTATCTTAAGTGGGCTTTGTGACAATTACATGTATTTACCTCCTTATAAAATTTTAGTTTTCCTGTGTCTCCCAAGTTATCAGAATATAGTTCTCTGCCCACATTAAAAAAAAAAAAAAAAAAAAAAAAAAAAACTAGAAAAGGCTGGTTGCGGTGGCACTCACCTGAAATCCCAGCAGCTTGGAAGGCTGAGACAGGAGGATCCTGAGTTCAAAGCCAGCCTCAGCAACAGTGAGGCACTAAGCAATTCAGTGGGACCCTGTCTCTAATAAAATACAAAATTGGGCTGGGGATGTGGTTCAGTGGTTAAGTACTCCTAAATTCAATCCCTGGTGCCGCCCCCACAAAAAAATAGAAAAAAATGAAAAAAACTAGAAGTGAACAGAAAAACTTCATGGATTCTGGAAGTTAATTCAGACTTTCAACTTCAAAACTGAAAAATGAAAACAAATGACAAAAACCTTACAGCCTCCAAGGATCGGTACAGATCCACAGAGGCCCCAACATGGAGTCAACCAGTTTCACTACTCTGCTCTACTCCCTGGGTCAGGAGCCTGTTTCTTCAGTTGTTGGTGCTCACAAATCCTCCACATTGCTGTGGAAAGAAGAGGAAGCTGCTTCCCACTTCCCAGATGATCCTCATTTACCTGCTAAACAGTTTCAGCAGTTCGAATTTTCCCTTCCTCTGCTATTTTGTTATATATTGCCTATTGGGCGACATGGTGACATTTGGTTTCTATTTCCTTTGACCTTCTAGCTTTTTTCTTGGATTATTTCTTCCATCCTGTCTAACAGCTCTCCTAATCCAGGCATATGGAAATATGACTCATGGTCTTCCATCTCTTCTGTAGGTGAAAGTTGAATCTCTTATTTGCTGGAGCTTGGTACCTAAACATGAGTTGAAGAGCAATGAATCATATGGAAGAAACAGAAAGTCTCTGAAAGAAAATACAAAAGAGACAAGTAATTCTCTTTTAGAGAAATGTCTGTCTCCAAATCTTTACCCAAAGTTTATGGCTGCAGAGAGTGAATCCAAGTGAGAGCCAGAACTGAGAAAAGGCCCAAAACCTATTTTGATGTAGTACCTTGTGAAACATTACACAACAAAAGTTGTAATACATTTTAGGTAGCCTTACAAGTAACATTTTAGGATGAGCTAGTAGAAGATATTAGAGTAAAATGGGTATTCACTTAGGAGCAGTTTAGTAACTGTATGATGCTGTATGATCTTTATGAAATCCCCTGTTCAGTCATTTACAATATGAGCGTTACTTGACCCCTTTATTGCCTTTAGAAACATGTAGGAATATTTTTTATTATTAGGATGACCAAGAGCTATTCCTTGCATATTGATGGCACTGACCAAGGATGTAGACATTCTGAGCATATTCCTGGATATTCAGTCCAGTAAAGAATTGGTTTATACAAAATACCATGGAGGTTCCAACCAAGAAATACAGCAATACAGATACAGATATACTGTCAAACCAAAAATTATGGCACCCTGTTTTACATATTACTGAGTATAACTCATCCTTTAACAAACACAGCATTTACTCCCGAACTATCACCTCTACCTCTGGCTACATATATGAATTCTATAGTTTCAAAGCTGTGTATTCAGAATCAAAGACAGAAGGTCAAAATAGTTTCTTACTATAGTAAGTCAGAAAGAAAAAAAATGCCTTGCAGTAAGAACCTGGTCCTTTCTACTTCTTCATCAGCTGAGGATTCTTGTTTCCAACAAAATATTTACAACTAAGGAAGTAAACTGCCCAGACTCAGAAAATAAAGCCCCAGAGATGCCAAAGGTTTTGAAGTATACACAGATATATCTGTGCATACAAACACACTCAGATATGCACACATATGTTGTTATGCAAATTGGCAAAGACCAAGGCAGGCTATGTTTACTAAAAGAAAAATTCTCTGAGAAGGAGAAGTTTAATAAAAATGTAAATGATAATCTACAGGAATGACATTGGGCATCCTCAAGATAGAGATTCTGAGGTCTAGGAGATACATAATCATTACCACATTGTAAACAGGAGAACTAGTGAAAATTTCCTATGCTGGTAAAAACTTTTTCCAGCTGAAAATGCTTTTAGCTATTTGTTAAAATACTATTGTGCTTTTTGTTAGTGAACAGGGATTTTGACACTTACATGATTGTGTGGACAGTTAAACTTGATGAGTCAGCAGCTGCAAGATAACTTCTTGATTAGCATTGGGTGGACTTTAAAACTACCCAGGAAATTCAAAAGTTCCACTCTTCTTTTTGATGTGCATATTTGAATGAATACAATTTTTTACTTTGTACCACCTGATTCAATAGTTCTCTTAAACATCTTGTTTCAAAGTGCCTGGTTAATTAGAAAATGCACTCAGGATCTGAATAGTTTTCATCTTTTTTGAGATCCACATAAATAGAAAAAGTGCCTCTTTGTTCCTAGGACCATATTCTAACCTCTATGTGCTAGTTTCTACATGCTAAAATTTGTCAAAAATTATTTAGTAGGAAAAAAGTAATTCACCAAAGTCAAAATTCATATCTCTAATGAAATTATGAATAAATGCACTAGATTGCCTGAAATGCCAATCAGCTTCCTTTTTCCATATTCCAATTCCGCATGTTTTCATGGGGAAAAGCTAGGAGGTCAAAGGAAATAAAAACCAAATGTCATGTATTCTATAATTTCAATTTCTTCTCAATATCTACAGCCACTCTTCCTTTTGCACCCAGTCTACTTCCCAGTTAAAATTATGTCTTCTCACTCTTCATTGAGGAAAAACAGTAATTAGTCACACACTCCCCCAATACCACAGCATTAAATCTATATATCTACCTGTATTTCTTCCTATGTTCTCTATCTTGCTATTACAACTTTTGGAGTTTGGCTATTGAATGGTTCAGAGAAACTCTAGACTTTTTCTCTGAATCCCACATACCTCTTCCCTTTCTTGTATAGTCAAGGTCCAGCTTTCTCCAGAATTATTCCCCTGTCCTAAAGAGTTGCTTATACTAGCACACACCTTAAAATAAAATAAAATCTATTGCTGTAATTTTCTTGTCTTTACTAACAGTCAGACACCTTGCTAAATGACTCCATCAGCTTCATCCCTCTCCACTTGGTATATTCTTCCATTTGCTGAAATCCAATTTCCAAACCCACATCCCACAGAATAAGCTCTTATCAACTTCAAAGAGCACATCCACTTTGCTATTCTAATGATCACTTCTCTGTTCTCATTTAACTGACTCTCTTAGCATTCCTCCCAGTGATGATTCCTAAAATGTTTTCCTCTTTTGGCTCAGGGGTACCTCACTCACCTAGTTTCCTCTTCATTCTCCTATGTCAGCTCCTCTTTCAACCTAAGGTGTAAAGCCATAGTTAACTTTATTTCAGATCTAGAACTCTTCGTGTTATGATCTATACACCTAGGCAATCTCATACACAGTCATGACATTAAATTTTATCAAAATGCCAATGAATTTCAGATTTTCAAATTCACATATCTTCCTGTCAATCAGTAAGTACCTTCACTTCTATAGTCCTATAAACTCAAGCATAAAAGATCCAAAACAAACGTCTTATTTTGGTGCTGTTCTCTGCCTGTTTCTTTCAAAGACATTCCATCTTTGTAAATGACATCATGAACCATCAGATTGCTCAAGACAAAACCTAGGAATGGGAACTCCTTGATATCTTTGTATGCATAACCTCCTTGTGAAATCCAAAGTAAATCCAAATGATGCAATCCAAAATGGCAGCACCATCATATCTCAAGTGGTGCATGGAAATGATCATGGTAACAGGTTAACAACCCCTGTCACTTCATCCCTCCCTTCTGTTAGTCAGTGGTATCCTACAATGTCCAACACAAAGTCTGCTTAAAACTTCCCAAAGGCTTCTGACTGTACATATAATAAAATCCCAACACCACACTAAAGCTTGAAAGGTTCTGGATGACCCAGTCCTTTTCTCACTTTCTAGTCTTATGTCATTGGACTCTCTTCTAATTTATTATACTTTCTCCTCATTAACCTTTTTATGTTTCATTACTATCAAATTTGTTTCTATCTCAGGACCTTCACTCTTTCCCTTATCTCTGCCTGACATGTATCACTTCTCATTATCAAACAAATGGTCTACTTTTTAGACCTTGGATCTAAGTTATTTCTTCAGAAACAATATTTCTTGACTACACATTTATAATGATTCTATATTCAATTTGGGCAGTTGCTCTTTCAACACATCACTATTATATTTTCTTATCACTATTTGAAATGATTTCTATTTTCTATAATATTCTTTTTTTGTATTTGTTTATTATTTCTCCTCCTACATAATAAGCTTCCAAAGGACAAGATATTCACTGTTTCACATATAACTTCATATCAGTTACCAGAAATATGGAGCATGTATTTGTTAAATTAGTGAATTTAAATAACTTCAAATATCACAGGAATAGGGTAATGAATTGTGTTTAAAATTCTGACAGAAATATTAAATGTAGTATTGCCCCATTATATAACTGACATTTCTCTGAGTTCCAAATTCACATGTAAAAACTGCTTCCTCAGTTTTTTTTTTACTTGAGCATCTCATAGAAGCTCAAACTCTATCAAATCTAAAGCAGAATATTTGATTTAACCCCCCCATCCCATTAATTTGTTTGGTCCATTGTTTCCCATCTTCTCTGTAGTACTCAAATAAAACTTAGAAATGAAACATGTTTGTTTGGGTAAGAGTAGAAAAAAATCCAATTAAAGTTTTGTGTTCTTCAATATGTATTTGTATGTCTCTTTGGTTGGTAGCTATCTCTATGTGACCAATCTATATTTTGAATAGCATATTTTGTTTTTCTACCTAGGATTTTGTTTTGTTTCTCATGATCATATATGACTTTTAAAAGAAGAAAGTGAAAACATTAAAAACCAACTTGAGGATTCTATCAATTTATGGACTATGATGGGATACAAAGAATTACCAAAGTTTTTTCATTGTTGTTCAAAAGCAGATCCTGGCAAGTATGTAATAGTATAGAAATCAGGAAAAATGATAAAATTCTTAGGCCATAATTTTGGTTCTAGTCTTTATTTTTTATCTAAAGAAAAGCAAATCAGTAGATGTAAGCCTTAAGGGTGGAATTATAAAAAATTTTTTAAAAAGATAAGACTTTCAGAAAAGTGTATATTATTACAACTCCTAGAAGAAAATGTAGGGTCAACACTCCAACATATCAGCACAGGCAACAATTTGCTCAATAGAACCCCTAAAACTCAGGAAATAATGCCAAGAGTTAATAAATGGGAAGGCATCAAGTTAAAAACCTTTTGCATATCAAAGGAAACAATGAAGGATGTGAGGAGAGAATTTACAGAATGGGAGAAAATTTTTGCTAACTACTTTTCTGACAGAGGATTAATATCCATAATATACAAGAGCTCAAAAACACCAAACAAACAAAAAAAAACCCAAACAAACCAATTAATAAATGGGCATATGAACTAGATAGATAGTTCACAAAAGAAGAAATACAAATGGCCAACAAATATATGAAAAAGTTTTCAACATAATTAGCAATTAGGAAAATTTAAGTCAAAACTACACTGAGATTTTATGTCACACCAGTCAGAATGACAGTAGTCAAGAATTCAGATAATAATAAATGCTGGAGAGGATGTGGAGGGAAAAAAACACTTTGAAACTATTGATGGGATTGTAAATTAGTACTGGAAATAAGTACAGTTATTCCTCAAAAGACTAGGCATGGAACTACCTTATTACCCAACTATACCACTCCTTGGTATTTATCCTAAAGAATTAAAGTCATCTTACTATAGTAATACATACATATCCATGTTTATAGCAACACAATTCACAATAGCCAAACTATGGAACCAGCCTAGGTGTCCATCAATGAATGAATGGATAAAGAAAATGTGTTATATACACATAATGAAATTTTATTCGGCCACAAAGAAAAATGAAATTATGGCATTTTCAGAAAAATGGATGGAACTAGAGAGCATGATGTTGAGTGAAATAAGCCAAACTCTTAAGGCCAAGGGCCATATGTTTTCTCTCATCTGTAGAAGTTTGGAAAAGTAAAAAAGTGGAGGGGTGTGAGATCTCATGAATATCAAAGGGAGATCAGTAGAGGAAGGGGAGTGACCAAGGAATGGGAGGAGGGAAGAGTTGGGGAATGATATTGGCCACATTATATTGTTATATTGTATCCATGTACAAATATGTGACAATAAAATCTCATCATTATGTACAACCATATGCACCAATAAGATTTCTATAAAAAGTGTATATTATTTCTAATATAATATTGATATCATTATCAGATTTGTAAGAAAAACAAACAAAAAGAGTACCATTAGACTACATATTCTGAAATGTTAGTCAACTATCTTGAATGGGTAGTTTGTTGAGGTGTTTGCTGGTGGCTTAGTATGCAAGTAGATACAGAAATTGGGATTAAATAAAAAACTTTTTTATAGCATCTTTGCTTTATTTTAAAATTAATTCAAAATATATTTTAGAATATTGGTGATAAATAACAAAAACTTTATTGTTTTGAATAGCTTGTACTTTATTAGGGATATAGTTTCTGGGTAATAAGTGTCAAATTGCTTGCTATAAATGAATATACTGATATTTGTTATACTTCTACATGACTGGAGACCAGAAGTTTTGGGTAAAAGTAACAAAAGATGAGGTACATAGCTTTATATAAAGATTTGATCACCTATGCAATGCTGAGAAGTTTATCCATAAGGTTAATGGCTTTCAACCTATGCTTCCTTGGACAATTAGCTATCACCTTATGGGGAGAATCACCTAAGATCAGCTCAAAGTAGACAGTGCACACCACCCCTGTCAGGGCTGGTCCTTTGACAAGCACTGACAAGCTGGGAAAGATTTTGAGGAGAGAGACACCTATGAAGAATTAAGGGAGGGCTGGGGATGTGGCTCAAGTGGTAGCACGCTCTCCTGGCATGCATGGGGTGCTGGGTTCGATCCTTGGCACCACATAAAAATAAAAATAAAGATGTTGTGTCCACCGAACTGGACAGCATGCATACTGTGCTCACTCATTGCCTGGGATCACATTGGTCTCAGGACAAAAATGATGGATTTGATGTATCCAGAGTCAACCATGCGCCCCCAACATGGTTTTAGAAAGAGATTCAAACATAACAAATAATCTTTAAATTCAGCAGCTTAAAATAATAAGTATTAGTCATCTCATTCACAAGACTGTAGGTTGACTGGGACTGCTCGACTTCAGTCTTCTGTACATCTATAGGATCCAGGGAACTAGATTTGCTCCATCAGATTTATTCCAGGCTCAAGGCTTAAAGGGGCACCAGTTTCCCAGGGGAAGCTCTTCTAATGCCAGAAGCTGAAATCTCCCAGAAGGGAAGGCAGAACATATGATGTCTCCTGTGATGAGATTTGGATCTGAAATACTTCCACTTCTGTCATATTGCATTGGCCAATGCTAGTCACACAAAGTCCAATATCAATGTGTTGGGAAAGTATTCCCTCTCTAAAAGAGGGAATACAAAGTCACCTTTGTAAATGCTTATAATGTAATTGGAAATGAATTCAATAAAGGGCATAGAATTGAGAAGAGAAATGCAGTCTACCATAGCTAGATAGTTCAAAGGTATGGACAAGGAACTCATGATTTTGACCCCTAGAGAAATTAGTATAGTAGAGATATTAAATTACAAATAAGGAAGTGTGGTCAATAGATCTATGTTAAATTTGATAATAATAAGTAGTGGATACATAAATTCATTTTCAAGTGTGAGTTCTATAAGAGGGAATAAGAATGAGAAAGAAAACATCTAAGGCTAGTATCACATATGTAAATCCCATAATTAAGATAGTAAAGGATTAAGAGCTCTCAAAAGAGATGGCAAAAGAAGTTCCAGATCAACCACAAAAACTGGAAGTTATACTGCATGTATATATGATATGTCAAAATACATTCTACCATCATGTATAACTAAAAAGAACAAAAAAGTTTTTTTTTAAAAAAAGGTCCATAAAGTAAAAACAAAACCATGAGAGTGAAAGAAGTAAATGAAATCAAGAGAGAAGTAATCTTCCAGAAGGTAAGGCATACAGCAAAATCTTGCAGACAGTTTAAAACGATGAGCTGACAAGTGTCCACTTAATGTGCTCATTAATCAGTTGTTGGTGATACTGATGATGATAATGTTGGATGAATGATAAAACTAGATGCAGACTGAAGTGGGTTGAGAAGGCAGAAATAGGAAACAGGTTTTTTAAGTTCATAAACTTAGTTATGAGAGGAATGAAAATGACAAGAAAGCTAAAGGCTTGAATAGATCCACAGAGATGAAGGGACATAAGGTGAAATACTAGATAAGACCCTCTGAGCAAATCACTGTTTTCTTCTCAATTTGTTTTGTTATCCTTTTTCAAACTGCATAGACACTTCGAGCACCTCCAACAGGTCATATTGTTTTGCTTGGACAAACCTTATTATTTTTTTGTGTGTGCTATTGCCTGCTTGAAATAACTTTTCATGGCAAGGCATTCTTTTGTATTCTCAGATTTCTTTTGGGGACAAGTACTACCATTTAGCTTACCTACTATGCTCTAGGCTCTGTGTTGGAGTACAAGATCAATTGTCTCGATGCTGTCATGAAAACTGTGTTATAAGCATAAAAATCTCCATTTTAGAGGTGAAAAGCTAGACTTAGAAAAATATGAAGACTTGCCCAGATACATATTATTGGTGATAGGTCATAAATTTGAATTTCTGACTGTCTGCAAAGCCTGTGTTCTAATCTGAGTTTAATTAAGAATCTACTTTTGTAGATTGAGGAGAGAGACACCTGTGAAGAATTAAGGGAGGCAGTGAAGGATTAGGGGTAGGATCCTTCCTATAATCAGTGGAGAGACAAAGGAGGTTTTGCATTATAAACTTAGTGTTGATTTTACTCACCTTTGCAACACAGATACATCTTGCATATATCCACACTAGCACTAATGAGAATATTTTGTACCATTAAGTAGAATATGGAGTACTCTTATAGACAACAAGGAGCCATACACCTATTTACATAGGGAATGGCATATCACTTAGACTTTGAGAGAGAAAATACTGTGTTAATAGGGATTGTGAATTGGAAAAGAAAAAAACTAGAACTAGAGGAAAATAATTTTCTAACCCAAGTGAGAGAGATTAGGGACTAATTGAAAATGTCACAGACAGCCTAAACATAAAAGAAAATCAGTGAGAGAGGTTTAAGAAGCAGAATCACCAGGACTTGGACAGTTGGATGGGAGGAGAGTGATACACACAGCTTTCTAGCTGAATGTATTCAATGGATTGGATGGATTGAATGGATTGATGTATCTCAATGAAAATGGAAATATGAGAGAGAGAACAGATTTGAGGAGGAAGTGTGGAGCCAACTATGAAATATGTGTGAGATATGGAGGAGGGGGAAGAGACAACAACAAAGAGATCTTGAGTCAGTAGACTTACAACCAAGTCTGAGATATATTATATCCAATACTCATTTGATCTACTGGGAGTTTTGGTTCCTAATTATCTGTGGATTTTGACTCAGAATGAGCTGGTAGCCAAATAAATTTATTTGCAAAACTTCTCAAAAGAACACTGTTTTTCAGTTTCCTATAGCAAAATAAATACATATTCTGCAGAAATATTTTATTTTAGTTAAAAAAGAAACTTTTTATGGCTATTTTAAGTTGGTGTTGCAGAAATGTTATATAATGCCCACCGGCATAACTTCTACCCATTGGTTTCATGCTTCTATGATGATAGTGACTGTACAATCTGGGTGTTACTTCCTGGATTACTTTTGCTCCTACAAATGGGGAGAGTCCATTAGGATTGACTGTGAGCCTCAGGGAACATACAATTGCTATTTGGTAAAGGAGAAAGCACAGCATCATTCTGGCCGACATTGTGCCAGTGTGTGAGCAGTGAAACGATACCACATTCCACATGGTTGTATTTATCATATTCCCTCTCTCAGTGCTGACATTGTCTGCAACTTTAAAGCCCTTTGGTGGTATGCTGGGGTTTAGAATAAAAAGACAAAGAGGTTGTATTAATGATTTTGCAGTCTACTTCTATATTTCCTTCTTGGTCAGATATTATCATGATGCAGAACATTGAAGTCTTTCTCTGTTAAAGAGGCTATATTCATCACCATATGTATTGGTAGAACTTTTGCCTCTTTGGGGAGGTTTGTTAAGATGTACAGAGATTCACAAACAGTGAAATTGTCTGCCAAAGTTTTAGCAATAAGAGTTTGGTCATTAGTGCTCTCTAGTGGAGCAGGAATTTTGTGCTTAACTCTGCAGATATGTTTCAGAAGCCTGTTTCCAGCAAATCTCTTACATCATTCAGCATGTCCTATGCTCAGGTCTTTACAGGCTGTACTATGATGCTAACTACAGGGTCATCGTGTTGGCACTGAGTTTTTCATCATTCTGTACACTGGATGAAATCACCTCATTTTTATCTAATCTGTTTTGGAAGTCAGTTATATTTCATTCTGTGTCTTTGTTCAGGGCCATGCATCTGCATACTCATTAAAACGCTTTAGGAAACACTGAATCAATATAACTTTAGCACTAGACCTTATTGCTTTAGCATCCTAGATCCTCTTATTTTATTACTCTTAAATTATAGATAATTATTATCCTAAATTTATTCAATTATAGACATTCATTACTCAAATGAGAAATAAGGAAAACATCACAGGCGAGAAAGAATAACTTCTGAGTTCCAAGAATTTAGTGTGCCAAATTATGTTTCTTAGATTCATCTGAGTCTGAACTGAGAAAAACAATGTAAATATTTTCTGGCAAATGAGTATTGAGAAAATTATCTGGAAGAATACCACTCTTTACTAATTTTATAAAATTTTTCCAAAATGAGATGACATTCCAAAATCAGCAGATTGGTGGAAAACCTCAAAAGAAAGATACGGAAACAAAACTGCAAAGGTAACTTTTGAAATACAAAGACATTTTGCAAGGAGAAATCCCAGTAGAGCAACTTATATTTTGGGTACATTAGATCATTTTACATTATAAAACAAGTGGAGACTCTCTCTCTCTGTTTCTATATGTGTCTCTTTCTCTCTCTAAGGCAGATTTCCCCATGCACACTCGCATTCATGAACTTCTGTCTCCATACTGCTATTGAAGTTTCTAATAATAGCTCTGAGCTTATCGCGAAGAGTGTAATAGTCCATCCCCTTTCTCACCACTCGGTCACTCTCCATATCTCTAAGAAGCTACTTTAGTTTTTCTTTTTTTTGGCAAATAAATGAATGCTGTGGAACAATGTTTGTAAAATAGAAAGCAATGGGTGAATGGTGGATGTGAAAGGCAAGGCAGATTTTTAACATAAAGAAAAAGAAGCTGATGGTTGGAGAACTAAGATACAGAAGAGTGGAAGGAAGACTTGGGTTAGACCTTTCAAAGGATAAGAGCCAACAAGGGGCAGGGACAGCAGGCAAATGGAAAGCAGTCTAAATGCAGAAGAGTAGTGGGGTGCTGTTTCAAGGAACACTGTATACCATCGGATATCACTTTAAAAAATTGGTTTTCATCCACACCAGCTGACAGACCAAGCTTCCTGGACCTTGGACCTCTAGTGATCTCTGTTTTTCAACAACCTCATATCAAAGTGCTTCTGCTGTTTGAATAGCAATCTCCATGTAAAGGCCAGTTTCACTATACAAATAGCAAGAAAGAGCAGTTCCTATGGTGCTATATTTCATAATGACAGAATGGTTAGGCTACCTTGCCAACTACCATGGTTATATTTTATCCACACCACCTATATCTCCACTCAGAATATCCGTTTCTATTATTTCAATGGTTTCTGGCCCAGGTAATTCACTTTACTCACATCTGTAATTGTACTATAAATACCTGTAGGAACATGGTTCAAATCAACCCTCAAATCACACCAAATACTATTTTAAAGTCACTATCAATAGTTGAATCCTTAGAGATCTCTTCTTCGTAAGAAGTTTTCTTGTCTCTTTCTCAGTTGTATGGTGACAGAAAATTATTAATTCTGTGGCTTTCACCTACAACTCCTGCCATCTGGAAAGATTTGCTCCTAGTTCTAAGTAGAACCACAAAAGACACCATAAAGCACAGGGAGTCCCTCACCCCACACCTATGAAGAACAAATTTTACCTTGGACACAGTATCCTAAGTGAAAAAATGTTTTCCATCATGTTCCAAAAATAATTTGACTGGGTTTTATAGATCAGTACTATTTTATGGCAGCCAATTCTGGGTCCAATTTCTCTAGAACATAATGGATTAGGGGTATATTTATCCAACAAGTAGACCTGCAATATGGGTACAGTGCCAGGAAATATCCTTGACTCCAAGTTTACTTTCAGTACTGCCTCCTCATGACTGGACCAGACAGAGGTCATGGTCACAGAAACAGAGTGTTACCTTTAAAAACCACAGGGAAAACGTTTGTACATATTGTAAAGCATCAAAAAATGTACTAAGTGAAAAGAATGATAGATAGGATCTATCGCCTGATAATTATTTTCTTCTGTAGCCACTGATCTTTTTCCCTCTCAGATCAGATGGCACAATTGCTGACCCAGGAAGTTCAGTCTCTTCTTTCTGCCTACCCTTGAGTCTTCTTCATGAATTGAGCTCTTTTGCCCATGGCCTCTCTGGTTTTTACATTTTAGTTTTAGATTTCTGTCTCTGTCTTATTCCCTTACCATGAAGGAAGTAGGAGTCCTTTTTGTAGAGAGATTCTGTCAAGTCAATATAGACTGTTTAGAAAAATAAATGATAGTAAGTTCAAGTGAGTTAGGTAAAATGAGTTAGATATTAAAATATATAATTGGACAATAGGAAGTAAAATTGTTTTCATTATACAAAAAAAAAGCACAGGTGAAATTTTTTTGATGTTGCTAAGGTTTCCCCCCACCCAACTGAGAACTGGTATAAAAATATGTGTAAGTCTGGCATAAGTACAAATTTAGAATTGCTGAAATAGTAGCTATGAGATATATTGGTAGAATTTTGCTAATGAGTATCATATTATTAGTATACTTGATATTATGCTCTTGTCTAAACTCCATAAGATGGTAGAGCTTATTGATACCACTGTTTAAGCATAAATATTTAAAAAATGCATATAGAATACAAATAAGTTAGTAGGACCAGAAAATAAATAAAACACATATAAAGACATGTCAAAGCATGTTCAAACCATTCATGCTTTTCATGATTGAGTTTTACATACACAGAATTGGGGGTTTCATTCATTGACCATGATGCAAATTCAGAAATTGATATTATCTTCATATATATAAGACATGCTAATCTCGGGAAGAGATAATACTCATACAATTGATTAGCACAAGCTGGTTAAAAAAAAAAAAAAGCACATGAAGATGAGTATATGTCTGAGATTCAAATGCAACAACAGTAACAAGGACCCTAACATCAGTTTTTTCTAATAATCTTGAAATACTTTATTATAATATAATTTCATGTTAACATACAAATGCAGTGTTAATGTAGAATTGCTACCTAGCTAAATCTTCCCTGTCTCAAAGCCTCCAGTCATCCTCTGATTTAAGGAAAAGCAAGGGAATTGAACTGTAATTAAATGCTAATGTTTTTGTGATCTGTGTAAATGTTATTGTGAAGGAACAATTCCCAGAGATGAGGGAGTACCTAAGAAGAGAAATGCCTGATGAGGGTTGGGGGCTCCAGATTGTCCAGGCAGGCTGATAATTACAAATGGCAGAGTATCTCCTAAAGATAAAAGGGAGGCCCCTGTAAAGAGGAAGCAATGAAGAAGGGGAATAGGCAAGTATCCAGGGAGATGTGGATTGCACTGGGGCATTCTACTCGCAGGAACTGAGAAAGAAGCTTGGTATTATAAGTGAAGCTAGTCCGGCATTCATTTAGAAAAGCCCGAAAAATTGCAATGGCTCAGCTATTAAGTGGTTAGAAACAAATAGATTATTATAGACCTGAAGTGGCAGTAAGGGGGAGCATTGAGTATTCAGACAGAATAGAACTAAGGAAAGTCTACCCTGAATTGCCAGTCTCTCTCCAAAAAGGGCTCTTATACTTCCATGATGGGGAAATTGTACAGAGATAGAAATATGGTACATGCAACCCAGAAACTTGCTAAACCACAGGCAAAAGAGCTAATTCACGGAGGAAAGAGATTCAAGAGTAGGCAGAAAGAAGAGGCTGCTAGGAACTTTTGTCAAGGGATGTCCCTGTATCATTTATTCTAAAGGTAGTGACAGAAAGAGGAATTGTCAGCCTGGGTGTGGAAATAGAAGTAATTAGGAGGAAAAAGCAATGATACAAGGAAAGAGTCTGAAATATACTTAATAAATCTGGGTCATTAGAATTAATTAACCTGAGGGGAGGGGGAAGCAAACAAACAAATTATATATATGTCAACTCTCTGTAAGACATGACCAATGTATGGTGATTTGTTTCTAGCCCTCTGCTAATTATGTTTATATTATTATTTTCTTGATTAAAAAATGAAGTATTTTTCTGATTATAAAACTAATATATACTTGTATTGAAAAAACTGTAAAAAATAATAAATACCTTTTAAAAAATCAAACTCGTATGAAACAATGTCATATCCCTCAGCTATAACTACTGTACATCTTAGAATATTTTCTGGATTTTTTCATGTACATTTTTCTGAACTGAAAACATTCTGATTATAGATTAAATTTTGTTATTAAGATTATTACATATATTTGGATATTAAACCTTCTTTTTAAACTATCATTTCGAATAGATGCACAATTCTCCATGCTGTGAGTCCATAAATTGTCTTTTTTTTTTCCTTCTACTTTTGTAAAGTTGGATTTTCTTTTCACCAATTTTTGCTTTGAGGAAATTACTACTGTATAATCATTATATATAAAAAGACTTCTATGTATTTCAAACTGTTATTTTCTTTTGAAATCCAAATGATCCCCAGAAGTTAAATTATTGATTCAAAACGATAGAAATACTTTTTAAAATTTAGTCTGTGCATTAGTCAGCTTTTCCTTACAAGGATCAAAATACCCAACAAGAACAACTTAGAGAAGGAAAAGTTTATTTTTGGCCCAGGATTAGGTAGGTTCAATCTGTGGTCAGCTCACTCCATTACTCTGAGTCTCATGTGAGGCAGAACATCATGACAGAAGGGTGTGTGGAGTAGCACTGCTTTGCTCATGGCAGTGAGGAAGGGTGGGGGTGCTAGAGAAGAGGAACCCTTCCAGGCACACTCCCAGTGACCCACTTCCTCCAGTCACACCCCACCTGCCTACAGTTACCACCCACTTAGTCCATTCAAAGTAGCAGGGGCTGATAAGCTTACAGTTCTCACACTCCAATCATGTCACCTCTTGCATAAAGATGGAAGTTTTAAACAAACTATAAGGGAATGATAAATTTTCAATTCACTAAAACCCTAGTCTTTAAATTATTCTTATATTAAGTTTTAAATTAAATTTACTAGTTTACTTTATCATTTAGTTATTAAATACGATGATTAAATGCAATGTTAAAACTTTAACATTTTTTATTATTTTACTCTGCTAATTTGAAAGAAGAACCTAATGTATAAATCTATATTTCTCAAGTTCATAGATGTAGCATTTTCTCTAATTCTATAAGCTTTTTATAACTTTTTCTGATCTGTTCAGTTGTTTTATGATTACATGATTTGAATATTAATTCGTTATAGCTCTTCTTGTGATAAATAGTTTTTACTTCTGTGTGTTTGTTTTTAAATTGTATTTATAATGTCATGCCTTTTAGAAGTTTTTATTTTTATGTGATCTTATCTCTCTGGGATTTGTGTGTGTGTGTGTGTGTGTGTGTGTGTGAATTTTCCACCATATTGCTTTTAAATTTAGAAAATTTGAGTTTAGAAAATTGTCACCTACACCCAGAATCAAATCATACGTACTTCTATTTTCTTTAGTATTCAAAAATTTTAATTTTTATAAAAACATTTAAAGATCTAAATCTAAAATTTACTATGGAGTGAAACATGTTTTTTAAAGTACTTCTTGTATCTCCCATATTTTAGTTCATTTAATAATTATTTATTTGAATTTACTGGGAACAATAATTGTATGTTTTCTTCAACCACTTTCGGCTGTCTAGGTATATGTGTAAAGCGGGCAGGGAGTTGAATTTATGCAGGTTTGTGTTTTCTTCCAAGTGAGCACAATTAAGCCAGAGAGGGTCAAGGGAACAGAGGGGGTATTTGCAAGTGAACAATCATGATGATGGTCCATGAAATTAAGAATGGTAATGAAGAAAGTGAAGGTATCAAAGGGGAAAGGAACAATTAAGTTAGAAGGAATGAACACTGGTGTGGTTGAAAGAGTATTGGAGGAGGAGGTCTAAAAGGATTGGGTGAAAACATAGGACATTGAGGTCACTATGGGGGTGCAGTTACTGGCAATGACAAGACACTGAACTCTGAGAGTGAATACCTCCTTAAATTTTGTTTTTGCCTTACCCTAGTCTCAGCCCTGCTGTCTACATGAATATTGAAATGGTCTAAAATAAGAAGGCAGTATTATTGGATAGAATAACAACAATCCAGCAGATAAACTTATTGAAATATGAGAAAGAATGTCTTGGAGAATAGCACATGACAGTTAATGTGAGGGGAAGAAGATGATTTCTCTGATGACCTGGGGAAGAAAGGAAAGACAAAAGGAGACCAGACTGTAAAGAGCAGTGAGCACAAACTCCATTTCCATCAGACTCAGGGGGATGATCCCAGAAAAAGGAAGTACATGCCATAGAAAACAGGAATGTTGTAATGATGCTAAATGTTCAGGAGACTGGAAACTGGCCCTTGAGCCCCATCCCTCCATCTGTCTCAGCCTGATCTCTTTTTGTCTCAGCAATCTGCTGCCTGCTCTAGATTTCCCAGTTTGGCAAACTAACCGTTCAGTTTCTCTGGCTCTCTGCTCTTTCTCTCCTTCCCCCAGATGATGGCTTAATTTCCCCTCTGACCTAACACTTCTTTTGGAAAATGCTTTTGGGAACTGACCTCTATGTCTTGGCTAAGAGACCTGCTTTGTGTACATGCCTCAGCAGGAATGTGTAGAAGAATCATGGGACCCAGATCCCACCTTTTTTGCCTAAACACTTATAACAAGAGAGCATGCTAATGGGACAATTTTAAGAAATTAAACTTGATTTCAATCAGAGTAGAAAATTATACAACTTCATCTCTATTGCCTATTTTGGCTTCATGGAAATTTACAATGAGAGTTGAAAGTAGATAAACAACTAAGTTTCTACACCAGTTACTCAAAATTGCCAAGGAATCTAATTCTTAATTGTTATCTTTAAAGATTCATCTTAAAAGTATATCTCTTCAATCTGAAGCCAAAGAAATAATACAAAATTCCTTTTCTTATGAAATAAATATTTATTGCAAAAATATTTCAATCTCTGGTTAATATAGTTATAGGTTTTATAAAAAATCTTTTTAGACTTTGAAAGGTCTCATTGGATACAGTTAAAATGTATGATTTTTACAGTTCATTATAATATATTTTATTTTTTTACTGTTGGACCCTTGATTAAAAAATACATATATATCACCTCTGTTATTTATCTTTCAATGTATAATTTTATTTTTTCAGGATTAGCACTTTGTTCTATTGTTTATTCACTTTGGTGAAAATGTGAACTTACAGTAGAATCTCAACACACCTTTACTTAATCAACATTCCATTCCTTTCTAAAACTCATTAAATAATATTGTGTCCTGCCCAGTGTTCCCAGCTGGTCAGCCACCCTCCTGAACTCTTCCATACCACCTCCATTTGAGTAACTGTGTTACCGAGAGTCAGTTAGTTGAGCTTGCTCTCCAAGTTACTTTACTCAATTTCATTTGTTGTCATTTTAAATATAAATAAGTATCCCATAGCTATGTTTGGGGGGGGGGGTCAAAGAAAAAAAAAACATTTTATTTCTATGAAAATTAAATCGAATGATTTGAAAAGTCTTGATAAAATTAAATAATAAATCGTAGTTAAATTAGATGTGGGTAAAAACAATGTATACAAGTTTGAGAAAACTTTTTGTTCTCTTAGAGCTTTAAATTTTAATTCTATCTTTAAAGAATACAAAACTGAAAATTATAAATAATGCATTATTAGTGTTATGTGTTCAAAAAAGACAATGAAGAACCAAGGCTTTGCTTTATTTCATTTGATTAATAAATATGACTTTATGTGCTTTAAACTTTTAAAATATGTGTTTTATTTCATGAGTCCCCATTTAAATCTATAATTCAGAATAACAGAACAACTAAAGTTTCCAGTAACACAGGATAGAATGGCATCTACTCTATGTTCTGTATACCAGAATCTCCCTTGGAACCTAAATTTAAATATAGACTTCAGGTCCTTTGCTTTTACCACTATGGTAACATCATGAATTTTTTGCTCACTTTTCATACCATAAAACAAAGGATAACAATGATCTTTTGATCATTTAGTTTTCTATCCATCAGACAAAACCCAACTTTTCTTTTCAAAGCCAAACTCCTCAGAAGAATGTGCTATGAGTTCCTCCATTCATTTTTCAGGTTATAACAGCCAAGAGTTTGGCAAAGAGCTCTGGCCCAGTCTGAACTTGCTGTTGAGAAGCCCACCTGTCACTCTTTCAAATAGACTTTCCCAAAGGCTTCTTTTCATCCCGTCTTATCTGATCTCCCCACATTATTTCAGACTGTTGTTTGTTTCCTTCTTGGATTTCTCTTTTCTTGGCAACTCATCTTATACCCCTGTTTTTTTTCCCCCTCAATTTCTTGCAGACCTGCTCTTCATATGCTTACTGCATGCAGAATTTGTCAATGGATTTCTTTTGGCCATTTCTTTAATTAATTTTACTGATTATAAAAGTAAAATATGGCCATTATAGAATTTTAGAAATTAACATTATCTTGAAAATAACACAAAATTAAAATCAGGCCTAATTATGCCACTTGGCAATTATAGCTCTCATCAGACTGGTAAGAAGACAGGAAAAATCCTGCCATTTTTAAGATTCTATGTTTAATGGAAATGAAACAATATCCACATTGGTTTTGATATTCACATTTGTTTTCTACATATTTGATTAAATACAATTTATAGTTTCCAATGTTATCAAATATTTTTGAATATTTTTCTAGTTGGTAATATTCAAGTATATGGATTTGTAGCTGGATGTGGTGACACATGCCTGTAATCCCAGTGATTGGAAATGCTGAGGCAGGAGAATTGCAAGTTCAAGGCCAGCCTCAGCAACTTAATGAGGCCCTAAGCAACTTGGTGAGATCTTGTCTAAAAATTAAAAATAAAAAAGGGTCAGGGATGTGGTTAATGAGCTCAATGCTCCTCATTTCAATTTCCAATACCAAAGGGGGGGGGGGGTGAAAGTAAATTACATGGATTTGTGCTAGTTTAAAACTTGCTTTCATATATAAATATTTATTTTTAAATGAAAATGAGAATTTTAACTATAATAGAATTTAATTTATTCATATTTATTGTCATAATTAATATTATCACTATTCTCCACCCCCTTTTTAGTAAAGGTTAGAATTGTTTTCCCAAACACACATTAAAGAATGCATTCCTAGTTTATTTATTGGCTTTGCTATAGAATTCTTAGGTCATATTTTTGCCTATATAAACTTTGTATTTCAAATTACATTCTGAAATTCAGTATTGTGAAGCAGATATATCAAGGTAAGTTGATACATGTTTTAATTGTTTTTCTATCTGGTTGTGAATAAAAATTTTCCCTTATCTATAAATTCAACAACTTTTATTATGTTATTTCTAGGACTGATTGTCCAAAATTAACTTTGATAGAGTAAGTTTATCAAGGATCAGCAGGGAAGAGTAATTGGGCAGAGTTTTCTTAATGTAGAACTGGCTAACTATCAAATAATGGTACTATTCAATGTGTAGATGCTGATAAGCATTCTTCAGACTTATGAGGCAATATAAACTTAGATGTTGGCAATAGTTTTCAGGCACACACATTACTCAATTTTGCTTCAAGAGTGTGTATTTGCTCATTTTATATTCCAAGTTATAATATGTTTGTACATAACTTAATAATTTATAAGTGCATTCAGGCATGTCATTTAATTTGATCCTCATCACAGGTATGAGATGGAAGTTTGCTTATTGTTTACCTATTTTATAAATAGGGAGAAAGATTCACAAATCTAATTCAGTGGCTCTCTCAAGTTTATCCAACTACTAATTCTTAGAGTGAGATTTGTGGCAGGTATTTTGATTCCAAATATTATTTGCTATATTCATTATGTTAAATTAAAAGAAGTAATTTATATGATTATGAACCCAAGAGATAGATAAGCAGCTTCTGTGGATTGAAGTAGAAATGGATGTGAGTTTAAATACATAGTGAAAGGTTTCTTGCAACCTACATGGAATTCCACTGTCCTGTATTGATAATACAGGCCTTTAAATATTTTTTTTAATTTCTTTAGAAAAAAAGCATAAAAAAGAAAATCAAACCTGTTTTTCCTTAAGGAACAATCTTGAGCATGTATTTGAAACTATGGAAAAAAATAATAAGAGCTAGTGTGAAAAATAGGTTGACCAAAGGAAAAGGAAAGAAGTACTCACTGAAAGAAAAGGCTAACATTCTTCATTATGTAACTTCATATCACTTGTCTTTGAAGGCACTAAAAGGTTATCAGTACTCTACTATTCACACGTTTGAATTGTTACCTGCTACAGAGTAGATTGGTTATCATGTAACTATATTTTAAATTTAACAGGCATTATAAAATAAGCCTCTAAAATGTTTCAGATTTCTATGTTAAATATTTTATAGCAATGCTAAACATTAGAAATTTTCTCTGTTTTACACAGTTTCTGATACTTTCAAGTTATTAAAAATTAGAATACAATATATAGTAACAAGTGCTATTTGACTACTGTGTGATAACAATTATGATGAAATATTCTGGCAATAAAAGTTTTCTCTACTTGTGTTTTTTGCACTTTCTCTTGTTTAAGCCCCATTTTCTACTTAGTGATGCTAAAAAAACCAGATAGCAACTTCACACTCAGTGAGTTCCAGGACCAAATGGAACTCTGAACTTGCAGATCTTGAATTCTGAGTAAAGAGCAGATACCATGTCCTTCCTCATTCTAGAGGAAGACACTGTCTTCCAAAGGTGTTTACTCTACAAAAAATTCTTAAAAGATTTAGTTTAAAACAAAGAGTAGTTAGGACTTCTCCCCTAAAATGTGCAGAAATGCAAAACACTCTTGGAGAATTGTCACCTGACAATCATTTGCAATACATTCAATGTTTTTCTCTGAGATAATTTCTAAATATAGAAAACAAATACTATATATTCATGTTAACTTTATTGAAATATATGACCATTCCTTTCTTCTCCAGCTATCAGTATTTTATGTCTAGTGATGATCTCTGTTTCATGATTGGGAACCTGTCCTGCTTCTCAAATCTACAAATTAAATAGGTATGTGATGCAGAAATGGTGTAGGGCATGAGTAGAACTCTCTTGTGCCTTTGTTTTTATCATGTCATGGACTGCTCAATGTTTCTAAAAATTAAATCAACAAATAAGTTTGTCAAACATCTATCTCAGCAAAATACTAAAAAAAAAAAAGAAAGAAAAGAAATTTATATATTCCTGTCATACGAAAACTAACACAAAATTATTTTATGCTACTTATTAAAAATCTTGGATAGTATTGTTTGCTAAGCAAAATTAAAATTCATATCTAATAAAATGTTTGCTACTGATAGGCACACATGCATATATATAAAATAAGTACTATTTTTGAGAATGTTCATATTTCAAAAAAAGAAAAATAGCATTGGTATTCCACTATTAAATGAATGTGGTCAATCAATGTACATTTTTATGTACACTATATATAATATTAATGTATGTTATATACATTGTATAATATAATATACAATTCTGTAATATAATATTAATCTTTGTTACATATATGTATACATTAATATTATATATAGTATGTATATATGTATATCTTATATATACATGTGTGTATATATAAAATATCCAGATTATGTATTTAACATAATTTTCTTAGATTCTCATTTTGATAATACCAATGATTATATAGCACATCTAATTAAAAATTCCTGCTTTCCATTCTAGTTTTGAAGGTCTTAAAATATATTTCTGCTTCTTTAAAATGAAAGCAACTGAGAGGGGGCTGGGGATAGCTAGAGGAAAAGGCTGGACAATACTTCTTCAAAACTAAATAGATCTATCCACTATTGAGATTCAAACATTCATTATCGCTCCAATAACTGCCAAGCAATTGAAATCCTTCTAATTGCAAGTACCCTAAATGTAGCTTATTGCCTTCCTCTCCCGTCTCCTGACTTCTCTGGGTCATTTCATTCGCACCTCTCTTTCAAGCCATCTGGGATCCCCAGCACAGCACAGCTTTAATGCGGAACACCTGGCCTGACAGTGTTTGCCGCTCTCTTTCACCTGCCAGCCCTTTGTTCCTCCCCAAGATTGAATGAGCACTACAAGTCCTGTCAAGCATGCACACAGGCAGCCTTTCTCGCCTTTCTCATGTTCAATCTCTTCCACTAGTCCTTAAGTCTGGTAAATCCTTTCATTATCTTACCTTACCTATATAGCTGTTCCATCTACTTTGTGATCTCTAGAAGCTGAAAATCCACAGGAGAATTATATCTAGATAAATGTGATACCTCTAGAACTACAGAGTGGAAGGGAGGAAAAACAGAGCTGATAGAGAAATCACATCTAAACTCCCTGCTCCTGCTAGAAAATAGTTCTAACTCATCTGGGTCTGTGCTCCAATTTTAAAATTCAAAAGACAGGGAATTTGAAATTATGCATAATTAGTAGAAAAATATTGAATAGTTCTCCACAAAGTGGGTAAGCCCTACTTACCACCCAAGGCTTGATTTTTCATTCTTTGTCTAGTACCTCCCAGGATTTGTATCCCAGCTCTTGGGCTCCTCCTACACACAAAGCTCCTTTTACACTTCCAAAAATAATTTCTGATCTGACATTCCCAGTGATATTGAGTCTATACCTCAACTTCCATCTGTTTCCTACTCTCAATTTCTATAGACTATACAACCAAGAATATGGTGACTTGGCTTAGCATTCATTCCTCTTAATTATTCCGAAGTCTTTCCAAACTTTAGCCTTTTTCAAGTTCCTTCTTTCAGTCAATACAGACAACTTTCCCAGTTTAACTCAGACACAATTATACTTTTCAGAAGCTTCTGTTAAAATGATGTCACTCCAGTGCTCAATAAAACAAATCCAGCAGAATACTTGCCATTCTAATTGTATAGAAAAAGACAATAAAAATAATAATAACAATACAATTATGTATATATATAACATATATATATGATATATATAGATCGATCGATCTATCTATATATATATATATATAAAACAAAGATGCAAATAAGCCAGAATGTCAAGGACTCTTATAGCAACCCTTTAATCAAATTAGAGTATTTTAAAAAAAAACAAAACTATGAAGCAGCCGACTTTGGGAATGAGGTAAGTGGAGTGATGTAAATTTCATTGAGATCATGAGCATAAGGGTCCTATTAGAGATGGCCTGAGAACTGATGTGAGGCTTAGTTTTTAGATGATTTACATTTGATAAACCAGTTCCAGGGAAAATTTTCACAGAGGAAGTACAGGGATCAAGAGAACACAAACTCAGGTGACTATGGAGAAATTTTAAACACTGACTCTCTATTATCCCTGCTCTCACCTTCCTGCCTGCTGTGTTCCCCATTCCATGTCCTTATAACTGAATTTCACAACAAAACAAAAATCAGAATTAAGTCACCTATTAGTTATACAGCCTGAGAATGTAGGTAATTTTTTTAATCATTAGGGAAAAGAGGGAGATGCTAACCTGAGAATTGAGGGAGAAAGAGGAAATATTTTAAGTATTATCTATGTATGTACTATGGTATCTATCTGTTAAAACATAGGTAAGGACCATTAGAGGTGAAAGTGACTTACAATTCATGGGAAAATACACTTACAGCCTCATGTACAAATATGTGGTATATGGAGCAATCTTAGTTAACTAGAGGTTTTAAACTGAGGAAGCAAATGAGGCCGTCCACTGAACTGAACTTTTGTGATTCCATATGTGGAAAGTGGAAGTAGGATGATTCTTGGTTTACCAGATAAAGATTGGAAAGAAATAAAAAGCCTAGTAGCACATTGTGCTATGGAGCTCTATAACTGTGCAGAAAGAAGCTCATGAGGATGGACGTGTGAATTTAAATTGAGGACAAAGGAGTCATAGATATAAATATATCATAGGTCACTCAGAATGAGAAATTTCAATACAAAAAAAAGTATTGAAACAAGATATGTATGGATATTTTAACAGTGATTGGGAACATCTGAAAGAGGTCTTCCGAGACATGGGTCACAAATCTTTTACTATCTGTGCTAATGGACAATTTTATCAGTGATTGGGTGAGATCATTCATGATAAATTGATATATCTGTAGGAAAGAAAAAATGGACAGGCACCCAACAATTGGTTTATCAGTTTTCAGTTCTTCAACTTGTCCCTCAGTTTTCTCTCATATTGATTTTACTCTCACCTACACTGCTTTCCCTTTTCATTCTCATACAAACATCCTGAACAGTTTTCCTATCTCAGACCTTTCAAATTTGGCTACCACCCTCACCATCCACTGAAACTTCCCTCACTAATGTCCTCGTAATGGTGTCCAATTTGTCCAATCTGATGGAGTTATCCCAGATCTCATCTCATTAGCCTCTTGTACATACATCCTATGACAAATTTATGCTTGTTACTTTCTCAGTCATCTCCTTTAGGTTCTCCCCCTTTGATTTCTTTAAAACACTGGAATTTCTTGTAGTTTCATTTGTATTTTGTGCTCTGCTGCCTATTCTCACATAAGTTCACAATTTAAACAAACTTCTGTGCCAGTCATCTAACTCTGAATCCCAGACCAAATATTTTCTCCTGAATGTTCTAGATGATGTTCTACAAAACTAACAAAATTATACTATCTTCCTAGTCTTAATCTAACCTCCTCCAGAAGGCATGGGTTCAAAAATAGAACCAGCAAGCACACAGTCACCAATGCTAAATGACAAATTCCTTTGCAACCTTATGTTCTATGTTCAGTGACGTGCTAGAATTTTGACGACTATAGTTAACCAGCTATAGTATGTGTAGCAACAAGAAAGGAAATTTGATTACGGGTTTTTTGAATTCTTATAAAGTCTTTGTTAAAATATCATTTCAAAGAAATACAAAATGGCCTATTTCAAAATCTGAGCATTAATTTTCTTATTGAATTACTCCTTTTACATTGCATTATCTTTACTTGGATTTTGTCAAAAAGTTGACAGACTTACCTTCTCCCATTGTATCACTCTTATTCAAGGATAGAAAGTTTGGTTATATAAGGACATCTTCCTACATGAGGAAATTACTGATTATTTCTGTTTATAAAATTGAGAGCTTAGCCTGTTAAAGAAAAGAATGAATTTTAATTTAAAAATAAATGCTCTCAAAAACAATATATTTAATTCTTCCTGAAATTTGGTTGCTATCAACATATATGAATTATTATTATTTGATTATTACTTGAAAGAAAACCACAAAGGATTCATCTTCAACTGCATGAAACTTCCTTTTCCCTCTTGTATGCAACCCTTCTAAAATAGGAGAGAAAAGTAGCTGGTTTTCCAGATTCTAAACACGCATGAAAATCATTACATCTAAATTTAGAATTCTTAAAAATCTTTTTTTGTATTTCAATTTGGCTTTGATAAAATTTGAATTCCAAGCTACCTTTAAAAGTTATTCTCCCCTTCCCCAATCAGGCTTAACAAGGTAACACTGTTCACAAAGCACTGTATGTCATCATGGGTTGAGTCCGGTCCTACAGAGGAAGTGGGCTGTTACAAGCCAGTCAAGATATATAGGTCAGATTCGATGTAAGGTGTAGAATGGTAGAGTGAGAAGGAAAATGCTTATTTTATCCCATTCATACATGAGATAAAGGAAATAGTCCCTCTTGCACATCTTTTATACTATGAGTAGGGAAGCATAGATGTGAGGAATGGGAATAATTTAATTTGTTGACCACAAATAAGCAATAATTTTTATTTCCAATATTCCAACCACAGTTTTTCCAATTCAAAAACTATGAGTCTAGTCACCTGAGAGATCTTTCTCCCTTTGTATCGTTGAACTATTGCTGTGAGACAGCTCACCAACAAGTCTCCTACCAAATTACAGTGGCTTAAAACAATAATCACTAATTATTTCTTATGATCCCACTGGTCAGTGAGATGTTTCTTTTTTTCTGGTCACAACTGGGATCAGTTGTATGGTCAGTTTCAAGTCAAGTAGGTACTTCTAATAATCCAGGCAAAACTCTCTCACATGACTGGCTGTAAGCCAATCTAGGTCACTAATCTTCTGTCAGCCTAGCTCAAGTTTAAGAAGGGGCAGGGTTCCAACTGCACAAGTTCATAAGGTCCCTTGAGGCCTAGTCTTTGAACAGACACATTCTTGGTCTGGATTTTAAGTGCTACAGTTTAAATATGGTATGTTCCCTCTAAAATTCATGGTGAATTTTGATTGCCACAGTGTTTGGATGTGGGGCTTTTGTGCAGTGATTAGGTCACTAAGAGGGATTAATGCCTTTCGGGACTGGATTAAGCATGGCAAGAGGAGGTTGTTAAAAAGTGAAGTCATCTATTGTAGGTTTTTTTTTTTTTCTTTTGCATGTGTCTGATTTCCCTTCCATTTTTTCCCCCTAATGTTATGATGTAGCACAAGGTGCTTGCCAGATGTGATCACCTAATCTTGAACTTCCTGGCTCCAGAATCATGAGCTAAATAAATTTCTTGCCTTTATAAATTACCTAGTCACAGGTATTCTGTTGTAGCAACAGAAAAAAGACTAAGGCACATGGGATGAGAAATAGCCTCTTTTTTTTTTTTTTTTTTTTTTTGGTACTTGGATTGAACTCAGGGAAGCTTAATCATTGAGCCACATCCCCAGTCCTTTTTTTTATATTTTATCTAGAGACAGGGTCTTGCTGAGTGGCTAAGTGCCTCACTAAATTGCTGAGACTGGCTTTGAACTCATGATCCACCTGCCTCAGCCTCCCAAGCCAGTGGGATTAACAGACGTACCATCCCAGCTAGCCTCCATTGATTTATGGAAGGAGCTACAAAGACACATTATGAAGAGATTTGTTCCAGTTATTATTGTGGAAGACAATGTATCCCAAAACATAGTGGCTTAAAACAACCATTTAATGTTTGTCACAGATATTGTTGGTCAGAAATTTAGACAGGATGCACTGGGTATTCTTTACTGTTTAAGAAGACTTGAAGCACAGGAATGACTTGGCAGTTGTGGATTAGAATCATGTGAAGGTTCATTCACTCCCATATGTGGATCCTGGCTGATGTGATTCAAAGGCTAGTAGTTCTGGAGAGTGGATGTACATGTGCCTTCTCCATGTGGTTTGGCTTCCACACAGTATGGCAGACACATGGCAGTCAGACTCCATATGTTGTAGTTCAAGTCTCTTATGTACAGAATTCCAAGGCAGAAGCTGCATTGTCTTTCATGACAGACTTGGAAGTCATGCAGCATCTATTTCTCCATACTTAGTCAAGACAAACACAAGCCCACCCATACCTTCTAATAAAGTTATTGACATCCTTCTTTAACAACTACTTATGGATCTTCTGTGTTCCAGGTACAGTTCCAAACACTAGGTACAAAGCTGTGAACAAGGCATACAGATACTCTACCCTCATAGTTCTTTACATCAGAGGGAGAGATAATAAATATTAAGCAACACAAATTGTATATATTAGCCAGTGGTAAGTGCAGAGGAGGAGAGAGGCACAAGGAGGAAGTTAAAAAGTAAATGTGTTGGGTTAAAAGCTAAAAATTTAGACAGAATCACTAGGAAAGACCTCACTGTGAAAATAATATTTTCATAAAGATCCAAAAGATGTGAGAGAGGGACCATACCGATACTGGGGAAAAGGCATCTGGGAAGAAGTTACAGCAAAAAGAAGATTTCTAAGGCAGTAGTATGCCTGGTATGTGTTGAAGGAGTTGCCACAGAGTGAGCAAGTGGTAGAAAATGAGATCACAGAGCTAATGAGAGACAGGTCGTGTAGGGGTTTATTGGCCATTGGAAGTAGTTAGGCATTTACTCTGAATAAAATGGGAAGCAATGAATGGGTTTTTAGCTTGTGAGTGAAATGGATTAACCTTCCTTTTAATAGAATCACTCCAGCTCCTTTGTTGAAAATTGACTGAAAGAGGCCAGGGCAGAGAGGAATAACTCTTTGGGAAATGATTGAATTGATGCCAATTAAATGGTTTAAGGTGGTAGCAGTGGTAGTGATAAGAGGAGGTCTGATTCCACCCATATGTGAAAGTTGGGGATAATGGAACCTGGTGAGGTTTTGGATGTAGATTACAGAAAAAGTTAAGGATAATGCCAAAATATGTAGCTTAAGCAACTGGATGGATTTATTGGCAAGATGAATTTGAGAAGACAGAAGGATTGTGAGTTCAAAGCCAGCTTCAGCAATTTAGAGAGGCCCCAAGCAACTCAGCGAGACTCTATCTCTAAATAAAACATTACAAAAAGGGTTGGGGATGTGGTTCAATCCCTGGTACCAGAAAAAAAAAAAGAAAGAAAGAAAAGAAGAAGAAAAAAGATATTATGTCCAGAAAAATATCAAAATAAGGTTATTGAGTTCTTCTTAAAGCTAACCATAGGAGCAAAACTTCTTGCTTCCCATTTGCCTACCCTTGAATTGATTCTGGAGTCAGCCTAGTGGATTACCCATGGGTTCTGTGAACAGCAATCTGATGTGCACACATTTGCTCTTGCTGCATCGCTCTGTGAATGTCCATCCCGTGGTTCTTTACCTAGTTCAAATTCTCTCTGTGCCTTAAGGCTCATTTCTAAAGCTTCTCCTCCTTGAGGAGTTCTCTAACCACTCCAACCAGTATTTATTTTTTCTCTCACTTCTTATTTCCTATGAATTTTTTCCCTCCCTGTTTGAATTATAAACTTACTTTAAGGAGGCAATGTATCTCATGCTAGAAAGCAATGCATCCAATGCAATGATACATTTTTTTATTTGATAATACATTTGGTCAGAAACCATGGGTTTACATGTCTTAGCTTAAACCGTCCTTGCTATTAATCAAGTAACATTTAGCAAAAAACCTCCAATAGCCTCACTTTCCTCATTTATGTTACGAGTGAAATATGATCTACTTCCCAGCATTATGGGGAGGGTTGGATGAAGTGCTTTGCCAATTATGGGCTGGACCAGGACTGCATAGGAGTGATTCAGACATCTAACTTTTTCCCAGCAATCACAGTTCCTTTGCAAATGGCTTCCATCTGGGTTCTCATTTCTTTTTACCCTGAATATTTTTAGCTTCCAAATAGCTAGGGTTCTTAAGATGTCAAAAAGCTTTCTGGATGAGCATGAAATTGTCACAAAAGGGGGGTACTTTGAGATATAAATGCTGAGAGGGACAACTCTTCTTTAATTGCATTGATTACTATCAGCTGCCAGTCAGGCAGTACTTAACCACACCTGTTAACTAATCCTAAAGCATGCTTATCCATGCTTATCCTTGGCAAAAGCAAAGGTGAAACACAAAAGGCTTGAGTTTTTACTGTTAACAATAGTCTTTAACTAACTGTTTGCAGAAGAGCTTCTAGTTATTCATTGACCCTTCACTATTATTTCTAATACATTCATTGAGCACTTACCAAATGCTAGAATTCCAAAAGTGGTATACAATAGTCAAAGCTCTTGTATAATGTACCAATCCCTTAAAGTCCACACAATTTTGTTCAGATTCCTATATTTGTTCACCGTTCTTGTGCATATCTAACTATGTTAAGGCAATGGGGTCTCCCAAGGCAAGACAGTAAAAAACAGAAGGAAAAGAATAGTTCCCAATGTTACATAGAGAACATGTTTACCTAAGGGCTTCTAAGTGATGTTTTGATAAAATGATTTATCGATGAGATCCAATTCTACCAATGAGAGCTCTTTCCTCCAAACATGGTGTTGCTTGCATCTCTCTAAAAGGATTACTTTTGATATGCAGAATGGGTATTAATGTATTTTCTAATGACAGAAACAGAAACTTAGAGTGATATGAGAAGCAGCAGAAAGAAGTAGAATGAAAGACCATGAAGGTAGGGACTAAGACTCTTCTGAAAATTCCCAGGGCTAAGGAGGGGAGTTGATGCACAGTGGCTACTACACAATAAATATTTCCTGAAAGAATGGGTGGATAGATGGATGTAAAGGTGGAGAGGTTGAATGAAGGCATTCAAAATTGCAGTTGTTAAATCGAGGCCCCAAATATTCATTTGGGATGTAGAAATGGGGACCTTTCCTAATTACTTAGTGAAAGGACTGTGAATCTTGCTATCTGGTTCACAATTTCCACATTACTTAAAAAAGATGACTGGATATTTAAGGTCATTTCTAGGTCTAAAATAAGATATCTTTATAATAATGATGACTTTTAATTTTTTTTCAGTCTCATATTTAGCTATGACTCATCTCTCAGCCAGTAATTTAGAAATCTACCTTTGATAATATTAGTACTAATATTTCATGCGTTAATTAGTTAAAAATATTGAAAATACTATTGCCACAAGGTAAGACTTATTATATGCCTCATTATGCACATAAGGAGGTTGAGGTTTAGATAGATAAGTAACTTACTCAAAGGTACAAGGATGGGCATTTAGAGCCAGGCTCCAAATCAGTTCTAATTCCAACTCCCATGCCCGTAACTGCCATCTAGTATTCTATAAAACTTCTTTCCTTGGGGTAAAAAAAAAAAATGTGTGTGCAAGGCTCATAACTTGAGGATAGCTGCAAATTTGCTTCCTTACAGCTATGCTGGTCACCAGTGCTACTGGGCTGGACCCAGGGTTAGCATTAGGAAATTCCATCAAGCATGAAACAAGACAAAGATAAATACCCTGTGTCAATGTGTTCAAGAGTCAGCCACAGGCGAGAGAGCTGACATCAGGGCAGAGGGAATGAAGAGTATGGGGCATTTGAAGGGGTTGTGGGTGAGGGGAGTTTGAAATTCTATACAGAAACTAGAAATCAGGAAATTTATAAGAACAGAAAGGGTCAGAACAATAGCAAACAGGAGAGCAGAGCACATTATGGTGTCCGTCAGCCTTAATCACTGAAGCAGATCCCTCCTCGTGGGAGTTTTTACCATTGCATATAACAGGAGCCAATTCTGGATTGCAGGCCTAGGCACAGCATGAAGAAACGGAATTGGCAGCTCCAGGCTAAGGGGGCAGAGGATCAGTAGCAGCTGCTGGTGAGCAGCTCCTGACACCTTAGCATGCCTTCTTAGCTCTTGAGACTTTTCACTATCTGTTCAGTCCCTTTTGCAAGGGGAAATTGGTTCTGCAGCATATATCGTAGCTTCCCAGCTGGAAGAGTGCAATTATGGATTGCTGGAGTCCACCACGGCTGACAGGTTCTTTCTTTTTTTTCACCTGTCAGGAAAAAGTGACTCATAGCAACTATATATCGGTGTCACATACATGACGCTCTCCTCCTGTACCTCTATCCCCCTCCCCACACACTAACTCACCATTGGCATAAATCTACTTTTGTGATTCCACATTGCAAGTTACTGGCTTTTGCAAGACACTGTGCTAGCTGGAGAAGATGAAGAGATGAATGAGATATGATTCCTGCCTTTGAGGAGTTCACAATCTAGATGAGAAAAAGGTACATGAACCATATAGATATGGAATACTTATAACCGAGAAGGTGTTGTTATAATTATTATACATATTAACTCATTGAATTCTCAAAACCTCCCTATGAGGTAATAATCATCCTTACTTCACAGATGAGGAATCTAATACATGGAGGGGATAAGAAATAGCTCATAGTCACTTAATTAATGATTTAAAATCCAGGATTCAGAAGCCAATAATGTGGCTCCGGAACCTGGTTGCTAAAGATAATAATATACTGCTTTATGGTAAACAAAAAATTACTGAATGTGATTACAAGAGCAAGACTTGAGACATACAAAAGAGACGAGGCAATCTTGTGAAAAGAGTACAGATTTGAAGTAAGTGAAGTTATGTAAACTGGCAAATGACTTCCAGTACACTTCTCAGATTTTCTGGGTCTCAGGTTATTCACAGAACAATGCTACTTTCGGGTGTTATTGACAAGCTTAAGACTATAGAAAATACCCCCTCTAGTGTATGACTCATATTAGGTAACTAGTAAATGATACCTGCAATTGGAGTTGTGTTTGTAGGTACTATTGCATTACCAGTGTGATAGTGTATGTAAGTGTTGTGAAGACACAAAGGAAATGGCGACCGCTTCTCTCTGAGTGAGCAGGGAAGTTGATTAAGAAAAGGTGCTATAAGGTTTGGCACAGGAGGTGACGTTTGAACCGCATCTTGAATGATCATCAGAAATTTTCTAGAGAGGAAAAATGTAATTCTAAATAGAGATAACATGTACATAACAGGTTTAAGAAATGTAATTTTTCTTGTGTATAAATCATGATGTGAGTGTTTGTGTGTGTGTGTGCTAGGAAAGAGTGACTGAATATGACACTGTAAAAGATCAGAGAAGACAACTTATGCAAGTCTTGCAAGTCATTGAATTTAACTCCGAAGACATAAAATACTAAAGGTTATGTGTTAACCAAGTCAGAAGTTTCCAGGATCTTTCCAAGTGAGTTTATAATGGAAAGCTGCCATTTCTTCCTTCTAAATATATTATAACACAGTAATACTGCTTTGTAAAACAGGTATACAGTGTTCCACAGTTGGGTAAATGTAGGTCCACTGAATCCTAGAGTTAACGTGTTTCTATCTACAGTTCATGGGCAAATTGGGTAAGATTCAGAGAGAGATGATGCAGAACAACTGCGGCAGAATTAGTCCCTTTAGTCAGTGGTGGGAACTCTTGCCTTATTGCCCTGCTTTTGACAGAGACATAGAATACAAAACCTCATTACCCCCAAATTTGAGTAAGAATTAATCGTTTATTGTTGTTAAAATTGGTGAAAGTAATGAACAGCTGCTATATAAAGAACAAGATTCTTGTTTCTGTAACCATTGCACAGATTTGTTTGAAATCATTTGAGGTCTTTCCTTCTCAGGACTGAAAAAAAAAAAAAAAAAAAACGAAGCAAAAGCACACCTAAAAACTCAATGAGTACTTTGCCAATAAGATGCTGCTTCTTGGGACAATTACTGAGTAAATAAGCATTCATTCTTTTTTTTTTTTTAAGAATGTAGAAATAGAAAAACAACATGCCATTGTTTACTTTGGCCTTCAGTCAGAGAGAGGACTCCAACTGCAGTGGTTTGGGGTCCTTTTCTAAAACCAAGGAGGAAATAAATCTCCATCTGCCATCATCAGCAGAGTAGTATTGTTATGATTCCTTTTGGACAGTTATTTGACTCTTCAGCAGCTATCACTGTTGTAGCTGATTCTTATTTCATTATTTTCCTTCACTCACATGGTCCCTGGAATACACCAAATGATTTCACAGTAGATAATTGTATACAACTGTTTACTTACCATTCCATCAGAAATATCACTGTGGTTGTTATTTTAATGAAAATTACAAAATAATCTTAATCTGGATTACTCAAAGGAATGCCTTTTGCCTTGAATGAATGGAGTTTTACTATTCTTTGGGGGAAGAAAATTATTACATATGTCCCCTGTGCTTCTTTTGCCTGGGTTTGCAGACTACAAGATTAATTATTTTAATCTTTCCTTAGAAGTTCATCAGGCTAACTCCTTAATCATTTTTATTGCCCATCTCATCTCAGACATATTTAATTTCATTTTCTTATATTTGGTGCAATGGTTAACATCAAATTGTTTTCAATATTTAAAGATTGGTCTTGTCAGAATTATATAGAGAATCAGCCTTTCTTTCATTGTAAAATGAAAATTTAACAAATCTAGTATTCAAATACCGCATTAATTTGTCTAGGTTACATTATTACTAAAGTCAAATCTGCTGTAAATAAGTGTTAAATTCTTTGCAACTGTTATTTATGCCTTGTTTTTCCTAATGGTGAATTTTTAGAGCTGATTTATATCCATTGTATTAGCCTGATTTTTAAAGTAAAGGGTCATTTTTGCTTACATATATGACATCAAAATCATTTATTTATCTTGTCATTTTGCATGCCAACAGCACTCTTCAATTTGGTATCATCTGCAAATTTCATTAACATATTGTTTACTCTCATTTCCAGGTGATTAATGTAAATATTAAACATGACTATAGCTAACATCAATCCCTTCATGTCTTGGTTGGATATTTCTTCAAAATAAAATAGCAGTTTCATCATTACTCCTAATTTTTAGTTCTTCTATTCATTTTTTTTTCTGATAGTATGAGAGTGTTCAGTGCAACTTAATTTTAACTTTTAAGGATCTAGCTCAGATTACTAAAATCAAATATGTTCTGCCTGCTGCATTTCGCACATTCGTTAATGATAATTCTATAAAAAATGTGGACAACTTCAATTGACCTATAAAATTAATTTATAAATCCAAGTTATCTTTGAAACATGGCACAATCATCTTAGAGGGGTTTAAAGATCTACAAAACTTTTCTAGGGTTTTATAATATTGTGGTGTTCTTAAAATTGTCTGTTTGCAAATGTTAATTCTGAGGCATCTAAAATATGCTTGAATTTTTTTTTTGTAATATGAATATGAACACACCTCGATGGAATTCAGTTAGATTTTTCATTCTAATTTTACTTCCCTCTTAATTTGAATGATTATGTAAAGTATTTTTTTCTGGTTTATGTAGATGAAAGCAGGAAATGGGTATTACGTACTTACAGGACTTTTTGTTTTGTTTTTTTAAAATTGACCTTCTTTTTACTGTTCACCTATTAATAGGCAATTGATACTTTTTCCTATTTCCCCTGCAATCCAGAGATTGAAATTACCTAAATGCATGTCCATATAAAAATAATTTAAATGAAAATTTTTCCTACATTGCATTCAACAGATTCTCAGCATATAACCTGAATCACATGATTAGGAGGCAATTCCCATAATGACAAAATATATTTTATTTAAAATATAAATAAGCCTCTTATTTCCTGGTAAGTTTTTTTTTCCATTACAAATTAAGCAATTCAGCATGGTAGTAGTTATTTTTCTACATTCCATTCCCCTTCCACAAACAGATTAGATTAATTACATGCAAATATCATCTCTTGTTAGGAGTTCTTGGGCAATGTGGGCCAATGAGAGAGGAGAGAAATTTGATAATTGTTCTGGAAAAGGCACTGCTTCTCAAAAATTATCTATCTTTCTTTTGACATGTTGGACTCTTCCCTCTACCACTACCACCCAGCCTACCCAGGCCATGTGAATAAACACCAAGCTCAGATTGCCCCTGGTAGAAAACTAGCTAGTGGGAAGGAAACCACCTAAGAATGAAGACTGACTGTAGATAGCTGAGTAGACAGAAAGAACCTGTCCTTGTGACCTAACTGAGCCAGCAGAATAACCCAGGACCTACCTGAGGCCTATCTCTTGGCTTGCTCATTAACAAACACACAAATGCCTCTTCTCTATAAATCTGTCCAAAGAGGATTTCTGTTTCATGAAGTCAAAGCATCCCAATTAGTTGCTGAATATACATTTTGTAAACTTAAATTTTAGCAAGTGTGAAAATTTTGGTTTGGGTTCAGTTATTATCTAGATCCAATGTTAAACTTTTCAATCTCAGTGTTTTTTCTATATCACAAATGTCAATTAAGGGGAGATTTTGTAATAGGCCCAAAGTCACAGAGCTCCTAAGTGGGTGAGTCAAAGTTCAAACCTAGGCAATCTGGCTCCAGAGTCTATGCTCTTGACCCCAATACCACACTGACTCTAAGCAGATTGAGAAAGGACATTCCAGGGGAATCTGACAAGCATGCTCAAGATGCTTTGGAGGATACTCCAAAGTTGCCAGTGTTCAAAACTAAGAGGGCAAGGAATGCAGCAGTTATTGATGTGAAACACAGAAAAAACAAATATGAGAGTATATAAAATTAAGTCCTGATGTGAATTGAATTTTATTGCTGGATTTTGAAAAGCCAGGTACTTAAGTGCATTACATACTTAACTTCTGAGCAATTAAAACTGTAATTATTATTGTTATTTTATTTGAATCACATCCCCAATATGGAATCTTTATTATTTCTAAGTCTCCAACATGTGTTCTCTTGAAATCTCTTAATCTCATTCCTCTCTCTCTTATGGTAAGAATATGCATGTTGGAAGAAATCTATCAGTAGGTCTGGAACTACAATGCAAATTCCCCTTAACAAACTGTTCTCACCAAACTTTGCTTCAGACAAATGTGTTTGGCCTCAGTATGGGAGGTTCTTAGCCGACTCACTATTATATGTATAGCCATTGTGTTACACAATCCTATCACCCTGACTTCTAAATAATAAGTTCAATTAGGAAATAGTTATTTCTAATCTCCCCAACCCTTCTTTTCCTCTGTTTCCGACTGTTTTTCCGCAACAACAAATTTCTTATGGGTCCAGCACTCGAAGTAGTCACAGCCTTCTACAACACTATTACACTATTCTGTTTCTCTCCATTCAAGTTTTAATATTAGGTTTTTTTTTTTTTTACTGTGTCAATCCCTAATTTATTCCATAGTTCTCTGTAATTCTCTCATTTGGTCCATCTGCTGTAACTGGTTCTCTATACTATAAACCTGGGTAGATTCTGATAAAATTTCCAAGTTTATACACAAGATTCTAGGAAATGGTAGGAAGCTGTAGGAACCTTTTGGTCACCTAGTTCTCACCCACAGCTAATTGGTGCATTGTGGGAACATGGGCATGGGGTGGTAAACTCCTCCAAATTTTCAAGATGCCAAATATTCAGATTGTATGTGATTTTTTTGAGGGTGATACTGAGGATTATTAAACTCAGGGGCACTCAGCTACTGAGCCACATCCCTAGCCCTATTTTGTGTTTTATTGTGACAGGGTCTCACTGAGTTGCTCAGCACCTTACTTTTGCTAAGGCTGGCTTTGAACTTGTGATCTTTCTGTCTCAGCCTCCTGAAGCGTTGGTATTATAGGTATGTGCCACTGCACCTGGTGATTGTATGTGATTTTAAAAACATTGGCAGTTAACTCAATATTTTTTTTAACATTGTAGTCCAGATTAAAAACTTCTCCTCCTAACTTCCCCTATAATCTGAAGGCAGGAATTTGATTACTTCCACTTACTACTTAACACATATATAGTCCTTTTCTATATAGAATCATCTGCCAGGTTTATATGCAGAGGACACATATGCCATTTTAAGAAAAACGATTTTTCTATAGTATTAGAGTAATGCTAGGTGCTATAACAAATAAATCCTCCTGTTTTAGTGGCTTAACACAATAGATGTTTCCTTCTCATTCATCTAATAATTTGGTTGCACTTGATCTTTTTCAGCCAGGGGCTTTTCTGTACAAGTGACTCAGTATTATGCACTGCCTTTTCCTGGGATCTTGAAGTCCTCTGTATCTAGAAGGGAAGGAAAGAATAGAAAATGCCCACCATTTAACTATCTTGGCACATATGCCTTTGTAAAGAAGTAGTCACATGGCCACATCTAAATGCATATTACCATGACTGTGTAACTGTTTTCCTGTCCTAATACCCTACTGCAGGAAGAGCATTTAAATTTTAGGGTATAGTTAGCTAACTGCCATAACCACACTGTCTGTCCAAAAGAATGGAAACTCTCATAAGAGGAAATCCAAACTGGTTGGTATTTTGACTATTAAAACAGAAGCAATAAGAACAATCAAAATGTGCTTAATACTGAGATATCATATATTGAATAAAAAGAAAGAACTGGCGAAAGATTTAGACAGACATGCAAACCAATCTCACCACCAAACAGTTTAGTGAGTATTATCTTTTCTATTAAACAAATGTAAAATCTGTGGCCTGAAAGTATTTTAAACAACTTATTTCAAGATAATAACCAATAAGCATTTTCATCCTAACACATTCTATTAGGAATTCTCTCAGAAGTTGCTTCAGATGAATTATTTCACTGCAATAAAATAATTTTTACTGTGTTCATGGCAAGAAGGAAAACAGAATAGGTTAAAAAAAATCTTGAGGAAAATCCTAAAGTAGTCTTAGAATTTCCTATCTTATATGATTTTGTTTGTTAGTTGAACTACCCCAAAGAGTAATCCAGTATTTAATTAATGAACTATGAAGTGACCTGCAATTGTCACCATTGTGTAGGAAAAGGTGAAGAAAGCCAAGGCTCGGTGGTTCGGAGCTACTGAACATACTGATTTCTAGTCTGGAATTATTTAACATGGAGAATGAAGCACTACCAAGATCTTGAATTTATACATCAATTATTTCAAGGAATACTTTCAAGTACCTTTACTGTATTACTCACCAAGGTTGATGCCAAAAATACAAGAAAGTATTTAACTTCTATTAATATAATATCTTTTTTGAGCCAAGTGCATACATTATCAAATGTCATCTTTACTATGACACTTCATGGTACATGATGCTATCTACAAATTTCATGATATTCTACTCTGAAAGCAAAGACTCAAAGACATTGCTGAATTTTCCCAATGTCACATAGCTGGTTTGAAGATCTCATTGAAATCCATAGGGGTCTGACTCTAAAAATTATGTTCTTTCTGCCATGACATGCACATTCTTCCTGGCTTATAGAAAGTATAATGCTTATGATTTTAATAAGGTACGTGTTAGCAAGGAGGAGAGATAAGTAAATAGTTACAAAGCAATAAAGAAAATGTTAGCATGATAAGTATATTTTATATGTTCTACTCATTATATTTATATATGAATTTGCTCAATATTCACAACTGTACATGCTTGATCATAACCCAAAACCACTTTTTATAAATTGTAAAAAGGCTCAACTCAGGAAAGCTCTTTTAAAAAATAGTATGTATCATGGTGAAGGAAGGATGATGAATCAACGTCAGTACTGGGCAGCCAACATAAATTTGAAAGAGATGTAAACATTTACAACTTTTTGAATATGTGATGATAGTTAGCATACAACTTGTTTTGTGTGAACATAGAACCCAGAAAAATTTTAAATTAAACTTCATTTTGTAATACTTAAAAATAACTGTAGTTTAGTAAATAATTTTATATTGTTTTAATATTCTTTTAAAATTATCAGTCTTTCTCCCAAGAGAAATGATACAATGAATTCAATATTAATAACTAACACATATGTGGTTCTATTATGTGGAAAGCACCCTTCCAACTGCTTTACATATTGTGCCTCATTTAATACAATGACCCTCTGAGGGAGCTACTATTGTTATTTCCAGTTCAGATAAAAGGACACTAATAAAGGATGAGGCCAAGTAACTTGTATAATCTCAACTCAGATTCTAAGTACCAGAGCTACAAATCAAACTGAGGTACTGGATATCAGACCTTGACTATCCATTCTAACATTCCATTGTCTCTTCATAGAGAACCATAAGTGCTTACTATATTAAATAATGTGGAGCCATGCTTCCTCTCCAAGTGACTTGGAACCTGACTGGAGACGTGTACTATACCACCATTTGAATTTATATCAGTGCTAAGTTGATTTTAAAGAAGAACCATATTTCAGACACTGAATTAATATTGTTAATTGAAAAAGTAAAATAGATCAGAGAATGAGAAGATGGGCCAATTAATTTTTATGCTTACTATAAATCAAACACAGAATACATTTTGATTCCTGTAAATGCAAGAGAATCCATGAGATAGATGCTGTTAACGTCTCCATTCTAAAGGTAGATACTGCATAATATGCTCAAACCCATGAAGTTCAGAAGTTGTACTCAAAGTGTGTTCTACAGAAAGGTAGCACCAGCATCACCTGGAAGTTGGTCAGACATGCAAACTCTGAGGCCCCAACTCAATCCTATTAAATTAGATCTCTGGAAAATTTGTATATTGATCAGCTTTCTAGATGATTCTCTATACATTTCAATTTCAGAAGCACCAAGTTAAGGGATGAATTTTGTAATGATTGTGAGATATTCTAGTCACTCAATTATGTTATGACCTGAGTTAGTAGGGAAAGTTTCAAGAAGGAAACAAAAACAAAAGTTGTTCTTTGAAGGATCAATAGAAAGGATAGTAGAGGCATGATGGGGGACCATTTCCTGGACATATCAGTCATGATGGCTGTCATGTTCATCTTCCTATTATAATTATTTCACCCCAACCTCTTCATTAGGCTCACTTATTGGTCTGAGTGGGCTCTTGATACAAAGGTAGGCCATCTGCAATGTAGTCGGCAATTCCTGGAGAGGCTTTGCGTGAAGTGCTCTGCCAATGATTGATACTGGTCATTAAGGTGACTGCTTGTATTTGGACTATGGACTACGGAGAGGGAATCATCAGTGGAAGTAGCAAGAGGAAAATGAAACCGACATTCAGGAAATGGAAGTACAACATAAGAAAAACAAAAAGACAAGCTCTTTTTAAACTCCTTCTCTAGCTTCCTCAGTAAGACAGTAGCCTAAAACTCAAAGACTAACCAGTCCTTCACGTAGCATGATGACAAAGGCAAGGAAACTTGAAGGAGGAAGACATTTGGAGGGAAAAGCTACAGGCTCAATCTCAGTGGTCAGGGGTCTTTTTTCCTGCTGTATCAGGAAAGAGGGTTGGTGAGAAGGAAGTTGCAGGAGAGTCAAAGAAAGTTATTAGGCTGGTAAGTCATCCCCATATCCTCTTCCTAACTCCCATTTCTCTTCCTGTAATGAATTTCATCTTCTCCAATGTACCAACAGCACGGAGCCATGAAAACATTATATAGCCCCGCTGGGGATGCAGCTCAGTGGTGAAGTACTTGCCTTGTGTTCTCAAGGCCCTGGCGTTCAATCCCTGGTATCACAAACCAAAAATCTTGCAGTACTAACTTTTTTTCTGGTATATTACAAATCACAGGTTAACAGCAGCAGTTTTTCCTCTGAAGGGGCCAATGTGGCCTGAGGAATTCAAGTATTTGCTTCTCTCATTCTACAAGAAACCAAGAAATAAACTCCTTTGCTCACACAGGCCTGCCCTCAACTGCAGGCCACTTTGCAAAGCCTGTCTCTACCCTGTTTTTCTTTGCCATTTTCCTTTTACATTCCTCCCCTCACCCCAAGACAATGCGGTAAAAGATATAAACCATTTGTGCTGATGTCCCCAAACATGGTAATAATGACTGTGTGCCTAAACACCATTTGTAAACTGTTAAGCAGATCTAAATTTTAGTGGTTGTAAAATATTATTTCTATTCATGGCTCCATAAGGTTTTAAAGTTTAAGTTGTGCTGGATTTGAGTGCCAAATAAAAGAGTTGGGTTTTACTATCTAGCATCCTTAAAGATTTAGAGCAAAGTCATGACAGGTTGAAAGGTGGATTTTTCTAGTAATTAATCTAACCATGGTGTGGGAAGTGGGAAGAGGAAATACCAGGATTAGAGGATTAATTTAGGAGCTTATTACCCAATACCAAAGTATTTGGCTGAAAGACTGAGTGGTGGGCATAGAAATGGGACAGGAGGGGCAGTTTGATGAGGTGTTTGGTCTACTAAAACTGTAAGTTCTTGACAACTTATTGAAATAAATGGAAACAAAGAAAAAGAGTCAGAGATGACAATGCTTTAGAGCTTGTGTCCTTGGAAAAGCTGAATTATTCTTAATTTTACTCTCACGTCTAAGCAAAACTGGTAGATTTTCTTCAAGAATGGACAATGTGAAATTTTAAACATTCACACGTCATTTTAAATGAAGATCTTGGGGTATCTTTATTATCGAATGGGCCTTGATTTCATTTTAAATGAAGATCTTGGGGTATCTTTATTATCAAATGGGCCTTGCTTTCAAAAATCTGCATCCAGATCTCTTCTCCAGGTTAAAGTCATGATATGGTCCTGAGATCTTGGGTGTCTTCTTGTGTCCTTGAAGTCTGATTGGAGTAGTGACCTCCCTAAGTCAGACTCTGTGTGGGGTCTGTGAGGAAGGGAAAAAAAACTAGCTCATCTCCCATCCTAAGCTTTTCAGTTTTGCACTGCTATTATTCTCCTATGACTTAGCTTGTTGGAATTCATGTTTTACTTGCCCTGAAGCATACCATGCAGAGCGACTATAGCCCAGGCCTCTGAAATAAGTTTAACCAAAGATTTCAATGGAAAGAACAGAATGATTTATGTCTTGGGAAAAAACTACCAACACCCTTGCACATGTACATGCCTGTGTGTGTGTGTGTCCCCATTGTTTATTCAACAGAAACATTTTAGCTTCTTTTATCTCAAAGGGAAACATAAAGAATTTCTCTAATTCTTAAGGGCAGAAGTCATCATTTCATCATAAAATGACAGTGAATTCTTCACAAACATTTCCATTTTTCTAAGTTGTCAATTTGGTTTTATACTCTTTAATCTTTACCTTAGGAAAGAAAAGTGTTAATGTGTTATCAAATAAAATGTGGATTTTATGCTGAAGTCTGTATGTCAGTGAATTTAGATTTTATAAAATACCATAAGGGGATTTCCAGTTCTTTCCTTGGAAAGCTAGGTGAAACCATGTCAGTCATGCAAACAGAGCTTCATGTTCTGACATGACCAGATTGTCAGGGCTCCCACATAAGCCTTGGGTTTCTGGTGATCATATACATCTATACTTTTCCAATATTGGCTGAGAATCAGACTCAATAAGCAATCGTACATAAATTATTAATAATGAATAACTTAAATGCCCAACCGCCAACCAATGAATTCTACTAACCTTTGAATATATACAATGTTTTTCAAACTTATACATTTTCCAAGATAACATAACTAACTTTCTACAGAAGAAATACTTTAGCTCTATAATATGTGAAAAGCTATCCCTAAAGGTAAAAAATCAAAGCATGCTATCAAAAATAAAAATATTAGTTCTCTAAAATATGTCACTATTTATTTTGAAAAATTTAAAATGTGTATTGAAAATTTAGTTTACCTGATTTAAAAAAAAAAATCGAAACTAAGATTTCATCTAACTCCAGTCAGAATGGCAGCTATTATGAAGACAAACAACAAAAAGTGTTGGTGAGAATGTGGGGAAAAAGGTATACTCATACACTGCTGGTGGGACTGCCAATTGGTACAGCCAATATGGTAAGCAGTATGGAGATTTCTTGGAAAATTGGGAACGGAACCACCATTTGACCCAGCTATCCCTCTCCTCAGTCTATACCCAAAAGACTTAAAAACAGCATACTACAGGGACACAGCCACGTCAATGTTTATAGCAGCACAATTCACAATAGCTAAACTGTGGCACATATACACAGTGGAATATTACTCAGCAATAAAAGAATAAAATCATGGCAATTGCAGGTAGATAATGCTAAGTGAAGTCAGCCAATCCCCCAAAAAACAAATGCCGAATGTTTTCTCTGATATAAGGAGGCTGATTCATAGTAGGGTAGGGAGGGGGAAGAAGGGAGGAATAGAGGAACTCTTGATAAGATAGATGTGGGGAGAAGGAAAGGGAGGGGGCATGGGGTTAGAAATGATGGTGGAATGTGATAGCCATTATTACCAAAGTACATGTATGAAGACACAAATTGGTGTGAATATACTTTGTACACAACCATAGACACGAAAAAATTGTGTTCTATATGTGTAATAAAAATTATAATTCATTCTGTTGTCATACATAAATAAAAAAAATTTTTAAAAGAAAATTTAGTGTCCTGATTTAAAAAAAATCTTATCGATATTAGTTTTATATATCATAAATGAAAATTTGAGATATCAAGTACATCTAATTAATTATTATGTAACTTTATTTCTTTTGTATAATTTAAATCTGTCTTGAAAATTAAACATGCCTGATTTATAAAACTATTATCAATGTAGAATTTTATATATCATAACTTAAAAGTTGAGACAGTAAGTATATCTATTTAATGATTATATCATGAGAATGTGCATGTAAATGCTGAGTGCCATCAATTTTAAGAAATGTGTTGCCTTTATACGCTATTGCTTTCTTATTATTTCAGATGAAACTGAATAGCCATGATTCATATTCTGTGGATCTTATTATTTATGTCTTCATCAAAATTCTAGCATACTATATTGAACTATCTATAAAGGGTAGGGTTTAGAAAAATCACAAGTGAAAGGATTGTCCCTGAGATTGGGAGTGGAGATATTACCACCCTAGGTATAAGGTCCTTGCTTAGCATCTGGATAGCCATCTGAAGTGACAGCCACCATTTTAAGAAAAATTTTGCTTTCCAGCCCAAGGGCATTTCTGAGAAAGACTCACCACTCCCTCATAACCACCTCACCCTTTACCACCAGCATTAGGCCCTGCCGGGCTCTAATCCTCCCCCATAATAGTCTGGAACCCCAAGCCTGTTTTGCCTCTCTCCGTCTGTGGAGAGATGTGCCTCTATTTGTGAGCTCTGACAAATAAACTCTCTCATGTGTATCTCTGCCTGGTCTCCATCTTTCATTTCTCTTTTGCCCATCTCCCAACTCCTTGCTTTCCTTTCACTAGGGACCTGAGGAAAGGAGTCCTTTACTCAAACACAGCAGGACAATGCCCTGTTGGGAACAAAGATGGACCGTGATTGACCTAGAGAAAGAGCCAGCCCATGGTGACCTAGGTGGGAGGAACTTAGGAGACACAGGTGAATATGCACCCTTGTCTCAGTCACACCTAGCTCTGATCTCCTGTTAGGGCTCCCCATAAGTGGAACACTACAGAAACCAGAGAAGTTGAGGTTCCACTGACTAGCACACAAATGGCAGCCTCCCTGGGGTAGAAAGTATGGTGGAGAAGGGCAGTACAGAGCTGAGTTGGATGCCAAACATGAAACAGATTGCCGTGTAGCCCTCAAAAATGAATTCTGTCTATTTAATGCCTCATTTAAGAATAACTTTCTAATCCCAGGAGAAACAACAATAAAACAACCACCTGTCCATTATTCAGAATGCTTTCTAGATGATAAGTAGTGTCTTCTTACCCAGGGGACTTTGTTGGTCTACTTCAGCCTGTACCTCTGTAGCATATGACACTGTTAACTGCAGTCTTTGAATCTGATAAAGGGTTTTGAAGGGTTAGGATGAACACAGAGACCCAGTGTCAACTGATCTACACTGGATGCTAATAGGTGGCTCTGCTTCAAGTTGTGGATCTCTCTCAGTCCCTTCTGGGTTTTAGGGAAGATTTCTTCATGGAAATCTTTAATGATGCCCCTAAAGATTTATGCTTACAACAGTTACAACTGTCACTTCTGTCTATCTGAACTCAGACAATGCACATGGCAAAGGTCAGAATCAAGGAATTTGAAAGATCTATAAACCAAAATATTCTACCATTATTCTTCCAATGAACATATGACTCGAATGTGGCTGTAGAAAGGAATTAATAATTGGAGACAAAATTTCAATCTATAACAATCTACAGTCTTGGCCACAATTAATAAATTGTAAGCCCTCTTCCATGAAAAACCAAAACAAAACAAACTGTTTATGCTCATCTCAGAACCTTTAAAAATCTAATGCCACATGACACTGGGCTCAAAGCCCAGGATCTTGTAATCAAGATCAGTACCAATAAGGTTTTGTTGTTGTTGTTGTTGTTTGTGTTTTTGTTTGTTTGTTTGTTTTGTTTTTTAAATATTTTTAGTTGTTGATGGACCTTTAGAGTGTTTGTTTGTATATGGTGCTGAGAATCAAACCCAGTACTTCACACATGTTAGGCAAGTGTTCTTCCACTGAGCTACAAACCCAGCCCCCAATGAGGTTATTTTTGAACTAGAAACCTGTACCTTAAAATGGAAAGTTATTTTGCCCAAACACAACATACACTGTTAGAACAAAGCAAGAGAAAAAAATAATCAGTACCCTTATTTGAAAAACTGAAGAGAGAAAAATGGGATTCAGGCACATAATAGCTATTGTTCTATAGTAATTTTGAAATCTTAATTGAAAATATTTCTAGATTTCCTTCCTCTAAGACTAGGGAAGGGTCCTTGACAAGATTTTGTGAGGGGGAGGGGGAGATACTAGGGATTGAACCCAGGGGCACTTTACCACTAAGCTACATCCCCAGTCCTTTCGATTTTTTATTTTTAAGACAGGGTCTCACTGGGTTGCTTAGCACCTATCTGTGGCTGAGGTTAACTTTGAACTAGGGATCTTCCTGCTCAGGGCCCCCAACAGCTGGGATTACAAGCCTACCCCTGGATCTTAATTCTGTTTCCTAGGAATGGTTTTCCAGTCCATTATCTTCAGGGCTCACTGTTCCATCCTTTTGAATGTTCTTTATTCCTAACCATTCTTCCTGGCCATTTCTGAAAAGGACTTTGCTTAAAATGCCCTTTCTAAAGTTAAGCAACATCCTTGGGCTGCCTTCTACTTGTAGGTAGTTAGGAAGTCTTACATTTCCAGCAAGCCTGGTCCCTCCTTTTGTACTTTTGCCCTTCAGATCTCTCAAAAGTATTATGGATCTTCTCTATGTTTTTGTTGTTGTTGTTGTTGTTGTGTGCTTCGTTGGCCAAATACCATACCCACATTTTCTCTGTTGTTTGCTTATCTTTCTACACTTAATCTTGGACACATTAGATTTCTGTGGGGGCTATGCCAGGAAACTTTTACTATATCATTTTCTTATATAAGAAATACTTCATTTGAGAGATAAAAATTTGTTCCTGAGATTTATACACCAAAATATTCTACCAAAAATAAAATACCAATTTTCTGAATTATAGCATCTGTTTCTTTTATATAATTCAAAATGGATATATTAAACTTGTCTGATTTTTTAAAAAAATTTATCAATGTTAGACTTTTACATTATCAATAAAAAGTTAAAAAGTTATCTAGCTCTTCTCTAGAGCCCTTTTTAGAGTTGGAGGGAATCTACTAGGTACTACTTTAATTCTTTCAGATATCTTAACAAATGGTTAAGGGCTGAATCCTGATTTCTTCTATGCCCCTAGGCTGTATACTAATGTTGATTTAATCTTTGCTTCCATTTTACATCTTAATCTGAGAAGCCGGCTGGGGAAACTGAAGATGAGGAATAGTTTAATTTTCAAAGCCAGAAATTTCTACATTCATAACATTCTGCTTGCAAATTTGTAAATTCTTTTCTGATCCCATCTTCTTCCTATAGAAAAACATTATATGCACCTAAAAGGTTATAGCTCATACTTTTCATAGTTTGCTTAAAATTCCTCTTACCCAAATCTACAAGCTTGTAAGATAACAAATTTTTATCTTCCAAGTTAGAGAAGGTGAAAGTTTAACAAAATGTTTTCCTTCTATACAACATTATATATATATATATCTATCTATCTATCTATCTATATATATATATATATATCTATATATATATATATATATATCCTTAGTATTTTTCAACCTTCACTCACTGTTTTATTTACAACTGTACCCACTTTCAACACAAATTTCTGTATCAGCTAGTTACTGTCATTGTGATATTACCAAATAACTTTAAATCTTAAATAAAAATAATCACTTATTCTCAGAGATCTGAGGTTGATGATCTAGGCTGGGCTTGACTTTGTAGTTTTGTGGATTTGCACTAAGTGGTAGGTCCCGCTGGGCCTTGCTTTATGGTGCTTCATGTGATTATTCCAGGGCTCTGGCTGAAAGACTGCTATAATTTTTCTGGGTAAGACTGGGTAATTTTTCTTCTGATGGTGGGAGAATACACAGAGAGTAAGTGAAAATACTTGGGGTTCTTAACATCTAAGCTTGAAGCTAGCACTTGGTAATTTATTCCCCCCAAATGCCATTGACCAGTAAGTCCCAAATTACAATTGTGGAGACAAACATACCACCCTTGATGAAATATGCAGAAAAGAATAAGGAGTAACAATTTACTCTACTACTCTTTGAGAATTCAAAACAGCCCTGACTGCCACAATGCAGATAGTTTTAAGAATTTATAAGCAGAGCAACAAAAACAGCCTCTGCTCTGTTATTTCTAAATCCTTACATAGTACTAGACTTAATCAGCTAGTGCATTCACTGATTATTGTTCTATATAGTCTTTCTGTTTAACACTAATGAACATGTATATATTGTCAATTGACTTTTAAAAAAAATTTAAAATGCATTTTTAATTGACACATAATAATTGTACATATTTATAAGGCATAGTGTGATGATTTGATATGTATATATAATAGTTGAATTAGGGTAATTAGCATTTCTATCTCCTTAAAGATTTATCATTTCTTTGTGCTTGCAGTCTACAAATTCCGTTCCTCTACTTCCCTAAAAATTATATAATAAGTTGTTGTAAATTACAGTTACACTACCATGCTGTAACAAACTAGAACATATTTCTCCTACCTAACTGTATTTTTGTACTCATTATCTAACCTTGTTCTATTCTTCTGTTTCCTTACCCTTTAGCTTCTTCTAATCATTATTTTTCTCTCTAATTCTATGAGATCCACATGTAAGTGAGAACATGTGGTATTTGTCTTTCTGTGCCTGATTCATTTCACTTAACATAATATCCTCCAGTTCTATACATGTTGCCACAAATGCCAGGATTTCATTTTGTGGCTAAATAATTTTCCATTATATACATATATTTTCCTTATCCATTCACCTTCTAATGGGCACTTTGGTTAATATCATATTTTATCTATCATGAGTAATGCTGCAAGAACCATGGGAATTCAAATCTCTTTGATGCTGACTTCCTTTCCTTTGGGTATACACCCTAAAATGCAATAGCTGAATTATTTGAGAATTCTATTTTTAATTTTTTGAAGAAACTCTATACTGTTTTCCTTAACGTTTGTACTAATTTACATTCCCACCAACCGTGTATATGAGTTTCTCTGAATCTTCTCCCAGCCTATGTTATTTTTTGCTCTTTTAATAATAGCCATTCTGACTGGGGTGAGATGATATCTCAGTGTAGTTTTAATTTACATTTCTCTGATGATTAGTGCAGTCTTAAAAATGCCTTCCATTAGCTGCCCATTTTCATGCTAAAAACTCTAATTTGAATGAACAGAACATTAAGGCTCATGAGGAAGGTCATTACATACTTACTTTTTTTTTTCCTTATTGCCATTATAGATATATAAGCTTCCCTTATATTAAGTCCCTGGTTGTCCCACATTGGTTCCCCCAAATTCTGAGAGGATAAAGCACTGCATATTTCCATAAGAACTTATTTCCATAGTTCTTAAAACTTTCTCCAGCCTTAATTTATGAATCCTATTTAGGTCGTTGAATGTCTGGCAATCTTGGTGATCTTAATTGAACAACTAGGAAATCAATTTTTTTATTGTCCCTATTAGAATTTCCCAATTTTTTTTCAGTGAAGATGAAATCACTTTTCATTAATATTTTGTTTCTTTTTCTTTTTCTTTTTTAAAAAATATTTATTTATTATTTTTGCATTACAATTCTTAATACACCATTATATCATAAATTATCATATCTCTGATTATATATAAGGTATGTTGACACCAAATTCCCATCTTCATACATGTATTTTGTATAGTGATGAAGGTCTCCTTTCACCATCCATGCTATCAGAATTTCCCAATTTTTACTCCTCAATCTAGTACCAAAATCTAGTGACTTCCTAAGCAATAGTTCAAGGCAGTCTAAATTTGGAATACAATCTAATGATATACTTTTATATACCTATTCAGGGCATAATGATCTAGACTTTTCTATATTTTAGCCAATATGTTTAAATTACCACAATGAATTTGCCAAGGGGTCACTGAATTTGAAACTTTTTTTGCCACCATTTGTTTTACTACTTTATCTAATTTACCAAACTCTTTCCGATTGGGAGAGGTAATTCAAATGTAAGAATAAAATATTTAAGAATAAACTTACCAAGTTGTTCAAAACCACTATACTTAAAAATACAAAAATTTATAAGATAGTAAAGACAGCTTACACAAATGGAGAAATACACCAGGTTTATAGAGTGATAAGTTGTCAATTCTCCCCAAATGTATCAATATATTCAATATACTATCCCAATTAAAATTCAAGAAGACTTACAGAGAATGACAAGCTGATCCAAATAATATGTTGCTGAAATGTGATATTGTACAGTATTGGTTACCCACTCAGATTCTAGATCCAGGTCTTTGATTCTTCCAGTTTCTAATCCTTTATCTTTAACCAAATAAAGTCCAACTAGTAACCGGATCTTCTTCACTACTGACCTTTGCTCTTTTTGCATTTTGGTATGTACTGATAAATAACACTTCTAGTTTTCTGTAAACTGATGTGTTAGCATTTTTTAACATGAGCTACAAAATCTGGTTCAGTAACACAGAGACAATAACAAAAACTGGTCATCTCTGAAATTTCCTTTTTACATTTCTAAAGAGGTTAATAAGAGTAACCTACTTCATGAAAGTTCTGTCAAAATTAAATGAGATAATGCAAGCTACTTAGCATAGTCCCTGGGAGATGCTAAGAACTCAAAAATGTGAAATCTCTAAAGAATAAAGAAAGAATAATACATGTGAATAGGACGCAAATGATGTTTTTGTAGCTCATACAATATCAACTGTGAAATGATCAGTTATTGGGCTTTGAATACAAAGCAGATTAATTATGCAAATGCCCCCCAAATCCGTATTTTGGAGAAGGTAACCCATTTAACTTATGACATATCAGTTAAGATTCAATCAGGCAAAAATAACCATTATAATCAATAAGGAATTAGGGATTTATTGTAGAACTTAGTTAAAGAAGGGAAACTGGTAATGACATCTAGGGAAAGCTGTTGTCTCTGTGGTGAGCCTAAATTCATGGAATGTAAATAGGGGATGCATTTGAGATAAAATGCTGGGCATGAAATGGTGAGAGTAAAGGCAAATTGGAATCAGCAAGGATAAACAGGAACTCACAAGACACCCACAGCTATCTTTCTTTGTCTCTTTCCTTGGCAGTGTGGGTGGCCTGCAGGGAAAGCTGGCACACTTGCCCTCAGATTTGTATATATGTCTGACCCACGATGGAAGAAAGTCATTCAGTGGGAGCCAAAGGAGCTGCAGACACTGCTGCTGCCTGCCAACAACAAAGTGAGTCAGTAGATCAAGGACAACATGTACAAGCCGCAGCCATGTTTGAGGTCTTGCCCAGACCTTCTGAGCATGCCTGTTGTTTCACTTCTGTCTTTCACATCTTAAAAAAAAAAAAAAATGTTCCAGTGGCCAAACTTAAACTGGAACTCTACAGGGAAGAGAATTCTGGGAAATATATTATAGTTTATCTAAACTGTCATAAATGGAAAGAGAGTGGTAGGGTTTTTATTTTTCAATAAGGTCATTCTCCTGAGGTAAATCATTATGTCTTACTTATATCATTAATTAATAAATCATATGGTAAATATATAAAAATAAATTATTTTCATGAATTTGAGACACTAAGGATCATCATGTACTGCCAGGCATGGTGGCACACACCTGTAATCCTGGAGATTTGGGAAGCTGAGGTAGGAGGATCACAAGTTTGAAGACAGCCTCAGAAACTTAATGAAAGTAACTTAATGAGACACTGTATCAAGAAAAATAAAAATAAAAAATAGGACTGGGGATTTGGGTCAGTGATTAAGTACCCCTGGGTTCAATCTCCAGTACCCCTTCCCCCCAAAAAATCATGTATTGATCAATAAATTGGTCAACAAAAGGCAAATTAATTTACTTTTATCTAATGCTTCTTAGGCATCAGGTCTGTTTCTTAATATATTTCACATTACTATAATAATGTTCATAATTGCACATAAGATTTTCTTTGTAATTAACTATGATTTTATTTCAAGAGTTAGGCTCCATAGTTAAATAATCCCCATTGAATCCAGAGTATATGGCAAAACTTAGATCTGGACACAAGTCTTTCTGATGATAAAAATTATGCACTTTCTGTATTACAGTATGAAATAAGAAAACATCAGTGTTTAAAATATTAAGAAAAATGTTTCAAAAATTTTCTACAAGCTTAAACATTTTAGTGGCAGAAATGCAGAATCAATGATGATTAAATGATTTAAAATATAACTCCTTAAGAAAAGATATCTATCCAGAGGAAAGGTAGCTGAAAGGTAGAATGGTCTTCAAATATCTGAGAGGTTCTTACTTGTAGGAATGCATGTAGTTGTACTTACTTGTAGGTTGTCAAAAATGTGATGACTATCAGATTGTCAGGGATCAGCACATACAGGCAAAGGATCTAAGTATCCTTCAGCAGTTAAGAGATAACATAATTTACCATACATAGACAACTATCCAAGTCAGGTAACACCTTAACACGCCAGATCAGAGAGGCAAGACAAGCCCCAAAGTGCCTGTAAGTCCTGATGGTGCCCATTTGCTATTATGGGATACTTTCTAATTTGAGTATGGATTCTATCACATTCTTCAAACAACTTCAATGTGTTATTCTCAAAAGTTTTGTAACCTTTGGTTATTTGTAGCTCTTCTTGACATTCTAGCTAGTGCTTATCACCAGGTACAAGAAGTTTTTGAAAGTTTTACCATATGACTGAATTGAATTTTTCCAGACATCATTATGGTTTGGATCTGGAATGTCTTCAAATGGGTCATGCATATAAAGGTTTGGTCTCCAACACAGTAAGATCCAGAAGTGAGGCTTTTGGGAAATGTTTGAGTTATATGGGTTCTGACCTCATCAGTGGATTAAACCATTTAATGGATTAATAATTGGACTGGTCTACTGGCAGGTGGGACAAGGTTGAAGAAAGAAAGTCCGGGGTGGGCAGAGGGAAGCATGACTTTGGGAACTATACCTTGTCCCTGGCAGAGTTGACTGACCATGGACTGAACCTTTGAAACCATGAGACAAAACTGAACTTTTCCTCCTCTAAGCTGTTACTTTCAGGTACTATGATCACAACAATGAAAACTAACTGATACGCACCTCATAACTCCTCACCTGGCCAGCCTCAGGCTTTCCCACGATCCATTATGCAAGTTTAGGTATACAGATCTGAAACTGAGTGGGTAGAAAGGAAGAAATGATCTCAAACTATGAAACCAAAGATTTAATTTACATATTAAGGGATATGTTATAATAGTGGGATTTTTTTTTAAAAAGATCACAACAAAAGTCAGAGAATCTATATGATTAAACCTTTTTAGAATAAATCAGTTCCTTTTTCTTTCTTGTTTGCTTTGATCATGATTCTGGATTTTTCAAATTGCCTTTCAAATTTTATTTTATTTTCTTATTTAATTATTCAGATATTTACTGAATACCCACTAATACCAGATACTGGGCTTGATGTGAAAAATCAGAATAGTTTGAGATCAATCCTGAACAAAGAGGACTTCTCTCAGTGAGGAAAGATAAAGCTGGAGGCATTTGGTAGTCCCTACTCATACAGCAGAACACCTGAGGTATTTATTAACTGGAGATACCTGTGGTACCCCCAGGCCCTGAGCCCAGTTTGGGGCACAGCCAGGTTACTACACTGATGTGTTTCCTCAGAGAAAGATCCCATAATCATATTGTGCTTTCTCCAACATAGACTCTTGCTGCATAGAGTCATCGTGGGACTCTATTCAGATGAATTTCTGTGAATCAGACAAAGAGCTGCCTCCAGCAGCTCCATAGACCAAACCCTATGAACCAGCAAAGAACTCCTGCCCACTCTTACACTGCACTAAGTAGCCAGGCAGCCATTCAGACCTCACCCTCTCCACTACATAATATAAATAGGTAGCCCACCATGAGTCCCACTTGGGACCCATTGAGCAGATGAGTGGCCCTGTTCACTCATTATGACTTCAGGAAGTTGCCAAGCAGCCTTTCCTGAACAGATCAGCAAAACTAGGCCTCCAGGAAGCAACCAGGCAGCCCATTCTCCTGTGGTCCTAAGAAGTAGATAAGCAGACCATTTTCATAAGTTACCCCACTGAGGTTCTGAGAATTGAAACTCATTTTCACCCTCCGGCCCCAAAAAGCAGATGGGCAGACCTCTCTGAATAGTTTGGTTCCCAGAGAACTTCAAACATTACCAATTCAGCCGTCAGACAATTACAGATGTCATATCTGGGCCCACTGATGCATCCCAACACCTGTGTAACATACAGATATTGACATGTATCCCATCAGGCATATTGTGCCACACCCATGAAACCTAAAGGATGGCCCTGCCCTCATACAACCCATGGAAACTGACAGGTACCCATTCCCCATAGTTGCATGTACCATGCTCCAAGCTTCTAATAATCTGTTCCATCTAGGGGAGCTGTATCCCAGCTAGTAGTGCAATATCACAACCCATATACCCTAGGTCACTGAGATACCTGCAGACATCCCCAGTGTTGATTACAAATGAAGAAACTACATAGAAATTATGCTGGAGTGCCCACCTGGAACAAAAATCAATGCATTCTATTCAACCAACATTCTAGGACATACCAGGAAAAAGTGCTTTGTTTTGTTTCTTTGGTTTTATTTTTGCTGGTTTTACTATAAAAACAACCTACAAAATTGATTTGTACCACACACAAATGCTAACACAGGGACACAAGAAGCACAAAAAACAGAAAGTACTAAAGGAAAACATTAATTTTGTAGTAATAGGTCCCAAATAAAAAGAAACTGATGAATTGTCTAAAAAAATTAAAAACTGATTTTTATGACACAAGACAATTCAATGAAATAAAAAAATCAATTCATGAGGTGAATGCGAAATTAAGAAAAGCAATAGAAATAATAAAATGTAACAAACCTGAAATCTTAGAACTGAAGAGCTCAATAAATAAAATAAAGAGCACAGTTGAGAACCATAATAACAACTGATTAGAAGAAGAATTTCTGCACTTTAAGTAATTCTTTAAGAGAAAAAGAAAAATTTTAAAAATGAAGTAAGACACTGAGACTTATGGGACACCATTAAGTGAACAAAAGCTCTCATGAATGTACAGAAGGAGATGAAAAGGTAAAAGGCATAGAAAACCTTTTTCGCAACGTAATTGCTATGCACTTTCCAAATCTTGGGGAACGATTTGGACATTGAGGTTCATGAAGCTCAAATGACCTTAATAAATTCAACCAAAACCCATTTTCTCTGAATCTTGTAGTCAAACCAAAAAGATACAAAACAGAGAAAAGAAAGTGCTAAGTAAGGTGTAAAGTTATCCTCATTAGACTAATAGCAAACTTCTCAGGAGAAATCTTACAGGCCATAGAATATGGGAAGATATATTTGAAGTCCCAAAAGGAAAAAAAATGCCAACAGAGAAAACTGTGGCCAGTGAAGTTATCCTTTAGAAATGAGTAAGAAATAATGATTTTCTAAGACAAAAACTAAAACCATGTAAATTTATCACCAACAGACTAACCCTCTAGGAAACACATAGGGGACTCCTACACTAGAAGCAAAAGGATGATAACTATCATCATGAAAACACACAACAGTATACAAGTCAATGGTAAAGCAAAAGAGAAACATAGAGAATCCTACTGGTATAGAAAATCACCAAACCGCAAAGATGAATAACAAAAGCAGAAGAAAAAAACTAAGAATACATAAAACAACCAGATAAAAAGTAGCAGAATGATAAGAATATGTCCATTTATCCACAATAACCTTAAAAGTAAATGGATTAAATTCCCCAATTAAAAGATATATACTGGCTGAGTATATCAGAGTTAACTACTGATTAATAGTTACTCTGAGTAACATCAGAGTCAAACTATACTATGGAAAAAATAAATTAAGCATCCATTTAAGGGACACTTCTTCCAACAGCTATAAAACACATTCTTGTGAGCACATAGAATGTTTTCTAGGATAGACATATGTCACACCACAAAATAAGTATCAACAAATTCAAGAAATGGGAATTACGCATGTATCTTCTCTGACCACAAAGGAATAAAACTTGAAATCAACAAAGTAAACTTGGGAAATTGTACAAATGTGTGAAAATTTTTAAAAATGTGTTTCATACATGTGTAGGCTCTCTCTTATCCAGCAAGGGGGTCCACGGAATAGGGTCGAGGAGAGTGTGGCTACAGAGTCACTAATCAAGACCTCTGGAGACCAAGCAGGAAGCAGGTCTGATTTTATTGCACAGTTACTATGTACATATACTTGGGCAGTAGGTAGGCAGATTATAGGCAGCCACCAACACAATTTCTGCTAATTGTCCTTGCAGCAATGATTCAAGAAGCAGGCTGTGGAGCAAGCGCAGGGACTGCAACATGTGTCCTCACACTCAGGGCTGTGCCTACGGGGTAAGTGGTTTGCCACTCATGCACCTATCACAAGGGGGAGTGATTTGCCGCTCAGATACCCTTAACATATGCCATGTATGCAGTATTCTATTCACTTGTCCCCACACATATAAAGAACTAATGATGTGACTCAAGGAATTAGAACCCCCCCCCCAAAAAAAAAAAAACCCTTAGAATTAATAGAAAACAGGAAAGATCAAAACCAAATTAAAACCATATTATCATCTCAATAGATGCAAAAAAAGAATTTGATAATATTCAACATCCCTTCATGATATACCCTTCAAGAAATAAGGTATGGACAGAATAAGGGATGTACATGACAAAATAAGGGATGTAAATGGCAAACTCATGTCCTACATCATACTGAATGGGTTAAAGCTAAAACAATTTTTCTAAGATTAGGAACTTGACAAGGTTATCCATTCTCACTACTCTTATTCAATATAGTATTGGAAGTTTTAGGCAAAGACAAAGAGAAAGAAATAAAAATTCAAATATGAAAGCAGGAAGTCAAGTTGTTCCTCTTTGTAAATGACATGATGATTTTATATATAGAAAAACCTAAATTCCTCACCAGAAAACTTTTAGGACTGATAAATTCAGTCAGGTTGTAGAATACAAAAATCAACCTACAAAATTCAGCAGCTTTAAAGTGTGTGGAGGATTGAGTCCCCTGGCCCAAGAGTAGAATTCTTGAGAGTCTCCTGAGACCCAGACTCTCAGCAGAGATCAGCATCTGCTTGTCACTAGGGGTGTATTGATCTCATCTCTCCAGATTAGATACCATCCAACAAAGTTCCTTAAGGCCTGATTAGACCTAACCCCTAAGCCCTAGCCACAAGTATTCCCCTTATAGAACTCTGCAACAGCTCCACCCTGGGAGTACATTAATATGGTCTTTGCAGATAAAACTCCAATTGACAGTATTGCCCATTCCATCCTATCTTATACTAGTGAGAAGATGAGCTGAGAGCTATTTTAATCAGCTTCACTCTTAGGACACTCCAACTGGAAGCCCAGAGAGTAACAAAAAGTGGAAGGGGATAACAACTCACCAAACCCTCAGTATATAGTGCAAAAAGAAATATAGAAACAGCTAGGCGTGGACAGTCACCATCCATTCTTGTCAAATGTTTTGACTATCTCACTAACCTCAGTGCAGACTATTCTTTCATTTTTAATTAAGAATGTGTGTGTGTGTGTGTGTGTGTGTATTCTTGCTGTGCTGATTCATTCATGGACATGTACACATATACATAGTTATTTCTATTTTTCGTTTTCTCATTTTTAACATTTTAAATGCAGTTAGAATTCCTTGCTTTGATTTTTGAGGATTAGAGGCTTTTCTGTTTGTTTGGTTGTTTGTTTGTTTTTCTTTATGTGCTTTTTTTCTGCTGCTAATAGCCAAATTCTCTTTTTTTGCCTTTCTCTCTCTTTACTTTCTTTTTTCCTATTTTTTTCTCCTGCCTTATAATTATCACATCCTACATCTCCTCTGCATTCTCTTTGTTCATATTTTTAACATCAGAAACTTTCTTCACCTTTATTTCAAATTTTCCTTTCTCTTAATGAACTATATTTTTATCATCTTTTAAAATTAACTGGTTTATATAATTCCTGCCCCCACATTCAATAGTCACCATTGTGACTATTACCACTGTGAATGACATAGTTGACATCTGATGTTGGCTTTAATGCCAGATCTACTTCATGGTTATTTACTGGGTTTTTTTGTTTGTTTGTTTGTTTTTTCTGTTGGCAATGGTTTACCCTGCCACTCCTGTTTATGAGGTAAAAATTAATGTTGTTGATGTCATAGTAGGAACAGCATATTTGTTTTAATGTTATATATTATTCACACCAATTGTTACTATTGTTTATTTTCTTCCTTTCTGTGAAGTATTGGGAATCTACAGAGACTCTACAAGTTCACAGGCTAGAGACTCTATTGCTGAACTAAACTCAGCCAAAAGAGAGCACACCTTGCTCCATACACAATTAGTGACACTCAACTTCAGCTACATATTGATAAAACGAACAGAAAAGACAAAAATCCAAACTAATGACTAGTCCCCAAGTAGGAACTTCTAGGGTTGGGTCCTGAGATCCCAATTATAGACATTCACTGCTATGGCAAAATCAGAGAGAACTAATACAATGACTATGGATACCACACCTACTAGGAGGGGTCTAAAACTGGATCGCTCTAGTACATTTTGACAAGGGAAGGTTGTACCCTAAAATGGCCCACACATAACAGTGGAAAAGAAATACATCCAAACATGCATAAAACCCAACACAGGAATACAAGAAATATGAAAAAAACAAGGTAACATACACCACCAAAAGTTAATAATTAACCAGCAATTGACCCCAAAGTTATTGAAGTGAATGAACTATCAAATAAAGCATTCAAAAGATTACAAAAATGATCAATGAATTCCAAGAATGAACAGAAAAAAATTGGATGAATTAAGAAAATGAGTACAGAATATAAATGAGAAATTCAATGAAAAGATAGAGATATTGAAAAAAAATTGGAAATCTTGTAAATGAAAGACACAATAAATCCAATAAAATGTTCAGTTGAAAGTCTTCCTAATGGAATAGGTCATGCTGAAGACAGATTCACAGACCTGGAAAAAAAAGTGACTAGTTTTGAACATTCAAACAGTATTAAAGAAAACAAAATAAGTAGTCATGACTAGAATACTCAAAAGCTCTGAGACAACATTAACATTAATCAAATTCAAGATTCATTGGAATTAAGGAGGGTGTGAGATTCAAGCTAATGGAATGGATAGCCTCTTCAGGGAAATTATAACAGAAAAATTTCCAAACCTTGGAAATGAAATGGACATCCATGTACAGAAAGCATTCAGAATCCCAAATAGACAAGATCAAAGAAGAACATCTCCACAACACATTAAAATGCAGAAGATAAAAAACAAAGATAAAATTTTAATAGCCTCAAGAGAAAAACATCAGGTGATATTTAGATATAAGGCAGTCAGAATTACTTTTGATTTCTCAGTACAACCTCTAAGAGCCAGAATGGCTTAGAATGAAGTGTTACAAGTCCTGAAAAAAACAAAACAAACAAAAAAAAAAAAACTGTCAACCAAGATTACTATATCAAGAAAAGTTATCTTTCAAAATGGATAATGGATGGAGAAATTCCCAAAATAAGAACTCCAAAATAGGCAGAAACGTGAAGAATACCTTACTACTATGCTAGCATCTCAGAACTTAAAGAAATACTTCACAGAGAAGAAATCTAAAAAAAAAAAAAAAAACCCTAGAACTCACAAAATGAACAAATCTCATTTGAATAGTAGCTAAGCAAATGAGAAATAGGACCAAATTAGATGTTAGAAATAAATCAAAATGGCAAGAAGTAATAAACATTTCTCTAAAACATTGGATGTTAATAACCTCAACTATCCAATGGAAAAAAAAATAAGAACCAACTATTTGTTGTTTGCAAGAGATTTACCTTATAGGCAAAGACATCCACAGACAGAAAGCAAAAGAGTAGAAATTGATATACCAAGCAAATGGAAACCCAAAATAAGCAGGAGTAGCTACTCTCATATCTGACAAACCAGACTTCAAATCAAAATTAATAAAAAAAGAGCAAAAAACAGTCACTTTATACTAATAAGTGAACAACTTTACAAGAATATATAGTAAACATTCATGCCCTAAATGTGGATGGAATTAATTACATAAAAGAGGCACTAATGTAATTAAGGCCTGAGATAGACTCCAATACAATAATACTGGGTGGCTTCAACACCTCTCTCACCATTGGATGGGTTATTCAGACATAAAGATAGTAAAGATTCTTTGGACCTAATATATATATTAACAATCAAAAACTTAACGGACACCTGTCCAAAAACAGCTTTCTTCTCAGTGGTTCATGGACCCTTCTTCAAAATAGAACATTTTTTACACCACAGAGTAACTCTTAGCAAATACAATAGATAAATAAATAAATACCAAAAGCATAACCAAAAAATAAAACAAACAATAAAAATTCTTAAAACCTGATATCATTCCTTGCATCTTATCAAATCATAATGGAAAAAAAAATTAGAGATCAATACTAAAAAACCCTACAAAAATAATATAAATACAGAGATTGAAAAATACACTTTTGAATGGTGCATGGGTGGCAGAATAAATCAGGGGGGAATTTTTTAAAATTCTTAGAATCAAATGAGAATAATGCTATAACATACCAGAACTTCTGGGACACCATGAAGGCAGTTCCAAGAGAAAAGTTGATAGCACTGAGGGCTTACATAAGAAAATGAAAAAAATCCAAAATAAACAACTTAATGATACATCTCAAGGCCCTTTAAAAAAGAACAAATCATTTTCAATACCAGTAGAAGAAAGGAAATAATTCAGAGCAGAACCAAAATCAATGAAATAGGAAATAAAAAAGTAACACAAAGGATCAACAAAACAAAGAGTTGGCTGTTTGAAAAGATAAACAAGATTGATAAGCCCTAAGCCAAACTAATAAAATTAGAGACAAAATATAGAAATCATCACAGACATTATGGAAGTCCAGAGGATCACTAAGGACTATTTTTAGAATGTATACTCCAATAAATTGAAACACCTAGAAGAAATGAATAAATTTCTAAACATATATGATCTACCAAAACTAAATCAAGAGGACATAGAAAACCCAAGCCAATCAATAAATAGTAATGAGATAAAGGCAGTAAGAAGAAGGCTTTCAACAAAGGAAAACCCAGAAACAGATGGGTTTTCAGATGAATTCTTCCACATCTTTAAAGGAGAACTAACCCTATCTAATGGTCTTCAAATTGATTCAAGAAATAAAAAGGGATGGAACACTTCCAAATTTATTCCAGTAAGCTGGTATCATACTCATACCAAAGCCAGATAAAAACATATCAAGGAAAGAAAAATAAAGACAGATATCTCTGCTGAACTTGGATGCAAGAATCCTTAATTAAATTACTACCAAATTGTATTAAACAACAAAAATATTAAGTTTAAGAAGATTATACATTATGACCAAGTTGTTTTTATCCCACAGATGCAAGGATGATTTAACATACATAAATCGATAAATGTAACTCATCATATAAATGGAATTAAGGACAAAAATCAGTCATCTCAACAGATGCAGAAAAGGTCTTCAATTCAGCACTCATTAATGATAAAACACTGAAAAACTAGGTAGAAAATTTTACCTCAACATAATAAAGACTATATACAAGAAAAATCAAAAACAAAAACAAAAGAAAAGAAAAAAAAAGCCAACCTCATAACACATCAGGAAAAACTGAAAGCATTTCCTTTAAATTTTAGAAAATTTAATATAATACCAGAAATTATAGTCAGAACAATTAGACAAGTGAAGGAAATAAAGGGATAAAGATAAGAAAGGGAGAAGTCAAATTATCACTATTTGCAGATGATATAATTCTATACTTAGAAGATCCAAAAAACTCCAGTAAAAGATTACTAGAGTTAATGAACAAATTCAGCAAGTAGCAGGATACAAAATCAATATACAAAAATCAATAGTTTTCCAACAATAAATCTGCTGAAAAATAAATAATAAAATATTAGCATTTAAAATAACCTCAAAAAATGAAAAAAAGAAATGAAAGAAAATGAAAGAAAAAATAAAAGAAAGGAAATAACTAGAAAAACTCTAATGAAGCAGGTGAACAACCTCTACTATAAAAACTATAGAACACTGAAAAGAGAAACAGAAGACACAAAAAGATGGGAGATCTCCTATGTTCTTGGAGATGTAGAATTAATGTTGTTAAAGTGGCCATACTACCAAAAGCAATATGCAGATTCAATGCAATTCTCATCAAAATACCAAGACATTCTTCACAAAACTAAACAACAACAAAAAATACTGTACTAAAATTGATTGGCAGAATCACTCAGAATAGTTAAAACAATTCTAATCCAAAAAATCAATGTTGGAGGCATCAAAATACCTGACTTTATGTTACACAGAGTTATAGTAACAAAAGTTTCATGATACTGGAATAAAAATAGACACACAGACCAATGGTAAAGAACAAAAGAAAAAAGACAAATGGACACAAATCCAGTAATCTGATCCTCAACAAATGTGCCCAAAACATACATTGGAGAAAAGACAGTCTTTTTTAATAAATGTTATGGGCAAAACTGATTATCCATATATAAGTACAAGAATGAGACTATATCCTCATTTCACCCTGCACAAAAATTAACTTAAATTGTATCAAATACTCAGGAATTACAGCAGAAACTTTGCAACTCCAGTGGAAAATGTAGGGTAAACATTATAGGCATAGGCAATGACTCTCTCAATAGGATCACTAAAGACCAGGAAATAATACCAAGAGTTAACAGATGGGATGACATCAAATTAAAAACGTATGCACAACAAAGGAAACAACGAAGAATGTGAAGAGAGAACCTACAGAATGGGAGAAAATCTTTGCTAGCTACTCTCTGACAGAGGAGTAATATCTAGAATATATAAAGAAATCAAAATACTTAACACCAAACCCCCCAAATGTTCAAGAGCATTATCAATTAGGGAAAAACAAATCAAAACTATACTGAGACTTATCTTACACCAGTCAGAATGGCAGCCATCATGCAAATAATAATAAATGCTGAAGAGAACACAGAGAAAAAGGAACATTTTACACTGTTGGTAGAATTATAATTTAGTACAATCACCATGGAAATATGTATAGAGTTTCCTCAAAAGACTGGGAATGGAACCCCTCTATGACCCAGCAATACCATTCCTCAGTAGTTATTCTAAAGAATTAAAGTCATCTTACAACAGTGATATATGCATATCCATGGTTATAGTAGCACAATTCACAATAGCAGAACTATGGAACCATCCTATGTGTCCACTGATGGATAAATGGATAAGAAAATGTCATATAAATAACAATGACATTTTATTCAGCCATAAATAAAAATGAAATTATGTCATTTGCAGGAAGGGCACTTGAGACCATTATGTTAAGTGAAATAAGCCAAACTAGAAGGTCAAGGGTCATATGTTTTCTCTTATAGGTTGAAGCTAGAAAGGATAAAGGATAAGAAAGGTGGAGGGTCAGAAAAAGGGACCAGGGGCCGATAGAAGGAGAGGTAGGGGGTAAGTGCTAGGGAGTGACATTGACCAAATAATATTGTTATGTTTGTGAATGCACAAATATGGAACACCAAATTCCATCATTATGTACAACCATAGTGCACCTATAAGCAATGTGAGGGAAAAAACAGGCATGAGCTTAAAGAAAACATTAAAAAGTAGGCAGCTTTTTTTACACTCATAATGAAATTGCTGAGAAAAAAATCAGGAACTCATTCATAATAGCTGCAACCAAGTGCTAGGAATAAATTTAACCAAGGTAGTAAATGATATTTATGATGAAAATTACAAAACTTGATGAATAAAGAAAAAATACACATATACATACACACAAAACAGAAAAACATCCCATGTTTATAGACAGTTAAAATGTCCAAAAAAACCACACAAAGTATTCTTTAGATTAATGCAATTCCTATCAAAATATCAATGAAATATTCACATACATAGAAAAAAAAAACACTCCAAAATGTATGGAACCACAGAACACCTCAATTATCAAACCAATCCTGAGCAAAAATAAGAACCCTAGAGGTACTACAGTACCTGACTTTAAAACATAATGCAAACCTATAGTAACCAAAATGGCATGATACTGGGATAAAAATAGACCCATAGACCAATGGAACAGAAAAATGAACTGAAAAATAAATCCATGTACTTACAGCCAACTGATTTTCAACAAGGGCAGAAAGAATAGACATCAGAGAAAGGAAAATCTCTTCAATGAAGGGTATTGGGAAAACTGCTTATGCATATGCCAAATAATATATTTCATCATATACAAAAATCAGAATAAAATGAATCAGAGTCTTAAATGTAAGACCTGAAACTAAAAAAAAAAAATTCTAGAAGAAAATACAGGGAAAATTCTGCAAGTTATTAGTCTGAGCAAAGATTTTTTTGGATATGATCCAAAAGCACAGGAAATTGACAGGTAGAATCCCATCAACTTTGAAATCTCTGTACAAAGTAAACAAAGTGAAGAGACAATCTACAAAATTGGAGAAAATCTTTGCAAAGTACTCATCCAATAAGAGATTAAATTCCAGACTGTATAAAAAACTCAATAGAGGGGGGAAAAAAAGTTCTGGTTTAAAAAATGGGTAAATGACCTGAATTGACATTTCCCAAAAAGGAGATACAAATGGCCAACAAACAAGAAAAAAATGCTCACCATGGCTAATTATTAGGGCAATGCAGATCAGAAATACTATCAGATATCACCTCTCCCCAGTTAGAATGTCTACTATCAAAAAGACAAAAACTAAATGCTGACAAGGATGAGGAGAAAAGGGAACTCTCACGTACTGCTGGTGGAAATATAAATTAGTACAGCCATCATGAAAAACAATATAGAGTCTCCTCAAAATATTAGAAATCCTTCTACCATATTATTTAGCAATCCCACTATAGGGTCAAAATCAGTAAATCAGGTCAAAAGGCTATTAAATCAGTATTTCAGAGAGACATGCACATTCTCATGTTAGGTGCATCACTACTCATAATAGCCAATATGTGAATCAACCTAGGTGTCTATAGACAGAGGAAAGACAAAGGATGTAGTGCAGATGCATAGTGAAATATTATTCACCCTTAACAAATGATATTTTGTCATTTGTGACAACATGGATGGAAATAGAAGACATTATGTTAAGTGAAATTAGTTAAGCACAGAGACAATTACCACATGTTCTCACTTCTATTTGGAAGCCAAAAAGTTAATCTCAAAGAAGTAGCAAATAGAAAAGTGGTTACCAGATCCCGGGAAATGTGTTGGTGGAAGGAAGTGATGATTAATTGGTACCGGGGTGCAGATGGATGAGGAATAACTCCTAATGTTATTTCTCAGTAGAATAACTATAGTTGACAACAATTAATTGAATACTTTTAAAAAGCTGGTAGACAGAAGTTTATATATCCCTAACAAAAATAAATTATATATAAATTAAGTGATGGATATGCCACTTACCCTAACACTGTATACATACATACATTGAAATATTACACTATACCCTATAAATATGTACAATTACTATGTGTAAATTTAAAAAATCGAAAATTATATTTTTTAAATGGGCTATTAGACTACTAAAAATTCAGGAAGAAAACATAAACATCTTTTGATAATTATGCTACATAAAGTTATCAGACTTCAACACACTGATATTTGCTCTATGAAAATAAATGTGCAATTTGACAATTTTCCTTTTTTTGTAAGTCACATACCTGGCTTCTACACAAAATTTTTATAAATTTATGTTTAATTTCTTTGTTATATTGGCTGTGAATGTAGGTTCTAGGTGGATCAAGAGTTGAACACCACAATATTGAGATATTAACAAATTATTTATACCAATAACATTTTCAAAATTATGAGAACAATTCATAGATCTATTTTATCAAAAATTATCTCAAACACTTTGATTTGAAATTAGCTATTAATAATATTTTAATTTTCTATTCAGGCAAATGTAACAGTCGGGTATTATGAAATAATTAAGAATAGTTTCTGCTGCCATAGAAACAGTCATGACCATTTTATATTACTTTACACCACCCTTTTTTTCTGTCAATCACGGGACACCCACTAATTTTTTAAAGTATTTTTTTTATTTGTTCTAATTAGTTATACATGATAGTAGACTGTATTTTGACACACTAATCATATATGGGGTATAACTTTTCCTTCTTCTGGTTGTATGTGATATAGAATTACATTGGTCATATAATCATATGAGCACACAAGATAGTAATGTTTGATTCATTCTACTATCTTTCCTATTCCCATTCCTCCTCTCTCCCTTCATCCCCCATTGTCTAATCCAAAGCATTTCTATTCTTCTCTAACTGCCCTCTTGTTGGGAATTAGCATCCCCAAAGCAGAGAAAACATTCAACCTTTGGGTTGGGGAGATTGGTTTATTTCACTCACATGCATTTTTTTTTTAAAATTTTCAGTGTATTAAATCAAGTGCCATATACTCCATACTTTACAGACACTGATTAACATCATCTTTGCTTTCCTTGTTTTAAAAGATTTCTGGAAACTTTCTTAGGTCTCTGTTAATGATTAGCTAGATCTTTATGTATCCTACACTCATATGATTTCTTCTTTCACTATTCGTTCTAGTAGTATATTAATCTCCTGTTTCAATATTTTTCTGCATCAAATTTATAAATACAAAGAGACAAATAGTTGCACAAGGTTTATAGCCACAACAAATATAAAAAAATCAGGCTCCCAATTCTTTAATGACAGCAACTCCTTTTAATTATTTTAGCTATTTTTTTGCATTTTTTTCATGTGCCTAAATATATATTCATTGGAGTTTTTACTTTTGTTTTTGATATTATTCATTGACTTGTTATTTTGGAAGGTGAAAATGTATTGCTCTTATATTGCATCTAACACACACACACACACACACACACACACTCACACTTTCCCTTATCTTAACTTCCCAACAGCCACATCATAATTTTTGGTGAGACTAATAATAAACTTTAACATTATTAAAGCTATGTAAATATCATCACAGTTTAGTTGTATAACATTCTATGATCACATTATTATTTTTGTTTTTATCTCATTTTTATTTTTCTACTTACTGCTCTCTTGTTAAACATTCCTGGATTCCTGGACCCAGATCTGCTTCCTATTTGGTTTATAAGCTTCTTTTGGTAAACAAAGATTCCTATAATTTTCTAAGTAAAAGCAAATGACTGGCAAATTTTTAGAGACCTTGCATGCCTGATATTGTCTTAATTATACTTGTATTTGATTAGACTTCACCTGGGCTATAAGAATTCTATATACTCTCAAGTTATACTCCATGTATATATGATATGTCAAAACACATTCTACTGTCATGTATGATTAAAAAGAACAACAACAACAAAAAATTTTTTTTAAAGAATTCTGTATGCTTTTCCAGAATGATTTTCCTCAGAATTTTGAAGGCAGTTGTGTTTTTATCCTAGTTTTCAGGGTTAGGTTTTAGTATTTGATTCCCTATATTTTGTTTTTCTCACAAAACTTCTTTTTTGGTCAGTGATGTATTAAACTTGTTCTTGATAATTCCATTCAATTAGTAAACCATCTCTCTAGATTCTGAAAAAAAATGTTTTCTATATAATTTATTTGATCATTTTCTATTCTTCACTTTCTTTTATCCTCCCAATTAAAAAAAAAAGTTAATCTCCTACAGCAATCTCCTAACTTACTTTCTCCTATTTTCTGTATCTTTTTTAAATTTTGGGAGAATTTCCTCAACCTTATTATTCAATCCTTCCCATGATTGCTTTGTCCTAATACTATTTCCAAAAGTACTTCTACGTTCCAGTTTGCTATGGTCTCCTCTTATTTCAAGGTTGTAGCAACTTCACCGTTTACCTGAAAACATTCATTAAAAGAGCTTTTAAAGAAAGATTTTCTTCCATTCTCTGAATTTCTACAATGCTCCTTCAAAGCTGTTTTATCAAGTACTTGTGCTCTCAACCTTCCGTGTTCTGACTTCTTTTCTTTGTATTTCTAGGGACATTGATGATCCATTCATAATTGGAGGACTAAGGAGTTGCTTGGCTTCTCTGTGTCCAGGGGCTTGCTCACTGGTTCTTTGAGGTTGAAAGGTCATCAGCTGTGCCATTTTATGAGAAGATTCAAAATTCTCAGGACTGCTGGGAAGTTTTCTACCAAAAGAAATGCTCTACTCTCTTCTCTGGGGGATATAAACCTGGATGCCACTATTCTTAGATTTATGTAGTGGAGCAGGAATCTCACCATTCAGAGTGTAGGTTCTCACTTATTCCCACAGATCCAGCATAGCACTTTGCACCTTCAGCTCTTGAGTTTCTTCATTAGACTCAGTTTTCATCCAGTGGAGATTTCATGTGGCCTGGTTTCTAGGGATGAGAATGTAAAAGGCATTAAAACACTTGTGGCAGAAATACTTCATCCACGTAAGAGCAAGATATTTCTAAGAAGAATTACAATTGACTTAATCTACCAACTGTGGAGATAATGTTCTCGAGCAGTTTAGCATGGCCCACTTGCCAGTTCTTAAAGCACAACATGCTAGAAAGTTGCTAAATTAACATAAAATGATATCAGCAAATGCTAGAAATACACAATAGGACTACAGAGGAGGACGGGTCACAAAAATGCAAGATGCTTTAAAAATCATCTTCAATCTCTCATAATCCCTCTTAATTCTGTATCCATGATCTCTGTGGATCTGCCTCGTCTATTTATTTAGTCCTTTTAACTTTGCTAGTTTTAAACTTTCACGCATGGCTATTTCCTGCTATGTCCCTAGACATACCTTCTGCATATTGCTTTTTCTTAATAACCCAGGTAACACTCTCTCTCATTACTTCCATTTAAATGAAGAAATGTTTCTTTGTTCTCTCTTAGTGTTATACATATTAATATGCTTAAAGAAGAAAAACTTGCTGGCACTCTTAGGAAAAAAAAAGAGAAAAATCCTTCCCTTGGCTTCAGGACAGGGAAAATCTTAACCTAGATATTTTGCAGCATCTTTTCTAGCAAGGTAAGTTATGTTTTATAATCATCTAAATTTACCATTCCTTGGAAGGTCTTTAAGTAAAGAGGTGGGACAAACCATCACCCACCTCTCTTCCTAAAGCCTTTACCCTGGGGTTGGGTTCCCAAGCTATATAAATATAAGGCTGAACACTGCCTGTACTTACCTTGGCTTCTCCACCTGAAGTAGTGTCTATCGTTCTCCCTTCTCCTCCCCCTCCTTCTTCCCTCCCCCTCCCTCTCCCCCTCCCCCTCCCTCTCCCCCTCTCCCTCTCTCTCTCTCTCTCTCTCTCTCTCTCTCTCTCTCTCTCACACACACACACACACACACATACACATACACACACACACACACTTTTTTCACTGTGACATTGAAAACTCATGACTGAATTCTTCTTATAGCTTTCAGTTGCTATGAAGGTATAAAAGAAAATAGCTGATCTCTAAGGTAACAAGGATCTAAGTCAAACAGGGTCTTACAGATTGAAGTCAACACTTTGAAATTAAAATGAAATGATACCTAGGACTGGCTCTGAAGTACAGGTATACCATATTATCTATGACCAACAACTTTAACCAAAAATCCTGTATTTAGAGCATCATAGTTCAAAACTCCTAAACACTCACTTGGTTCTGACTGCCAAAACTTTTGCCTGAAACTGCATAAGAGAATGTTTAAAATATAAGGGCAATCCAGACAGAAAAGACCAGGGTCCTTGAGAAAGGGACTTGTGTTTGTACCTGAGCTGGCAGGGGAGGGCTAAGAGTCAGGGTCATGACTTTTCCTGATGTGCTTTTAAACAGAACTGTGACTCTGGTGCTAGACAATTGATAGATGTTAGGGTCTGCTGTCTTCTTTAGCAGTGTGCCCCTTGCTATGTGGGATACAAATCTAAATAATTTATGATTCTGCACATTTATTTTCTTCTTTGTCACTTACCTCCTCATTCATTCTCTTTTTAATCTACCCCATGCCCAATGCCCCTGATCAAAGCACAAAGTGAGAAAAGCATGATTTTAAATCAGAAGACACAGGAGTTTGCAGCTCTACCACTTAATAGCTAGGAAAATCAGGAAAATCATTTAATCTTTGTGAGCCTTATTCCTACTCTGTAAAATTGGGGAAATCACCATACTATTCGAAGGGTGGGGCTGAGAATCAAATGTAATCATATTCACTAACACATTTCCTACTAAACAAAGTTAGTTATTAGTATTCTCTAGAGTTTGAAGGAAAAGAGGAATCATAAGCATATGAATTGCAAAGGTGCCAACCTGACCTCATTAAGGGACATAGATATCTATGTTTAAGCTTGCTTTTTAACACACTTTTAGGTTAATTTTCTTTTTTTAATTTTGATAAAATCTGGAAGATGTCTGCTTTATTAATATTAAATACTACCCAATTTTGGTGACGGTAACCACAATAACAAATAACATGAATTTGAATTTTAGCTACTGAGTCTCTCCTTTAATTCATCAAAAATATTAATTATAACAGCTAACATTTGCAAAGTGCTTAATATGTTCCAAGCTGGGTTAGAAGTGATTTGTACACAATATCTCATTAAATCCTTACCGATGAAGTATTGTCTCCACTTTGCCTATGAAGAAACTGAATAAAAACAAGAGTCAGGGCTAGAACACAAGCATCAGATGGCTGATTCCAGATTCTTTTGTTTCTTTCTAAAAAAAAAAATTTTTATAGATGGACACAGTACCTTTATCTTATTTATGTATTTATGTATTTATGTATGTATTTATTTATTTATTTTAAGCAGTGCTGAGTGCTGAGGACAGAACCCAGTGCCTCACACATGCTAGGTGAGCGCTCTACCACTGAGTCACAACCCCAGCCCCCAGATTCTTAATAATAGAAAACAGCCAAAAAATAAAATTAAAAAACAACAGCAACAAAAACTATGAGACCTCTCAATTTGATGGAACCAGTTGTTAGAGAAAGCTGAAGTGAAAGGCCTCTAAAAGATGAGCTCAGTCAACTTCTCATGTGGAGAAATTAAGGCCCTCTGCAGCATCCCAGAAAGATTCTCACTTAGCCTTTGCTGAGCTGACATGTTTGAATTTCAGCTGTTTTTCTCCTTGGTCAGCCTGAGCGGCTCTGGGTGGTATCAAAACAAGGTGTAAAAGGTTTCCTGGCAACTGGAACAGTAACCTTGGCCTAACAGCCCCAAGTCCTCCTTTATTTTTTCTTTCCCTCAATTCCCTCATACCCGTCTGTCCTTCCCTTTTCAAATATCTTTCTCTTTCTTTATACAAGATAAAAGAAAAAAAATTAAAGCTTGTTTCCCAAGGCCAGATATAAGTTACCTTTAGAATCTGATATCCTATTATTGTTTTCTTAAATTTCCACCCCTCCATTTCTTAAGCAGATGAAGGTTACGTGCTTTTAGACAGTAAATTAAAATCATGTTCCTTTCTGTTTGCTTATCATCCTGGAAAACGTGAGCATTCCTTTGAGAAAAAAAATTGTTTTTGTGAAACCAGGGTCAAGAGTCCCTATTCTAAGTCCCACTCTCAACTGGAGAACTGTGGCCCCACTTCACTGGGCCACCCCACAGCAGTGGCAGGTGAGTGTCAATGAAGTCAATCATCAAGGACAAGAAGCTACCTTATTTCTGATGCTGTTTTTCCTTGCAGGTAGAATGAAAAATCAAATCTCTCCTCTCTCTACAGCCCTGTCCTCTCAGAACAGGACATTAACTTCCACAAACCAGTCTGGTGGTGAAGGGGGTGATTAGCTAGATAGGCCTTAACAGCTGGGCTCCAGGAGAGGAGGCTAGGTGGAGGAGGGGCACTATCAGGCACTGGGTCTTGCAGTTTTAGCAGCAGCAGATGAAAAGCTTCTAGAGGTGGGGGCAGGGGAAAGCCCAGATTGTAAACATCTCTTGCCTGTTGCCTAGAAGCAGTGGCAGCAAACAATCCAAAGACTGCTCCTAGATTTTTCAAAATTTCCTTTATACCCAGGGCTCTGTGTCTTTTTTAAAATATGCGGCCATTTTATAAGGTCATCAGCACAAACGCAACGTGTGCATATATCATAATAATTTCCTAGCCACCATGTGTAATTGCTTATATAAAGTGGTCAATTATTGTTTAACAAAACCTTGTTAATGTTACCACATTAATCCTGAGGCTTTTATAAACCCTATAATGACTACTCCATATGAGACACTCATATTTGAAAAAATCAACAGAAATAAAAAGATGATGCTTTGTTTATGGGGGAAATTTGATAATTCCTGAATGATGGGTTTTTGAAATATGCTGTAACGGAGGACAAGGATTTTGTATTATAAATTGGTCAAAATGTGGTAACAGTAATGTTATAGGCTGTCCTGGGAGAAATGAACTATGAAATATCACACACACACATGCACACAGAGCAAGAAAAGGGCAGGATGGTAATAGTGGAAGATTTTAATTACCTCAGTATAGGACAGGATTACATCAAGTGGAGGAAGTAAGGCTGGATCTGGTGCAAAGAGGATTTCTAATTTAATGTGTACTTCACCCAAAAAGGAAGGAAAGAACGCCAGGTTTAAGATTAAATAATATTTGGGACTCAAAGGAGAGAAAGGATATAGGAAGTGGTGATTAAGTCTCATTAAGCATATGATTTATTCTCAAATAGAAGCTAGAGGCGTTTAAATACAACACGGAAATTTAGAAAGACAGAAAACAAAATACAGCACACAATCATTAATTCAGAAAAAGACAAAGTGAATTAAGGTCAGGGTAAATAGCAGAAGAGTGTTTTTTTAAAACACAGCATCACCCAGAATGCCAGTGTCACTAATAAGTGGTAAATTTGCTTAGCATTTTACAAGATCAAAGTGGAAAAGTAAGGCTTTTAGAATGATGCAGCAAAGAAAAACGCTCCCTTCCCTTTTCAGAATCCAAAATTTTTAAAGAAATAGAAAATCCAATCCTCTTTACTTGGAAGGGGATTCCAAAAGGACCAGGAGGAGAAAAGGAAGCCAGAAAAATGACCAGAGCCGAGGGCAGACTTATTTTGTGACATTAAAAGCATCCAGCCCAGAGAGGAAAGGGATGAGTGGGAAGTCAGTGACAGATGAGGCTGCGTGGCAGCTCCTGAATGAATTCTCTGCCTGTGTATTTACGAAAGCAGCAGAAGGTCATGTCCCGGAAACGGGGATACGTTTTCTTGAGGGGAGAAGTAAAATGTTAAAAGGATTTTATGGTCACGCGAGAGCAGATAGTTGGGCAATTAGAACTATTAGAAGTTGACAGGGCACAAGACCCAGATTAAACATGTCACAAAAATCTGAAGGAAGAGCAAAGGAAGCAGAGAAACGCCTTCAGCAGAGCCTCTTGATACCTTTCTTAGGAGACTACAGAATCCAGGATGGTTGTTCTTCTAACACTAGGTATTTAAAGAAAACTCTTGGAATCTTGAGACACCTGGTTACCAATAATGAGAGTCGTAGCAGATAGTGCTGGCTCTCATTTTGCAATTTATAGACTTGCATAATTGGTGAAGACTGAACATTCACTTAATAATTAAAAGATAGTTGACATTTTTCACAGAACTAGAGCATTTTTGTTTGACCTATTTTACATAGGTGAAAGTAGAAGTCACTCTTTTTAAAATTTCTTTAGTTATTTATCATATAAAATTCCTCTCTAATTTGTCTGCATTAAATGAGGTAAACAAGAATCATTTCAAACTACCCCTAAATTCAAAGGAATGGTGTATGTGAAATAAAGATGAAAGATTTCAGAAATCACTGTTCTGATTATCACTTTTGTCACCGCCGTCATCATGAAGCTGCCATTATTAAGCACATACTGTGTACCACATTATTGCCAAGGAGGAACAGTGGAGGAGTTGCTCTTCCCTATCCCAGGGTCTGGATTTCACATTGATTCACCGAATGCCTTTTCTTCATTTCCTTACCAATTATCATGTTGACAAATTATTTTTAAAAAGAAAAATGCTCCACTTTTGGAGGATGTACTTAGGATGACCAATTGCCCCAGCTGCCAGGCTCCATCCAGCTTTATTTCTCTGAACCAGTACAAATAATGTAGTCACAAAACTGTGAAGTTAAAATGTAAATAACACATGGCATTATCAATGTTTGTTAACCACATAAACACAGCATCTTTCTTTTGTCCTTCCTCTTTTCACTGTCTTCATTCTTTCCTTTTGTGAATGTGTATTGAATTTCCTAGACCAGATGGAATGATTTAATGATAAAAATAAGCAAAGGTACTATTACTGCCCTCAAGTAATCTCCAATCTAGTTGCAATATCAACAGTGTGGCAGACTAAAATGGTAGGAAACCCGGGTGTCCACAACTACTTAAGAAAGTGCACGATACAACCTAGGAGAAGGTGGGGTATAGAAAGAAAGGAGTGGAGATGAAATGAAGAAGGATAGTTTGAATCAAATGTATGATATGTCAAGATCACTGTATTGTCTTGAGCAACTAATAAAAAAAAGAAGGATAGTTTAAATATAGAGTCTACTTAGAGGTCTGGTGTTGTAGCTCAGTGGTAGGGTGCTTGTCTAGCACATGTAGGGCACTGGGTTCAATCCTCAGCACCACATAAAAATGAATAAATAAAATAAAGGTACTGTGTCCTTTATTTTACAACTAACTTTTTTTTTAGAGTCTACTTAGAAAAGCTTAGAGATGGAACAACATAGTGAACTACAAAATGAAATGATCAGATTATTTCCCTCATTGTGTATTTTTGTGTTTTCTACCAAACCCCCCACACTATCTGCAATTTTGTTGGATTTAATTTTTTAGACTTTACTGCAAAGAAAAAAAAAAGAAAGCAAAGGATCTGGAACAAAGTAAATAGAGAGTTGAGTGACGTAGAAAAAAGATATAACAACAGTGTTCATAAATTTAAGAATATATATTCACATTTGTTTAACCTTTTAATATGTTGCCTGTAGGCATAGAATTCAAAAGTGAAATTTCAGTTGCTTGCAAAAAAAAAAAAACGAATAAAAATAAAATGAAACAAATGTGAATGGTGAATAAAGGTGGTAACAGTGACTTGATTCAGTACATTAGGCTCTATGGATCCAGAATCAGCTCATGTAGTTCTTGCAAGAAAGTAGAAAACTATATAGCTAGAGCTGGCTGTAATCATATAGGATAAAAGAGAGAACAATGGAAAATATAGACCAGAGTGCTATTATGGAGGTCATCCTATGAAGGTTACTATGAAAAAAAAATATAATCAAATCACCTAATTAGAAACCAGTGATATCATTCTTGCAGACATCCTGAAAAGCTATTCAACTCTAATTCTAAAACATGGAGATTTGAGATTCTGTAAACTTGAATACACATTCATTATTAGATTGAATACAGATCCATTGTGTATTGTATATGGAAACCACATCCATAGAGCTTGACTATACATCAATTTTTCCCCTTTCCTGTGTCTCCTGCAGAGCCCTATCCAGGAATCTGGCTTTGCACTAATCAACTTTACCTCTCTTCTTTACTGACCATCTCCTTCTGAATCCACACTGGAATCACTGTATTATCTCATATTCCTCAAATCAACAGGCAGGACTCTCAGAATATGGGAAATTATCCCCAAGTATTGCTAATTCTATTCTTTTTTTCTTCTTCTCCACATTGTTGCTTAATATTTTTCTAGTTTCACTTCCATAATGTATCAAACATTGCTCTTCTAATAATTACTTATATAATTATTTATCCATAGCATACAGATTACCAATTTTACCTGGATTATTTCCTACTGTTTCATCACTAATAATAGAAGAAAAGTCTTTACTCCTAAAGAAAGGGATTTTATAAACACAATGAGCTGATGAGGGAAATTTGCCAGAAAAGAGGTAGGGACAGGGAAGGATATGCTATGGGACCTATCAGGTGCTCTATAAATATGACATTAGAAATATTGAACATCTGATACATCATTGGCTTTAGTAATAGAGCAAGGCCCAGGGCACATCAGCTAGTGTTTACACTTTAGTACCTGGATTGTGGGATGTCTATTTTGGAAATCATAATACATAAAAATGACTTATTCGATCTACCTAACTCTGAAAGGATTCTCTGTATTAAAAGGGAGAATTCTTTTTGCATTCCACTTTTGTTATTTCTCTACTTGTGTAATTTTAAAGCCAGATTGGGTTATATTTAAAAATACTAACTTGTATAAAATATATTGATTACTAATTGACTATTGCAAATAAAACAGGATCTATGAGTCACTTTAATTTTCAAAGAGGTAATGGAGTCATATCTTTTTCTATTATTTATCTATCTAACTGTCTATGAATGATTAGGAACACCAAGTTGATTTCAACAAATTGGAAATCTGGGCCAAGAACCATCTTTTAATTTATTTTCTGACCTTTGAAAAAAATCAATTAAAATCCATCTCTACTCATTTGTCACACCTCTAGAAGTAGAAATAGAAAGAACCATCCTCCCCCAAACAACTGGTACAATTTAAGAGGAACTTCAAATAACTTAGTACCACATGAATAGTATTCAAGTAGTGACATGAGCCCTATGAATAACTGAAAAAAATGAAAATTAATGGAAAAAAATATTTGAAAAAGAGTCATGGAAAGAGTGGAAGGTTAAAGTGATACTACAAGAATGAAAATATTTGACACATATTTTGACATAGTTTTCTGAAAAAAAGAATTCCATTATGGCAATAAAGTTTTCATTTTTTGTTATCATCCCTCTTATACCTTATTTGCCACTCTGGGTATAACTGTTGCTGATAAGGAAAAATCCAGAATAATGCCTTAATGTTTGTATGTTGGCTTCTTCAAAATATGGTTTTCCATCAAACAATATAAATGTGGGAATGCCAGTACATTTTCACAATTTTAATGTGTATTTTCTTTCCATGTATAGATACTGGATATATTTTACTTTAATTTTAGCAAACAATAATAATTTATCTTTAGAAACTAAGTGATATTTGTACATCATAAAAGTTTGTGATTTGGTGACAAACAAAATAAATAAAAGTTGCTTTATAAAATATTTCAATTTTTTCAAATTTTTGTTTTGAAAAAAAAATTTAAAAAATAGTAATAGATTGAAAGGAAATGAGGAGACAAGGGAGAAAGTGTCCTTCTCCCACCTACAGTTTTAAATGTCAATTGTGCTTATGGAAACTGCTATGAAATTAACAGATATTTCTTTAAATTCAAAGACTAATATTAGAAAAATACTCACAACTGTATTCAGAAATAGTTAGGAAGTAATATTCCAGGAAAGATGAAAAATAAAGGTTTAAAGTTGAAATTCAGCCCATTAAGGTGGACAATAGTTGATTTTAAAGACCATTGACACATATGCACACACACAAACATGTATACCCAAAGATAATTTGGGTGTATGCTACACTATTTTAAATCTGATTTTAATTTGTATGGAGTATTGTGGTAGTAATAGCTTTAAAGTTAACCAAAACACATGCTACTAATGTAGTGCAGTCAAATATGAATAGAACATGTACTTAGTCAGCTGTGCTTAGATAGAATACCAAATGAGCACTTTGCAAGGCTCCATAAGACTGACTTTGTTCAGCCCAAACCTAAAGTTACATCCAATTTTCCAGATTATGTAATTTTTTATATTCTTAGATAATAGCAAATGTCCTTAAAATATACCATTCCATCAAAAATTAAATTTCAGTACATCCACAGAACGGGGTCCTAATTAGAATAAGATAATCTATGCATGTATAATTTTGTCAAAATGGATTCTACTGTCATTTATAACTAAAAAGAATCAATTAAAAAAAAAAGAAGTTAAATTTTCACATTTGTCTATCATTGGAAAAGAACCAGTGTAAGGAAGCTCAAGAAAGAGGCTCAGGCAATGTCTTAGTCCCTCAGGCTGCTATAATAAAATACCATAAATTGGGGTATTTGTGACTTGACTCTTATAATTCTGGAGACTAGAAAGTCCCAAATCAAGGTTTTGTGCAGTATTGCTTCCTGGTTCATAGAAGTAAAACTTCCTGCTTCATAGACAGGCATCTTTTAGCTGTTATTAATATAGGAAGACATTGACAATATATTGTTAAAACAGAAGAGGAAAGTTATAAAATAGTGTGCATAGCAATTCATCATTTTTATGAGTGTGGAATAAGAAAATGTTTAATTAGATAAAAGCATGGATTATAAATAACTGTCTCTAAGTGATGGAGTTAGGATTTTTTTTGGGGGGGGGATTTATCTGTAATTTCTATTATTACTGCAGTGAGCAAGTATTCTTCTTTTATAAAAAAATACTGGTATTTTTAACTATAAATATAAAAAACCTGCTTTGTTTTTCTTCGGAGGAATTCTTTTAACACGCACATTTGATATTTAAACATAACTTTTTCTTCATGTTATATCCACATTTTCATATAATCTATAGATTACATAAATGAATGCATCTAGTAACTAATGACAGGCTGAAGGTTATATAAAATTAAACTGATCTTTTAACCTAACTATACAGTGGTAACAAATTAGGCAGAGATTCTTTTTGTCATATGCTAACAATTGAAATGTATTTTGACTTATAAAACTAATAGGGTAAAATAGAATTAATAGTTTGTTTCTCCAATTACATGCAGAGATTCTTAGACTCATAAAACTATTTAGGGCTGAAAGAGCTCTGGTAGCTTAACCCATTAATTTTACAGATAAGGATACTGAGGTTCAAAGAGACTTAACTATTACCCAAGGTCACTCATTTAATCCATTGCATTCAGTATAATGACCAATTCTTCTGATTTTGAGGTCATTTAAGGTCATATGCACAAAAGAGCCAGATAAAATTTCTTCTCTTGCATGAATTTTTTTTTTGCTTTATGCTATTCAAAATTCTCAAGTTGTCTTTTTTACATTTTAAATTACTATACTTAGTTTATGCCTTTGAAATTTTCTTTTAATCTTAACAAATATGGTTTCCTTTAAAGAAATTTAAGGTACTCATGGTTGTAAAAATAATTATTAAATATAAAATTATGGCTATAAGAAATCTTTGATCTTGAGTCCTGATTCCATTTTGGTGACTTGTTGAATTTTCAAGGGCAATTTAAATATTTCACACCTTAGTCAGGCAAAGTGTAAATTCACATGGGTCTAACCTGCATATATATGAATGGTCAAAAATATCCTAGTGTTATACACACACACACACACACAGACACAATACAGCAATGTATTTAGCTCATCTTGATAATTAATGAAATTGATTAATTAAGCAATTCATTTTATTTAAAAATGAATATGAGCAATGATTTAAAACATTTATCACATTCAGGTAGAAGTGTGGCATAGAGGAAAGGGTTTAGAGTTTTAAACACATGGAAATTCTATCCATCTGTCAATATATGAATGGAAAAAGGAAGGATTTTTTGAGCTCAGCTTTTTGTTTATTTTTTTGTATCTGAAAGTAGAATTTAAACCTATCTAGAAGTATTTTTTAATGATAAAAAAATTTATTTAAAAATTTTATTTAAAATCATACATAAAATGCTCAATACACTGTAGCTTATGTTTAAATATTAAAATATGCATTTGAAAAATTAAAGTTGCTCATATTCAAGATGTACAATATGATGATTAGATTATATGTACATTGTATAATGATTGTCACAGTCAGATTAACTATTACCTCCATTACCACCCACAGTTATTATATTCTGAGTAAAGGGGACTTAGAATCTCTTCAAATTTCAAATAAATCATGTGGAATTTTTTTAGGGTGGGTACCAGTGATTGAACTCAGGGGCACTCAACCACTGAGCCGTATACCAATCCTTATTTTGAATTTCATTTTAGAGACAGGGTCTCTCTCACTAAATTGCTTAGCACCTCACTTTTGCTGAGGTTCTGAGCTCATTATCCTCCTGCCTCAGCCTCCCAAGCCACTGGGATTATAGGCATGCACCACTGCACCAAGCTAAATAATACAGTATTTTTAACTTGTATTCATATTTAGTATTATCTAGTTAGCACATTATACATTATATCTATAGAACTCACTCTTCTTATAACTGAAAGCTTGTAGCATTTGACCAACATCTTTCCATTTTCCCCATTCCTTAACCTCTAGTAACCACTACTATTTTACTCAAGTAAAATAGTGAAGATGCACATTTATAATTGTTTTTATTCCATTGATAAATTAATCTCTTGGTCAACTATAATGTCCTTCTTTGTTTCTTGTGACAGAGTTTTGACTAAGTTTATATTGTCCAATAAAAGTATAGCTTGTTTCTTTTGACTACCATTTTCATGGAATATATATTTTCACATCTTCAATTTCTGCCTGTATGACCTAAGGTAGAGGAATCTTTTCTAAGTATATTAGTAGTGGGTCTTTTAAAAATTCATCCAACTAGTCTGTGTCATTTGATTAAAAAATTTGATCCATTTACTTTTAGAGTAGTTATTGTTAGATAAGAACTTACTATAGACTTTTTGTTTATGATTGTTTTATAGTTACTTTGTTCCTTTCTTCCTCTCCTGCTGTCTTCCTGTGTCTTTTTTTTTTTTTTTTTTTGGTGCTGGTGGTAATATGGTTTGATTACTTTCCCTTTATCATTTTGTATCTAGTCAAGGTTTTTTCTTTGTGGTTACTATAAAGCTTACATAACATAGTTGGAACATTCTATTTTAATCTAATTTTAAATATACGTAAACCCTGTATTTTTACTTATCCTTGTCTCCAACAATTTGTGCTATTGATATGATGCTTTATATCTTTTTATATTGTGTGTCTGTTAATATTATACCTATAGTTGCTAATTTTAATATTTTTGTCTTTTAAGTTTACAGTAGAGTTAAAAATGGAACACCATTGCAGTAGTATATTATTCAAGTGGAATGGTGGCTAAGTACACATAGGATGGGCTCATTTTTTTATAGATCTGGAGTAAGGGCCATGGCCAGCACTGGTAAGCCTACAGAAAGAGGCTCAGAAAGGACCCCATCCCAAATCATGTCATCTCATTAAGAAAGAAAAAAGAAAAAATCCAACATCCAGTGAGCAGTGGCCTTTTCTTCTGTAAATTGCCATTCTAATTCTTGGGGTTCACTAAGGTTTTATAAGTTTTTACATAAATCCCAAAGTTCCCACAAAATTACGTGTGTCTGTGAATGGATGCAAAATTTTTGGTACAAAAGGGTTGAACTGTGAGGGACCTCCTAGTCTGCTATCTCACTCTGAAATAATCCATTGTAGCTTATTTTTAAATTAGAATTGACACAGAAAATTTATAAGCAATAACATTTTTGAAGTTCAGAGAATTGCAATTAACCTGTACTTTTCTTCCATTCATATGCATCAAATTGCTCACTGTTAGGTTTGTAGCTTACAGTTTTAAGTTATTCCATAGTATACTGTGAAAAAGTAAGTTTCAGTGATGATCAGCTCTCTGAGGAGAACAGGAACTTTTAAAAGAGTATATTGTATGTATTGTTCCATATTGTGCTGCTATAACAAAATACTACAGATTAGGTAAGTTATAAAGATCAAAATTTATTTTTCATAGTTCTAGAAGTTAGGAAGTCCAAAAATCAAGGTGCTGGCAGGGTCTGGTAAGGGCCTGGTCTCCACTTTTAATATAGTATCTTGAATGAGGCATCTTCTAGATGGTAATAACACAGACCTTCATATGACAGAAGAGTATAAGAGCATGAACCCACTCCTCATAATCCTCTTTTTAGATTGTTATTAATTCATCCGTAAGTGTAGAGCCCTCATGACCTAACATCTCCCGATAAGCTCCACTTCTCTACATTGTCACGTAGGGAGAGACAAAACATTCAAACCATAGAAGACTCTATATTTTATATTTAAGAATTTCTTCTTTCATGTGCAGGGAAAACCAGATTTCAGACTTTTCCAAAAACCTCACATTTATATTTTTTTTAAAAAGCACATTATTAAGTTATCAAGACATTTGTGTAAATGCAAATAATGCATGTTGCTGAGGATACAGGTGTTAACAGCTTATATCTCCTGAGAAGAGTTAAAAGCAGAGTAAGGAAAATACCACAGCTATCCTCAAGATCTGAATGGCTGGCCAGCTGTGTCAGACACTATTGTCAGTTGGAAGCAACAGAAATGACTTTTATAACTTAAACAGAAAAATAAATTATTGAAAAGGTATTATGAATCTCACAAAAGCACTGGTAAGCCTACAGAATGAGGCTCGGAAAGGATCCCCATCCCAAATCATGTCATCTCATTAAGAAAGAATAAAAAAAGAAAGAAAGAAGCCAACATCCAATGAGCATATCCTGCTACTACTCCACTGAGTTTTTGACCTCCTAGCTTGTGCCACCCTCACCCCTACACTGAACTCTGGATACCATTGCTGCTGTAGTGCACTGCTGTCCCTAGAAACACAGCCCCACAACCCCTCTCGCTACTGCTTGCTGCTACAGTGCAGTCTGTGGTCCATCTTTTCCTGGTCACTAGCACCAGAATTGAAGTTCAGGGCTCCTATATCAGACTGGTTGAGCAGAGAGAGACTGGGAATAAACATTTCTGTCCGTGCCTCTCTCTCCACCCACTACAAGACTCACAAATCAGTAAATTTTCTAAACACAGGAAGGGTTCAAATGTTGGGCAGCCAAGGAACTATTCAATATATCTACTATATAAGTAGAAGAGAGAGCAAAGTTTTCCTGAGTTGCTACAACAGAGAGCAGGATGCTAGGAAGTTAAATACAAGGGGATTGAAGATGTGAACATAACAAGAAACTTTTCTCAAAATACAATTATTAAATAATAAAATAATTGTTTTAAAAAGTTGGGAACTCTCTGCCTCTAGTGAAACAGTAAGTGAATGTTGTATGGCCATAAAAAAGAGTGTTGAGCCAAGTGCAGTGATGCACACCTATAATCACAATGACTCAGGAGGCTGAGGCAGGAGGATCAAGAGTTCAAAGCCAACTTCAGCAAAAGCAAAGCACTAAGCAACTCAGTGAGATCCTGTCTCTAAATCAAATACAAAATAGGGCTATGGATGTAGTTAAGTAGCTGAGTGCCTGAGTTCAATACCTGGTACCATGCCCCCCACCCCTAAAAAAAAAAAGAGTGCTGAAGTAATAATTCACAATTTAACCCCAAATTTTTATACTTTTATCTTTTATTTGAGATTAGGATTTTACTTCAGATTGTGTTTTCTATATGGTTCCACTATATTCTAAATTATGGTTATGTTGCAAACATCTCCAAGGGCCTGAGGCAGCCAGAGCTCCCAACTTTATGCATACTCACTCAACCTAGTAAATTCCCAGATGGCTTTAGTGAGCTGAACAAATAGCATTTTTTATGTCTGCTGGTACATGGAAATGATTGGGCAGCTGATTCAAAGTACATAATGTCATTTTAAAAAAATATATATCTCTGTACCATATATATATATATATATATATATATATATATATATATGAAATATACATAATATGTGATGTGAAGAATATATATTATACATAAATATATATTTTATTTGAAAGTAAAATGCTAGAGAGGTATATATGCAAGCAGACAGAATAGTTTACAAATAATGAAAATAATAAAGATAATATGTCAACTACTGATATTTATATAAAAAACACAAATCCCTGACTTTTAGGTGTACCTAGTATTTACTAACATTACAATTATTTATGCACCTGAATTATATTATTATTAATAGTGATACTTTAATAGTGTGCTATTATTTGGTTAAGACATTAAGTGTTTAAGTATTTTATCTAATTTAATCATCATAGAAACAACAATGTTCGTTATCCTCACATTGCTATATGTATATACTTCCTCTAATTTTGCAAAGCTCGTTGGTGCTAGAATCAGGAATGGAACAAAGGCCTATCTGATTCTAGAATCTCTGCTCTTAGTGACTGTCTCTCTGCTCCCTGATACCTTTGCGTCTTTTCTGATAACGTTGTCTTAGCTTTATGCTATTGATTCTCAGCCACCAATAGCTACTCTATTTCTTGATATATAATTTTAGTAGGTTCTCAAAGCATTTGTTTTGTCAACTTTATTGTATTCATATTGTCATTATATATTCAGTTTTACAGTCATCATTTACCTTTTGCATAAATCTTTCCCAACAGAAAAGAGAAAAGCAAGCCTCCCTTTAATATCCAGGGAGCAATCAGGCTCCCGATTCTCATCGCCGGATATCCCTTATGTTCTGATCTGTCCACAGACAGTGCAGATGCATCATCTCAGGAGGCTGCTGGGGTGTCAAAGTTGAACCTCAGGAATCCAGCTGGGGAGACTTTATGGGGCTCTACAGTGTTTAGTACCAGCATACAGAATTTTTAGCAATAGCATATGATTTTGCAAAGATTAGCTGGAATTGTGTTAGTTTTAAAATGAATCCTGTCAAAGGTCATAGGCTCCTCTAGTAAAGCAAACCCTACTCATAGGGCATCATCTGCTTCTACCCAGTATAAAAATCCCTGTAATCGCTATGATAGATGGTTCTTTGCTATGTTTGAATACTTTCAGGAACAGAGAACTCAGTTCTATCTCATATTGAATGAATAGCTTTCTGTTGCTACTGACACTAAGTTTTTCAGGTCTAGAAATCTGAATTTATTCACTCACCAGGGAGTTTCAGAAAATGGAACCGCGTGACTGCTATTCTGGGCATTGTCTTGTCTTTATCAAGGTATCTGGAAACTAAATGAATAATCGGAAGGAAGCTTTCTAAACTTGGAATAATAGAAAATAAAATTACGTTCATTATGAAATTTTCCCCTCAAGTCATGGAAAAAGCTTTATAAATTATCCCTATCCAATTACAAAAAGTGCATTTCTAATAACTGGAATGTAGTCTTTCCCTCTCTGTAAAAATGCTGAATAAATTCAATCCAGCCTCTCAAACAACGTGTTTAATATCACTCAAATCATCAGCTCACTCCACACAAAATTTTCCAAGGTGATGAGGAGGGGCATCAGCACATTGGAAACCTGGCCCTGGTTGTCTTGTGCAGGCTGGGATTAATAATAGGAGATGCTGTTATAAAACTTAATTTGCTGGTAGCAATGGGTATTATAGGGCCTGGAATATCAGAGATGAGGTGGCAGCACTTAACTTCAGAGGCAAAGTGGGTGGAATTACTTCAAATGGCAGCAAGGTCAAAAGGACAGAACTGGGAATAGGAGTAGGGGTGGCAGTGCTGACTCTTAGGAATCTATGAAGATGACTATGGAACACGTTTCTAGAGTCAAAAAACATAGCACCAATGACAGTATTGTTTAGTATATAATCAAAAGATATGGCAAATGAATGAGAAGAAACCCGAGATCAGCTGTCCCAAAAGGAAGTCATGAACCCTACCCCCGTGAGAATACAGACTTATATTTTTTCTAAGACACAGAACATACCAACTAAAGGAAATACAAAATGTCCATGAAGAAGGACCCTGAAACCCCGCATCAAATACTTAGAAATGTTTCCTCCTTTCTTTCTTTCTGTCTTTTTTTTTTTTTTTTTTTTGTACTAGGGATTGAACCTGGGGCTTTGCCACTGAGCTCCATCCCCAATCCTATTTGTTTTTTATTTTGAAACAGAGTCATGCTAAGTTGCTGAAGCTAGCTTCAAATTTGCAATCCTCCTGCTTCTCCCAGTTTTCTGGGATGATGGGCATGGCTACTATGCCTGACCTCTTTCTTTCAAAAGAAATGGATGGGACCCATCGTAATTTACTCAATTAACTACATATGGAGTAAGAACTTGAATTTGGTTTATGAATGGAATGCTTTGTATGTACAAGCAGAAAATGGATTGCTACTGCACTGTTGTTGCTAATCAAGAATAACCTCGAAAGGTGGCAATGAGAAAATAGCTTCCCAAAGGACAGCTTTTGAGGCTATATATTTACTTTGAGTGTTCATCTACTATGAATGGGAAGAAAACTTGCCTGAGTTTACAGTGTCATGGGCAGTCAAGAGTGATTTGGCTTGCTGCCAGGAAGTAAACAAAGGTTTAAAATCAGGGAATAGTAGTTCAAGGAAGGAAGCATGTGGCTGGATATATGGTTAAAAGCACAAAGTGTTAGGATCTCTGTGTCACACATTAATGTTCCTAAGAGACACCCACCAAAGAAGTTGCATGAAATAACAGTCACAGGATGATTTGGCCAATAGATATCAAATGGTGTCTCTCATTAGACACGGCAGTGAAGAGAGGAACCATGGTGGAAGAGATGGATTCTACATGAGCCCAAGAACACAGCTTCTTCTCACAAAGTCTGAGCTAACTATTGCCACTCATAAGTGTCCAACTTTCAGTAACAAAATGCAACACTGAAATATCCATATGACACTATTCCTTGAGGAGTCTTATCATAAGTCTATCAAGTTGATGACTGTTAAGCCCTTTCTCTCCCAGAAAGAACAATAGCTCATCATGACCTCAAATGACTTGTATTTGGGTAGGAGTTTGACTTACCTGCCTAGAATAGCATACAAGCACATATCAAGGATTCACAGAATATCTGAGCAATTGACAAAGGATCCTATGGACATATACCTTCCAATATTGTATTAAACCAAGGAAAAGGTAATATGGCAAACATATATATCACCATGAGATCAAAGGGTCCTATCATATCACTTCATTCCAAAGCTCTTACCCTTATATTGTTGGAATGGTATCCTGAAGGCTTAGCTGAGGCACAACCTGGAGGTGAGATCCTAAAAGAATGAGACAGTATTCTTTAAGATGTGGCATATATCTGAAACCAACAGTAATTATATGGTGCCATGCACTCAATAAATGGAATATATCAGTCCAGAAAATAAGTAGAAGCAGAGGTCCTGTGTATTTTCCATTCCACTTACCCACTTGGGAAATTTATGCCTCTTGCCTTTGCATATGTATGCTCTGTGAGTCTAGAGTTTATGATTATAAGAAGGGTTATGCTTCTACAAAAGAACTCTTACTTAAGAGTTCCACTAAACTTCATGTTGTAGCTGCCACCTTAACACATTGGGATGCTCATGGCAGTTAAACAAATAAAAAGAAAAAGAATATCACTTCTATCCCACACTATTGTTCCTGATCAACATAAGGAGGAAGGACTGATATTCTACTGTCATATATAACTAAAAAGAGCCAATCAAAAAAGAACTAATGTTACATAATAGGAACAGGAAAGAATATATTTGACATTTCAGATATCCATTGCAGTAGATATTGATATGCTCATGCCCAGTTATGATCTGAGAAGGTAACCTGAACACACATTCCTCAGGGATGAGTGTTTGGGTTAAATTGCCAGCACAAGGTCTAAATTGGTAGGATGAAGAAGATGATGAGTATCAGTCCTAAACTCAGGATAAACTTTGCAGTAAGAACTATAATTTCTATTCTAACTCTTAGAAATATTTTTCTAGAAATGTGACTAACCAGAAAAACTGAATTGTGCCTGAATTTAATAATTTTAGTTAAGAAATAAGGACCTGAGTGTTTCAAGGAATAGACTGGTGGATACTGTTGGTAACCTAGTCTTTACTAGCCACTGTCCCCATCCCACAGCTGCTCAGGGTGTTGGACAATAATGACTTATTGCTTTTCCTTTACTTAGAAAATTATGTTTGGTCAAACAGAAGCTTCCACATCCTGAATAGGATCTATGTTGAGGAGAGCTGACCTTGGCAAATGAATGACTGACATTTCTGATTCACTGAATTAGCTTTGTCAATTTATACAAGTCAGGTTAAGACTATTGTCCCAAATACCTGCATAAAATTCAGTTTGCTGATATTGCTTTAGTGTCATTTTTATCAATTTTAATCTTACATGTTATTCCAGCAGTATCTCCATTTTTATTATGTCATTCTTACTTTTAGAAAACTATATTGTTATTTTTATGAATTAAACATAGGATTTCATATGTTGAAATCCTAACTCTCAATACCTAATATTATGATTGAATTTGGAAATAGGGTCTTAAAAGAGGTAATTAAAGCCGGGCACTACAGAGCGTGCCTGTGATCCCAATGGCTCAGGAGAATGAAGTAGGAGGATTGCAAGTTCAAAGCCAACCTCACCAATTTAGTAAGGCCCTAAGCAACTTAACAAAACCCTGCCTCAAAATAAAATAAAAAATTAAAAGGGCTGGGGAAGTGGCTCATTGGTTAAGTGCCCCTGAGTTTAATCCCTGGTACCAAAATAACAGTAATAATAATAATAATAATAATGTAATTAAGGTTTAATGAAGTCATAAGGGAGGGCCCTAGAACATCTGATGTTCTTAAAGACTGTTTATTTTCACAGGTCCTCAGTGTTCATCCTAAAAACTAAAATCATCACACAATAGCGGTACGTGCATACCCATGTTTATACCAATACAATTCACAATACAAACTATGAAACCAGCCTAGTGGTCCATCAGTGAATGAATGAGTAAAGAAATGTAGTCTATATACACAATGAAATTTTATTCAGCTGTAAAGAAAAATGAGATTATGTCATTTGCAGGAAAATGGGTGAAATTTGAGACTATTATGTTAAGTGAAATAAGCCAAACTCAGAAGATCAATGGTCATATGTTTTCTCATGTATGTGGGAGCTAGAGAAGTAAAAGGAAAAGGTAGAAAATCATGAAAATCAAGGGATATCAGTAAAGTAGAGGAAAAAATTCAGGGCAAGGAAAGAGGGGAAAGGAAAGAATAGAGAAATACTGGGGAATGATATTGGCCAAATTTTACTGTTATATCATGTACATGTATGAATATATAACAACAAATCCCACTATTATATTCAACTATAATGTACCAATAAAAATATGGAAAAATATTAATTGATTATAGTCACTGTGTCAAAGACTGAAGATATAAAGGAAATGATACTTATCTGCAAATTCTCACAATCTGTGACGGGAACAAAGGTAAAACTATACTTTGATAATATTTATATCCCCTGGCTCATAAAACACAGTTATGACTAATAAGATTGGGAATGGCCTCAAAAGAAAGAAGGAAAAGGGGTGCCCTGAGTGGAGCACCTTCCCTTGCTTCAGTGTACAGAAACACTAATATCCTGGTGGCAATCATTTGTAAGGTGTGATGTGAGTGACTTATTATTCATAATTCCATGCCAAGGTTTGTGAATGATTTACTTGTTGAAATAAATTAAAAGATCAAAACTCTCTCCCTCCCCCCGCCCCAGTAATGCCAGTACCTTATTGAGTTCTGATATCTTTTGTGTAGTAAATGTTTTTACCTTGTCTAAAGAAAAGTCTTGCCTGTCTCTGACTCTTGGAAGGTAACCTCAAGACCTTTAGAATTTCTTTAGTGATTTATAGGAGTGCATTTATTATTCATGACAGACTTCTTTGACGGCACCTGATAATTTGTATTAACAAGATGACTCACAATGGGCCCCTGAGATCATACCTGGTAAAATTATTCGAATGAGACAAATCATGGTAGGTCTCTCAGATTACATGGCAGCCCAACCTCATGGGAAGGGACAGGAGTGCAATCATGTGGCAACTATTCAATTAATCACATGTATGTCATGAAATCCCTATAATAATTCTGGGTATGGAAGCTCAGGCAATACTCCCTTAATATTATCACAGATTGAGGTGGGGAAGATAACACATACTGAGAACAAGAGATGCTTTGAATTTTAAATCCTTGTAAACTATGCCCTGTGCATGTTTCTCTTTGGCTGGTTCAATTTTGTGTCCTATCCTTGGAACAGGCTATAACTGAATGTAATAGGTTTCAGTGAGTTCTATGGGTCTTAAAGAAATTTTCATATCTGAGGTAGTTAGAAAAACTCCTAAACTTGTAGTTGGTGTCATAAGGAGGATAATCTTATGTGGAATCTTCCCTCTAACTTTGTAGTTACATCCTAACTCCTTACACTTGATATGGGAAGCTTTGGGTAGACATGGCTGACTGAAGTCATATAGTCATACCTTCAAACTCACAGTTTGGATAACTATGGGTACTTTCTTGCTGGATATAGAAAATGATAAATTCGGGGTGTGCTAACTGATAATTGCACATAACCCTAAATCCTGCATGAGGCTGTCCTTATTCTGTGTGACCTGCTAAAGAAGGATGCATGTGGGCAGATGTGGTAAAAACTAAGGTTACCAAATTAGGTATTTTCTAAACTAGTAATCTTTATCTTATATAAAATGTTTGAAGTGGACATCCACATACTCCAGTAAAAATTTGTAATCTAGAAAAATACTGATGAGTTTATTGCAAATAGGATGCAATCCAATGAGAACTAGTTGCTTCATAACATAGTCTCAACTTCCACATTTTTACATATCAAATAAAGATAAAACAAGTCCTAATTAAGATGATTAAAAATTTTAAATGGAAAATGCACAGCATCTGAAAATGCTTTGTAAACTTTAAAATGCTAATGATGTTAGTAGATAAAACTTTTGTTTTTTTTCTTCCACCAAACCCATCAGTTATGTATCCTTCATGGTTCTCCCTAGAAATAGAACCAATAGGATATATGTAAATGTAGAAAGATGAACAGAAATTCATTATGAGGGATTAACTCACACTATTGTGGAGGCTGAGAGTCTCATGATCTGCCATTGAAAGCTGGTAGTTCACAAATTACTAACATACGGGATGAAAGAGGCAATATCACAACAGACACTTCAGAAATACAGAAGATAATCAAAAATTATTTTGAATCCTTATACTCCAATAAATTAGAAGATAGTGAAGGCATAGATAAATTTCTTAAGTCATATGATCTGCCCAGATTGAGTCAGGAGGATATAGACAACCTAAACAGACCAATATCAATTGAGGAAATAGAAGAAACCATCAAAAGACTACCAACTAAGAAAAGCCCAGGACCAGATGGGTATACAGCAGAGTTTTGCAAAACCTTTAAAGAGGAACTAATACCAATACTTTTCAAGCTACTTCGGGAAATAGAAAAAGAGGGAAAACTTCCAAATTCATTCTACAAGGCCAACATCACCCTGATACCTAAACCAGACAAAGACACTTCAAAGAAAGAAAACTACAGACCAATATCTCTAATGAACCTAGATGCAAAAATCCTCAATAAAATACTGGCCACTCGGATACAAAAACATATCAAAAAAATTGTGCACCATGATCAAGTAGGATTCATCCCTGGGATGCAAGGATGGTTCAATATACGGAAATCAATAAATGTTATTCACCACATCAATAGACTTAAAAATAAGAACCATATGATCATCTCAATAGACGCAGAAAAAGCATTCGACAAAGTACAGCATCCCTTTATGTTCAAAACATTAGAAAAACTAGGGATAACAGGAACTTACCTCGACATTGTAAAAGCTATCTATGCTAAGCCTCAGGCTAGCATCATTCTCAATGGAGAAAAATTGAAGGCATTCCCCCTAAAATCTGGAACAAGACAGGGATGCCCTCTATCACCACTTCTATTCAATATAGTTCTCGAAACACTGGCCAGAGCAATTAGACAGACGAAAGAAATTAAAGGCATAAAAATAGGAAAGGAAGAACTTAAATTATCACTATTTGCAGATGACATGATTCTATACCTAGAAGACCCAAAAGGGTCTACAAAAAAACTACTAGAACTAATAAATGAATTCAGCAAAGTGGCAGGATATAAAATCAACACGCATAAATCAAAGGCATTTCTGTATATCAGCGACAAAACTTCTGAAACGGAAATGAGGAAAAACACTCCATTCACAATATCCTCAAAAAAAATAAAATACTTGGGAATCAACCTAACAAAAGAGGTGAAAGATTTATATAATGAAAACTACAAAACCCTAAAAAGAGAAGTAGAAGAAGATCTTAGAAGATGGAAAAATATACCCTGTTCATGGATAGGCAGAACTAACATCATCAAAATGGCGATATTACCAAAAGTTCTCTATAGGTTTAATGCAATGCCAATCAAAATCCCAACGGCATTTCTTGTAGAAATGGATAAAGCAATCATGAAATTCATATGGAAAAATAAAAGACCCAGAATAGCAAAAGCAATTCTAAGCAGGAAGTGCGAATCAGGCGGTATAGCGATACCAGACTTAAAACTATATTACAGAGCAATAGTAACAAAAACAGCATGGTACTGGTACCAAAACAGGAGGGTGGACCAATGGTACAGAATAGAGGACACAGAGACTAATCCACAAAGCTACAACTATCTTATATTTGATAAAGGAGCTAAAAGCATGCAATGGAGGGAGGATAGCATCTTCAACAAATGGTGCTGGGAAATCTGGAAATCCATATGCAACAAAATGAAACTGAATCCCCTCCTCTCGCCATGCACAAAAGTTAACTCAAAGTGGATCAAGGAGCTAGATATCAAATCAGAGACTCTGCGTCTGATAGAAGAAAAAGTTGGCTCCGATCTACATATTGTAGGGTCGGGCTCCAAATTCCTTAATAGGACACCCATAGCACAAAAGTTGATAACAAAAATCAACAAATGGGACTTACTTAAACTGAAAAGTTTTCTCTCAGCAAGAGAAACAATAAAAGAGGTAAATAGGGAGCCTACATCCTGGGAACAAATTTTTACTCCTCACACTTCAGATAGAGCCCTAATATCCAGAGTATACAAAGAACTCAAAAAATTAAACAATAAGAAAACAAATAACCCAATCAACAAATGGGCCAAAGACCTGAACAGACACTTCTCAGAGGAGGACATACAATCAATCAACAAGTACATGAAAAAATGCTCACCATCTCTAGCAGTCAGAGAAATGCAAATCAAAACCACCCTAAGATACCATCTCACTCCAGTAAGATTAGCAGCCATTATGAAGTCAAACAACAACAAGTGCTGGAGAGGATGTGGGGAAAAGGGTACTCTTGTACATTGCTGGTGGGACTGCAAACTGGTGCGGCCAATCTGGAAAACAGTATGGAGACTCCTGGGAAAGCTGGGAATGGAACCACCATTTGACCCAGCTATTGCCCTTCTTGGACTTTTCCCTGAAGACCTTAAAAGAGCGTACTACAGGGATACTGCTACATCGATGTTCATAGCAGCACAATTCACAATTGCTAGACTGTGGAACCAACCCAGATGCCCTTCAATAGATGAATGGATAAAAAAAATGTGGCATTTATACACCATGGAGTATTACGCAGCACTAAAAAATGACAAAATCATAGAATTTGCAGGGAAATGGATGGCACTAGAGCAGATTATGCTTAGTGAAGCTAGCCAATCCCTAAAAAACAAATACCAAATGTCTTCTTTGATATAATGAGAGCAACTAAGATCAGAGTAGGGACGAAGAGCAGGAGAAGAAGATTAACATTTAACAGGGATGAGAGGTGGGAGGGAAAGGGAGAGAGAAGGGAAATTGCATGGAAATGGAAGGAGACCCTCAGAGTTATACAAAAGTACATACAAGAGGAAGTGAGGGGAAGGGGAAAAATAATATAAGGGGGACAAACGAATGTCAGTAGAGGGGGCAGAGAGAGAAGAGGGGAGGGGAGGGGAGGGGAGGGGAGGGGAGGGGAGGGGAGGGGGGATAGTAGAGGATAGGAAAGGCAGCAGAACACAACAGACACTAGTATGGCAATATGTAAATCAATGGATGTGTAACTGATGTGATTCTTCAATCTGTATATGGGGTAAAAATGGGAGCTCATAACCCACTTGAATCAAATTGTGAAATATGATATATCAAGAACTATGTAATGTTTTGAACAGCCAACAATAAAAAATTAAAAAAAAAAAGAAAGCTGGTAGTTCAGAAAAAACTAGTATTGTAATTACAGGTCCACACCTGAAGACTAGGAACCAAGGGAGACAACAGTACAAGTACCCATCTGAGTCTGAAAGCCCCCAAACCAACAATATCAATGTTGGCTGGGAAAGATATGTGTTCCTTTTCAAGCAAAAAGCCAATTCACCCTTTCTTGGTCATTTCATTTTCCCAGATCTTCAGTGGATCAAATGCTGCCCACCTGCATTGGTGAGGCCAGGTCATCTTTACTCAATCTAAATTCAAATGTCAAACCCTTCTGGAGGTACCCTCAAAAATATACCCAGAAATCATAGTTTATCAGGTGTCAGGGCATCTCTTAGGCCAGTCAAGTTGGTACAATTAAATTTTACAAGTTATCTGACTCAAAAAATTATCTTCATACTTAATTTCCTTGTCTGAAAAACTATGAGATAGTTTTCTGAGTTCCTCTTAAGGAAGATATTTTCATTATAATTTTTCTTTTAGATATCAAAATTTTGGTGTGTGTGTGTGTGTGTGTGTGTGTGTGTTTACCTTCCTTCAAAACCCAATGTTTCTAATAGGAGCAGTCATAATGAAAGATTGATCATTAGATTTATAGTGCTCCATTTGCCAAGACAGGCATCATGATTTTGGCTCAAAACATGTGCAATAGTGAGAAATATGTGTTGCCTAAGGAGTGAAAATAAATGTAAAAATTTTCCAAGCAAGAACTTTCCAATTAACTTGCAGTGAAAATATTAATTAACAAATTATATTCATATAATAATTATATAATTTCACACATCATTGGTTGTATTTTAAACAAATGTAAGTAATGAAATTGATACAAGTTCAGTTCCTTGTTTGCTTGATTTTTTTCATGGAAGCCAAATGGTTGCATTTTCAGAGAAATACAGGTTGTGGAGGAAAGAGTCTGCAATTGATTGGTGATTCTGAGTATGAAATAAATTCATTCTTCCATTTAGCAATATTTATATTTATTATAGCTGGATAGTCTTTTGAGATAATTTCCCCTCTATTTTTACCTTTTCTTCCTCCTAATTCAGATAGGTGAGAAACTCTTTGCTTATTACTGTGGAGACCATACACAGCACAGAAGAAAACAGCTAAAGCAGCTTCCTGCAAAATGTTTCTCAGTTTTTATTCCCCAAACCTAAGGTACAGAAGAAAAAAAAGGATCATGGATAGATGCAAATGAGTTTAAGAAACTTAAAAAAGAAAGAATTCTTTCAACTAAAAAGTGATTCCCCATGATAAGAGAAGCAAGGGACAAGAGAGGTGTTGTTCTGGACCTGAGGGATGCTTCCTGGCTCCACCTATTAGGCAGCAAGGCTCAGAGTGGAATACCTGCATGTGGTCAGGAGTCTTTGCTCCTCTCTACCAAAATTCCTCTTCCCCAATCATAACACAGAAATGGCAGAAGTTGGAACTGAATGGACCATGTGAGCAGAGAAAATGGATGTCTGCTTGATAAAATATAAAAATTGATGCCCAGATGGAAGACTGTCCCTCCAAATCTCCAATATCTGTGGCATCAATGCCTATATGTTTCTGGAAGATTGATATAACCATATTGAAGTCCCCAAATCACTGCTACTTGGGATTAAGTATCCCATAAGACCAGCAGGATTTGGATTTAAAATATTTTTGAGATACCTATCAAACCTGGAGATGCAATTTTTCTAGGATACCTGGGTATATGGTCGGTACAAAAAATAAAAATGCCCACCTTAAAAAGTACCAAAAGTAAAAAGTATTTAAATATCATTTAAATTATAGCTATCATCAAAGAGATTATGAGGCCATGAACATAATTATTAATGAATACATTAAAATCCCCAAATATCTGTCTAGACTAAATTCTTAAAAAGTCATTAATTAATTTTAATCTTTTATTAAAGTCATAGTACTATAGCAATACATGCACAGCATGTTTATAGCAGCACAATTCACAATAGCCAAACTGAAACTAACCCAGATGTCCATCAGTTGATGAATAGATAAAGAAAACATGGTATAGATACACAATGGAGTTTAGTCGGCCATAAAGTAGATGAAAGTACTTCATATGCAGGAAAATAGATGAAGCATAAGAATACTATGTTAAGCAAAATAAGTCAAACTCAGAAAATCAAGGGCTGTATACTTATTCGTATATGTGGAAGCTAGAGAGAAAAAAAGGGGGGAAAGGTGTGGGGAAATCTCATAAAGCAGAAGGGAAATCAATAGAGTAGAGAAAGGAGATCAAAGGGAGGAAGAAAGGGAAGGAAGAAAAGGTACTGGAGAGTGAAACTGATTAATTACACTGCATGCATGAATATGTAACAATGAATCATACTTATATGTATAATTACAATACACCAATAAATTTTTAAAATGTTTCTTTCACTGAAAAAATTTCAACATTTCTTTTTTTCCCCCTAGTATTACTGATCTTCTGGTACATAAAGAATAATGAAGTTATCAAAATGCGGGAAGTAGTAGAAGGTGAGAAAATCAAAGACTTAGAGAATGAATACTCTCAATGGTGCCTAAAATGAATAAAACTTAATTGTAGTTTAAATGTTGATGTAAGGAGGAAATTTTTTGTTTTAATTTTTTCAAATGCAGATACACACACACACACACACACACATATCTTAGAGACATATTCTTCATTCACTCAGTTGAAAATTATCTTCCCTTGCCTTTTCTTCAATGGTACTGTTACAATTTGAGTATGAGGTACCCTCTAAAAGTTTATGTGAGACAATGCAGAAATGTTCACAAATACAATGATTATATTACGGAAGCTGTAACCTAATAGGTAGATTCATCCATTTGATGGAATAATAATTTGAAAGGATGATAACTTTAGGCAGCTAGGGTGTGATGGAATAAAGTATATCACTGGGGACATGATTTGGGGTTCATATTTAGTCCCTAGTGCCTTAAACTTTCTTCTTCCCTCACTGTATCTCTGACTTTCCTCTTCTGAACTGACGTGAGCTGAGCTGATTTCCTTTGTCACATCCTTCCACCATGCTATCTGCCTTACCTCAGGCCCAGAGCAATGGACTCGGCTAACTATGGACTGAACCTCTGAAATGGTGAACCAAAATAAACTTTTCCTCATGTAAGTTTTTCTGGTCAGGTATTTTGGTCACAGCGATGAAAAGCTGACTAATGCACATGCCTATCAATTATTTTCCAAAAAACATCAAGGCAGTCACAGCCAGCCTGCCAATCCTATGACCTAGAAAGATTTGCTTTTTTAGCTAGAAGTTTCAAGAAAGACAGAGAGATTAAAATAGAAAGTGAATTTCCAAACTGGTATGAATACTAATCTGAGATGACCTATCTTTCTTTTTTTCATCTCTAGACTATAATGACTCATTGAAAACAAATATTCTTTTAGCCTTTTTAAATTTATTGAACTCTTACTAACTTCCAGACATTATACTATATGTTCTGGGAACTCAAAATTGGAAAAATAGAATGCCTGCCTGGAAAATAGCTTAAGTCTAGAGTGCAGGGAAAGGTATGTAAACAACTAATTGTACAGGCTTAAAACAATCTGGTAAGTAATATAATACAAATATGTTCCAGGTACTAGGGACTCCAGGAAATAGTGTGTTTGATTCTGCCCAGAATAATGGGTGGCAAAGAGGTATCAGAAAGGTTGTTGTCTGTGTTGGTCCTTGAAGAACACATTATGGATATTGAGTTATGCTTGGAAGGAAAAAACATTCCAGGTATAAGAATTTGCATAAGAAAAAAGACAAAGACATGGACATAAAGTACGCATGTTTGGAAATAGTAAAGAAACAGGACATTTTTATGAGACAGAGGAAGCAGGTGGGACATGGCAGATGGAGTGAGGCAAGACAAGCTTGGAAAGACAGAAGATTGGGTCCAAAATTAAACTGTTTTTAATTTTCACTGTGTTTAATTTTCACTGTATGTATGCCTCCACATTTTGGAATAATTGACAAATTTTAGGTAAATAATAAGGCCTACTTTAAAATTATCTAAATCAACCTACCCCCAAACAGTTGACTTTATTTAAAGTCCAGCAAAGCAAATACAAAGTTTTCCTCAGATCTTTAGTATTAATGCAGAAAAGCATCATATACTTGAGGTTTTGTCACTGTTAAAAACAACTAAGTAATTTATAAAATCTTAACAACTTTTGTTTTGTTATGCATTCCCTATTTCCAATGTTCCCTAACACACATAGTCCCATATCTATAATGCAAAACATCCTTACTTCAAATATTGCTGATGAACCAACTTTGCAAAGAACTTTCTGACATATGAACCTCTCTCTTTCATTCTATGATACTAAAACTAGAAAAGAAGTTCTTATCCATGTCATGTGTCAGGAACTTGCTTACAAACACATACATACATACAAAGAGGTGCACACACAACCAATACCACACCAAACTTTATTATTTTTTTTTCACTTCATTGCACATGTATTTATTCTGTCTTCATTACTGAGTTGTAAGTTCTCTGGACACAAGAGGCTTGTCTTATACTTAAGTCTCCTCCAAGGTGTCTGGACCACTACTGAACAGATTTACAATATTCAGACGGTTATTGTTGATTGATTATTGGATCCTTACCCATTCTTGCTTTTCTTTATGGATTATTTTAATGAATAAATACAGTCAAAGATACGTATAGTCAAAGAGAAGTATATTTATTAAATAACTGTATTAAAAAATCTTTATGTTTTACTTTTTTGTTTTTGTTATTTTCCCCCCATGAGTAAATACTTAAAGATGAGGCTCAAGAGATGTGTAGGTAAAAGCACAAAGAATGCATGTAAGCAAAACTCTGAATTTCTATTCCTCTGTCTGGAAAAAGTCAAATAGCATTACTTTACTTATTTATGCACATAGTAACTTAAAGTTCACATAAAGGAAAAAAGTATCAGTCTTTTCACAGTCTCATTGGGACTCAAAAACTTAGAAATTCCCCACAACATATAGCAAATTTTCCGTGCCTGGCCTGGTTTAGAAGGTTATTAAGTGCTTTACCCTTTCCAAGTGCTTTGTAATAATTTATAAATCACTTTTCAAAAAATCCTGAGGGACAGGGAAGAAATACTATGGCTATTTTTTTAATAGCAAAATATAGAGGAAAAGTTAGCATAAGAAGAAAGAAAGATACTGACATTCTGGGTGCTCAATGCCTTCCCTCACTTTCTTTTCTGTGGTTTTGCATTCCCTACTTGGTTCATAAATTTTCAGAATATCAGGTTCATATTGACATATGAACTGTAAAGAAAAGGAAAAAAATCACTAATGTATCTCCCATCGCTTACAATACCACAGGTCTTACAGCAGCCCACCTGGTTATAGGCTTCTGTGTACTGGCTGTTTTTCCTAAAGCACAGGCACTCAGAGATTGGATTCCTAGGACTTTGGAATATACTAATTCAGCCTCTTTCTGTCAAAACAAGGCATGCATCCACCTTTTATACTCTGGAAAAATTGTGGTGCCCTAGTCCATTTGTGCTACTATAACAAAATGTCTGAGACCAGGTATGTTAGTTAGCTTTTTGTTTCTGTGATCAAAATACCTGACAAGAACAATTTGTAAGAGGAAACATTTTATTTTGAGCTCACAGCTTTGGTCCATGGGTCCATGGTTAACATCATGGAAGAGTGAAGTGCTAGAGGAAAGGTGCTTTTTTTTTTTTTTTTTTTTTTTTTTTTTTTTTTTATAGCAGTCAAAAAGCAAGGGGAGGAGGAGGGCAGGCCAGAGACAAAATATAATCCCCAAGAGCACAGCTCCAATGACCCACTTTCCCCAGTTACACCCTACCTGCCTATAGTTACCACCCAGGAAGCCATTCAAATTATTAATCCATGAAATTGATTAATCCACTGATGCAGTTATAGTCCTCATGATGTAATTATTTCACCTCTGAACATTCCTGCATTGTGTAACATGAACTTTTGGGGGGACACCTCATATCTAAACTAAAACACAAGGAAATTTATAAAAACCAGAAATGTGTTTCTCATGGGTCTGGAGGATGAGAAGTGAAAAATCAAGGCACTAACCTTCAGTGTCTGAAAAGGGCCCTTTTACTGAACCCCAATGGAGAAAAAGTGGAAGGGAGGAAGAAACCCACCCCCTCAGTCTTTTATAAGGGCCTTTAATCCCTCTTGGGGGTAGACTTAATCACCTTAAGGCCACTATTCTTAATACTATCATGTTGGTGACTGAGTTTCAACATATGAGTTCTGGGACACGTTACAGCAGTACTGTTTCCTAGGTGAACCTCCTTTGGCTTCTGTCTGAAGCTGCGGGTGTTGTCACCTGCCTCTCTGCACTAACTCAGCCGACTGTGGTTAGGATTATTTTTGGAGCTTTGTGCGTCCCTCTAGCATGTACTTCTGTTTTAGATTCTGATTCCCCTGGTAGCTGTTTTCCCAACCTGCTCCCTCCTGATTGATTCTGAATTCACAAATCTCTTTACTCCTCCATTCTCTTTCTCTTAGAATACTGACTTTCTAATAAGCTCACATAAGACTTCACTCCAGCCCACACATATCCATGATACCTTTTTCATGGGAGGTTCTCATGTTCTTTCTGTAAACATATAAGATATTAAAACCTTCCATGGTCATTTTGTATGATTAACATGTACTTCTTTGTCTGAGATTATCCCTCCATCCCAACCTAGTTTACTTGCTAACGTGATATCTTCTCTCCATTTTTGAATAAAAGGGATTATGGGTTTAAGATGTATATCAGTCTTTGCTTTAGCCAACAGAAACATCATAACTTGATAACTAATTCCAGTGAAAATTTGAGGAAGTAAGGAGGGAAGGAGTTCTCAGAAGGCTAGTGAAAATAGTAAGGAATCACTTCCTGCCCCCATTGTCATGGATTTATGCAGGTAACAGAATGACCTCTTCTTTCCTTTTCTGTCTTACAGATAATTGCTGTCAGAATCCGAGAAAGGCCAGTTTGGCCTGAACTTAGGCCTGGATTAAGAAATAAATCACAATAGACATGACCATTGTCTAATCCTTCTTGCTGCCATGGGGTATGGCTGGGTCGTGCCACTTGGATTCTATTTTATTAGTTAATGAACAGCCTCAGACATTAGCACCACTTGCAGTTCGGATTAGCACTTTGTTATGATCTTTTCCCACTTATTAATCAATATCCCTATCAAGTCAACTATAATTTTGAATTTATTCATGCATATGCATTCATTCTACAACATTCAAAAAGTACTATAGTAGACTGAAATTGTAATGTTAATTCTTCATTATTTATACTATATTTATACATCCTTATTCTTTTCAACAATTCATGGTGACAGGAACATACTTTCATATCCCTCATCTTTGGATTTGGCTCTGTGTCTTGGTGTGGACAATGGAATATAGTGCAAATGACCTAAGCAGAACTTTGAATTGTGTTTGTTCTTCTGTCATCGCCATGATAAGAACAGCCCCTTTTCCACTATCCAATGGTCCTCAACATATGGTACACAGTACAGAAATGCTCCAGCCAACTCAAAGACCTGCAGATTAAGCAGGGTCCTCTGGATGATCTACACATGTATGAATGGAAAATATTGTTGTTATAACCATTGAGCTTTATGATACAGACAGAATTATTGTCACAATATTGTCACAAAACCAAATAGAATTTAATTCCTCTAGGTTCACAATATTAACATTGACATTTAAAAATTATTAAATGTCATTAAAATATATGTATAAATAAACAAATCACTGTAAAATAAAGTTTGCAAAGAGACAAGCAACAGAGTTGAGAACACCTCATTTTGTATTGAGACCAAGAAACAATGTTGGGTCTTTAGGATACAGGGAGGAGAATAATGGTAAGAACATTCTGGGCAGGAGGATACAGGCTGGAAAGGACACAGACAGTTAAGTTAGGTGTATGGAAATAAGACAGAATCAAAGGTCCTTGTCACAACTAGCATAGTCTTCAGCATTAATCTTCAAAGTATCCTGAAACAGGGCACGGGGTTATTTGAAATAGAGGACCAATTAACCTTGTATACTGGCAAAATATAAATTGATCTCAATGTAGCCAACGTGGACAGGGATATCAAGTAGAAGAAAAAAGTTCCTTGCACATTGATCTTTTTAACCTTAGCTGTACTGAATACATGATGAAAAACTTAAGATTATCAGTTTGAAGGATTGACATATCATTTGACAACTGAAGACTCCAAGTCTTGATCTGGCTATAGTCCTTGGAGATTATCTAAATCAAACATGTTCATCTTGCAGAGGAGAAACTAAGACTCAGAATACCAAATTTTAGCCAAAATAAAACACATGAATCCAGAACTCAGGTCTTACTTATGACCCCTGAATTTTTTCCACCAATGCTATATTTACTGGCAAACACAGAGCATGAGAAATCTGCATAGGCAACAGGGTTAGAGTTTAGGCTTAATATAATATACATCACTATAGTAATAAAGAATTAAGACAGCAAAAGTTATGCATGCATAGAGGCATTCATAACATCATGTCAACTTTCACAGGGATGTTGGACAATTAGAGCATTATAGAATGTCATTGCTCAAGGCAAGCCTTGGTCTGGCTAAAGATACTTATGTTAGGGAGATAGCGAAACTGGAGCTTGATAGAAGCTGCTCTTGAGAAGCACACCTAAATAGAAAGAAGCCACAGCTGGCCTCATGTCTTGCCTAATTCTAAAGAGCATCCGAGTCAGGTGCCCTCTAGTCACACACAGACCAACAAGAAAACTGGACAAAATAAACTGATGCAAATTAGCAAAGTTTTTTTTTTCCTCTGGGAAAATTCAGAAAATATAAATACATTCTGCTTTGTTTTTCTCCTTTTAAGGACATGTATAATCTTCTATGATGAAGAAAGTAGACACCTCTTCTGTATGTAGCTTGATAAAATTGTATCAATTCTTACAGATGGTTTTGAATCTCTTCAAAGTTGTCTTGGAAAGAGAGAACAGGTTTTCCCAGGGCATATATTATAGTGAAATAAACTGAATGAGCAACCAATCCGCATTAGCTGAGTAAAGGGCCCCCAAGATGGAGCACATGCCTTCCTATGGCTATGGCCTTTCACTCCACACTGTCCTGAGGTAGGACCCCACCTGCACCACCCCTGTACAATACAGCTGGTGCAGGCTGGGTGAGTCCTCACCTCTAAATGAAAACTGAGTAGGAATGGGCTTCAAAAACAACACAAACAACAACCACAACCAGGGCTGGTTCAAGCTAAATGCTATGACCTCAGCTTTGAGTGAATTGATAAAAATAACAAATTATGAAGACATGTTATTTAGAATATTGATATAAAATGGCATCTTGGACTATAAAGATAGAGTAAAAACATTTATAAGTGAAAAAATAGGGTGAAGCAAGCAGGAACATTTAAATAAAATATTAAGCCAAGGCACTATCCATACATCTAGCAATATCTGTAAGACTAAATATCTGCCTTGGTTCCTTAGAAGCATAGGGAAGCCCAATAGACAAACTGAATATTTTAAACCCACTAATCTCTAAAACAACCATGAAAAAAATCACTCCCATTCTTTCTTTTCTCTTTAAACTCAGACCACAGAGTTCCCCCATAATTAGTTTTGCTGCCTTACCCCCCTGTTTACCCCAGTGTTGTTATCTAACCCTTCTATTAACAAGACTCACATGTCTACCTCGTTGGTACGTTTCTGTGCTTCTCTGTAACAATTTATGATCATTCCACTATCAAACCACATTGGATTATCCTACAAAATGTTGAACTCCCCTGCCTCATATAACAACTCCTTACATGATTTCCTTAGGAAAAAAAAAAGACAAAAACATGTACATGAAATAGCTTTTCTGGTTCTCTTTCAACTTCTCTATTTCTTTTTTTCTCTCTTTGACTTAAGTTTACTCTCTCAAGATTATTAGCTCTATCTTTGTCCTTAAATTTATTTTTCTTCTTACTTTTGCTCTTTCTTCCTTAGCATTCTATAAGGCTAATTGCTTTAATTCAAGGTAGATGATACTTACTTTCATATCTTTAAATCTGACCTCAGTTTTGCCCTGTATTTCCAATTGCCTGCTAAGTATTACTACATGACTGTTCTTCTTACACCTGAAACTCAGCCAAAATGGAACCTACCTGTTTTTTACACCACTCTAATCCCTGCTGTTTCTGTTAATGCGATTACCATTCCCATGGATAATAAACTTTCAGATGCCCAATGATTGTCTTATTTTCCTTGCTCCACATACCCCACGTTCCAATCTAACCACTTTCTTAGTACTTTTGATCTTCAGTATTTTCCTCATTCACCTCCTCCCTCCTATTCCATGGTCTAAATGGCAGTTCAAATCCTTACTACTTAATTTATTAAGAGAACAATGTAACAGAAACCTTCTTTTAGACCAACACACTTTAAAACAAGTTCAAAATATTTTTAAACAATGCACTTCTCTGATTTTTTTTCTTTCCTTCCACTTCCTTCAAGTCTCTCAATGAGGCTCCTTTATATTCTTCAGCCTGACATTTAAAGCCTACAAAACTGTCATGACATAATACTCAAGTTTACTTCACATTAATACTCTTTAAAATAACCAAAAATTAAACATAACCCTGGATTATTATTCATTAGGATAGAAAGTTGGAAGTTAGATCATTTTATGTTGTTGATCCTTCTGCTAAATACGCTCTTCTTTATCATCCTTGCACATCTAAATACTAGTAATTTGGCAAGACTGAGCTCATTTCCTTCCTTCCTTTTTAATGCCTCCCACAAGTCAAAATAACTCCCATCCCAAAATTCAATAGTGTTTTTATGTGCCTCTGTGTATTGCATATTTTGATTAATTAAGTGTTTCTCTCCGCTTAAAGCATAAGCTCCATGGGTAGACCTATGTCTAATTAACATTGCATTGCTCAGAGAAAATACTCCAGTGTCACTAAGATAGCAGGAATTCAATAAATGTTTGTTTTAATGTACACACGAGTAATCCTAGCTAACACTTTTGGTGGAGTAAGCCCTCAATATTGCATGGAAATAAATGCTGCTTTAGTTCTTGATTTTTTTTTTAAATAAAAAGAAAACACATCAAAGTTCAAAGTAGTTAAGCAACTTGTCTAAGGTCACACAGTAAATGTCATGATTAGATCCCTCTTAATGAAAGGCATTGAAATGAAGAATCAAAATTGCCTTTTGACTTCTCAACTTTTCAACTATACTGTAAGTTCTTTGAAGACATAAGCTATATTCATCAATTTTCAGCAGGACTTATCACAATCTTGGCATGTACTAAGTATTTAATACAAGATAAAAGAGATGAGGAAGGTTGGGAATGGCAGAGCTGAGAGAGAGAGGGGGAGGAAGAGAGAAAGAGAAGGAGGAAGGAAGAAAAGAAAAACATTTCATTTTATTTTCTTCCCAGAAGAGAATGTTGAAAGAGTACAACAGTTACTATGACATCATAAAAAATCATTTTCCATCTAAATCTACATTTTGTTTGAAATCACATGCCAGTATGTTCTCTTCCTCTCATCAAAGTAATAGGCTATTTAAAAACACCAACTCATCATAAAACCTATTTGAGGCCAAAATAGAATAAATGGAGTAAGGTGGATTTATTGAAATTTCTCCTGGTTCTTTTTGTTCTTGTTGTTCATTTCAGAAAATTGTTCGGGTTCATTAAAAAAGCCTCCAGCAAGAAATAAGTCTAGAGCATTTATCTCACCTACCTGTGAAAATTAAGAACAAGAAAGTTTAAGTAATCATCCATTTTAAATACTGGCTTCTGCTTCATATTTCTGGATTGGAATTAGAGATGAAAAGTCTACATCTAAAAAGTAATGATGAAAAAATAGAGCAATAGATTTTTTAAAAAGAAGACAATACAAAGGAAAGAAGAAATAGAAGAAGTCTTAGAATAATATTCGTTCAAGCTGTTTAACTGTTTTAATCCTAAATTTTAAATGTTCCACTCTTGACATGAACAGAGAAAAGGCCCATGTGCTTCTAAAGTATTCTTAATGCTGAGGAACAGTATTGAAGGGTCATCCCTGTGGAATTTTATGAAATGTAATTGAAATTAAGTTATGGTTAACAAATCAGCAACTCACCATCTTTAGCTAAATGAATAAATAGGTCAGACACTTACCAAAAACATAAAATAACTGACTTCTTTGCTATTAATTTAAGTGGACAAGTCTTTGATAAGATTTTTCAGAGATTCTACCTATCTATCATCTATCATCTATCTTATCCATCTATCTATCTATAATCTTCCTTAAAAACTTAGAGTTCAAAGCAAAATCAATTGTAAAATAAAGAACCAGGGAACTCAACCCTTTTAATTGCCCACATGGATGATAACAACAGATTTGTCAGGGGTGGAACTATCTGGAACACTGCCACAAAATATATAAAAACCCACTAGTGCTGTATGTTAAGGTATATATATTTCTACAATGTAGATGGTCTCCATTCTCCTCATACACTTACTTCTCTGGAGTATGCCCAAGAAAGAAAAGTCCCTCAATAAATGATAGGGAATGAATAAACACAAGATTGAATAAGTAATCTGCTTAATCATTAGGGACAGGACTCTTGCTGAGTCCTCAATTCATACCCCAAATTGATTCCCCTGAAATGAGTGAAATTTAATGAAGACAGCCTCACAGAGAAGGAGAGACAGTTCCTGTCTGGTACCTGACTGCTAAGCCACTTGTCCAAACCAATTCTGCGGCAACAAGTGCCAAGTGTCTGGGGAAGATGTACAGATGGCTGCCTGGATGCATCACAGGATTGGACTGCCACCACGGCTCATTGTTATATTTATTGCTGACAATGTAATTAACTGGCTGACTCCTTGTTTTTAAATTGGTCACCCTCGGTGGACAGCTGCACTGGGGGTTTGCACTAATCATGCCTCTGACAGGAGCGAGCTCCACAGGCCCAGCACGGCAGCGGGAGCCTTTGTGAGGTCATCCCTTTGCTGCTTCACAGAAATCCATGCTTCGCTCTCTCTCTCCCCAGGGTCTTTTAACAGGTCTCCTCACTCGCAGGAAATACACAGCATTTTTTTTTCCTGAGTGCTTCTTTTTCTGAAGTATAATGCAATGGGAAAAAAAAATTATTTTTAGTTCCCTTTTCCAGCGAGACTTTCTTAAATACAGACTAAAATATCGCCTTTAATGATCATTGTGGAAAAAGACTGCAATAACCCAAGTAGATACTACCCAATTTATCAAATTAAAAGGGAGCATCAAAAGCTGTTTTAACTCATCCAGCATCAAGTGTATATTTTTTATTTCTATACCATGGAGATAATCTTCTTTTTTTGTTTTTGTTTTGCACTGTGATGTGAATTAATTAACTAATGCTTGCAGAGTATTTAACACCAAAGATGGATACAGATATTTTTACAGCAAGAACACACACTTATTAAGGCTAGGCTCAAGAGGTAGTAACACAAGGCTGGACTCATAGGCAGCAAGCTTCCTTTGGTCTCATTCCCCTGTTTCATTACCTGTAAAATGGGTGTTACTATGTCTTCCAGCTTATACTTCTACCTGACTTGAGAAACTTCAAGAAAGTCATGCAACAACCCTCTTCCTTGGGGTTAAGCCTAAAAAAAAATCAGAAAACTAGATGTAGTGGATCTCTAAAATTCTATGAATGCCTCAATATTGAGGCAAATAGAATTACTGAAATTAACAAAATATGTAAATATTAAATGTAAGGGACATGCACTAAGACTGCAAGTAATGCTTGATTTATTTATATTATCACAAATATCAGTGTCTATGGTGTGACACTGCTTATGAAAAAGTCCCTTACAGTTTCTTTTTTCTGCTTTGTTAATTTTCCATTCTGTATTCCCAGGCAGACCAACAGATTGCAATGAAATCAGGTTAAATATTGATCTTCCACCCTGACATCGCATTAACTTTTGTAATAAACATCTTCACTGTGTCAATCGGCACCATGTTTACATATTAAGCCCAGCAACCAATTGTCTTGCTCCTTTCACATGCTTTTGAATTCCAGAAGGATTCTTATCTGGAAGACTAGAATCATGCATCTGCCAAGCCTTTCAATTTTGTATTTCAGATTAACTGCTCCTTTTCCTTCACATTCTTAAGGCCTTCTAAGAAATTTCCTTCCCAATTCACTTGGTAAGTGCCTGCTCTGGCTGTTATTCTATAATGAATTCATGTCTTTTCTCCTATTTTTCCTGTGCTGCCCTTGTAATCTGAAGTCAGGATTCTGAGCTATGACCTCCATCCTTGTCTTGCTGCTTGAGGAGGATCCAAGTCAGACCCTCAGACCTCAAATATTCAAGTTTTGAAGACCAAGATTTGGTTCAAATGAAGCCAGCATGCGGGTGGAAATAAGCACTGCAATTTTTTACTTACAGTCTTCTGAAAATTAAATAGTTCTTTTCAAGTCCAGAGATTCACTAAAAGTAAGAACCAATAGGTGTAGCTGCAGATTTCAGATCAAATATTCTATTTCTGAATGTTATAAAGAATACTTGTTTAGGGATATTAACCCTGGGAGAAGTTAAGACAAATTAAAGCTATATTTATTGATGGATATCTTTTAAAAACTTCTTGAATTTCTATGGCATTTTTCATTTCTAACAAGACAGTAAAAAATATTGAATCATTGATTGTAAGCATACCGAGCAGGTAGTATTTCTATTGTATAAGATCTTTCATGCTTTTTTCTCTGTTATCAGGTAAATTATAAATGCATGCTCATTAAATTGGAAATCTTCTGTTTTAGTGCAATTGAAGCAACATTATGTATGTTACCAAAGAGTAGAGGTTTTAATTAGAATTATGTTACAAGTGAATAAGAAGGAAGAGGATATTCTTTTTGTTCTTAGATACAAGCTGGTGTAATAAGTATGACAATGTTGATGGTAAAAGTACATATATCTTCTCAGCATTGATTTCTTACTTGGTGTAAGTAGGAAAACCCAGAGAGAACTTGAAGATGGAAACTGGAGATCAGAAGTCAATACTGTGAAAGGCAAGAACTTGATTCAATGACACTGATCACGGCCCCATTTGTTGTTACAAGATAATTTTAGTAGAGATATCCTGCTATTGGTTGGAGTCAAAACACCATAGTAATTAAGAGTATTGGATCTGAAGTAAGACTACCAAAACACTTGATAACTTCAATGCCTCTCTGAACATCTGTAAGATGGGGATAAGTATAGTGCTGTCTTATATTGAACACGAATATGATATAAGATAAATTTCCAAGATACTTGTTATTTTTAAATAAGAATTATAGAAACAGATGATTCTGAGAAATATGTATATTAAAAAAAATCTTGCTAGAACCTGGAGGGGGTAAATCCTTTCCTATAAAATGAGTAAGATAGCAAAAATCCCTTCAGAAACCAAGCATGTAGTGAAATACTTGAAGTGTTAAAAGAAAGAGAAATCACCAACCTGGAATTCTATATTCAGTAAAGTCATCCTCCAAAACAAAGAAGAAATAACATTTTTCTCACAAACAAAAACTGGACAAATTCTTCTCCGTCAGCACTGTGAGATAGTTTAAATGGTATTCTTCAGAAGAAAAATTTTATCAGAAAAAAACCTCAAATCTACAAAAAAAGAAAAAGAAGATTAAAGCATGAAATCTATATTGGTAAAATAAAGATTACTTATTTTATTTTTTCTTAATCTAAAAACACTTTTTTAGAAAGGAATAATAACACCAATGCTTAGGTGATTGTAGTAACCGAGGAGGTGAAGTGAATGACAACAATGGTGTTACAAGAAAAACTTTAAGTCTAAACACTCACAAAATATGTAAAAAGAATTTAGAATGATGTACTATGCTAACACTAATTTTAAAAATTTTGAGTAGTTGTATTATTTTCACACAAAAGTAGATCTCAGAACAATTAAAATTATCAGAGATAAAGAAAAGCACTACATAGTGATGAAAGGATAAAATCTCTAGGAAGAGAGATAACATAGTAATGTTTAACATGGATGTGCCTAACAACAGAGCACCAACATGTGTGAGGGAAAAGGTATTAGAACTGACAAAAGAGAAATTGACAAATCCACTATTATATTTGGAGACTTCAACAATCTTCTTTTAGTAATTGATAGATACTGCAGGCAGAAAATCAATAAGGATATAGCTTCCCCAAATAGAACTATTAATCACCTTTATCTAATTGGTGTTTATTTACTTCCTCCAATAAGAGCAGAGTACACATTCTTCTCAAACTCACATGAAACATTCAGTAAAATAGACCACATTCTTGGCAATAAAGAACACCTTGACAAATATAGAGAAATAATAAAAAAAATAAATTATGTTCTCAGATTATAGTAGAATTAAATTATACAATAATAACAAAAATTCTCAAATATATATATATATATATATATATATATATATATATATATAGAGAGAGAGAGAGAGAGAGAGAGAGAGAGAGATTAAACAAACACATTTCTAAATAGCACATGGTCAAAGAAGGAGTTTGGAAAGAAATAAAAGTATCTTGAATTAAATGAAAATGAATATATAACCTGGTAGAATTTGTGGGATACAGTAAGAATTATGTAAAACAACCAACTAGATTTATTCAAGATATGCAAGGCTAGCTGAACATCCAAAGACCAATCTGCAAAATATACCACATGAACAGGTTTTAAAATAAAAATCATACTATATAAATTTTGTGTAAAAAAATTGATGAAATCTGAAACCCAGTCATGATAATACCCTCTAAAACCTGAAAATTTCTCAGTTTGAGAAAGAGTAGCTATAGAATAATTAGCATCATACTTAATGGTGAGAGAATGCATGTCTTCTCCCAGCAATCAGGAACAATAAGGATGTCCTTTCTCACCATACCTATTCATCATCTTATTAGAAGTCCTAGCCAGTGCAACATGACAAGAAAATGAAATAGAGATATACAAAGCAGAAAGAAAGAAAGAAAACTCTCTTTATAGATGACATGATCATCTATGGATAAAATATCAAAGAAACAATCGAAAGTTTGTGAAATTAACGGGTAGAGAAATTCACAAGATACACAGTCAATATGCAAGTCAACTGCTTTCCCATTTGCAAACAATGAATATTTGAAACTTTGTATATACACATTATAGTATTATGATATGTATAAACATATCTTTATTTATACATACATGCATACAAGTGGTTCAGCAAGTCTTCTTATTTGGATTTTAAATAATTGATGTTTAGATTTTTAAAACTTAATATTTTAAATCTAAAGTATTGTGTGTGCATTTGTAAAGTAAAAGCTGCATATGCTCTTATTGACTCATTATCAATAAAAAGAGAATTTGATAGCACATATACAACTTATCTAATGAAGTGAATTCAATTGTGAATAGGAAGTGGCATTATTTAATGCTTACTTTTGAAATTTGCCTGGTAACCACAATTCTTATCAGCTAAGATATCCTAGGAGGCTAGCTAAGAAATATTTATACTGCACTTTAGGAGACACATCAAGTAACTGTTGGTCCCAATGATATTATATACAAGTTTTAATTCTATGCTCCAGAAAAAAAATGATCTTGTTGGGAGGGAAAATAAAGAAACATGCTTGGAGGTAATGTATTTTTGACATTATCTTTTTCTGTGATTCTGTATTTAAAGTATCTTCAAGAATAAAATAGTAATATTATGAAATCTTGTATGGGCTTAGGTACAAAACCATAGACTATAGACAATTTTACTGTATAAATTTCAGGATTATGTGAAACCCATCCCTCAAATAGTAATAATTATTCTGTATGTAGCATTCAGCTAGAATAATTCTTATATGTTTTTCAAATCCAATATAGATAACTTAAATAATTTGAATGATTACCTTCATAAATACCTATTTTTAGATCCTTTCCTTTAGGAATTTTTTTTTTTTAACTTTTAAAAATTACATAAGAACAACAAATTCTACAATATAAAATAAGAGCTATTTGTTAGGAGCAATAGTAAGTCTGGCTAGATTTTCAAGTATAAATAATAACATTTAGAATGATTCTGGCATTAAATTCTAGGCCACCCATCTTGAGAATTTATATCTCAAATATAGTGCTGTCTGAATTTTTTGAGTTAATGCATGTGTGCCAAGGCTATAGGTATTGAATGATGCCTAATCTTGGTCTCTCTACCAGAAAGTTCTCAAACTTTATATTTTGCTAATAATATTTCTATGGTATGTAGTCTTACGCAGAAGCCCATATGATGGTGAAATGGAAGATAGATTTTCTTTTCAATTTACTTTGCAAAATGTGAACCATAGCTGCTTATTTCCTGGGAATGACCTGCATGCATTCTCTGATCTGTTCTATGGTACTATGTATGTGTTCACCTAAGCACCTGAACTTTGGGCAGAGAGGAAGTACTAGACTGGTAAAATAGCTCAAACACTCTCGAAGATAACATTTTCAGTAGTTTCATTACCATCTCTTCTCACTCCAAACCCCATTATGTAATAGTTCAAGAATATTTAGCAGGACCTGGTAGCACATGCCTGTAATCCCAGTGGCATGAGAGGCTGAAGCCGGAGGATCAAAAGTTCAAAGCCAGCCTCAGCAAAAGCAAAGTGCTAAGCAACTCAGTGAGACCCTGTCTTTAAATAAAAATATGAAATAGGGATGGGTATGTGGATCAGTGGTCGAGTGCCCCTGAGTTCAATTCCTGGTACCCTATCACCACAAAAAAGATTTGTATGTTTAAACTTTTGTGCCTGCTGTAAACAGAATTCACTACACATATATGAACTCTATTTATTAATTGAAGATAAAGGAGCTAAATGCCATATTTCATGAGAAAATTTAAAAGTCAATAATTTATAATATGCCAAGTGGTTAAGATTAGAAGAAACAACATAGACAATAGTGAATCAAAAATGCCATTTTCTATAGTTTCACAATTTAAGGAAGATGAATTTGCATGAAATTTACATTAAGGACTTTGACTTTTTAAATTTTACTAGCAAAATATTTGACTCATATTCTCCTTGCCTTGTTTCATTTTGCCTATGAGAATCTCCTTCCTATCTGATCACATACTTGTTAATGTCATAGAGGGACACTGGAATTTTTATGAGTATATGGACAAAGAAAGAAAGGTGTTTACTTTGTTTTAATGAAAAGAAAGGAAATGAAGCCTTTTAATAGTTCAAATCCCTTCAGCCTAGTCAAAGATAATTTGCATTACTTACTTTTATCACCCTCATCATTAGACACAATTGTATCTCTGTTTATCACTTTATTATTCACTTTTACCTTCTTGGTCCTGTCTCTACTCATTTAATTCAGGCTTTTAAGAATTACTTTATTTCTATATGCTTAAAAGACTTCTGAGGACTTCTGACAATTATATAATGTCAAAACCAATTGTTTCTAGTTAGAAATTTTAAAGTACATACATCGATAGGTGTTAACTATATAACTAAATCTTAATATTAATCACTTAAGATTAAAATCTTCTGAGAAAATCCAAATGTACTAATAATTACTTACATGTTCTCTTTTTTTCTATGATTCTGTTTTGGGGGAGATGCATATTTCACATGGCTTAAATCTCTAATGCATGGACAGAAACCAGAATAAAATGAAAGAGTGGATGCTCCTTTAGCTCAGGGTAAAAGACTGCTCCCCTGTCTCCTCAGGCAGGCAGCAATAGTCATTTCATGAAATTTCATCCCCAGCCATCCTCCCATTCTGAACATCAAATAATAAGGTGGGTTCAGGGAATGAACAGGGCATGTCTATATTTTGCTTTCAAGTCACAAACTTTGCCATTTTAGAGCTTCAGAGGCAATCAGCACAACTGTGTAGAACTTCTGGAATGTTCACATAAAGCATTTTAAAAATCACCTTCTAGTCTATATTAAATTCTATGAGAATACTTAGGAATCCTGACACAGGAAGTATCTTAACTTTCCTCTTAAGAATTGGTTCATAGGACGGGCTGGGGTTGTAGCTCAGTGGTAGAGCACATGCGTGAGGGCCTGGATTTGATCCTCAGCACCACATAAAAATAAATAAATAAACATAAAGGGAAAAAAAGGACCATATCTTACTTTAAAAAGAAAAAAAAAGAATTGGTTCATAGGAAACGGTAAAATGTGAAACTGAGTATTTTAAAAATCTTCAGTTTCTGGACAAACAATAAACTACTTTCTTAGTAATATAATTTTTATTTCAATGCTTTGTTAATACTTAAAAGCTTCATATTAAGAGCACACTGTCATCTTTTTTTCTTCATCTTAATTTTCCACGTCTAGTTTTCTTCTTTATTTATAGAAATAGCAAAAATCTTTGGGAGAACATCTGAAACCCAAGTCTCTCCCCTCTTGGGGACTACTCTACCTAACCAATTCTGGAATTGTAGATTGCCAGATCAGCTTTTCCTCCCAGTCATAGCCCTGCACATAGGCATGTGAACAGCCCAGTCTGCTTGTCCAAGCTCTTTCAACAGCCGTGGTAATAGCCACTGCTCGGGTCAAGGTATGTGGTGCATGCTAGGCAAGTTCTTGCAGAAAGACATCCTGCAGAACTTGGAAGTAGGCTCAGACAATTTGAACTTGGGGTTCTAATGTCCTGAGTGCTGTCGAACATCGTAAAGAAGCAATGGCTAGGCTTGGTTAAGTACATCCCCTCCATCTCACAGACTCCTGATTGCACAGAAAATGTGACATCAGTGGAGAGCCAGGGAAGAGCTGTCTTGTGCAGGACTCAGAGGTGAGTCCTACTCTTCTTTGGAGAAGCCTGTTGAGTAAATGTGACAGAATAATATATATTATGAACAGGATTATTCCCAGTTTTGAACGGCAACACCAAGCAGCTCATATATAATTAGAAATATTGAGTTGTAAGGTAAACGTGTTTCATAGCTATCCCAAGCTAAAGAAAACAAAACTTATTATGTGAGTCAAAGAAGGAAATGGTTCTTTTATGTCAGTGAAAATGCTTTGAGGATTCTAGGCTAGTATTCATCCATTCTATGAATATTTTAGAGAAATCTATTATGTCTCAAGTGCTGTACCAGGTGCAAGGAAAATTTCAATGAAAGAAAAGGACAATGTCTCTGTCCTCGTGCAGTTTATGTTCTAGCGGGAGAGGGAAACATTAAAAGAGTATTTATGGCATAATCATGTATATAATTAAAGTGATTAGAAATATTGATAAGATGGATGAAAAATAAACAGCAGGAGATGATATTTCAGGCAGTTATGAGTTCCTGCAAAAGTTCTAAAGTAGTAATCGGCTTCTCATGGACCAGTAAGAAATGGGGCTAGGGAATAGAATATTTGGCACCTGGTAGGCTGTGGCAAGGCTCTGCATTTTTATTCCAGAAGAAATAAGAAGTCAGTAAAGAGTTTTTGACAGAATAGTTTCAAAATATGATTTAGTGTCTTGAAAAGTCACTGCATTAGTTGACTGGAGCTACCCCAATGAAACATTATACACTGGGTGGCCTAAGTATCAGAAATCTATTTACTCACAGCTCTGGGAGCTGGAAGTCTGAGACTAAGGTGCCAGATGGTTGGGTTTGGGTGAGGGCTTTCTTATAAGTTGACTACAGCCATCTTCTCACTCTGTCTGGTTGCAGTTTCTCACTCAATTGTGTCCTCACATAGCACAGATGGGGAAAAGACACTAGAGAAAGAATGTCAGCACTCTAGTACCTCTTTGTAGAACAGCACTAATCTCATGAGGCTCCCAAGCGCATGGTTTATCTAATCTTAATTGCTTTCTAGACTCCATCTCTCCAATCTCTTCAAATACTATTATATTGGGAGTTAGGGCTTTAACATAAGAAGGGGATGGGGACACACACGTTCAATCCATGGAGACCAGAGAGGAGGCTATTGTGTAACCCAAGAAGACTAATAGAGGGCAATGGCATATTAAAAAATCTAACTAACAGTACCGAATGTTTATGAATGGTCCCATTTGAGTCACATTATAAAAGTCACTTTGAATATTTTGGAATTATATTCACAGACCTTTTGTGCAGGGAAATAGTGAATGTAGGAAGAAAAGACACAGCCTTCCTTCTCAGTTTCTGCTAGGTATGGCTTATCAGCTATATGAATGAGAGTGGTAAATGGGGAGAGTGAGCTGAGGGGCTCAAGCCAAACCTCCAGAGAAAGTGTTTGTAGGACCCACCCTCAACCCCATCCAAAATGTCTGCTTTGATGCACATATTTCACCCAGAAAAACTAATCAGAATAGAATGGTAAAGATAAGGCACAAGGTCAAATGTGCAATATGGTTCAGGTCTGGCTGATCCTAAAGTCCCTTCCTCTGCCTTTGGCAACCTCACCCCTGCCATCTTTTCTTACCATCTTTCCTGGCTTTTGCTCCCTATCTAAGTGTTGCTCTCTTCCTGCCCAGCTCTTTGTGAAGCTCTATTAACCTTCCAAGAAATCCACACCTGGGGCTTCTATTTTAACTTCTTCTTTTTTTTTTTTTTTTGCCTTTAATGAAAACACTTGTTAAATTCAGTGTCAATTCAATTGGAATAATAAGAGGGGAAAAGCCACAAGCCTTTCCATTTCTGCAAAGTCTCCCAAAAGCTTCCTCAACTCCCAAACGTCAGCTGCAACCAAGTGTGCCATTGCATGTACAAAAGTGTAATGCTACAGCAGCTGAGAATATGACAGTGAAAAAATATACGATATCAGTCAGTAGAAAAAAAATAATTATTTATGTGTACACACCATGGCCACTGCAGACGGAGTTATGTACTATGGGAAATGCAGCAGGAAATGATCTGGTGCCTGCTATCATCCCCATGTTCCCTGACAGCATGGCCTCATTAATTCCAGAAGGTCCTATTAAAAGGGCAGCAAGTCTTCTGCATCCTTGTTTTCTCACCCATTAACCACAGTGCCCTGACAACAAGATGGCCTTTTTCACATCGTCTTACATGATGCCTCTCTGACTTTCCACACATAGCTCACAGAGTGGAACAAAAAACCCTCTGGCTTTGGCCAAACAAGCATCAGCTGCCTGCAGCCCAAGTGACTCTCCCTTCTGTCACTAAGGAGCTTTGCTATAGTTGAAATAGAAAATGCGCAATTATGTAAGATAATCACCCCCCCCAATTTTTTTTTTTTTCAGACAATGTTAAAGTAATCTCTTTGTTCATTGAATTAGACTAGGAGAAGGATGTCTCAAGTGAACCCTCCTGGCTAAGGTAAACTCTATTACTCAGACTTCAACATTTCAAGGATTAATTCATTCCTCAGGCCAAGTCCCCACTTTTTTATCTTAGGAACATCTATGGAGATGCTGCTGGAAAAGCTCTCAGCACAGTTGTGAACCTGAGCTGCTCTTCCAAAACAACCTTGACTCACCACAGATGAGAAGACATGGAGGCAGCTGGCTTGGAGAGCAAAGCTTTGAAATTAGATACCATATTGCCAACCAATCTATTTCCTCAACTTAAATCCTGTATCAAAAGATAGATAAAATACAGAAATGTAAATAAAGGAATAAATATGGCTGTATAGTTATGCATTAGATATCTACTACATGTAGAGCTCTGAAGCTTTATTAGTGAATAAGAGAGGTATACATCCTGCCCATTTGAGCGATGGAAAATAGCCATTAAATAAATATATAATTAATTATGTAATTACTATTATGAACTATTCTTATATGAGACTTGAAGAAGAAATTCAGATGTTTTGAAAAGTTATAATGAGATTTTGACCTAGGTCTCATACCTGAACTGTGAGGATTTAGCATTGAAACTAATCCGTTAGCTTCTTATCAATTACTTGGAAGGTTTCTGGCCTCCTGTGTGGGTATGGCTCATCTAGACTCTAAGTGGCCTCAGCAGAGCTCTACTAGTTTTTTGTGGGTTTTCCACACTTCACTTTCTATGAAACTACTGGTCAGTCACAGGAGAAAAGACAATCAGAACCAAAGTCTGTACCTACACAATTAGTTTACCTAACTCAGCAGAACTAACCTGCACTCTCAAGTTATCCATCATGATGAGGAATTGTCCCTACATAGTTCTGTACTTGTCCTTAAGTCTGATCCTTAAGTATATGCCCTTATGTCTTCCTCTCCTCCACACTACCCTAAATCTTTGCCTGCAACTACTGGAGCTCCTCATCTGTTAATAGCTAACCCCTATATTATTAGCCTCTTCTCTGAACTTTCTCATTACCTTTGTGTTCTCAAGGAAACTTGAGCCTCTTCAAGGTCACAGCTTCTTCTGAAGCTTTCACCAATAGTGTTTATTTATTTTTTATTTTTATTTTTACTTTTTTTGGTCTTCATCATCCCATGACTTGCAGGGTCTAGCTCCTTATTGTTTATTCCAATTTGCCACTTGTAAGTGCACGCGCATGCACACACACACACACACACACACTAAAAATCAAATGTTACCATAAGCTTATAGCAACTAAATTTACACCTTTATCATTCCAGCAGGGCACTGATCTGATTTAATCCCCATGACAGTAGTATGAGTTACATATACTCCTATTCCTATGTTGCTGAGGCACTTGAGGTACTGGGATCTTAATCATCCGTAGTCCAATAACTAGACATTAGAGCCTAGATTTGAACACTGGTAGTTTGGCTCTTGAGTTCCTTCTCTTAATGACTATGACATGTTGTCTCCCACCACTTGCTGCCTCTTCTTCAAAGATGGTTTCACTTTTTGTAGCACGGCCTTTCCTCCATTATCAATCATGTCATTGATATTGGTGACTTTGATAGATGCAGAGAAGATTCTTCAACAACAAGTTCTCTCTCAGTTCCTTGATACCACTCAATCTCTTGAGTAAGAGCCCATAGATCTTACCATTACCAATAACTGTTTCATTTTCCAAATCTCAAGAGCCCATAGATCTTACCATTACCAATAACTGTTTCATTTTCCAAATCTCACTTTCAAATACCCCACAAAATGATCACAACTTCTTAAAGCCAGAACTTTCCTCATCTATAATTTTCCTACCACTCCATGTCTTTCCTCCCTTCTAACTGGCTTGCATTCCATCCAGTATTAAATTGTTCCCCTGTGCACACACTGTTTCCTTACCCCTTTCCTCTTCTTCTTTTTTTTTTTTTTTTGTTTGACATGATTCTAATCCCAGTTGAATTTAGCTTTTGACTTATACTCACAACCCTGTGTTTGGTTTGATGAAACCAAACCTATGTACCACCTATGAATTCTATATTTTAGTAATCAGTTCCCTCTCTCTGTCCCCAAGAAAACTATTTTTACTGACTCTTCTCTCCTCACAAATCTGAAGCATCACTCATTTAATTCTGCATAGGTAATAACTTTGCATCTTATTTACTGAGTAAATAAAATCCATAAAAAAATACCATCCCATCCTCACATTTTTCACCTCCAATCTACCTGCACTGATACACTTACGTTCTATTTCTTTTCCCTCTGAAAGGGATGGCAATCTAAACTCATCGCCAACAACTTTTCACCCTTTTCCACAATATAATTAGCTCTTAGTACCATTTAGAAATCAAACTTCATGTTATGAAAATTAAACAAAATAAAGCCAAATTAACTTTCATCTAATGTTTCTATTTTTGTTTTTGTTTTCCAGTTTCAATACTGTTTTCTTCTCAGGATATTACCAAGTAGTTTTTATGTTTCTTTTCCCCAAAGTAATTGTGCTATATCAACACAATTGATTGAGGAAATAAGTAATAGATATAGCAGCTACACTTTCTTATTGGATTCCCAAAGTGAACTCAGCATTTCTCAATATATTGAGCTTTTAAATTATCAATCATGTATGTAGTCCAAAAAGGCATCTATAACATACATCAAATAAAATAGAGCAAACTCTACCCTGGTGTCCAATGTTTCTAATGACAATAAAAACCAGAAGAGCAATACTTAAACTGTTTGCACATGTAACACAATGTAAAAAAAAAAAAAAAGCAACATTTAAAAATATAAATGTAAAGGGACCTTAAGCAAATTTTCTTACTTTCTTTATAGTTTGTATGAACAATGACCAATATATTTTTAATATTTTCTCATTCTTTAAAAATAAAGCATTAGTTGAATTCTTTTAGAATGATAGGTTATAGTTGTTGAAATTAATATTACCCTTAACTTCACAGTTTACTATTTAAATATAATACTTGAAAAAAATCAGTCATCTTTTTCTTTTTGTAAAAAAATATTTTTTTAGTTGTCAATGGACCTTTATTTTATTTATTTATTTATTTATTTATTTATGGTACCCGGGATTGTACTCAGGGACACTTGACCACTGAATCACATCCCCAGGCCTATTTTGTATTTTATTTAGAAACAGGGTCTCACTGAGTTCTTAACACCTCGCTAAGTTGCTGAGGCTGGCTTTGAATTCACAATCCTCCTGCCTCAGCCTCTCGAGCCACTGGGATTACAGGCATGTGCCCACCTATGTGGTGCTGAGAATAGAACCCAGTGCCTCACATGTGCTAGGCAAGCACTCTACCATTAAGCCACAATCCCAGACCCTCCTCTTTTTGTTGTGAAAGCATCAGAGAGGCAGATGAGGATCTTTGGTCACTTTGTTTGGAGAACTAGTATTAATGTTTATTCCTTCTCCTTTCCACCTCTCATTCCCTCAGCAGAACTGGGACCCTAAAACATACAGGGTGTGTTGTCCTTAGGAAGTTTACCTGAAACTTATATTCTATTTGGGGATACAGAACATCCACATAAAATTTCAAATGATGGTTTGATATACTTTACACTATGTGAGAAATGAGTGTACTCCAAATTGAGATATCCAGCATGATTTGTCAATGTCCTATTAACAAGTTCTTATTCTTTTGTTCTTTAAAATGTCTTCCACATGATGTTGAATCTTGTTTTTAATCTTTTATCTACCCATCTTTATCCTCTAGTTCATGTGTGGCTCGTTTTTAGTACACACTCCCCTCAACATTACTTCTGTGACAACATTACTTCTGTGTTCAAAAACAGTCTTGATCTTCCTGCTTTAAACCGTGTGTAATATAAATTACTTTGCTTGCCTTTAGGAGACATCAGGATCTGTCGCATCCTTAATGCCCATCCTATGTCCCAGGAAGCCCTAACTCCTTTCCCTAATAAGGCCACTGACCTCACCGTCATATGAAAATCTATTGCTTCTGAGTCTTCACAACTCTTTTCTTTCCCTTTTCTGCCTCTTAAATTTCATCATCTCCTTCAAGACTAACACCTACTCTCTTCACATTAGCTTTCCTGTCTGTATTCTTTTTTTCTCTCATCTATACTTCCATAGCACCCAAAATGAATACCATATAGGCCAACGTGTGTTCAGCAAGCTGTTCAAAAACGTGTCCATTCAATTGGTTGCTTCTAATCATTAAACTCTTGGAAGGCAAGAACTGCATTTTATATTCTAGAGTGCCTACAGAGTAGTGAATACAATAGGAATTTATTAGATAGATTCCTAGGTGTTTATGAATGCTATTTTACTGTTTTGTCATTTTTTAAAAAATAAATATTTAAATAAGTTCATATGAAAATATTTACCCATTTCTAAATATAATTTCTGTGTAATATTACATGTGTGTAGTATAAAGTAGATTTATAGCCTTTATTTAAATGAAACTCTTAAAAGAATTTAATAAACACTTAAAATGATAGTTTCCCCTTTTCTCCTATATTGAGAATTTTATTAATATCCTAGTTTCAGTGCTAATAGCAAAAGCTCAGAAAGATGTTATGTGACCTCTGGATAACAGAGAATGTACCGCACTGAAAACTTATGATTTACATTGTATCTTAGATAAAGCAGACAGGTAAGGTTTTCTCTTTCACAGTATTTAGCACATGCCTGGGAATGTAAGTGCTCAATAAATTCTTATTAAGTGATTGAGTTTTCAATAATTCAGTCAATAGAAGTTTCCATTCTGAAATGTGCACACAGTGTTTTAGATCTCAGTGATATTTCTCAAAGCAATTCCTCATTCTAACTTTGGTAAGTGACATGATTAACAGGAAATTGATATTCCAATTTCCCATTTTTAGGTTTTACTATTGGCTTAAGAAGTAATCAGCCAAAAGTCTTGTTGCTGCACTTCTAGTAATTTCCTTCGGGTGGCAAAAAAAATTTTTTAGAGCTAGAAATAGCTTCAGAATTCATTCATTCTGAACACATTCACTCTTCAGATGGAAATACAGACACACAGAAATCATCAATCAGATTATACAGGGGAAGCAAGGCAGGAATTGAGCCCTCTTAATACAGTGACTACCTTTTTAATATTTAAATAAAAAAGGATGGCAAAATACCATCAAGTTCTGAGGCTGAACAAAAACTTACAAATATGATTCATTATTTTGTGCTTTAGCACTTCTAGTGATTAGCAAACAGTAGAATGCCTATAAAAGTTAAAAATGTTCTTAAATGAGTATTTCTCAACATATGACATTGAATCACAATTCACTTTCTCACAACTCGGCAGCAACAATCCTGGCCTTGAATTATCCAGTAACAACCATCCACTCCTGCTTCCTTATGCTTGTTTCTAAACAACTCATATGACCCATAAGTTTGTCTCTGCCTGAGTTTCTCTGAACTTCCTTTCATGGTGTAGTTCCCTCTGTTTTGACAACATTCTTATTAGAACTTTGCCCTTGCACCTATTAAAAATACTCTCAGTCAAAGGTGACAGAAAGCAACCTCAAGGTGGCTTAAAATTGGACTAAAAACTCTGGCTTCAGAGCAATTTAGGCCTAGTTCAATCTGGGCTGTGGGTCCATTTCCTGTGGTTTGCTCTTCTCTGGCTTTATCTCTGTGTTAACTTTCTCTCCAGACTGACTTCCCTCATAGTTGTTGGATGCCTGCCAGCAGCAATTAGTGCTGCATGATGCCTCATTCAGCAGGAGAGGCAGGTTGCTTCCCATTAACTGCTGGGAAAAAGAAAACACTGAGATTTACATCAATTGGCCACCCCTGAACCAATCCCTATGACCAGGGGAATGCCATGCACTGATAAGCTTAGGCCTGGATTAATTAAACCAATTAGAGTGCAAAGGAAGATGGAATTTTGCTGATTGGCCTTAGCTGAGCATAGATTACTGTCAACGCTGGGGTGAAGTCAAGTCCACTCAAGCCTCACAGCTGGTATGGACAGGGGGAGTGCACCATATGTTGAGGAAATACCCATACCTTCTATCCACCATGAATATATAACTATGCAATACTGCTCAGGATGGGTCCTACTACTGTCAAGTTCAGAGTAATATGAGGAATCAGTCTTATTGCCATTTCTCTCACTTTGGAAATATTCCTATATCAATGCAATCTTCCCTTAAATTCAATTTTTTTTTAAGCAGATATAACTTAGCATTTGTGGTTAGCAAAAGTACCCAGAGTGGTTTGGGGTTTTGCATTGAAATGCTTTGAGATGGATTTTTTTAAATGTCAATATGTTCTTATGTAACTTATTGTAATAGTTTAAAACCATACATTCATATCTGCTGCTAAATCTCAATGTCCTGGTTTTTATGCATTGTTGTATCTATGAAAACATTTTTTAATTGTTTCTACCAGTTAGTGTATTTGCTAACTCTTCCAGACTGATGTCTCTTCACCCAGATTGTATTTTAAAATGTGATCAAGACCAGGCCAAGGACAAAGCCTATGAGATAGACTATGACAAACACCCCTCAAACTAAAATCAAATTAATCATTGCATGCAGTTGTTCAACCAGTGGCACGTCTGTCTATGTCTACTATTATCCAGTCATACGTCTACACTTGTCCACAAGGACACATGAGTGATTTCATCAAAATTCTTACCTAGACACAATATTGCCTTGCAATCCCCTGAAATCTCCCAGGCTACTCGACCTATAGAAAATTAAATAAGGCTAATTTGGTAGGAATGCTTTTAGTGCACTCAGACTAGATCCTGGAGGTAGTCTCATTATTTTCTAAGTACTCTCAATTCCTTGTTAGAGTAATCCATCCTAGAATGCTATTAAAGATCAACATTGCTGATCTAATAGTTTCCAGAATCTACCGTTTTACCCTTTGAGAGAATTGGGGTGATATTTGCTCAGATCACATCTCCTAACAGCACTCTCCTCTATAATTTCTGTAGATTACTGCCAATCATTCTGTGATTACATCTGTAAATTCTTTCCACACCTTGGAATGCAATTTGTCTATGGCTGCAAACTTGAATGCATTTCAAATGTCTGGGTGGCTTCTTATAATCTCTTTATTTTTTCTGGGACTTCAATTCACTCTTAATGGTGTTTTCCATTCATTGTATTTTGATGATAATTTCTCTATGGTGGCAAAGATGGAGGCAAAATATGAGGGGAGTGATTGTGCTTCCTGCTTCAATTTGTTAGCCTCTCCTGATCTTTTCTAAGCAGTGGGCTGATCCACTCTGTGTATGCTCATAATTATGATTCCTAACATTTGCATAAGTCCTTCTTTCCATTGGGAACACTTTTCCTGTTCTCAACCTCTTTGTTTAACTTTTATTCATCCATCAGATCTTAAAGGTAATCTTCCTGTGAAGGTTTCATTAGTATTCCAAACCTAGATTAGTCACCTTTCCCTTATGAGTTTTCATGACCACCTATTGGGGAATTTAGTATATTGTAAATGTCTGTTAGCATGTCTGAACTGCCCATTTGACTGTAAGTGGTTAGAGGGTAAGGATATTTTCTTATTCTTTTCTGCAAAGATATTCATAGAAGTTAGCATCAAATGAGTTCTTAATATTAATAGTTGTTAAATAAAAGAAACCTGTAAAAATTCTTTTATAACTTTAGCATTTTTCCAATTTATATTTTCTCCCAAGATTTCTTTTTTAAATGTTTTTATTAGTGCTTATAATTATACATAGTATGAGGTTTATTGTGACATATTCATATATGTGCATAACATAATTTGCTCTAATACATTCCCTAGTACTTCCCATTTCCCTCCCCTCCTTCCTTTTTCAGTTGCCCTTCCTCTAATCTTCTGGTCTTCCATCTATTTATTTACACAAGTATGTGTGTGTGTGTATGTGTGTGTGTATACATATATATATTGATTTTTGCCTTATAATTTTACATCAGTGTGGAATTCATTGTGTTATATTCATATATATTTATAACATAATTTGGTCAATTTTATTGTCCTGCTATTCTTCTTGACCTCCTACCCATACTCTACTGATCTTCTTTTAATTTTTGTGAGATCCACTCTTTTTTTTTTTAAATTCTTTTTTTTTCCCCTTTAGCTTCCACATAGGAGAGAAAACATACAATCCTTGACATTCTGAGTCTGGTTTAGTTCACTTAGCACAATGTTTTCTAGTTCCATCCATTTACCAACAAATAAAATATTTCATTCTTTTGGATGGCCAAGTGGAACTCCATTGTGTATATATGTTACCTTTTCTTTATCCGTTCATCAGTTGGTGGACACCTAGGCTGGTTCCATGGGTTGACTATTGTGCATTGTGCTGCTATAAACATTGGAATGCATGTATCACTAGTATTCTAATTTCAGTGCTTTTTAATAAGTATCAGAGAATAGCTTGGTCATACAATCATTCTATTCCTAGTCTTTTGAGGAATCCCCATATCAATTTCCACAGTATTCCTACTAATTTGCAGCCCCACCAAAAATGTGTTAAGTGTTCCTTTCTCCACCACAACCCTACCATCATTAATTATTATTTATATCTTTGATGGATGCCACTCTAAAGGGGGTGAGATGAAATCTCAGTGTAGTTTTGATTTGCATTTCCATGATTGCTAAGGGTATTAAACATTTTTTCATATATTTGTTGGTCATTTAAATTTTGAGAAATGTCTGTATGGTTATTTGTCCATATATTTGATTGGTTTTTTTTGGGTGTTAATTACATATATATTTATTTATTCTGGATGTTAATCTTCTGTCAGAAGAGTAAGTAGAGAAAATTTTCTCCCATTCTGTAGGCTCTCTCCTCATGCTCTTAACTGTTTTATTTTCTGTGCAAAAGCTTTTTTGGTGCCAACCTGCTAATTGATTCTTGGTTTTATTTCTTGTGTTTCTCCCAAGATCTGTTTTACTCTTGCATCACTGAACAAGTTTCTTTGGTGGTCAAACTTAAGAATTTCTTTAGAACTTTTTATAATAAAAAGCCTCCTTGTTAAACCTCTGAGATATTCATTTTCATATCTGTTAAAATAATATTTTTATAAAAAAGTAAATAAAAACTTTTTTAATAGGCACATATACAAGCAGAAAATCATGATCATCATGAATTCCTTTTTGAGGCTCCTGGAATTTAATGGTACAAATGGAAACAGAGATATAAAATGTAACCATGTTGGCAACAACAAAAATCCAACAAATGTCTTGGTCAGTATTTTTTAAAAATACACTTCAGTCACTAATAAAACTTAATATTTTGAAAACTTGAAAAATAAATCTTTAAATCAAATGCACCCAGCAAATTTTATATTTAGTTTGCCTGTTTACCAATGATCTTTAATATAATATACTTTACTTCAACAATAAGCCTCCTTAACATAAACAGATTATCATCTGTTCAGTACTTTATAAAATTTTAAAACAAATAGTAGCTTTAAAATTAAACAAACTCAAATATATTTCATATTTATAAGTACATCATAGAATGAATAAATGATGAAGATATATTCAGCTGCTACTAAAAGTGTAGGATCTTAAAACGTTTTGTAATATGTAAAGAGATGGAATGAGGTTAATTTCCTCTTATTTTAAATTTTAAGCAGATTTGATTCAGGTTGATTCTTGAACAGATGATCACTAGGAAATACCCGGTTTGCTACGTTTTTTGTTTTTTCCTGTTCAGCATTCTCACCGATGTAGTGGTTGTCCTGACCACTGTCATGGATAAAGTGCATTGCTGCTCCAGCAGTTTCTTCACACTGGCTTGATGACAAACTTACCTGATCATAGTTTTCAGTTGAACTACTCAGTCAAAGACCATTAATAAGCAATTACAGTTGACTGAGACCTCAAAATATCAGTTTCCCTGATTAGAGTTTTTTTTAAAAAAAATTGTTGCTGATTGGTACAATTGAAATTAGAGGGGAACCCTGAGAGTAGAAGAAGGAAATCAGGATGGGAGAAAATATTGGGGACTGAAACTGGCAAAATTATGTTTTTATGCATATACAAGTATGCCACAGTGAACCCCACCAATTTGTATAATTAATATACACCAGTGAAAAAGAAAGGTATAATAACAAATAATTCTGTAACTGTTACTTAGCCAAGTATAATGTCCTAAGAGGACTTAAAAGTAAGTCATCTTTAATTTTTAATAAGTATTATTAATATATTTATAATTCATTTCGTATGTAGCCACCAAAAAGAAAATAATACAATATTATACAGTATAATACAATATTATACCAATATTATAACACTAACAACACCTAACATTTTATATTTATTGTCATAATAAATATGATCTGTCATTTATAATAATAAATTATATTTATATAATAAATGTAAGTTGTTGTGTTTATTTCTCTGTACAATCTAGGGCAAATCATTTAAACTCTCTAGGTCTGAAATTTTTGATATAAAAATTAGGCTCCTGAAAAATCACAATCTACAAAGTTTTTATTAGGTAGCCTTTGATTTATTTTAATATGTCAGAAAGCTTTTGTGAACTTTGCATTTAACAATAATAAAAATATATAAGCCCAGTATAGCTTCTCATATATGAAAATTATTTTTTTGTGTGTGGTGCTAGGGATTGAACTCATGGCCTTGTGCATTTGAGGCAAGCACTCTACCAACTGAGCTATATCCCCAGCCCCCATGAAAACTAAATAATTAATTAGGGAATAGGAGAATGAACAAAAAATAAATAAATGATGAAGTAAACGAATGAATAAAAATTAAAATATTAGCTTTGGTCTAAACTTATAGCTACCCTAAAGTATAATGATAATTTCTTGCTGTCCTGATTTCATATTATATGTATTTAATTATTTAAAGATGAATCACCAATTACTTCTTAAAAGTAATTTTAGAAATAAAATACTTTTAATAACTAGAATATCATGTGTATTCATAATAAAAATGATCCTTCATAACAACAATACTAGGAAATACTTGAAAAGGGGAAATATTTTCAGATATAAAAATACTATAAATTCTTTTGATTGACCCTATTCTACCTATGAGGAATTCTAGAACTTTTTCATGGGTATTATTGTGTAAGTTGCCATCACCTTATGGGATATGATCATATGACTCTCCCTTAACCTAAAATCTCAACTAATTTTTGAAAAAAATAAACATTTTCTCATTTACACACAGGTTCAGACTTATTTCCATATAAGCTGAACTTTACTTCATTTAAAGCAGCATTTATATATCTCAACATAACCATTCACAGTGATAGATTCCAGTGGTATGATTCTTCCCTTCAGAATAAAAGGGCCCGAGCAGAAGGGAAAAGGTAAAAAGTATTTCCCCCTTTATACTTAGGGCAAATGATTAGAGCTTCTTTACATAAAGGAATAACTAAAATATTGTTTTTAAAGCCATGCAAGAAAACTTAGTGATATTTCTTTCAACTTGTCCCTGAATATGCTCTTGATACCATAACAACTGTACTCTATTTTCTTTATAGCTGAGTAGACAATAGACTCCAATAATGTGGTTGTTGCTATTCGTTGGCGTTTTCTATTATAAGGCCTTCACTGAAAAATCATGAATAGAATGTGTGGTAAATTCTACAACTACTTGTTCACAAAGCAAGAGTATAACTGACATTTGTATCTAATCTCCTGTTGAATCTCCTCATTGATGTTCATGATCAATGTGTTATTGTTTAATTAATATAAGCTTTATAAAATTTTAAAGGACTAGGCTGAATTATGCTGCCTCCTCATGATAGAACTATTTGTCAGTACATGTTTAATATGCATGGACCAACCCCCCAAACCTCTCTTAAATAGATGAATAAATGAATGGCATGCCAACCAACATTGGCCTTTACTTTACACTGAGAGAAACTTATATGTGTTAATGCTGCACCAACTTCAGAATAGAGGAATTGACTTACATCCCTGAAAAAAAAGAGTACTTCAAATTAATTGAAAATACAAACAAGGAAGATGGTAAATAAAGAAATATTTCAAGTATCTTACCCATATCCTTATTCCTTCAATACAGAAAGAAGGGACTGAAGTTGCGGTTCAGCGGTAGCACACTTTCTCAGAATGCTTGAAGCCCTGGGTTTGATACCTAGCACCACACACACGCACAAAAAAAAAAAAAAAAGAAAAAAAAAGAAAAGGAAAAAAAAAGAAAAAAGAAAAGAAAAAGAAAGAAGACAGAAATAACTTTTCAAAGTAAAAAAATTAATTGAAATCATTATCTAGAGAGTTAAGAGGTAATACTGAATCCATTTTGACCTTAATATATACACTTTATGCTGTTGAATCTTCGTTTCTTTTACCAACTCCCTTCCTTACAGAACAGAAGGCACAGAAGACAAAGCCTAAGGCCTACCAAAGGTGATAAATCCAAAGTATATTCCTGCATAAGTTTGGTATCTTAAAAAAACTAAACCCTGTAATATCATGTATACCAGAAATAGATCCCATAGTACAAGACAGTGAAAAAAATTATTTGCTATGATTTTTGTACTAGGGTTAGAAATATATTTCCCTGAGTATTCATAAACAAATAACACTCCCCATGCTGATGTATAACCTGAATCCACACTAGTTTGGTAGGTCAACAAACTTAATTCTAATAATCCATTAAAAGGGGTGCCATATTAATAGTGCCTTCAGGGATCTCAGATAAGCTGAGGCAAATTTTCCTTGATGAAACATATCTTCTATCCAGGCTCCCAAGAATTTATACAGATAAAAATCCAAGGAACATGAATTTACAGTCAAATGTATAAAACAATACCCTGAAGATATCAGTAGATAAAGTCCAATAATAATAAATGACAGTAAGACTTTAGATGTGGAATATGTAATTATATGTTTATATTCATCTAAATATATAAACAAGAGAATTAAAATATGAAAAACTAAGACTATTAAAAATCAGATTTCTAAAGAGAATAATACAATATTTAGAATAAGATAGGTGTAACATTTTTATAAGTTAAATGGAAGGATAAACAAAAAAAATTAGATGTAGTAACTTAATCTAACATTACTTATTTTTAGAAGTCTCACCTTTATTCTCAATTTTATAATCTTTTATTTAAAGTGTTTCTTTTGTATTTTCTATTTTGTTGGATGCTTCCTCTAATCCACTCTGAAGGTCTCTGTCTTTGGTCAGTGAGTTTAACACATTTATATTTATTGCAATTGTTACCATCACTCATTTTTTTTCTTCCTATTTAACTGATTTTTCTATTACATATGTTGTCCTTATTTTAATTACCCTTTCATACCTTCCATTTGACATACCAAGTATCTTCTCTTTGTATAAAACACTGTATCTTATTTTTTTGGTTAGCAGGAAAACAATAAATATCTGCTTTAATCTTTCTATTTTACTCATTTCTTAGGTTTGTCAATATACATAAAGTCTCTCACTTCTTTCACCTCTGTCACCTCTATGTGAATATTTTCTACATTTTTAACTCTGAGCTTTAAGGGTCTTTCACAATGTTTAAAATGGCTTTTAGGTTCATTTCAACAAGAGAGTTTACTAATTTATTTCCTCATTTCTACATTCCATATATTTCATAGTTCTTCCTAAGTTTTTTTAACACATCACTTTTGGAAGAACATTTTCAAAGGAACCTTTTGCTTGATGAAACTTCTAAGTTCTTATTTTTCTGAGAATATATGTTTCCTTGCCATTTAAATTATTATTAGTTGAACATAGTATCCTAGACTTAAAATTATTTTATTCCAACTCTTTCAAATATTACTCCCCAAATTTGTATCTAACACTAAAATGGAGAAGTATGTTATTAAGCCATATCTTGGTGTTTTTTTGTAAATAATGTGCTTTATTGAACAGCTTTATGAATGTCCTGTCTTTGATGTCTTATGGTGTTTTCCTCTAATATCTTTTTATTTTTATTTTTCATATTGTCTATAGGATTTGGCATCATGAAACTTTTCAATGTTTATCTTTCTTTAATTTTCAGAAATTTAGAAATTCTAGGCCATTGTTTCTTCAAATATCTCCTCCTTTCAATTAAAACCTTCATTATGAAGGTTAGCACTTGTACATCCATCCTTTTTGTTTTTCTCTCTCTTTTTTTTTTTGTTTATCTTTTGCTGGTAACTTTTTCCTGGAATTCTTCTGTCTAATCCTCAAACTAATTAATTTATTACCCAACTATATTCAATCTCTTATTTTAGTCCATTTATTGAATTCTTTAAGTTTTTTACTTTAAAATTTTTTCTGTGCATTTTATCTAAAATTCTCCCTAATTTCATTTATTTATTCATTTTTGTGATTGAACTGAGGGTCTCACACATTCACACATACTAGACAAGTACTCTACCGCTCACTGAGCTACATCCCCAATCCCCCATCTCATCTTTTCAATAATCTTTGATTATTCTTGCTCATATATATATATGTTTTTTGTTTATATTTATGCGGAATTCCTGACTTACACTTGTCCTTTTTCTGGTATGAGATTTAGGGATATATCTCAAGTTTGAGATTTTCTAACTTTACAAACTGTGCTGAACCATTCTCTGTATACATCTCCCAAAAGTAAGCCACTCGTTTTTTAGGGGGACTTTTTCACTTCTCTCTAGCTTGATAGGGGTTGTAAGGAGGAGAAAATTCTCAGGAGTCAGCCAAGCTCTCTTGCAACCTGTTGTTGTCCACCCTCTAGCCCAGCTATGCTGGAGCCACATTCTACTGTTTTTCCCTCCATTTGCATCAGTGCTGGGCTGGCACTGTTTTTTCTCTTTACCATTGGAAACAATCTATGCAGGAAAATGTAAAGCAAAGCAAGAATCACAGTATAAAAGCTCTTCCCAACCTTCTGCTGTCCTCATTCCCCACTCTTTCCATTCATGAAGACCAACCAGCTTATCTCTTCCTAAAAATCCTGAGTGTTTTTATCTTTGTGCCTCAGAATCAACCCTACCAGCACTTGTATAACCTCTACAGAATTAATTATACCCAGAGGAAGAAGTCACCAATGCCCATCAATTTGTTAGAAACAGAGTTTTATGATTATCTTATTTTAGGCTCTTTAACTGAGGTCAGTTTTTGCTGCTTTATCTCTCTTCTCAACACAGTTTTTGACTATTACAAACTAACCCAATTTTACAGGATTCTACATACCTAGCACAGTGCCAAGGACAGAAGTGTATGCCGTAGGCCCTACCTTCTAAAGTGACATTCTATTTTGCTGGGAAGCCAGTGCATTTCCATGAATCTTCAAGGAGTAACAGAATTGTCAACATTACAAACAAAAAGTAGATGAGAAATAAGTTAGGAGCTCAACCAAAGCATTCTATGACTGAACAGGGGCAAATGAGTGAGGAAGGTAGAGTATCATGATCATGAAACTTCCAGAATTTTTATCCCATGCAAGTCTATGGTTCAGCAGTATCTTTTAGAGTGACCTACCAGTCACCTTGACCTGTTTTCTGGTTTTCCAGAGTACATTTATGTACTTAAATAGGCTTAAAATTGCTTCTCACTCTCAGGTGTAGTTTTAATTACAGTGAAGTATTCCTGTAGACAAGAAATTCCTTGATGTCAGATGTATTTAAATGTTTACTAATACCCATTTTTAAATCATCCCCGAAACTCTTACTATGATAGTCCCAATGTGATGGCAGAGTCATGTCTGTTGTTAATCGACAGACATTAACTTCAACAATAGTTTTAAATTACCTCTACCATTCAGATGTCTATGTGCCTAAAATGAGATCTATTTTTTCCCTCTTACATGGAACACAGTACTCTTTCAGCACTTCAATACTTTGAAGTCATCTATTTGGCAATTGAAAAAGAAATTCCTCAAGGATTAGTTGAATAAATAATTTGGTAAAAACTTCTGGGAAATTACCACAAAAGATAAATTATAATATATGTATACAATAAGCAGAAAAGCTCTTAAGAAAAGGCTTTCACCTGACTCAAGAGTCTTGCATGGGCTTTGCAAATAGCAGCCTAGCAGCCCCCAGTTGTATATTAAGGGCCTGGCTTTAGGTACACACAGTTCAGCCCTGGTGGTCACTGACACAAAAGGTCAGCCCTAAAATGGGAAAGTAAAGGAAACTCATTGCTAGGATAAAAGATAAAATTTAAGCTCTGAGGAATAAATCCCTAACACATGAAGTTTAGAGCCTGATAAATTAGCAATATTGTTTAACTCTGCAGGGAGACCTTCATAGAAACTCAAAGAATACTTTTTCTCCTTGTTCTTAAATAAGGAGTCTAGCCCTATTTCCACACCAAGCATTACAGCCTGACTCTACCTATCATGTAGCTTTTAACACACACTCACATTCACACACATAGCAGGCATCACCTAAAATGGATGATATAGAATATATCATTCTGTAATGCTGAAAAGAATGCTTGCTCAGAACATTTGCTTGCTGTCCCTTTGAAAGCAAAATGTTTTATCAGATAGTTTTTGTACCTTGATCCTTAGCCAGATGTTTGAGACTTGGATGAAGGTCAGGAAGACTTAAAGTAGAATTATTTTGAGCAACCTGAAAATAGTAGCCCTGATTGAACACTGTAGATAAATCCCAAGGATGCTAAGAATTGAGGTCTGTGACTCTCTCATTTGTGGCTCTATTATGTAACCACACATTCTTAACACCCAGTTATTCATAAATGTTTCCTTATACCAGGTCTGGGCTACCTTCAAATGTTTGTTTTACTAACTACTATCACATGTGCCAGTTTATACTTTATAATAATTTTCTTATTGGGAAAAAAAGCCTGTTAAACATACAAAGCTTATGATATAATTTCACAAGTCTTTTTTTTTTCCTATCTGCAGTTATATCTCACCATCTCTTCCAAGAACTAAAATCTTTATGAAGATCCTATTAAAGCACCATGATTGGCTGGTTCATTGTAAACCTTAAAGAAGAAAAAAACAGAGTGAGAGAGAGAGAAAAAAAAAGTCCAATTATAGAAGTAGATAACTTCCTTGCATGTCAACACTTAGAAAGTTGTACTGAACCTCACATACTTGGAAAGAAATTTTGTCAAACTATTTTTTAGGTAGAAAAGCCAAAAGACAATCTATTTGCAACTGGAAAATGAACTAATTATGCATCTAAATCAAAAGAGTAAATTCAGAACATATCACTGGACAAGGCAACAAGATACAAAAATCCTACCCAAAATAAAATTTAATTTTACTTTTCCAAATCATTAAATAAATGACATCCATTTTAATAAATTACTAACTTCAAAACAATGTAAACCATGGCCCTGACTTTGGGTAAATTACAATCTCAGGTGGATGGGCTCATAACCCTTTTAAGTCATGTCACAATTTGAATTGCTTTATTCATGTCAAACTGCATTGTTTAAAAGACTTCGCCACAGAAGATATTTTTAAAATTATAATTTTAAGCAAATAAGCCCCATCCACTGGATAATGAAATAAATTGGTATAATAAGGGATGAGATGATATACAAAATATCTCCTCTTCTGTGAAAACAAATTCTTTTTAAAGCTTAAACAATTCAAATTAGTATTCTGCTATCATACCAAGGGAATACAGTAGACAAGGAAAAACTCAGTATCTATAAAATATAACTGTTCTTATTAACAACAAATTTTGAGATAATAATATTACCAAGCATCTTTTTCCTCCTCAAATAGCTTATCTAGGATATGTAAAAGTGAGTTTTCCATTAGTCGAATTATTTTTAAAATTCTCAAACTGAGTATTTCCCCTCCACCGTGATTTTTTTTCAGATGTTTCTTTGATGTCATTTACAGAAAGATGAGTTGTTTTTTTAAATTTTTATTTGAATTGTGACCCTCAAGGTATTATAAGGACCTGATGTCTTGCTATCAACCAAAATAATCTACTCCTTCTTTGCATTTCCCTATTTGACTATACATTTTAATATAGGAATATTAAAGATAGGAAATGCATCATCAGTGCTTTCCAAAAGTCTGGAACAGTTAAATATTTAGTAAATTTTCTGAGTAAACAATGAATAGATCTGTGGCTCTTTAAAGTATTCTATTTACACTCATGCCATTTCTAAGGTTAGATTTTTCTGTGTTTATCATTTTCCAACTATATTATTTGCTAACTATATTTTTCATTTCCTAACTATATTTATCATTTCCTTTTATGTACAAATATGTGGCATGCTTAATACAAATCATGAGAGTACAGAAAACCATAAAAAATTACTTATGATTATGTGGAAATAAATATCATAAATAAATCATGTATATCTTTCCTAAATATTTTATTAATCATATTTTTACAAAAAATTATATGTTTTACACATTAATTTGAGCCTGGTTGCTATTCATTTCACAGCATATGGTATATATTTCCCACATTATCAAGTATCAATCTGTAAAATCATTTAATGGTTAATTAACATTCCAACATATGCCTGTCCATAATTATTTGTATATGTTATATAAATAAATAGAGTGTGCATATGCATATTATTTTCTATGATCTTATAGGCAAGATAAATAAAGCTTTGCATTCAGTACATATTCAGTTAGTGTAGGACAATTCCAAAAATGGTTACATTGTTTTCAATAAGAGAGGGGATCATCTAGTTGATTTTTTTCTTGGTATCAGAAAACTTTACAAATTTTATACAGACATTCTTACAAAAAATTTAATTCAAAATTAATCCATTAGAAGTTGTGAAGTGATGATATTATTCAAAATTGTGTGACTCAGACTAAATGTAAATTTTATAATATTTTCCACCAATAGGGTCTTATTAGGGCTAAGGGTTGAAAATTATTGGATGTATAATCTTTTAATAATGCGACATCCCACAATGTAGAGTTCTTAGCAGTATCCATAACAACCATTTTTTAAAAGATGCTTTAATTGCACCATTCTTTGGAATTGTTGATGGTTTATTGTGACAAAATGAAGACAACTTAAGGAAGACTATTGATAAATGGATTTCTCACCAAGCTGATGGAAATCAACTTTATATTCTGTTTTTCTGTGAAGGTGGTGGTTATATTTAAAAGAAAAAGAAATGCAAGATACTGATTCTATGCTATCCAGTTGAAGAAAAGACTATGTCAAGCATTTGAAAAGAAGAGAATGTTACCCTCAGGTCCCAAACAACTGAATCTAGGAAGCTGAAGGAATTTGAATACATCAGTTAGAAAACAAAACACTATAATAAAATCAAAATCATTTCAAATTAATGAAATTTTAGTAATATTTTCTGTCACTGGTTAATATTACATAACATGACACAACTGGATGTGTTCAGAAACTACTCCTGTGTTCAACAAAGCAGTATCACCTTCCTGTCATGGTGGGTTTTCTTACTGACACAAATGATAATTATGATTTTTTATATACTCTGAATTATTGGGTAAGCATAACTGATTGTCAGGTCACAATAGTACCAGAAACAGAGATGTGGCTTAAAGGAAAGATGTAAAAGAGTATGCTAGAAACCCGAAGAAAAAAATATCCATAAAGGCAAAACAGGAAAATAGAAACAGGAAGAATATTTTACTCAGTATAGGAGTGTGAGGGGGGCGGTGAGTAAAAAGGGAGAAGGGGAAAAATCAACTTTGAGGACTGTGTCATGGCTTAGTCTTTGTCCTTTCAATGAAGCCAAAAGATAAAAGAAATACTGTTTTGTCTGTTTTCCTATGTGAAACTAAGAAAAAGGTAAAAAAGAAAAACTATTTAAAGGTGATTGATATCTATGTACAAAGTATTATCATGTAAAAATCCTAAGTTTCACACTGAGCCATTTGTTACATGAATTTGCCTGAGATGTAAAATTCGGTTGTAGAGAATTTATGAAAAAAAATTTACTTTGGGGAAAAATATATCACTAAACTCTGCTGCTAAATGTAATAATTTGGTGAAAACTTCATCGGAATTTTTTATGATTAATAAAAATTACCCAAAACTGTCAGTAAAATTTGTATATGAAGATTTATTTTTTAGCTTCTATGAAGTAAATGTTTTTGATAATTACATTATTATTGGTGCAACAATGAGACATAAGTTCAATTTGTGCAAGCCTTTGATTTTTCATTTAGTATATACTTCAAATTTCACACACTATAGCAACAACTGGATAGAGGTCATTAGTTCTGCTTCCTCCTTCTGGAACATAAGACTACCTTGGGATGGGTATAAGAAAGACAGTAGAATGAATTGGACATAACATTCCTATGTTCATTATCAATAAATGACTATTGTAACTCCATAACATGTACAAAATGGGAAGTTATACTCCATGTATGTAGGATAGGTCAAAATACATTCTACTGTCATGCATGACTAAAACAAACAAATAAAAAAGACTAGACTACCTTTCTAAGCTTTCCTTACCATCAAGGTAGGGTCATGTTCCTAGACCATCAAAGAATGAGAGTGGGAGTATTATATACCTCTTCCAGAATTAGTCAAGTACCTCTCCTCACTCCTTTTGTTCTTATTGCCAGCTAAAAGCAAAGAAATCTATATAGAAACCTGAAGGTTGGAAGACAGCAGTGCCAGAGGTGGATGAGGCCAGTATTCCTCAATCATAATGCAATACATTAAATATGCAATACATACATTAAATATCTAAACTGTGATGTGATCCAGAAATAAACACTTACATTGCTAAGTTATTGAGATTTGAGGATTGTTTTTATGGCAGCTAGCATTAATTACCCCAAATAACAAATGAGTCATTAAAAGTTTTTCTGTCAACACTGCTGAGTTTTTATTTAAGTTTTGGGTTTGGTTGGAGGGCATTTTGTTTTGATTGTTCTTTGCAGGAATTTATCAAATGTTAGCATTTAATTTAAAAGAAATAACTCTGAAGTGGGTTATTCTCACTGCTATAAACTGAACTATCTTGTAACCAAGGACTGTCAGCTCTGCCTCTGCATATCTGCTCTCTTGGATATCAGTTCTTTATTCTCCATAAGTACTTAAGTGTTCTGAAATATGTTGCTTCATTTAATTCACAGATACGGATAATAATATTCTCTGAATGCTCATCAAAGCTAGCAGCTTTACAGAGCAGGGGAAAAACTACCTTTTTGTCAGACGGTCAAATATTTTATATAAGAATCACAGATATTCTGGATTTGGAATGGATTGTAAAGGCTATACAAATATCATAATTTTCAGATAAGCCAACTATGCTTTAAGAGTGGATAAAGGATTTGTTTAAAGACACAGACCTGGTTGGTAGCAGAGCATAGGTTAGTACCATGATGTCCTGAATGCTTAATGCTCCATTACATTCTTACTGGCAATACCTTTTTTTTTTTTTAATGCTGTGGATTGAACCCAAAGTCTTCCACATGATAGGCAAGTGCTCTACCACTGAGCTAAGTCCCCAGTCCCTGGTAACAGCCTTTTGACCATAGTATCAATCACAGGACTCCCAATCCCTATACTCCACTCAGAGAGACACTGGCCAGCCCACACACAGCTCTTGTTCAGCTGGACTCAGGCATTGCTATTTCTTTCCTAGTTGTCCTGGCTTATTGGTCAACTCAAGGTCAGAAAATCCATGCACTTGCCAGCAATCTACATTATGATCTGATACAAAGATGATCCAAATAGGCAAAAATGGAGAGCTGCAACCAATTAGCAACATGACCTGATGTTAAAAGTAGACTGAAGGCAGGACCAGAAGAAATACCAATATGCCAGTTACATAATGGAATTGATACCTAAAGATAAATACACTTCCACCAGTGGAAGCCATTGAAAAGAGAAGGTTGCTGATTTCTTGAGATCCTGATGTCTCACTGGATCTATTCCAGAACTGGTTCCATCAATAAGCCCTCTTCAGTTTACTAACTTACAAACAAATCCCTGTTATCTTACAGGCCTAAATAAATAATGATGTTTTTACAACTGAACAGAAACACACAAAAAAACGTATTTCAAAGAGAAACAAATAGATTGTTTAGCTTAGTGTCTATGAAAAAATATTAAATTCTATATAGGGATATATTGCAAAGTTAAATATTAAATTAATTATTTAAAACTTCATCATTTAATGGGTATTGGAAATACAAAAATTGAAAGACATACAAGTTGAGAGTGGATATTTACTAAACTATATCACAAAAACTTTAAGTAACATATTGATAAGAAAAACAATGCTTCAGTGGAAAACATGCAGAAAAAAATGCACTAGGAGTTCAAAAAAAGAAATAGAAAAGGCTGATTAACATAATAAAAATATGTTTTTTAACTTCACTAATTATCAAGTAAATGAGAAATAAGGGAATGATGAAATAGTTTTTATTTATCAAATAAGCAAAACAATTATAGAATATTAATATGCTAATAAATGTGTGGGGAAAACGTAACATCACATTGCTGATGTGTTTGTAAATTGCTAAACTCACTCTGGAAAATAGGCAGTGTCCATATATAGCCCTCAAATGCTTATTCTCATTGGCCCAATAATCCCCATTCTATGATATAACCTTAGTGAACGAAATGTAAACGCAGATTTAATTTAACATTTTATATTAATATTTGTCATATGTTAGTGCAATTATTTGTTTTTATATGATATCTTGCCCACTTATTCACGTTGATATCTTCAAGGCCTAACATAGCACTTGACCTAAATTGTATGACACATAAAAGGTATTTCATAAAAATTTGTTAGATCAACAAATAAATAAATAAATGAAGACATTCATCTCAGTATTATTTAAAATAATGAAATAGTACGAAAATTATGATGCCAAGTTAAGTTAATTTATATATATATATATATAATCGAACATAACATGTAAGCTTTAAAATTATGTTTTATGAAAATTTTAATGGTTATGAAAACAACTTAAGTGACTGTTAAAAGGGCAGTTTAAAATGATATAGAACTCTATATACAATATTCTAAAATTTTCTATTTATATACATGAATATGAAAAGAAATTATTAATTCATATATATATAGATAGATAGATAGATAGATCCAATTGATCAAATAATAAATATAATAGTCAAATTTGAGTGAGGAGCTTTGATTTTCTTCACTATGTCTTTTCAGTGTTTTGTACCTTTTTTTGTACTTTTAAAATTATTACTTTATTAATTTGAATGTATTCTTAAAATTAATTTTTATTAATTTTTATTTTTTAAAATGTCTTTTTCTAATTTGTTATGTATGACAGCAGAATGCATTACAATTAATACTACACATATAGAGCACTATTTTTCCTATCTCTGGTTGTACACAAAATATAGACACATCATTTGTGTCTTTATACATGTATTTAGGGTAATGAGGACCATCTCATTCTACCGTCTTTCCTACCTTCATAACTCCTCCCTTCCCCTCCCTACCTTTTGCTCTATCTAGAGTTCATCTAATCCTCCCATGCCCCCTATCAACCTCATTATGAATCGGCATCCTTGTATCAGAGAAAACATTTGGCATTTGTTTTTTTGGGATTGGCTAACTTCACTTAACATTATATTCTCCAACTCCATCCATTTACCTACAAATGCCATTATTTTATTCTCTTTTATTGCTGAGTAATATTCCATTATGTATATATACCACATTTTCTTTATCCATTCATCTACTGAAGGGCATCTAGGTTGGTTTCGAAGTTTAGCTATTGTGAATTGTGCTGCTATAAACATTGATGTGGCTGTGTCCCTGTAGTATACTGTTTTTAAGTCATTTGGGTATAGACCGAGGAGAGGGATACCTGCGTCAAATGGTGATTCCATTCCCAATTTTCCAAGGAATCTCCATACTGCATTCCATATTGGCCACACCAATTTGCAATCCCACCAGCAGTGTATGAATGTACCTTTTCCCCCACATTCTTGCTAACACTTGTTGTTTGTCTTTATAGTAGCTGCCATTCTTATTGGAGTGAGATGAAATCTTAGAGTAGTTTTGATTGCATTTCTCTACTTGCTAGAGATATTGAACATTTTTTCATATATTTGTTGATTAATTGTATATCATATCCTGAGAAATATCTGTTCAGTTTCTTGGCCCTTATATTGATTGGGTTATTTGCTTTCTTTTTTTTTTTTTTTTTGGTTTTAAGGTTTTTTGAATTCTTTAAATATCCTAGAGATTAGTGTTCTATCTGATGTGCATGTGGTAAAAATTGCTCCCAAAATGTAGGCTCTTTATTCACCTCATTGATTGTTTCTTTTGATGAGAAGAAGCTTTTTAGTTTGAATTCATTCCATTTATTGATTCTTGATTTTAATTCTTGTGCTATAGAAGTCTTATTAAAGAAGTCAGGACCTAATCCAACATGAAGAATATTTGGGCCTACTTTTTCTTCTATTAGGCACAGTGTCTCTGGTTAAATTCCTAAGTCCTTTATGAACTTTGAGTTGAGATTTGTGTGTGGTGAGAGATATGGGCTTAATTTCATTTTGTTGCATATGGATTTCCAGTTTCTCAGCATCATTTGTTGAAGAGGGTATCTTTTCTCCAATATATGTTTTTGAAATCTTTTTCTAGTATGAGGTAACTGTAGTTATGTGAATTTGTCTCTGTGTCCTCTATTCTGTACCATTGGTCTACCAGTCTATTTTGGTGCCAATGCCATGCTGTTTTTGTTACTATTGCTCTGTAGTATAGTTTAAGTAAGGTCAGGTATAGTGATGCCACCCTCTTCACTCTTCTTGCTAAGGGTTGCTTTAGTTATCTCTTATTTTTCCAGATGAATTTCATGATTGCTTTCTATATTTCTATGAGGAATGCCATTGGGATTTTGAACAAAATTGCATTAAATCCATATAGTGCTTTTGGTAGTATGGTCATTTTGACAATATTAATTCTGCCTATCCAAGAACAAGGGAGATCTTTCCATCTTTTAAGGGCTTCTTTAATTTCTTCCTTTAGCGTTCTGTAGTTTTCATTGTAGAGGTCTTTCACCTCTTTCATTAATTTGATTTCAAAATATTTTCTTTTCTTTAAGGATATTGTAAATGGGGTATTTTTTCCTCATTTCCCTTTCAGAGGATTTGTCACTGATATACAGAAATGCTTTTGATTTATGGGTATTGATTTTATATCCTGCTACTTTGCTGAATTCATTTAAAAGTTTTAGAAGTTTTCTGGTGGATTTTTTTTTTTGGGGTCTTCTAGGTATAGAATCATTCAGCAAATAGTGCCAATTTGAGATCTTCTTTTCCTATTAATTTCCTTTAATTTATTTCATTTGTCTAATTGCTCTGGCCAATGTTTCAAGAAATATGTTAAATAGAAGTGGTGAAAGAGGGTATCCCTCTCTTGTTCCAGTTTTTAGAGGATAGCTTTCAATTTTTCTCCATTTAGAATGATGTTGGCCTGAGGCTTAGCATAGATAGCTTTTATGATGTTGAAATATGTTCCAGTTATCCCTAGTTTTTCTAGTGTTTTGTACATGAAGTTGTGCTTTATTTTGTCAAATGCTTTTTCTGCACCTATTGAGATGATCATATAATTCCTATCTTTAGTCTATTGGTGTGATGAATTACATTTATTGGTTTCTGTATGTTGAACCAACCTTACATCCCTGGGATGAACCCCACTTGATCATGGTTCATTATTATTTTGATGTGTTTTTGTGTTTGATTTGCCAGAATTTTATTGAGAATTTTTGCATCTATGTTCATTAGAGATATTGGTCTGAAGTTTTCTTTCTTTGATTTGTCTTTGCCTGGTTTTGGAATCAGGGTGATGCTGGCTTCATAGAATGAGTTTGAAAATACTCTCTCTTTTTCTATTTCATGAAATAATTTGAGGAGCATTGGTATTAGTTCTTCTTTAAAGGTCTTATAGAACTCAGCTGTGTATCCATCTGGTGCTGGGCTTTTCTTGGTTTGTAGGCTTCTAATGGCATCTTGTTTTTCATCACTTGAAATTGATCTGTTTAAATTGTGTATATCATCCTGATTCTGTTTGGGCAAATAATAAGACTCTATTTGATGCCTTCGGTATTTTTTAAAAATAATTTCTAATTATCTTCTGTATTTCCATAGTGTCTGTTGTGATATTTCTTTTTTCATCATGTATATTAGTGATTTGAGTTTTCTCTCTCCTTCTCTTCATTAGCATGGCTAAGGGTCTGTCAATTTTATTTACTATTTTATTTTATTTTTGTTTTATTTTGTCAATTTTTTAAATTGTTTCTTTTGTTTCAATTTCATTGATTTCAGCTCTGATTTTAATCATTTCCTGTCTTCTACTGCTTTTGTTGTTGATTTCTTCTTCTTTTTCTGGGGCTTTAAAATGTAATATTAAGTCATTTATTTGTTGACTTTTTCTTTTTTAAGGAATGAACTCCATGCGATGAACTCTCCTCTTAGTACTGCCTTCATAGTGTTCCAGAAATTTTGATATATTCTATCAGTGGTCTCATTCACCTCTAAGATTTTTTTTTTAAAGAGAGGGAGAGAGAGAGAGAGAGAGAGAGAGAGAGAGAGAGAGAGAGAGAGAGAGATTGTTTTTTAATATTTATTTTTTAATTTTCAGCGGACACAACATCTTTAGTTGTATGTGGTGTTGAGGATGGAACCCAGCGCCGCGTGTATGCCAGGTGAGCACGCTACCGCTTGAGCCACATCCTCAGGCCTCACCTCTAAGAATTTTTTAATCTCCTCCTTGATGTCTTTTGCAGATCATTGTTCATTCAGTAGCATATTATTCAGTCTTCAGGTGTTGGAGTAGCTTTTTAAAATTTATTTTATCATTGTTTTCTAGTTTCATTTCATTATGATCTAATAGAATACAGGGTAGTATCTTTACATTTTCGTATTTTCTAAGAGTTGTTTTGTGGCATAATATATGGTCTATTTTAGAGAAGGTTCCATGTGCTGCTGAGAAGAATGTTTATTCACTTGTTGAAGGATGAAATATTCTATATATGTCAGTTAAGTCTAAGTTATTGATTGTATTATTGAGTTCCATAGTCTCTTTGTTCAGCTTTTGTTTGGAAAATGTATCCAATGGTGAAAGAGGTGTGTTAAAGTCACCCAGAATTATTGTGTTGTCTATTTGACTCTTGAACTTGAGAAGAGTTTGTTTGATGAATGTAGATGCTCCATGGTTTTGGGCATATGTATTTATAATTATTTTGTCCTATTGGTGTATGGTTTTCTTGAGCAATATGTAGTGTTCTTCTTTATCCCTTTTGATTAACTTTAGCTTGAAGTCTACTTTATTTGATGAAAACCCCTGCTTGTTTCTGCAATCCATGTGAGTGATATGATTTTTCCCAACCTTTCACCTTCAGTCTGTGGATGTCTTTTCCTATGAGATGAGTCTCCTAGAGACAGCATATTTTTGGGATTTTATTTATTTATTTTATCCAATCTGCTATTCTATATCTTTTGATTGGTGAGTTTGGGCCATTAACATTCAGGGTAATTATTGAAACATGATTTGTATTCCCAGCCATTTTTGTTTATTTTTGGTATTTAACTTGACTTGATTTCTCCTCTGGTTAGTTTTTCCTTTAGTGTAATAACTCACTCTGGTAATTTTTATCATTGTTTTTTATTTCCTCTTCGTGGAATATTTTGCCGAGAATGTTCTGAAGTGCAGGCTTTCTAGTTGAAAATTCTTTTAACTTTTGTTTATCGTGGAAGGTTTTCATTTCATCATCAAATCTAAAGCTTAATTTTGCTAGACATAAGATTCTTGGTTGGCATTCATTTTATTTCAGAGTTTGGTATATATTGTATATATTTGAAGGTCTGGGTTGAAAAATCTGCTGAGATATGGATTGGTCTCTCCCTATATTTGATCTGATTCCTTTCTTGTGACCTTTAAGATTCTATCCTTATTCTGTTTGCTAGGGACTTTCATTATAATGTGCCTTGGTGTAGATCTGTTGTAATTTTGTACATTTGGTGTCCTGTAAGCCTCTTCTATTTGATTTTCCAATTAATTCTTCATGTTTGGAAAATTTTTCAACCTTATCTCATTGAAGAGATCATGCATTCCTTTGGTTTGAAACTCTGGGCCCTCCTCTATCTGAATAACTCTTAGATTTGGTCTTTTGATACTATCCCATGATTCTTGAATGTTTTGTTCATGGTTTCTTACCACATATCTTCACTGTGTGGTTAACTTTGTTTTCCATATTGTATACTTTGTCTTCATTATCTGACATTCTGTCTTCCAAGTGACCCAGTCTGTTGGTGATGTTTTCTATTGAGTTTTTTATTTGGTTTATTGTTTTCTTCATTTTAATCCAGTTGTGTGTCAGACACTCTGGGAAAATGTTTAAACATAGTTTAATGATTAAAAAAAATAAGTCTTAGTTCTCCTAATGCATTAATGGAATACAGGCTAACAATTCAAAGACTATTGATATGCCAACAGTGTCTGTCTAAACTCATCTCTGTCTCTTTCTCCAGCTTGGAGCATGTGAGACCAGTTATCTTACTTTGCTTCATATTTTCAGACTTTACTTTTAGTTGAAATTTAGAATGCATCAAGGTTAGAAGAATGGACCACAAACCATTTTCCAGACAGAAAGAAAGCATTGGAAATGGGAGACAGAGGAACTGAATTTAGACACTAGTATGGCAATATGTAAATCAATGGATGTGTAACTGATGTGATTCTGCAATCTGTGTATGGGGTGAAGGTGGGAGTTCATAACCCACTTGAATCAAAGTGTGGAATATGATATGTCAAGAAATTTGTAATGTTTTGAACAACCAACAATAAAAAATTTAAAAAAAAATTAAGAATATCAAAATTATGATTTATTCACCTTGGGAAATATTTAAAAAAAAAAGAAAGAAAGTATACTATGTAAATCCCATAAATTGTGAAAGATAATTCAAGAGTGATTTTTCTGATAGAGTGGAAAATTAAAACTGTTTTATCAACATGGTAAACAAAAACAAATAAGCTCTTTAATATTATTCATCATTGGTAATTTGTCACCAAAACACCTCTAAGTACTTCCTATTTTACCAGCCTATCTCCATTAATTTGCTCATGTCGGTACTTCCCTATTTTTCACTGTTTAGCATGTAAAACGATTTCTTTCCTACAATTGTTGAACCATTGCAAGTTTCATTTTTGGTAAATAATGTGTTTTTATTTTAAAATCATGATAAAATCCTAGGCAGTTTTTCTCAGAGCTTTGTATTCACCACAGCCACTATCTTGTCATTTCTCTCTCTGGTTATTTCCAATATTTTCCATTACCACATCTTCTATTACCTTACATTTGAACTGATGTCACTGAGATTCTAAATTAAGGAGAAATGACAGTGCCCCACCACATACTTCTATTTTAGAATTAGAGACCAGAATATAAGTGCCCGTGTGAATTTTCTTCACTAACACACAAACTCCTTCAATTCCTTATTTGTAACTCTGCAATCACAATTAACTACATATGCTAAATGTTCAAAATTATTTATAATAGAGGAACTTTGAAGGAAGAATATGGTCAAAGGAACAATGCAAATGGAGCCAAGAATGAGGGAGAGGGCATCTCCTAGCAGCCACATCATCTAGAGCTACCTATCAGTCAAAAGTGGCAAGTGTCATTGTCAGAGAACCTCACCACAAAGGAAATTTCCAGATGTTGTTGGATCATCATAAATGCAATATGTCCTAGTTGGAAAAAAAATGATTACCTAGAGTGCCATTGAGATAGGTTGATGGTGTTATTTTGCATGTAAATCATGGTTCATGAGTAAGCTACAACATAAAATTTCTACTTGGTCAAATGTTAAACAGCTCAGATTTGGACATAGCTGCTCTCCCTGTAGCATTTCTCAGGCATTGTTACAACTCCTTGAAAGTAAGAAACTTTTGCCTTAGGTTGAGTTCTGGGAGGGTTAAGTATATTGCACTGATTTATTGTGGCATATATCAGGAACTTGGGCTTTTAGTATATTATATTCGAATAGTCATTGCTGCTGAAAATTTAACAGCTAAACAATTGAATGATCTGTGGTCAAGGTCTTTAGAAAAGCGAGTGGTGGCCTTGTAGAGATGCAAGCTACTTAATCAACAGAGATAGCTTCAGAAAGCCAAATAGGACACATCTGACACCATGACACTGTTTTGATGGTGAGTTCATTAAATTTTGGAAAATACATAGTTGACTTAAGCTTTAGTTGTGGAGAGTTCAACAAAAGGGGCAGACACACCATATTTGTTTTGTGCTGAAAGAATAGGCTTGGTGAAATACCTGGTTTCCCTAACAATAGCCACTACATATACCCAAATGGAAAAATGAATAGCTACATTTATAGATTAATCCATGTTAAATATGGACAGAGAAATCGGGAGCTTAGCAAGATACTCAGTCTGCAGATTGTTTTCTTTTAACTAGCAAGGTAATTGTTGAAATTCCTTACAAGTACATTTCCTTGAGTTCTCATTGAAAATAATTTCGTTCACTTACTATTTCTCTAACAAGGCAAAAATTTACCATGGTAAGAAAATCAAACTATCATGCTAAATGCATATAATACATAGGATAGACTAGTAGTCACCTATTCTTAAAAGGAGAGAGGTTTTCTAAACAGGAATCAGGCCAATGAACTGTTCACCACACATTTTATTTAAAATTATTAAAAATATTTAGTATGCATACAATCTATAGAAAGCCAAATATTTTCACATTTACTAACATGTCTTAACAAGACTGTAATTTTGCTATTCTTTAATACGAGTTAGCACTTGTCATGCAGTACAAACTATGAATTTCTCATTTTTTTATGCTGTATAAAAAATAGAAAAATAATCTCATGGAATCAGGATCAAAAAGCATATATCAAGGGTATTTAGCTCTTAGAAATGGACTAGTTCTCAAAAAAATACTTTTAATGCCTTAAATAAAGCCAATTTTAATTATTCATATGAATGAAGAAGAATTAATACTTTAGGTGAATATTAATGTTCAGTTGATATGTATAATTATGTATCTATCCTATTGACTTCCTTACTCCCTTATGAATACAAACAAGAACATGTAGAGTTTGTTTCTTCTGGAAACTATGTTTATTACATTGTTAAAGGTTATTTTTAAATGGCTATTACACTTTCATCTTGAATCAAAGTGTGGAATATGATATGTCAAGAAATTTGTAATGTTTTGAACAACCCACAATAAAAAATTAAAAATATAAAAAAAAAATCAATAAAATTTTTCTTTTTAAAATTCGATTCTAAAAGAGTACTTACAAATGAAACAACTTAGAGTGTGTGTGTATATATATACAGTTATTTACCATCACTGTGAATTTGATTTTTTGCATCTGAGTCTCTGAGAATGAGAAAATTCTTAAGCTATGTAAGTGTTCAAAGATGGAAATACACTTTTATCAATTGCCTCTTCCCCCCCCCCCTCCTTGAAGTAATCACAAAGCTTATCACTTGTCAGAATAAACACATAAGGTTAGAAGAGGATAGCACTGAAAAATGGCATACATTTATTTTTCTGGACTAAACAATATTAAAGATACACTGAAACTCTTGTCCATTATTTAATTCATCTTGATATTCACTTATTTTCATATAAAAGGACCAGCTTGACAGTTGCCCAGCTGTATGAAATCATTAAATACTGTTACTCTTACTAATAGCTAACATTTGAGAATTTAGCATATTTCAGCCACCGTGTTGAATACTATACCTATTTCTTCTTATTTTTCTTAGCCAAACATACTATATGTGAGAAACATTGCTACTACCCATAGTTTGCACACACAAATATTTCTAAATGTTAAGTTTTCAGGAGTCTAATTGCTAGCGTGATATTACTCAACAGTACCTGGTTGGAAATTCAGACAGACTAGCACATTACAGTTTTGTACTTTTGTTAACTACTATGTGATGATGTGTAGATAAGCTATGCTATAGACACAATATTTAAATTTAAATAAGCATTCACTTGAGTAATAAGCCACATTGCAGTTGTTTTTGAACATGGTGAATTTAAGAATGGAGTAAATTAGAATTGTAGAATCTTAGAATAAAATGGGATAGGAAACTATCTAAATTAAACAAATTTTTAGATTCCTACCATGAGCCAGGTATTGTCATAGGCATCAAGTATAGAGCAATGATTAAAAAACAGATCTGCTTTCATGTATATAACATTGCATTAGAAAAATCAACAAATAAGCATAGTGGATATTATCTGAAAGTAATAACATCTGTGAGAAAAATAATACAACAAAGACCTAGTATAGAAATAAGAGAACATTCCTTTAGTGCAAATAGCTAGGTAAGGCCTAAGAATGTGGCACTTGCATACCTGTGATTGACAAGAAGTCAGCAGTGGGGGCCTATGGAGGCCAAGTGTATGAGCAGGAGCAAAAGCAAGGGCAAGAGTCTGAGTTTGGGAAGTTTGTCATAGATGTGGAGAAGAAAGATGGCAGTGTGGCTGGAAAGCATGGAATAAAAAGGAAGAGGATTAGAAACAGGATAGGCATATTAGATTATTTAGGGCCTTGTAGGCAATGGAAGAAATTTGGATTTTACATTTTCATAAGAAAGAAGATACTAGACTGGGTTTAGGTAAGGAACACACATCCTGATTTACATTAAAAAAATTTATATATATATATATATGCCTGCTCTTTAGAGGTTGGGTTAGAGAGGCAAAAAGAGTGGAAGAAGAGATTGAATGGAAGGTTATTTAAGCAGCTGATATGAGTGATAATGACATCTTGGACTGAAATTTATGTGAAGGGAAATGGAAATATCAGAATACGTTGTAGATGTAGTCAATGAGATTTTCTGCCTTGTATTGATTTACAATGGTCTCCACATAATCTTTACCCACAATGACCTACTCTAGTCCTCTGAGAAAATACAAAATACATTTAATACCTTCAGATATTGAAAAGCAGCAAATGTGACCTTCCCTCCAAGTATCTTTGGATAGTTTTCTAACATTTCTAATATCTTGGATCCTTTCAGCTCGTCACTATCTTCTTTGGGAATCACCATTTGACCTAGCTATCCCACTCCTCAGTCTATACTCAAAGGACTTAAAAACAGCATACTACAGGGACACAGCCACATCAATGTTTATAGCAGCACAATTCACAATAGCTAAATTGTGGAACCAAACTAGATGCCCTTCAGTAGATGAATGGATAATGAAAATGTGGTGTATATACACAATGAAATATTACTCAGCAATAAAAGTGAATAAAATCATGGCATTTGTAGGGAAATGGATGGAGTTGGAGAATATAATGCTAAGTGAAGTTAGCCAATTCCAAAAAACCAAATGCCGAATGTTTTCTCTGATATATGGATGCTGATTCATAATGAGGTTGGAGGGGAAGCATGGGAGGATTAGATAGACTTTAGATAGGGCAAAGGGAAAAAGGGAAGGGAGGGCAAAGGAGGGGGCATGGGGGTAGGAAAGATGGTGGAATGCGATGGACATTATTACCCTGAGTACATATATGAAGACATGAATGGTATGACTCTACTTTGTGTTCAACCAGAGATATGAAAAATTGTGCTCTATATGTATGATATAAATTGTGTTTAACAAATTAGAATAAAAAATAAAAGCGGTGCCCAGAACTGAAGGAAGCACCTCAAGCATTCCCTGATAGCTATAGAGCACAGGGAGGCTATTTTCTTCCAGGGAATCCTTTCCTCCCTGCCTTTCTTTTAATGCAAACTAATGCACATGAATTGCATGTTAAGTGAAGATAAGAGTTGAGAGAATATAGTTTAAAGGGTCAGGACCAAGATTATCACCTGTCTATTGTAGAATATCTGTGAAAATGATTTCCTTATGTAAAAGGAAGCAGAGCCTTATTGATGATGGTTATTCTGGACAGATGACCATCTTAAGAGAAGGTGCTAAATTGATAATTAAATACAGCTGATGTTAAAAAGACTCACTGGGGGTGGGAGAAGGAGAGCAGAAGGGAAGCAGGAAAGGATACAGTGAGAAAGAGAGAGAGCAAAGCAAGGTTAACGATGAGAAAGGATTCTTTGAAGCATTCTATACAAGAAATGGGGTAAGTGGAGTGGAAAATTCAGGTGAACAGAAAAACAATTATTTCAAGTAGAAAGCAGTGGTAAACATGATTTTTGGAGGAAAGTTCTCTGGGCTCTTTAAGAACCTTAATTGGTTTGACTCCTTGTTTTGCATCCATCACAAATAATACTCCGTGAGCCAAATTTTAATCAATCACTACAAAGGAGATGTCTTAACTATGTTTTAGCTAATTTGTTTCCTTATCAGTTATTTCTGTTCCATGGTTTCACAGGACATACAGTAAGTCTATTAACTCTGCAGCAGTCTAAGAATGTGAGAATTTGTGGCATATTAAAACTGTCTCCTAAATGCCAGATCTGATTTTCCATCTTCGTTATATTTCGTTTTTATTACTCCATACAGAATATTGCCCTATTCCATGAATGAGCATCTGAAATTAGGGGAAAACCAAGAGATGGTGGAGAAGGATATTTTGAAGAGGAAATTAATTTAATCCCTAAGAGGAAATGTACCATATTTAATGAATGAAAATATATCATTCCATTTATCCTTCTCATTCAGGAAAAAGGGCATTGTGCACACAGTTCTCTTCTCAATGAATGGGAATAGAAATAAAACTAATGATATTTAATACCTAACTTTCACATTTCTTCTTATAATTCAGGCTGCAAATGTTGAGATAGGCATCGAAAAGTGTAAGAATGTCCCAAACAGGATTTCTAAAATAATCCTTTTTGGAATAAAATAAATATTTACAATCTAGAATACAGAATACAATCCAGGAATGAAAAACAAACAACAACAAAAATACATGCACCATTAAGGAGAATCAAAACAAAAAAATCTTCTTTCTATGCTTTCTAAAAGTACAAATAATTTCATGGAAATAATTGCATTCATTTTACAACTTTCTGGAGAATAAGTCTAAATAAAAGGGAATGGTCCATAAAGGACAGTATCTATCAAGAGCTGACTCCATGCTAAACTCTCTGCCTAGTCTATTATCCTGATACTTTACAGACCACCATGATTCATCCTAGCCAGCAGACCTAACCAGTTTTCCAAAACTTTCATGTCACAAAGTTGTCATCTAAATACTTTAATGGGATACCCAAATACCAACCTTCATGATACTTCCTGAGTAATCTTTGACATCTATATATTAAATACAACTTTGGCAAACTTTTCAACTCAGTATGTGTAAGGAGATTTTAGTTTTGACTAATGCCTTAATGTTGTTCAAGGTGGGGAATGGATTCTTGTATGAGGAAAAAACATTGAAATCAATGTAGTTAAATAGTTGAAATACTTTTTGGCAAAGCTGTGCCCCAAAGGTTAGGGACACTATTTCATACATCAGAAATTAGTTGCAATTTATCAAATGTAAGGTAGAGATCAGTTTACAATTAAAAGCTGCTGATCTAAAACATGGACTGGGACAATTATTATTTAACTTTTCATAAATTAACTGCACATAGTTCACAAGTTATAAATAACACTAAGATCTTCTAGTTAACAAAGAAACTGATGGGAGTGAGTTGTAGTGTGATTTCATGAGACAATGAGATACAATAAACGTGGCCGAGTTCCTGAGGAGAAAGTGCAAAGCAACACATGGAGCTCTGAGTTATATCTGTTAAAAAGACCAGATCCCCAGTATCTTAGTGAAATATTCATTTGAGACACTGAAGTAATTGCTTCTATAACCAAAAAAGTTTAGAAAGTAAAATCAAAGAACACTTCTATTTATGAAGTAAGACCTACCCTTTACTGAAATGGTACATAAGGCAGTCACTAACCAATGTTCTACTAAAAAAATAGCCAGTGTGTTACTCAGAAGCAGAATAAATGCCCTCCAGTTCTGGCTCAAGTGCTCATTCTTTCATTCAATAAATCATTCATTTAGTCAATCATTCAAAGCAAGAATTATTAAATATTTATTATGAGTCGGGTACTCTACTAAGTACAGAAAGGTATGGGTAGATGATGAAATTACATTCCTTACTCTGAAAAGGCCCATACTATTAAAGAGGAGATAAAAATAGCAAGCAATTACAATATTATACATAAACTCATTAAACATAGAAGTTTATGGAGCAAAAGTAATGCATAAGAGACAAAACATTTCAGATCAAATAGATGTTTACCAAATAGTTCAGAGCGACCAAAGTATAAGGTGTAAGAAGAATGGAGAAGTGATGATAAAACTGAAATAAAGAAGGAAAGAGCTGGACTATGAACAACATAAGCTAAGGTCCCAGTTTGTTTCTTTGGATATCTGTAAGGCACTGAAAAGCTATAACAAAATTTAATGAGATGGGCAAGTAGCAATAGCTAAATTTATAGTTCAATAATATCATTTTGACACAGCATGGAGACTAAATTGAATGTCATTAAAATCTAGAGACAGAAAAACTATAACACTAATAAAGAAATTTAGGTAAGAAATAAGATAATTTTAAGGGAGATAAAGACAAAATTTGTAGAACCCGATGACCTACTGGAATAGGAAATAAGGGGGGAATCAAGGATGAGCTTTAGGACTAGGAAATTTTGTAGATCACAAAAATAATACCAAGTAAAATAAAACTAGTAGATTTGTGTTCAAATTTAGAAATCTATTAATTTTGAAAATCTTAGTGGTCTCCAAGAATAATTGTACAATAAATTTTTAGATGCATTTGAAAGCCTGGTTGTAAAGATAGACATCAATGCTGTAAACACAGATTTTGAAGTTCTCAAAATGCAAAGCTGAAAACAGAAGTTTGAAGAAGAGTAAGATTAGAAGATTACCTATTGATAGAACCTTGAGAATCATCATCATTCTATCAACAATAGCATATTATAGATCAATATGTATGTATACATACATATATATATACATATTTCAATTGAACATTCACAAAAAGTATCTTCTTGGATCACAATGGAATTAAAGAAATAATCAATTTCAAATAAAAAAATATAGAGAAAACATATAGAAAATTCTCAAGTGTTTGGGGAAAACATAAGCAGCATAAACAATATGCTGCTATACAACCCATTTCAAAAATGAAATCCCAAGGGAAATTAGAAAAAATTTTGAACTGACTGAAAAATAAAAAATCAACATAGCCAAACTAGCAGGATGAAGCTAAAGTAATACACTGAAATTTATAGTATTGAATGCTATGTTAAGAAAATAGAAAGATGTCAAATCAATAATCTAAGTTTCAATATAAGAAACTAGATAAAAGTATACCATGCTAGACACAAATTAATCAGAAGGTAATAAATAAAAAAGAATTGAAATTAGAAACAAAAATCAATAAAAATAAAAACTAGAATTGTAAAGAATAAAATTGATGGACTTCTAATCTGACAAAAATAAAGAGAGCTAGAGAATATAAATTACAAATATCAGGAATCAAAGGGTAAAATTGCTACAGATTTTGTATATCTTTAAAGTATAAGAGAATATGAGAAACAATGCCATATCTATAAATTCAATTTAAAAAAAAAAAAAAAGCTAGTACAATAGTTTGAATTTGGAGTGCCTCCCAAAGGACCAAGTGTCAAAGGTTGCCAGTTTAAGGTTCTGTTGGGAGGAGGTATAACCTTTAAAAGGTAAAGCATACTGTAAGAAAGTGAATTCATTAGAGGCATGTCCTTGGAGGCAATATTTCCTTTCTTTCTCTCTTTCCTTCCTAGATAACATGATATGAGCAGCAGTGAGCAGCTCCCAACCATGATATTCTGCCTTACCACATGCCTCAAATCACCATGGACTGAAATCTCTGAAACTGTGAGCCTAAATAAACCTTTTCCTAAAAATAAATAAATAAAAATAAACTTTTTCCTCTATTCAGTTGATATTCTCAGGTGTTTGGTCATAGTGACAGAAAGCTGACTAACTACCAAAACTCACTCAAGAATAAATAGATAATCTATAGCTATTAAATTGAATTTGTAGTTAAAAACCTAAAAAAAAAAAAAAAGAAAAAGGAAAAAAAGACCCGGAAGATGGCTTTAATGCTGAACTCAACTAAATATTTAAGAAAGAAAAAATAATTTTGTATAAAATACCTTGTGAGTATGTTACCTCCTTGTGACAAATTCACAAGGTATTTTATAAGACAAGCATTATCTTAATTTAAAAACCAGACAAAGATATTACTAGGAAAGAAAATTACACTAATATTTCTTATGGATATAGATTCAAAAATCAACAGAATATTAGAAAATTAAATCCTGCAACATATAAAGAGAATAATATGGAATGACCAAGCCTCCCACCCCAAGGAGTATAGGTCTGGTTCAATGTTCATAAATCACAAATGTAATTTGCCATATTAATAGACTAAATAAGGAAAAACGTGTGAACCATGAGTACATAGACAAAAAGCTTTTGACAAATTTATCTATATGTGATAAGTAAAAATCCTCAGCAATGTAGGGATAGAAGGAACTATCTTAACCTGGAAAATAACATCTTTGAAAGACAAAAAACAAAATTAGGTTATAAGCAATAATCAAACAATGTATTCTCCTTAGGATCTGAGACAAGGCAAAAATGTCCTTTCACCTTGTTCCTATTCTAAATATTACTGACAGTGGTAGTACAATAAAGCAAAGAAAAGAAACAAAGAACATATAGCTTAGAAAAGATGAAATAAAATTATCTTTACAGACAACTTCTTAATGCATCTGTACAGAAACTCCCAGTAAATGAGCTTAGCAGCAAAGTTGTAGGATACAGTTGCATATTCAAAAATCGCCTATAGTCTTGTATCACCTAACAATAAGCTTATAGTCTGAGAAATAAACCGTTAGATATTTTTGTTGTTGTGCAAACATTGAAGAGAACATTTGCACATACCTAGGTGGTCAATCATTCTACGTGGTCTCTTGATGTGATTAAGAGATGCAGTAACCACAAGAATTATAAGGCTACCGCTGGTATAACATGACATACCATTTAATAGCAAACGTATTTCCTCTCTCTCTCTCTTTTTGATACCAAGGACTGAATACAGAGGGGTTTAACCACTAAGCCACATCCCCAGCCCATTTTTAATTTTTTTTCTTTTAAGAGAGGGTTTCACTAAGTTGACTTAGAGCATGGCTAAATTGCTGAGGCTAGCATTGAATTTGTGCTGCTTCTACCTCAACCTCCTGAGCCACTGGAATTATAGACAGGCACCACTGCATCCAGCGTAAACATGTTTTAAGTGAGTAGAAATACACTCTAAAATAACAATAAGTAGTATGGTAAATATATAAACCAGCATCAGCCATTTATTACTATTATCAAGTATTATGTACTGAATGTAATTTTATGTACTGTATTTTTAGACAATTAGAAGCACAGTAGATTTGTTTACATCAACATAACAACAAAGACATGAGTAATGCATTGTGCTACTACTTTACAATAGCTATAACACCACTGAGCAATACAAGTTTTTCAGCTCCACTATGATCTATTGGGAATATAAGTGGTCTGTCATATACATATAATCAAAATGTCATCGTTCAGTGCATGACTGTATATTTCTATATGCTTGCAATAAATTTGAAATTCTTTAAAGTACCAGGTACAACAGCATGCAAAAATAAAATATTTACATATACATCTGAAAACAATCTCAGAGTCAATTTGTTATAATTACAAAATACTGATGAAATAAACCAGGGTTCCAAATAAATGGAGAAACAGTGTGTTCATGTGTTAGAAGACTGACTGCTACTAACATTAGTAGTAATGTGAGGGATAGAGGGAACTATCTTAACCTAAAAAATAACATCTTTGAAAAACATAAACAAAAGTTAGCACTATAAACAATAATCAAACAGTGTATTCTCCTTAGGATCTGAGACAAGGCAAGAATGACCTTTCCACACTGTTCCTATTCAAAATACTACTGGCAGTGGTAGCTAGTACAATTAGGTAATTTAATTTATATAATCAACACAATGCAAACAAAAATCCTAGAAGACTTTTTGTTGATACCAGCCGGTAGATTCTAAAGAAACTATAGTGCCCAAACAGTTCTGAAAAATAATAGCAAAACTTCAGGAAACATACTACCTGATTTCAAGACTTATTATAAAATGACAGTAATCAAGACAATGTGATATTGGTGAGATAAAGAAATACAAATCAATGAAGTGGAACAGAAATAACCCTGACAGATACAATCAATTGATTTGTAACAAACATGTAAAGACAATTCAGTGGAGAAAGGCTAGTCTTTTCAACAGATGATGTTGAAATAATTGGGTATCCATAGGCAAGCTACGTTATAACTCATACAAAAATAACACAAAACAGATCACTGACCTCAGAACTATAATATATTTAGAGAAAATATAGAAGAAAATTTGTATGACCTTGTGTTCAATGATGAGTTTTTAGATATGTCTCCAAAATACAATCTGTAAAAGAAAATATTAGTAAATTGAACTCTATCAAAATTAAAATCTTTTGCTCTGTTAAATACACTGTTAAAATAATGAAAAGACAAGCCACAGACTGGAAGTAAATATTTGCAAACCACATCACTGATAAAAAAAATTGTACCCAGATTATAAAATAAATTCTCTACACACAACTGTGATAACATAAACAGCTCAATAAAACAAATTGGCCCAAAATTGAATAGGTACATCACCAAAGAAGGATATGGAATAACATATAAATGCATGAAGAAACAGTTAATCAGCAAACTGCAAATTAAAACTATGTGATACCATCCATACCTTTAGGGAGAAAACGACACTATATTAAAACATGCTGATAGGAATGCAGAACAAGCAAAGGTCACTTAACACTGCTGGTGGAACTGAAAATGGTACAGTAACTTTGGAAGACTGTGGAAGTTTCTTACAAAGTTAAACATGTATGTACCAGAAATCTTATTTCTAAGTACTGACTCAAAAGAAAAAAACCTGTATGTATATATTCATGGCAGGTTTTTTTCATAATCATCTATATGTCCTTTAAATAGTAAATTGTTATGCAAAATATGTATATCCATGTACAATATAATAAGGCTTATCAATAAAAAGGAATATATATGAAACCTGGATGAATCTTAAATTCATTTTTACTAAGTTAAAGAAAAAAGATCCTAAAAGGAATGTATAAATATGGCACAGTAGAAAATGCAAAAATATAAACACAGAAAACAGATCAGTTGGGAATGGGAAAAGTATCACATATTGACTACAATGGAGCAAAACAATAAAATTTGAGAGGTAATGAAACTACTGTAAGAAAATGGGGCGATGGGATACCTGACTATGTCTTTATCAAAAGCTCACAGACCTGTAAGCCAAAAAGAGTGTTTTACTATATGTAAATTCAAAAATATCAATCAGGATGTTGGGTAAACTCAAGAAGAAACACAGACTATAGCAATGAATTAAACTGTATTAAACATGAATTACATATATACATACCCACACTATAAGACGTTAGAAAGAAAGTAGTTACCTAAATAATCTTGGACAAAATTATCCTTTCATTAATATTACTCTAAGACTAAAGAAAGAGGATCTATATAAAAACTAAACCATATTTAATAAATATATCTTTCATCATTAATGATTTAGCACTTACAAAATTACTTGTATATGAGACTTGAACAAATAGGTAAATATATAGTAAATAAGGAAAGCCAGGTTTATCAGTGTCAACAAAACAAGTTACAAGTAATGAAAGGGAAAAGGTTAGCATGAACACTGGTGTGCTGGAGTCAGAGTGATCAGCATAAACTCATAGATTATAATTAAGATGGATCTAGAAAGGTGATCAATAGGTAGATAGATAACAACAATGTGTGTTTATGCCTGGGTTAGTATGCATACATTTTTTGTAGCTCTATATAATGAAAGGAATTCAAAACACTCACATCCACACAGAGATGAGTACAACTAGTGTCCAGATCTCTTGGTTTCTAAATGTCATTCTCAAATAAAAGCAACCAGGGATCCTCAAAGAAGTGGTTTATAGCAGGATGGAAAAATACAAGCTGAACCTGAAGCATTTTTTAATACTAAGAAGTAAAGAAGCATGAAAAAAAAATTAAGAATGGGGTATGTTCTGCCATTTATTCCTTATTACTAAAATCAGAACATTTTGAGCAACAAAATAAATATCAACAGGATTGCGTTTTAACTCAGGAAATAACCTTGAGTCCACATGATACAAATAAGTGAATAAATGAGATAAAACGAATAGCACTTCCTTATGAGAGAATTCAAGTCAATAAATGAAGGAATGAAAAAATAGAAAATCATGCTGGAATTGTGGCTCAGCAGTAGAGTGCTCGCCTAGCACAGGCAGGACCCAGGTTCGATCCTCAGCACCACATAAAAAGAAAAAATAGAAAAATCACCATTGGAATAACATGGAAATAATGATGCAGGTAGGATCTACCCAGGGATGCTAAAATTAGCAGTAAAATTTTAAATAAAAGTGGGATATTTGAAAATTTTCAAAGTTTCTTCCTCCACATGGGAAAAGCAATTCATTTACAATGGAAGAAGCTGGACTTTATACCATTAACCAGGTGATCAAAGTTAGCATCACAATCATGGACATAATGTCACTTAACCTCAGACTTGATGACTTGAGTGGGGTACAACCTATTTCTAGCATTCTTCCCCAAGATGCATAGCATTGATATAATCATGAGAAAATATACAAAAAAAAACCACATTAAAGAACATTCTACAAAGAAACCTAAATGTGCCCTTTATATATGTCAAGGTCATGAAAGAAAGGTCATGAAAGATAAGTAGAGGAAACTACGAAGACAGGACCAAAAAGTGCAACATGAGATCCTGGACTGGATTGTGGGATAAATTAAACAGACATATCTGTGGAATGTCTAGTGAAACTAAGTATGTCTTAGATTTGATAAGTGTACTATGATTATGTAAGACACTAACTCAAGTGAGATATGGCTAATAATATATATGGATTCCGTCATACTTCTGTAATTCTTAAAGGGCTTAAAGTCATATCAAAATTAAAAGTTAAAAATGTATTTATGGAGAAGTGGGAACTCATAAAAAAATTTAAATTATTATAATCACTTTGGAAAACCATTTATCCTTTTCTTAAAATGACCCCACTTTTGTTCTAGTATGCAGTAATTCTATTTGTAGGAATATAATACATACAGTTGTAGACACCTATGCTCCAAAAGTTAAATGCAAGAATGTGCATGGCAACATTATTTAAAAATAGTGAAAAACTTAAAACTAGCCCAATATCCATCAGTAGGATAAGGATCCATTTCAGCACATTGTGCAATGACAGGCTATATAGAGTAGGAGAATGAATTACCCACTACTAGATGGAACAGCATGAATAAATTTCAATAGCGTAATGTTGACCAAAAGAGGTTAATCACAAAATAATGTGCACTATTTGATATTATTTAGATGAAGCTCAAAACTAGGCAAACTGGTCTCTGGTGTTAGAGGTCAGAAAAAGGATTACCACAGTGAAGCAAGAAGAGACTTAGGACAGAGGGAACATAAATGATGCTGTGGGAGGCTAGTAACCTTCAAGTTTGGGCTGGTAGTTATGTGAATGTGAAAACCTGTCAGCCCTATGCTTAATATCTGTATATAGTTTGTATGTGTATTATAATTTTTTAAATAAAAGTCAAGTTTGTTTAAAACAAAGGATTCATTGGTTGACAGAGTACATCTTAGGGATACCAGAAGGAATGCAATATGATTAGTTAGAAGACAATTTCACACTACAAAAAATTAAAATATTTTATTAATGAGATATTTAAGAAGGAGGAAGATGAAATACTGGACAGTAATAAATAACGTGTCAATGATGAGAGATAATCACAAAATATTCTGAACTTTGTGATCAGGAGTAGTTAAGAGCGATTAATCTTTGTTAAGCATGAATGTTGAAACATCAGGAATGACCACAAAAAGAATAAAAATGAATTTTACACCTCAAAAGAAATAGAATCAGGAAACAAATAAAACCTCAATCGATAAAAAAAGAAAACATTCATAGAAAAGAAGAATAACTAAAAAGCACACAGTAAGATGTAGAAATAAGTCCAATGTCAGCAATAAAAAAAGTGAATAAATGAACTGACTTCCTTTCAGAGAATGATCTTTAGCATGAGAAATAAAGCCAGCCTTCTGCTGTTTCAAAGAGACAAATTTAACCAGAAGAATGAGAAATTATACTTCATATATGTACAATATGTCAAAATACATTCTACTCTCATGTTTAACTAATAAGAAGAAACACAAAAGAGAAATTTAAGATATAAGAAGTTATATAATTGAAAGCAAAAAAATGCAAAGATACACTAAGTAAATAGCAACCAAAATAAAGCTAGAATATTGAAATTACTTTTATGCCAAAGAATTATGCCAAGAATTAATAAAGACTTGAGAAAGGAGGGTCAGAACTTAATGATAAAGTTCCAACACAGAAAACCCTGTATTCAAAACTTTCAGAATTTTATAAATTGGCTTAAAACCACAAAATCAAAACATGATACAGAGAAAAGTAGATACACCACGGCCATTGTAGAAATTTGAACATAGCTCTTTATATTATTCTTCAGTAATTAGGCCCCAAATAGGTAGTGATAAAGAACTGGTGAGAGTAGAAATTTGAGAGAACATACAAGGAACCCTGGGACTGACAACTAAGGAATCCCCATTATTAAGCACACATGAACCACTTTAAGAGGGGAATATGGACAGCAGGCAAATACTAGATAATTATCTACTAATTCACACAGATTGTGTATTCTGACCACAGTGAAATTATTATGAAACAAAAACAAATGATGCTTTAAATCACACTTTTTTTTTTTTTGGTTGGTACTGTCACTTGAACCCAGGGGCACTTTACCTCTCTGAGTTACCTCCCCAGGCTTTTTTTTAATCTTTTTTAATTTTGAGACAGGGCAGATATTTTAAAACTATAAAATTCTAAAGATTAATTGATAAAGAATACATTATAGCTAAAATAAGAATTTTGAACTGAACGATTATGAAAATACCTCACATTAAAACTTTGAGACACAGTGCAAGCAGCTTTTTGAGGGAAACTTTGTCTTAATGTTCTTCATGCATGATGCTATAAATTAATGGGGGAAAAACTATTATAAGAAATAAGAACAGCAGAATACATTCATATCAGTTATGAGAAGACATAGGTGATAGGAGGGAAAAAAGGAGTCTCAAAAAAGGACTATGCTGCTATTTATAACATATATAGAATTGCTAGTTGCTAGAGAGAAGTCAGAGACATAAAGACCTTTCCCTGTCTCCCAAAGATTATACAAATCACAGTGAAAAAGAAAGATCAGCCAGTAAAGACAGAGATTTGTGAGCAAAGGCTAAAGATTCACAGCTCAGCTATGGTGAAGAGGACTTAAGAGAAATGACAGCCTACACTTTTAGCTCTTCAGGACTGAGACAATAATCAACACCCACCATGGATAGGTAAAGGTGAAAGGTCAAAGGCCTTAAGGGACATTTGAGTTTCAGTTAATTAAAGGAGGCAAAGGTTGTCCTCTGTGAGGACTCTGAGGGTATGTTTATCAGGATACTGAGGTCTCATAGAAAAGGAGTAAAGAAGTGGAAACGTGAATCTGGGAGGAACCACCTGGCAGTACTAGAATAAGCATATGTCAGAGGAACAGGTATGCGAGAATTTCTTGTGAATTTTGGTTGAAAAGCAAAATATATGAAGGTTGAGGTATTTTATCTGCCTAATGTCCTAAACCAAACTCTGGAGGAATGGTGTCCTCATGTTCCTGCAAACCAGAGCTCCTGCTAAACTGTAAGCTTGTTGACTCTAGCAAAATATAACCCTTGTAAAGATCCAATTGAGCACTGTTAGGAAGTGATTAAGGAACTTCTGAAGTCTTTCTGGCAAAAAGCAACAAATCACAGGACTCCAATGGCCCCTACAATCAAGTGGGGCCTCTTTTACACACATCAAATGATGTAATTTTCAGGAAATCTTCCTGGGGAGAATCTCTGGCAGGAGTAGATTCTGACCTTACTTGAGGGAGACAGTTTGGATTTTTCCAACACAACATTTGTATGGTTAGTTTGCAATCGCTAACCTTTCTTAGCCATTTTTTCCCTGTCATATATGAAATTATGAAAATGGTCCAGGAATATTGAGATGATTATCAATAATAGAGATAGTACCTAGCTTAGTAGGCATCTGCCATAAAAGATAAGTCATAAAATGTAACTCATCACTATCAGCCCCTGATTGCAGATTATCAGGTTGTAAGCTTATCTAAGGTGCTTTCAAAATCATCAAGCTTTTAGGACACAAGTACATGACAACTGCTACCCCAGAATATACCAGATCAGTGACTTTACCTGCTTTACTGTATGTATCCTATTGACCAGTTCCAGGTTCACTTCAAAGTTCCCTGAGGTTGTCTACATTGATACTGACACTGTCTCCCTGAGGGGCTGTGGGGAGGGACAGTGGGACAGTTGACAGCCCTTTATGCTGCCTTTTACATGCTTGCTCTAATTCTTTTATGCTGCACTCTGCTTCCCACTCTTTTATCCTGCTCTTGATTCATTCATTTATCAAACATTTATTGAGTGCCTGGGTACTAGGTTGGACACTAGGGATACAAAGTTGACAAAGGCACAGTCATGCCCTTAAGAATATCACAGTCCAGAGGGAGAAACAGATGCGAGCAGATAACCACAGAGCAATTAGATAAGTGCTAATGGAAGGTTTCCATGGTACTTTGGGGAGCAATGAGCACTTCTGGGACAGATAGAGAAGGTTTCACAGAGGTATCTGGGCAACTTTTAAAAAGATGGTAAATGGAGCCACCAATGCATGAAGTGGAGGTGAGGAAAGAGAAAGAAGAGCAAGAAGAAGGAGAGCTCCTGGAGACAGAGGGGCTGGCAGAGGATGGATGGATTCCAGCAAAGAAAATATGGACATTGGCTTACTTTCAGGACTTTAAATGGAGGTTTAGAGGAATAAAGGGAAATAATAATATTCAGGGAAAAATAAAATAGTATTTCTCAAAAGATACGTTGCTTGAATTAAAGAAAAAAAATTCCACCAATGGCTAAGATTGCCCAAGGCACAAACAAATGTGTTCACTATAATTCCTAATAAAGATAGGAAGATGGCGGCGAGGGGAGTGCATTACCCCCGTGTGCTGCTTCACTGTGTGGGAGTATGACAAGTCAGGACGGCTAAAGGATATCTTGTTAGGAATTTCCAGCAATAGTGGGGTGCGCCGGAACCTGGAGGAAGGATTTCCATCGCATGAGGATCGGCTACGGGGACTCAAACGCGAGAGGTTTGTCGCACGGAGGGTAACACTGCTTATTAAGCAAATCGCCCCGCGGCTAGAGTCTGCAAGGCGCGCTGGGATAGAGACGCAGGGTTACAGCGCTGCAGTTTCTGCCAGACGCGCAAGCACCGCACTCAGGGCTGAATTCTGGGTTCGAGACGGGGAAGGAAGCGGTCCATCTCGGTTCTCCACACCGGTCAGACCACAGAGGAGGCCAGCAGCCACCATGTTGGTAAACTGACGTCACCACACCTGTTTTTGACTGACCGCAGCTCATTCAGCCATAGAACAGGTAATTTCAGGCTGCAATTCGCCTGCGGCTTGCAGACAGATTGCTAGGGTTCAGCGCCTGGGGGCTTCTTAAAATCTGATCTTATCGGAGTGAACATGGAGCGCGGGGCGGCCGAGTTCCGGCTCCCGGAACCGTCCCGGAACCGCCCTGGCTCCGGGCTGCGGAGCCTGCGGAGGCTGCTTCTTGGACCCTGCTAATATCAGAGCAAACACGAAGCACCAAGAAGCCGAATTCCAGCTCCCGGAACTGAGCCCGCGGGGACTGCTTCTTGGAGCTTACACTTATAGGAGCTTACACCGAGCACAGAGCGGCCGAGTTCCGGCTCCCGGAACCGTCCCGGAACCGCCCTGGCTCAGGGCTGCGGAGCCCGCGGAGGCTGCTTCTTGGACCCTGCTACTATCAGAGCATACACCAAGCACTAAGCGGCCGAATTCCGGCTCCCGGAACTGAGCCCGCGGGGGCTGCTTCTTGGAGCTTACACTTATAGGAGCTTACACCGAGCACGGAGCGGCCGAGTTCCGGCTCCCGGAACTTCCCTGGACCGGGGCTAGGAGCCCGCGGAAACTGTGTCTCGGTCCGGGTCCTGCTGAGGGCAGGTCAGGACTCACCCATTGCTTGGGTTGCCCGGCAAGGGGAACGAAATGCTGCCATTCGCATAGGATACCAACATGGCAGAGATCTGATGTCAGCAGAAAGCGGTGGAGGAGAGATCTTCATCAATACCAGCGGTGACATAAGCAGTTGGTCTCCTGGTAAGGGGGGTGAGGCTCAGTCACCCGAGTCTCCTCAATTTGTCCTCGAGCCAGAGGGAAGGAGCCGGGCCGCCGCCAGCCCCCGGAGCAGGCCCAGCGGCTCGCCAGCGTGGTGACCGCGTGACCCCAATTGGAGAGGGGGCGGAGCGGAGCCGCCACCCACACCCGCCAGGTGGGCAGACCCACGACCCAGTAGTACATGGGCGTGGTAGGAGGGGCAGGGCAGAGCCGCCCTTCGCGCTTGCAAGGTAAACAGACCTGCGACAGCCTGGCGGGTCAGGCCCAGTGGCCTGCCAGTGTGGTACACACATCACCCCAACTCGAGTAGGGGCAGAGCAGCTCCTTATCCCACGCCCGGATCAGGCCCTGCCGGTGTGGTGGTCACGTGACCCCAATTGGAGTGGGGGTGGAGCGGAACCGCCACCCGTGCCCGCAGGGTGAGCAGACCAGTGATCAACCTGCAGATCAGGCCCAGGGGTCCGCAGGCGTGGTAGGAGGGGCAGGGCAGATCCGCCGCCCGCGCCTTCAAGGTAGGCAGACCTACAACAGACCGGCGGATCAGGCCCAGGAGCCTGCCGGCGGGGTACAAACACCACCCTAATTGGAGTAGTGACAGAGCAGAGTCGCCTCCCTTGCCAGGAACAGACCCAGCATCCTGCAGGCGGGGTAGTCACGACACCCCAATTGGAGTAGGGGCAAAGCAGAGCCTCCACCCGTGCCCGAAAGGTGGGCAGATCTGCGACCGACCAGCGGGACAGGCCCAGTGGCCTGCTGGTACGACAGACACGTCACCCCAATTGGAGTAGGGGCAGAACAGAGCCGCCACCAGCTCCCAGAACAGGCCCAGTGACCTGCCGGCGTGGTAGCCACGACACCCCAATTGGAATAAGGAGAGAGCAGAGCCGCCGCCCGCACCTGCAGGAAAGATACGCAAGCAGTATGAAAAGACAAGGAAAGAAAGGACCACAAGCAATGCAGGTCAACGCAACTTTAGAAGAGGTAACAGCTGCAGCAGATGGAATGTCAGATAAAGAATTCAGGATATACATGCTTCAGATGATCTGGAGTATCAAGGAAGACATTAAACAGCAAAATCAGACAATGAAAGATCACTTCGAGAACGAATTACGCAAACAAATCCAGGAAGCAAAGGATCAACTATACAGGGAGATAGAGGTTATAAAAAACAAGCAATCAGAAATCCTAGAAATGCAGGAAGCAATAAACCAACTTAAAAACTCAATGGAGAATACTACCAACAGAGTAGAACACTTAGAAGATAGAACATCAGACAATGAAGACAAAGTATTTCAACTGGAAAAGAACATAGACAGCTCAGCAAGACTGTTAAGAAACCATGAGCAGAACATCCAAGAAATATGGGATAACATTAAGAGACCAAACTTAAGAGTCATTGGGATACAGGAAGGTACAGAGCTCCAAACCAAAGGAATGAGCAGTCTATTCCATGAAATAATACAAGAAAACTTCCCAGACTTGAAGAATGAGACAGAATCCCAAATCCTAGAAGCCTACAGGACGCCGAATGTGCAAAATCATAAGAGATCCACACCTAGACACATTATAATGAAGATGCCCAACATACAGAATAAGGAGAGAATTTTAAAAGCTACAAGAGAAAGGAAGCAGATTACATTTAGGGGCAAGCCAATCAGGATAACAGCTGATCTTTCAACACAGACTCTGAAAGCTAGAAGATCCTGGAATAACATATTTCAAACACTGAAAGATAATGGGTTCCAACCAAGAATTGTGTATCCAGCGAAATTAAGCTTCAGGATGGAGAATGAAATTAAAACCTTCCACGATAAACAAAAGTTTAAAGAATTCGCAGCTAGAAAACCATCTCTTCAAAACATCCTAGCCAAAGTATTACAGGAAGAGGAAATGGAAAATAACAATGAAAACCAACAGTGGGAGGTAGGACAGTAAAGGGGGGGGGGAAACAATCAAAGAGGAAAACAAACAATGTTTAGTAACAGAAATAAACAAATATGGCTGGAAGAACAACCCATATCTCAATAATAACCCTAAATGTTAATGGCTTAAACTCACCAATTAAGAGACACAGGCTAGTAGAATGGATCACAAAACAAGACCCAACAATATGCTGCCTACAGGAGACGCATTTGATAGGAAAAGACATACATAGGCTGAAGGTGAAAGGCTGGGAAAAATCATATCACTCATATGGACTTCGGAAACAAGCAGGCGTGTCCATACTCATATCAAATAAAATAGATTTCAAGCCAAAGTTAATCAAAAGAGATAAAGAGGGACACTACATACTGCTTAAGGGAACCATACACCAACAAGACATAACAATCATAAATATTTATGCCCCAAACAATGGTGCAGCTATGTTCGTCAAACAAACTCTTCTCAAGTTCAAGAGTCTAATAGACCACCACACCATAATCATGGGAGACTTCAACACACCTCTCTCGCCACTGGACAGATCTTCCAAACAAAAGTTGAATAAGGAAACTATAGAACTCAATAACACTATTAATAACCTAGACCTAATTGACATATATAGAGTATACCACCCAACATCAAACAGTTACACTTTTTTCTCAGCAGCACATGGATCCTTCTCAAAAATAGATCATATATTATGTCACAGGGCAACTCTTAGACAATATAAAGGAGTAGAGATATTACCATGCATCTTATCTGATCATAATGGAATGAAACTGAAAATCAACGATAAAAGAAGGAAGGAAAAAGCATACATCAATTGGAGAATGAACAATAGGTTACTGAATGATCAATGGGTTATAGAAGACATCAAGGAGGAAATTAAAAAATTCTTAGAGATAAATGAAAACACAGACACAACATATCGGAATCTATGGGACACACTGAAAGCAGTTCTAAGAGGAAAATTCATTGCTTGGAGTTCATTCCTTAAAAAAAGAAAAAACCAACAAATAAATGATCTCATACTTCATCTCAAAATCCTTGAAAAAGAAGAGCAAAACAACAGCAAAAGAAGTAGAAGGCAAGAAATAATGAAAATCAGAGCTGAAATTAATGAAATCGAAACAAAAGAAACAATTGAAAAAATTGACAAAACTAAAAGTTGGTTCTTTGAAAAAATAAACAAAATCGACAGACCCTTAGCGATGCTAGTGAAGAGAAGAAGAGAGAGAACTCAAATTACTAGCATACGGGATGAAAAAGGCAATATCACAACAGACACTTCAGAAATACAGAAGATAATCAAAAACTATTTTGAATCCTTATACTCCAATAAATTAGAAGATAGTGAAGGCATAGATAAATTTCTTAAGTCATATGATCTGCCCAGATTGAGTCAGGAGGATATAGAAAACCTAAACAGACCAATATCAATTGAGGAGATAGAAGAAACCATCAAAAGACTACCAACTAAGAAAAGCCCAGGTCCCGATGGGTATACAGCAGAATTTTACAAAACCTTTAAAGAAGAACTAATACCAATACTTTTCAAGCTACTTCAGGAAATAGAAAAGGAGGGAGAACTTCCAAATTCATTCTATGAGGCCAACATCACCCTGATACCTAAACCAGACAAAGACACTTCAAAGAAAGAAAACTACAGACCAATATCTCTAATGAACCTAGATGCAAAAATCCTCAATAAAATTCTGGCGAATCGGATACAAAAACATATAAAAAAAATTGTACACCATGATCAAGTAGGATTCATCCCTGGGATGCAAGGCTGGTTCAATATACGGAAATCAATAAATGTTATTCACCACATCAATAGACTTAAAAATAAGAACCATATGATCATCTCGATAGATGCGGAAAAAGCATTTGACAAAGTACAGCATCCCTTTATGTTCAAAACTCTAGAAAAACTAGGGATAACAGGAACATACCTCAATATTGTAAAAGCAATCTATGCTAAGCCTCAGGCTAGCATTATTCTGAATGGAGAAAAACTGAAGGCATTCCCTCTAAAATCTGGAACAAGACAGGGATGCCCTCTCTCTCCACTTCTCTTCAACATAGTTCTCGAAACACTGGCCAGAGCAATTAGACAGACGAAAGAAATTAAAGGCATAAAAATAGGAAAAGAAGAAATTAAATTATCACTATTTGCAGATGATATGATTCTATATCTAGCAGACCCAAAAGGCTCTACAAAGAAACTATTAGAGCTAATAAATGAATTCAGCAAAGTGGCAGGATTTAAAATCAACATGCATAAATCAAAGGCATTCCTGTATATCAGCGACAAATCCTCTGAAATGGAAATGAGGACAACCACTCCATTCAAAATATCTTCAAAAAAAATAAAATACTTCGGAATCAACCTAACAAAAGAGGTGAAAGACTTATACAATGAAAACTACAGAACCCTAAAGAGAGAAATAGAAGAAGATCTTAGAAGATGGAAAAATATACCCTGTTCATGGATAGGCAGAACTAACATCATCAAAATGGCGATATTACCAAAAGTTCTCTATAGGTTTAATGCAATGCCAATCAAAATCCCAATGGCATTTCTTGTAGAAATAGAGAAAGCAATCATGAAATTCATATGGAAAAATAAAAGACCCAGAATAGCAAAAACAATGCTAAGCAAGAAGTGTGAATCAGGCGGTATAGCGATACCAGACTTCAAACTATACTACAGAGCAATAGTAACAAAAACAGCATGGTACTGGTACCAAAACAGGCGTGTGGACCAATGGTACAGAATAGAGGACACAGAAACCAATCCACAAAACTACAACTATCTTATATTTGATAAAGGGGCTAAAAGCATGCAATGGAGGAAGGATAGCATCTTCAACAAATGGTGCTGGGAAAACTGGAAATCCATATGCAACAAAATGAAACTGAATCCCTTTCTCTCGCCATGCACAAAAGTGAATTCAAAATGGATCAAGGAACTTGATATCAAATCAGAGACGCGCCGTCTGATAGAAGAAAAAGTTGGCTACGATCTACAGTCGGTGGGGTCGGGCTCCAAATTCCTCAATAGGACACCCATAGCACAAAAGTTAATAACTAGAATCAACAAATGGGACTTACTCAAACTAAGAAGTTTTTTCTCAGCAAAAGAAACAATAAGAGAGGTAAATAGGGAGCCTACATCCTGGGAACAAATCTTTACTCCTCACACTTCAGATAGAGCCCTAATATCCAGAGTATACAAAGAACTCAAAAAATTAGACAATAAGAGAACAAACAACCCAATCAACAAATAAAATGAAATCTAAATGAATGACAGTAGAGGGGGTAGAGAGAGAAGAGGGGAGGGGGGATAGTAGAGGATAGGAAAGGCAGCAGAACACAACAGACACTAGTATGGCAATATGTAAATCAATGGATGTGTAACTGATGTGATTCTGCAATCTGTATATGGGGTAAAAATGAGAGTTCATAACCCACTTGAATCAAAGTGTGAAATATGATATATCAAGAAATTTGTAATGTTTTGAACAACCAACAATAAAAAAATTAAATAAATAAATAAATAAATAAAATCTTAGAAAGTCACTTCATACTTCATAGGGATGCTGTGGTGAAAAAAAAAAAAAAAACATTGAGGTCCTTTAGGCATTTTCTAGGGAAGAAGGTTTAGTTCAGTTTGAGTTAAACATACTTTCTCTTACTCTTTTTCTGCTTTTTTGTGGTGTAGTAAGTAGACTCCACTGCACTCTCCTCTCTTACAAGAGTGTCATTGTAATGAGGAAACAAAGATCATAACTATGGTGACCCAGTGTCTTCACTTACATGCCAATGTTTTTATATTCTTTCTACTCTAAGAAAAAAAAAAATTTTTAAATGGCTTTCATCACTTCTTTTGCCTCATCAAAAATAAACAAGAAAATTAAGTCCAACCCAATAAGAGTAACCGGCAAAAAACTCCATGTCCTTATTTTCATCATCACAAGACTATAGTCAGTTGCACAGGAGTTATTGGAGAAAGCATCCCTCTGAGAATTATTAGGCAGAAATTTTCACACTCCAGGCTCTGAACTACAACCATATTATAGAATTAAATAGAGGGAAAATGTTCTAGCAGTTTTAAAGAGCAGGAGGAATATGTTAACTGTGATGAAAACTTATGAAAAAAACTAATTTTTGATGACTTTGTCAGATTCCTTCCTATCTTTAGATTCTTCCCCCAGTTCTTATATCGTATAGTTTCTGTGAGTGTATATCATCTCATTCTTGAGGGAACAGATCTAGAAGGCAGCCTTTCATCTAATTCCAAAACCACTTCAAGGCTCCTCAGTACATTAATGTTATATTCTATACCAGGGAAACAAAGAGAAGAAAGACAAGATACATTTGGGTGTGACTTTCCCACATGTATTTACAGGTCAGACACCTAACACCTAATTCTTAGCTACTGCTTAGGGTTGTCTTATGTTGGCAGATTTAATTTGGATTTGTAACATCTTGGTTAGAAATCTGATTTTAGCAATTCTACTGAAAATTAGAAATGCATCTATTTTGAAGATAGGGTAAAAACCATTCTCACAATGCATCTTTCTGTCCTGCGCAGTTTTACTCTGACATTTATATTGAGACAGTAGTGAAAGATTGGTCCTATTTAGATTTTACAGCATTAGAATGAGAAGGTGTCCTAGAGATTATCTAAAGAGCAAACCCCCCATTTTTACATGAAAATTGATACCAAGAGAGGTTGAATTAGTTATTAATCTTAATTTGATATTTAATATCAAGGAAGAATAAGGGGTATAATTTTAATGTTGTGTGTGAGACAGAAGAGTTTCAGTTACTTCAGGAGAGGAGGAGGGGACATTATAATTACTTTGAAATTACTCATGATAACAAAGCAAATATTTTCTTACTATTTTGAAAATAATACTGAACCCTTTTTTATCTCCATCAGTCCCAACCACGTGGTGCCATTTTGCATGCAGACCACTCAGGCTGAAGAGCATTAAATTTAATTTGTGCAAAAGTTGAAGGTGGAAAAGCGTGAAATTAGCTCAATGCATTTTTATGGCATTTTTCTCTCTCCAAGCTTCTCTGAGCCATTCCAATCCAGAATGATTTGATTGGCTGTCAGGATCTCCCTATTCCTGGAACTTCCCTCTACTCTGTTAAGTGAGAATTGACATCTTCTGTTTATGAATATCCCATTCTTACTTAGCCCACAGCAATCCAGCTGAAGGAAACACTGATTTATTTGGCTTGGTATTTGCTTTGACCAAGCTTCAATCTGGGCTCAAGGTTCACTCTTCTTGGCGATTCATTTCTTTCAAGAGCAGAATGAAAGAAACAGCAAAAGATGAGTCAACTCGTTCAAGAAACCAATCAGCATGGTCCAAATGGTTTGCAAAGATTTTGAAAGAAAGCAAAAGGCTATAGAGTAAATAGAAACTTTTAAACAATCAGTTGCTAGTACACCACCTACAAACTTGCAAGGTTATTAAAGACAGGCCTCAATCTCTGGAGATTATACTCCAATGTCTCGTATTGTATCAATCAAGGAAGCACTTCTTACAATTTTAAAACCTCATAGAACAAGAGCCTTTGCAGGCAATTATGTTTAGAAAGACAGGCAGATGGAAATGAAACTGTGGGTTGCCTACTGGAGATTTCATTTACTGACCAATTGTTAAGTGTTATAAGAAATGCCTCAGCTGGGCAATACAAGCACTGGCATTATTAAAAATCGACCAAAACATTTCTATCAATTCCATTCATCTTATGATACAATCATTCAAATAGTATTATTCAAATAACATGGTTGTCAGAGATTTTAGAGTTTTGTCAGGATAGTTTTGCAGAGATATATTTGCAATATTGAAAAAGGATGATAACAACCAAAATGAAATATTTAAATACCACTGATAGAGAATTCTACTTTATTACATTATACCTATAATTACTTAAAAGTATTTGTCAATGCATATTTTGTGCACAATTATAGAAATAAATATGGAATAACTTTTTAAGGTGCTTTTAAAAAAATATTCTTCTGTTCATGCCCATGTGTATTTCCTAGTACTAGCCAGTTTTCCTTAAAAGAAACTTTTCTTCCACACTTCCACTTGCTAATACCTAACACTGGCCAGATCATCTGCATCAGCTGATTCTGTCTACATAGATGGGGACTCTGGTCATACACATTGTATGCAATCCCATGCATTAATATTTGATAAATATAAGCATGTAAATGTGGTTGACTTCATGCCCAGATTCCATCAAACTTATAAATAAAAACTTTTTTTCCTGAATGTAAGGTAGAAAGGAATAATTAAATGATGCAAGCTTATGGTAGGGGTTTCAAGGAAAGTTTAAAGGAACCAAGACCAAACCTATAACATGGGAAGTTTTGAACTCTTGCTATTATATCCACCATCAGATGATGCAAATTAAGGAGAATGCAGGGAGAGTGTCTGCAAACAGCCTGAATAGTGCTATTTGGACTTTCAGCCTCCAGAACTTTGAGCTAAATAAACTTATTTATTGTCAGTCTAACTAAGATATTTTGTCATAGCAACAAAAAATAAATAAATAAAATAGCCAAGTGCAGTGCTTTTCTAATAATATTTGAAATATAAAAGCACAAAGAAATGGATTTAAAAAGTGGAGATGAGAATGCCTTTGTGTATTGGGAGAGAAAGGGTATATTTATTTGTCCTTAAGATTTCATCTCACTTCAGTCAGAATGGCAACTATTATGAATACAAACAACAATAAGTGTTGGCGAGGATGTGGGGAAAAAGCTACACTCATACACTGCTGGTGGGACTGCCAATTGGTACAGCCAATATGAAAAGCAGTATGGAGATTTCTTGGAAAATTGGGAACGGAACCACCTCAACTGTGGAACCAACCTAGATACCCTTCAGTAGATGAATGAATAAAAAAAATGTGGCATATATACACAATGAAATATTACTCAGCAATAAAAGAGAATAAAATCATGGGATTAGCAGGTAAATGGATGGTGTTGGAGAAGATAATGCTTAGTGAAGTTAGCCAATTCCAAAAAAAAAAAAAAACCCAAATACCAAATGTTTTCTCTGATACAAAGAGGCTGATTCATAGTGGGGTAGGGAGAGGGAGAATGGGAGAAATAGATGAAATTTAGATAGGGCAGAGGGTTTGGAGGGGAAGGGAGGGGGTATGGGGTAATTAATGATGGTGGAATGGGATGATCATTAGTATCCAAAATACATGCATGAAGACATGAATTGGTGTGAATATACTTGTATACAACCAGAGACATGGAAAAGTGTGCTCTATATGTGTAATAAGAATTGTAATGCATTCCACTGTCCTATACAAATATAATTAATTAATTAATACAGAAAAATCACAAAATGGGATTTCTGTCCTTGTTGCACAAATGAGAAAATTGAGGATACAGGAAAATGTTACTTGCTAACAGTTTTACAAATAGAATATTATAGAATTGAGACTGAATGAGTTCTAATAAACTCAGAACTTACTTATTGTAAGTTTAGGGAATATCTTATAGAATGTTGTCACTGCAATGAAGTCTGAAGAAAGAAAGTCTGTTTTGTGAACACCCAGGTAAACATTAGAGAAAGAATATTCTAGGAAAAGGGTGGGTCATTATAATAAAAGCTATCATTTGGAGCATGTGTTAGAAGTTAAAATATGAGGTTCTTAAATGTTAAATTGACCCAAATTATCTTATTTGATCTTCTTAACAATCTAATAAAGTAGGTAATAGTGTAATAGTGCATTCATCTTGGAGAAGATGAAATGGAGCCTGGGCAAGGTTTACCTACTGTAGTTATGACATGTCAGAGCTTGGCTTGAAACCAAGTGCAGTGAATCCTCAGGGTCCATGCACTTCCTGAAGTCTCAGTACTAGAGCTGGGTCAGAATGGGTTAGAAGGACAATGGTGGAATATGTCCTGATGAGTTGAATAGAGGTCAGGTCACAAAAATCTGGGCACACCTCACTGAGGTATTTATACCATTCTCTTGGGTGACGAGAAATCTTTGAAAGATATTAAATGAAGATAGAAGAGGATTGCATTTGAGTTTCAGGGTAATTCTGGTTTAAGATAAACTGAAGAGGATCGTTCAAATTAGGAAGGAGACAGACTTGTCCATAGACTGTTTAAAGAATCCAAAACAATAAATAATGCCTTTAGTTAACTAAGCATAAGTTGACATAGATAAAAAAAGTGTTCTAAATATACCAAAGGGGGAAAATGACAAGGTATACAGACTGGTAGATTTAATTGCCAAGAGTAGCATCTAAAATAATACCCAAGTCTCCAATTTGGTTACCAAGGAAATCTAAGATCATAGTAGGGATTATATAGTCAAAGGGAAGCAAATAAACTTTTGAACAAAGATTCAGTAATCAGTCTAAGTTCAAAATTCAAGGAAAAGTTTTGGTAGAGTACACATTAGAAGATGGTGCCATTGGAATAAATTTGGAAAACACAAAGTAAAAGCAATTTGCATTGAAAACTTATTTCTGTATTTGAAAGCATTCTTTTGTTTTTATATTTAATTTTGTCTATTTGATATACCTTAAATGTAAGCTTTTTTATGGTGAGGGTTTTATATTGTTTCCTCTTGAAACTTAGCACATAGAATAGTCACCAGCATCAAGTTAGCCCTCAACAAATATGTGTGGGTTGAATGACTGTCCACTGCAGATGCTAGATCCTGATTTCCAGAATCCTCATAATTCACACAACATCTTCAGCCAGGTGTTCACATTTGGTATTTTTTTGTTTGTTTCCTGCTCTGTCAGATAAATGGAATGGGGATCATATCTGATATCCTGAGCAAGCAGAAATAGGAAATGTCAAAGCAAAACTCCTTGAACTCTGGCTCTATAGTTTTCCTCTAACATAATGCACACCAAATTAATCTTTGTAGCAGATATTCTTCAAATTTCCTGGAAAATTAATAATACAGATAAGGATGATAAGACTAAGGTTTGATTATTTATTCATCAGTGGATTTTCTTTTAATTCCTGTAACAGGAGATGGTCTCTTCAAGGCCTGTGATGACCACCTAATGTCTAGCTCCTTTTCCTAGTCTTTAATATCCTAGTTGCTATATTTCACATTGAGGATATGCCAGGTACACACTCGGTTGAGTTTACTTAGGACCTCACCCTTCCCTTCAATCAGGCCCTTCTCTACAGAACCTTCTAGAAAAAAAAAAAAAAAAAACTTTCACTCTGAGCACTCCCTTTGTCTTCGTTTACTTCTGTGCCTGAACTCTCACAACCCCGCAAGGCTTCATTCTCATCCTTTGGTATTCCCCCATGAAAAAAATCTTACATTCTTACTCTTTCAGATATCTTCATAGTATTGTGATGAAGTACCTCTTTCCAATTATGTTTATCTTTTCTTAAATTCTTGTTTCAACTCATTAACAGCATACAAAACATTTCCACTTAGATACACTATTGTAATTTCAAATTCAACAGTCTTAAAAAAATATTTTACTGGCTATTTTAACATAACTCCATTATTACTACCTACATTTTAGTGTTAAGATTATTTTAAAGCATTCTCATTTGGTAATGCTTCATTTAATCACTTGTATCTAAAATCCAGCTTAGACCTAACTTCATACTAAAGAAAACTCAATTCCATTTTTATTATATTTTTCTTCTGATTTAAAAAGAAAAAAAAACCCCTTAACTTTCTATTTCAATGAATTTTCCTAACCTATTTTGTCTGGGAACTTTGGTATATTATTATTATTATTTATTATCCCTTTTTATTTTTAGTTTTTTACACAAACTAAAATTATTTCTTTTGACATAATTATAAAAGCATGGAATACATTTTTTTCTAATTCATTATCTAGCAGTTTCCCTTCATTCCCCATCCTCCCACCCTGTTTTCTTCCCTCTAGTCTACTGATCTTTCTTCTTTCTGCTATTTACTTATAGTTCTGTTTTTGTTTTGTTTTGTTTTGTTGTTTTTAGTGTCTTGTGGATGTACATAATAGTATGATTCACTCTGGTATATTCATATATGTACACAGGAACTGAGGTTATAAAGGTACTAACTAGACCCAGTCAATCCTTAGACCCAATCAACAGGAGTCTGCATCATAGGTCCTAGATGTAGAAGTCCCCCTTGTCCTTTCTCTGATAATGGCTCCCTTCCAATCCTCCATGCCCAAAGCCCAGCAAGAATTCAACACTCCAGGGAAGTTAGTCACCTTGAGCTTTTCATTCTCTAATGTGGGCTATGCTCCTGATCCCTTGAAGTCTGAAATTTCCTTTCCAAACTACCCAGACTCTGCTTCTCTGGACCTGAGTGGGCCTCTTCCATGATTCTGTCCTCCTGATAGTGAACCATGAGGCAAATGGGTACACATATAGGTCCAAAGAGTAACCAAGGAATAATGGTTTTCAGAGAGTGTAGTCATAACCCCAGTGTTTGAGGAGCCTTGCCTTCAGAGTAAGGGGATTCAGTTAGGATTCGGGAAAAAAGGGCAAAGGCTGTAGAGTTACTACTATCCTGTTCTGAACTGAAACTTTCAAGATACTGCATTAATTTCTATTGCAGCATAGTGAATGACCACACATTATTAACTTAAAACAATACCCATTTATTATTGTCATATAATTCTCTATAGGTCAGAAGTCTAAATGGGCTCAAATAGATTCTCTGCTTGTGATCTCATAAGGCAAAAGTCAAGGTCTTGACTGAGCTAGGATCTTATCGAGGTTCTAAGAAGAATCTATTATCAAGCTCAATCAGGTTGTTGGCAGAATTTAATTCCTCCTGGTTGTGAGGCTGAACACCTCCTTCCATTCTAACTGTCATTGATGAGTCTCTCTGATGTCAACTAAGGCCACTTGCATTCCTTCCCCCCCAAGGCCCTCCCTCTTAAATCAGCAATGGTTCATGGTATCCTCAGGCTTCAAATCTGTAGGACTTCTCCTTTAGTCATCAGCGCTGTGCCTTTCATGGCTCATGTGATTACTTTGGGCCCACTAATAAAATCCAAAATAATATTCCTATTTTAAGGTCAGCTGTGCTATACAATAGAGCCTGATGAGTGATGTCTCATCATATTTATGGGTACTTGAGATTAGGGCAGACATTGGGCAGCTGTATTGTTTTGCTAGGACTGCCATACCAAAGTTCCATAGACTGGGTACCTTAAACAATAAAAAATTATGTTCTTACAATTCTGGAGGCTGGAAATCTGAGGTCAAGGTGTCAGCAAGATTTGTTTGTTTTGAGGCCTCTCTCCTTGGCTGCCATTTCCCTGCGGCTTCATATGGTCTTCCCACTATCGGTGTCTGTGTCCACATTTCCTCTTCTTATAAGAATGCCAGTGTATTGAATTAAGGCCCACCCCCAATGACCTCATTTTAATTCAATTAACTTCTTAAATCTCTATTCAATCATTTGGAGCTTGAATTTCTGCCAAAGTCCTGTGCATTAAGGCTTGTTCTCCAGGGTAGTACTATTGGGAAGTGGTAGAAACTCTAAAGGAGTGGAACCAGTGGGAAGATTAAAGTCATTTGAGGTGTGCTCTTTTAGGGAATAATGGGACCCTGGCCTTTCCTTGTGCCCTGGTTTGTGACCTGAATGGCTTTGTTTTTCCGCACACTCCTGCTATGATGTGCTGCCTTACCTCAGGCCCAAAACAATGGGGTCAAGTGATCATAGACTAGAACTTCTCAAATTGTGATCCAAAATAAGCCTTTTTCTGTGTAAATTGATTATCTCAGGTATTTTGCTAAAGAAGCAGAAATCTGAATAGCATGCTCTATCTCCCAATTAATCACATTCTGAGATACTAGATATTAGAACTTTTACATATGACTTGTAGGAGGCCAGTTCAGCCCATAACAGGGTCCACTTTTATAAATCTAACTATGGTAAGAATTCTAAATTTGAACCTGGCCTCACAAGTTACTATGAAGTCCTACGTGTCAATGGAGGAGGATGTAATGTATTTAGGAGATTTTTTTCTAGTTTTTATTTCATGGTTTTAGACACAAGGTGTGTAGGTCTACAACTGTATTCCTGTCCCAACCCTGCAAATCAGATGGATGGGGCTGAACAGAGAAGTGATGAATCTGAAAACAAATGAATACAGACATAGGCTGCCTTTCAACACCAAGCAATGCTATGCAGGCATACCTGAATCTATGATATAAAATTTAAGAACCTGTAAACATATATCCATGCATGTATAATATGTCAAAATACACTCTATTGCCATGTGTATCTAAAAAGAACAAATAAAAAAAGTTCTTTCCTTTTGAACACACATACATATATATAATGATTGGGGAATAAAGTCTATATTCCTTAACCTAAGGAATATATATGGCCAATCAAGCATTCTTTGTTCATCCTAGAAGGATGGAATATCAGATTCTTCCTGCTTCTTCCCAACTCTCCATCCTACATGATAGAATTTTTGGTTTGAAGATATTCAGCTCTTCATTGCTATACATAGTTTTGACATCTATAAGGTTGACCTTGTGAGGGATTCTTAGGGAATTAGCACCCTGTAGGCAGAGACACCAGCTTTCTTAAGTTTTAGAGCATATCTTAAGAGGACATTATCTAAAAATTTGATGTACAGTGTACAGAATGATTTTTGTCCCCTCCCTCACAGAAATGTTATGAAAATTAATGACAGGCAGTCTGATAAGTGCTTTTAGCTCCTTTGGGTAAGACATATAAAAAAGAAAGCACTTTCATAGAATATTGCCTTTGTCTAAGTATGTAAGTATTTATATATTAGATGATCTTAAAGTATATAGACAGGGAAGCATTAACTTCTGCAGATGCAGATAGATAAAGTTTATGACTGGCGTGTGCATCTTAACATTAAGAGGCTACTTGAGCTGGGTCCTGTGGGTAAATTCTTGATTTAATAGTCCAGTTTTTCACTGTTTATAACTATCACAGTAAGCTAAATACCAGGATATCACCTCCAGAGCCGTTAACAATGAGAAAGGGCAGTGTCTCAGAGCCATGCCCATATCATCCTAGATGACGTGCAGGTAACTATGTGGAGGAAAACTATATCTAATTTGTGATAATGCCATAGAACCAAACTAAATTTTCCATTAGGAGTCACATACATTGCAGAGTATTTTCCTCAAATACTTTTACCATTTTTTTTTAATAATTGAGTTTCTCACTTTTGAAGCCAGAGTTTCTTTTATCAATACCGTTATTAGCATTTGCATTCCTATTTTTAACTCCCATTTGAAGGCATGCCTTGAAAACATTTTGTTGAAAGCACTTATTTGCCATGTTTAGAGTGTTATAGTTTGGGAAAATTGAAAAATACCTCTACTGCATTAGTAACATAAGAACAAAAATGTATTTTATCACTTTGAGTATGTAAACACAGAGAGAACAGAAAATCAAATAATAGAGCTAAAAGGAGACAAAATCTAATGGACTCAGCAGAGAATTAGAAGCCAAAAATATCTGAGCTCAAACCTTGGCTACAATACAGGGTTCTGTGTCCTTGGATCTCTTCCTTTTCTCTTCATGGAAAAGAAGAGAACTAGAATAAATAAATAAATAAATAAATAAATAAATAAATAAATAAATAAATAAATAAAGTAAGTAAGTACTTTATTGTGACAGAAATGAGGGACAGTGTTTGGAAGCATCACAAGCCTTTCAGTATAATTTAAAGCAAGATTTTCAATTTACTTATGACTATTTTTTTCTTCTTCTATCAATTTCTGTCATAAACAACACTATCTTTGTTCAGGCTGCAGTTAATTCTAGCTGTTCTGTCCTATACCTTTAAACTTGAGTGTTTCCTGAACACAAAGAGGTAATGTGAAAATCTTGAGTCAAACACCCTCAGTCTTCACTACTGTTACTTTAACAGTAAGGAGGTATATTTATATAAACATATAATAATATATAAATATAATATAATATTTATTTATTTATTAAATAAATACCTAGTTCAGAAACCAGGGTTTGCATGTCTGGTGGTATCTTGCTATAAGGGCTTGACCAGGTTGAATACATTCTATTATACACTATCACCATCTGTGATATTTGGACAGGAAATAAAACACATGGCACCTCACTAGCAACTTGTATAAACTTGTCATTTTAATTAGTCAGAGACCGTTTGTGTGCAGTCTTACATATCACCTCAAGGGAAAAAAAAATCATCTCCATACATCAGCTAAACATTCCACAAAACAACTTGAAAGTGGGAATCCCACGTTTCTTCCCTGCATTCTTAGCCTCCAGAATAGTGTCAGATACAGAGAAAAGGGCCAAAAAAGTGTTCGTTTAATTGACCTGAATGAAATTTTCTGTAAAAGCCCTATGATTTCCCTGAGCACCAATTAAGAAACAATTAATGATCAGGGATTCCATATATCTCCTTGCCTGTTCACTTTCACACCCAGGGCTGAGGCCCCTACCTTAGCCACCACTCCATCCCTGCCACCACACATGGACTTGGAAGGACCATCCCCTGATCCCTGCCACAAGGGAACCTTCTCCAGAGGCTATGATTTGGCATCTTTGACAGGTTGCACTGTGTGTTGCCTTCTTGGTCTCTTTCTCTTTCCCCTCCTCTCAGGAGTCTGATGGGAAAAGTTCCTCCTCTCTGCCTGCAACAATGGGCTTCTCAGAACTCCTTCAACCACTGCAATGTCTTCTTTACCCTGCATGTTATCACTACCAACCTCTCATGGTCCTCAGGCTATATGAATAGATTGCTGCCCATCTCCCAGAGTCCTCCGGTGTGACACTTTTTGCTAGAGGCTTGCTCTGCAGTACAAAAGTGAACAATTTTCAGTGCATGGCTATAGCAACTGCCCTAAAAGTATCCTTTTATTTGGTGGGTTTTTTTTTTTTTTTTTTGCATAATGACACTACCATATCTCTGAAAGATAAAATATGTACATACTTCCAAATTAAATCCTTTTTAAAATTCATGAGGTTCTTGGGGTTCTATATATAAACTGGAACTATTAGGGAATAGACTTCCTTCCCAGAATATTCCATCGTTGGACCTCTTTTCTTTCCTGCTTCAATCAAATCAGACAAAGGCAAAATGCTACTCTCTCCCAGGGATCTTGGTTTTACCAAATGTTCAAGCAGAAAGCCCCACATCAAGCTTCCTTTCCCAGAAAAAAAGGGTCAATACAATATATGTTTCTTTTAGGAAGTAAGTCTGTGTAGAAGTTGTCTACTATGTTTAGACAATGAAAATATGTCAGGTCTGTAACAGGTCAGGGCTATTCTTAGTGCTATTGTTTGGATGTGGTTTGTGCCCTCCAAAATGCATGCTCAGAGTTAGTCCCCATTATGACACATTGAGGTGGGACAAAGTGGGACCCTTTAACAGGTGATTAGGGCTCTGCTTTCATGATTGGATGAATCCATTCATGTGATCACTGGATCAATAGTTGAATGGGTTGAAAGGTTAATTAAGAGTAGGTCAGCTATGGAAGTTGGTTTGACTGTGTCTTGGGCCTACTCCTTGTCTGTCTACCTGCAAATTGCTTACCTCATGATGACCTGCAAGCTGTTTATCTCACTTTAGCCAGGAAGCAGAGAGAGTAAAAGGAATTTGTCAGCAAGAAGGTTATCAACAGATGGCCAGAAGCCAAATATTTGGACTTGTGACTTTAGGCCATAACCATGAACAAAAAGAAATCTCCCTTCTTTATAACTTACCTACTCTGTAGTATTGTGTCATAGCAAAAGAAAATAGACAAAAGCATTTAATACTTTAGCAAGTCTAAGTCAGTATAGGCTAACTGACTGATGTGACCCAGGATAGAAAAATCCAGAGAACCATACCTATGCAAGATTGTAGCTAGGTGTTAACTCTGGTGATAGTAAGTTGAGAACAGAGAGAACAAGATCAGATAGTAGTTTTAAGCTTAATGAAAAAAGGGAAGCACATGAAAATACATAGCTTTTCACTTCGAAAAAATCTTAATATAATGGACTCCAACAATAAATTCTCTTTGGAAATGCTTTGAAATTTTTCCTTTCTCTTCACTCTCTGTTAAATGAATTCTTCTTTAACATTCATGTTGGGACCTAACAGAGAGAGATGGCTAGGTAAGAAAGAAACAAATGGAATGCTTAAGGTATAGGTTTTCCACCGAGTATGTATATTAGTCTGCTTTCTATTATTGTAACAAAATGCCTAAGATAGTCAACTTAAAAAGAGAAAAGGTTTATTTAAGTTCACAGTTTTTCATGTTTCAGTTCATGATCATGCCCCCCCTTGCTTTTGGGCCTATGGTGATATGCCATATTAAGACAGGAAATGTGTGGTACAGCAAGATGCTTACCTCTTTTCTGGCCAAGATGCTGGCCAGAAAACAGAGAGAAGAGACCAGCAGCACACAATACCCTCTAAGGTTATACATCCAATGACCCAAAATCCCTTAAAAGTTCCACCACTTTCCAGTAGACCAAGATGAGGCCTGAGCATTTAACAGGTAGGCCTTGGGGGACATTCCAAACTATAGCAGTATGGGAGAACTGACTGATAAAGTATTCTAAAAATGAGAATATGGAGCATGTCAAGTGTAAGTCCAGCCTAAGTACATGTTAAGATAGCTAGAGAAGTTAATATATGCAATTCCATAGGGAGTAAAACCTATAATGCTCAGAAACTGTTAAGAATATATAGATCCAGAACTTAAAGAAAGCAGAAATTTGAAACCATTGCTTCAACATTATCTACGAGATTCAAAAAACAAAGTTACATAAGATTTGAGAAAAATTAGCAAAAGGACACCAATCATAATATGACAGACTATTGAAATACTGTGCAAAATTTAGAGCCTCTTCTTACAATAAGATATCAAAGACTTGAAAAGGTACAGGAATGGCCACAAAATGATAAATAGCATTAATGTTTATCACTGTAAAAAAAAAGTAGAAAATGTAGGATTTTGTTCATTAGAAAGGAAGATGTAAGAGGAGATAATTATTAATGTGTCCAAAACTCTAATGTGCATTGAGAAGGGAGAAACAGAAAGTTGGCTCAAAAGCAAAGGAGAACATGAGCAGAAAGGAACAAAAGACTGTGCTAAATGGAATTCAGAAGCAATGTATTTACAGAGAGCAATTATTGTGGTTTGCAGAAAAGCCTACCAATATCAGATGAGCAACATCCAAACCCTGAGTGTAATTTTACAATGAATCAGATGAGTACTTATTTTTTGTAGGGAGGAAAAAAGGGGGCACTCTGAGAAGCACAGACCATGTGTAGAGAGATCAATGCATTCATCAGGACAACGTGGCTGCTTTTCTTCCTGTAATGCGAGCTGTTCTCTCTCATTAAGTTAGCACACTGATCTGGCAGAGCCATATCCTGGAATCCTGAAAACATCAGCTTCCATCTAAACTTTTCATTTCTTCTATGCTTAGTTTGGCTTAGTCAGCTCGATGGCAAGTTTGCAATATTATAAATATGCATATGGCCGGGTATCTGCCACCCATCTGATCCTGATTTACTTCCTTATCAGAATGAACGTAAGCCAGATAGGCTGTACAGTTGGGCAAAATTCCAGGTTTGGAGTTCAGGTTTGGTCTTGATAATTGAAAAGAAAATATTGACTGTCCATCTAACCCTGTTAGTCCCATAGAGCCGTGACCTTCCTCCAACCACCTAACTAGATCTTGTCCTCTGAGAAGAGGATAGAAATTTTAAAAGTAGCTCATGCAATCACAACTTTACCATAAGTTAGCCTATTAATGTTATAGAACATCTTGATACTTAAATGCTGTTTAGTTTAGAGGCAATGCAACATATTCTTCTCTGTAAGGGTGCTTACCCCAGTTCTATACCTTCCCTCATCATAAAAGGTTGTCACGATCTGGAAAATACCTTTCTGTACTGTGTATTCCAGTCACCTCAGTCCCTCTTCAGGGTAGCAATCCCCCAGGAAGGACTCAAGTCTTCTTCCACTCAAATTAATTTAGTCCTCCTGCATCTATAAGACCCAGTTATGATAAATATCTTTCCTCTTCTAAAACACTGACCTCCTTCTTTCTCTTATAAATATGCTTAGATACCCCAAAAGTATCCTTCTGTAGTTAACCATGTCCCATTCCTTTATTTAAAAAAAAATCTATCTGGGAAAAAAATAAAATCAAAGGCAAAAACTTATTATCTCTGCCCACTAACTCCTTCAGCTTTGCAATTTGGTTTGTAGCCTCACCATTTCACTAAAACTGTTCTGGAAAAGGTCACGAATGACCTCCTAGTAGTCCATCTCAATGGGCGTTTGCAGTATGGAATGTTCTTGTATCACTGTGCTCTTTTCTTCAAACTCTTACTTTGCTTTCCTTCAAAGACATCGACATTCACTACACTCTTTCCATCTCTCTGTTCCTTCTTATTTTCATCTTCTTGCATTACCCACTGCTTTATGTTCATATTTCTCCTTACTCTTCTTTTGTGGTTTTTACTCTACCATTTCCACCTAGCTTCCTTAGCATCTCTCTAAATATCATTTATCAACTATATTCCAAAACTCCCAAAATCTGAATCTCCAACCCAAACTTTTGTTTATGTTTTAGAACCTCATCTGAAACTGTCTACAATGTAATCTGACTGTCCCTCACATGCCCTGAACTTATTATGTCCATGACTATAACACATTGACCTTCAATCCCTTGGCCCCAATGCCAAACCCTTCCTTGTCATTCTCTGCCTCTTTCAATAACAATTATCTTTACTTTTATAAAGATAATTTTAGACTTCTCTTTTTGCTCCAACATCCATATCCAATTGGTCAACAGTTCTTTTACATTCTAATTCAATTGTTTGTTAGGTTTCCAAGTTTCCAACATAGCCTTTGTTCCTACTGCTAGCATACTTCACTGGACCTACTGAGCCAGTACCTTAACACTAATTAAGACTCTACTTTAACCCTCCACAAATCCAAATTTGATCACAATACTGCCCTGGTTAAACCAGATAATTGTATCAACCACTAAGAAAAGTATCTTTGCATGGTTGGCAAGATTCTGAATGCCATGAGGAAAGAGATAATATCTTATTTTTGTCCTCCCCTACTAGAATGCTGGTAGTAGGGCAAGTCAGATCCTAAGGTCTCAATATTTTTATTGCCCTCCCCAATTCCTATGTTGAAACCTAATTCCCAATGTGAAGGCACTTGGAAGTGGGGCCTTTGATGAGGTCATAAGAGCTCAGCTCTCATGAATGGGATTGGTGCCCTTATAAAAAGAAGCCTGAAAGAGACTCTTGGTCTCTTCTACTGTGTGAGGGTACAGTAAGAAGATGCAGTCTATGAATCAGAAAGGGAGCCCTCATCAGATAACAAACCTGTTGGCACCTTGATACTGGACTTTCCAGCCTCTAGAATTATGAGAAATAAGTTGCTGTTATGTATAAGCCACCCAGTCTATGCTTTCTTGTTATAGTAGCTGGAACAGGCTAAAATACCAGGCAAATTTTTTCTACTATGAAAAGTCAAGAAGAAGGTGGTTTGGACAACTTTCTCTAAGCTAGTTAGGAAAATTCCCATGAATTTAAGCCACTAGACAAAAGTTTTTAATCCATACTTGCCCTTCCCCCAGAAAAGTGAAAAGAATTCAAGTTTTTGAGCAAATGCTTACTAACCAACCCCAGAAGGTATTTTAGAGGTGTCTAGATCTGAATTTTCTTAGAGAAGTTTAATAGTAGCAACACATGTGGTATATGTAGCATTTTTTCTTAAGTGTTTCCATCTTTATCTTGGCATATACTTTTAAAATTCTAGCCAGCAGATATGAGAATATACTGAGATTTCATTTAGCAGATGAAGAAACCAAAGATTCAAGATGTTAGGCAATTTTCTCAGAATTATACAATGTGTCAACAACTGATTGGTATCCAGTCTTCTAAATCCATGCTTTATGTTCTAGCAACCTAAATTTGTTATCTTCTTTCTACAGGGTTCTCCTTTCTTGTTTCGTTTTTTTCATTTATTAATGCATATGTGCACTGATTATACAAAGGTTTTATAAGGAGCTTTGATAAGGTAGAAAGGTCAACCAGTTTAGATTTAGGACGCCTGGTCTTGGGTTCCTCTCAGACACACATAAATACTAAAATCCAGCAGAATATAATGAAAAAGTACCTGGACTTGGAAGACCTAGGCTAAACATCAGCTTTGCTGCTTTTTGGCTGAGTGATCTTGAGCAAGTCACTCACTTCTCTGAATGCCAATTCCCTTTCTAGAAAATGAAAATAACAATACTTACATAATTTACTTCATAAGTGTCTTGTGAAATGAAGCATGTGAAATCACTCTGTAAAGTGTAAATGCTATATGGTGATTTTGGAAATCTTTATTGAATGTTAACTGTGTAGAAGGTGATGTCCTAAGTATTTTACATAGACTCGGTTGAATCCTCATAATGATTCCATAAGGAAGACACTATTGTTATTCACACCTTACAGATGAGAAACAAGGAATAAAGGAGTTAAGTAACTTTTCCAAAATCACACGTGAGAATTGGAGCTGGGATAGAGCCCAGAGAGTCCACTTAATTATGCTGGCTCCCAAACTAACAGGCTGAGTGTGTTCACCTTCTTAGCGTATATTAATTCACTTAATAATTCTATATATGTGTTTATCTCACTCAATCCCAGACACAACCCTCTAAGTTTTTCCAAAGGCAATTAATGAAAATAACTAAGTTCCTTGCCGTTCTAGTGTGTCTGAATAGAGCAGCTGGAGCATGTCCTCTTTGCTCAAAACCCGCTAATGCTTCCCAATTCATTCAAAGTAGAATCAAATTTCTTTGCCATGGGCTAGAAGGCTGTGGAAAATACCTGAGATAAATCAACTTATGAGGAGGAAAGGCTTATTTGGGCTCATGGTTTCAGAGATTTCAGTCCATGATTCGCTGACTCCATTGCTTTGGAGCTGTGATGAGGCAGAACATCATGGCGAGAGAGTGTGACAGAGAATGCTGCTCACCTCCCTGTGACTGGGAATCAGAGAGACAGGAAAGGCCAGGATCTCAATATCCCCTTTAAGGATGTGCCCCCAGTGACCTAACTTCCTCCCACTAGGCCCCACCTAGGTTCCATCATTTCCCCATTGTGCCTCAGGCTGATGATCATGCTTTTAGCATCTCATCCATTGGAGAACATTTAAAATCCAAACTATAATAAAGGCCCTATGCAGTCTACCCCTTGCTGCTGGCTCGATCAGTCACCTTATTCCTCCCCAAGCCACACTGGCCTCTTGCTTTTTTTGAAAATGTCAGACATATTTTTTGCCTCAGGGCCTTCACCTCAACCGTTCTCTTTACTTGGAATGCTCTTGCACAGATAACCTCAGAGCTTATTCTCTCAAAGAATTCTGCTAAGAGAATAACCCGTCAGAGGTTTCTTGTTTAACTATTCAAAATAAAATGGGAATTACCATCATTCCCCTCAGCCATTTTCTCCCTCTGTACAATGACAGATTTTTTAATAATACTCATCATCATTGGCATTTATTTATATACCTGATATAGTTTACATATGTATGTTTGTTATCTGTTTCCTACCAACTACACACACTACCTCATTTCTCTCTTCTTCTTTCTCTCTCTTTCTCTCTCTCTGTCACACACACACACACACACACACACACACACACATTTCTAACTATCAAAGACAAAATCTCTATTGTGTTTATTGCTACTACCCCCAATACCTAAAACAGTACCTGACATGAAGCAAAACCCTGAAAACTGGCAAGTACTGTGAAAAAATGATTCTGTGCCCTTGCAGAGTTTAAAAAATCAGATAAAAAAGCAAAGAAAACTTATTAAAGATTCTTCAGAAACAACTGACAGTGAAAAATCTTAGGATATACGTTTGTGATTCCATTTCTTTAGAATTTTTCAGGATCCCCAAATAAAATACTCTCTTATAAAATAATGTCAAGGATATATGACAAGTCAAGATATGAACATATAAAGATAGTTTTCTCCCACAGAAGTTCCTACCTTTGCTTCCAACCAGATAATGCCTGTTTATGTCATCAGTGGCAAATTGAGGATTAAAATGCACCCTATTCAAGTCAATTGTGGACCAAGAATTAGAGTTGAGGCATGTGTTCAATTTGGATCTTTTACTTATAATCTATATCATGAAGAATATAATTGGACCTATCATTGTTCCATCCTTTTTTCTCTATAAACATTTACCTCCCTCTTCCTTTTATAGCAATATGTATCAAGATAGGTGGGGAAGCAGGTGTCTCAGTGCAGTGGCACACACCTGTAATCCCAGCAGCTAGAGAGGCTGAGACAGGAGGATCACGAGTTCAAAACCCCCTCAGCAATTTTGATGTACTAAGCAACTCAGTGAGACCTTGTCTCTAAATAAAATACAAAATAGGGCTAGGGCTGGAGCTTAATTTTTGAGTGCCCCTAAATTCAATCTCTGGTTCAAAAAAAAAGGAGATGCTAAATGAAGCTCAGGGATAAGCTCTGGAGAGTGATTGCAGAGGCTTCAGAAAGAGCATAAGTAAGCAAGAGATGGAGATGCAAAATCTTCTTTGTACTCGTCCTAGTTAAAAATTTATGAGTAGTCAGTGTATCTTAAGCCCTAAAATGGAATATGGTGGTGATATCACTATTTCATGGGAAAATTGTTTAGAAACTAAGGAACTGGAACATACACCTCTATTGTTTGCTGAATAGGTCAAATATCTCAATTTCTTTCCTTTCTATGAGGCATTAGGAGTCAGCAGACAAAGAAGGGGCTGTTGGAATTAGACAAAATTGACATTAATTTTGAAGCTACTATGTATTAGCTGTGTGATTTTTCAATGTGTCACCTAACCTTCCTGAACCTATCCTTGTTCACCTAAAATTGCATTTGTAAAACCTAGTCCTAAGGAGTTCTGTGAGAATGCAATTAAATTATGTAGTAAAAGACTCTACTGATTTTGGAATATGAACCCCTGTTTCCTTCTTTATCACTTTCCTCTCTACAGCTAGAAAAAGTACTTGCAGCTAATTCTTGATAAAAGATATAACTATAAAAACATCATTTTATCATTTGGTTTTCGAAATGAAGATTTCAATTGTTTCTCAAGAAATATCTAAGGATTGGGGATCTGGGAACTCTAATAAAAAAGACCTAAGTGTCAAATGGCATTCTAAGGGTTAACAAAAAGTCCTACATTTACCTTCTGTGCATCAAGTAAAGCGTTTAAGATCCAGTGGATGGTGCATGTCCTTGCAGCGTCCATCCCTTAAATTTGGTAAGAAAAGAAGAACTGCTCAAATCTTTAACTTGTAGGAGGAGATATAAGATAAAATGCAAGGAAAACTTTGGTATAAAGAGGAGCGGAAAACACGATTTGCCCCTAGGGAAGTCAGCTCTCCTCTGTCTGACTCTCTTTTCACACACACACACACACACACACACACACACACACACACACAATACTGAGAAATTTCAAAGTCACTGGGTTAAAAGAAAACTTTAAAACAGCCAGAGTGCCTACAAAGCAATCCCTATTCTGCCCTGAGTTATGTTGAGAGCAGCTTGAATCTTCACATATCTAATACAGTGCCAGAGCCAAGCCAGTCCCAGGATTATCATAAATCTTGTATGCAAGCTAAGTGAGGCTTTAGCCTGCCACCATTTGAGAGATAGAACTGGAACCCCAAATTTAGCCCTGTGTCCTGTTCATGTCTCAAGGGGGTAGGAGCACTTGGATGAGTTTCTCTGCCCAGTTTGACATTCCCAACATTCAATAGTGAAATCTGCACCAGAAGCTAGCAAAAATAGAAACTACAACTTTAAGAAGAAAGAATAAAATGAATGTAATTATACACCGAAGAAGAAAACCAACAACAGCAACAAACTATGAAGCAGTATGAATTAAATATTTTCTTAAAGTCAAACCATGGCCTTTTAGGAGGGAAATAGAACTAAGTATTGGTAATGTATTTCAGCTTTTTGTTGATTTTAGTTCACTTAAAATGAATCTAAAGACATCAAAATGATTTTAGGTTCTATTTTTAAAGAAATTCATTTAAAATTCTTTATTTTGAATATTTATTTCCCCACATTGCTCGCCGTGCTTGGCTTGTGAAAAATCACTTGCTTCCAAGCACCTGAAAGCTTAATGACATCACGGAGTGTCCTAAGAATGAATCCAGCAGTATGACTACTAATGATGCTAATGTATCCTGAAGGTTTCTAAAAAGCCTAGCGTTTTTCCACATACACAGTGCATCTGTGCAGTTTTTGTTTTCATTAAGGACAAAGTTAAGATTAGAGGCTTCATTGAGAAAGAAGGATAATGAACAATAGTTATAACGTTTTACTAATATAAAGAATCTTATAGCTCATTCAATTACTTTTTATGCACACAATGCATTTTCTCATCTCTACACAAAAAATAACCCATTTTCTAACAGATGAAGAAATTGGAACTCAGAATTGAAGGTTCTTTGCCAAGGAATGTAGCTAGAATAAGGTAAAGCTAGGACCAGAAGCCAATTGCTCTAGCTCTCAAGAGTTGTGGTCTATGCCAGTGGCAGTGAGGATGGACCCAGCACCCAAACTAAGTTATTCACATTTTGAAGCTATTAGCATCCCAGACCCATGAATCTCTTCTCTGAGTATTATCTGTTCTTATTGTACACCATAAAGATAACATATTTCTCTAACTCATAATTTTATAATTCAGGGACAAAAGTAAAAACATTTCCTGGAAGGAATTTGATGATTGTTTTCACATTATTATGCAAACATCCTTATATTTGTCTTCAGTTTGATTGAAATTTTAGATCTTAAATAACTATTTTAGGCAATATTTTTAAATAATCATTTGGAACATTTCTGCACACACACAAAAAAAAGGTTGAGTTTTTTTTTCTTTTTGAAAGTTATCTCTGTGTCCAGGATAAAAGTTTCTATAACTTCTAATACCACTTACTATGCTATTAGGGGCCCCAATTTTTTCTTCATTTCATTCCAAATAAGCAGAAGAATAAAGTATTAGAAGTTTAATTGCCCAGTTTATTTCATTTGAAGAAGAGACATTTCTTTGTAAAAATTAGTCTAGCATTTTAGAAGTCAAAATTATGTAATTATATACCTAAAGACACTTTTTAAGCATTTATAAATTTATTTCTCATTCGTCAGAAGCCTACTTACCTATAGAAAGGTAAATGAAAAAAATGAAATCAGATACGATCCAGCTGTAAAAACAAGGAGTCTGGGAAGGATTTAGAAACAGCACAGTCTGCAGGTCCAAGCCTGCTATTCTGTTTTCTTCTTAAATTTTATTTAAGTAGGTAGTAGAAAATATGAAGATATGACATTGCCGTCTGCTGTTTAATTTGACAAGGGGTAGAGAGGGAACTACTGTTGACCTCATTGCTTGCACCAAAGATCCACATAAGATGATTTGTACAAATGTAAACTTTCCTTCCCCTGACCTCTCCCTTCTAGAGATTAGATGAGGTCGGGGTTATTAATTCAGAGTTCTGAAGCTATTACCAAGAGGAAAATTCTATGGGAAATGAAGAAAAGGAAAAAAAACATCTAAAAAATTACAGGAGTATCTATTTCAAAACACTGAATGTGAATATGGTCAGAAACCAAGGTATGGAGGAAAAATCCTCAAGACATCCACTCAAGGACTTTCTAGTAAATATTGTATTGGATGTTTGATAATTGGTGAACTGTCTAGGTTTTCACTATTTAAGTGCCTACTATGAGTCAAGCTCTATGCCAGGTGCTAAACACACAAAAAGAAAGTTGGCTCATTATCTTCCTTCAAGAAGCTTACAGACCATAATACAGTATTGTGAGATAAGTGCTGTGATAGAGATTTGGCAGAGGAAGGACTCTTAATCCAGCCTCAGGGGAGAGGGAAGATTTATAACTGGATTACTAGCTCCATAAAGCAAAGCCCTTGTCTGCATGGCTTCTACCACCTCAATACCAAGCATTAAACCTAGATCCCTCAGAGATTCTCAGTGATGTTAATACCAACAGAGCTGAGTCTTACAGAATGGGCCAGAGTAGCACAGGTGATGTTATTGGGAGGTGGTTTTTTTAGGCAGGCTCAAGAGTAGAGGCTGCAGAGCAAGATGATTTCTAGGAATTGCAAGGAAATGCTGTGAGTGGAAAATCGTGGACTAGGATGCTAGAAAGATATGTAGGAATGTATCTTAAAGATGTTGTGGACCATGATGAGAAATATAACCATTGTATAGAGAAATATCAAAGTTCTTACTTTCAAAGCTGGTAATTAGAGTGTATGCATAGGTTACTGCTATGGTAGTACAGAGGAAAGAACATGATTAAACTGCCTAAGAAGCCCTACAAAAAAAAAAGAAAAAGTGATCTTTATGCTTTGAATGAGAAAAGAGAAGAGAAATCATATTCTGAGAAAAGCAAAATGTTCCTCAGAAGACACAGAGGCATAAGCAGTCCAGTGTTTAAATAGACCAATATACCTAGGCCAGTGGATGATGAAACTAGAAGAAGGAAAGTGACCAGACTATGATGGTTTCTGCATGCTAAAATAAGGTTAAACTTCACCTTGAAAAGAAAGGGGAAACAGGGAAAGACTTACACCAGAAGAATTATTCATGTATATTACCATTTTAGAAAGTAAAAATACCTGTGCATATGGAGAGGCTCAGAAAACCAATGAAAATTGGAGGCAGTATATTCTACTTCAGGAGGCAGTTTGGAAAGTTTTTGTTGATATAATTAGAAATAGGCATTATGAGTATTTAATGGTTGGGGATCGAGGGATGCTTGAAATCTTGCAATACCTGCAGTCCTGGAATAAGGAAATTGCTCTTGCATCCATATTACTTTCTAATGCCCCATTGAACATTCATGTATGTGAAAAAACCTCTTCTTGATTACCTGCATTAGAATCTAACACTGTTTTACATGTTAAGACACAGTTCTTTGCACTGGCTTAATACACACCAAATGGTACAAAAATGCAGGTATCACATAAACTGAAGTAAAATTTTATTTTGTTTTTTTGCAACTTTGTCTAGAGTTCACTATTTAAGGGACAAAGATTACATCAAGAAAACATTGATTGTCACCAATAGCACATTTGTATTAGCTACTGTAGCTACTGTATTCACAGCACTCCCACACTTGGCATATGCATTTTTCCTTTCCCAATAGTCTTTCTTGTGACCCAGCCCCAGTGTCAGCCATAAGATCACTTAATGGCACCTCAATGGCTCATTGTAAGGAGGGGTCTTAAATACAGAGATTGAGAAGTCATGTGAGACAGCATAGTAGTTTAATGTAGGAAGAAAAGTAGATTTGGACAGAGGCTCTCAAAATGCATTAGGATTAGAATTACTCAGAAACTTAAATTACAAGGGAAGAGGCTGGAGTTGTGGTTCAGTGGTAGATTGCTTGCCTAGTATGTGTGAGTTACTGGATTCGATTCTCAGCACAATATATAAATAAATAAAATAAAGGTTCATTGACAATTAGATACCTTTTTTAAAAATATTGCAAGAGAAGATTCTCAAATTCTACCCTCTGACAATCCGGGTCACCTGGTCTGGAGTGAGGTGAGGCCAGAATTTTTAACAATTTCCCCAGAGGACTCTGCTCCAGATGTTTAAACTTTAGAACACACTTGGAGAACTGTAGCACTGTGTAGGGGGTCTCCTTGAAACTCCACAATCTATGGTCCTATGAAGACTGTGGCTATAGGAGTGATAGTAGTCCCTCTATTTCCCCATTAGGATCACCAGAACTCTGGCACCACTATACTTCCTTGGACTTCAGCATCAGTGACCAGATGAGTCATGTGTTTGTTAGTGATCACACCACACATGCTCTAAACAACTGACAAACCATCTCCTAGGTGTTACGTATACAAAGTACCATCTTTGGTATTCATAGGCATCAGTAAGAGAGTAAATGGTCAAAAAATGACTCAAAATGTGCAATGTGCGTCATAGCAGGTATATAAGAAATGAAAGTTTGGCCAAACTGCACTGAAATTTACTCCATGACAAGAGCAGTCCATTTTCTCCATGGCTGTCATAGATTTCATGGATCCTGAGAAATCCAGCCATTTTTAGAAATCCCATGAAATTTACCTTTTCACTCGAATCCACGTGAAATCAAAATTTTTCCCTACGAGTCCCCATAAAATTGGCACATTTCCTCAGAAGACCCCATGAAATTATAAAGAATATTGCAGATTCTTTGCTCCTAGCCCTTGTTGCACATCTTAAAGAGACAGTTTAGAGACTGTATAATTATTCCATTTTTTTATATTTACCTAAAATCACTATGCAGAAGTCATTAAATAGATAATTTCTAGATAAAATGCAACTTGAACTTACTTGGCATAACCTAAAATTATAAGGGATAATTCTTTCTGATAAAAAGTGGATAATAATTCAAAAAATTGATAAAAGCATGAAGTTCTTCTATTTTTTCTTTAGATAAAATGGTCATTATCTAATGTTCTTAAAAATAGAGATAATTTATCCAAACATTGATGTTATCAACATTTCTGGAGAACCATTTGAAGTTAGAATGTTATCAATAAGACTATTCCTTTGTCACATTAGCAAACTATGTAATAATCAAATCAAAACAAACTTTACCTCAAAGCAAAAAGTAGGATTCTCACATCAGGGTTCCTAATGGTAAATGATAACTTTTATAAGTTCTACTTTATAGGATGCTATGAGAATCAAGTGAGATAATGAATCTGCAAATGCTGACTCTAAAGTGCTTTAAAGATACAAAAGAGTAAGGTGATGCCATTTTCAGATTTAGTGAGAAAATTCATCATTAAAATCTGTTAAAAAAAAATAGTGATCCTTGTTAAAAGCAGCATGTGTATTCCAATTAATACAAAATAAAAACTCAAAAATAAATGTTCTCTTCACACAGAAGAATTGATTATGAAAAAATTTTAAAAGGCCATCATGACAAAACAGAGCTAAATTGTAAGAAATAGATAACTTTAAATTAGGACTATTTATTTATTATGAAAATGAAAGGAACACACATATTTCCTATTCTATAGTCACTGTAAAGTTTCACCTCCCTGGTTTTACCTGTATCTTGATTCCTTCAGGATTAAGCAAAACAAGCTCTCAGTTCAAGTCAGTAAAACCACACTTAAAATGCCATTTCCTGAATGTGAGCCAGTATTCCACTCAGCAGAGGAAGTTTTGCTGCAGATGTGTCCTCCTGAATGGTAATTGACCTACAGAAAATCTAAGCTGCCTTTGAGCTTGCCTTTGTATTTTCATTTGAATCATGTGAATATTTGCTCTTTTATTAGATTCATCATCCACAATCACATATCCAGAAAGGTTCCCGGGGCTGACCACAAAAATCAGTGTAATAAAGAGAGTTGCTCCAAGCTGCCAGCCAGAAATTTTAGCAACATATATAACCACCCCCAAAAGACAGATGCAGCTACAGAAAGGAAAGAGTAATTTAGCTTGTTCTGGTATTTGGAATTCTGATTCTGATCCAGATGGGAGATATTGTGCTGTCCTGGTAAAAACATCAGTGCAGAAAGAAAAGTACTTCTCCTGGCTCTCTACCAACATTGATTGGATTCCCCTTTAGGTTAATCAATCTGCTGCTGAATTAACTTTCTCTCTGTTGTGATAACCTTTCAGGCTCTCCAACAACACAAGGCAGATAGAACATGGGGTTGCAAATCAGAGGAATGGGGTTCTAATCCTAACTTTGCTTCAAATATCATGCGACCTTTTGCCCCTCAGTTAACCTCTCTGAGGTTCATTTTTCTTATCTGTAAAATGGGGACAATAATCCCTTTTCTGACAACTTTTCAGAGTTTTAATAAAGCTCATAGCATGTTTTCAGTGCTTGCACCTGTCCAGGATTTCCTTGAAAGGAAATTGAGAGAGCAGGGAGACCCATTTGAGTATTGTAGGGAGCCAGACCCAAGCAGTGACCCTCAAGTACTTTCCAGGGTCACAATGCTTGGACTGAGCAGAGTACTTTTATCTGCCTTTATGCCTCAAATTCCTATTCTAGAAACAACCAGGATAATTAAATTGAAAGCAATATTTATGATGCCAAAAGTTTTGAACATTGAGTGCCTAAAAAATTATATGAATACACTATAATGAATCTCCACGTCATGTACAACCACAAGACTGGGATCCCAATTAGAATAAGATATAATGCATGTATGTACAAATATGTCAAAATATACTAAACTGTCTTATATGTCTAGAAGTAACAAATTAAAAAATACACACAATTTTGGAACAAGTTCAATCCATAACTCGTTTCCTATTGATAATTAGTTTGGTTCTAGCATGTGTGAGTTACTGGATTTGATTCTCAGCATTATGGACCTGTGTGGTAAGTAATATTCTTTTCCTAACTTTGCTGATGAGGAACCCATGATGCCAAAGATATGTAATTACCATCATAGGATCTACCAGGTAGAAAGTGATGGAGCAGTCATGGAATTCTCCTGTCCTCAAGTGGTCTTAGTCCTCAAGGTAGAAGTCTCCATGAAACTCTTTTACGTCCATTGGTGTTTGAGAGTGATTTATAAAAACTTCTGTTAACGACTTTGCTCCAGATGTTTAAACTTTGGAACACACTTGGAGAACGATAGCACTGTGTAGGGTCTCCTTGAAACTCCACAATCTATGGTCCTATGAAGACTGTGGCTATAGGGAGTGACAGTAGTCCTTCTATTAATGAATTTATTTATTGCAGTGCTGAGGATCAAGCCCAGGGACTCATACATGCTAAACGAGCATTCTGCCACTGAGCTATACCCCATCCCAGATTTTTCATCACTATCAAAATGCACTCATCTGCTTATATACTCATGAATTTTTCAGTTATTTAATGGGCCCCTGCTCTGTACCAGATACTAATCTATGTTCTGAAAAATTCAGATATCATAGTAACTCTCTTCCCTTTCGGGTCAAGGAAATGGACCTTTCAGGATAGTGAGATGAAAATCTGTCATGAGGCAATTGATTAGGGTATGTAATTAGAAGAGTATGGTGCTACACTATTTACCTCAAAACTGGATGAACAAGGATTGGCACAGTAAAGAGTAGCTGGGTTTAAGTCAGCATGCTGGTTCCAGACCTAAGAAGGCTAGAAACATGAGTAGAGATTCTCAGGCAGCCAGAGACTATGGGATGGGGTTTCATTCAGAATCAATAGAAGGGAGGGATGAGAAATAGCCTAGCAAAAGCAGACCTTTGTGTCAGGAAGTTATGTACTGGGGAAGCTCCTGATGCTTCCAAATATGTATTCCAAAGATGTTCAGTCATTTGGACACCTTGCAACAGAGAAGTTTTCTACAGCCAATTGACAATTTCCAAGGAATCACAATGATTGACAATGACCTCCAACAGTATCACTTAAAGAAACAGAATCAATGACCTCCATATGTAATCCCTGCTGCTTCCTTCCATGTAAACCCAAATGGTGAGAAAAGAGATAAGTAGCAGATAAGCCCTCCATCCCCATTCCCACACAAATTGATGATGAAAACCTGGGCTGGAGAGAAGAGACCACTAACTACACTGACCATGAAGATGCAATTTTAAATTTTACTTGACCAATCTATTTTCTAAAAAACCTGAAAGTAATCAGGCGGGCATGGAATTCACTTGAGATATTAATAGAGGATCGTGGTGGTCCTTTGAGAAATAATAAAACTATCTTTGCATCCCCCGTGGAGTTTGGACTATTCAAACACTAGCTATAGTGTTATAAATAAGGTATAGGCATAGACAAGGAGGTAGTGAAAGCACTTAGAGGGACAATTAACATAATATTGGGCTGTCAAAGAAGCTCAGAAATGTTTAGAGGTATGATAAAACTATGTCCTGGTTAATGTCTCTAAGCCTCTACTTTCCTTTTATAACATTACTTGCCAAAGTCACTGAGTCATGTTTATTTTCGCCTTCACTCTAGATCTTTGACTTTAAAACTATAAGGAACTTGTTTTGCATAATACATGGTCTAGTCCATTATTTTTTAAAAAAATTTTGCACAAGCAAGTTCCCCTTTGGACAATGGCAATTTCATTCTCTCCACTGATGGATTCACCTTAAAGTATTTTGAGGATGAAAGGGCTTGTTCTTTAATTTTAAAGGTATATATGAGCGTCCAGTTGAAATGTAGACTTCAAAACCTGTATTATTTGGGTTACTTGTATTTCTCAGAACAAAAGACCTACTACAGAGATGTTGCTATCTCCTACACATTGGAATGAAACCTTCCAAGGAGGCCAGGGATGCTGCCCAGCCTTGCTGCTCACCACCAGGTACGTGACTGGCCAGCTCATACCTCCAGAATCACCTCTCCACTGCCTGCTGCAGGGTGTGTTCTAAGGACAGTGCCCAGGAGCAGAAACTAAATAGTTGCTTCTTTTTCTTTTCTTGGTTTTGTTTGTTTGTTTGTTTTTGTTGTGTGTGTGTGTGTCTAATTTTTATTGTATCCCCTTTTGTCTGCCTATAAGAACAAAATTTAAGCTGTCTGGAATTAAAGTAATTTGGGGAAGAGTACCAGGGATTGAACTCAGGGACACTTGACCATTGAGCCACATCCCCAGCCCTTTTTTGTATTTTATTTAGAGACAGGGTCTCCCTGAGTTGCTTAGCGCCTTGCTTTTACTGAGGGGTGGCTTTGAACTCACCATCCTCCTGTCTTGGCCTCCCAAGCTCCTGTGATTACGGGCGTGCTCCACAGCGCCAGGCTTGGAATTAAAATAATATAACATAACAAATTCTCAAACCCCAAGCAGCCATTCTATTGAGGAAGCTTTGAACAGGCATTGGTCTGATGGCACTTTTACTTTCATATCATTAAGAGATTTCAGGGGTTGGGGTTGTGGCACAGAGGTAGAGCCCTCGCCTACCATGTGTAAGGTGCCAGGTTCAATCCTCAGCACCACATAAAAATAAAATAAAAATATTGTGTCCACCTATAACTAAACAATAAATGTTAAAAAAAAGAGATTTCAGAACGTGGAAAACATGAATGGTTCTTGCTCTCACATATGCTCAGATGGATTGGGAGTACCATAATGAATCATTAGCTATTTTGTTCAACTCCCCAATTTCTTTGCAGTGTAAACTCGATCATTTTCATCTTGTTGTCAAACTGGCCCAAGCTGTACATTGAATCTAATGAATTTCCACTGTAATTATTTAAACTAAACAGAAAGATTTTGAAATGAGAATGATAGTTGTCTTGTTTCACAAACCCAGACTTTTCCTACCAAGCAAATGTGACTGTTGTGAGCGTCTTCTGTAAATTACTACTTGTAATCTATGAAACTGCTACAGTTTAGTGTGTGGTCATATGGACTAACAATAATTATTTTCCTTCATCACAGATAATTAAAATTTAATATAATTAGGGTCATTTTGTCATGTGATAAAATTATTAAAATGCAGCAGTATAATTTAAATGAACTATGCCAGTCAGCAACAGAAATGGAAGGAATCTCTGATACATGTGATATGACATCAGAAACATTACACTATGTGAAAAAGCTCCACACAAAAGACTACACATGATATGATGACATTTATGTGAAATTTCTAGAAAAGGCAAAACTATAGAGACAGAAAACAGATCAATGTTTATCTGAGGCTGCTGATAGCAGGGAGGATTGGCAGAAATGGGTACAAGGGAACTTGTTGAAATGATGAAAACGATCTAAAACTAGATTGTGTTTTTGACTGAACAGCTCTAAATTTAATAAAATTCCTTCAAAATGTACACGTAAAATCAGTAAAGTTTATGGCAAATTACATATACATAAAGCTTTAAAAAATCTAGGCTTGCTCTATTCTCCTTCTGCTAATACTTCATGTATTCCTCTGTTTTTTATTCATGATCAGAGTAGAACATTTTTTTTTTTTCATTCTGTGATCTTCCTCTGCTGAAAACTTACCCAAATATAGCATCTCTTTATATCTCCCTCCTTCTGTCTGCCTGGCTTGTTCATTCACTCAGTCATTCAATTATTCAACAAAACTATACTGAGCATCTACCAAGTATCAAGCCCTGCCTGCACTAGGTGCTGAAAATGCAAGATGAATAAGTCATCTCCTCTCTTCTCTTTATCATAAACTGGCTTAATTTTCTGGGTGCACTTACCCCATCTCTCCTACTTCTAACTACCCTATTTAAATCAGCAATTTTGCAAGCTGGATCAGCGCTTTGAAGAAAGTCCTACCTTGAAGTGTCAATGTTTTATACTGCAATGACTCGATCTTTAAAACACTTAATCAGCTCAAAATGAAGTAATCAGTTAAAACATTTATTCACTGATTTCTTCCAAGAAAAGAAAAATAACAAGCCATCCCAGTGGTTTAGGATAAATGACTTACTTGATTCAGCAACACCAACTTTATTGCCCTGTCATGGACAACTAAGGCAGTTTTGGATTTGTATAAACACTGCTTTACATTCTGAAGGAAGGACTTCTGAGACTGCTTTTGAAATGTCCCTAAATTCAAAACTGACTTTTGGATTGGGATTCATCTTCCAAACTAAGTGTGATGAGGTTAATATGTTTCCAGAATTTTTTGTGTGTCCATTATTTTTTCTACATACATCTCTCCCCTCTTCTACAAAAATTTCCATCTGCACTTCTTGTGCAGCAGATATTGAACTAAGTTCTACTAGAAGAACAAGACCTACATTACAGTTTGCCCTCAAAGTGCTTAAAATGGGAGAGAAAGACACACAAAATGACAAGACAACAAAATCATGGAAACATAACACAGAAATAGAAGCTATATACACACCATTATAGGTTTTGTTGAGAGTAATATTGGTCTGATTTTCAGAAATTAAGTAAATATATGATAAAGATATTAAGAGTAAGCCGGTAAGGCATTCAAACTAAGGGAACAACATAAGCAAAAGTCATATTCAGACTCTTTATTATAGTTGACTCTGTTTGTAATGCATGATGCAGTGAGGAAGTGACTGAATAAAACAACATTCATTTCCCAAAGAGACAAATAATGAAAGGATGCATACACTAGTCAATAAATTGTTTTTTTTTTTTTGTTTATTTGTTTGTTTGTTTGTTTTGGTACCAGGGATTAAACTCAGGGGCACTTGGCCACTGAACCACATCCCCAGCCCTATTTTTGTATTTTATTTAGAGACAGGGTCTCACTGTATTGCTTAGTGTGTCGCCATTGCTGAGGCTGACTATGAACTGGAGATACTACTCTCTCAGCCTCTAGAGCCACTGGGATTTCAGTCATGCACCACTGCACCCAGCAATAAATTTTATTTTATGTTATACGTAATGGTAATCCATTGAAGAGTTTTAAGTAGGCAAGTAATATGAAAAAGACCAGTTGATGCCAGTGTAGGGGATAGATGGTGACTATATTTGAATACTTTTAGGTGGCAAAGGAGACAAAGCCATCTGGAATAGTTTCTTTACTTCCCTGGCTTTCCCAGAACTGACCATGACCTATTGGGTAAGAAGTCATTCTGATACCTCTACCCCTTGGAAAGTAAGCATCCCACAGATTATTATTGGATAGTACCCAGAAACCCCTGTTTTATGCCTGGTATGGCAGACTTCAGAATCTAGAGTAGCAATTCAAGTCCATTTCTTCTACATGAATTTTGTTTTCATTTTTAAATTTCCATTTATGCTAACCAAACATGACTATCTTTGATCTTCTCTGATTCTATTTGCTGGAGAAACCACTAGTTGACCAACCCTCTTCTAAGCACAAACACAATGATTATATCAGTGCCACTGTGAAACTAATTCTCCACTTAAAGTTCAATCAGTTATTCAATACTCTGGATTATTTTTTATACAAAAATGGACATTAATTTCATAAAACTTCAAACATTTTAAAAATTTAAGATGGACCTTGAAAATTTTTGTTCACAGAAAGATTATGAATGCTGCTTCCTTTCCATCTATCCTAGCCTTCTGAAGAATGAGGAATAAGTCTACAGATAAACGAATGTACAGTCTAAAAAGTGCCAATCAAGAGCAGAAGTCCCCAGTGCAGCACCTTTCTTTCCATGTGAGTATTAAGTTTTACCTGTTCTGGTTTTAGTGCTTGTCTTTATCATATTATTTATTGGTAAAACTGGAAATCATGTTGACTTGAGAAAAAGTACACCATCCCCAAAGAATTCTCTTGCAGTAACTTATAATAAACCTTTGCCTTCCTATTGTTCAAAGTTATTGGGTTTTTTTTTCCTTTTTTTACTTTTTGCCTTCCCATTGTTCAAAGTTATTGTTGTTGTTGTTTTACTGAAACTGCTCCATTCTTTTCCTCATGTTAAATTCTTCTGTAGTATGCAGTTTTGCTTCTGACAGAGCACACACATCATAAAACTGTCCTTGCCTACACTGATGTTTTCATTTTACATGGTGCACTGCCTTTTAACCCTATCATCAAACCTGGTCAGAAGCATGGATGTCAAGTGGTAGAAGGATTCTTATTTAGGGTTGTTGATCAAAGTAGACATCTTATATAAATCAATCTCACACAAGGAAAGAGAGAAGGAAAGAAAGAAAATGTGAAATTTGGTTTCATCTGTGAAAATTGTCTGTTTGGTTTAAATTTGTATGGAAATGTCTTAAATTCGGGTTCTAGAATGTTTTGCTTCCATCAGCTTTAAAGCATCGGAAGGTCTGGGCCCTGGGAAAGATTTCCATTAATAGAAAGACTTAGTATGTGGTCCTTTGACCAGACACGTCATTTAAAAACAGTTCTAACCTGTGATGTTTGAAATACGTCTAGATGAAAGAAGAAGTCGGATCCTCCAAAGAACTCAGGTTTAAAATTGGGAGTGGGATGAATCAAACCAGGCTTCCAAAAAGCACAGAGGAAATATAATGCTAAAATTGTGTTTTGTAAAAGATACTAATTAGTAGTCATTAACAAAGAAAAAAGAAGTGAGAGAGGTGGCAGAAAAGAGCTCACTACTAGAAAAAATTTTCTCTTTATTAGCAATAACGCTATGAGAATAGACATCTTTCAAGTGCAGGTAAGTTATCATGGGCTTTTTGATAACTAGCAAACAGAAACAGAAAGATGGTCTATCGCCTGTTATTTCTCTTCTGAGATGGAAATGGGAAAGGTGCGAATACAAAGAGATTTAGACACACAGCAGGTATTCTGAAGTCTTGGGATGAGTTGGCCTTTTGCAAGCACTAAATGGATAGGAGACCCAAGTAAGAGGTCAGTGTCTTTTCTCTAATAAGGAACTGAAAAGAATAACAAGGTGATGCCTGATGCCAAAGCTGCAGGAGCCAGGCTGTGCGTGTCACAGAAATATTAGCATTTATGAGCAGAGCAGCAAATAGGCTCAATGCAATGCAAAGAAGGACAATAGATCAACATTTCAGGTTTGACTGAACCAGAAATTAAAAATAGATTAAAAACACACTTGTGCATAGCTATTGATGTTTCTTTTAATCTTGCCTTCCAAAGCTAAGAAATAAGCCCTTAACTGTAATTTGTAAAATAGAAATTATATTCTTGTATTCTGAATCAAAATCAAATATTAGTGAGGTAACATCAAAATATATTTCTCACACGCATACATACATAATTTTAAAGAATTCACATTCTAGTAGGGAAGTATCATTATTCCTTCATTTATCTCAAGTAATCACACAAGGAAAAGAATAACTCATTCAGTGTGAGGACCACAATCTGTAGCCAATCTTATCTACTTAGTGATCTGGTACCTACATTGCAGGAACTGTGTCTAGAAGGAACTGATCCACCTATGCTGAAAATCTGCCATATTTTTTGAAGTCATTTGCGAAGTCACTATAAATGTTTTAAAGTTTTAACATTTCTATACAGAAATGTAAAAAGAGTGGTCATGTGAGGAAATTTCGGACAGGCTCCTGAAAATTGCTCTTAGTGTCACTGTCAGACTGGAAGTGACCTCCAGGCATAGAGAGGTTCAAGAGCCTTCGTTCGCTCTTGTTGTTCTATGGGATGCTACCAGGTCTATTCAGAAGGATTACTTTCCCTCTGTCTGCTTCACCTACAACTTCACTGGAGTGATAAGTTTGACTTAGAAACTTTTGAAATACATATGATTAGTAAATTAATACACCATTCAAGGTCAGTGGTCCTTCACGTCTATGTAAGCTTTCAGCATGATATATTGGATACAAGAATCATCTCTAAAGCCCCACAATCTACCCTTTCCCTCTGGGGAAACTCTCTTCCCAATATGCATTGGGCTTTCTGGTGTTCTCTGTTCCTATCTTTCTGGAATCACAGGTTCTGAAGACTGGGGGAGCTAGTGCTCCATGAGTCATACTTTGAACAGCAAACACAAGGATCCTGAAGATAAATTCCTCTTCCTCTCTCCCCTCTGCAGACTGTAAAAAGGAACATGGCTCCATAAGGTTCTCCAGAGACAACTCAAAAGGACCGAGTGGACAGACATTTGTCTGTTTTCTTTTGAAGCTGTGGCCACTTCAATAACATATCACATTACATTTGCTCTCCCTTTGTCCTTCCCTGGCCTTTCTTTTCCCTTCATTCTCACTATCCCTGAATGCCCTCCAATAAAACATGAGCATATAAAATTTTGTGTCAGATCCTGCTAAGAGAAGGCCAAGAGAGGATGGCTGATCAATTTCATGACTAATTTAATAGTATACACTGGCCCAAGAGAACACCCAGTCAGAGGTATTCTACCCACTTAGGTCCCTTTGGAACAAGTTTATCTCTATTTTTTTATACAAATAAAAGGAAAAAAGAGGCATAAACAATTTTTTTTAGTGTAGCACTTACAGATGAAACAGATGTTACACTAACTTTATCTTCTGGAAGGAACAGAAAGACTTTGACACATCTTGATTTAGAAAAATAGTCATTGCCTATTAATTCCATATGTTCAAGTGAGATGGGGGTGGGGGGAATTATTACATTTCAGTCCCAGAAGGCCCCATAGGATATTTTTTTTCTTTTTTTTTTTAATTTTTTATTGTTGGCTGTTCAAAACATTACATAGTTCTTGATATATCATATTTCACAATTTGATTCAAGTGGGTTATGAGCTCCCATTTTTACCCCATATACCCATAGGATATTTTCCCAAAGGTTTTCTTTACGTAAATTCTGGATGGCCTAAATTTCTCCACACATGGTGCCACAGGCTCTCAGATTCAACTTGAAGTCTCTCTCTCATCACCAACTAAAAAGGGAACAATGTATATACTGAATACTCAGATTCAGAATCAGGACCTTCTTTGTGTGACCTTCCAAATCTATTCTTCCTCCCTATTGCAAAATCGAGTGCTCTTGACTTCACTTTCATAGTTTCCTATCTGGAATTCTATGTCAGCACTATCTCACAGCCAGCTCTTAACTGTGTGTCTTTTCTAAGGATACTGGGAACTCTCTAAATTTCAGATTCTGTTGCTTTTATTTTAATATCCCAAATATGTCCTGAGACATAATAAGGACTCAATAAAAAGAAACATAAGAGGTGAAAAAAGACAGAGGAGAAAAAGAGAAAGAAGGAGATGAGAATGTACATGACCAGGTTGCTGTGCATTCTTTTATTCTTCCAAGATTTGGGGTGGGAAGCAGAGAATCTAAAATTAAATAATGCTACATATTTTTAAAAGTCCTGTAAGAATTCCACTATTTCACTGCCCTTTTAACTCCAATGTATTTCAATTCAACCCTTTGGAAATTTCTCTTAAAACATGGATTTTAAAAAAAAGACAAGGATTAAAACATGGAATTCAGTAGTATGTTAAAAATCAATAAAGACTTGTTTTCCAGAAATTTGTTTCAAGGGAAATTGTCCTGAAATACTTTCCATCTGTAACAGATATTGTTACTGAATTTCCAGCTGGAAAAAGCAGCTATGTGAATTAGGATGAATCATCCTGTAACTAATAATAAGCCTGCTAATCCTAAAGAAGAAACAGAAACTTAAAAATACTGTTTTCAACAGAAAATTTGGTAATAGAACTATCAGATAAAGCCCCTCCTACTCTTGAACTTTAGGGGTTGTAATCTAGATGTGTGGAAATCCTTCCTAAAAGAAAGACTTGTGCCATATCTGTGCTCTCAAACACCAGGAGATATAGTCATTTTTCAGAATGAGACTGTGGTACTCTGACATAGTTTAAAGAGAGGAGGCAACTGCTATTTTTGATTGTGTTAACCTGTGCATAATTATGTAATTACCTACTAAAATTTAGTCAGAGTGTTGCATATCTAAATCATTAACTTTAACAATTGCAAAGCTGCTTTGATTAGTATTTTCATAGAGTAGGATAACATACTTTTGTCAGCTTTCATATGATTAGTTATGATTGGGAATTTGTTTATGCAAAATGTTTTCATTGCCAGTTTAGAAAAAAAAAAAACGGGAAAGTGGGGGGGGGGGGTATCCTGTGCCTCCCCTCAGCAGACACCTTCATGGTTCAACTTAGGAAATGTCAATGAGGAGAAAACACATAAAGATTCACATTATCAACCCTCCTCCCGTGCGCCATGGCATACAATTTTAGTGTAAGATTAGAAAAATATCTAGAGAATTCAACTTTGAAAGTTGGGTTCTCTTTTCCCAAATTCGACTAACAAGGATATCAGTGTGGCACTAACTTAGACTGCCATAGTCAACTGACTTGGCCAGGCTGCCCTTAGAACAGCATTGATCAGTACAGCTGATCTTCTATGGAAACAGCCTGCCAATATATTTGTTATTTATTTTAGCAGAAACACCACAGCTGCAGCAATTTTTGAGAGAAATTTTTCTGACACGTCTGATTTGCTATCATTCCTAGGTACTATTGACTACACACACGCATTCCTATTAGGCTGACATCTCTGGATGCAGCTAAACTATTGAAATAGAAAATCCTTTAATTTCTTGGCTACGATGGAGTTCTGTGATGCCAAATTTCAACTCTCCGTGGAAGATGGAAAGTCCTCAGGACATGAAGTGTTTCTTGTCTCCTTAGGCAAATTGGCTGGGCTTGTTTGAAGTAAGCAATTACACAAAGTAGCATACAGAAATTTTAAAGTAAAATTAAAAACAAAAATACCCCACTGGCTACTATGCATGTATTGCCTTTCTCTTATGAGGGAATATGTTTGGGATGGAGATGGAAGTAATTAAAAGTGATTAACACAGGCAATACATTCTATTTTGGAATGGAAAAAAATATGTGTGTGATTTGCCTCTGAGAAGGTGAGAACAACCCTTTCAAAAGAATTTTCAGACCCTTATCTCTCATTATTCTTTCCTTTTCTCTGCATTTTTATGATGTGTTCTAGAAAAAAATGCCTAGAAAGGAAGTTTCATAATATGATACTCATTTAATGTCTCCCCATCTAAACAAGAAATAATATTCTAAGTGCAGTGTGTTTTTAAGAGGAGCAAAGAAGGCTATACCATGTGAGCAATTTTTTCTCTTTATCAGATTAGGAATGTCAAACTCCACAATCATAAAGTATTGATCTCTCAATATCAGACACCCCTGTCTCCAAGTCCCACAAGCATGAACATCTGCTCCATCTTTCACAATAAGATTCTTTCCCACCATCAGACACACTACTGTCTTTGAAAGCACAAGCTTAATTATACTGTTTTTAAACCTTCATGATTGAGCACACAGGCAGCAACGTTAGCTCCTCACTGAAGCTTTAATCTTATCTTTCCATGTCTCTGAATATAATTTAAATGTAAGATTTTTTAAAAAATATTAAGTCACCATCTAGCCCTATAATTTTTCTTCTTTGTATCAATTCTACCTTTCTTGACCATGATTCTGTAATAGCTCTTAACAATTCAAGAAATATCAGACTTTCTGAAAATTTGGAAAAGAAATCCCTTCACTTCTCTTCTTTGATGACCCTCCAAGTTATCTACTCCATTATGCTAAAAAAAAAAAAAAAGAATATTATATTATTTGATGCTTCCCTGTTTTCTCATTTATGGTCACTCATATTCACTATCAATTATTTTAGTGCCTCCTCATTTATGATCTACATGGATATAAATGTTTATAGAATAATTAGATGGAGAAATGTATTTCCTTGGTCAGAGAATGGTCATCTTATAATGCTAAACACCTTAATAAAAAGGACTCAGATGTCATGGGGGTGTTGTAGGTAAAATGTGTTAAGGAATCCTCTTGCTTCGATATATCACAGCTTAGGAATATGATATTTAATGATATCATTTTACTGCTTAGAAAATTAAACTATTCAACTTCCAGCTTTGTAAAAGTATAACATATTTAAATACAATGCCTCAGTTGAAACTCAGGTATAAGGTGATCTGTAGGGATGGGATCAGGAATGAAATGCAATGGGGGTCTAGAATGGACAGGGATGTTATAAGAAATGAAGTGAAACTCAGCAAGGAAGGGAGGAATTGGGTAAAATCTAGGATGGTATAAACAAGTGGTATCTTTGCATACATACTTGGTAACAATATGCTATATATTTTAACATATCTGGTTAAGGTATCAAAATAGCATCAAAAACAAAAGAAACCCAAACCAATCTCTAATCCAAAGTTTATTTGTTGTGAAAGGCTGTCCTGTACATTGTATGATGAGCAGCAACACTCATACCTGTTCCCATCAGATGCCAGTAGCTCTTCATGCAGTTGTGATAATCAAAAAATTCTCCAGACACAGCCAAATAGCCCCTGGTAAAATTGCCTCCAGTTGAGAACTACTGTTTAAATATCTTTTTAAACGATCCATCACACTTTTAGCCTCATAAACATCCCTAGTACCTACCACCTGCTTATGATTTTCAAGGCAAAGGTAAGTAAGAGTCCCTAAGGTTTCAACACTCCATATCCATGACCCATTAGTAATAACGGTGGTGTTGGTAACCCCATCCTATCATAGATTTGTGAAGACCCAGTCACAGCTCTGTTCTCCACAGCTGAATCAGACAGTAAGTAAGCAAGACAGGCCAGCTGTCCCTTCCTTACATGTAGGTACATGGTGTTCCTTGTCTACTGGACAATTCCATTTCACTGTCAACATCCTGTCAACAAAGTCTCAAGAATGGTTGAGACTGGACCCTAGAAAGACAGTCGATTTAGACATCCTCTTAGAACCTTTCAGTTTTTCTTAAAGAACAAAGAAGTAGTCTTGTTTCTGGGTAAACATATTATTTTCACTTTAGCAAATTCAATGGTCTATGATAAGTTTCTCTGCATTAAAAAATCCCTATTTCTCTGCATTAAAAAAATCCCTTTCATATTTCTACAGTTCTTTTAAAGCTGACCTTGATTTAAAGGGCCTGAACAAAACTCTGTAAGAACAGCATGCACCTATCTAATAAATTTATTTAGAATTTTATAGGCAGTAGATTTGTTTACAAATTTCAAAGGTATATTAATATCTATCTTATAGAGACAATGATTTTACATTTTACATAATTTTACATTTCTAAGGACATCCTCGCCTTTCTCTTTCTGATCTCATAAGCTTGTCTAAATATCTTAGGAAATGAAAGATTCTAAAAATCATAAAAGTTCCTGTTATTTCCTAAACAGCATGCAAAGCTGTTGCATAATCTCAGAAAAAGATAGACAGGACAGACCTTACAAATATATTTAAATCTCTGAAATGTAGACAAGGATATGTAAATTGAAAGTAAATTTATTTTAGTGAACTGGCAAGAAGGGAAAAAATATAGGGCCATATGTTACCATCAGTTTTGCATATTTGGGGAGGGGGAAGCTTCTTAAGCCAGGCGTTTTCAGGCCATAAAATGTCTTCCATAGGTAACCACAAGCTGGCAAAAGTAGTATTACAAGTGTTGAAAGTTAGAAACGAGGACGATGCTTTTATTGGTGGTGGAGCAGAGTTGGGAACTTGGGATAAGAGGAATGGAGATGAATGTGACATAAATTTACTTAAGTGGAAATGTTATCAGTGAGTAGGGAAGCTGTGCTTGAAGCAGAAGCTCTTTGTGTCACCTTCTTTCCTCCTATTGGTCTCCCTGCATTACAGAAGAACAATTTTGAAAATAACCTACAAGGTAAACATTTGAACCATGGCTCACCTACCTATCCAAGGAACCAACATCCTTTCTTCTTTTGTGGCTTGTATCAGTAAAAACATTACAGTACCCAGGAAGTCAGCTGGAGTTCTTGCTAAGACACAAATGATAAATTACATGAATTTTAGTGTAAATAATAAGTTGCATAAAAGGCAGTCTTTATCAGTTCTTACTGTAATCTGCAGGGCTATGAACAATTCCAGGCAATCAGTAAGTACTCGACAACTTTTAAATGAAAGAATAGATATAGTAAACAATAATTGTATAGAAAATGGTGCTAGAAGCTTTATGTATTCCAAATTAATAATTATTCTATGTGTGCATGTGTATGATTATATTTGGGCACTGCATATAAAAGATTGCTCAATAATTACATGATTTTATGTGTGTACTCCATTAGCATTTATACAGAATCTTTCCATGGCTTATAATAAGTGAATTCAGAAGACAGAATTCTAGCAATTTTGGAAAACAGAATTCTGGTTTTTAACTGGAGACATCGTGGGCACACAACTAACTGGATCTCTAAACTTCTATTTCTTTTTTTTAATTTTCAATTTTTATTTTAAATTTATTTATTTATTCTAATTTGTTATACATGACAGCAGAATGCATTTCAATTCATAGTACACATATAGAGCACAATTTTTCATGTCTCTGGTTGTACACAAAGTAGAGTCACACCATTTGTTTCTTCATACATGTACTTAAGGGTAATGATGTCCATCTCATTCCACCATTTTTCCTAACCTCATGTCCCCTCTCTTCCCCTCCTTCCCCTTTGTCCTACCTAAAGTTCCTCCATTTCTCCTATGCTCCCCACCATCCCTATAGATCAGCATTCACTTATCAGAGAAAACATTCACCCTTTGTTTTTTTTTTTTTTGGTATTGGCTTACATCACTTAGCATAATATTCTCCAACTCCATCTATTTACCTGAAAATGACATGATTGTATTCTCTTTTAATTCTGAGTAATATTCCATTGTGTATATATACCACAGCTTATTTATCTATTCATCTACTGAAGGGCATTGAGGTTGGTTATACAATTTACTTATTGTAAATTGTAATGCTAAAAGCATTGAAGTGGCTGTGTCACTGTAGTATGCTGTTTATAAGTCCCTTGGGTATAAACCGAGAGTGGGATAGCTGGGTCAAATGGTGGTTCCATTCCAAGTTTTCCAAGGAATCACCATACTGCTTTCCCTATTGGTTGCACCAATTTACAGTCCCACCAGCAATGTGGTACAATTTCCCACATCCTCGCCAACACTTACTGGTATTTGCATTCTTCATAGCTTCCATTCTGACTGGAGTGAGATGAAATTTTAGAATAGTTTTGATTTGCATTTCTCTAATTGCTAGGGATGATGAACATTTTTCATATATTTGTTGATTGATCAAATATCATCTTCTGAGAAATGTCTGTTCAGCTCATATATTGATTAGGTTATTTGTAGGTTTTTTTTGCGGGGGGGGCTTAAGCTTTTTGATTTCTTTGCATATCCTAGAGATTATTGCTTTGTCTGATGTGCATTCAGTAAAAATTTGCTCCCATTTCATAGGATCTCTATTCACCTCACTGATTTGTTTCTTTTGCTAAGAAGAAGCTTTTCAATCTGAATCCATCCCATTTATTTTTTCTTGATTTTATTTCTTTCACTATAGCAGTCTTATCAAGGAAATAAAGGCCTAATTCAAGATGATGAAAATTTGAACCTACTTTTCTTCTATTAGGCAAGGGTCTCTAGTTTAATACCTAGGTCCTCAATCCTCTGTAAGTTTTGTGCATGGTGAGAGAGAAGGGCTTAATTTCATTTTGCTGCATATGGATTTCAGTTTTTCCTGCACCATTTGTTGAAGAACTATCTTTTCTTCAATATATGTTTTTAGAATCTGTCTAGTATGAGATAACTGAATTTATGTGAGTTTCTCTCCAAGTCCTCTATTCAGTACCATTGGTCTACAAGTCTATTTTGATGCCAATACCATGCCATTTTTGTTAACTATTCCTCTGTAGTACAGTTTAAGATCTAGTACAGTGATGCCACCTACTTTCACTCTTCTTGCTAAAGGTTGCTTTAGCTATTCTGGGTCTCTTATTTTTCCACATAAATTTCATGATTGCTATTTCTATTCTAAGAGGAATGTCATTGGGTTTTTTATTGTAATTGCATTAAATCTGTAAGGTCATTTTGACAATATTAATTCTGCCTATCCAAGAACAAAGGAGATCTTTCCATCTTTTAAGGTCTTCTTTAATTTCTTTCTTTAGCATTCTGTAGTTTTCATTGTAGAGATTTTTCACTTCTTTCATTGATTCCCAAGTTTTTTTTTGAAGCTATTATAAATGGGGTGGTTTTCCTAGTTCCTCTTTCAGAGGATTTGTCACTGATGTACAGAAATGCTTTTGATTTATGGGTGTTGATTTTATATCCTGCTACTTTGCTGAATTTATTTATTCATTCTAGAAGTTTTCTGGTGGAAATTTTTGGATCTAGGTATGGAATCATGTAGTTGGCAAATAGTGATAGTTGAGTTCTGCTTTTCCTATTTGTATCCTTTTAATTTTCCATTTGTCTAATTGCTCTGGCTAGAGTTTCAAGAACTATATTAAATAGAAGTGGTCAAAGAGGGCATCCCTCTCTTTTTCCAGTTTTTAGAGAAGTGCTTTTAATTTTTCTCCTTTTAGAATGATGTTGGCCTTGGGATCAGCATACATAGCTTTTACAATGTTGAGATATGTTCCTGTTATCCCTAATTTTTCTAGTGTCTTTGTTGTGTCTTTGTAGGAGTGATCAATTTTTGCCTGTATTTGCTCACTTAGGTCATTCTTTAATTCACAGATTATTTTAATTATGTACACTCTGAACTCCTTCTCTGACATTTCATCAAGTGTGCTGTTCGTGGATTGTAGTATTGTAGTATCTTGGTTTGTTTTCGGGCATTTTCCTCCCTTGTTTTTTTCATATTATCTATGTTTCTTCCATTCTTGCAGTGCAGATCTGAGGTATTACAGTTTCTACCATATAATCTTATAGTGCCCCTGCAGATTACCTGTACCTCACCTTGCTATTGTACTTCTAGACCTGGGCAAGTGTCCTATGACAAATGCTACTGCTACTAAAGGTGGTGGTAGCAATAGTGGAGATAACTCAAAATAGCAGTGGGGGTGTGCCAAGATGGATGAGACTACTCTCAGAGATGGGATTGAAAGGGTGGGCTGTCTATTCTGAGATGTAGCTGCCTCCAGGCTCTATCTATTGTCCCAAGGTGGAGGCTACTGCATGGGGAGGGCTATGGTGATGGCTGCAGTATTCCAAGATTGTGGTGGGGTAAGCCTGTGTTTGGCATGGGTGTGCCAGTGAGTATGGGAAGTCCTGGATTGGGGCCTGGGTTCCAGTGTGGGTCTGCCTGTCAGCTAGCTGGTACTGGGACTAACCTTGGCCTTGGCTCCCACAGGTCAGTGGGCAGTTCTTGGCCTGGGGCTGGGGTCTGGTGTGAGTCTGCTGGTCAGGGGGTATTTTGGGGCTGGAGACTTGGCTTTGGCCCCTTTGCAGGTTGACAGGGTGGTCCTAAGCCTAAACTTCTACTTCTTGATCTATGAAATGACAATAACATGGCCCTTAAAGAGTTCCTGGAAACACAAAATGGACTGATGTAAACAAAATTCTTTGGGAAAATGTAAAGTACTGAATAAATATAAGGAGCATTAGTAAAAAGTTATTCTCAGAGAAGCATTGTATAGATAATTAACATGTTTACAATTACATGACCTCCTGGACTCCAAGAGATTGGAAGTTTTGAGGTACCAAATGCAGGTCAACAAGGGACCTAGGTTCCACACCTAATATTAGTACTCATTTGTCATGAGACTTGCCAGAATTCATGAGCCCTTTTGTACCTTAGTATCATTATCTGTACAACGGGGCCCTTTTAAGTTCCCTGAGGTTTCTTTCTGTTTTCTAACATTTTATGATTCTATGACAGAGGAATATTAATGAGACAACTGGAACAGAATGCAAAAATGAAAGACCAGATTTGGGGAAAGTTTAAGAAAAAAAAGATCAGAGTATAATTAGTTAATTCTTGTGCTGAACTTATAGGTTTTGCCTGCACTGCAGTTATTACTTCAACAAGCAGTTTCTCTCAGTTGTAACCTCACTCCACAATACAGGACTCCTCATGGAACCCAGCAGATACCCATGTGCAACCTAAAAGTGCAAGAAAGTTAAAATCCCATAGGGAAAATATTCAGTGATAAAGCTGAATGATAAGATCAAATGACAAAACTCTCCTCTTCCATCCCTTGGGTGGGCAGATGTAAGGCAATTTTATGAGGCTTCTCAGAGGGATATGGTGGGATCAAGCTCAGTTTCTCACCATGATGACCACCTCAGCAATACATTTCTTATTAGTTTTTCTTCTGCCTTATTTCATGCTTCCTAAGCCACCATTCTTCTTTCTTGAAATCACTTCCCAGAATCAACAACCTGGACATAAGCCCTTACCTTGAACTATATTTTGCTCATGGATTATGAACTAAGAAATAAGTGGCCCTGGAAAGGAGACCATCAGGATTATATTTTGGATCTGAATTATTCACCAAATACTTGAAATTAAAGATCCCACAATCATAGGAATAGAGGAAGAGCTAATAACCTCTGGCATGCTACACTTCCACAATTATTGAAGTTATCTTTAGGAGTTAGTTGGAATGAAATAAAAGACATAAAAATTTCAGGGAAGCATTTAGAGGGGCCTGTTCCCTGAATCCTTAGGGAAGACTGTAAGAGAGAGGTTCCATAAAAGGCATAATGAGAGTGTTAAAGATCTTCTACATATCAATGTCAAAGGCCTGATTTTTTTTAAAAAATGGCAGTCCAAGACCTGAGAGGGAAGCATTTTGTGCCATACTTTTAAACCATCAGGCTACATTAGGGAAAAAAAAATCTATTGACATCAAAACATTCATGTTTTAGGATTTAATATTTTAGCAAAGAAACCTAAAACCAGTCTTAATATGCTGCCAGGATGACACCTTGAATTTGGGCTACAATATAGAGATATCAGAAGGACATTTGCAGAGGATTGAAGAAGGAGTCAGAAACTCAGAAAGAGGAAATAACTGGAGGGATTTTTTTTTTTTTAATATGTGAGACCAGAGAATCTACTACCTATGAGTCTGCCACCTTAGTAAAATTTAGGATACCAAATGTCTGGGGTGATACCTGTGATGAGAATCAATCAGGGTCAAGTTCCATTTCCCCAGATATTAAAGACTGAATACCCAAGACACACTGAGGCAAGCATAGAAAGCAAGTTTTATTTAAGGGATAGAACAGAGATAGACTTCTCTGCAGAGAAGGTGTGCCAGGGCTGGGTATCCAAGGAAGTAGGGGTGCCCTGACCCTTTTATACTTTTTAGATTTTCTTTGTTCTCATGCTTCCTCCTCCTCCCATCCTGCATACAAGATTAGTGGCCAAAAGGTGGGCCAAATTTGGAGTGATGGTGGACTAGGGAGTGGCCCAGGAAGCATTCATTCATTAACAACTCCTTGTATGGAGGAATAATCCCTGGAGGCAGATTGCCTAGGCAACAGGTGGAGGAGGAGGAAACTGTCCATAAGGTATTAACATTTTCTTTCATTCTGAATCAACCCCCATCTTTCTGATCTAATCATTTATCAGCTACACTGACTGACTTTTTGTCCTCCAGCCTAACCAGGATATCCCCAAACTCTAAGTTCACCCTTTAAGATAAAAGATAAGTTGTGGTATCTGATCTCCCTAATATAAAAATAGAGGCACAGCATGTATAATCCTCTTTAAATTTCACAAACAGTACACACTGTATGTGGGAATCCTTCTCAAACCCATTTATAGTGATCTAGTAAGTTACCAGTTTGAATTTCAAAGCAAGAAAACCATTACAGTAATTCCAAATTCCAGAGCAAACTTTCCTGACCCATAGGCTATAGGTGACAGCATCTAATGGTCTACAGGTATTTGTGATGGGTTCTGATTCTAAATGTTCTGAATCTAACCAGTTCCAACAGGAGAGTTATGATCCAGACAGCTAGGGTCACTTTGAAAATTAGATTTTGGCTTTCTGTTACCCTTAGTTAAAGCATAACACCTTAACCATGGGCCACGGGGAAATATGCCAGGAAAGTTGCCTATCCTGAACTGAATATTATCACAATTATTAAGTCACAAATGTGGGTGAATAACGCACTTTTTCATTGTGTAATGGATCATGCATGAACATGTTCAGAGGGTGCAAGGAAACTATGAGCATGTGACTCAGAATCCATTTCTTCTGCCTCTGTTGCACTGATGTCTTTTCCCTACTAATACTTAAAGCCTCATGGGGTATTGCCCATCCCAAATATCAGAAAATAAAAAAATGTGAACCTCTTTCGCCAATGATCCTGTAGGTTGATGGTAAATGCATATGGGCCACTGAGATGGAGGTGAAAAGAAATCTTCCCAAACTCTTCTACTGTGGCACTGAGTGAGTCACTGGCACAGAGGCCCTTCCCTTAGCGTAAGTTTTATCCTAGTGTTGCTTCAGTAACAGCAGCACATGGAAGAATCCTGACACCACCTTGACTCTGCTACTCTAAAAGCCATGTGCTTTATGCTCTGGGGCTTTAATGACTCCACAGTATGGGACACTTGTGGGAACCACTAGGTACTCACACAAGAGCAGGCCAGCTGGGCAAGATGATCCTCATGTTATCTTAGTGACTCTCTCTCAGGAGGCGGAGGCAAGAGAATAGCAAATTCAAGGTCAGTTTGGGCAACTTAGCGAGAACCCCAGCAATTTAGTGAGAACTTGTCAAAATAAAATACAATAAAATGGACTGGGGAGGTAGCTCAGTGGTAAAGTGCCCTTGGATTCAATTCCAAGTACTAAAAAAAAAAAAAAAAAAGCAGGCTGCAAATAAAAGAGAGATAATGTTCTAGTAGCAAGCCTTTTGTTAACTTCTTAAGAAATTTGAAAAAAAGAAAAGGTAACTCTAGATTAGCAAATTATCAACTCAAGTCATGCTGTGTGGGTCAGAAAGCCTTCCTTGGTGTTCAAAGACACCCACCAAGTATTAATGTGAGCACAGCTTGGAAGTTCAAGAAAGTACCACCCCCTATTCCTGTGAAATCACTTCCCAGAACAAACTACCTGCATGACCTGCATGCAATCGCCTCACTCATGTTCTGTTCTGATGAGAAAACTAGACAAAGCCTAGAAATGAAAGAATAGTAAGAAAGGTAATAATAATAGGGAGCAAAGTTCCTTAACTAGAGCTGGCTCTGTAATATGGTAACTTACACATGTATAGATTCAACACAGGAAAATCATTGAACCCAGCGATCATTGTCTCTTGCTGATCTCTTGCACCTTAGCCAAGAGATTTGCATAGAAGAAGAAATTGCTCACAGATTTGAAGATGGACTGTGCTTAGTAAAAAATTCAGATGCAGGGGTCTGTTTCACTGTTTTTCCAATGTGATGAAGTCATTAGAAATGTCATTTAATAAAATATACTTATTGATAATAACTACCATTTCATGCCAGGAACCATGCCAAGCAATATGTGGGGTGTGTGTGTGTGTGTGTGTGTATGTACATATATGAGTTGAATCACTCTTAAACTTTGTGGCTATCCTCTGAGACAAGTGTCATTATCCTTCTTTTACATGTGGAAAGTGTGAGAGCATCATGATATTCACAAAGCACACATAATAAGTGACAGAGAGGATTTGAAACTAAATAAATCATTGTATCATATAGCTAGCTGCCTTTTGAAGCATGTATTTATTTATTTATTTATTTATTTATTTATTTATTTATTTATTTGAAATTAGGCATTGAACTAAACCATGGGAATTATTAGAAAGGATCAGGAAAAAGTTTACTAACCTGCCTGGGTTTTGACTAAAGGACCTAACTCAATTGACATAACTAAAAATTAATTTCTTACAGGAGATCAGAGTGTCACTAATCACTTATCCTGTCATTCAAAACTACTTTATATGCTTAACTGTATGCAAAGTATTGCTTCAGGTATTGAAGAAAAATAAGACAAAACTTATGAAACTTCAGCACTTTTAAAAATTAAAATGTAAATGCTGCCTCTAGAACTTGCCTGGACTGCAGCAGATGCTGAATACATATGGACTGAAAAGGTTAATATTTCAGGATCAGTTGTTCTGCCTTCCATTGTATTTTACTGTATCTGCACATAAGCATTTCATTTTCAACTACACTTTACATTTATGGAAGGAGATACAGAGATCTTGAAGAATGGTTGTTTAATACATCACAAATACTGTGTCATGACAGCATGTCATATTGTTATGATTTACCCAGAATTCTATGACTTGTCCATTTTTTAATTGGTTTTCCGTGTTCCTCTTGACATTCCTTGTATATTCCAGAAACCGATCTATTGGAGTATTTTACATTGTAACTATCTTCTTCATTTGTCACCCTTCCTTAAGTGGACATCTTCAGTTGTGATGTAGCTAAATTTCTCAATTTACTCATTAACATTGTGCATTTGTTCTTGAAGCCCTGTCCTTCTTCAGAGCCGCAGCCATTCCCCTCATAATTTTTTGTTTGGATTTCCAGTTTATGCTTCACATTTAGTTCTGTCAAATCTCTGTTTATTTGAACCATTGGTCGAGTTATAAACCAGTTTTATTGGGGCTAGGGATATAGCTCAGTTGGTAGAGTGCTTGCCTCACATGCACATGGCTCTGGGTTCAATCCCCAGTGCCACCAAAGAAGATTCATTTCAATAAACCAAATTTATATATAAATTGTTTCTGACCTTTCATTTTGGTTTCACTGGGCTTTAAAACTTTGAACTCTGGAGAAGTAAAGTTTGCCTTGCTAAAGTAAAAATAAAAAATAATAAAAAAAACTTTGACTTGGTAGTATATATTAATATATAGGAGAAAAAGCCTTACTCTTTCATTTTTAAAGAACTTTTCTGAAATTTTTGAGATCTCATTCAATAAACATTCAGTTTGCCAATATCCTATAAAAATTTTTATGTAATTTTGGTTCAGTTTGGATCGGATATATATGTTACTTTAAGTGAAATCAACATATTTATATTATTATTCATTCTATCTATGAACATGGCTCAGTATTTTGGTCCAGGGTGTTCTTTCGTACCACTTAATATACATTTATTTCCTTTTAGTCCATAAGCATCTTATGCATTCTTTATTAGATAGATAGATAGATATTCCCCAGTTTTATAGTTATTTTTACTGAGTCTCATTTCCTGTTTGGTATTCTAGTTGACTGTTTTGAGATAAAGAAAAGTACTAAGCTTTAGTAAACTGATTTCATATGCAACAATTTTATTTTTCATGTTTGTGGGGTTTTGTAATAAATATCAGTTGACCTTTATTAAATAGTTTTTCTGCCTCAGTTTAGATAATCAAAAAATATTTCTTTTTTGATCATTAATATAGTAAATTATTGTTTTAGTCAGCTTTTTCACTGCTGTGATTAAAAGACCCAACTAGAATAATTGTAGAGGAGGAAAAGTTTATTTGGGCGCTCACAGTTTCAGAGGTCTCAGTCCATAGACCACCAGCTTCATTCCTTGGGGCTTGAAATGAGGCAGAACATCATGGCAAAGAATGTGGAGGAGGCAAACAGCTCAGATGATAATAAGGAAGCAGAGAGAGATACTCCACTCACCAGATACAAAATATATACCCCATAGGCACCAATATCCCAAATCTTCCAGCCATACCCTACCTGCTTTTAATTACCACTTGAGTTAATGAAAGTTTATTAGTATACTTGCATTAATGTTCAAAACTAAATTTCTTTACATTTTATTTTTATTTTATTTGTATTCTGATTTGTTATATATGACAGCAGAATGTATGAGAATTCACATTACACATATAGAGCACAATTTTTCATATCTCTGGTTGTACATAAAGTATATTCCCACCATTCATGTCTTCATACATGTACTTAGGGTAATGATGTCCATCTCATTCCACCATCTTTCTTACCCCCATGCTCCCTCCCTTCCCCTGCCACCCCTTTCCCCTCTCTAGAGTTCCTCTAATCCTCCCATGCTTCCCCTCCCAACCCCACTATTTCCCACTTGAGGGCAGCTTAGATTCACAGCAAATACAGCCCAGGGTAATTGCGACTATGTTTAATAGGTCCCCTGATCCTACTTCTCTGTACTAGTGTAGGAATCCAGTTTTTCTTTTTTATTTTATTTTATTTATTTTTTAAAAAAATAAATGACAGCAGAATGCATTACAATTTTTATTACACATATACAGCACAATTTTTCATATCTCTGGTTGTATGTAAAGTATATTGACACCAATTTGTGTCTTCATACATGTACTTTGGATAATGATATCTATCATGTTCCACCATCCTTGCAAACCCCCTTCCCCCTTCCTTTCCCTCTCACCCCTCTACCCTATCTAGAATTCATCTATTATTTTTTCTCTTATTGATCCAATTGGAGAATCAACTTTACTAACTTGATAACAGTTGATTAGGTTTACCTTGTTTTTTTTTTCTTGTAACAAAACAATTTTTAAAGAAAGGAGTATTGTTCTCCTTGAACATTTGGTAGAATTCACCTATAGAACTTCCTGAATCTTTTATTTGAAAGGGTAAGGTTTTGATTGAGTTTGAATTCAATAATAATTTTAAAGGTATTCCCATTACTTTTTGTACCACCTGCAGGGCAGACTTTAGTTTTATTCCTACAAATTTAATTAAAGTTATCTAGATTTTAAAATATCATTGTTTATAGCCGTTCAACTCCTTTGTAAGTTTATGTTAAAATTCTATCTTTATATCTTATTTTATTATTTTTTATTTCTATCTTTTTTATCCAGATCAGTTTTTACAGAGATTGGTCAATCTTACTGATTTTACAAAGAATGCATTTTTTAGTTGATTTCTGTATTTTTCATTTCATTATGAATTTTATTGTGTTATTATTACTTACCTTATATCCTATAAGTTTATTATGTTGCCCTTCTACCTGGAGTTGTATCTGATACATAGTTAAGATAAAAAATATTAGCTATTATTGTTAATATAGTTGAATTAAAATTATGATGCAATGAATATATTCAGTTGATTGATAAAGGATAAAATTACTTCCTGGCATTTATGTGGTAGAAGGACCCACTTCCAATTGAATACCTCTCATGGTTTTTGCCTTGTTTCTGTAAGAGGTGAAAACCCAAACAGAACAAGAATACATTAAATGCTTTAAGACTTGCTTCAATAGGGTGCAATTTCCCTAAAAATTTCTCCATATGGCAGGAAATAAAGTTAAATACACCATGTAAGCCCTGGAAAGATAGAGAGGGAATTAACACACACCTTCTAAGTTTTAGAATTGAATAGTTATAGAATCAGAAACTTGGGCTTTAGAAACATCAATATTCTTGAATTTTTAAAAGTTTTCTGTAGTTATTTTATTTTTCTTTATTACCAGAAGGTTTTGCCTATTTTGTTAATTTTTTTAAAAAAAATAGTGTCCTTATGTGATCTGAAGTGTAAACAAGGCAGTATCGTTTCCCCAAGGGCCAGGAGGCTCATGGAGGTGAAGGTCCCCAAAAGGAAGGCCAACTTCAGGGTAAACAAGGGGCATGTTTGCCCCTCCTAAGCATTCTGTGTAAGGTCACACAGAGACCTCTCCAGAGAGATGTAAAGCCTTGGAGATGTCTGTAACAGTTTGTGGAAAGAAAACCAACCTCTTAAAACAGCATTATAATCAAATATCTATCTTAATCACTAAAGCCAAATATAGTCAATATTCCATCACCCAGGAATGCAAGACCTTATGGTTTCTCTATATTATCCTAAAATAATATGTTATCTTGAGTAAATATCATCTTCCAAATCTATTCACTAATTTCTGTTTTACCACTGACATTAATATCATTAGTCTGTGTCAGTGATGCAGATAAATAAGGAAGAGAACAATGTTAATTAATCTTGGATTATCCTCCACAGTTATCGCCAGTTCTCCCCGACAGCTGCTTACACTTAAACATTTGTCCTTCTCCCTTGAAGGATGCTCTTGCCTCAGGATCCCTTTACTTCTTCTTTACTGAGCCCTTGTCACATTACCTCATTTCCTATTCAGCTTAAACTTCATAATCCATCGTTTAAACCCCTTTATTGCTGATATCTGCAAATCTCTTTCTCCATTTTCCTTCAGGGAGAGTAACAACTAACGGAGCCCTGGGATCAGATGAACCCCACGATTCACCTTTTCAAACAGGACTGCTGAATGCCCCTGGTGGATCACTCGTTCATGCAAGATGCTGTTAGTGTAAGGGTCAGGCGAAGCATCGGAGAAAGAGACCACCAAGTGACCACTCATGCAATTGGCAGAAGGGGATTTATTGAACCAGCATGCTGGGGCTCCGTGCCCACTCAAGAAGGGAAAGCAGCCCAGAGCCCCGAGCAGGGGCTGAGCACTGCTTAAGTACACTTTTTGGGGAGGGCGGAGGGCTTTGTATACATCAGAACAAATCATCATGAGGCGCGGGAAAATTGAACAACAACTCCTAAACATGATTAGTTCATTCATTGGCGGGAACAGGTCAGGCTGGAGTGATAGGTCATTCCTAAGGAGGGGGTTACATTCAAACTGATTGGTTTAGGGCCTAAAGGACTACGTGACCAGTTACACAGAGTCCCGAGTTATTGGACAACCAGGGAGTCAGTGTGAATATTTACTGGGCAGTTCCAGTATTGTCCTAACAGCTACAGGGATTTCAGGTTTTGCAGGTAGCATAGAAACCTAACAATACCTAATCCTTTACATTTTAACTCAGACCTTGCAGCTTAGAAACTTTACAACACCCGGTCTTTTACCCTTTAACTTTTACACTTTAACTTCAATTTCTTTTACCCTTACATTAGTACAAACCTGTGGTTTCCAGTCTGCTAAATCCTCAGTTCTGCCTTTACAATCAGGGGCTTTCAATCCTGATGCCCATTGCAATCCTGGGGCGTTTTCTTAAAATTCTGATACCTGGGCCTCATCCCAGACCAATAAAATCAGACCCTCTCCTTTCTTGGTGAGATAAAGGCATTAGTAACTTTGAAAGCTCTCCCAGGTAATTGTAATGGGGAGGCAAGTTTTAGAGCAGTGTTCTCGGCATGGTTAGCACATAATAATCACCTGGGGAGTTGTTCACAGTACTTTTGCACAGATCCTACCCCCAGAGATGATTATTTTGCCTGAAGTACTAGTAAGATTTTGATAGCTCTCCAGGTAACTCGAATGAGCAGTCAAGGAGGCCCTGGGCCAGATCCCCAAAACCACCCCCAAAAAGGATTAGACTCACTTGTTAGGGCCATTGTTCCTCAAACCTCCAATAGTCTTCTTTCCAACTCACAGATGCCATTTCCTTCCTGAGAGAGAAAATAGAACCCACCAGAAAAGAATTCTTCTTGTATCTTTTTTTTCTTCCCACCAAAGTTATAGACAGACCTCTACCTAAAACATTGTCTTTTTATAGCTTTTGTGACTCTGCTCCTTCCCACTCTCTCTGTAATGTTGCTCCATTAATAACCCCATCCTTTCCCTGTCTGCTTTCATGGCTCCTTAGCCTGCTCCATTCTCTCTCATTTTAAGGGAAAACTTTCCTCCCCTGCACATCTGCTTCCAATTTCTATCCTATGTCTATTACCTGTTCAGAACCAAGCATCTTGAAACTATTGTGCTGGCTGTCCTCATTTAAGTGCCATTCCTTTTTATGTGGTCATCTATTTATTCCCAAGAACTCCAAAGATACAGGGACCTTGTTATCACCAAGTCCAGCCGTGTACTTCTCAATGTTTAATCTTCATTAAACTCAGCAATATTTTATCCTGCTAACATCACCCAAACTTGAACTCCTTCTCTTTCATTGGTGTTTATAATTTCATATTCTTCAAATTTTCCCTTAGTTCCATGGTTTCTCTGCAACTCTTCCAGTTGCAGACTATTGAATAAGATAGAATAGCTAATAGGTCCCAATTAAGGCTTTCTTTTTTTTCTCCTTTTTTAATGCAAAGGCCAATCTGTGAGGTTACCCTGCGGAAACATTCCAAACATTTTAGCCAACTCCTTTGTCCCAGGGTGATGAGAATAGGGAGGCAGGATAGACCTAAGTAAAGGCTACAGAACAAAGAGCTGACTAATAGCCTTAATATTTTTCCATTACCTGTTTAGCATAGATTTTGACCAATAGGCTTGGCACTTTTCCAAAACCTACTTAGCATGGATTTTCATCAGTGCTCCTACCCAGAAACTACATAAGCCCCTAGATTAGTACATTTAAGAGGTAACTTGCTATGAGTTCCCCTCTTGCCTTGCAAGAGTTATATCTCTTTTCTTCTTACTTAAAAGAAATCCTACTCCTTTCACTCTTACCTTTCATTGCACTTGGATTTCATTCTTTGGAATTGTGAGACTAGAACCTGGAAAGAAATTGGCAGTGAGCTGCTAGGGCCTTCCACTGAGAGCCGCAACAAGCTGCTCAGTGGAGAGGAAATCTGGCTCAGCTGTCTGCACACCCCCCCACCCCCAGCAGATGCCCATAGATGTGATTAGCTGTGGGCTTTCTCCATTGCAAAGGCCTAAAACTTATGCAGACCCCACCAGCCAGCAGAATTAGAAAATTTAGTTTCATCTCACTATGATTCTTCTGTTCTTTTTTTTAAAAAAATAGCATATATGAATTGTATGGTTTAATGGATTTCACCATATTTACATGCGTGCACATATTGTGCCTTGATCATGTCCACCTTCCCTATGCCCTTTTTGGCTCTCCCTACTTTCTCCACTTCCCTTGGTCCCCTTCTCCTGTCTCTTAAAAATCTCTACTTTCAGGTCTTTTTATGTTTGTTTTCACAAAAATATAGAAAACATGAAATACTTCTCTTTCTTCTTCTGGCTTATTTTGCTTAACATGATATCCTCCAGTTCCATCCACTTTCCTGCAAATGATGTGACATTATTCTTCTTTATGGCTAAATAGCACTCCATTGTGTATATATATGCCATACTTTCCTAATCCATTCATCTGTTCACAGGTACCTAGACTGACTCCATATTTTAGCTATTGTGAATAGCACTACAATAAACATGGGTATGCAGCTGTCTCTTCTGCATGCTGTCTTCACTTCCATAGGATGCATACTCTAGCAGAATAGTAAGATCATTTGGTTGCTCTATATTTGGTGTTTCAAGGAACCTCCATACTGTTCTCTGTAGTGTCTTTACCAATTTAGGTTCCCATCAAAATTTTCTACACATCTTTGATAGCATTTTTTTTAATAATTGCCATTCTGACTAGGATGAGATGGACTTAGTGTAGTTTTGATTAGCATTTTCTTGATGGCTAAACATAATGAGGGTTTTTTTTTCCATATATTTATAGGTTATTTATTTATTTATTTATTTATTTTGAGAAGTGACTATTCAGATAATTTGTTCTTTGGTTGTTAAGATGTTTTTGGCTCTTTATATATTCTGGATATTAATCCCCTGCTAGATGAATATCTGGCAAAGATTTTCTCCCAGTCTGTAGGCTGTCTCTTTATTCAGCAAATTGTTTCCTTTGCTGCACAGATTTTTTTTTTAATTTGGTATAATCTCATGTGTCAATTTTTGCTTTTGTTTCTTAAGTTATTGAGCCCTATTCAGGAAATTATTGCCTGTGCCAATATCTTGGAGTGTTTGCACTGTGTTTCTTCTAATAGTTTCATTGTTTCAGGTCTTAGGTTTAGATCTTTGATCCATTTCAACTGATAAATTCAGCAAAGCATCGGGATACAAAATCCACATATAAAATCAGTAGCTTTCTATATGTGAATAATGAACTCAATGAGAAAACAATCAGGAAAGCAATCCCATTCACAATAACCTCAAAAACAATTCTAGGGGGCTGGGGATGTGGCTCAGTGGTAGAGCACTTGCCTAGCATGTGTGAGTGCCGCAGCCCGGCTGGCTGGGCAAAATAACCAGGGGGTGACGAATAACCTGTGTATGTTGATACAGCACGAGTAGGAGCCCTTTATTGCAGGACAGGAGCAGTATTTATACATTCCACACAGCTTATCTAATTAACATAAACTAGATACATCAGTCAACCAATCAGGAATCTCCACACTTAATGGCTCGCTTTTGTTACTTCTCAAACCACTCCCTCTGGCATTTTGCCAGGCACCATCCAGACTTGTTTACGAACTCTAACATTCCCCTGGCAAAATGCCAGGTGTTATTTTGACTTGTTTACAGACTCTAACATGTGAGGCCCTGGGTTCGATGCCCAGCACCATGTAAAAACAAACAAATAAAATAAAGGAATTGTGTCCATCTACAACTAAAAATATATTTTAAAAAATTCTAGGAATAAACCTAAGGAGATGAATGATCACTAAAATGATAATTATGAAACACTTAAAGAAGACACTAAAAGGTGAAGGGACCTCCTATGTTTTTGAATTGGGAGAATTAATGTTGTTAAAATGGCCATAATACCTAAAGTATTCTACAAATTCAATGCAATCCTCATCAAATTACCAATGATAGTCTTCACAGATTAGAAAAAAAATTTATAAAATTCATATAGAAGCACAAAAGACACCAAATAGACAAAGAAATCATAGGCAAAAAAAGAGCAATGCTGTAGGCTCCAGAATACCTCTGTTCTTTTAAATGCTGGTCTGGCTCAGGATTCTGTCATTGGAACTTCTACTTCTCCTGTCACATGCTGTTTTCCATGTCTACAGTTTCGTATTATGTGCTAATCACTCCTTTGTGTGTGTGATACCCATAAATACAGATAATTAAGATCATAATTCATTTTATTTTCCATCTCAAAAATGTTATTGTACACACAATAGAAGAAAATAGTCCTTCTGCAGTTTGCCCCCAAGTAACATTGCAGTTCTGGGGTGATAGGGTTGGGACAGGGAGCTAAGTGGTACATATGTATCAAGGACCTCAGAGGCTGCTGACAAAATGTCCCTCAGCCTAGCTTACATTAGTTGTCCACAGTTTTATCTGCTGTTTCAATATTGTACCCAGGACACAAGAAATCTAATGATGTCATACTTATGTGGTACAAATTTCTCCTAGAGCCAGAGAATCAGTTTTTTTTCTTTCTCTCTCTCTCTAAGTATACATCACTTGTTCATCTACCACCTTCAGTTGAATTTCTCACCATTTTTTCCTCATATTCCTCTAGGAAAACTTTCCTGATTCCCTTAGTGTTTCTGAAAACTAAATCACATATTAAACTAACAAAATACAATTGGTAAAATGTCCCCCCAAAATACACTTTTTCCCAAAATTGAATAAAATCATGTGTGGTTTGGATGTGAGGTGCCCCTCCCCCACTTCACCTCACACTCATGCACAAAAGCTCCTGTTAATGCAAGAATATGTAGAGCTGAAATGATGATATTATAAGAGCTGCAACCTAATCAGTCCATCCTAGCTTGAATGGTCTACTTGAACCTACTAACTGTGGTAACTTTAGGCAGGGAGGCATGCCTTAAAGGGATAGGTCACTGAGGGGTGCCCTGGAAGGTTTATCTTTCCTGCAACTCTTTCCTCTCTATCCTGCTATCTTTTTCTTGATCCTGCCGTGAACTAAGCAGTTTTTCTCTACTGGGCCCTTCCCCCACAATGTGCTGCCTCACCTTAGGCCTAGAGCAATGGAGTCTGCCATCTATGGACTGAGACCTCCAAAACAATGAACCCCCCCAAAAAAATTTTGTCTCCTCTTAGTTGTTTTTGTCAGCTATTTTGGTCACAGCAACACAAAGCTAAAACATCATATATCAAATTAGTTGAGAATTTATGTAAAGAATCTAAAAAGCACAATTAGCACTTAGTGATAGTTATTCATCCATCATTATTTAAAAATAATTTCTGACACCATGTTAACAATAAATGATTGAAACAAATTTAAAAATAAAATAAAATGTGAATGCTAAGTAATGGTATTGTCATTTAATTTTTGTCATAAGGATTTCATACCTAATGACAGTTCACATGGACAAAAGAAAACTCCAAATAGAAGACTCATTCAACTTCTATAGGTGTTCTGTGATGGAAGGAACATTAAAGATTTGAGTGATTTTACGTGTGTATATTGTAAAGACTAGAAATTTTCACCCTGCCATGTTCATGAGTAAGAAACCTGCCTTGTGTATTTCAAAGGTTCCTTTCCAATTCTAAATGTATTTGATGCTACAAAAATAATTTCAAATAGTCACCATAAAACTTAAGACAGAGAGCATTACTAGGAATGCTGAATCTCTGCCATGTGCCCCGAGAGATTTCATTCCCCTCCCTTTCACACAGAGGTAACCGTGATTGTAAATGTTTTCATGAGTGAACGCATGCATTTCTAAGCAATATATTGTTTATTTTTATATGTTTTGAACTTTGAAATTATATCATGTCTTGTGAATTTTCTGAGCTGTTTTTTTACTCATGCTTATGAGATTCATACATTTGGATGTGTACTAATGATGGGATTTTAACATCTATATTCATGAGTGAGGTAGCTCTGTATTTTTCTATATTATTCTTTGCTTGGTTTAATTACTAAAACTTATGCATATATATGTGTGTGTGTACATATGTGCTGTGTGTATGTGTGTATATATATATAAATGTATATATCAGCTTATATATTTGTATATTATAAAACATGTAATTTCCATATTATATAACATAATTTGCATAATATATAATTTGTAAAGTATATGCTATAGATAATATATTCATAATTATAGATATATGCTTATAAAATAAGGTAGAAATTATCTTGCCATTTTATATTTTCTAGAAGAATCTTTATTTACTTCGAATGATTACATTCCTAAGTGTTTGGTAGAAATCACCAAAAAATCTGCTGCACTTGATGTGTTTTCTTGGGGGGAAGATTTTAAAGTACAGGTTTAATTTTTATGCTAATTAAGGTTACTTAGTATTCTTATTCTTCTTGAGTCAAGTTTTGTATGTTATGTTTTTCTAGTAATCTTATCCATTTTATGTAAGTTTTTCTATTTATTAAAATTTACATTGCTCATCTTATTTTTTTAAATAATTCTTCCAACTATAAAATGAGATGTCCATATCTTTGATTGGTCCCTCTAGTCTTTATTTTCTTGAAATTTTTTTTATGCAGTTTCATTATATAAGAAGTACCAATGCCCTTTATCGAGGGAGGGAAAACTTCCACTAAAAAACTCTTCAATCCACCAGACCAATGATGCTTACTGCTCTCATTCCTCTTGTTAGTGGGACTGGGAAGGAAGGCGGTAGAATGTGGAGATTCTGTCTAGCACTCAGTGAGTACAGCAGGATGTGGCTTTCTTCAACTGTATGCTGATGAATAACTGATTTTGTCTCATCCCAAACCCCACTCTCTCCAGCTACCCACAATATACATTTGGCAAGTGTCTGTATTTTTCTAAAGCTGTCCTTTCTCCTCTCTCCTAAAAGCTATTTATTGAAAATGTACAAGGGCAGGCCCTAATTTCACCTTCACCATGATGTTCATCATGCTTGTAAGAATTAGTTGGGGGCTGCGACTGTGGCTCAGTGGCTGAGCACTTGCCTCGCAAGTATGAGGCCCTGGGTTTGATCCTCAGCACCACATAAAAATAAATAAATAAAATAAAGGTATTGTGTCCATCTACAACTAAAAAATATTTTAAAAAAATAATTAGTCAGTATTTCATATGAATCATCCTTTTAGCAATTGGTTTGTCTCTTATGTCACTGTTGCCAATTAATCTATGCTAAATGGATGAAAATTATCTTCCAATGGATTCTGAGATCCCTGAGGCAGGAATTATTCCATATTCATTTTTAATTGCTCAGAAGAATAAAACAATGTGATCTACATGGTAAATATTCAATATGTTCAATGAATTCAATTGAAATCCAGAAGGAGGTGAACAGAGAAGAACCACAACACTGTGAGAAAGTTACCAAATCGTTAAAAATTTCTCATTTTGCTTCACTTGCATTGTTAGATGGAAAATGCTCAAGATCTATTGAGGGGAAAGATAAGGTTACGGGAACATCCTGATGGCATTTGGAAGGTTGCTCCTGCCTGCTTTCCTGAGGGCACTGCCACAACCTTAGGGTGGGTTATCTTCTCTCCCAGCAGACAGAGCAGGAAACAGGCATATTCTGTTACCACTTGAGTTTCTCCCTTTGGACTAAGAGTGTGAATTCCATTAACATTTATTGATTTTTTTTCTTTTTCATTGAGCACTTGACCTAAACTAAATTCTAGTAGAGCCAAAAGTAGTAAAGGCTGGAGAAATTAAATGTTGTCTGAATTAATTAAATCCTCTTCCTTATTTGCATTCTACCTTGTCATCTTTTTACAAAAGTACTCTAAAATTACATCTTTGCTTACAAATCTTTAAATGTTAATTATTTTCTCACCATTGACCTTTAGTGTTAGCACTTATTTTATTTAGTATGTGATAATTTCATATATATATGATATATATTTTATGAGAGGGAGAAGATGATAGAAAGAGGAATATTCAGACAAATGGATAAAATAAAGGCAGAAAGAGATAAAAGAAACTAAGGAAAAAATTAAGAAAGATTGAAGCAAAATTATACCTGGTAAACGGCATTAAAAGTTTAATAGGAATCTATTTTCATAAAAACCAATGAACACCCTGGGTAGGAACCGTAGAGAAAAAAAAAAAAAAAAGAAATATCCAGACATGAGGATATTGATTCAATAAGAAAAAACATCAGTGTAGATGTGGAAAAACAAAAATGATTTCTGTTACATGCTTTGTTTCCTAGTCCAGATCCCAAAGATCATTGAGTTCTATCAAGAACTAAGAGAGTGTTTAATAAAAATTGATTTCTTAATTAAGAAGAGTATGTAACATTGAAAATACATATAGAGATTTTTGGATGCTGCAGGTGATATAATGTAAATAGACTTTCAACTTCCACCTTACCATAGGCCATTGGGTAGCTTTAGCATCATGAAAATGCTATAAACAGTAACTGTGAACAGAGAAAGATGGGAAGCACCTATCAGGACTTTCCACTATACCAGGCGACAGACAGTAGTGCCAAGAGACTGGAAAGGAATCTAGTGAATTCTGGTGAAAGACATTACTACCCACTGGAGCCCTTGGAAACTGTACTCTAGGAATTAATTGAGTAGGCAGGAAAAACTGAGTGCCAGACATAGTGGCATAATGCCTGAAGTGATTGGACTCATTCCCCAGTACCATTGATTCAGCCCATTGGGATTTCCAGAAATACTTGAGGGGTACTTAGTATTAAGTCCTGTGGGAACAAATGGAAACTTCCATATGAATTGCTGACATCCCTTCTGTTCCCCAAAGCAGATGGAGCCAGAAGAAATTCCATTTACCTCCACTACCCATCCAAAAGAAAGATTGCTAGAGATCAAATCATGGAGCTCTCTTTCTGTCACTTGATAAGTAAGACTATTAGAAATATTATTGTATCCAATAAAAACTGCTAGAATAAACATGCTAGGCCATTGTCCACTAAATCTATATTTTAGATTTATTACATTCTTTAACAATGCAATTTTATGCTGTAAGACACATTTTGAAATAGCAAAATTTAATATTTTTACAAAAAATGTTCATCATTTTTATTTTAAATCTTCATAGTAGCTACTGTTTTGTTCCTGTTGATGCTTAATATTTTATGTTTTCTTTTTTTCTTGATTTGTTTGCCTATGGCTTCTATATTTTACTAATTTTTCAACAAATCATTTTTAATTTGGTCCTTTGGCTTTATGTCACATTAATTTATGCCACGATCTTAATCATTTCCTTCTTTCTATTTCTTTAGGTTGATTTTGCTCAGATGTATGCTGCTCAGATCTTTAAGATGATGTGCTGTTAGGACACATGTGACTGATAGTCTCCAGTAGTTGTACCTCTGACCCACTGTGACATTCACCAGTGCCACTCTCAGGCTGCTCTTGGCAGGGACTTTGCACAGCAATGGTCACAGAAGAGGACCTTGTTGGCTAGTTGTGAGATTCCATTAAGACAGCCTTGACTTGGGGACTCCCATAATCTTGGCTATAGCGTTCGCAGAACTACAGAATAGTCTGAAGCTCTTCCTTCCCAATCATCCATTGTCCCCTCTTTTCACAGGTGCTAACTGCATCTTAATTTGAAGGCTCCTGTGTCCTACTCCTGCTTCCTCCCTCTTTATATTCCAAAGGGATTTCTCCCATGTATCTCTTTTATAACAAATTCTGTAGATGTCTGCTTCTCAGAGCACTCCAGTTGATAAACTGACACAAGTATTTTTGTTATATGCTAGTGCTAATTGTTTCTTTATTTCTGTTATGATCTCTCCTTGACTCCTAGACTAATTATAAGTAAAGTTTCCATTTTTCCAAGCATTTGCGAGATCTTTTATACTCTAATTTGATTTCATTGTCTTGTATACACAGAATGTGTCCTTTTAAGATTGCATATTTTTTGTGTTTCTTTGGAGAGAATGAGTATTCTACAATTGTTGAGTGCAAAGTTTTTGTTGATTGTGTTTTTCAGATTAAATACTACATAATATTAGAGACATTTAAATCTCCTACTATAACAGTGGATTTGAATTTCTTCATATACTTCTTTCATTTTGCTTTATGTTTGAGGCTTTCATCAGATATACATAGGTTTAGAATTATTATCTGTTTCTAGTAACTTAAAATGTTATCATTATCATCATTTAATATTATCTTCATCTTTGATATTTATTTTTACCTAAAAGTCTGAATTATTATTTCTATAACAGCCTTTTTAAGGTTAGAATTTTCCTTCTATATCATTTGCCCATCCTACACATTACAATATTTATTTACCTTTGTGACTTAGGTGAATCTTTGGCAAACAACTATTATTGCAATTACATGAAAATATTAGTACTTAATTGTTGAGCTTAATAGTTTAGCTCATTTATTTTTATTGTGATTACTAATATATTTTGTGTTTTTCTACTTTATTATTTTGTGTTCTATCTACCATACTTTCTTATCCTTCCTTTTCTCTTTAATTTTTTTTAATTTGTATTCATTTCATTGATTTATAAAGATCTATTAAAATTAGTAGTAATATGTTTTTGGTGATTACTTTTGGAAATCTGCCTTATATTCTTTTTTTCTTTTTTATTGTGGGTTGTTCAAAACATTACAAATTTCTTGACATATCATATTCCACACTTTGATTCAAGTGGGTTATGAACTCCCACCTTCACCCCATACACAGATTGCAGAATCACATCAGTTACACATCCATTGATTTACAAATTGCCATACTAGTGTCTGTTGTGCTCCACTGCCTTTCCCATCCTCCACCCTCCCCCCTCTGCCTTATATTCTTGACTTAAAACAATTGTTATTGTCTTTTCTGCAAAATAATATAAAGACCTGCTAAGCAATATTTTACTATTACTTCTTACTATTACTTCAAATCTTCTAGAATCATTTTCTTTTTTATTATATACATCCTTTGGAAGATCTTTTAATGAGGATAAATTTTTATTAATAAACTTTCTCTGTTTCTACTGGAAAATATCTTATTTTTTTCACATTCTCTGAATACATTCTCTAGGCTTAAATTTATTGAGCAGAATAAATAAAATCCTTGAAAATTTCTTTTATTTCACCAATGCATTTACATTTAAACTCATATTAATGTAAAGTCTAAATTGATTTTTAGTGAAAGGTTTTTAGATTAATCCAGTCTGCTATAATTCTGGAAATGGCAGTCTATTTCTATTATTTTACCTATAAACATAATTAAACTTATCAATATTTGATTTATACCATCACTCATTTCATAGATTCTAAAGTCAGCACAAGGTCAAGGAAAGGGAGAGATCTGCCCAACCTAGAGAAGTGTTGAGAAGAAAACCTTTGCGCATACATCTGTTTAACATATTAATAGCCTATAAATGTGAGCTAATTAGTTCTATGGAATATATCATATAGTTCCAATGAAATAAATCTTATAAATGAGACCCAAGCTTTAAAACTACTGCTTTAGAGAAAGTGTAGATTTCTAACACTAACAATATAGTCACAGAAAACCAAAGTAACAGAGCTGACAGTTCTATTCCTAGGAAAAGGTCTTTTCTGGCCACCACACAAGGTGAAAATAATGACAGTTTAATAAGATCTGACAATAAGTTAACCAAGAACCTTAAAATTATCAAGAAGATTATTTTCTATAAAGAATAACAATTAATTATTGTTAAATGTGAAATTAGCCTAATCGATTTTTGTGGTTCTAAATAATAAGTTAATGATAAATGAAAGTATCACAATTAGCAAAATATTTTTTAAAATAAGATTTATTTCATTTTACCCTTTTCAATTTGTACTGCATTTATTTTATCATATACATAATATATTTATGTTCCACAAATGAATTAATGTACTTTTAATAAAGGTGAATGTTCAAAATATTTTCCTAATAGGGAAATGTAATAATAAAAATAGGAGTACCAATTTCCTAGCAAGTAAGTGACCTGAGGTCTTGCCATTTAAAATTAATCTTTATTCCCTCCAAAGAGACTAATTATAAAAATAGGAATTATTTGTAGAATTAATATTTGTTACTTTTACACATTTTAAAAGCTATTATTTTCCTTTGAGTCAATTTTTAGTACATGATGGGAATTTTGAGATGTATTCCCACTTGGATCATTTGGTCTACTCCCAGAATGTTGGAAAAGTTGTTATTCCACTTGTCCCTAATGCAGGGTGTCAAGTGCTACTCTGAATATGATTAGTAAAGGGGAACTCATTATTTTTCTTAATAATTAGTACTTTTACCTAATTGTTCTCATGATCAATTTTTTTTTTCTTATTTTTCACTCTAATTTCGCTGCTGCAGTTTAGCTCATTGCTTCCTGTTCTGCTCCCATGGACTAATGAGAATTGGTCCCTGTCCTCCTGGTAATTTCCTTTAATGTGTCATCAGAAGCCATCATGCCTCACCTTCGCCTTCCTTTCTCCATATTCCGAAGTTCCCAGCCCTACTAACCTTCCATCATATAGTCTATCCTTCCTGAATTCCTCATACTGTATTGTTTTCTTCTGAACTTCCATTAGTCTATAAAGATAAAAACTGTATTTAAAATTCAGTAATGGCCTGAAAATGAGAAGAGAAAAAAAAAACAGTGCTATGTGTAATTTACCTAATTTGTTAAAATACAAGCATGAAACTCTACTTGGGAAATAGGTCTGCTTAAAGTTAATCCTTATTCCCTGATTCCTAAAAGACCATGTGAGATTATCCATTTTTTCCTACCTTTATTAGAGAAAGAGACTTCGAGAGTATGAAATTTTGTGCAAACTTGTGTACGTGCATCCATATGCATAAGAGGGCAGGTGCAGTATGTATTTTTCTGGAACAAAACATTCATTGCTTTCATGACTGAGCTTGCATCTTCTAAAAAGGAAAACGATGACTGGATTCTAGCCATGGGATAAAATTAAAGAGAGTGGGAGACTAATATATCTGTTTACCTTACTCCATTTTCCTTTCTGAAAATGAGATAATTCACAAAAACGTGTATTTTAAGTAAAACACTATCTGTGAGTGAAATCAAAGGGTTTTTGCAGAAATTTGAAATCAGTCCAGGCTCATGAGCAGAGACATGTTTTTTACTATTATTTTCAATGTGTTTTTATTCCCCTTACAGGATCCTGCACATCCTCACTGGGGGCTGATTCAGAGCATCCTCTTTCTGTCAGTTATATTGTTGGCAGTTACTTGGCCAGCTGTTCCTGGCCACTCTCAGGTGTGCAATATACCGCCTTCACATATGTGAGATCTCCTGGTAACAAGGAAAAATTTCTCCATAAAGATGACTCATAAGAAAGCAGTCAAAGGATGGAAGAGACTATACTTATCAGCATGCTTTTACATCCTTCCCTCTATAGGTTCTCTGTTCTATCTTAGAATGTCCCCTATACATCATCCTTTGGCAGCAGAAATCCCATCAGCCACATCTAATAGGGAAATAATTTCAATGAGAAAGAAGATATCTGCAGGACAGACACAGAGATATCCACAAGATATTATGATATATTTAAATCATATATGTTTGCAAAAATAAATGAGAATGTTTCATATCTAACGTCGGCTTTTCTTCTCTTCAGACACTTTTAGCATCCCTGTTCCAGCTCTCCATGTGTTTTGACCAAATTCCCCCTGATGTAACTAGATATTGCCTTATCGTCTTCCCCTTCTGTGCATCTCTAGCTTCCTACCCCAGGGTTGCTGTTGATGCCACAGGACTCTATTTAGTTCCGCTACCTGGCATGCACAACTTGTATGGATGGAGGAGTTTGTATGTGAAGAGGTCTAACTTACTAGGGGCTTATGAGAACCAGTGCATAAATTATTTCTGGTTTATTCCTTCCCTACCTAGGAATAACCTGGAGTTATAGGCTTTTCCAGAATTCAGCACTACACTTGGTTCAATACCCTTCCTAATATGGTTCTACTCTCCTCATTTCTCACTCCCACACCCTAGAGTCACCCCTGACCCATATAATAACAGCAGCACATTAGTCTTTGTTTTGATTCTGCTTTCTGAAAAAAATCAGGCTAAGAGATCTCTTGGCTCATTTGACCAGAGATACATTATAGAAAAGCTCAAATGTTTATTGTTCTTACCCCCATATAATATAATAATAGTTATTCAGTACAAACCTCAAATTAGAGATAAGGCATCTCCTATCCTGACCAGTAAAAGTGACATATTTAACATGGTGAAAATATCTAATGATGAAACAATAAATATTACAGAGCTCTTAGAATACTCTGACGTATCTGGATTTTTGTTATAAATTGAGGATTGAGAAATACATGTATTAAAAAACAAATTATTATTAACTAATTTTAAAACTTCCCCTCCCAGTTTCCATTGCCATGACCTTTCGATTCCCATGAGCTTTATGATCTGATATAACAGTACCGTGAGGAGTAAAATGTAAAGGAACATCAACTCTGAAACTCAGTCTATCTTTTTAAGGATGTAGCTCTGTTGGAAAGCCTTCAGACCTCATATGACAATAAAATTAGAATTAATGTAAACAAGGAGAAATTCTAATGAGAACAAATCTATAAAAATAGATGCTGTGATGTGAAGAATGTTTTTGCCCTCCCTAAAATTCATATATTGAAACTTAATCACCAAGGTGATGGTATCAGAAAGTGTGGCCTTTGGGATATGATTAAATTCTGAGAGCTTTGCCTCCCTAATGGGATTAATGCTTTTTAAAAGAAGCTTTACCCAATAACTTCCCCCTTATCCCTCCCATCTTCCACAACTTGAGAACTCAAATAAGGATTTCTCTTGAGGCAGAAAGCAGCCCTCACTTAACACCTGCCAGCACCTTGATCCTAGACTTCCCATACTCCAAAGCTATAAGAAACAAATTCCTGTTCTTTATAAATTGCCCTTAGGTGTTTTGTACAGATGAACTGAGACAATTGGCAAATCATGCAAAATCAAAGTTTCTCAGAGAGAAAGAAGGAAAATCAATTGTCTTTGCCAAGAAATTTATAAAAACTAATGGTGACTAACTCTCTTATTTCTGATCTCCTTAGAGTACTAGTAGAAAAATGTTAAGACAAGGTTATAGTTGTGTCCAACTGTCTTAAGATACAGGTAGTAATACCCTGAGTGTAGCAAGAAGAAATGACTTTGACTCATCAAATATTGCTGTGTTTAGAGCCAGTGAATGTGTACAGTCTATAAGAGGTAAATATGGTATTTGCTGTATAAATACGGGTAAGGGAAGTTTTCAAGGAGTAAACAAGGTTGTTTCTCAGGAAACCAGATTACATGGGTGGTTGTCAGATTGCAAGAGAAGGGAGGTGAGGTCCAGATCAGGGAGTGTTAAAGAATCAATAAGATTGATGAGGTCTACTTTGGAACTTAAAAAGAATTGAAGGTAAGAAAAGGTGCCTGGGAACTGGGGTACATAAAAAAGAAGAAGGAAAGAGGAGAGAAAAACAGATGTATGAAGTGATATTCAACTTTTTTTTCATTCTCCATTCCCCAGTTGCTTAATATAGGGAGAGAAGCCATGCATATTAGATAAATAAGAATTGATGTTAGAAAATAATGGAACTTATGGAAAAGACTCAGAGGTGGGTCTTTGAAAGTCCTTTTTGTGATCCTGGGAGATCCTGTTCCATATGAGTTACCTTTCAAACATTAAAAACGCATTTTCAAAATAAATGAGAGAGTTATTAGTAAAAATAGGAAAGAGGTGCTGCTTCCTTGACTGAGATAGCACCTCAATAGGGTAGCCATGTAGGCTAAAGTAGAAAAAGGAAAGGAACGGCAAAGATAAGAGGGATAGTGATTCCTGGTAAGGTAAAATTCCTCTGCAGCATCAAAGAATGTGAACCATTCGGATCAGCTCAGGGGTGAGACTTGGAGCACTGTGACAGAGATGCAAGCTCTAAAACCATAGATACTGGTTTATTGACCTTAGAGTAATTCCTGATCACAGCACCTACTGTGCTCACCACAACCTATGAAAAGTCCCCTGTATTTCTTTTATTGCTCCTGATTTCAAAGGGGGACAATTGCTTTCACACATATTTGCTCAGTTTATTAAAATTGAACTTTTAATATATGAACATGGACAAGCTTAGCCTGTACCCACATATTTAAAGCACATACTTATATGCTTTAATATATTTAAACTTTAAAAATGAACACAATCATACATAATTTGTGTTTATGTATAAAGGCAATTTTTTAAATTGTCATAGCTATTATTGTTGGAATCCATACTTAATCATAATCGGAAGATGCCATTATGCATTACTTAGGATAAAATCAGAAAAAAAGCAGCTCTGACCACCTTCACTAACACTGTCACTTGACATTCTTATTTGGGGTTTATAAGAGTTTCACTTTTAAAAACTTAATTGAGATATAGTTTAAATAAAATAAAGTAAACCCAATTACAGTACACATGTTGAGGATCTTAATGAAATAACCTCCAAAACAGGTGATACAAAATATAACTGCTGGCTCAAAAATTTCCCTGCTGTTCTTTGCAGTCAGATTCCTATCCCCCCACTCCACTATCAACCCTATGCCACAAACAACCATCTATTGTTTTTTTTTTTTTTTTTTTTTGTTACAACAAACTATATTTGTCATTGTGTTCTATGAAATGAAATAATAAAGTATGTACTCTTCTGGATTGTTTCTGTGACTAAGCATGTTTTTGCTTCATCCATGCTGTTAAGTATAACAGTAGTTCATATCCACTATGAACATTAGAACACAAATTCTGTGATTTCATTTCTCTTGAATGGATTTCTACTTTTTTGCCAAAGTTCTCAAGCAATGTGTGAAAGTTTCAGTTGCATCACATCCTTGACAGACTTAATTCGGTCAGTCTTGTCAATTTGATTCCTTCTACTGGATACATTATAGTAACTTACTATTTTTAAGTTGTATTTCCTTCATATTGGTGATGCTAAACACCTTTTCATGAACTTTCTAGACATTTTAATGTCCTATATTTTAAAGTCGCTACAGAAACATTTTGTCCATCATTGTTGATTATTTTTTTTCTTGTTACTGAATTGTAATACCTCTTTATATATCGTGGATACAAATACTTTGTAGACTTTTTTTAATAAACATTTTCTCCCCATCAGTGACTTGTCTTTTCAGAAGTTTTTAATGAAGTCCAATTTATTAATTATTCTTTATGTTTCATTCTGTTTTATCCCTAAGAAATCTTTATGGTGTTCTCTCTCTGCCTCTTGGCTACCATGAGCTGAGCAACTTTTCTCTGCCATTCCCTTCCATCATGATGGTTTGCTTCACCTAAGATCAAGAGCAGTGGAGCTGATCGAACATAGACTGAAACCTCTGAAGCTGGTTTGGCTAAGTTGCCCAGGCTGGCCTTGCACTTGCCATCCTTCTACCTCAGCTTCTCAGGTTGCTGGGATTACAGACATCTGCCTCCAACTCCAAATCTTGCATCCTCTTTTAATGTTCTATAGATTGTTGAACACAAGTCAAATATCTATTTAGTATTGTTTGAGCAAATTATGGCTCATCTATATGATGGAATATTTATAGTTATGAAAAAGAATGGTTATGAAAGTGTATAATAATATGAAAAAATGCATTGAGTGCAATGTTAATGAAAAACAGGAATTAGTAATAAAAAAAATACATAGACCTACCTTCAAAAAAAGGGAAGTCTTTGTGTTCCCTAAGGTCATGATAAATTACTTTTATAATTTCTCCTAAAATTTTATATTTTTAGCCTTAATATTTAGATACATGATCCATTTTTAGTTCATTGTTCACAGGGTTTAAAGTAACAACTATTACTTCCCATATTTCCTATATGAATACCCAATTATTTAAGCATCAATTGTCTGAAAGACTATTTTTTCCCAACTGAATTACTTGCTGCCTTTGTTAGAAGTCAGTTGACATTATGTATATCAATTTTTGAACTCTATTTTATTTCATTGATTTATATGTCTAATCTTATGCTGCTATCATACTGTTTTAATTGATGTAGCTTTTTGTACATATTGAAAACCAAGTACAATACTCATAATTTTTCCTTCATAATTATCTTGGCCATTCTAACTCATTTATATTTTCATGTAATGTAAATTTTTTAGAATTACTTTGTGTGGAGGGGGTGTTTGCAGATGCCTATACAAACACACATACACAAACTATATATACATATATATACACACAAACATATACATATGTATGTACAAATATACACATATATGTATTTGTACATATGTACATGTACATACACACAAATGTGTTTGAAGGTGCATTTAATACATAGATAAATTTGGAGAGAAATGATATCCTTACAATATTAAGTTTCCAATCCATTTATTTAAGTCTTTTAACTTCCTCCATCAATGTTTTGTAATTACATGTAAGTCTTGCAAATATTTCATGTACATTTAGGCCAAAATTGTTCTTTTCTGAAGATATTTAAATTTTACTTTTTATTTATTTTCAACATATTCATTACTAATGTATATGTATGTATATGAAATATAATTGATTTTGTATATTGACATTTTATACAACAACTTTCATAATTTTAGTTTTAGGTTTTTTTGTATAACAAACATTTTGTATATATACAATCATGTCTTCTGAAAATAATGACATTTTAGGTCTACTTTTTGATCTGTAGGCAATAATTTTTTTTCTTGTCTTATTGCAAAGGTTAATATAAGTTAATATTGAATAGAAGTGGTCGAAATGGGTATTATTTCTTTACCCCAGAAATTTGGGATATAATATTTAGTTTTTTGCCACTAATCATTATGTTCACTATGTCTCCTTCTTTTCCTAGTTTTGCTGAGAGTTTTTAATTATAAATAGATGATGAATTCATCAAATTCTTTCTATGTATCTTTTGAGATCATCAGATCATGTTCTTTTATTTAATTAGTGTGGTAAACTACCCTGATTGCATTTTTTAGGTTTTGGTTTTTTTTTTTTTTGGTACCAGGAAGTGAATCCAGGGACGCCTTTACCACTGAGCCACATCCCCAACCCTTTTTTATATTTTATTAGAGATAGGGTCTATCTGAATTGTTTAGGGCCTCAATAAGTTCCTGAGGCTGGTTTGAACTCCTAATCCTCCTGCCTCAGCCTCCAAAGTTGCTGAGATTACAGGCATGCGCCACCACACCCGGCTTGATTGCCTTTTACATAACACTAAATTTGCTTTATTGAATGAACACTAATTGTGAAATATTACATTTTATATAATTTTTAATTTTGCTAAAATTTTATAAATTATTACTATTTCTCTGATAAGAATTATTCATATCCAGTGATATATGATGTATTTGATATATGCTCCTCCCAAAAGATGTTGGAAGTCCTAAGCTCCCATAACAGTGAATGTGATATTATTTGAAAATAAGGGCTTTGAAGATAAAATTGAGTTAAGATGAGGTCACTAGGGAGGACTCCAATCCCATATGACTGGTATCTTTATAAGAGGAATACAGACAAACAGAGGATAGGGGCAGTAGTTTAAGTATTTTTGCTGCCAAAGAATGCCTAGAGTTACCGGAAGCTAGAAGAGTAAAGGAAGAGTCCCTCCCCCACAGACCTCAACGGGCCATGACTATACCAATATTTTTATTTTAGACATATCCTCCACAACAATAAGAAAATAAATTTGTTTTTTAAAATCGCCAAATTTATGGTAATCTTTAATGGCAGCACTGTGAAATTAAAATTACCTCCTTGTGTGATTTTAGAGCCAGGTTAATGCTTGCCTCATAAAATCATTAGGGAAGTGTGTTCTGTGCAAGAATAGCATTAATTCTTCGTGAATGTCTTCTAGACGTTAAAATTGCTAATAAATCCAACTGGGTTGGGCAGTTTTTATGTAGGAACATAATTATAAATTATTTTTTAATTCATAAAAGACTCTTTGGAATTTCAATTTCTTTTCGAGTCAATTTTGCTCATTTGTGTTTTTTGTGGAACTTGTACATTTCATCTACCTTTTCAAATGTATTATTGTGAGATTGTAATATTCACTAATTATATTTTTAACATCTGAAGGATATTTGGGATGCTTATAAAACACAAAGAATACTACCAAAATCTTTGTTTGCTTTTGGTGGAGGATCATTGTACCTGATTATTGGATCCTTAAAATTTATTCACTGACATAGATGGTCCTGAAACTTTAAAGGATTAATTTCCTTATTTTTAGTACACATGTAGCTTTCTAAGGTCTCCAGTCTCCTAACTTGTTTCTTTCTTTTAATATATACTGTTTTAGTGGTAGTTGGACACAATACCTTTATTTTATTTATTTATTTTTATGCAGTGCTGAGGATCAAACCCAGGTTCTCCAACGTGCAAGGTGAGTGCTCTACCACTCAGCTACATCCCAGTCCCTAACTTGTTCTTAATCATCTCATCAGTATATATCATAAATTTAAATGATCAGTACGAAAACCTCAGGGTGTCTAAATAGTTTAGATCTCTTTATAAGAGAAGGTTAAAGAATAGTCTTGAATCAGAACTCTTCATAAATACTGTTTACTGTTGTGGATCCTACAACAACTGAAGATTTACTTATTAACTTAGAATGAAAAATAATAAATTTTCCAAATAAATTGTTATATGCCATGTATCTACAACCTTATTAATCTCTAGCAAAGCACAGGCACACTTCAGCATGGAAGAACAGATGTTATGGGGGGCAGTTTACAATCATTTTCCAGGATTATCCAGTATATGTTGGGGCAAGACCAGGAAGTAAATGCAGATGTGATAGAGAGCCCTACTCCTGCCTTTGTGTATTTAATGGCTTCACTAATCCTTGCCTAGGATGTTACAGATGTGTTAATTTACCCTTAGTTGGGGCAATTTGGAGGAGAGCAGCAAAGAACTTTCAGAAGTTCCTACTTGGTATTCCCCACTATGACAGCTCATACTGCACAGGCAATGTCAGGGTTGTTCCAACGTTCTAAGTGGTGGGCAATAAAAATACCCATAGATATATGTACCTAATACCTACAACTTGTGAGTATGTTTCAATACATGGCAAATGAGATTTTGTAGATATAATTAAGATGATAGATCTTTAAGATAGAAACACTGACCTACTTTCTACAGGCAAACCCTAGATTATCATATAATCCCTTAAAAGAGGAGAACTGTCTGATGGAAACAGAGAGACACAAGAGATATTTTGAGTGTGAGAAGAATCCAGAACACTGTTGCTGGTTTAAGTTTGGAGGAGTTGGGGAGGCAAGGTGATGGAATGGAAGCAAATTTCAACTCTACATTCTAGAACCAAAGCAGTGAGAAAACAGCTGATGGGGGGGTGGGTGCAGTAACAGAGATATAATATTAGACCGTCAGAACCTTGAAGGGGGTGCAAAAGTTTGGGTTACTGAAACAGGAAACCGAAAATAATTCAATAACCTTGAACTCTGAGTGGGTCAGTGGGGGAGGAGTAAAAGAGGAAGAGGCAAAGCTTACTTTGGAAAGAATGGTAGTAAACAAAGTTAGACCAACTGAGTTAACCTGGGGCAAGAGCTGCAAAGCCACTTAGTGATAACAGTACATCTTATCTCAAATTGCTGATAGAAAACTATGGAAGGCAGCCATTTTGTAGAGACTACACCTAAGCCTGCTTTGTTTAAAGGATAAATCTATATTGCTTCATTCAACATACAGATAGCAAAACATACTAGCCTAGGAAATGCCTTTGATGGAATGATTGGGTTGTCTGTATACTGGGACTGCTGCAAGCTAAAGGTTGCTAAACTCCCTAACTCCACCACTGAGGAGCAAGTTGCTGCAGAAGAGAGAGCAAGTCATGCTCAGGGATTTCAGTGTCTGGGGGGCAGCACGTACCCCAGCTGCTGGATGCAGCTGCACAAGCTACCATAGAGAGCAGAAGCTGCTGGTGTCCCAGCAACACCACATGCCTCACAGATGCCAGCCACTGCTGACTGCATGCCACCTACAGGCCCCAGATCTGGGGGAACCTTCCTACATCAGAGCAGTGCTGCTTTTGCCGTAGGGGCAGCCCAAAGACATGGACCCTAGTCTTCCGTGTGAAGCTGTTCAAAACCCAGCAGCTGATTGAAGCTGCCGAGAAGTAGCAGCACTGAGTGTACCCCAGACATATCCTGCAGACACATTCACCACAGATGCTGGCCACTGTTGAATTTGCACAGATGTAGGCCCACTAACACATGTACCCCAGTTGGGCATAACCATCCCACACTTCACAGGGGCCATCCAGCACCACTATCGCTAGGTCACTGGGCATCTGCCATGGCCATGCTCCATGCACACTGAAATATACAGAGGTAAGCCCATACCTGTTTGGACAGTTCTGATCACATGAAGTATTTCCACAGACAGACACACAAGACTGCAGTCTCAACCAGAAGGACACCTGGCCTGGAGGCTAGAAGTAGAGGTCATTTGCTCTGACTGTCCAGAAAGCTATTTGGTACTCAGACACATTAAAGAATAGAGGAAGCTGCTAGATTTACATCAGAGGTGGGCTGCTGGCCTTGCTACCTCCATATCCAAAGAGAAATTTAGAGGTCAAGCCAAAGAAGTGTGTGCATTTACTAAGTCCCCCCAAATCTGATAAAATCCAAATCTAGAAGGCCTAATAAGAAATCTCTCCATGTCAAATAGCTATGAATGGAAAATATAAATCTCTCTTAGTTCAGTTTTTTGATTCACAAATATCTTCTGTATTGATTTGATAGGTTTCTGCTTACTATTTGATGTCACAATTCTTAATCCAACTTTATTTCTTTTAATTTTTAATGCATTAGTTGGATTTACTCTTTTGCCTCCTTATTTATGCCTATACTCTTCTTCTCTTTTGTATTTTCCATTATCTTCTCCTGTTACCCTCCCCATTTTTTGCTTTTCTTTCCCCCCTTTTTCCCCTATCTTTCCCTTTTAGGTCATATAAAGTTTAAGTGTAATTTTTATTTGCTTTAATATCCAACTTCTCAGGCTATTCTAGAGCATTATTCCCCATTTTCACTTTTAGATTGGTGGAGTTGTAGAGGACATTTTCAATATGCAGTTTAAGGTTTATTAATGTATGGCTTTGTTTTGAAATGGTTGCAGTGACTGGTGATTATTATCTCCTCTCAAAGCAAGATTAGGGACTGACAATGAAAGTGTGATCATGTTGAGTGAAAGTTTTGACACACAGATATACTCTCAGCTTGGGATACATAGGGAAGAGAAAATAGTTCACTAAAAAAGTCCCTCTTATGACAGTGTCAGAGATAATCACAACAGCAGATGTGCAACACTCAACATAGAAATGCAGGAATTATGAGAAAGCAAGGTAATAAGATACTCCCTAAAGTTCATAACACTCCCAAAACTGATCCCATAGATATCGACATGGAGGAAACTCTGGATAAAGAATTCAAAGAGTTGATTATTAAAATTATCAATGAACCAAAAGATCTAAGAAATAAACTAAGGTAGAAAATGCAAGATAAGAGTATTTCAGTAAAGAGATAAATATACCAATGTGTAACTAATGTGATTCTGCAATCTGTATACGGGGTAAAAATGGGAGTTCATAATCCGCTTGAATCAAGTGTATGAAATATGATATGTCAAGAGCTTTGTAATGTTTTGAACAACTAATAAAAATAAATAAATAAATAAATAAATAAAATAAAAAACCAAACAAATCCTGAAAATAAAAAATACAAAAAGTCCAATAAAAAATTCAACTGAAAGTCTCACTATTACATTAGATCACATAGAATATAGGATATCAGGCCTTGAAGACAAGGTGTATGAACTTGAATTCTCAGACAACAACAAAAAGAAGAAGAAATAATCATAACCTGAATATTTAAGAACTCAGGATAACATTCAGGAGACCTAAGGCCTGTTCATATTGAACACAGAGAATAAATAAAGCTAATGGCACTAATAACCCATTCAGTGAAATAATATCATAAAATTTCTCAAGTGTGGAAAATGAGACTGGCATTCAAATATTAGATGCATTTAGAAACCCAAATAGACAAGACCAAAAAAAAAAAAAAGAAAAGAAAACACCTCCCCATGACATATCATAGTTAAAATATCAAAAATCTACTCTAGATAAATAATTTCAAATCCTGAAAGAAGGAAATATCAGGTCATGTATAAAAGCAAACTAACTGAGATAATAGCAGATTTCTTAGCAAAAACTTTAAAGTCCAGGAGAGTTTGGAACAATGTATTTCAAAGCCTGAAAACATATAACTTCCAATTCATATTCCTATATTCAGCAAAGATACCTTTCAGAATTAAAAAAACAAATAAATAAAAATATCTCAAGATAAACATTAACTAAAGGAATTAAATCAGGATGGCAAAAGACACTTAAATCCTACTCTCAGAAAAAGAACATAAAAACAACAAAGAGGGCACAGGAAAGAATAAGTCTCATTAGAAAAGTGAATAAGCAAGTGAGAAGTAGGATTAAATCAAACATTAGAACTGAAATAAAATGACAGAGAGTAATACCTTTCACTCTATAATAACATTGAATGTAAATGGTCTCCAATTAAAATGCATAGATTAGGAGACAGAATTCAAAAAACAAGACTCAACTAGATGTTGCTTACAAAAAAAACAAAAACAAAACATACCTCATTAGCAAGGACATCCACAGACTAAAAAGAAAGGATTAAAAATGACATTTCAGGGCTGGGAATATAGCTCAAGCAGTAGCGGTAGTGTGCCCGCCTGGCATGTTCACAACGCTGGGTTCGATCCTCAGCACCACATACAAATAAAGATGTTGTGTCCACCAAAAAGCCAACAAGAAGATATAATAATTATGAATATTCATTGCCCCAAATTTGCCACATCTAATTATATAAAAAAGTAATACTCAACATAAAGACTCAGATCTCAATATAATAATAGTGGGTGATTTTAATAGACTTCTTCAACTAGCAGGTAGGTAATCCAGACATGATAGCAAAGTTACTACAGAGTTAAAATTTACTATGGACCAAATGGTCTTTGTAGACAGAATAAATATTTACAGAATGTTTCATTCATCAAAAGCTGTTCAGCTGCCCATGAAACTTTCTCCAAAATGGGACATATTTTAATCCACAAATCAATCTTAGCATATACGAAAACGTTGAAATACTTCCTAATGCCTTATTAGATTAAAATATAATGAAATTAGGGCTGGAGTTGTAGCTCAGTGGTAGAGCACTTGCCTCACAAGTGTGAGGCACTGTGTTCGATCTTAGCACTACATAAAAATAAATGAAGGTATTGAGTCTATATAAAACTAAAAATATTTTTAAATAGATAATGAAATTAGAAATAAACAAGAAAAACTACAAAACACATGGAGACTGAATAACATACTTTTTGAATAATGAATGAGTCATTAAAGAAATCAGGGGAGAAATATAAAAATTATTACAATCAAACAAGAACAGAAATATAACTTTCAAGAATCTATGAGATATAATCAAGGAATTTTTAAGAGGAAAGGTTATGAATGCAAATTTTTTTAAAAAAATCAGAAGTATCTCAAATAAATAACCTAATGATGTATCTCAAATTCTTAGAACCACAAGAACAAATCAATCCAAAAACCAATGGGAGAGAACAAAATTAGAGCTGAAATTATTGAAATAGAGAGAAAATACATAGGATCAATGAAACAAAGAGTTGATTCTGTGAAAAGATAAATAATATTGATAAATCCTTACCAAGCCATCCAAAAGAAAGAGAAGACCCAAATTAATAAAATTAGATTTGAAGAGTGGAGTATTACAACAGATACCAATGAAATACAAAGGATCCTTAGGGACTATCTTGAAAATCTAGTTCCTAATAAATTGAAAAATTTAGAAGAAATGGAAAATTTCTAGACACACAAAACCTACCAACATTGAACTAAGAGGATGTAGAAAACTTAAACAAAGAGTAAGTATTGTTATTGAAATACTAATAAAAAAATCTCCCAACAAATAAGAGCTCAGGACCAGATGACTTTACAGCTGAATTCTGCCAGATATTTAAGGAAGAATTAACACTAGTACTTCTCAAATTATTATATGAAATAGAAAGGGAATACATCCAAACTCATTCTATAAAGCTAGTATCACCCTGATACCCCAAATAAATACAGACACCTTAAGAAAATTACAAACCAAACTTGATGAATAAAGTTGAAAAAAATCCTTAACAAAATAGTTGCAAATAAAATTCAAAAGTAGGTAAGAATGAATAAAAGGATGGTAAAATATCTGCAAATTAATACACATGATATACAACATAAATAAAATCAAGAACAATATGCACAAGATAATTTCAACAGATAAAGGAAAAGCCTTGGACAAAACTCAATGCTATGGTATTTGCAGGTAAATGGATGAAGTTTGAGAATATCATGCTAAGCAAAGTAAGCCAATCTCAAAAAACCAAAGGTGGAATGTCCTTTCTTATAAGTGGATGGTGATCCATAAGTGGAGGGCAGGCATGGAAAAATGGAGGAACGTTGCTTGAGCAAAGGGGAGGGAGGGATGGGGAGGGCACATGGGGACAGGAAAGACGGTGGAATGAGATGGACATTATTACCCTAGGTACATGTATGACTGCACATATGGTGAGACACTATATCACATACAATCAGAGATATGAAAGTTGTGCTGCAATTGTGTACAATAAATCAAAATGCATTCTGCTGTCATATATACCTAATTAAAATTAACTAATTAAAAATTCAATGTCCCTTCATGATAAAATTAAAAAAAAATATGGATAGAGGAAATTTACCTCAATTTCTTAAAGGCTATCTATGACAAACACAAAGTCAACATCTTACTTGATAGGGCAAAACTGAATACAGTTCTGGAATGGTAGACAGTGTTAAGGCATTATATCCACAATAACACTGGATGTAAATGGTCTCAACTCTCCAGTTAAAAGATGAATATTGGCAGAATGGATTACAACAAAAGATCTAACTATATGCTCTTTGCAAGAGACTCATAGGCAAAGACATCCACAGGCTGAGGGTAAAAGATGAAAAAAGATGTTTCATGCAAATGGAGCACAAAAACAAGCAGAAATAGATACTCTTATATCTGATAAAGGAGATTTCAAGCAAAACTCAATCAGAAGACACAAAGAAATTCACTATAAACAGGTAACGGGAACAATCCAACAAGAAGATATAACAATGGTAAATATTTATGTGCCAGATGTTGGTGTGCCTAATTACATAAAACAGATACTTCTTTATATTACATTCTTAGTAGACTCCAATACAATAATCCTGGCTGATTTCAACACACCTCTCACACCAATAGACAAGTCATATGGACATAAAATCAATAAACACACTTCTGACCTAGATAACACTATAAATCAAATAGACCTAAAAGACATTTATAGAATATTTCATACAAAAACAGTTAAATTCACTTTCCTCTCAGCATCATAGAACATTTTCCAAGACAAATTATATTCTAGGTCACAAGGTAAGTCTTAGCAAAAAAAAATTATACTCCCATGTATCTTATCAGATCATAATAGAATAAAAGTAGAAATCAACAGCAAGAAAACTATATAAAGCACATGTATATTGAACAATACTGTTTTAAATGAAGAGTGGATCATAGAAGAGAGAGAGGAGAAATTTTGAAATTCCTACAATTAATTGAATAATAATAGTAGTACAATGTACCCAAATCTGGGAGAATATGAAGGTAGTTCTAAGAGGAAAATTTATAGCATTAAGTTTCTGTATTTTTAAAAACCAAAAGACACAAAATAAACAGTCCAATGCTACTTCTCAAGGCCCCCCAAAAGTAGGAACAAACTAATTCCAAAACCAGTAGAAGGCAGGAAATAACAAATATTAGAGGAAAAAATAGTGAAATTGAGAATTAAAAATATCCAAAGGACCAATGAAACAAAGATTGATTTCTTTGAAAAGATAAACAAGAGTGATAAAACCTAACACAAACAGATCAAAGGAACGAGAAAAAAACACACAAATAGACAAAATTAGAGATGAAAAAGGAGATATCACCACAAACATTATTTAAATCCATAAGATCATAAGGGACTATTTTGAAAATTATATTCTAATAAATTAGTAAATCTAGAAGATATGGACAAATTTCTAGATACTTATGACATACCCAAATTGAAAAAAGATTAATAGCAAGCAATGATTGAAGTAGTAATAAAAGGTCTTCTAGCAAAGAAAAACCCAAAGACCACATGGATTCTCAGTTGAGTCCTACCAGAATTTTAAAGAACTAATGCCAATTCTCAAATTATTCCATACAATAGAAAGGGAGAGAACACTCCAAAAACTCATTCCATGAAGTCAGTATCACCCTGATACCTAAACCAGATAATGACACAGCAAAGAAAAAAAAAAACTACAGATCAATTTCCATGATGAATATAGCTACAAAAGACCTCTATTATGAAAACTACAGATATTTCATAATAGAAATAGAAATCTTCTATTTTCAAAATAGAAATAGAAGATAACACTAGAAGATGGAAAGATTTCCCATGTTCATGGATAAGTAGAACTAATAATGTTCAAATGGCCATATTACCAAAAGTGATCTACAGATTCAATACAATATCCATTAAAATACCAATGATATTCTTCACAGAACTAGAAAAAATAATCCTGAAATTCACATGGAAGAACAAAAGACCCAATATAGCCAAAGCTATTATGAGTAAAAAGAGTAATGCCGTAAGTATCACAATACCTGATTTCAAATTATACTACAAAAATATAGTAACAAAAACAGCATGGTATTGCCATAAAAACAGACATATAGACCAATGAAATAAAATAGAAGACACAGAGACAAAACCACACAGATAGAGACATTGGATTGACAAACTTTCCAAAAACATATACTGAAGCAAAGATAGCCTTTTTAAGAAATGTTGCTAGGGAAATTGTTATATCCATATGTAGAAAAATCAAACTAGGTCCTTATCTCTCACTTTGCATGAAAGTCAACTCAAAATGGATCAAAAACCCAAGAATAACAACAGAAACAGAGGATTAATATTCAAAATACATAACAAACTTAAAAAACATTGGGATAAAAGCCAAAAGACCACTTAATAAATGAATAAATGAACTGAACACATACTTCTCAAAATAAGTACAAGTGGTCATCAAATATATGAAAAAAAATGCTGAATGTCTTCAGCCTTCCAGGAAATGTAATTCAAAAACACACTGAGAACTATGTAATGTTTTGAACAACCAACAATAAAAAATTTAAAAAAATAAATAAAAAAAAACACACTGAGATTTCATCTCACTTCAATTAGAAAGGCAATCATCAAGAATGCAATTAACAATAAACATTAGTGAGGAAGAAGGGAAAAGGAACTCTTACACTGCTGGTGGTATGCAAGTTAGTACAGCCACTATGGAAACTGACATGAAGGTTGCTCAAAAGACTAGAAACGGAGCCACTATATGATCTAGCTACACCTCATTATCTACCCTAAATAACTAAAGTCAATGTTCTGTAGATAGATACAATTGCTTGTATTTTTACAGCAGTACAATTCACAATATCCAAGTTATAGAAACAGCCTAGATTTTCATCAACAGATGAATGAATAAAGAATATGTGGTGTACATACCCAAAGGAGATTTAGTCAATCATAAAAAAATTGTATTTTGTCATTTGCTGAAAAAAAGGGATGAAACTAGTGAATGTCATGTTAAACAAAATAAACCAGACTCAGAAAGTAAAGGGTCACATGTTTTCTCTGATATGCGGAAGTTATAAAAAAAAAGGACCTCATGAATATAGAAGGGAGAACCATGGATTAGAGGAAGTGGGCAAGAAGGATGAAGGACAGGTACTGGGAAATGAAATTGATCAAAGCATGTTAGTCATGTACAAATATGCCACACTGAAACCCATTATTCTGTATAATTATTGTGAACCAATAAACTTTTTTTAAAAAGTAATAAAGGGAATGACAATAAGATAACAATATGGCCTTAAAGACTGAGAGTTTTCTGTCTGACAGCCATCAAGGAAATGAAATACCAATGTAAAAACAATAATTAATTGATTAACTCAGTGAGGACTCTCCACAAAGAAGTGCAATACTGCCAACCTCTTGATTTTAACTTCGTAAGACTTCATCAGAATGATCTGAGCCAGTGTGGTAGACTTCTGACATACAGAAATATGATAAAATAAATTAGTATTATTTTAAGCTGCTAAGTCTGATGTACCATGCTGTCACAGAAAAAAGTAAACTAATGCATCCTTTTCCCTATTGATCATCCAAGTAAATGGGCAGATGTGCCTTTGGTGGAAGGAACATGAGAATATTGTATCATTCTATGGAATTACAGGATATTTGCTCCTATGGACTGAGTCTCCATTTGAGTCACTGGGTTGTGGATCTAAAAAATGAGCAATCAGAAACTGAGCAAGGGACTATCGATTTTTATTGAGCTGACCATCCTTAGCCTACTTCTCTTTATTTTTGCAGCTTTTGGATTATTAGTGTTAAGGAGCATGTTTGTTGGTTACCAAACTATTTTTCTCCAAAAGACACCATGCATTATTAAACAGTCTGTAATTTATGGAGGGACAAGTCCCCATGGCTGTACCTCTGATACTTCTGATAATTAAGGTAACTGCAGCCTCCTAGTTTCTGATGCTCCTTTCTGCCTTCCTTTACTGCAAGACACAACAAACCTATGGAAGTTAACAAGCAAATGTCTGTAACCATACTTCCTGTTTTCAGTCTTACAAAGGAAAATGACCTCAGAACTTCTTAGTGATATTGGAACCTCTCTTACCAGTGTTCCTAATGGCCATAGGGATAGGCTGTTCTCTGAACTAATCATTGCAGGTCTTCTTTTCTCATATAACTAATCCAGCAGCTCATTTCCACAGCATCTTAATATTTTCACTTTACTTTGTGTTGACCATAACCTTTCTTAAGGGCAACCTTACCAGTGAATTTTCCCCTTCCTGTAGGGCTCTTGTCAGGGTGATACATGTAAGAGTGATTCCAATTATATATTTTTTAATTTATTCAATCTGCATTTCAGTCTTCTTGGTCAAGTACCTAAACAGTAGGCAAGAAGTACATAAGGGCAACTTCTTATGGGGGAAAGTCTTCTGTAGCATTGTGTATCACAAAAGTACTAGCTATCAGATAAAAAGAAGGGATTTGAAGAAGCCACAAAAAAGTTAGGAAGACTGGTCTCCCATGTTAATGGTTTGGAAGAGTATTCCAAAAGTGACCATATTACCCAAGGTGATCTACAGATTCAATGCAATTCCTATCAAAATCCAAATGACATTCTTCACAGAAGTAGAAAAATCAATTCTAAAATCCATATGGAATTTCAAAAGAACATGAGTGGTCAAAGTAATCTTGAACAAAAAGAACAAAATTGGAGGCACACCCTACCTGACCTCAAAATAGACTGTAAAGCTATGGCTTTGTATTATGGTACTGGCATAAAAATAAATATATCAATATATCAATGAAACAGAATAGATAAAACAGAAATAAACTCATGCTCTTACAGCTAACTAATTTTTGTCAAGGGTGTCAAGAACATACCATAGAAAAAGAACAGCCTCTCCAATAAATGTTATGAGAAAACAGGGTACTGATATGCAGAAGGACAAAGCTAGAACCTTCTCTCATTACATAAAAATTAAATTCAAATGGATTAAAGGCTTAAACAAAGACCCTCGAATGATACAACAACTAGAGTAAAACGTAAGGAAAATGCTCTAAGACATCAGTTTGGGCAAGATCTTTTTTTTTTTTTCAATATAACCTCAAAAACACAGACCAAAAAAAAAAACCAAAAACGATAATACATTAATCTAAATGATAATATATTAAACTAAAAATCTTCTGCATAGCAGAGGCAACAACAGAGTAAGGAGAAAATTTACAAATGATGGGAATATTTGCAAACTATGAATTTTACAAGGGATTAATATTAATATCCTGAATACATAAGAAACTCAAACAATGCAATAGCAAAAAAATAAATAAATAAATAAACAAATAATCTGACTTAAAAATTGACAAAAGAACTGAATAGACATTCCCAAAAGAAGACATCAGTTTGGTCAATTTCATTCCACACATTTTTTTTTATACCACAGTGAATTCCACCTTTACGTACATCTATAAAGCACCAATGTAAAAAAGTTAACAAATCAATAGAAGGAAAACTGATAGAACAAAGGAAAGGGAGCTGGGGCAAGAGGAGAAGAGGGAAAGGGAAAGTTCTGGGGATTAAAATGGAGCAAATTATGTTACTTGAATGCATTAATATGTAAAATGAACCCCACTGTTAGGTATGCTATTATACATTAGGTATAACTTTATATGTATGTTAGGTATAACTATAAGGCACTCGAAAAAACAGAAAACAAAAATGGCTAAGAAGCACATGGACAAATGTTCACCATCACTAATCATCAGGGAAATTCAAATCACAACCACAATGTGATACCAAGCACTGTATACCAACAATGCATTTTCATGTTCTTCATAATTATTTTTCCTCCTAAATATGGTTTCCATTTTCTCTTTATTTGTATGTTCAATAAATTCTATTGGACATTGAGCATTATAAATTTTCTTTTTTTCAGAAATAGAGATTCAATACAGGGGTGATTTACTACTGAGCTATACATCTAGCTGTTTTTACTTTTTATTTTGAGACAGGATTACTAAATTTCCCAGGCTGACAACTCTCACTGCAGTCTTCTGTATTACTGAGATTACAGGAATGTATCTCTGTGCCCAGCCATGAATTTTACATATTTGAGTACTATATTTTATTTTATTCCTATAAAGAGTATTAGATTCCTGTGACAAGTATTTTGATTTCTTTTTCTATGTAGCCTATAATATGAAATTCTTTGTCCCACAAAATCTAGCTAACTAAATTTTCCAAAATTCCACTCTAGCTTCTCAGTTTAGGAGATTATTAGACCATTGTTGGGTTCTCCCTTCTTGCAACCTTCTAGGAATTACTTCAAATTATAAAACCCAGGCAGTGGTAGGGTTCATTTCATTTGTTTGCCTTTTCTTAGTCTGGTGCATCCTGTTGTTCAATGCTTCTAATATTTTGTCTAGTTTTTTTATTTGTTCTTTAGAGTTATATGTGACAGTAGAATCCATTTGGATAAAATTATACATGCATGGAATATATCTTATTCTAATGGGTCCCTAGTCTTATGGATGCACACAATGGTGAAATTCAACATGGTGTATCATATATGTACATAGGAAAGTTATGTCAGATTTTTTCCACTGTCTTTCCTATTCCTCCTCCCCCTTCCTTCCTTCTTTTACCCTTTGTTTATCTAGTCTTTAATTGCTAATAGCAGAAGATTAATTCTCTACCGTCTTACTCCCTCAATGCCAGTATCAGATGTCTGAGTTTCTTATAATTTAAAAAACAAAACTAGCATTACACTTTTCTCTTATACAATATATGATCAATTTTATGATTCAAATTATTTTTATGGTGTTTTTCCTAATATAGAAACCACTTAGGCATCGTGACACCTGCTTAGAATCCTGCTACTCAGGAGACTGAGGTAGGAGAATCACAAGTTCAAGACCAACTTCAGCAACATAACAAGACCATGTCTCAAAAAAAGAAGAAAAGAACCACAGAAATAGCTCAGTGTTAAAGGGCCCTGGGGTTCATTCCATAGAAAAAGAAAAGAACCTCCTCCCACTCTGACCCTGGCCTGTTCTCTCACTTTCTGTTTTTTTTTTGCCTCTCATAGGTTGGGATTTCAGGGCACAGATTTATAGGAATGTTCATCTGAGGAAGGAAAGTCTCAAAAGTGAGGTTGGATAAAATATAGAACAAAGTAAAATCATAGTTAAATTAAAATCTGTTCATTGAAGCATACCTCTAGATTTTCTAAACATTTCCATATTCCTCAGCTCATAAAATTGTAATGTACGCATAAAGAAACATGAAAGAGTTAAACTGACAAACCACAGTGAAAGAGAAAATATATAGTATTTAACCTTACTACTGAAAGCAGTGCAGAAATTGATAACATCACACAGGAAGTAAACATCATGTAAAGATCTTTGAAAAATGCAGGGAAAGATTCCTGATAGTATCTGTGTTAGAGGTATGTTGTTTCCTAGCAAAAGCTGTGGGCTTTTAAAATCTCTATCACTGTAATAACACAGAGAAGTCATTTACAAGTTTATACAGTAGGCACACTTGCAGAATTCTAAGAGAGTAAAACCATTAACAACTACAAGGGTAGTATGTGTAAAAGCAAGTAAAAACATAAATAACTCCACTGAGACTAAATTCTTTAGGGTTAGGAAATGCCTTATTCACTGCTTCATGTTTTAAATGTTATACACAGATTAGAAACCAAAGAAATACTGATAAATTTCACAGACAATTTGGAAATTTTTTTTAATTAAGCAAAGTTTCATACTTAGAGTATATGAAAAATTGATAGAAGTTAAGTGATGGACTTTAAATTTCCATCCACAGGGAAGAAATAAATCAGAAACAATACCCAGCATTAGCTTATCACAGTGACTGGTGTCCACCTATCCCCACCCCCAGTAGATAGAAGAAGTTGCCATGAAATTTCATTAAGAAAATATTGTTTTTCTAGAATTTAAAATATAAGTAAAATGGTTTCTTTCTCTACTGCAAACTGTGTTGGAAAATCTGAATAATATAACTGATGAACAGAATGTTTCCTATAAGGGGGAAATTTTGCAAAATATCAAACTAGAAAATATCAGCATGTCAAAAAATAAGTTAACACTTGAGTTATGCCATTTTTCCTCTTAAATATTTGTCATTTTTAAGAAGTATCAAATATTAAATTGGGAAAAGGACACTGAGGAAGACAAAACCAATAGGAGTATTATTCATGGATTAGGTTGGGGAGAAATGAATAGCCCATTTGACATTTGTCCACTGAGGGACACTAAAGACCTGAGTACACCCATCTATCCCCACAATGAATATTTCTCCCTATCTCTCTCTCTGTCTCTTTCTCCAAAGGGCTTATACAACAGTCCTCTAAAATCTGAGCTAATAAAATGGGGAAAACTGTAATAAAATGTATTTTTAGTGGCATTTAATACTTCTATAATGACATTAATTTGCTGAGGTTTTTTTGTTTATTGACATTATTACCACTAATAAATTAGTATCTTTGAAATCTTGTTTTTACTATTATTGAATTACTCAGGAACAAATATTTTTCTCATTAATATTTTATTTAAAAATACAGTTATTATCAAGATAACTATTTTCCTTAACAATAATTTCTATGTTTCAATGGAAACAATAATAGAACCTAAATAAAATGATTTAATGGCTATTTCCCCTGACCTATGTAAGTTAGTCTGCTGAATCTTTTTATAAGCATTATATATTTGTATAAACATATATACCCACCAATTAATGGATATGACTTCTAAAAAAGAAAAACAAAGTCTATGGATTTAATTTGAATGACTAAAACTAAATGAAGCTAGTCTAAATGATCTACGTTGGAAATGAATATTTTCATGATGGCTGAATAGAGGCATCTGCTCCTTCATAAAGAATATGAACAATGGAGGTATAGCTGCATTTTGAGGTGAGTGATTGTAGAAGAACAGGGGAAATCAAGAGGAGAAAACAGAAACCTTTTAAGATTCAGAGACCTGGTATAACAACATAGTAAGAAAAACATGTTGTCCAAGCACCTGCCACCCTATCTCCACTGCTTCAGGGATAAGAGTGAAAGAAAGTCCCAGAAAACTCTATCAGCAGAGATTCTGGCCATCCTATTGCAAAGTTTTACAACGTCATAGTCTCACTAAATAAGTAACCTGAAATCTTCACAGTAGCTTTGTTCTGAAAAAGGATTTCACATCATCCCCATGTGAAACTCCAAGGTTGGGCATCCAGGATCCATCTTGAGAAGGAGAATACTGTCTGAATTTGGGCTGGTCTAGGGCTCAGAAACCCCTGCATATTTCCATCCCTAAGACTCCCCAGACATTCCACTGCATGGGCTCAGAAGAAAGCTACCTCACCAAAGAAACCGGCCTCAGAAGGATGACTGACTCAGACCTACTGAGTGGCTTGCTCTGTTAAGGGTGGGTGCTGTGACAAGGCTCTTCCCTTGATGACTGGGAGATTGAGGAGCCTGCTTTCTGAGACCCAAGGTGTGACAAGTCATATGTGGACTCATGCAGGTGCTAGGACTTCCTGACATGGTTCCCGCCACCCTTTCTCACAATGGGCACACTGGCACCTGTAACTCCTAGGGCAGGGAAATAACTGTCGTTTCACTGATGCCCCCCACACAGGGCTGTGATGAGGTGGTTCTGAGCAATATCAAGGTTCCAGTTGTCATCACACCCCCAGACTGCACAGCCTAATGATCCTCCCCCCCTAAAAAAACTGACAGGTGCTTGCAGAGTTTCTCTCTTCCTTTCTCCCAAAAGCACTTGAGCTGAAGATGTGGCAGGGAGACAAGTCCCATCATCACTCTGTCCTTTGGTAGGCACAACCAAGGTAGGCATCAAAAGGAATGCTTCCTGGCTCCAGTCATTATCAATTTCTGCTTTCCCCTGGTGGGCAACATGGCTAAGCCAGGCAAAGAAAAGCACGACCCAAGCACTCACAGCTACAGGGAGTCTGAAGTCCACTCCTGGGCAGGCACACCTGCAGCAGCAGCAGAGAGAAATGACAATTCCTGCTGCTGCTGCACCTACTTGGTTCCCACTTCTGGCTGCCACACCTTGTTTAATCATGTACTGCTGACAGGTTTAGATGTGATCGCCTCAGAGAGGTACCATGGTTCTTGCCAATGCCTCCCCCATGAAGCACTGAAGCATATTGTTAGAGGAAAATACTTGAGGCCCTTTATCAGCACTGGTGCAGAATATGCTATAGATCTTACAAGTCACAGAGCCAAAATCAAGAGTGACCAAAGAAACTACCATCACCTGACAGAGGATACCACTCTTATTGTAGGAGTAATCACAAAGTATGCACCTAGACACTCTCTACTATCTACGATATAATTGCCTGAACAGATTAGAATGTCACCACTCTTGAGTGATCCAAAAAATCAACGGGTCTCTCTCACAGTGCATACTGATGGACCAAACTCACTAATCACAACAACCAAAGAAGCTACAGTGGACTACACTATGTGCACAGCTAGAAATAAAGCCAACATTGCCTAGGATAAAGCAATATCCCAAACACAGGAGAAAATCATTTACTAATAAAGCTATACCAACAAAAAGTGGTAGTGATACTCAATCCACGAGATATGCAAATCTCAAGTAGGAACACACAAAAAAAGATGAAAAATAAGGTAATAAGACATCTCCCAAAGATTGTAACTCTCTAGTACCAGATTCCAAAGAAAATAAATGGGATAAAATATCTGATAAACAATTTAATAGAATGATTTCTTCAAAATTCAGTAAGAACCAAGAGAATATTATTAGTGAAATGAAATGAGAAAGATGATGCAAGACTGAAAAATTGAGCAAAAAGATTTTGAAAAAGCTAAATATAAGTCATGGGAATGAGCTCAGAGAGTCAAATAAAAATTCAACTGAAAGCTTCAACATCAGACTGGATCTTCAAGTAGAAGAAAGAATATCTGAACTTGAAGATGGTTTGTTGAAATATCCCATTTGAAAGAAAGAAAGAGGGAGGAAAGGACAGAACATATAATATCTTTGGTAAAGACCAAATATCTGCATTTTTAAATTTTCTGAAGAGGAGGAGATAAATGTTAAGAACACAGAAAACTGATTCAATAAAATAATAGCAGAAAAATTTCCTAATCTTGGAAAAGACATGAGTGTCCTTATAAAAAGGTTTATGAAACCCAAGTAGACATGACTAGAAAAGTTCTTCACCACAGCTTACTATAGTCAAGCTATCAAAACTACAGGACAAAGAAAGAATTTTTAAATCTATGAGAGAAAAATAAAAGTCCCATTTAAGGATGACCCTATGAGACTAGCAGAAAATTTCTCAGCAGAAACCCTACAGAGCAGTAGGAAATACAATAATATATTTCAAGTCCTGGAGAAAGTCACTGACAACTACAATCGCTACACCCGGAAAAGCTATCCTTTAGAAATAAATAAGAAATAAGGACCTTCTAATGTAAGTGAAAACTGAGGGAATTTATGGCCAGCATACCAGCCCCACAAAAGATGTTTAACAGAGTCCTATATCTAGGGGTGAAAGATAAAATCATGAAAGCATTTGAATATGCAAGGCCCACTAGAAAAGTAGGTACATAAAGCAGAAATAGAAAAAAATCAAATATTACCAATGTCATTAATCATAAAAACATAAAGATGAATGAGAGAAGAAAAAAGGAGAGAATATTTTTAAACAACTAAAAATCAATAAAATAACAGGCATAAGTCCATATCTTTCAATGATAACCTTAAATATAAATGAGCTTCATTCTCCAGTTCAAACATACAGACTGAATAAATGGATAACACGATTAAACAATATGTTGCCTAAAAGAAATTCACTTTATCCCCTGGTGGGCAATATGGCTGAGCCAGGTAAAGAATAGCACGACTCAAGCACTCAGAGCTACAGGGAGTCTGAGGTCCACTTCTGGGCAGGCACACCCCCAGTAGCAGCAGAGAAACATGACAATTCCTGCTGCCGCTTTAAGAGTAAGTCCAGTAAACACACACACACACACACACACACACACACAGTAAAATGATTTATACTTCAAGAAAATAAACCTGAAAGTGATAAGGAGTAACTATACTTATACCTAATAAAATATATTTTGAGATAAAAATTGTAAGAAGTAACAAGAAAGGTTTTTGATAACCAATATATCAATCTATCATGAAGATATGATTGTAAATATATAACATCTAATTTCAGAGCTCAGTATAATATAGGCTATATGTGATGACTGCACAGCCAGAATCCTACGGAATGGGGAGAAACTGAAAGCATTTCTTCTAAGATGACGAACAAGATGAGAACTCCCATTCTTACTATTTTTATTCAACAGAAGAAGTTTTAGCCAAATAAATAGAAAGAAAAAAAATGGCATATGCATAGGAACAAAGAAAGCCAAATCATTTCTATTTGGAGATGATGTGATTCTATACATAGGAAAACCTGAAGACTCCACCAAAAGACTAGTAGACTGATTTTAAAATTCAGCAAAGTAGCAGGATACAAAGTCAAAAACCAGTAGCTTTGCTATACTCCAATAATGAATTTGTTGATATAGAAGCAATGAAAGTAATCCCAATCACAATAACTACAAAAAATAAATAAATAAAACAAAATACCTAGGAATAATTTATGTAGGGTAGTGAGACCTCTACAATAAAAAATTACAAAATGCTGATAAATAAATTGATAAATACACTAAAAATAGGAAGACTTTCCATGTTCATAGATAGGCAGAATTAATTTTGTTCTAAGGTCCATAGTACTCAAAATGATCTTCAGAATCAATACAATCTTGATAAAAATACCAATGACATTCTTCACAGAATTTTTAAAAATCCAAAATTCAAATGGAAGCACAAAAGATTTTGAATAACGAAAACCATCTTGATCAAAAATTAACAAAGCTGGAGGCATCATAGTACCAGATTTCAATACATACTACAAAGACATAGTAACTAAAACATATCAGAGAAAATATTTGGCCTTTGATTTTTAGGATTGGCTTATTTCAGTTAGCATCATATTCTCCAGCTCCATCCATTTACCTGCAAATGCCATAATTTCATTCTTCTTTAAGGCTGAGTAATGTTTCATCGTGTATATATACCACATTTTCTTTATCCGTTTATCTGTTGTATGGTCATAAATATAGACACAAATCAATGAGACAGAATGGAGAACCCAGAAACAAACACCTACATTTACAGAAGACATTGTAGAAAGGATAGACTCTTCAAAAACTGATGCTGGGAATCCTGGATATGCATGTACATAAAATCGAAACTTACCCTCCGTCTCTTACTCTGAACACAAATCAACTCAGAATGGGTCACAGACTTTAATGTTAGATCTCAAACTCTTAACATTACAAGAGGAAAGAAAGGGAAACACATCAAGATACTGGTACAGGGTGAGAAATAGGGGTTTAATTTCATGTTGCTACATAGGGATTTCCAGTTTTCCCAGCACCATTTCTAAGGAATTGAACAGACACTTCACAGAAGAAGAAATACAATCAATCAACAAATATATGAAAAAATGTTCAACATCTCTAGCAATTAGAGAACTGTAAATCAAAACTGCTCTAAGATTTCATCTCACTCTAGTCCAAATGGCAATTATCAAGAATACAAGCAACAATAAGTGCTAGCAAAGATGGGGCGGGGGGGAAGGTACACTCACATATTGCTGGTAGGACTGCAAATTGGTGCAACCAATCTGGAAAGCAGCATGGAGATTCCTCAGAAATAGTATAATGGAACCACCATTTGACCCAGCCATCCTGCTGGTTCCAAAGGATTTAAAATCAGTATACTACAATGACACTGACACATCAATGTTTATAGCAGTTCATATACACAATAGCTAAACTATAGAACCGACCTAGGTGTCCTTCAGCAAATGACTGGATAAAGAAAATGTGGTATATATACACAATGGAATATTACTCAGCCATAAAGAAGAATGAAATTATGATATTTTCAGGTATATGGATAGAACTAGAGAATATCTTTCTAAGCGAAACAAGACAAACCCAAAAAACCAAAGACCAAATGTTTTCTCTGATAAGTGATGCTGATCCATAATGGCTGGAGGAGGAGTAGGGAAGAGTGGAGGAACTTTGGATTGGGCAGAAAGGAATGAGGGGAAGGGAAGGAGTGTGGTGATGGGAAGGAGTGTGGTGAGGGGAAGGATGTCAGAATGAGACAGACATTATTATCCTATATGCATATATGATAGCATAACAGGTGTGACCCTGCATCGTGTATAGCCAGAAGAATTAGAAGTTGTGCTCCATTTGTGTACAATGTGTCGAAATCCATTTTACTGTCATGTACAACTAATTAGAATAAATAATAATAAGAATAAAAAATTTAAAAGATACTGGTACAGGTGATGATTTTCTGGATAGGACTCCAAAAACACAAGTCACAAAAACAGAAAATGGGATTATGCCGTATTAAAAAGTGTCTCCACTGCAAAAGAAACAATCAACATAGTCAAGAGACAATCTTTGCCATCTGTTCATCTGACAGAGTGTTGGTATTCAGAATACATAAGAAACTCAAAAAAAACTTAACAATAAAAAAACAAGCAATCCAAATTTTAAATGGGCAAATGATCTGAATAGACACTTCTCAAAGAAATGCAAATGGCTAAAAATGTTTGAAAAAAATTCAGTATCATTAGACATTAGGAAATGCAAATCATAACCATGATAAAATGCCATCTCACCCTAGTCCGAATGACCACTATCAAAAAATAACAAATGCTGGCAAGGTTATTCTGTTGAGTCATTTTACTTATTCTGTTGATACATATTTGTTATGGTTTTTTCCTTCAAGTTGTAGCCTAGAAAGTATAAGACTGCTATAAAGAAAAAAAAAGGGGGCTGGCAAGTATGTGAAGGAAAAGGAATTCTTATACACCATTGGTGGCCTGTGAATTAATGCAGAAATTATGGAGAAATGTGTAAAGGTTCTTAGAATCTAAATATAGAACTGTAGAACTACTATAGGGTACAGCTATCCTACTTCTGCATTTAGATCTGAAGGAAATGAAATAGGCATACAAAAGGGATATCTTCATACACATATTTACTGGGACACTAATCACAATACATAAGATTGGAATGAAATGGAGAAAACATACACACACAATGGAGTATTATTTAGTTAGCAATATGAATGGAACTGAAGGACATTAAGTGAAATAATCTAGACACAGAAAGTAACACATTCATATTTTCTCTCTCTCTCTCTCTCTCTCTCTCTCTCTCTCTCTCTCTCTCTCTCTCTCTCTCAAGAAAACTAAGAGAGAAAAAAAAGAATTCACCTAAAAATAAAATAGTGAATGCTAAGGGTTGGGAAGGCTAGGAAGGGTTTCATGGAGAAAGTTGGATAAGGGGTGGTTGGATATGACTAATTAGTGCACACTCTATGCATGTATGGAGATATCACATCAAAAACCATTAATAGTTACAATAGTCTGTGTTAGTGAAAATAAAATGAAAATTTTATTATTAAGCAAATGAATAGGAAACTTGACATTCAAAGCCAAACATCCAAAGTACTTGAGCAGTATATGCATTACTTTTCATTAGTTTTCACTTGTTTTAAAGTTAGCTTTTTTAAATATAACTGTAGTCAATTTGAGGAATATAATAGTAATTACAAAAAGAGAATATAGCAAGGGGCCAATTAATACAGAATGTGAAAATCTACCATTATATTTTAATTATTTTATTTTTTATTTGTTCTTTTTAGGTGTACATAACAGTAGAGTGTATTTTCACATATTATACATACATGGAGTACAACTTATTCAAATTAGAATCCTATTCTTGTGGTTGTACATGATGTGGAGTTTCAGTGGTTGTATATTCATATATAAACATAGGAAAGTTATGTCAGATTCATTCCACTGTCTTTCCTATTCACATCCTTCCTCCTTTCCCTTCATTCTCTTTTATCTAATCTAATAAACTTCTTTTCTTCCCTACCCCCTCCCTTATCCTGTGTTATCATATCAGAGAGAACAATTGGACCTTGTGTTTTGGGGATTGGATTATTTCACTTTGCATAAGAGTCTCCAGTTCCATCCATTTACTGGCAAATGCCATATTTCATTTTTCTTAATGGCTGAGTAACATTCTAGTGTGTGTGTGTGTGTGTGTGTGTGTGTGTGTGTATACACACACACACACATATACACACATTTGCCTATCCATTGATCTGTTGAAGGGCACCTAGGTCATGAACTGAGCTGCTATAAACATTAATATGATCATGACACTGTAATATACTGATTTTTAAGTCCTTTGGGTACATACTGTGGAGTGGAATAACTAGGTCAAATGATGGTTCCATTCCAAAGTTTAATCCATACTGCTTTCCAGAGGGGTTGTATCAATTTGCAGTCCCACCAGCAATGTGTCAGTGAGACTTTTTCCCCACATCCTCACCAACATTTATTGTTACTTATATTCTTGAAAATTGCCATTCTGATTGGAGTGAGATGAAATTTCAGTGTAGTTTAATTTGCATTTCCTTTTTTTAAGAGAGAGAGAGAGAGAGAAAATCTTTTTTGTAGATGGACACAACACAATGCCTTTATTTTTATGTGGTGCTGAGAATCAAACCCGGTTATGCCCGTGCTAGGTGAGCGCTCTACCACTGAGCCACAATCCCAGCCCAAATTTGCATTTCTTTCATTGCTAGACATGTTGAATCTTTTTCCATATATTTGTTGACTGATCATATTTCTTCTTCCATGAATTGCCTGTTCAGTTAGTTTGCCTATTTATTGATTGGGCTTTTTGTTTTGTGGGGTAAGTGTTTTGAGTTCTTTCTATATCCTGAAGATTAACGCTCTATCCGAGGTGCAGGTGGCAGAGATTTCCTCCCATTCTCTCTTCATGCTCTTGGTTGTTTCCTTTGCTGTGAAGAAGCTTTAGTGTGATACCATCTCATTTATTGATTCTTTCTTTTACTTCTTGCACCTTAGGAGTCTTGTTGAGGAAGTCACTTCCTAAGCTGACAAGATGGAGAGTTGGACCTACATTTTCTTCTAGTAGGTGCAGACTCTTTATAGACTTTAATTAATTAATGAAAGTCAAAGAAACATCACAAGTGTGTAGGACTACAAAATTAAAATTCAGAAGTCTTAATCAAATAAGAGTAATGTACCAGAATACCTTTGTTTTAGTCAGATTTTTTTTTTTTTTTTTGCTGCTGTGACTAAAAGACCTAAAAAAAGTAATCAGAGGAGGAAAAGTTGATTTTAGAGCTCACAGTTTCAGAGGTCTCAGCCCACAGACAGCTGGCTCCATTCTTTGGGGCCTAAGGTGAGCCAGAACATTATGGCATAAGTGTATGATGCAGAGTGTGGTTCAGCCCATCACACCAGGAAGCAGAGAGGGAGTTTCAGTGGTTGTGTATTCATATATAAACCACCCACAAAATATAAACCCCAAAGGCACACCCCCAGCGACCCACTTCCTCCAGCCACACCCAGCCTGCCTCTGGTTACCACCCAGTAAATCCCTACCCAGTGATTAACGCACTGGTTAGGTGAAGATTCCCCTAAACCAATCATTTGACCTCAAAACCTTTTTTTATCATTTTCTTTGATTTCATTTTAACATGTTGTTGTTTATTCATTAACTTTGTTGTTTATTCATTATGCATTAGCTCTTTTAGCTTCAAAAGAGGGACCTAGCATGAGCCTGTGGTATGCATCTACCTCATGTCCCTGTTCTCTCTCCTCCTTCCATACAAAGAGAGATGATTCATTTTCCCTGTGTGTTCCTGACTCTCACTTCTGAATGCCCAGACTTCAATGTTGAGTCCTAGTTCCTAGTTCCTTTTTGGCTTCATTCCTCTTCTGAATCAGAAGAGTTTTGATGGCAAAGGCAACAGTGGAAAACTTGCTGGCCATGACACAGATGGGGCCCAGGCCCCACCAGATTGGGGTCACCCAGCAGCATGGAACAGTCAGGTTCCCAAGGGACACCCTTGAATGAGTGGGATGATCTCCCAGAATCTGTACTGATGAACAAGTTTCTACAAGTCCAGGATGGGGAGGTCACTAACTCTGCACCCAGAACCATGAGTCTGTGTCCAGCATGATCATTCTGTGGGAGTCTAGCTGGATAAGTTCTGTTGTACAGAGAGGTTTTTTGGTTTTGTTTCATTTTTGTTTTTGTTTTTTGTACCAGGGACTGAACCCAAGGGCACTTAATCACTGAGCCACATCGACAGCCTTCTTTATTTCTTATTTTGAGACAGGGTCTCACAGGTTGCTTATAGCCTCACTAAGTTGTTGAGACTGTCTTGCAATCTGCAATCCTCCTACTTCAGCCTCCAGAGTTGCTGGGATTACAGGAAGACACCTCCATGCTCAGCCTTTCTTCACTTTTTTAATTACTATGGATTCATTTAAAGTTGCAACATCCATTCACATATGTGCGGCCCAAGTACTTATGTCACTCTAGGAATTTCTGCTTAAGAAAGTATCATATTATTGAGCTACTGTAGAAGTATTATTGTGAAAATCTATTTCCTAGAAAACTTTGATGTACTGTAACTTGTACTAAGATGACAAATAGTTGTTAGAGTAACCCATGCCACATTTTATAATTACATATCAGAAATCATAATTGTTTTTTGAGCCACTGAATGGTGATTATAGCAGAAGATGACAGATTGTTCATTAAGTCCATTTCCCTTCCTTCCTGATATCCAAATATATTTCCCAGTCTCCTTTGCAGTTAGGTGTGGTCATGTGACCCTACTCTGGCCATGAAAATTGAATGGCCAAAAAATCTCCTGCATAATTTTCTGCACCTCAATTCCACCATCATAGTCTATACGCAAATGCTTAGGATAATCTTGGAAGCTATACATTAAAAATGATAAAACTTTCCTGAAATTTCTCCATACATTTCCTGTATAACTGCCTTCTACAACTCTCATTATCCCTCCCCATCAATAGGATTTCAGAGAAGTTAAAAATAAATGATGTGCTTTTCAACCACTGAGATATCAGGGCTAATATACTATAGCAACGAATGTTAGTTACTACAATGGCAGAAATTTAAAGAACCATTTTTATTGATTGTCATCTGTGTCTTCTCTACTTACATTGTTGTTATGTGGGTGACAAATTCATTGTTTCTGAGTTACACTAACAGAATTTTCAATAAAACTTACCTCTTACATGAGATGGTAAAGGGATTAATGCAATGTTTCTATAAATCTTTCAAGGATCCTTAGGACAATAGCTTCATCTAAAGCAAAATAATAATAGTAATTTTATTATATACTATAATTTTAATAAATAAAACTGAAAAGTATGAATGCATACAGTAGTCTCTAGAAACAATTGTTTCTGTGAAGTAAACACAGTGAATGTGTCACAATAATTTCACAGAACAAATTAAGATAGCACTTGGTACAATCGATCCATCTTTTTCTCTTTTATTCTCATAGTTATGAAGCTAAAATGCATAGAAAACAATAATGATTATCTATGGTAACAAATAAATCTTATCTTCTTTTTTAATCCAACCAGTTTTACTTATAAAAGCAGCAGAAACTTTTGACTCTCATTTAGCTTCTCTCCACTAAAAGTAGGTAATTTCCTGTTCTGACCTTGTCTCCTAAAAAAAAAAAAAAAAAAAAGTTTTCCTTTATAAGAATATATTTTCCAAGGGCCAATGGAGTCTCATGTTCAGGATTTCCATTTTCATTGTAATGCAATAGCCACCATCATGAGACATGTATCATCATAAAGTCTATCTTCTGAACAGCTATAAAGAGAACAGGACGTATTGTTTATACAACCAAAGCACTTTGCTGCTTTTAGGTCTCTGTTCCTGGGTCCCTCCATTTGTAAAGCATTTATTCGTTTCTGTGAATCAATAGGTTCCTCATATCACATGGAACACTCCTTTGCTCTTTAAAACCAGTCGTCAGTTGGATTTCACTTCTCTTTCTGTGCTGTCTGGAGAGCTTCCAATCACTCCTTGGCCTGTCTTCCTGCTAAGGTAACTATAAGAACTATAGGGAAATACCTGATAAGATATGTGTGAATACAGGTCTACATGAGTAACATCCAGGTCAGGACCACCAGTTGCCACGTATGTTGTGCCAGTATTAGCCTTGAGGGGGCACCATACACATAGGTTATAATGTAGATGGGTAGGTAGTACAAGATTCCATGTAGCTGTCTGGGGCCCAATACTATAACCTTTACTTCTTTGACATTCTGAGTTTCTGTGTTTTCAATCACTCCATGAATATAATTGGAATCTCTTTTTCTTATTTTCTGACAACTTAAAATATTACACTCCTTAAAATATTTCTATTAATCTACTCTTTGACTATAATTCCTGTTCTGTTTTTCTAGTGTTTTCATTCCTTTATTCTTATTAAGTATGTTCTTAAGTCTCTTAAGACTTTTATCCTCTTGTCCTCCTCATTTCTACTTCCACTAGCCACTTCCTGGCCTCAGTCTAAACTCCTTATTCTATCACCCCCCAAAACATTGTCACAGCTGCACCCCACCAACTCTTTCACTTTGTTTTTATATCAAAGACTTTCATAGATCACTAAACATGGATCAAGTCTCTCCTGTGTGACTCTTCATTTTGGTCCAATCCCTTTCTACATGCATTCTACTGAATGCCTAATAAAAACCAGGCACAAATCAGTGACTTCTGTTGTGTCCAAGTGAATGCCCACAAGGAAAGTAATCACAGGATATTCATTAATATCACCAAAAAGAGGAACTCAAGTGAGCTATCAATTCATTAAAGATGATAATCTCAGTTAAGGAAAATCCAGAAGTTGGGTGAACTGCATATGTATGGACTCTTGCCTCCTCTGAGCTCTTGGTGAATTCAGAAATCTTTTGCTCATTCATGGAGAACCCCTTTCCTTATTTCCCACAGAATAACTGTAACCCCATCCACCCTTCTCCAAATTAATCCCTGCCAGGTTCCCCTTACTAGACATCATTACTTCCTAGTTCACAGAGAAAATCCCTCAATTCATCACTCTAAACCCTATAAACTAAACTACTTTTGCACCATAATGCTTTAATTTGTTTTCATATAAAGCCTTGTTGCTTTTCATATTTAAGAGTAAACTCTCCACTCATGCTTTGTTCTCAACATCTCCTATGTCCTTTAGAAACTTTGCTTCATTAACAGTCATCCCATTTCATTACACTACAATCTATCTTTCTCTATTAGCTTCTTTCTTTCTGAATAAAATTCTAACCAAATGATACTACTCTTTAAAAGAAAACAAAATACTAAATCTTTTGTCTGGCTCTAATATAGCCTATCCACCTTTCATCCTTTTTCAACCTTTTGTTTAAAAAAAGAGTCTGCTCCTGCCTCAGCCTTCCAAGTCATTGAAATTTCAGGCATGTGCCACTGCACCCAGCCCTTTCTCTATCTATTAGTCCATTATAATTATACATAATACTAAAGTTTATTTTGACATGATTATATAAGCATGAAATATAATTGTCTCTAATTCAGTCCCCAGTATTTTCCGTTTTCATCTCTTCCTCCCTTTCCCTGTTCCCTTTCCTCACTCTGCTGATCTTTCTTCTATTTATGTTTTTTTTTAATTAGTGCCTTGTGGATATACATAAATGTGAGACTCACTGTGGCATATTCATAAATGCACATAGGAAAGTTTGGTCACATTAATTGCACCATTCTTCCCTTTTCCTGTCCCTCCTCTCTCCCCCTTTTTCTACTCCACTGATTCTCTTCTGTTTTCATAGAATTCCCCTGCCCTTTTCATTTCTTTCTTTTTTCTCCTTTATTTTGGTCTAGCTCCCACATATGATAGAAAACATATGGCAGATTCAATACTACCAAAATAGCCATACTACCCAAAGCAGACTCAATATAACCCCATTGAAATACCAATGATATTCTTCACAAAACAACAGCAAAAAAGTTCTGGAATTCATTTGGAAAAATAAGAGATCCAGAAAAGCTAAAGAAATCATGAATAAGAAGGGTGATGCTACAGGAATCAGAATACAAGACCTCAACTACAGAGCTATCATAACGAAAACAGCATAGTATTGGCACCAAAGCAGACATGAAAACCAGGGAAATCAAAGACACAGAGACAAACCCACATACATGCAGTCTTCTGATACTAAATAAAGGGACCCAAAGCACATGTTGGAGAAAAGACAGCCTTTTTAACAAATGGTGCTGAGAAAACTGGAAATCCATATGTAGAGGAACAAAACTTGATCCCTATTACTTACCCTGCACAAAAGTCGAATCAAGGCAGATCAAAGGCCTAGGAATTAGATCACAAACTCTGCATCTGCTGAAAGAAAATGTAGGTCAACATTCCAACATATTGTCACAGGCATCTACTTCCTTAATAAGTCTTTTAGAGCACAAGAAATAATACCAAGAATCAATAAATGGGATACCATCTAATTAAAAAGCTTCTGCACAGCAAAGGGAACGATTAAGAGTGTGAAGAGAGAGCCTACAGAATGGGAGATCTTTGACACCTGCTCCTCAGAGAATTAATGTCCAGAATAAAGAACTCAAAAACCTTAACACACACACACACACACACACACACACACCATCAATAACCCAATTAATAAACAGGAAAAAGAATTAAAGAGACACTTTCTCAAAAAAAAGAAATATAAATAGTCAATAAATATATGAAAAACTGATCAACATCTTTAGCAATCAGGGAAATGTATCTCCTTCAGTTAGGTGGCAATTATCAAAAATACAAATCATAATAAATGTTGGCAAGGATGTGGGGCAAAAGGTACATAATTGTTAGTAGTGTATTGTTAATAGAATAATATAAAGTAGTAATAAACTTCATATTAGCTCCACCACTCTGGAAAGCAGTATGGAGATTCCTCAAAAAACTAGGAATGGAATCATCATATGACCCAGCTATTCCTCTCCTCGATATATATCCAAAAGATCTAAACTCAGCATTCTATAGGGATGCAGTTACATTAATGTTTAGAGGAGCACAATTCACAATAGCAGAGCTATGGAATCAGCCTAGGTGCCCACCAACAGATGAATGGGTAAAGACAATGTGGTATATATACACAATGGAGTTTTATGGCATTTGCCGGTAAATGGATGGAACTGGACAACAGCATGCCAAGTGAAATGAACCAGACCCCAAAAGTCAAAGGTTAAAAGTTTCCTCTCACTTCTTGTCTTTAGCCATGTGCTCTAGTCCTGCTCACGTCATGGTCCCAGACTATTTGTTCACAACTCAGCACCACTCCCACTCCCATCTCAGCCTGTGAAATCATTTTCAGGAACCCCTTTCTCTATGTGGTCTTGGTTAGAATTTTTCAATGACAGAAACTCAAGTGAGAACTAGACTTAAGTGAAGCTGATGCTGCATTCTCTAGAAGCCAAAGACATATGAGAGAGATGTCGAGAGATGAGAGTCACCATAGCTTTCAGGGATGCTCTGAAGACCCATCTCCTACTTTCCACAGTCTGAGACAGTTTCTGGGAGTTTCCCACTAAAGTACTGCACCATATAACACCTTCCAGACATTTAACAGTTCACAAGACAGATTTGCCTTAAGGTTGTAAACGGAGATCTTCAGGGTTCATTTCTCTGTCCTATGAGTAACAGCTCCCTTTATCATTGTCAGTTGTCCTAAGCTCTGCTTCTTCAACTTTTCAACAAGTTTTGAAAGCCCTTAGTTGCATGTTCAACCTATAATGCACAGAATACAGAGAATGGTGTATTTTCCCTGAAAGAATGCTGAGGGAATGTACTCAACATCCCCCTGAATCTGTTCTAGCAAGTAGCACCAATAGTCTCCAAATTTATGTCCACAAAATGATGTTCTTGATTCTCTCTCCTGCATGTATTTATGTTCCTGAATGAGTTCATAAGTAAGAAACCAAGGGGAAAAATGAGTAAAAAATGATTTTACATCAGTAAATTCCAGAGTTTTCGGGCTCAAAGTTCTAGTTTTATTCAAATAAATATCTTATCTAAACCCAAAGACAAAGAAAGATCTTCACATTTTCCACCATTACAGGAATCTAGAGAGTAGTCAATTTATATACATGTTTATAAAATAGTCACTCACAACTACTACTTAAAGGAAAAGCACTAAAATAAAAGACTTGTGTATTTATTTTTAAAAAAAAATCTTGTTAGATTGGATACTTTAGGAAAGTATCCAAAAAGTAGGCCAAAATTCTCAACTAGTTCATAATTTGTTAATAGATCACACAGTAACAATCAATTTAATGTGTAAGATCCACTCTTCCATAATATCTTGACTACAGTAATATTCTACAGCATGGATAGAAAATTACTGGAATTTTGTGAAAATTAGGTCAATATCATATAGATACAAATACATAATTCAGCCCATTTTGGCCATATATATCTTAATTCTAGTTGAAATATGAAATCCATAATACCAAAAAATCAAAATAAATTTTCTAAAATAGAAGCAACTATAAGATTTCTTAAATCCCCCAAGATAAATTCAGATGTGGAAAATATATGTGTAGTATAGTAGACTTAAATAAGAAATGTTACAAATAAAATAAACAAGAATTCAAGTATGACAGTCAGTTTGATTGACTATTACATCATAGTCTGAATTTAGAAAGTCCATGATGTTACCATAGAAAGTGTTTTGGCTTAATTGTAGTCATAGATATTATTGAAGTACAGCTTAAATTAATCAAATGCAGGGTTACTAGTCTGTCAAACCTAAAGAAAAAATTTCTTCTACTTACTTAGAAGAATTAGAAAGAGGGGTAAGAAAGGGAAGAATATATAAACTAGTCTGCTAAAATGAACATGCACTGAATATTTTCCAACTAAATTGTATATGCTTTGAAATCCATTGAGGACAATATGAACTCCAAAATTTCAGTCAATCCAACTCCAACTAGTTGAAATAGAAACACAAACCCTCTAATGCCTATTTTTAGTTTTCAAAGCTCAAGTGAAAGATTTTCTGGTATAGCAGACACTTAAAAAATATTTATTACCCAAATGAAAGAAATAGCCTAGAATGCAGCAATGCTGTAGTGACGATGAGACCCAACAAATAATATTCTATATCTTTTGTTTCTAAACCAGTTAAAAAATAAGAAAGAGTAAAGCAAATAGGAAACTTAATATAACTGTTGGCTTTAACACTGAACAACCTCAGAAGGGAAAATGGAACTTATAACCGTAGCAACGCTGGTTTCCTACTGGAGAACCCAGAATTCAACAGACACCAACCTGGGCACAAGCAGAACGAGGCCACCAGGGACCTTCTCATATGGGATCTGCATTTCTAAACTTGAACAGGTGGAGAAGCCTAACAGAATACACAATCTCTGTAAACAGATATGTACCCAAAGAGAAAGAGAAATGACTAAGCTGGCATACTCAACTTATTCTTTCAAAATTTATAAGTCATATAACCCATCTAGTTAGTCTGTCCAAGAAGAAGCATGTGAGGATGGGAAGCTGGGACATAATTGGTATGTGAAAGGAATACCACTCACATGAAAAGAATCATAAGATTGTGAAACAAAATATTGTCTCCATACCAATTGTGGGAAGACTTATGTTATAACCAATTAAACATGTGACATAGTCAATATATTTATATAGAATTTAAGAAGTTAAATTAGAGCACTTTCAGTAATTCATTTAAGAAGTACCTCTTGATATATACTAGATCCAGAAATTCTTATAGATGTTGGGAGTATAAGAATGAAGAAGGTTTCTATTCTTATGGCTTTTTTAATTCAATTGATGTTTTCCTTGTGGCTTATAATCCACAAGGAAAACATCAATTGAATAAAAAATTCTAATCCAGAATAATATTCGACGACAAAAATAAATACTCTAGAAGATTCCAGGTAAAATATTTAACCTTGGGAAAACTGAAGAATTCTAACCAAAAGACTCAACATTGAAGCAGAAAGTCAAAGTATAAGAAAGAATTAGCTAAAGAAACTGAAGAAAGTATTTCTTAGGCAAACAAGTAGTAAATGCATTGCAAGGGAGCAAAAAGAGAGTCATGTAGTTAGCAAAACAAAAGAAGTTCAGGAAGGCTAGAATGTAGTGTGAAGATGAGAGAAAACAGTGACTCTGTTAAAGAAATAAACAAGAAAGAGCAATGTTCAGGTTTGTATTTTATAAAAATCATCATGGCTTCAGAAAGAAAAAATTGCAAAATGACTTTAGGGCTACTACTTGCAGTATTTAAGTGAAAATAATTGAAGTGAAGGCAAAATGACAAATGTTGGAACATATTTTTTATACAGTTTCTCTGAAGAATATCCAGATAGAAATGTCCAGTACCACTTCAGTATATGGGTCTCAAGTTTATGAAAATGAGTAGGATTGGAAATAGAGACTGGCAATCAATGGCATATAAGTGATACCTTAAGTTACAATTGTTTAAGTGGATTAATTTAGTAGTGTACATTTCAACAAACAGTATTGCTATTTAAATACTAAATAGTTGTTTACAACATCTAATATCTGTGCTAGGAGCTCTGAACTGTGTTTGTTGGTAGTGGGCTTTTTTTTTTTTTTCTAGTCCTGGAGATTTAACCTGATATGCTTTCCCACTGAATTGAGTCCCCAGCTGTTTTTGGTTTTACATTTTGAGAATGAGTTGCTTAGGGCCTCACTAAGTTGCTGAGACGGGTCTTGAACTTGAGATCCTTCTGTCTTAGCCTCCCAACCCCTGTGATTACAGGTGTGCACCCCGATGCCAGGCTAAACTTTTAATAACTTTCATTTATATAAGGAATCACATTCCTTTAAGTCATATATTAAAAAATCTATATACAGAGATATTTTCTATGTTATTTTTGTATACTGTATTATAGCTTTAAACCCAACCTAAATAGTATTTATACTTTTCATGCCAAATGAAAATGAAAGAGACAAAGAGATCACTGTAAAACTACTGAGCTCTGCAACAAAGGAATTAACTCCCAGATATTGGAAAAACAAGAAGTAAAAATTATTTTGAATATTATTTAAACCAGTATAGAAAGAACTCTTAAGTTCATTAAGAGAAAACACCAATATTTTGATTTTCATATATGGTTTAGATGTGATTCATTACTTCATGGCAAAGAAAAATTTAATGGATAACTATCCAAAATATTTGAAATGTAATGTCTGGATGTTTAAATATCAAAATATTCTCATTTCTCTTGAAAGTAATGTAAAACATTCAGTTTTGTATTCTAAAGAAAGTTTGAAAACACCAACAGGAAAAATGAAAAAATACATCTTGTGAAATATCTCCAGCTGTTATCACTTGCTCAATATTGATGAAGTGTCCATAGTGTATAAGGTGTTAAACTTAACACATCCATAGCAGTTTTGGAGCCCCAGAATTTTTATTTTATTGTATGTAAAGAAACAAGTGCAATGTCTATGTAAGTTTACTTTTAAAAATCTCATCTTGTATTTTGGTTTTATTCCCAATTCATTATAGTTTGAATGACCAATGACTAAAGAGTGCAGCCCATTATATATATTTTTTAAGAATGCTGAATAAGCACTTAAAAGAGGTCATGCTTTAAAATATAGGAGCTCCATTCCACCTGCCAACCCTCTTTACTAGTGACAGCTGGGACCATCACCCCTACCCCAAAGCAGCTATTTTATAAGATAAGCCAGAAATCTGTAACCCAGACACTCTCTCTCACAAATAGATAAGCTGGGAAAGTCACACTATCTCTAGAAACTGCACTGGAAAATAAATAGAAAAGGAGGCATGGGGAAGCTAAGCTAGGGAAAAAGATGCTTAAGGAGAAACCCTGACTGGGGACAATAATGGTTCCTAAGAGTCAAAGATATGATAAGTCACAAAGTTCACTTAGAAGATGCTATGAGACAATATGTCTTTTTTCTCTCAGATTTTTTCTTCTATTTTTTTTGTTTTTGCTTTGAATATAAACAGAGTAGAAGGAAAAAGTTGGTAATAGTGAGTAGAAATAAACAGACACAGTAAGAAAGATGGCACAGGCAGAACTACTGAGTCATGTTAATAGCAAAGCTATAGCAAGGACATGTGGGACTCCTCCTACTAGGTTTCCAGTATCACAGTGGATCAGGAACGAACCTCAGTTGTGAAATGGTTCTGGAGTATCTGTGCATTTCAATTTCTCTATCTAGGACCACAGTGAATGTTTTGTTGTTTAACAGGATCCTATTAACCCATCCTACTTATTATCTGGTGTCATGGTGGCCTGGAGAAAGAAGCACCTTTGTGAGATTTGGCTCCATCCTTATATCCACTCTCCCTTTGCTGATTTGATCTGTCTCTTGAAGTCAAAAGAAACCAATTTAAAGGGAATTTATTCTACTTTTCCCTCATGTGTATAAAAAATGAGCTATGCTAGTTCATCTCTAAGATTATTGCAAGAGCTTTTATCTATTTATTTCATCTAATTTTCCCAGTAAGATCCTTTACCAGAGATTAATTATTTTACTAGTGTATCACAGGTTGCTAGAAGAAACAGCAAATTTCAAAGAATGAAGAGGCAGATGTGAAAATATTGAAGGATTTGTTTTCAACTTTCAAATAACAGTTTTATTTAATAAAGAAAGTGTGATTTTGAAACTATAGAAATAACTTTAAAACCATGTTTAACTTGAAATGTTTATGTTATTTTAAATGAAATAAAGAAAATAAAAATAATTGCTTGGGCAAAACACAAAATTGGGACTTCAGATGTGTAGTTGAGTTCTATTTTTAAAATTAGTACCTTCCATATATTTCTCCAAATTCTATTTTAATTATGGTGACCACTGAATAGTTCTTTCATTCATTCTTTTATGCTATTACTAATCATTTATGAAGTATCTACTAAGATCCTTAACACTCTTTTGATTTTCAAGGATGCAAAATGTGAAATGTCATAGCCTTAGTTTGTTTTGTGCTTGCTATAAGAAAATATCTGAAACTGGGTATTTTATAAAGAAATGAAATTTAGCTCATTGTTCTGGAACTTGAAAAGCATAGTGCTAGCATATGCTTGGTTCTGGTAAGAGCCTCATGGCAGATAGCATCACAAAAGCACAAGAACAGGTAAAAGTTGCTGCAGTCTGGCTGGGCACAAATCACGAGCCACTCAAGCAGGAACAAACTTTATTTCTGAACTCCACCAGCACACTCCACACACGCTCCCCGGGAACTCTCCCGAATGCCACCCATGGGGCTCCTCCAGGAACACACCACACACCAACCGGAACTCCCACCACCGGAACTTCACCAACCAAAGCGAACTCTTCAGGAATCCCCATGAGAGCTCAACCAGAACTCAAGGGGAACTCCGAGAGAACTCAAAAGTCATCATCTTAATGGCTTGCTGGAGTCACCTGTCAACCACTACTTCTGGCAAAAATGCCATGCATCATCCCAACTTGGCTGTGGCCCTCAACAAAAGTGGTATGCAGCATATGTTAAAGAGGGCTTCAGGAGAGGTGCCAGGTCCAGTTATAACAGCCCATTCTCTTGGGAATTAATCCAGTCCCACAAACTTTGACCTTTTCCTGTAAGTCAACATTAATGTATTAATGATGGTAGAGCCCCTATCATCCAATTTTCTTTCACTAGGCTTTAGCTTTTGAAGTTTCTACCACCTCAGCACTGCCACACTGGGGTCCAAGCTGCCAGCTCATGAACCTCTGGGGGCATACCTAAGCTTTATCCAAACCATAGCAGGGATGAATTCTGCTTTCAACTAATTAAATGTCAGAGTGTGAAAACAAATTTGATGTTAAGTGCTATGAAAAAGAGGGGGGTCACTTGCAAGAGAGCAATGAGAAACCATGCCTACTATGCTGAGAAGAATTGGGAAGTTCCTGCAGAGAAGGCAGAATCTATGTGGAAAGAGGCCGGTCCGTTGTAAGCCTTGGAAGGAACCATATTCCAGATGGAGGGAATAGTGATGATAAGGTTTCCTCAGGGTAGTCATAAAAAGAATTTCATGCACTCAGAGCACCATGAAAAAAATTCTCGATTTTTTGCTGAAAGCCAGGAGTTATCTTTATTTTTAGACTTCCAATATTTTTTTTTTGACCTGTTCTTTTACCAAGTTTCAGAGAACATGCTTTGCTATACTTTTTTTCACCTCCTTATGAGGCTGTAGCTTGCAAAAGACTTATGTTGCTCACATTGATGCATCAAATCAGAAATAATCTATCTACCAGAACTGATAATATTGGTAAATGTATTCTACGAGCACATGGACTTAAGATATATAACTGTTTCACTTGGTTATATCACCCAGCTTGAAAAAACCTTGCTTGATCATTAAAATGAAGTTCCTACTTAAAAAAAAAATCATGTAATTTTTTCAGATCTCAGACTTATTCTGTTTTCATAGAGATGATGTAATCCTACATGGATCTGCTAACTCCAGGAAACAGAAGATTTCTATATTTGTATTTTAGACTTATTTCAATTCTATTCTGTAAATACATATAAAATAAATACATAGATTATATTATGCATATTTAGATACTTAATATATACATACATATATTTAGGCACTATCTGAAGAATACATGGTAAAAAAAATTAAAAGACTCAATCTTTCCCCTTAAACAACACATAATCTAAGAAAGAGAAAAAGAAATATAATAAAGTAGAGGTTATTGAAGAGTCAACGGTGTAATGGAAGCACATAGGATTGGTTTCAAGCCCATATTTGGTATTTAAGGATCAAGAAACGCTTTCTGGAGAAGATAACATCTAACTTGAGCTTCAAAGAGGAGAAGATAGTCAGGTAAGGGGAAAGTCAGAGAGACACTCTAGGCAAGAGAACAGCTGTGGGAAAAAAATAGTTAATGAGAGAAAGCAGGCTTTTGGGTGAAGGCCAAGAACTACAGCCCTCCTGACTACCATTTCCAATTCCCAGGGGGAAAGGATTTAAAAATTAAAGAGACAAGAAATGAATGAATTTCAGTAAATTTTCTACATTAACATGTGTGAATTTTTTATCAATAAGTTGAAAATATTAATATATGTAATTACATGTTTAAATAAGAACTTACACATTTTAAAGTAACCCTGTATATCATTGCATTAGTTTAGTAATGGAATGTCACTTTTTTATTTTGCTATTTTGTATAAGTAATACATGTACAAAATAATTACAAAAGAACAAAAATAAAAATTGTTTTACTGTCTCCAAGTGTCCCCAGAGATTACAAATATTCAGTTTCCTGTGTATCCTTCCAAAGATATTATACATATTCAGAAATACATACATTTATGCAATAATACAATAGGAGAACTTTATTTCCCATGCTTAAAATATATTTTGGAAAGCTCTCTGCACTACTTCAATGTATTTTTCTCTTTTTAATATTTTGAATTAATTTTAGACCCAGAAAAGTTGCAAAACTATTACAAGAATTTATCTCTCTCATGTACTTTTCATAATATGGAATATGATTATCAAAAACAGGAAATAAACATTGCTACAATATTAAATCACAAATATTATTCTAATTTTAGCAAATTTTCCACTAATGTTCTTTGTCTCTGTATTCTACCCACGATCCCACAGTGTATTGGTCTTTACTTTGAATAATAAATGTTCCCCACAGGCCCATATATGGGACACTTGGTCCCCAACTTCTAGTAGGAGGTATGGAAACTTTCTTCAAGTTACTGGGAGAGTACCTTTGAAAAAGATTGTGGGACACTGGTCTCTTGCTTGCTCACTTTTGCTTCTGGGCCTTCTGAAAGATTCTGTTCGTCTATGCATTCCTGACATGATACTATTTCCCCCACCCCACTGGAAGCCTAAAAAGGAATGAGTTGGCCCAATCATGGACTAAAACTACCAAAACTGAGCCAAAGAAATCTGTTCTCTGTGTAAGTTAATTGTCTCAGGTATTTGTTATACTGATGTAAAACTGGATAACACAACCTTCTAATCTCTAACAATTCCTGTTTTTCCTTGTTTTTTATGACCCTGATTTTAAAGAGTACTAATCAATTATTTTATAGAATTTTCCTTAATGTGGCTTTATCTATATATTTTTTATGTTTATAATGATATTACATATTTCTGGAATGAAGGTGACAAAATTGATGCCCTGAGGAATGCTATGAGAAATGGTTGGGTCCAGGACTGGAATAGGAACAATACAAGGTAAGCCTGGGATAATTGATGATGATGTAGGAAGATAAGAAAAATGCTCCAAAACTATAGGCCCTTGTCGAAAGTACACAGGAACCAATGAGACCTATGGCCTAAAGACCAAATGGTCCTAATGACCAAAGCTGAATCAATCTGAACAAAAAAATCATGATGGTGCTGGATTTTAATCTACAAAATATTAATGAATATACACGGATATAAAGGATTAAATAAATCAATAAATACTGGAGCAAGAATGGTTCTTGCAATAAAATTCCACTTAATGGAATATAGAATGAAAATTAAGAATCAACCTTAGGCAAACACCACAGTAACAGCTGATGCAGGCAAGTCCACCAACACATGGTAAAATCAGTGGGCAAAGGTTTGAGAATAAACAGAATTGGTCTACTCTCAAAACAACTACCACTACAGACCCTTAACTATAAAGAAAAAATAATTTTACAGTTAAGAAATTTACACACACACTAACATGCCCATGTGATCAAGGTAAACACATTTGTTAAGAAGGCATGGAAGCTTCTTGGTGTGATGCATGGGAGAACATGATCTTATCATTTAATTTTAATAGACAGTATCATATTCATGAGGTTTTCAGGTTTAAACATTTAAATTTTTAATGCAGACATAATGTGAAAGTGTTTATGCTTCTGTTAATAGCCTTATGTATCCATTGTTTCTAACATATAAGAGTAAGTTGAGAATATTTTTCCCAGAGAAAATTGCTAGATCAAAATGTATGACCAAATTACCCTCCATACAGATTATTCCAGCATACATTCAAAACAATGTTCTAGGCCTCAACTGAAGAATGTGTTACTTGAGCATTTTAACTTTACAGGCTATATGGATAATAATTTCTCTGTATAGTTTTAATTTATATATGTTCTAGTGTACATTTATGAACCATTTATACTTAATTATCTGTAAACAGTTTGCTCATATCGTTTTTTTACTATAGCAATTAGCCTCTTTAATTTTGGGAACTTGTGATATATTAGGAAGATGAGCACTCTGTCTATAATATGACATGCAGATATGTTGTCTCACAGAAAAATGTTTAAATAGCACATATTCACATGCAGTGAATCCAGATGAAGAATTATTATGCACATAAATTTTGAGTAGATAGACTATGTATACACTTGCTTTAGCAAAATATAGATGCTTTATACCAAAAATGCAACTCAAACTCTCTTTGAAATTGGTCTTTGAAAAGTCATAGGCCAAAAAAAATTGAGCTATAATCCAGTATACTCTTCTGGTTAATAAAATAATCCACACAAATACTAAAACTTGGAGTGAAGATGACCAAAGCCAGAATAGCAATAGTTGGAAAACCACTACTAACTCACAACAGTGATGACCCACTAATGGAATCTACTTCCCAAAATTCTACATGCATGTGCACATGTATTGTGGCAAGAAGATTTTTCAATAAAATGCTAAATTAGTATCTCCAGTAAACTCTAGACTGTTTAAATTTTACCTTGTGACTATCACATATTAATACTTCAAGAAGTCAAAATGAACATTATTTAAAATTGAAAGTTTATGAACGAGTATTGTTTCCATAGTAAAAATTAAAAGTGAGCTTGCAATTTTGGATTAAGTCAAAACCTAAGGGAAGAATATTCTCTCATACCTCACCACTGCACAGAGTTCAGGAATGGAGAAAGGAGAAGAATAATGAGATGAGTCTGGGAGATGGGCAGGGGCCAGATCATTAAATTATTTTGTAGACCACATTAAGGACTTGGAATTTTATCTTAGAGGGAAAGAGAGCCCGTAAAACATTTTAAGCAGAATGGATGTATATTTAAGAGTTTGGGAATACAACAGCTGTTCTATCTGCCTCAGTGAAGATATAAAAAGGGGTGGGAGCACACTTGGGATTACAGAGGCTGGTGATCCAAAGGTTCTGGTTGAATCTGTGAGAGAAATGACAAATGTCTGCACAAAGAGTATGTCAATGGACCTGGAATAGAGTAAAGAAAAAGGAGGCATCTCCCATAGTCCTGGAAGTCAAACTCTGCATTTAGGGGAGATATTTAGAAAGGAGGATGAAAAGATATCACCTCATTCGCCACTCCCCACTAATGTCCGCTTCCCAGTAAAGTCTTCCTTGATTTCTCAAATAGCTCCCAGACCTTCTCCGATATTACATTTTATTGTTTTTGTAGCACTTACCATCTGAAAATACCTTATTTCATCCATAATGAAAATGTGAGTTCCCTGAACTCAAGAAGCATTATTTTTTTATCTTATTATATACTCTACCCTCTGTTCCTGGAAAAAAAAAAATTCATGCCATAGTTGCTATTCAAATATTTAAATAATTTATACTAATCAATTTTCCTCTTTACCCATCAAAATAATTTCTTATTTTATGTTCTCTTATTATATATTAGTTGTGTATTTGCTGTCACTCCTTCCACAGAGTTTTTAAATATAATTATGTATCTTTGACTCTGCTACCAGAAGTTAGGTTACCATAAAATCATAATTCTACTTCTGTTTATGTATTCCCATTCTATCCAAAAATAATATACGTACACCACACACACTACCACCACCACCAAAAACAAGTACAGAACTTAGCATATGGATCAATAACCACTCATTGAAAAAAAATTAACAGCACAAAAGCAGAAAAGAGATGCACAAAAGAAATGGAAATAGGTGGACTTGACTAAAGCAGAGTGAGTACCCAAGGAAGAAAAGTAAAATGCAAGCATGAAAGATAAGGGTTAATGAAGATTCTAGCTTTAATTAATTTTTATGTGGGTTATTAAATTTTTTAAATAAAAAAGATTAAAAGAGTATTTTAAAGCTGGAGAAAAGAAAGTAATGAAAATATACCCAAAATACAAAAATTATTCTGAAGTTCCTAATTTCTGCTTAATATTTGTTGAATTAATAAATTAATCAAATGATTATGTTATAGCATTGGTATGTAGGTGACTCTACTGTGCCCATTGAAATCAGAATCATACTGACTCAGCATCTGTGACCACTGGGGTCACATTATTACCACTAATTATTTTTGAAAGACAGATTGGCCCAGCAAAAACCTAATTTATTCTGTAAGTAAAAATGAATCCAAACTTTTAAGCACTCTTGAGCATTTTTGACAATTACTAATAGGAGGCAATAGTTTCCATAAAAATTAGGTCTTACTCTTTTATGCAAAAAAAAAATTAACCATCCTAAGTTTCCAAATTTTAGTAATTTTTAATAGATCAACAATGACAAAAAAGGTATTAATTTGGCCCCTATGTGCTCAATCAGTGACAAAACATGGGAATAATATTTCCTCTTATATATAAACATATAGAGAAAAACTAATATTAAAAGCTAAAAATTAAGAGCACAAATTAAAAAATATAGTTATTGATTATAATAAGAATATTCACTTTGCAAGAATGCTAATGACATGGTTATCTCAAGCTTTCTCTCTTTTTCTTGAGATAACTGGAGTTGAAATTTCAGGAAAAAATAATAAAAGTAAGCTATATAACAACTGCTCTTAAACCTATTTTAAATCCCTCCGGTAACTGAATCAGACATGTAATGAAAGTTTAAAGATTGGATTAAGCAGGGTCATGCTTCTCAGTTAGCATCAATGAGCATAATTCTTAAAGGCAAGCCAGAAGTCAGGTGTGGTATTATATGCCTATAATCCCAGTGACTTTCTGGAAGTGAAGGTAGGATGAAGGCAAGATCGAGGCCAGCCTCAGAAACTTGGTAAGACCTTGTCTCAAAATGAAAAAAAAAAATAATAATGTAAGAAACGACTGAGGAGGATATAATTCAGTGGTAAAGCACCCCCAGGTTCATTCCTAAGTATTAAAAAAAAAAAAGTCAGAGGGACTATTTTGTTGGGAAAGGGAGTGGGTGTATGTGTCTGTTATTTTTGAATGATGGTAGAGGTTTGAGAGAAACAAGAAAACTGTAGAAAAATGATTCTAGGGATCTAACTAAAAATCAAGGTAGGACTTTCAGTTTGGGCCACAACTATTAAAGAAGAGATTATCTATTAGATACTGGAAACTTTAGACACAATTTTTATAATTTATCAATTTAATTTCAACTGTGAATTTAAAGTTTGAAAAATGTACAAAGAAACAGCAGTAGGTGTAAACCTGACAATAGCTTAAAATAGATTTATGATGCTTACTTAAAATAACTAGTTTTCAAACCCTTTGAATGTACCTATTCTTGTACAAATAACACAATTTGTTGATGTCCCTAGATTTCTACCTCAAAATTAGAACTAGTATAAGTTACTTTGTATCTTGAGGGTAATGCAAGATCAAATATTTTAAAGATATAGTTATTCAGATTAGCTACTTCTATCACTTCTAACAAAGGCGCTTCAAATTTTTGGAATTTATAAGTTTTGTTCACTAATTAATTAATCTATTAGTCTTAGTAACAAGCTATATTCATCAAGACTTCATCAAATAAGATTTTACATGTTATTATAGTATTATTTTTCAAACAGCATGTTTTAAAATTGAATATTAATCTAGAGATTTTGCAGAAAAATAGTCTTTATCTTTCTACAATCATGAAACCTCTGAGTTTATTTGAGTCTATGTCAGGTTGTCCTGGGATGCTATTAAGTAAGGAACCCCCAGTAAGTAGTAAAAAGTGTGAATCCTAGTTTTTCAGAGTAATTCTAGTACAATGTCTCCTCAAAGTCATCTTCCATAACCGCATTCATAACCAGTAAGGAATGGTTTCATCTCTGAATCCAATATCTTTAAGGAGGATGTTCTAGAGTATGAAATCCTATCAATGTTTCTTAGGCTGAATGATTGTCATCATTTCTACCTTCAGTTTTTCCTTCATTACTAAATTAAATAAAAAGTTATGGGGCTGGGATGTAGCTCAGTTGGTAAAGTGCTTGTCTCGCATTTACAAGGCCCTGGGTTCAAGCCTCAGAACCATACACACACACACACACACACACACAAAGTGTGCATCCAGTATTTTCTATTATACTTTAAAATTTTTAAATTACATACCCACATCCATAAAAAGTTCTAAGCTTGCATCTCCAAAGTATGTTTTACCAAAAAGTAGAGTTGTGTGTGTGTGTGTGTGTGTGTGTTTATATGGTTTCTTTTAACTTATTTGTAAAGTATTAATAATATGTATTGTCTTTCTTCAGATTTTGATGAAGTCATAATAATTTTCCTCCTTCCTAATGACACTTTTCCCACATGTTCTAGAAAATAGACTGCATACTATGGAGGGGGCTATAGTAGGAAACCCAGAGAACAGGTTCTATCCCCCCAAAATATTGTGTGACATGTAAAGCATTTATTTATTGTATGCTATATAAAGTAGCATACAATAAGAAGCAAATGGTCAAGTTGTATAGAAGTTATAGAAGTTTAAAGATGTTCAAGGGTTTCAACATGGCGGGGGGCGCGGAGAGATCAAGTCTCTGACCTCTTCAGCTGCGGGCATAGGGAGTCGTAAACCGTCTAAATGCTATTTGCTCAGGATCACTAGGCAATGCTGAGCTAAAGTGGATCTGGGGCAAACAGTCTGGACCTCTCAGAACACACACCGAGCCCGGACCCGCTGAATTCAAGCTCCCGTTCGCCTGCGTCTCGCAGACAATCCGCTGTGACTCAGCACTAAACAATACCGCTGAAACAACTGGTTGGCCCTTCTGAACCTGCGGAGGTTAATACCAACCGAGCCTTCATAGGCAGTGGCCACAGGATTGAGACGGGGCTTGGGAGAGCCAGTCAGGACCCACCCGTTGCATTGGTCACCCGGCAAAGGGAACGAACTGTCGCCATTTGCATGGGATACCACCATGGCAGAGAACTGAAGTCATCAGAATGCGGCGGAGGAGATAACTACATTGAAACCCGTGGCGACAGGTGTGTAACCCCCTAGCCCTTCCTCTCCACACAGCGGGGAAACCTTAAGGGCCCCTCCCAGCTCTCCCGTGAGCACGATAGTCAGACGGAGGGAATCAGGAGTGGTGCGGGACCCGTGGCGCGGAACCCCCAGCTACCACTCCCACCAGTGCTGACAACTGAAGTCTCTTGCACCAGCTACTGGGGGTGTGGCTACCAGAGGGCAAGCAAAATTTCACTGAGGGTTCTCAGCCCCAAGCTCCACAAACTTAGGGTCTGAGGGAAGGGCAAACGGGGAGAGTGTGCCCAGTCGTTCAAGAAAATTGGGCTCCTAGGAGCAACAGACCTGATGTGTAGCCAGTATTGTGGTGAGCATCACCGGTGAGCAGGGCCTGGCTTGAGGAAAAGTGGAGAAGTGACTAGACACAAGAGAAGGCCCTAGGCACTCAGGACTGGAGACCCGCCCAGTATGGGAGGAGGAGCTGCTGCACAGTGATTGGTTCCCGCGTATTGAGAGGAGAAGCTTGGCCTGGTGGGCACAGCTCCACCTACTGGAAGAGAAGGTAATCAAACTCTAAGACTGCATTTATTAATTTTTTTGGGGGGGGTTTCATTTTCATTTTTTTTATTTTTTAAATTTTTTTTAATTTTTTATTATTTGTTTTAATTTTATTTTTTTTTTGATTATTTTTTTAAATTTTTTTTCTTTTTTATTTTCTATTTTTTTCTTTTGTCTTTTCATTTATTTTCAATTTCCTTATTCCCCCTTCCTTGAATTCTACCTGCTTACTCTCATTCTCTTTAGTGACTTCTTCCCTTCCCTTCTAATACCTTTCCTCCCAAGCATCAAATAAATTTATAGGAGTAAACAGTAACTCAGCAGTCAAACAGAACAAGAAGTAACATGAGCAGCATGAAAAAGCAAGGAAGAAAAGGAGTACAAACAATGCAGGACAGCCTAAATATTCAGGAGGACCTAGAGGCATCAGAAAAATGGCCAAATAAAGAACTCAAGGAATACCTTAGACAGATGGAATGGAATCTTAAAGAGGATATGAGACAGCAAATTCAAACAGTGAAAGAACACATTGACAATGAATTACATAAACAGATAAAAGAAGCAAATAAGCATCTTTATCAGGAGATAGAGATTATAAAAAAAAATCAAACAATAATTCTAGAAATGCAGGAAATATAAACCAAATTAAAAACTCAAATGAGAGTATCACTAACAGAGTGGAGCAAGTAGAAGCCAGAACGTCAGATAATGAAGACAAAATATATCATCTTGAAAAGAGTCTCGCCAACTCAGAAAGGCTAGTAAAAAATCACGAGAAAAACGTCTAAGAGATATGGGATAACATAAAAAAAAAACTTAAGAGTCATCGGGATAGAGGAAGGTATAGAGGTTCAACCAAGGGAATGAGCAACCTGCTGAATGAAATAATTATAGAAAACTTTCCAGAAATAAAAAAGGAAACAGATATACAAATTGTCGATGCATACAGGACACCGAGCATACAAGATCACAGTAGACCAACGCCAAGACACATTGTTATGAAGATATCCAATATACAGAACAAAGAGAAAATATTAAAAGCTACAAGAGAAAGGAGGCAGATTACATTCAGGGGTAAACCAATAAGGTTAACAACGGATTTTTCATCACAGACACTGAAAGCGAGAAGATCCTGGAATAACGTATTTCAAACACTGAAAGACAATGGATGCCAACCAAGAATTTTGTATCCAGCAAAATTAAGCTTCAGATACGACAACGAAATAAAAATCTTTCATGAAAAACAAAAGTTAAAAGAATTTGCAGCCAGAAAACCAGCACTGCAAAGCATCTTGAGCAAAACACTACACAAAGAAGAAATGAAAAACAATAACCAAAACCAACACTGGGAAGTACCTCAGTAAGACAGAGGGCGGGGGGAAAACTAATCATGGAGAAACAAACTAAATTAAACAAAAAAAAAGATAAATAATCAAACATGGCTGGAAGTACAAACCATATATCAATAGTAATTCTAAACGTTAATGGCTTAAACTCTCCAATAAAGCGACATAGGCTGGTAACCTGGATTAAAAAAACAAATCCAACAATATGCTGCCTCCAGGAGACACATCTGATTGGAAAAGACATACACAGGCTGAAGGTGAAAGGTTGGGAAAAAATATACCATGCACACGGTCCTCGTAAGCAAGCAGGGGTGGGCATCCTCATATCAAATAAAATTGACTTCAAGACTAAGTTAATCAAAAGGGATAAGGAAGGACATTATATACTGTTAAAAGGAACCATTCGCCAACAAGACATAACAATTATCAATATTTATGCACCAAATGAGGGTGCTGCGACATTCATAAAACAAACTCTCCTCAAGTTCAAGAATCAAATAGACCACAACACAATAATTATGGGTGACTTCAACATACCTCTCTCACAATTGGACAGATCCTCCAAACAAAAGCTGAATAAAGAAATTATACAACTCAATATCACAATCAATAACCTAGACTTAACTGACATATATAGAATATATCAACCATCATCAAGTGGATATACTTTTTTCTCAGTAGTACATGGATCCTTCTCAAAAATAGACCATATATTATGCCATAGGGCAACCCTCAGTAAATATACAGGGGTGGAGATAATACCATGCATTTTATCTGATCATAATGGAATGAAACTGGAAATCAATGATAAAAGAAGGAAGAAAAAATCCTACATCACATGGAAAATGAACAATATGTTACTGAATGATCAATGGGTTACAGAAGACATAAAGGAGGAAATCAAAAAATTCTTAGACATAAATGAAAATACAGACACAACATATCGGAATCTATGGGACACAATGAAAGCAGTTTTAAGAGGGAAATTCATTGCCTGGAGGTCATTCCTCAAAAAAAGAAAAACCAACAAATAAATGAGCTCACACTTCATCTCAAAGCCCTAGAAAAGGAAGAGCAAAACAACAGCAAATGTAGCAGAAGGCAAGAAATAATTAAAATCAGAGCAGAAATCAATGAAATTGAAACAAAAGAAACTATTGAAAAAATTGACAAAACTAAAAGTTGGTTCTTTGAAAAAATAAATAAGATTGACAGACCCTTAGCCATGCTAACGAAGAGAAGAAGAGAGAGAACTCAAATTACTAACATATGGGATGCAAAAGGCAATATCACAACAGATGCTACAGAAATACAGAAGACAATTAGAAATTATTTTGAAAACCTATATTCCAATAAAATAGAAGATAGTGAAAACATCGATAAATTTCTTCAGTCATATGATTTGCCCAGACTGAGTCAGGAGGATACACACAATTTGAACAGACCAATATCAATGGATGAAATAGAAGAAGCAATCAAAAGACTACCAACCAAGAAAAGCCCAGGACTGGATGGGTATACAGTGGAGTTTTACAAAACCTTTAAAGAAGAATTAATACCAATACTTTTCAAGTTATTTCAGGAAATAGAAAAAGAGGGAGAACTTCCAAATTCATTCTATGAGGCCAACATCACCCTGATTCCGAAACCAGACAAAGACACCTCAAAGAAAGAAAGCTACAGACCAATATCTCTAATGAACCTAGATGCAAAAATCCTCAATAAAATTCTGGCGAATCGGATACAAAAACACATCAAAAAAATTGTGCCCCATGATCAAGTAGGATTCATCCCTGGGATGCAAGGATGGTTCAATATACGGAAATCAATAAATGTTATTCACCACATCAATAGACTCAAAGATAAGAACCATATGATCATCTCGATAGATGCGGAAAAAGCATTCGACAAAGTACAGCATCCCTTTATGTTCAAAACTCTAGAAAAACTAGGGATAACAGGAACTTACCTCAACATTGTAAAAGCTATCTATGCTAAGCCTCAGGCTAGCATCATTCTGAACGGAGAAAAATTGAAGGCATTCCCTCTAAAACCTGGAACAACACAGGGATGCCCTCTATCACCACTTCTATTCAATATAGTTCTCGAAACACTGGCCAGAGCAATTAGACAAACGAAAGAAATTAAAGGCATAAAAATAGGAAAAGAAGAACTTAAATTATCACTATTTGCAGTTGACATGATTCTATACCTAGCAGACCCAAAAGGGTCTACAAAGAAACTCCTAGAACTAATAAATGAATTCAGTATAGTGGCAGGATATAAAATCAACACCCATAAATCAAAGGCATTTCTGTATATCAGTGCCAAAATTCTGAAATGGAAATGAGGAAAAACACCCCATTCACAATATCCTCAAAAAAAAAAAAATAAAATATTTGGGAATCAACCTAACAAAAGAGGTGAAAGATTTATACAATGAAAACTACAGAACCCTAAAGAGAGAAATAGAAGAAGATCTTAGAAGATGGAAAAATATACTCTGTTCATGGATAGACAGAACTAACATCATCAAAATGGCGATATTACCAAAAGTTCTCTATAGGTTTAATGCAATGCCAATCAAAATCCCAATGGCATTTCTTGTAGAAATAGAGAAAGGAATCATGAAATTCATATGGAAAAATAAAAGACCCAGAATAGCAAAAGCAACTCTAAGCATGAAGTGTGAATCAGGCGGCATAGCGATACCAGATTTCAAACTATACTACAGAGCAATAGTAACAAAAACAGCATGGTACTGGTACCAAAACAGGTGGGTGGACCAATGGTACAGAATAGAGGACACAGAGACTAATCCACAAAGTTACAACTATCTTATATTTGATAAAGGGGCTAAAAGCATGCAATGGAGGAAGGATAGCATCTTCAACAAATGGTGCTGGGAAAACTGGAAATCCATATGCAACAAAATGAAACTGAATCCCCTTCTCTTGCCATGCATAAAAGTTAACTCAAAATGGATCAAGGAGCTTGATATTAAATCAGAGACTCTGCATCTGATAGAAGAAAAAGTTGGCTCTGATCTACATATTGTGGGGTCGGGCTCCAAATTCCTTAATAGGACACCCATAGCACAAGAGTTAATAACAAGAATCAACAAATGGGACTTACTTATACTAAAAAGTTTTTTCTCTGCAAGAGAAACAATAAGAGAGTTAAATAGGGAGCCTACATCATGGGAACAAATTTTTACTCCTCACACTTCAGATAGAGCCCTAATATCCAGAGTATACAAAGAACTCAAAAAATTAAACAATAAGAAAACAAATAACCCAATCAACAAATGGGCCAAGGACCTGAACAGACACTTCTCAGAGGAGGACATACAATCAATCAACAAGTACATGAAAAAATGCTCACCATCTCCAGCTGTCAGAGAAATGCAAATCAAAGCCACCCTAAGATACCATCTCACTCCAGTAAGATTGGCAGCCATTATGAAGTCAAACAACAACAAGTGCTGGTGAGGATGTGGGGAAAAGGGTACACTTGTACATTGCTGGTGGGACTGCAAATTGGTGCAGCCAATTTGGAAAGCAGTATGGAGATTTCTTGGAAAGCTGGGAATGGAACCACCATTTGACCCAGCTATTGCCCTTCTCGGACTATTCCCTGAAGACCTTAAAAGAGCGTACTACAGGTATACTGCCACATCGATGTTCCTAGCAGCACAATTCACAATAGCTAGACTGTGGAACCAACCCAGATGCCCTTTAATAGATGAATGGATAAAAAAAATGTGGCATTTATACACAATGGAGTATTACTCTGCACTAAAAAATGACAAAATCCTGGAATTTGCAGGGAAATGGATGGCATTAGAGCAGATTATGCTAAGTGAAGCTAGCCAATCCCTAAAAAACAAATGCCAAATGTCTTCTTTGATATAATGAGAGCAACTAAGAACAGAGCCGGGAGGAAGAGCAAGAGGAAAAGATTAACATTAAATGGAGACATGAGGTGGGAGGGAAAGGGAGAGAAAAGGGAAATTGCATGGAAATGGAAGGAGACCCACATTGTTACACAAAATTACATATAAGAGGTTCTGAGGGGAAAGGGAAAAAAATCAAGGGAGAGAAATGAATTACAGTAGATGGGGTAGAGAGAGAAGATGGGAGGGGAGGGGAGGGGGATAGTAGAGGATAGGAAAGGTAGCAGAATACAACAGTCACTAATACGGCATCATGTAAAAATGTGGATGTGTAACCGATGTGATTCTGCAATCTGTATTTGGGGAAAAAATGGGAGTTCATAACCCACTTGAATCTAATGTATGAAATATGGTATGTCAAGAGCTTTGTAATGTTTTGAACAACCAATAAAAAAAAGAAATAAAAAAAAATAAAAATAAAGATGTTCAAGGAGTAGAGGGAAGTGTTCATGAATGAGTTGAGTCAAACTGAGCCTTGAATAAGAATAGGTAGAAGAAAGGCAAGAGACACATTAAGCAAATTTCATGAATGAAGTTTCTGACTGTATCATTGCACCATGCACAGTAGAGAGGAACAGGAGTTATGTATAGAAATGGGAATAGGAGTGGTCATCTATGGGACCAACCTGGTGATGCAAAGGAGCAAATGAACAACCACCATGAAGTTCTAGAGCTTCTGCAGATGCTGCTGAATACTTTCACACAAATCAGTTGCTTAATCTTTACTGTGTCTTAAAATCATCTGGGGAATAAAGATCACGTGGAGATGTTATGTTGCAGATTCTGATGGAGTGGATCAGGAATGAGTATGAGATTTAGCATACTTATAAGCACACTGGCAATAATAATTCCAATCCTGCATGTGACATGGTTTGAGTAACAAAGTCATAAGTGTCAGAGTCTCCACAGAACTTATTTTGTAACTTTTTATTCTTACATAACTTCAAAACTACAGAAAAAAAGCAAGAATAGCACAAGGAAGGAACTCCACTGTTTTTTAACCCAAATTTACAATCATTTTACCATAATTCATTTTATCATGCTTTTGATTAATTATACAGAAATAAGCAGATATATGATGGATCAGGAAAGAGAGGCAGAAATATAGATAATATTTTGGAACCATTTGAGAATAAAGATATTATACCTCTTTAAATGTTTCAATGCATGTTTCTTACAAACAAGAACATTCTCTTACATAACCATGGTATAATTTTCAAAACCAGAACATTTAACATGCAATACTATTGTCTTATTTATAGCCCCTATGCAAATTTTCTAATTTTACAACAAAATATTTTTTTAAAATTTTTTTACTTGTGGATGGACACAATATCTTTATTTTATTTATTATTTATGTTTTAAAATTTATTTTTATATGGTGCTGAGAATCGAACCTCATGCATGCAAGAGAAGCACCCAACTACTGAGCTACAATCCTAGCCCCAACAATATATATTTAATAGTTATTTTTTTCTGAGACCAGGATATAATCTGAGATCATGTGTTGCAATTAGCCATCTATCTCTTGTATCCTTTAACACATAACAACAGTTTCTTCGGGTTTTTTGTTTGTTTGTTTTTACCTCAATATTTTTAAAGATTATTGGCTATTTTTTTATAATCTCTCTCTTATTTGGGTTTGCCTGGTGTTTCCTTGTGGCTAAATTTACATGAAGCATTTTGGGCAGGAATATCACAAATGTGATGTTCGGTTATTTCTTATACATCCTATCAGGACACACCTGATATTGATCATGCCAATATTGGTAATGTCAACTTTGGTCTCTTGTTATAATAGTTTCTTAACTATTAAGTTGCAGCTCTTTCAATTCCAAGATGTTGGACCCATGTTGGTATGGTCAGAAGGTATTGAGAGGTCAAATGTGTTATACTATTCTACTTAAAGTCTAGTTTTCTGGTAGGTCTGTCTCTTGGGCTGAGACCTCCACAAGAGTCTTGTCTCTGTAATGCTACAGTTCTTTTCTGTCTGCATTGACTTGCTTCTCTAGTTTGCAGTATTACCTTTATTTTTTTAAAGGCCTGGTTCCTATTCACCAATCTACCTAGCTTTCAAGGTGGTGGTTTCTCAGCAACCTCAATCATCTGATGGATTGAAGAAAAACTCATTAACTTGAAGTTTATTCAGCTTTTTTTGCTCTAAGGATAGGATGATGATGACAATCCCCAAGATTCTGACACATCAGAACTAAAACTGCTCCTATGTTTTCTTCACAGGTTCATATCATTCTTTGAGCACTTCTCCACTTTTTGACACGTGTAAACTCATCCTAAACTTACCCTGACACTGCTGTGGAAATAGCCATTTCTTCAAGAGGCATTAATTTCTTTTAGTGAAAAACAGATATAGAAATAAGGTCTGTGTGCTAGGTTTATTCATTGCTTTTAGAGTATCTTTACTTCTAGAACTTCCTAGGTTGAAAAAATTAGAAATATAGACATTTATTAAATATACACATATATGCATAAATTAAATATATATATTCACCTACATATTTGTCTCCGTGAGTTTACACTGATACTTTCAATTTTAATTTAACACCATAGAATTTCTTCTAGATTTTTCATCGAGCATATTTTAACTCCTTCCTTTAATAGAGAGAAAACTGGTTCCCATTATCTCTAATATATTCCATTTGCTTAAGCTTATAATATCTAGAAAGTACTTTCAGAACTGTTTATTAACTGTTTATATCACTGTACAAAGAAAAATATGTGTTGTAGTTTTTCTTCTTGAGATAAAATGCAAAAACAAAATAACAAAACAAAAATAAACCGTAAGTTTGTAATTCAATGTTTTGACAAATGTTTGCACCAAAGTAATCCACACTCTTATCATATCCATTACTCCAGAAATTTCCCTCATGACCCTCCCCAAACTTGCATCTGTTCTAGAAGCAACCACAATCTGATATGTTCACAAATTATTTTATCTTTTCTAGAACTTCAAACATAGAATCATAGTCTATTGCTCCTACTTCTTTTATTCAGCATAACATCTGTAATATTTAGCCAAATTGTTAAATGTGATTGCTGTAATAGAGTAAGTTCTTGCTCCATTTTCTAGAAATTACGATTTCATAGAAGTATTTCTATTTATAGAAAATTTAAGCATAATTTTTTGAAAGTTTTTGTACCATTTTACATTCTTATCAGCAATCATGTGTTCTATTTCCCTACCACCCTTTCTATATTTGGTATTATCTTCATACTCTCAGTGATTCAAATGGGTGAATCCTGACATCTCAATGTAATTTTCATTTCCTTTCCCTCACAATAATGATGTTGAGCATCCTTTCATGTGTTTATTGGCCATGTATCCAAATTTTTACCAATTTTTAAAATTAGATTGTTGGTCTTTTTATGTATTCCCTCTACAAGTATTTTACCAAATACATGCTTTGCAAATATTTCCCTTACTTTGTGGCTAGCTCATTCATTTCTTCAACAGTGTCTTTCAATGACGACAATATTCATTTTTACTTAATGAAGTCTAATTTAAATTTTTTTGATGGTTGATGCTTTCTGTGCACTTTTGAAGAAATCCTTTATTATCCCAAGATTAACATATTCTCCTATACGTTCTTCCAGAAGTTTGAGCTTCTATTTAGCTCTAAGCACAACCGAAACTGATATGCATGTATAAGATAGGGATTGCTACTGTTTTGTCAAAATATATATTTATTTCTTCTAGCACCATTGGTTGAATAAATTTTCCATTTACCATGAAACTCCTTTGATACATTAGTAAAAAAAAATCAGTTGTTAAAGTGTATGTCTATTTTTGGACTTTTTATTCTCCTGTTTTACATTATTTATGTATTCTTATGCCTATATCATGAGGTCAGGTAATGCAAATTCTCCAACTTTGCTCCAGATTGTTTTGGGTGTTCTAGATCTTCTGCTTAGCCATAAAATTTTAGAATATATTTGTGAATTTACTTTTTTAAAGGTCATATGGAGTTATTATTGCAATTTTATTAAATCTATGGCTAAATTGGAAGAAACTTAACATCTTACCCATACTGATTCTTCTAATATATAAACGTCATATATCACTCTCTTTAGATCTTTTTCTTAGCAATATTCTGAATTTTTCATCATATATTTTTGTTGCTTATTCTTAAGTAGTTCATAATTTTGATGTTATTGTAAATTGTAGGTTATTTCTGATTATTTGCTGCAAGTAAATAGAAAAATGCTTGAGTGTATTGAAACTGTACCCTGCAAAATTGTTAGATTCATTCATGAATTTTAGTAGTTGCTTTGCAGATGTCTTAGGATTTTCTACTTAGCCAACAATGTCATATCTGAGAAGAGGTTTTAATTCATTTACAATATTTACAAATTTATTTCTCTTTCTTGCCTTTTTTCAGTAGGTAGGAGTCCTAGGACACTGTTCTATGGAAGGAAGGAAAGTCAATATCCTTCTATGATTCCTAATCTTAAGGAAAAATTATGCAATATTTCACTATTAAATATATAATGGGCTGAGGATTTTATATAGATGTCCTTTATCAGACTAAAGATGCTCCCTCTACACCTGGTTGCTGAGATATTTCATATCAAAATTTGATATTCAATTTTATCAGGTGATTCATTTGCCTAGTTGTAACTAGTTATGTAATCATTAGATATTTCTTCTTTATTCTGTTAATATGGTAAGTTGCTTCAGAAAATGCCATCCTGGGACAAATGCCAATTGGCATTTGATTATGCTTTTCATATTATTTTTATCTACATTTATAAGAGGTATTGGTTTTTATCTTTTGGTATGTATCAGGTTTTGAAGGAAAGGTTATCTTGACCTCATGACGTAGTTGAGAAGGATTCCCTTTCTCACATTTTTTTTTTGAACCAGAGTAAGCTGATATTATTCCTTCCTTAAATATTTGATAAATCCCACCAACAAAACTACCTGATATGAAACTTTTCTTTGTGGAAAGGTTTTTGGTTACTTTATAGATACAGAATGTTATGGTTTGGATATGAGGTGTCCCCCAAAATCTCATGCATGAGGCAATGCAAGAAGGTTTAGAGGAGAAATGATTGGGTTATGAGAGCCTTAACCCAATCAGTGAATGAATCCCCTGATGAGGATTAACTGGTAGCTGAAGGTGGGTAGGATGTGGCTGAAGGAGGCCAGCATGGGGGGGGGGGGTGTGGCTTTGGGATATATTTTGCATCTGGTGAGTGGAGTGTCTCTCTGCTTCTTCGTCATAATGCAAGCTACTTCTGTCTGCCACACTATGCTGCCATGATGTTCTGCTTCACTTCATCTCTGAGGAACACAGCCAGCTGTCTATGGACAGAGATCTCTGAAACTGTGAGCTCTTGAATAAACTTCTCTTCCTTGAAAACTCTTCTGGTCAGGTATTTAGTCACAGCAGTGAAAAGGCTGACTAAAACATGGAGCTACCTAAATTATTTCTTCTTAAGTTAGTGCTACTGTGTACTTCCAGAGAATTTTTCATCTCATCCAAGTTGTCGAATGGGTTGCCATAACGTTGTTCACAATATTTATTATCTTTCAATATCTGTAGGAGCTATGGTCCTATCCTCTCAAACCTAATAATAGAATTTGTGCCTTTCTATTGTCATGCTGTTCTTTTTTCAGATTAACAATTCTATTAATATCTGTAAAGAACAGACATTTAGCTTTGTAAGTATTGTTTATCATTTTGTTGTCACTTCCTATTTGAGTAATTTCCACTTTTAATTCTGTTTTTCCTTCCTTATAATTACTTTGGATGTAATGTGTTTACCTTTGACTAACTTCTTTGAAGGAATCACTGATTTATTTTTATCCTTTCATCTTTCCTAAGCATTTAAACTTATCAACTTTTCTCTAGGCACTGCTTTTGCTGCATCCCACAGATTTTGACATATTTTCATTTTTATTTAGTTCAAATGTTACCTAATTTTGTGATTTCTTCTTTTATTTATTTATTCTCAGAAATCTATTGCTTAATTGCCAAGTAACTTGGAGTTTCTAAATATCCTATTGCTGATTTCTAATTTAATGTTTTACATTCTATTTGAAAGCCTACTGAGATTCCAGTTTTTAAAAATGTACTGTAATATATTTTATGAACCAGTATGTACTTTATTTTGGAGCGTATTCCATGTCCACAGTAAAAGCATGTGCATCCTGTAGTCGTTGGGTATAGAGAGAAATTCACCTAGTCCATCTGCTCGACTGCTCTTCAGACCTCTTCTACACCTAGGATTATTTTCTAGTTGCTCCATTATTTACTGAGAAAAGGTTTGAACATCATGAATATGCATCACTAACCCTGTAGGTGCCTGTCTGTTTCATTACATTGATGTTGTGCTTCCCACAGACTGCTTCCAGTCAATAACTGAGCACTTTGAGAGTGCAAAGAGGGGACCTTCTGGCAAGACAGAGAACTGCTCCAAAGGCAACTGTGGCTCAGAATCTCCCCATTTATCCAACAAACTGTTTGGAATTATATTATGATACTCTTCTATGCAATCTTGATCCCTTCTCTTTCCAAGGGCGTTGCACCTACATCTTTTTTTTGCACCCCTCCCTGTTTTGCTTTGTTTCCCATAAATTGCTTGCATCTCTAATTCCAGCATGGAGCCTGCTTCTCTAAGCTGGAATTAGATATCAAATTAATACCAAAGAGTATAAAAATTTCTATGATGGTGCATTTTTCTTTTTTTCCCCTTTGATATCTCAGCTTTGTTTAATGTATTCCAAGGCACTATTGCTATGCAAATATACATGTATATAATTCTGGAATTAAACCGAGCAAAAAATATTTTCTGATTGGCATCTTTATGCCATTGCCGACGCTCTTTATTCTTTCCTCTAGATTTGACATTTCATCTATGTGATTTCTCTTTAGCCTGAAGAACTTTCTAAGCATTTTGAAGACAATCTACTGGTGATGAATTCCCTCAGTTTTCTTTTATCAGAAAATGTTTTTATTTCACCTTTACTTGTAGAGGATATTTCTGCTGGAAATACAGTTTTATGTTCTTCCTTATTTTTTTTCCTCTTAGTATTTTAAGTATGTTTCTACATTATCTTTAAGTTCTAGTGTTTTGGTTAAATCTTAAATGTACTGAACAACTGCTTTTTCCAATATACTTATAATCCTTTTATTAAATTTTGTAATTTCAGTTATAGAATTTCAGTTTGAGAATTTCCAATTGGTTCTTGTTTATAGATCTCTTGTCTGGGATTCTCTACCTGTTCATTAATTATGACTCTAATTTCTCTTTACATTTTGTTGAATACATTCAATGTACTCAAAAGTGTATACACACAGAGTGAGATGGTAAATATAATCAAGAGTTTTATTAAAGTATTTATTCACTAGATTTACCACTTGTAACACCTGGAGGTTTATATGAACTGATTTTTCTTCTGGCTATGAGTTACATTTTGTTATTTTCCCACCTCTAATAATTTTTATTAATGTTATGGACATAGTGAACATTACATTGTAGGGTCTCTGCATTCTGTTATCTTCTTCTGAAGAGCATTTATTTTTGTTTTAGAAATAAGTTAATGTAGGTGGATTTAAATTGAAAATATGCCCTAGTTTGGTGGGCAGCAGCTGAAATCTCTGCTTAGTTAATTCAATATTTAATATGTTCTTTTTCACCAGGCTTCCCTTTTACCCTCACATAGGCAGTTCAGGGTTAAGAAAGACTTCCCTTTATACTGTTCCTTTCTGAAACTTCCCTCTCACTTTTTGAATGTCTACAAGTCCTCACTCCATCCTCTGTTGTTCAAGCTGTCAGCATCATAGCTTACACTTGAGCTCTGGCATGTCCCCAAGTCATAGATGGGAGAGTTTTCTCAGACCAAAAACTGTCTAAACCCAAATTTTACCTAATACATCATCTTATTTTCAAGGTTTGCTTCTTTACAGTTTCAGTCTCCAAATTTACAAGATAACTGCTCTGCTGTTGTCCGAAGTTTGAAGGTTTGAGCCTTGTTGAAGTTAAGCCACATTCTTAAAATATATATAATTGCTATAAAAAGGTCTCGAGTTTTATTTGAGTTTCCTAGCAGATGAAAGATAAGGGGAAACCGTCTACTTGTGTGAAGAATCAAGATAAAATTTTTTCTTTGAGGTCAAGAAACAATATAAGAGAAGAATAAGAACTTAGAAATACAGAATTTCCAAGATATAACCTAATCTTCACTGAATTCTTCTTCTGCCCTTTCCAATATGCTTATAATCCTTTCATTAAAGTTTGTAATCTCAATACTGTATAGCATAGGAATGGTGAGAGTGGACACTCTTGTCCCTGATTTTCTTGTCTTTTTCCTGAGTTATACTCACTGCTTCATGTCCATGGGCTTTATAGGGCACCAAGGTAGCCTAATTTCAAAAGGCACCTTTGTACTACACATATTAGATAAGAAAATAATCCATTTCATGATAAAAGCAAGTTTTCTTAGAGTGAAAAATCATCTTGTGATCCCAGTTGGAAACCCAAAACAATCTTAAAAGCTGTCTACTATGATAATTTTATGTCATGATTATTCCTTTAAACATTTATCTTAGCATCTGGAGAAAAATCCAACCTGGGCAGTTTCTGAAAAACATGACTAATTTCTTTTATTTCAAAATCTATGTGTAACTTTTCATATGCTTGTCATAACCAAGAAAATCAACAGTCATGTAAGAGAGGAGAGAAATACTTACCCATAATAAATATGAAAGCATTGAGGTAACCTGTACCCACTGGATGGGTACTCTCAAGAGAAGAGGCACACTTTCCCTCTTGGTGTGCTTCCTATTTATTATGAAGAATATATATTCAACAAGGGATTGTACACTAGAAAAAGAAACTCTGCTTTAGGAAAACAGTAATCTCTTTTCTCAAAAGAGGTTGGAACTCTCAAAAGCAAGAGTATCTGAATTTTCTGACACCTTCCAAAAGAAAATTTCAGCATCTCTTTTGGAAATTCGGAGGAATTTCTTGTAATCAGGAAGGTGACAAAGCCAGGAGACCTGGTAGTTTGTGAATACTCATTAATTAGAGGTAAGTATGAACAAGAAAATGATGGAAATCACATCTTTGGGGGCAGAAAAACAGAGGAAGGTGGTTGTCAGAAACAAAGTGATAGAGAAGAGAAAGAACTAGATCTTATCTTTGGTCCTGGATTTTTCTTCTCTGAGTGGATAGTGAGGGTTCACATTTGAACTTGTAAAAGAGCATCATGTCCATTACACAGAGGATAGAAGATATGCTCAAGGTTCTGCTTCCCAGATGCCATGAAAAAGAACCATCTTAGCAATAAGCAAAGATATAGCAAAGTTTCAAATTATGGGTTTCAATTAAGCTTTCAAAGTTATGTTTCTTAAAAAAATATTAAATGTTGGGGTCTTTGAGCACAGAACTATAGTATTATAAATACACAAAACACAAACCTATTTATTCTGTTTCAAATTAACTTCATTGTTCAGTGGTAAATTCTATGAATAGAAAAAAAAATCCTTAGAAGTCTTGAAAGATAATCTGGAAGCCATGTCCTCTCACTTCTCCTAATTCATGAGATCAGGACTCTGAGGGCAAAGACCATTTGGTTTTCCTGAAGCCTTGCTGTGAGAACAAGAAATGGTCATATTTAGTTATTACGGCCTCCTGCGGAGGAAATGGGCAACCTTGAACTTCGGTGTCAGCTACTCCAGATGCATTTTTCTCAGTTTTATGAATGAATGCACTATCTAAAAAGCATCCTGATCTGCTAATTATTTGTAAACCATTTCACATCCACTCAGTTCCAAATTTAGGTTTTGAAGCAGTTCTGTAGTCACCGAAATTCTGTAGTTCACCCTGCAGTTACATATTTTTTTCACCTTCAAAGAATACAAGGAGTGTTTCAGCCTACATTTTAAATATGAAGAAGCAAATGTGTGAAGTGAAGAAACAAAAATACACTGAAGGGTTTTTTTAGAGCATATACTTATATACTTTCAAAGCATGTATATTTTAACAAGCTGAATGTAACCTTCATGGAGAATACAGCCCTTTCCTATCTTTTCTTTAACATAGTCCCAATACTTATATCATCGCCTAGAACACAGTAGGCACTTAATAAATAAATAAATGGTGCTTACTTTAAGAGAGACATTATTATGCATCTAAGCCATTTTTTTTCCATTCATGTTAACCATAACCTTTAAAACTATGAAGAAATTAATCTGCCTGCTGCAACGGCCAAGAATGAGCTCAAAATTCTTCACTCCTCTCCTGACTACCCATTAGACACTACCCGTCACCTGTCAGGTGCCTGTCAGACCCAAGCTGAAATCACTGATGTCCTCTTCATCAATCTATAGCGTTTATATCTCAGACCTTGCCCTGAATTTGAGGATGATATTTTTGGGGTTTTTTTAAGTAAATATAAATTTAAAGTAAAGGAGATAAAGAATGGTCTCATTAAAGGGTTTTATCACTTGATTTGTCCAATATGAACTTTAAAGCAAGATTTGCCAAAAATAATAGAGAAGACTAGATTTGTTTTTATTATTGATTCATTAAAGGATACTGCAGTCTCTAAAAATAAAAGAAATCACATACTTAGAGGAGATTTTTAAAATGTACTTACATGTATCAAAAGGAATATTCCTTTTTTAATCTGACACTGCAGCTTTGGTATGTGATAGGATATTTGCTTTCAGGAACCTACTGAGCTCTAAGTGGAAAATTACCCCAACCTCTATAGCTCCAGTGCAAGATCCAAATACCATCTGTTTTTGCCATGCTGACTCTGACCTCACCTTTACAACCCAGGTTTCATATTCCAAAAGAACTTCCCTTCCCCCCTAGGATATGTGAAGGCATCACTCTCAAATCCTGCTTTGGCTAAGCTTGGGGGAGCTATTGCTGCTGTTAGATGCGCTGTCCATCCCTTCTCTCTTCAGTGCCTGCAGCAGCACTCAAGCAGTTAACTGCCTTCTAAGTGTCCCCGGTAATACATTCCTGTTGCAACACTCCTCAGCTCTCCAGAATCGGATTTCTGAAAATGTCTCTACATGGAGACATTCACTCGCCCCTGCTCAGCAGAAACGGTTGTAGTCAGAGCCAAAGAGAGTTAAAAAATGAGCTTACAAATGTGGGGCAGGACATATTTTTTTCCCCTTTGACTCAAGAGAACTCCTTCTGTATGTCAGTTGGAGACTCAGGCAACCACCATTCTTTAAAATGCACATGAAGGATGACAAATTGTTCCCTGAATACCACTGGCTGGCAGAGCCCCTGAACAAATTATTAGAAAGTGCAGGGTTAAGGGAAGATTTAGTCACAAAAAGTTGTATGCATGCAACTATAATCCTGTATACTCATAAAATCTGCAGTTGTTTCTGAGGACTGGAAATTAATGAGTTAAAGTCAAAGACCCCAGCAATTAAGGTTATAAGTAAAATACTCCAAAGCTATTTTTTTTTCCTGAAAGTATATACTTCTCTTTGTGCTGAGTGGCAAGAGTACAGGGAGGCTGAAAAACAAGGGAATGGGTTTTGGAGAGCACATTAAGCCAAAATAACACACTTGTTCTGACCATGCTGGGTCCTGTGTCTCAATAATTAGGAAGAGGAATACCCTTCTGTGGGATGGAAAAGCCAGTAAGAAGGAGACTTAAGTTAAGCTAGCATACATCAAAAATAATTGACAATGGTTAGGCTTCATTGTAGAGAAGCCTGCACTGGCATTGCAGCCACCAGCCCACCACCCACCTAAGAATTATTATTTGAAAAGGATGTCAGAGGATTACAGAAGATCCTTGTGTCTGCTCCAATTAGGATCAACACTTCTGCTGCTAGCTCACTGAGCATTCAGCATGTAACGATGAAAACATATTGACCCCTGCTGGAAATGTGAAGAACTACATGTCTTTCCCCTGGCACCAAATCTGATCTAAAGCGAAGGCATCTTTTAACTCTCATTTTCATGTACCAAGCCTAAGGGGTTCTGTTTTTATATTTGCTTTAAAGAGACCTCTATGTCACCATTCCAATATCCAAATAATGTATCAATTGCAAATATTTCAAAATATTCCACCAACATGAGACAATTAAAGCTGAAAATGTTAACAGGCTTGTATTTTCTGTACAGAGTTTTGATCATTGTCTTGGTTCAACTTGTGGGCAGCAGTCAACCAGTATCATATCTGGATCCTTCCTACAACTGCCTATACTCCTGACTCACTGGGCCCCAGATATTCTATTTTCACAGAGACTTAAAATGTGGACAATACTAAAGCTTTAAATAATTATTTTATTTGCATGCTAAATATTATTTTATTTGCATGCTAAATAGGTTCTGAATCTTCATGACAATTTTATTCTCATCTACTTCCAAATGAATACATGCCATAAATATTGCAATATTATAATATTACCAAGATACTCTGCCTCCTAAGAGTTTTTAGAATAAAAACCTAGGCAAAAGATCTTGTTTAGTATATTTGGGGTCACCAAATTGCCAGCTGAGTGATTATAGGACAAGGAATGGTTAACTCAGGGAACACACGAGTTGCTATTTTGTGGAATGCACAGAACTGGATAAGTATTACTAGAATTGCGCTCTGTACTGGGGTTAGAAAAAGGAAGAATTTCTTGATGTAAGTTCACAGAGCAATTCTATCAATGTCAGCAAAGTCAGTCTCCATCAACACCTAGACTGGTCTCCTGGCATGCTGTGTTGGCCTGTATAAGAGGTTTAATGCTTGGCCAAGACCGGAAGGCCACTGTGTACAGATCATTTAGCCTGACTCCATTTAATGGCTGCCACAGAACCCCTCAGCTCGACCAACAGTTCCAGAAATGCACTTTATCACTCAAATGCAAAGAATTAGAAGCACCATTCTCATTCCACGTACAGAAAAATTGAAGAGCATCTTGTATTTATAATAGTTTAGTGTTCATGTTATTGTAGCAGTCTTTAAAAACAAGAAGCTCCATGATTAAATTATTTATAATAAACTGTTAGGTAAGTAATAACATCTTGGTTTTATATTTATAGTAAAAAAAATGAACTGAAATGCCCAGTTGAGGAACATGAGCTCTCTGAAAGCAAGATCTTTATCTTTTATCTCCTTCTCTAAATCCAAGGACACTGCTAAGAACAATGCTTCACCTATAACAGAGATTTATTAAATGCTTTTTCTTTATAAACAGTATATTTAAAATGTATATCATCTGGCTTGTTGCCTGACTTTGTCATTTTCCAAAAATAATACCCTAGACCACTCATATACATAAACTCTCTAAACCCTCAATTTTTTAAACTATAAATTGAGGATAATTACACTTACCATTGTGAAAAAATAAAATGAGATTAAGTTTACAGATACTTCGTAAAAAAATGTAAATATATCATGAATTACATTTTAAGCAATATTGCATACATATAAAAACATGAATAAATTTGTTCATCTTCTTTGAGTCAAGAAATATCTCAAGGTAAAAGAAGAACTGGGGGCAGGGAGGGTTCATAAAGGTGGTAAAATCTGAACCAAAAATCAATTTATGGAGTTAAGCGAAAAAGAAAAATACGTAACATTTTATTTTCAAAATTTCAAAGGAGTCACATGGATTATTATTATAGATCATCTTAATCAGAAACAAGGACACACTAGGAACATGTGAGGGAAATGAGTAATCCTTTTTAACAGAGAAAGAAAAATAGGAATCAGCTTGATTCCCTAGAAATAATGCTGTCAGAAAAGCAGGAAGAAATATTGCTGTCAAAAAGATAACACAAACAGGAATCCCAGTTAACACAACTCTGAGTCACAGTGGCAGCCATTTTAAAGCTCTCTATCCAGGACATTTGTATTTCATATTTGTTCAAGAAACAAACAAAAAAATCAATTAATAGTAACATATAAAAGATATTCCAAGCCAAATTAATCATTTAGGGTAGAAAGCATCCGCTGAAAATGACCATTTATATTATAAGGAAATAGGCCTAAAATCAAAGCTAAATTATTTTCCTGAACTTCTGTAGGTTGCCATGTGATACCCTGGAGTTCATGTTCAAAGATGAATATACGATTAAAAGAAAAAAGATTCAGATGATGAACACTGAGTGCAAAAGCACTTGTAATGTGTTCAATGTGTTCTAAAATGTTCTGCCTGCTATGAGCAGGTTGAGGTAACACAGGAGAGTGCAGTACACTGGTCTCATTTAATCTCAGAACCATAGTGCTATGACCTAGGATGTATAAGACAGCAAAATCTAAAACAAGGCAAGATCTGGTCATCTAGCCCACCAAAGCCCCACCAGAGCAAATCTTTCCATAAGTCGTAACATAGCTCAGTGCTCTGGCAACTTGGTTCCTCCTTTACCACACATGCTATTTTCTACTGCTTGTTATTTTCTGACAGAAATTAAATTTATATCCAAATATTATGCAAAGGTCTGTTTGTTCCATATACAGGCAATCTCCTATAGATACAATCCATCTCCAACTATTCAATAGACAATAAGTCCTGTACTCTAGAAATATAAATCCCCAAGAAAATTTTTCTCAGATAAGAACACTCAGTGGCAGACACCATACAGGTGACTAAGCTATTAAATTTCTATTTATAGGAAAATCACTTAACTGCTAAATGAACAAAATTTATAAGAGAGTGTGAAAAAAACATGGAAATTTTAATTATAATTTACACTTTTAAATTCTTCTACCAAATCAGAATTATAAAAGCAACAAATTTCATCAAAAAGAATGGTAGGATCGTGACAGGAAAAAATCAATACAAAAAAAAAAAAATTCAGTAGCTTTCAGCCTGAAACCAGTCACTTTTCCAATACAGTTCTTCAGGCTGACCCTAAATCATTCATGTTTCACCTGGGTAATGGCAGTTAAGCATTATTCAGCATTCTTCACTTTTAATTCTCCTCTATTGTCACTTTAACTATAATACATTATTATAACCTAGTCATTATTTAAGTAACTTCTTTGATTAATGGTTTTGGGGGAAGCTAGGCATAATTCAGTTTGAAAAAGTATAAAGTGTGTGCTTTAATTATCTTAACCTCATGGTCAAATCATTCCAATAAAGAAAAATTTTCTACTTCAATTTTCACTTTCATTCTACATTCTCTGTTTACATGGAAGTCATAACCATCACACTTAATAGGAAAAAAAACAAAAGAATCTGCTTTAAAAAGAGAGAAACTAACCATAAATATTGCTCTATGAAAGCATCCTTTATAAAGCGCTAATCTCACATACCTGCACATACGTTTATATATATGCATATATGTATGATACATGGAAAATATATGAAGACTATATAAGAATAATATACATATTCTTGTATATATTTATGCAGAGAAAGAGAGCCCATGATTGCTTTATCACTAGCCATACTAATTTTATCTGCTATAGATCTGAGTTCTTCACTTCTTTCTATACCCAACACCAACCTAGTAGACAAGGTTCCTTCCCCAAGAATGGCTTGCTGGAACTATCCTCCTATAACTAGGAGCACCAGCTCCAGCCAGAGTGTTCTTTCAAATGGAAGGCTGAAGGTCTGAATAAGTCACCAACCTGCTTCTCTCTTTTCATGGCTTCCCACTGTTCTTAGAAAAATTATAATTCTTCCTGGGGTTGTGGCTCAGCAGTAGAGCACTCCTCGCCTAGCACGTGCAAGGTGCTGGGTTTGATCTTCAGCACCACATGAAAATAAATAAATAAAATAAAGGTATTGTGTCCAACTACAACTAAAAAAATATTTAAAAAATGATAAATTCTTAATGTGACCATCAAAGACCTGTATGATCTGCTTTCTACTGACCTTTCCAGTCTGAGCTCCTCTTTCTGCCAAGGTTTGGTTGGGTCCAATTCTCTGTCGTCTCACTCCTATTTCCAATGCCTGGAATGCACTTCCTCATCTCTCTTCTTGCAGATCTCAGTTAAGTATCTTCCTCTGGAATCTTCCCCTGACATCCAGCTGTGTTCATTACAGACTCTGCCTTTTCCACGAGGCACTTCTCATAGCTGCAGTTTCACATGTATATGTTGATGAACTCATTTTTATTTACTTGATTATGGGGGGTATGTATGTAGTATGTATGTATGTGTGTGTACCACAGAGCTACACCCCCAGTCTCCCCTTTTTTTTTTTTTTTTGGTACTAGGGATTGAACTCGGGTGCTTTATCACTGAGCCACATTCCCACTCCTTTTTTTATTTTTAAGATAAGGTTTCACTAAGTTGCTGAGGCTGGCTTTGAATTTGCCATCTTCTTCCCCCAGCCTCCCAAGATACTGGAATTACAGGCATGTGCCATCGTGCCTGGATGTCTTCTTGACTGTAAGCTTTAAGAGAGTTTACCTTTAGCTTTATTCTCCACCACTTCCTAGAAGTTGGCAAAAAGGTCTGGATCATAGAAAATGTTCCTTAAACATTTTTTGAATAAATAAATGGATTTGGATTACCTAACATCTTAACCTACTCATCCACCACAAAACCTGTTGTAAATTTGTGAAGTCTTACATAAGTTGTTTTCTTTTCCACAGTAAGCAAGCCCCACTCTAAAATATACAAAAATCTTAGTCTGTTTCTATATCTCTCCAAATATAAAGATAATATTTGAAGGTTTTTATTAAGGAGGTTTGGCATCCTTCCTTTTTATTTGCTATTTTTTGGAAAAACAAATTCTTTCATATGAAAACTTGATGCTATTCTGTTTTTAACTTAATTTGGGGGAGAAATAAGTATCTGTATATATTCACTTTCTGTACTTCTTTCTGTTACTCAACTTCAATTTTTATTTTTTAATAGCTAAACACTAATATAATGAAAGGGGCAGCTTGCTATGCTCTAACTTAAAGAATCATATTAAGGAACAGAATAGCTCCAAGATTTGAATTTATTAAATATGCCACATATCTGATATGAAAAATGAGTCTAATGTTTAAAAGGGATTTTGTGTCTTTATTATTTTATTCTTTTGTAAACTCCATTAGGTAGGTAGGATCAAGAAGAAAATGTTATTGGGAACAACCTGGCCCAGAAGTGGTTTCTAGTCCTTAAATTTATTTCTGTCCCATCCCCATATGAGACCATACACAAGCAAGTATAAATATATACTTATTTTTCAACTTTTATGAAGAACACTAAAATGCATTACAAATGATTCTTGACCTAATCTAAATAAGAGGTTAACTCCAAGATACTTGCATAAAAACAAATAAATTTCCTAGCATAAATCCAGGCTATGCCTTGAATGAAACTTGGTCTTCTATTTTCTCCTTCTTGCTAAAAGCCACTCTTGTTTCTTGTCACCTCTGTCTCATGATGGCTGTCTTTATACCATCACACAAGGCTCTTCTTATTTACTATCTCTCACACAGGGAGTGGCTAGTTAATGGGGTTTGTTACTGTTTTATAAATTCAGGAGATATTCTTTAAAAAGTTTACATTTTTCTCCTATATATTGTAAAATACACAGAGATGCTAAGACTTATTACAGATAAATGTGTAAACTATATATGTTTGACAGACAATTTTTACTGTCACCCAAATCCACCAATCCCTGAATATTGTTACCAGAGCTCGGTAGCATTGCAAAGGCACATCTCTGTGCCTCCTTCATTCCTCTCTGTATCTTATTATCATGCTTCATTTTATTATTAACCTAAAATATTCTAACTTGCTTTTCCTTCAATATTCTTTAGTTAAGTCATATTAGCATGCTTCTTGTAAAGGGGAAAGTATACATCAGAGATTCTCCTCTGAAAAAAAATAAAATTTGAATTCTTAAATATGAACAATGTGTAATAATGAAACAGAGAAGTGGAATTGTCATCTCTGACAATAACAGAAATATAAACTAACACAAGGAGTTACCACTGGCAAAAACCAGATTTGAAGCAAGTCGGGTAAAGACATAGCCCCATACAACAGATGCAGTTGGTGAACATTCTAAACCATTCTATCCATTATGAAAACCACGTCTATAATGTGGGGATTTTCTCTGTTTCTTTTCAAAAAGAGCAGCATTGTGTGTGTGGTGGGAACTGGGTGGGGTGGGCTACAGGGGAAGGGCTTGTGGGCAGACTCAAAGTTTCATAAACAACTAAAAAGGGAGTTCATAGCAGGACTGGAAGGTTTCCATCCCTGCAGCATTTGTTGAATTGTGCTTTTTCAAGACTTTACCAGGAAAGATCTTCTAGTTCCTTTTTGTTTATATTAAAATGGAACTTATCACATTAAGGGCCATTAGTCCACAAATGGAACCAAATTATATTTTCTTAATTGTATAGAAATATATGGTATTATTTTTCTTCTTGTTATGACCATTATCTTACCAGGAGCAAAGAGGTATAAATTTTAAAAGTTTAGGCTTTTAAAAGTAAAGGCTTAGCTTTTTAACATAATGAGTTGCAATATATCTCTTATCTTCACCAAAAAGTACATTTTCCATTGCTGCTCATATAGATTCCAACTGATTTTCTCTAGGAAATACTTGCAATATGAACTGCCACTTGGGTTGCATTTACCCTCTTCTGGTTTTAGTGGTCTGTATTCAAGTTACTATGGTCATTTATATGTTGTTTGACAAGTATTATTGCATATGAATGTCCTGAACCTTCAGCTACAGGGTAAATTTGAAGGACAAAAAATAAAGTTAATTAGTTAAGGAAAAAGAAGATAATGTGTCAAAAAATTCAAATCCTACTTTCATCATTTTCTTTAACTTGACCTTGGACAATTTCTTTAACATTCCTGATCATTAACTTCATCATTTGTTATATGTGGAAATCTATAGTATGTATGTATGTGTGTGTGTGTGTGTATGTGTGTGTGTGTGTGTGTGTGTGTGTGTGTGTGTATATATATATATATTTCATAGGCAGGAAGACAAAATTTTGAAATATATAGATTTAGCTCAGTAACTGGCACACATTAAGTGCTCGATAAATGTTGGGTTTTTGTTGTTTTGTTTTTTTGTGGTACTGGGGATTGAACCCAGGGCCTTTTGCATCTGAGGCAAGTACTCTACCAACTGAGCTATATCCCCAGCTTGTTGTTGCTGTTATTAAATACCTCCATATTAAATACCTTCTTTGGGTTCTTTTATACTTATAGATAGCATCTATCATGGTACTTAATTACTTAGTAGGTCTCTAATATACCTGCTTTTGAATTATAACAACTAAAGATAGCCAGGCATGGTAGTGCACACCTGTAATCCCAACAGCTCAGGAGGCTGAGACTGGAGGATCGCAAGTTCAAAGCCAGCCTCAGCGATGATGAGGCACTAAGCAACTCAGCAAGAACCTCTCTCTAAATAAAATACAAAATGGGGCTGGGGATGTGGTTCAGTGGTTGAGTGCCCCTAAGTTCAATCCCTGGTACCCGCCTCCCAAAAAAATAACATTGAAGTTTATTTTTATGATTGCTGTTATTACCAATGTTACTGGAAGTATACTTCTTGTGAACATTGAATCATTACTAAAATAATCATTGGATTTTTAACAAGTCGTGTGACTTTCTTATGCTTTAGTATATTGATCTGGAAAAAAAAAACAATTTTCATGAAAGTATCTGCCTTTGTATATTAAGGGCTATTAAGAGTCATTAATTTGAGTTACTACAAGGATGAAATTGAATAAATGCTGGAGGTTTGAGACAATAAATTCTGGCCAGAGTTTCTGGAACCTGGTGTGGATTTTGAATTTTTCAAATTGGAAGCTATAGACAGTAGTCATGTGCTAGTCATTAATATATGTAACATAATTTCACTGAACACATTCCATGTGACAGGCATTTTTCTGTACCTTGGGGAAGTAGTAGAGAACAGGACAGGTGTGGTTTCTGCCCTCACAAGAGTAAGTGTGAATGCATGGGGTCTAGAACAGAACAGGCTTATGAAATGAGGCAGTATCTCTAAGTTTTATGCATTGAAGCTTGGCTCTAAAAAATAACAAAGCCAGGTTAAATTGATCCACACAGAATCATCAGCAGTAAACAAGAAGTGCTATATCACTCACTTGTGTTAAGAAGTTGGATCCACTTGCCCCTTTCCCGTTAATATTCTTAGTGGGATGAAAAAAAATCACGAACATTTCAAATATTCATCTGGGAGTAGAAGGAATCTCCAGAAATTAGGAGCCAGGAGGGAGACTCTGCAGGAACAGGCTTCTCACAAACGCTTCCTGCTCAGACTTGTTTTAGACAGACTGAAAATTTTACAAGAACAGGTTTCTTATTATATTCCTTTTAGCCTCCTGGACTGAAATCAGCTGGCTGAGAACCATTAGAAAAGTATCAAGCCTTTTCAAACCTAAAGTAAAAAGAAGGTTTTTATTGAAAGTTTTTTTTTTAATTCTGCCCATATATCTGTAAGTATGTTTCTGCATAACAGTTTGTGCATCTTTCAGATGTGTTCTTAATTTACAGTCTCCAAAAATATGGATAAGTCAAATCAAATGTCAAATTCTAACACCTGTTACAAATAAACAAGCTTAACAAAAGCTTCTTTGGAGGTGGCTGATGGTAAGTCTTAGCTCACTGCTGAGAGTTAATGAAACATTTTGGAGAGCAAAATAATTTAGAGGAAAATCCCCCCAGATATTCTTCAGGAGTTAGAGAATTTCCAGGAGTAGGAAACAAAGCCAAATCTTTGCTGTGTTTTTTTCTATTTCCAAAGACATTTATTTGGGAAAATTTCAAGAACGAGAAAATGAATTAAACCTGTTCAAAATTAAGAAAATATGACAACATTCTGGTTCAAGAACATATCCATGAATCCGTAGACTTCAGAACAAAGCAAAATGTCCCACAGTGTCCATTATTAGGGTATGTTCCTAAGAAGCATCTAGAAATTATTGGCAATTAATATACATTTCACCATTCCTGCAATTCCTCAGCAAAGCCTCTAGGGCCTTTGTATTTTCTATCCCTTGCACCTAGAATGTTCTTCACCCATTTTATACATAGTTTGTTCTCTCATTTCACTAGTCTTTTTTTCCTCCATATTTATTGGTGCATTATAGTTGTACATAATGGTGGGATTTGTTGCTATATATCTATCTTTACATGCACACAATGTAACAATATAAATTAGCCAATATCATTCCCCAGTATTTGCCTTTCCTTCCCTTCTTCCCTCTCCTGGTCCCTTTCCTCTACTGTGCTCCACTCAAGTCTTAAAACCCTGTTCTTCAGGTCCTGTTAACTTGTATCACCTTCTCTACACAAATTCAGAAGCCTCACTCCTGAGGGTTTACTTGTTTGATGACATCTATGTGTGTTTACCACATAAATTTCATCCCAACCCACCTACAATCATTTACATCTTCCATCATGTGTCTACTGCTTAATTCTCACCATCAACTTCATATTTGTCTAGCTTTCCAGCCTGCAGTGAAAAGATAAGGATCATAGTGAAGGCTGATACACTTTCTATCTTTTCATCACAAGAATTGGTTCTGATAGGATTCAAGGTGTTTTGCTCTGTACCCCAGATGAGGCAGAACACCATCTCTGAAGTGTTCAGAGGAGGAAAGCAGTTCAGGAGATGCCAATAAGGTAGCAGAGATGGCTCTCACTCACCAGAGACAAAATATAAACCCCCAAGTAATCCCCCCATGACACTCCTCCTCCAGCCACACCCTACCTCCTTACAATTGCCATTCACTTAATCTATTTACATGAATTAATGTACTGATTAAGTTAAGGCACTCATAACCCAATTATTTCACCTCTAAAACCTCCTGGCATTGTCTCACACACGAGCTCTTTGGGGACACCTCATATATAAATCATACACAAGGACTAAATTCCAAATGAGATAGAGGGTTCCGCTTCTCTACTGAATTAAGCCTTTTGTATTTTTAGATTTAACATGTAAGTTTAAAATTTTTTACATGCATCCCAAAGGTTTATGACTATGATGATTATTTTCAACATAATGTTGTCATGGAGAAACATGACAAACGTATCAGTCAGATGATCAAGGTTAATACCAATAAATGATAAGAAAGGCACGTCAATTCTATTGTCCATTGCTCAAAACATGTTAACTCCAGTCTGATCATAAGAAAAACATCAAGACAAGTCCCAAATAAGGAACATTCTACAAAATATCCAGTGTTCCCCAAATTGACCAAGTCATCAAAAACAGAGAAAAACAGAAATACTCTCACAGCCAGGAGGAGCCTAAGGGGACATGACAGTGGATGGAATGCGCTATCATACATGGGACTCTGGAATGGAAAAAAAAAGACATGAGAGAAAAACTAGTGAAGTCTGAATAAATTTGGATGTTAGTGTTGGTCTCCAAGTGGTAACCAAGGTGACATAGTAATGCAAAATGTTAACAATGGGGGAAAACTAGGTGTGGGAAACATGGGAACATTGTACCATCTTTATAACTTTTTTTTCAAAATCATATCTAAAATATAAAGTTTTTAAATTAATCTGAAATATCTCAATAATACAAAGGAATATATTGGGAATACTTCTAATTAAAAGCTTTTGGTCCCTTGAGAATTATAAATATTAATGATAGGAATAATAATAACTATTATTGATTGGGTGCTTACAAAGTGCTGTCACCACACTAAACACATGTTATTAACTTATTTTATTTATACTGCAAGCCTATGAGCTAGTTACTAAATGGCCCCCTTTTACAAATGAGGACATTGGGAAGTCATCAGGGACTGGTGGTGGCTGAGTTGATAATTAACATTGCTAATCAGGAAAAATATTGTTTAAACAATAATTTCCATTATATGATATTTCTCAGATAACCATACTAAAATATCAGAGAGAGTATTTCCCATAGAGGGTTGCAGTTAGACAAATTATTGATTTCTATTTGTTTGTGTGTGCCAGAGATTGAACCAGAGGCATTTAACCACTGAACTAAACCCTCAGCCTTTTTTTAAATTTTTTTTTTTTTTGAGGTAGGATCTCCCTAATTTGCTAGATTGCTGAGGCTGGCTTTGAACTTGTGATCCACCTGTCTCAATCTCCTGAGTCACTGGGATTACAGGCATGCACCACCACCACATCCAATAATTTTCTAAGTAACATCATGGAGAAACACGAAACATCAGTCAAATGATTAAGGTTAATATCAACAATAAGTCAGATCTACATTCTGTGCCCTTAATAAGAGCTAATGGGAAAGGCACTTCAATTATATTGTCTTCTGCTCAAAAACATTTAACTTCAGTAGAACATAAACATCTAGACAAATTTGGGAGAGCACTGAGTATTCTGTAGAATGTCCCTTATTTGGGATTTGTGCTGATGCTTTTCTTACAATTAGACTGGAGTTATATGGTTTGGAGTGGAAGACAATAGAAGTGACGTGCCTTTCTCATCATCTCTTAAGGGTTCAAACTATCGAGCTGACTTATCGTTGGTATTAACTTGATCATCTGACTGATGTATTTGTCATGTTCTCCATGACAAGAAAAACAGAGGCGAATATAATCAGATTTCTTACCCAAAGCTTTGGGTAAATTGCAATGGCCCAATAGAGTACTACACAATTCTAGAATAAGCACCTGGTGATATATTTAGTCCTAGGGATGGGAGGAGTCAGTACTTAGAAATCAACTAGGATTCATATAAGCCAGATTTAAAAAAAAAATTTTTTGTACAGGTAAATGGACAGAATGCCTTTGTTTATTTTTATTTGGTGCTAGGGATTGAACCCAGTGCCTCACACTTTAGGCAAGTGCTCTGCCACTGAGTTACAGCGCCAGCCCATATAAGCCAGCTTTTACTTGTGAATATTGATTACATGCCAAAGGTATGGAAATGGATGAAATGGCGATTAGCCAGCCACAGGCTGCACTCCTTTCTGGAGTAGTGTTTAAAGAGCCAATGTTTCTCTAAGACCTTATTTTAAAACCTGAAAATTAGGAGAAATACCACAGGCACATAGAACTATGTTCTTTGGGGGGATGGGGAGAAGGAATACTAACAGAAGTATAAAGCAGAAGAAACAGGAAGGGAGAAGACATCCGATCTTGCAACCAGTCAGTTGGCTGAGCAGGAGAATTTGGAAGAAGCCATTGTCAAACTACGAACCACATAGGACCTCACAGGGACAAGGGACTTGGGGTGTTTCTTTATTCACTCTGGTTAAAGGTTGTTCCTAAAGATTTAATGGTGAGGAAACAGAGCCTGTACCAGACCCTTGCCTGACTCTATTTTTTACTTTTCCTAAACATATATAGAAAACTGTCAGTGCTAGTTGTGAAGAATACAATGTTGTGGCTCCAACACCCAGAAAGCCCCCTATAGACTGGGCCCTCAATGGACATTTTTTTTTACTGAATAATTCTCAACAAATTAGTTTTGTTTTATTAAATTCACTTTTAAGTTGACACCATCAAATGATGTACAAAATTAATTCTCACAGTCAAAATTCTAATTCACAGAATGAGGGTGGAAAGGAAGAAGAAAAGAGGTAAAGTATCACAAATCCTAATCCAATAAGCCTTTTTTTCTGATCTGGTGTTCCATACATGAACTGTGTTCCAAAGTCTTGAGAATTGTTCTTATGTATTCATTATTCAGCATACACTTATTGATTGCTCATTATAAGTTAAAATTCTAAAAAGAATTTTTTAAAAACTGAATCTAGTTATGATAGGAATACAGAGATGAATTACAAATAATATTTTCCCTCAGAACATTTATCATTAGAATAATAATAGTTAGCACTAATTATGCACATGTACCCAGTACTAAGAATTTATTTTAATTCATTACTCCTAACAATAAATTTATAAAGTGGTAATATTATTAACTCCAGTTTTCAGATGATAAAACTGAGACTGAAAGAACTTCAGTAAATGATTCAAGGTTACATACTAGTAAGTGATGAAACTAAGATTTGAGCTCAAGAAAAGCAAATCCAGAGTCCAATAGAGAAATTTTTAAAAATCACATAAAGACACATATGATTCATAAACTACATAATTGTTATGTATAGAATGACTAGTACAATAAAATGGTCATATTGACTATAATACTGTAAATCTGAAATTATAAAGTCTCACCAACCTGAATGTTCCTAGAAGACTGGGTAGGTGTTTGCAGGAGAGTAATTACTTAAAAGTCACAATACCTAGTAATAAAAGGAAAGTGCTCTGATTCAATTCTACCAACAGAACCATGAGAACCTAGTCTCCAAAACAATTCTTTCATCCAATATCTTTCTGTGCATTCACAATCTGAATCTTTTGGGCCCATCCTAGCCCCAACCCTCCTCTGTTTATGGCAACAGAGGAGAAAGCAGTTAATCTTATTTAGATTTTTCCACTGACGGGTTTGTAGAGAAAGATGTACTCAATGTGGATCTGTAAGGAGAAGGAATATTTCTCCAGACAATCAAAGAAGAGAAAGTACTCTAGACATGGACAAATATTCCAGAATCTCTGGAACATGGTCTATGAAGTATACAGAAAACCATGCTGAAGAGAAGGGCAGAGGCAAGTCATGCATAATCTCAGAAACTTTGCCAAAGAACCACTGAGGAGTTTTTAATTCTAGAGGATGAAGGTGTACAGATTGGTGGTTTAGAGACAGTTGACGATTTAAGTGTCTGGCACAGAGCAGATCACAAGAAATTGTTATTGTATCAATTAATTGCTAACAATTTTTATAATTTGGAAAACTGCCAATTTTCAAAAAAAAAAAGACTGTATTCACTTTGCCAATTTTAAAAATAAAGAAATGAAGAAAGAAATGGGACAGAAAATGAATGTATACTTAGTAGAGATTTACTGAAATATTGAAATTTCCCCACAGGAAAAAAATGAGTGGAATGAAATAATACAAATAACAATGAATATGAATAAAAACGGAATGAAGGAAAACATGCTATTAAGATCAAACTGAGTCTTTAATGACAAGTGAGAGTTTTATTTATTCATTGATTTAAAGGATATTTATTGAGAAGCTGCTATATTTTCAGCATAACTCTACATCATCAACTGATGAGACAAAGGCAAAGCCTTTGTCCAGTGAAAGCAGCAGAAAATAAACAAGTAAACCTATATATTAGATAATAATAAATGCAATGAAGAAAAATGTAGCAGAATAAGGTATATTGAAGAAAGACGGTGCACAGGATGACAGAAGGGAGAGAAGTATAGTAGACAGAATAATGATCTTAAACCACAAAACCTGTGAATGCATAATGTCACACAACAAAAGGGAATTAAGACAGAGCTGAGGAAGCTAATTAGCTGACCTTCGAATAAGGAGGTTACCCTGGATTATCTGGGTCAGCCCAATGTAACCACAAGAGTTCTTAAAAGTAGAAGAGAAAATCAGAAGGAAAGGAGAGAGATGGAAGCCCAAAAGGGACTCAACTTGATGTTACTGACTTTGAAAATGGAGGGAAGGCCATAAACCAAAAAATATGAGCAGCCTCTAGAAGCTGTAGATAGAAAAGAATCTCCAGTCTCCCAAAGGGAACCCAGCCCTGCCAACATCTGATTTTAGCATAGTAAGTATGATACTTTTGACCTCCCAAACTGTAAGTAACAAATTGTGCTATTTAAGTCACTAAGTTTGCAATGATGTGTTACAGCAGCAATACTAACACAGGGAATGAGAGCCCCGCCACTGGATCTTCCCTTGAATAAAAGTAATGGTGTCATTACTCCAGGTATAGAAAAGAAGAGGGAGTTTTCTTATTTGTTATTCAAGGTGGGTATCTGGGGAAAAAATAATGAGTTCGATTTCAAAATTCTTAAGTGCAAAGCATCAATAATGACAACTAGACGGAAATGTTTAGAATATTGCTGGATAGAAAAAGATGGAAAAAATATTAGACTAGATTTCAGAGTTTTGCTGTATTTTTCATTTATTTGCATGTGATAATGGAATCCATAAACAAATATGAGGTTCCCCAGACTGTGTTTGTAGTAGCATGAAAAGTAAGAAATGCCAAGGCAGACATTGACAATATTTGCATCTAAGAGAAGTTGGGACAATAGTGACCTGCAGAGGAGAGTCTATCTTGATATATCTAACCTGATCTCAGTCTCCTTCTTGAATCCAGACTCCCATTTATAACAATACATAAAATATCTCTGATTGAATGTTACATAAGACAATTGTTATGGACTGAATATGTGTAGACCCCTAAAATTCATATGTAGAAGTCCTAGCCCCCAATGATGGTATTTGGAGATGGGGCCTTTGTGAGGTAATTAGGATTAAATAAAGGCATGACCCTCATGATTCGATTAGTTCCTGTAAAATAGAGACGCCACAGAGCTTGTGTTCTCTCTATCTACATATTTTCAATGTGAGGACATAGCAAGGAGGAGGTCAACTGCAAGCCAGGAAGAGAGCCTCCCCAGAAATGGATTCTGCCTCTAGAACTGTAAGAAAATAAATTTCTCTTATTTAAGCCACCAACTATGGTACACATTCATGGAACATTCATCAAATTTCTTGTGCACAATTTTAGCAAACATCAGCCACGCATATCTAGGTATGCTTCCCTGTTCTCAGCTTCTACCCCTAAAATTCCCTGAATGTCATAGGCATTTGGTTTTATTTTTAAATCAGGATATGATGTCCCAATCTGTGACAGAATAAGGGTCATTCTGGGTGGATTGGACTAGCAACGAAAAAATTACACAATCACAGAAAATACCTTTCTCGGGGTTCAGGACAGCTCTGCAGCCTCAAGAATCAAGCTCCCACACTGGAAGGCACAGAGACCAAGGGAGGCAAAAGGCAGGCAAGAAGGCCAGCATGCCCTGAACCCTGGTATTTATTGGGGGGAAAGACATTTGAGAAAGTTCCACCCGAATAAGGCAAGGGATTGGGTTTTGAAGGATGGAGTCTTGCTTGGTGATGTCTTGTGGTCATCAGATGACTGACATCTTGAAAAGCCACATCCATCTCAGGTGCTGTGTGGGATCAAAGGCAAAGTGAGCGAAAGGGCACACATACGTCACACAGCCCAATCAGACAGCAGCGACAATCCAGTTCCCTCATACGCTCAAATGTGCAGAGCTCACACACAGCTCATGACTGGCTCCCAACAATATGACACAAATTTCTCTTTTGCATAAAGAATAGAACACTCAAAGACACACCTTGGCTCAGAAGGAAATCGTGGAATATGCATGTTCTAGAGGAAGAGTAGTCACAGATAGGCTTCCTCTCAGTGGAATCCCCTAGAAAGATCAGTTGAAAGATGTTAGTAAGAGATATACTCCTTGGTGTAGTGTTACAAGTCTTAAATCTAAACCTCAGGTTGCAAAATATTTCTGTTTTCTGCAAATAGGATACTGTATGTCAGGAAAGCACAAGTACTGTCTCCAATGCTTTTACTCTATTACCAAGTCCATTAGCATTCATTTTTTTCTTTGTTGATGAATATCAACAAAAACAGAATTGGATAACTGAATTTCCCATTGACAAAAAGAGGTACTTTCTTAAAACATGTAGGAGCACCCAATGGAGAAACTATCAAAGAAAGAAAGTGTGACTACCCCAGTTTATCTGCTGGCTGTGTTCCCTAGAGCACTTTTAACTTTTCTGAGTTTCTCTTTCCTCTAATGTGCATAGGAATAAGAGTTACAAGAGCCCAACAAGATAATTACATAAAGTAATTTGGAAAAAAAATAGCTATTAAAACCAAAATCAGAATAAAAAAATGCTTTGGCAAATTCACTATTTCATTCAGAAAATAAAATCACACTTGATAATAAAGCAGATTCAGAAACTAGAGAAGAGTTCCATTTCTCTTCACAAATACAGTTGTACCAAATTATTTGCCCTTTTTTTTAGTTTTAATATATTTATACCAATCAATAAACATATTAAGATAATATGTTAATATATAATAATGTTATAATATTTCATTTAGTAATATATCTAAATAAACCTTAATATATTATAAGCATATACTTTCTTTAATCCAATGTATCTAAAATATTATTTCAACGTAATATATATTAATATAACATTATGAATGAAAGAATTGATATTCATTTTTTTGCACTAAGCTTTTCAAGTCCAGTGGGCACTATGTTTATACAGTGCCATCTGAATTTGGACACCTGCTTGGTAGCCACACGTGACTGTTGGCTCTCCTGCTGAACAGCATAGCTGTAGATTCTGCCTCAAGCTGTGCTAACATCATAGGACTTCCTAGAATTCGTTTTTCTGCATTTTTTAAATTTGTTCTAATTAGTTATGCATGACAGTAAAATGCACTTTGACACATTATACCTAAATAGAGTATAACTTTCTCTAATGAGTGGCTTCTTATTTTGGTTATTATTTTTATTATTTCTTATTTTGGTTATTATTTTTATTATCTTCTTATTTTGGTTATTATTTTTCTTCATATGTTATAGGAAACATTATTTTCTATTTTACAGATCTTAAATGTCTCCCCCAAACTCATATGTTGAAGATTTGGTACCCAATGTTCGAGGAAGGGCCTTTGGGAGATAATTGGATCATGAAGTCTTTGACTTCATGAATACACTAATCCATGTATGAAGTCATAACTTAATGACCTCTTGGGAGGAGGTGCAAACTTTAGGAAGTGGGGCCTAGTTGCAGAGTAGGTCATTGGGTCCATGTCCTTGAGGAAATATTTTGTTCCAGTCCCTTTCTCTCTTTTTCTTCTCGTCTCCTTCTCTCTCTCTCCTTCCCTCCCTCTCTTTTTGTTTCCTGGCTGCCATGAGGTGAGAAGCTTTTAATGACCATCATGTTCTACTTCACACAAGCCCAGAAACAACAGAGCCAAATGACCATGGGTGAAACCTCCGAATCCATGAGTCAAAATAAATCTTTCCTCTTTTAAGTTGATTTTGTCCAGTACTTTGTCACAGCAAGAGAAAGCTGACTAATAAAGAAAAAGTTAAATTTTTGAAAATTATCTGAGTTAGGTAACAATTTTACCAGATTTCATACCTATTACTGTTTGACCATCAAAGCACAAACAGTAAAGAAAATTAGGCATGGCATGAGCCACACCAAATAAGTATAAATGTTGACTATTCATGAATTATATACATGTTGAACCCAAACATTTATTTTTAATTGATTCTGTAAATTCAATAAATACTTCGGAAATCAGTTGGAAGTCCACAAATGTTAATAGTATTTAGCTCATTTCAATGGAAATGGTCTCATTAACATGCCAGCTGCTAAAAATGTATGAGACCAGCTATGTCCCTTGCATGCCTCAAAGAAGAAATTCTACTTTCACAGTTTTGCTTTAAAGAAAATAATCCTTGTTTAGATTGTTCATAGTTGTTCCAATAGTAGCCAATGGCAGGAAATTCAGCCTCCCTTCTCCATCCAATATGAGCATTTCCAAATTTCTCAGCTAACTTTTATACTGTCAATGAAAAACAGCTTTTCTGACTGCATTTTAAGCTATTTTAACCAGAATTCGTAATAGACACCCTCCTCAGTGCACTATTATAATTGTAAATCTAAATATAAACCTCAGAATACAGAACAATCCAACTTCTTTGCAAAATATCTTAAAACACTTGCAGGAATGAGTATTATCATTAATAATATCAGAATAGATAGTAAAAACATCACATAGTATCAACTAAGCAACACTTTGAGGTTATTTGCTTTGTAAGAATTTAACAGAATTAAATTGAGACTTTACAAGGCATTTTGTTGTGACAGGTCTGAGGTTTGCTTTATAGTAGGTAGCTTAGGGAGAGGTTTTATTTCTATATTTGGTGATTTAAAACACTAGTTTTAGGGAAATATTTAGAATCTACCCTGAATTTAAACAATTTTAATAAATAAAATTCAAAATAAAATTTAATTAATGACAAATATTTTTAAACATTATGGGCAAATGAAATATTGATGCTTATATTATTATAATATAAATCTTTATTCCTTGGAACTGCTCATGTAGCACCTACCTTAATTGTTATTTTGAGTCATTAGCTAAACTACATTCAAGAAATGTTCAAAATAAATTAGGAAGAACAGAACAAGGTTAAAAAAGACTATTTTAATTACACTTTAAAATTAAAATACCAAGAAATTTCTTCCCACTTCCCAGTTTTGTTAAATATTAAATGCCACCAGTTAACATTTCAAAATACTGTGTAAAATTGCTTTTGCTTTTTCTTAGAAAAACCAACTGTGAGTACATCTGAAACCTTGACAGGTTCTCTAAAAGTAATCAATGACTCTCTCTTTTAGTTAAAATGTGAAGCTTCAAGAAAGTTCTGAGTCTCTTGCTTCTGGCCTTCCTCTAAATGTTTTAAATCCAAATGGCAAGTAGCCAGATTGCATAAAACTACTGAATGCAGAAAACAGGAATCTCTTCATATCTAAAAACCAGCTCTGCCACTTCTACTCCTGGCATCAAGGAATGAGAAGAAAAAGAAAGAGGGAACATAGGAGAAAACTTTTATGAACTTGGTTAGGCAAAGACCACTTAGGTACTACACCAAAAGCAAGATCTATATAAAAGAGCAAATTGATAAATTCTCATGAACTCACTGAGAAAAACATTTTACTGGGGAAAACAAAATCTGAACAGACACTTCCCCAAAGAGGATGTGCTTATTGTAAATGAACAGATGAAAATTTGCTCAACATCATTACTCATTAAGAAAATTCAAATTAAAAACACCATGAGATACCATGACCTATTATTCAAATGAGTAAAATTGTAAAATTTACCAGATCAAATATCTGTGAGATATGGAGAATGTGGAAAGTCTCATGAATTGCTATAGATGTGTGTACTAGCAAAACTACTTTGGAAAATAGTTTGGTAGCTTTTTAAATAAATATACACTAATGGTAGGATTCGGCCATCCTACTCCTAGATATTTACCCAAGAAAAATGAAAACACCTGTCCATACAAAAACTTGTAAACAGCTGCTTTTTTATAATTAAAAAAGAAAAAAAAATGCAAATACCATGAACAAGTGAGTAGTTAAACAAATGGTTATTTATCCGTATAAAGGCATACTATTGTAAAAATTAAAAAGTAAGAACTATTGCACATAACAACATGGCTCTCAAAGCGAGTATAGTGAAGGAAAGAATTTTAAAAAGTAGTACATATTGTATTATTTCATTATATAAGTCCTAGAAAATACAAAGTCATCTATAACAAAGAACAGGTCAGTGGTTGCCTGGGAAAAGGGGAAGGAGTGGGGAGGATGTTAAGGGTCAGGGTCACAAAGGGAAACAAGAAAACTCTTGGGATTAATATGTCAATCATGTTAGTTTTATTGATCATTTCATATCTTATTTTTTATTCTATTTTATTTATTTATTTATTTATTTATTTATTTGGAGGGTGGGTAATGGGGATAGAACTCAGGGGCACTCAACCACTGAGCCACATCCCCAGCCCTATTTTGTATTTTATTTAGAGACAGGGTCTCACTGAGTTGCTTGGTGCCTTGTATTTTTTGCTAAGGCCGGCTTTGAACTCATGATCCTCCTGCCTCAGCCACCCTAGCCACTAGAATTACAGGCATGTGTCACTGGTCCTGGCTCTATCTTATTTTTTAAATGAACAAAAGAAGGAAAAATCACCAGAGACAATGTTAGTATTCCATATGGAGGAAATAAACAAAGTTGTCTGCCTTTGGCACACAATGAACTTCCTTTTCCACCTTATATTGTGGGCAAATTTATGAACTATCAATTGAAGTACATAGTCTTCATGGATAACATACATGCAAAAGGCTGTCGTCCAATTAGCCATGCTCCCAACTTACCTAGGACAAAAACAATCAATGTGTGATGGTAGCAAGGCATACAGATTTGACTTATAGTATTTTTCTCCTCTGAGCGTGTAGATTGGTAAAACATGCTTATACATTGAAAAGTGCTTATTTTCCAGGTTTCACAAAAGGGACAGATGCACAACTTTTTTTTTTTTTTTTTTTTTTGTCCATCTTCTGTACCAGCAGTGATCTATTGTCTTGAAGCCTGGATGTCCTTGTCCACAGAGCAAAAGAAGTAGTTCCTCCCTACTTCTAGTCAGATACTCACTGTTAAACTAACATTTCCTCCTTGCTGAGTATGCTTGTTCACATGTGTTCCTTTGGCACTGTACCTGCTTACAAGATATTCTAGCAACATAAGTGCCAAGTCATAATGGTCCCACTCCAGGAGACTGGGAGGCTTCGGTATACCATTTAATTCTGCCCCTGAACTCGATGATGATGATGATGATGATGATGATAATGAAAATGATAAAGATTTAGACTTTTTCTCCAAAACAAAATTTCTGATAGATTAGTTCTGCCTAAGATATTTTTATGAAGATATCAATGTTGACATCCTCAATGCACAGTGAAGGCCAGCTCTTTCCTGTTTCTATCTCTCCTCTACCAAAGCCACCAAAGTCTTTAATTAAAAGGAAGGGGCTGTTTGCCATCTGACTCCCTCACATGCCCTATAAAACTGCCAAACAGAGCTGGTGGGTCAAAGAACCCAGAATGCAGCCTGAACTTTGACTCCTAGAAAAGCAGAAAAAAAAAAAAGCCAGGAATTTTTTTTTTTTTTTTTTTTTTTGCAGTGTGTGGAGCTGTTTTCTTAGCACAAGTGCAACTCAGTGTATCTGTCCATGTAAAATATTTCCCACATACACAAATAGGCAGTTTGCATGACCTTGACAGATACGGTAATGAAGTTTGTACTGACACCTGACCCACAGCTGAATTCTGCCAGTTATACCATGATTAATTCACTATACTGGCAGAAAAAAACAAAGCTGTGGCTAAACCCTTGTCCTAAGGTTGAGAATCAGCCTACTAAGAACTCGACCATTAAAACCCCAATAGAAAGTGAATACATAGATTTTAAATACCATAAAACCATTCCTAATATATATGAATTAGGAAGGCAGCATCAACACAAGCCCTGGTTTTTCTTAAAGTACCATCCACTTTCAGAAATTTTGTGGCCTTTGAAAGGTTTAGAATACAACACCATCCCATCATGCTCCCAATGTTTTTTGAGTTTCCAATGTGTAAATATATTCCAAGGACAATGATGCCAACAATGAGCAAATTCCGCAGGATTCCTACCCACCAAGGGATTTGGAGAGAACAGGTTTATCTTCAGAAATACCTTGAATATAACACCACTCAGTAAATGGGCTTTGGTTTCCTGTACTTCTTCCCTTTCCTATGCTGACAGTCTGAGGTTTGTAGAACTTACTCTTCAGTCTGAAGGTAAAAGGTCCCTTAGAAACTTCCCAGACCAATTTAACAGATCTCTACCCTAAGCATCAACTATAAGGCCACAGTTTAATATTTTAAAAATCTGTTCAGTTCAAATTTGCTTAAATTATTACTGATATTGAGACTAAATTGAAGTGTTGGCTATTTGGTTGTTCTTTGTCTTCTGTGTTTTTTTTTCAAATTAAATATTTGTCAAAATGAAAGTTGCCAAATATTTTTTAAAATACCTACTGCATATGCTGGGAAAGCTCCAATTACCATGCTATTACTCTTTGCAGTGCAAGATTAAAACTTCACTTTTTATTCCACTTGTTAAGAAATTGAAAATTTTCTTTTTTGACAGGGAAAGGAAAAACAATTTCTGAAAATGAAAACCAAGCAAAGGTGCATGCATATCAGAGCGTATGTCTCCAGGTAGCTCCCAGAAAATAGTGAAGTCATATAGTTAGAGTCACTTTCCTTCTTATGCAGTATTTCCTGGTATACTAAGGTAGAGAGAAAGTCCACACTGGTGTAGTCTGAGAGACTATTGTGACTGTACATAGCAATAGCAGTCTCAATATCAGTAGTAATTTAAGTAAATGTGAACTGTGTCAGGAAAGGGGATGACATGGGCCATCAGTTAGAGTGTATAATACAGGTGCCTCTGCTATTTTGTTACCAAATATTTTTAAGAGCATCCCAGGTTATAAATTATAATCGGGACTAAATCAGTAGCATTTTGTTCTTCTACCATAGTACTGTGTTTTAAACAGCCACTTTAGCGTAGATGTTGGTATAGGATCCATTGTGGAAGGGAAAAAAGGGTACAATACTCCCTGGGGAACAGGAACTTGATAAAAGGCATAAGTTAATTCCTCACAGCATCACAACTTTGCTCCATTTCTCAACTTTTTGTTTCTGTTATCTTTGATACCAATAGGCCATCATTGAATGTCATCATCACAATGTAAGAAAGTCACAATGCAATAATCATGGCTACCATGAATTGAATACCTGCTATGCACCAAATATCTCATTAACATTTTTCCCACAAGTCCATACAACCCATAATTCTCACAACTATCCTGTAAGACAAGTGTTATTATTCCCATTTTATATGTAAGGGATATGAGATTCCAAAAGGGCAAATTATTCACTAACAGACATACAGTGGTAGGTGGCAAAGTAGACCTTCCAACCCAGGACAGATTGCTTCCAAAGCCACTGTTAAGTCTAAGTTTTATATTATTTCTTCTGGAAAAGTTATAAGAGCTGTCAAGGTTTCCCTGAGAGTCCGCACATTTCCTCCATTTCTGCCACCTCCTGCTTCCCCATCATTGAGTCTGAATCAGTTATTTTTATATGGTTATATTTGCAGCTATTATTATTATCATTATTATTCCACCAATGCATGACTAATCAAGATGCATTTTGTTTCTTACCAGAGCAATGGCTCTGGATTTGGGAAACAAAATGAATTTCTATAATTTTATGTTTCCTTGGCACTCATGTTAAATATATGTTGTATTTTCTCATACTAAAGATAGATCTTAGCTACCCTTGACACAGCTTTCTGTTCTCTGCCTCCTTCCAGTTCCTCAATGTGGTGGATCCAGGTATCGGCTTTAGGCAACTTCCTGACCACTCCCTGTGGACCCCACACTCTACCTGGATTAAGCAGGTATGACACAGTGACCCCTTGTCAGTCATAGTATGCCCTCCTGGAACTCATGCTCACTCATTTTAAACCTACCAACTAGAAGTTGCCATTAGAACCCTGCTTGTGTAATATCCTGAATTTCAATAAAGACTTTGGCTTATAGGTACCTCCTTCTCCTCTTGCTCCTTATCTGCTGGTTGAACGTGCATGTGCCAGACAGCTCCTCATTTCCTGTTTATCCTCAGAGGCAAGCTGCCCTCTTCTCTACTGGGATCTGAAAACAATAAGAAAACACTCCCATTATTTCATGGCATTTTACAGTGCTACCTCCTCAGTCTCACCTGACTAAAACACCCGCACCTAATTCTCCTGTCAGTCAGGATTGACTTAGAGAGTGGCTTCAAGGTAAGAATAGACTGGACCCAGTTCAAACAAGAGCCATAAGGGTGTCTGTCGGTGTAACAAGTTTTCTGTAAAAGGGTCATTTGGTCATGGTTCAGACACTAGGACATCTGCTGTGAAAGGTACACAGGACACCACACAGTACTGCCATCAGAGCACGGTTGTAGTATGTAGTCACTCTCATAAGAGAGACCTCAAGAACAAACTAGAGAAAAATATGACATAAAACAATATAGCCTGAAATGGACCAGACATAGTTGGAAGAAAAGGACAGGTAAAGGCCAATGGACTATGTCAAAAGTTATTAGTACTATGAAGGAAATATTTCTCAGGTAATCAAAGAGTTAGTTTTGCCTAAAGATGCCAACACAGACACATACCGATCTCTATAATGAAAACTGTAAAGCAATAATAAAAGAAGCTAAAGAGGATCAAAAACCTGAAAACATATCCTGTATACACAAATTGGAAGTCTCAATAATGTTAAATGTCCATATTATCCAAAGTGATTTATAGATTCAATGCAGTCTCTATCAAAATACTAATGCATTCTTCACAGACCTTTAAAGAAAAATTCTAAAGCTTTTTTGGGAATCACAAGACAAACCTGAACAATCAAAGCCTTCTTGAGGGGGAAAAAAAGAGGCAGCACGGTACTTGATTTCAAAACATAACACCAAAATATAATAATTAAAACAGCATGATGTTTATTTTCTCTAAGCCTATAGTCACTTCTATGATTTCAGTTCTAGATGGTGCTCAAGTCCAGATTCACAAGAAGTCTGTGGTTGATGTATTGGCACTATTTCACTAAGGGAGGGCAATCCAAGCCCTGATTGGTTCAAAATATACTGTTGGGGGCTGGGAATGTGGCTCAAGCTGTAGCGCGCTCGCCTGGCATGCACGGGGTGCTGGGTTCGATCCTCAGCACCACATAAAAATAAAATAAAGATGTTGTGTCCACCGAAAACTAAAAAATAAATAAAAAATTCTCTCTCTTTAAAAATACACACACACACACACACACACATATATACTGTTGGTGTAATGTTGAGAAAGAAACAGGAAAGTACCTAGAAAGAGTAGTCTGTACTCAATAAGCCTCTCCCTGAGCCCAGGGTTGGCCTGAATGCCTCATCTGCAGTTATCAGCCTGCAGGATTCTCTCTGAACAAAGTCATCATGGATAGATAACCCCCTAGGCTCCTGTTTTCACTTCTGTGGCCACCAATACCACCAAGCTGTGTCAGACCTTGAACCCATAACTCTCCGAGACTATCATAATGCTAGGGTAGGACCAAGGCTTGCACTGCTGTGGGCTGCCCATTGCTGAGGTCAGTTTCCCTGTGACCCAAGACCATTGCAACAAGCCACAAGTGACTCTAGCTAGAACAGAAAACTAATAGGCAGGGTCCACGCGTCTCCCCCAACACTATGGCTACTGTATGTAGGCAGGCCAGGGGATGAGGATTATTAGGTTCTGCTCAATGTTAGGTTTTACCAGTCCAAGTCCTTGGTTTACTACCCTGTTCTACTCCCATTGAATGGGGTCTTTTACCACAGTATGCTACCCAAGGTTGGGATAGTTTTGGCAAAGGCAGTCCCTTGGCCACCTAGATGCTAAGGTGGTTTAAGCTTGAGTCTCACAGTCACGGGGGTCCTGCACAATCTCAGAGGCATACAAGGGTTCACACCACAGCTGGTGGTGATTCAAGACAAAACACAAGCTCATCCCACTGGGGCTCAAGTGTATGCTTGGCACCAGGGTAGTTCTAAAGCCCCATCTGAGAACACTGGTGTGGTAATAGCCTGTGCTGCCCAAGGTTGGATGATGGACAATAGAGTTCCTAGGCCATCGATGGTACTAACAGGGTTGCACGTGAGTCTTACAACTACACACTCTTTGAAGAAGTGTGGGTATTCTAAGCTCACTCCAAAGCTAGAACTGGTGAGGCTGAAATTCAGGTTTGTCTCATCACACAGGTTACAACCTAATGCCAGGGCCATACTAGAGGATCCATCCATGAGCTCTGGCCTGTGTACAGGAACTTCAGTTTCTACTAGCTGCTGGGTCTCACCTCAGTGGGCCTGGCACTGGGATCCAAGTAAAAGCCTGGTACTAGCTTTCATGCCCTGTTCCCCAGAGGGTGGAATATTGCTCTTGGCTCTGCTGTCTGAGGTTAGATGAGGACTAGTGATTACAGTCAGCCACTTGGCACAGTACAGTTCTAGCAGCTTTGGCCACAGCTACTGGCCTGGTGGTAGAGGTCATGGGCTTTGCCCAGCACTGGGCTTCAACTCTAAGACCTGGATTAATTTTTCCCTCTCCCCAAAATGGGGAGGGGGAATGCACTGGTCTGTTTTGAGTTGGAAAAAGAGTGACAAGGGTAACCCTTTCCTTTTTGCCTTCTTCAATGTGTCTTTTTGTTTTGTTATACCAAAAGCAGGCACCATGGCCTCTCACCTTATTTCCTTAGCTCTTTCAAAGGTATTTTGGTGTGTGGGTAGCTCTTCGGGTTGGTTTGTCTGTGAGGAGATGATGGCTGAGTATCTTATTTAGGAGATACTTTGCTTAGCCTCCTCAACTGGATTTTTTTTAAGAGAGAGAGAGAGAGAGAGAGAGAGAGAGAGAGTTTTTTATTTATTTATTTTTTTAGTTTTCGGCGGACACAGCATCTTTGTTTGTATGTGGTGCTGAGGATTAAACCCGGGCCGCACGCATGCCAGGCAAGCGCGCTACCACTTGAGCCATATCCCCAGCCCTCAGTTGGATTTTTTTAAACTTAAGTATTTTATTTTCCCCTTCTAAAGTAAAACATGGGGCATCTTTTTTTCACTTTAATTAAATATAAATTCCTATGCTTAGATAAAAATAGCACAAAGTAAATCTATGTATTAAATGTAGCCAAAACTATGGAAATAATCAAATTATAATAAAGTTAATTTAAGATCACAGATGATGTTATTTTACTAAAATCTAAGTGTTGGTGTTATAAACAGTAGATAATATACCTTCAGATCTATTTTTTTTAACTTTCTGTATTTTATGTTTTGGAATATATTTCAGGAAAATGCCTCTTTAACTTAAGTATGCAAGTATATAATAGAATATATAACATCAAAATTATTCTTTTCTACCTCAGGACAATCAGATCTTATATTTAATCAAAATCCAACAATCTATTTTTACATGCCATTACATTATAAATAAAGGCACTCAATAACTATATAAAAGTTCTTGTTTAGTTTGATGATAAGATTGTTCTGCTGCATAATTTGAAATGGGTTAACAGATCAAAAATACCAGTGATTTAAATTTCTTTGGTTTTCTTTTAATAATCTCATTGTAAAATCTAGAACTAGGTAGCTCATGACCAAAACAAGGAAGCCATGATATCATCAGGAATCCAGGCTGCTATATTTCTGTTCCCTTGTCCTAAATCTTGTCTTCCATTTTCAAGGTCAGTTCATAGTCCATCAGTTCATACTGGAGTTTCAATCCGCTTATCCACATTGTTGACAAAAGAGAAAGCAAATTCAAAGGGACAAAAGGATTCCTCTCTATTGATTTGGTTCCCTTAAACAGTCTTCCTAGAATATTGACACAATATTTCCATTTATATATTATTTACCAAAACATAGTTATATTCCCTTACCTGGTTGCAAAGAAAGAAGAAAAATAAAGTTTACTGTTTTATTTGTTTTTAGTTTCCAGGAAGCAATGTGCTCAGGTGTGTTACTAAGGTGAGAGAGGAAAAATGCATATTGGAGTAGGCTACTATTAACATTTGACACATAATATTTTAAGTCTGAATTATAAAATTATAATGCATTTATTAATAAAATAAGAAACACATCTACTGCTAATAAACTACCTCCACTTGATACATACTAAGATGATATTCAGTGGGGGTATCTACTTACAATGTGAAGACCTCTAGGTGCAGGTTCTTTTCAGTTCTATTTGCCTAAAGTCTTAGGCAAAGTGATGATTTGAGTTTACTGATATGTTTTTTCTCTTATAAAACATTTTGTTCATACAGCACACAATAGGAGTTTTCAATTTCTAATATAGTATACATTCCCAGCAATTGGGGGGATTAGAATTGTCTTTTTTTTTTAAACAGATGAAAATTCTGAGACACAACTTGTCTAAGGTCATACAATTCTAGAGCTGGACCCCACTGCAGGTACTGTGCTTCTACAGGTACAGAGGTGCCTCATGATGATCCAGGCATCTGTGCAAAGCTCATTCTCCAGAGACCACCTCTTCAGATCTACTTAACACCACATAACCAACCATGCAACCCTACACAGAGTTCTAGGTTGCTTAAAAGAATGTATTTTACTTAGCATGTCAATTTCAAAACATCACATATGTACTAGGTAGAGTAAGTTCTATTTTCCCAGTTAACGTGATAAAAATATGTCACTTTACTCTTTCTTTACATTTTTGTTGATAATTACATAACAATTGTTAACAATTATAGAAAAATGCATATCACTATGGTTAGCAAATATTAGTTCTTGATCCACACCAGCTGATTTTGGGTCCAACTCCAACTTATGGCTGTGTGATCACCATTAACATAATCAATTTTTCTATGCCTCAGTTTCCTCTTCTATACATTGTAGTTGACCATATACCTCTACTACAGGGTTATTAAAGGATAGTTGAGTTAATATCTAGTATTTACAATAGGGCATAACACATAGTAATACTATAGTGTTTGCAATCACGAGTGGTGGTAACAGTTATTATTATCATCATCATTCTGTAGAGATAGCATAAGGAAGATTTTTCATAAATGGAATACTCTACTGTGAGAATACTGAAGAAGAATGGATTCAGAATATCATAAAAAATGAAACTCACTGGATAATTATGTAGAGCCTATGCCAAGTAAAATATAAAATCCATTATGTACTTTGAATAGATATTTGTCCTTAGCTGGTAATAAAGAAAAGGACATTTGGTCTTTTTTAATTCAACCATCATAGCATTAACAAAATAAATGGTCTCTTTTACAGCCAGTCTCATATTAGAAACAATTGGACACAACCAGTGTAACTCTACATCATGTACAACCACAAAAGTGGGAAGTTATACTCCATATAAAATGTCAAAATACATTTACTGTCATGTATTACTAAAAAGAAGAAATAAAAAAAATTTCAAAATCAACAACTGTCTGCAAGAGGTAAGTTGGGAATAAAACTTGAGTTCAGATAGGGAGGAGAGATTTATTTGGGAAAGATGGAAAGTATTAATGCAAACCAACACCAACAACCAGAAATGAAACAGAGGGACTCAACTTGGCTTTCCTGAGCATTCTGATTACTGTTGGGCATTAGGATTTGCACTGATTTTTTAATTTGATATTTTAATTTGATATATGTATTATGTTTAAAATATTTTATAAAGAAATAATAAATTAGTTTAGGATGCAATCCTATTTCCTGCATCAGAGGTAGTAAAGGACAACCTAGTCTTTGTTTTAAAAGACAAAAATATTCATGCAAAAATAATTACTAAAAGAACAATGTATCTCTGAGTGGTATTATAAAAGTTTGTTCCTCCGCATGACATAGTTATATCGTGTGCATGTATAGAATAAGTAACAACAAATCCCATCATTATGTACAACCAATAAAAAAAAAGTGGAAAGAAAAACTGTTTTCCTGCCCAGAGGAATTCATTTCTGGGAAGGAGACCTCAAAGTTAGTCTCTCCAAAAGGAAAAAAAATGAAATTAAAAACATAGAACTAAAAGCAAGAAATGGTCAAGAAAATAAAGCACTCATGAACGAGACACACTTGTAAAATTTGGTTTTGTTAGGGCATTGAGATTGGTATATGTAGGACTGATAAGCACAAAACCAACTTTAAAAATCGTTCTTTGTGTGGCTTAACTGCTTATTTATCACAAAGTTCAGAAGGAAGCTTTACCTCATTGTTCTTCTCTTCGTACACTTGTCGTGCGAACAGGCAGATGTGATTGCTTGTGCAAAGTAATTGATAAAGTTAAACAAGGGATTCTGCTTTTCTCTCTCTTTTTCGCCCTTGAGTACTAGGGATTGAACCCAGGAGCAAGCATTCTGCCACTGAGCTACATTTCCACCTTACCTTTTAATTTTGAGACAGTGTCTCACTAAGTTGTCCAAACTGGCCTGGAACTTGTGATCCTCCTGCCTCAGCTTCCTGAGTAGCCAGGGTTACAAGTGTGCACCACCAGGCTCCACAATCTGCCTTTCTCTTATTAAAATGTTGTATGTAACTAAAAGAAGCCATTGCTCTCAGGCAAGATAACACCCAGGTGATAAACCTTGGAAGAAGAAATAAAGGTAGGTCCAAAGTAACATAACATAATCGCTGTGAGCCCTAAGCCCTGTGGATGGCTGCTTGAGGGAATTTGTACCCCTCCCTAAGGAAGGGTGGAAGCCTCTGAAGTTTAGCATATCTGTGGACATCTGGAACCAGATTATGTCCTGGGGTTGTTAAAGCAATTATCCAAACTCTTCCATCTCATAGCCTCCATTTTTCTGTCTGGCCATTTTATAATACCGCAGCACCCCACTAGAGAGCAAGAAATGGCATGAAACACCCATAGAGCACTATTAATGGAGTTCATAAAGTTGATAATTAAGGACAAGGACTAGGAACAAATTTCTTTTGTTCATGGAGACTGAAGTTCTAATTAAAACATAATATAAAATGGATTCCACTTGATTCCAAGAGCCGATTTTAAAAATTCAAAATTCTAATTTTATTTGGTAGATCTATTCTTCTGCCTGTACTCCCTAATACCTGTAGCAGAGTTTCCCATAACCATATGCAAAACCACTCAATTTTTGTAATAAAATCCTGAATAAATTTATTATAACACACATCTTCTCAGAAAAGGGGGATAGAGTTAAAAATTGAGATCCACAAATGATTTTTCTATTTTTTCATAATCAAATCCTAAAACAACAAGGAACAGACAAATTTCTGCTATAATTAATATATTTATCCAAGTTCACCATAAAGTATCCAGGTATAACAGGAATTAAAATAAAAAGATGTCAGGATTGCCAGTTATAGAATTGACTCAAGTTGATCTAAATATAAAGTATTTTTACAGCCTCTTGATCTTTTAAAAAAATGGTGTCCTTAATTCAGAGCATTTTTTTTAATACTACTAACTCTTGGAGAATATGGATTAGCTGCCCTTTCTTTATAATATGCAACTACTGTTTCTATTCTAAGGGTTTCTCAGAAGTTAACAACCACACTGTCACATATGGTTGCCTTTCTACCTACAACTGCATAGGGTTAAATACCTATTGATTTCTGTGACTGGGGCTTGGGGATTTTCTAGGTCAAATGTATTTCATCAGAGAGGTCAGAACATGGCAGTGCAGCTGCACGCTGGGCATTCCCAGCAGGAGGAAGGTAACACTTTGCAGAGCCAAAAGCATGAAGAAAAACTACAATTAGCTTTTGCTGCTTTTCTGAAGAATCTGCATTTGCATTTTAAATTACATTTTGGTGTATTCATTTTCATCTTGCTTTTGGCTTTTAAAGCTGGAACCGAGATTCCCGACGAAAACACTGCCTAAGATTGGCATTTATTAGGGGGAAAAATACGTCCACATGATATTTTTTTTCTAAAATATTCCTTTGAGATTAGTTATTTCAGAAAGTCATGTTGACAGGCAGATGGAGAAAAAGATGCAAGATGGTTTCAGAGATTCTAGGAATCTCGACGCCTGGATTTCCATTTTATCATTTCAATTCCTTGCTAGTCAGTGAGTTTCTCTAGCTCCCCATATTAAAATGTGTATGATAGTAACATATATTAAACTTGCTCTCCTGGTATGTGCTGACAATTACATAGTTTATCACAACAATAAGTTTATTGAAATAGAATCAAATGAAATTTCTTGACTCTCAAATCACTGTAGAGATGTTCTCCCCACAAATTTGTTCTCTGTTATCTCTCCCTTTGAGTAGCCTAAACACTACTGATTGGCAATAGTCTTCGCCCTAAGTCATCACTGGTTGTTAAAATGTAAAGCAAAATAAAAATTCACATGTATTGTGAGCTCATTCTTACTTCTTTGAAATGGGTCAGTGCCTCCCCTTTGAAAGTCAACACACTTGACATTCTCATGGACTCTGATCACTTTACGAATGGGCAAATGAAAAAATACCTTATTATTTTATTACTAAAGGACAAATACTAAAAAAAAAAAAAAATGAAGCTTGAGCCATGTGCCCCTGTGCCAAGGGAAAATGGTAAAATAGTATAAACAAACTGTCAGTTTTCTAAAGGATATATTGACATGGAAATGTATTGCTCTCTTTAACTTGAGTGGAATAAAAGATTGATATTATTAGATATTTCTAGTTCTCTGTTTCTTATTGATACATGGCTCAGCACATTCTAGTCTGCATTTTTCTAGAATTCTGTGGTTTCTTGCAATAGTTGTGTTTGTGTGTGTAATAATATTGAAACCTTTTTTTTCACATGCTTTCATAAAAAATATATTGAATATAAAAGGTACATTGTATAAAATACAAGTAAGACACTTGTCTCAAAACATTTACGTTGTAGTTAGCAAAAGAGTGGGTAGGAAATAAATTAGTGACCAAAACTTTTTCTGGTAGTAGTTAAGTGTTATGAAAACAAAAACACAGTGATAAGCTAGAATAATGTGAGGTGAGGTGTGGTTATTCAGATATGGTCTGCAAGGCCAACTTGAGCTCCAGGACAAGAAGGAGTGCGGCATGTTCAAAGAAGACAGAGTGACTAGAGTTCAAGTAAGCAAGAGGAAGAATAGGAGGAGATGAACTCAGAGACAGGAACCACCTTTTGGGTACATAGGAGACAATGGGGACATTTCTGTGATGTAATTATCCTCAAAACTCAGAAACTTAACATAAACATTTTATTCTACTCACCACTCAGAATTTAAGAAATGGGAAAGTTCTCTGGGCTATTCATCCCTGATCCACTGAAACTATACAACATACTTCCCAGTGACTTCTTCCGGAGTCTGGTGCCTCAGAGCTCCCTGGCCTCTTTGTTTACATAGAATCTCACTCTAGGGCCTCTTTGAATGGCTTGTTCTCACAAATCAGCTTTTGGCTGTCTTGTAGTTATAACTTTTACATGAAGACTGCTGCCCTAAGAGCAAGCCAAGCTCCAAGCCTTCTTATCACATCTCCTTGGAAATCTCAGAACATCACTTCTGCCATTTTGCCATTCTTTTTTTTAAACAAAGTACTAAGGCCAGTCTGGACTCCAAGGGAAGAAATCCAGACAATATCCTTAGAAGGGAAGAGTATCAAAGAGTTTGTGGCTATTGTGAATCCACCAAAGAGGGCATGGTAGGTATTCTACTTATTATTCTGAATGGTATGGTAAGTTACTGGAGGCGTGTGTGTGCGTGTGTGTGCGCGCACGCGCGCGTGTGTGTGTGTGTGTTTTGAGGTTTATATTTTTTATTTGTTCTAATTAGTTATATATGATAGTAGAATGCATTTTGACACATCATATATAGATGGAGTATAATTTCTCATTCTTCTGGTTGTACATGATGTAGATTTATGCTAGTCATGTAATCATGTAAGCACATAGTAGAATGAATAGGACATTAATACCCTATCATTGTTACTAGAGGTTTTTAAGTATGGGAATGATGTTTTATTTTTGTTTTTAAAAAATCATTTTAACTTTTCAGAGATGAATTGAAATAAGGACAAGAGGGAAAGCAGAGTGACCAATCAGAGGCTACTATCGTCGTCTGGATAAAAGGGGAGCAGTGGAAAAGTGGTGAGTAAATATGGAGTACATTGTGGAGGATGTGTAGTTGGATAGATCTAGAATAAAAGTAAAGAATCAGGTGACTTTAAAGATTTTACTAAGGACCTGGATGGATAATAGTCCTATTGCTAAGACAGGAAGGAAGGAGTGAAACTATTTACATGTCTCATGTAATTTTCCCAAATACTTGGTGAGGCAGCCATGTGATAGACCTTACTATCTCCAGTCTTTTCTCAGATGAGAGCCACAGGATTCTTAAATAAGAGAAAGAGGCTAGGGGAGAAGCAGGTGGAGGAAGTGGGAAGGAAGAGAAGGAGTAAGGCTTTCCTAAAACAATTAAATAATGGAAGAACTGATCTAATTGTTAACACATCTTGCCATTACATGGCACAGTTAACAGTCACTCATTAGTATAATGAGTTTTAAATTATTTTGTTTGTTCTTATTTTAAACCTACTCAACGAAAGTTTCCCTCTGGTAAAAGAAGAACAATGAAGATAAACACAAGCAAAAGTTTTGTTCTTAGTTACTGCAGAATTTACATAGGGAGATGACTACATCTTTTCAAGTTTCCCAACATTTAGATGAAATTGCTTTTAATTTTTGTCTCTTAAATATTATCTTCTACATATACATTTTTAAGTTAGGTTTAGAAAAAAAAATGAATAGAGGAAAAGTGTGATCTAGTAGACAGATCTGGGGGTCCTAGTCCTTATTTCTGCCTTTGACTTATATAACTATGAAAATTGCTTAAATTCTATACTTCTATTTCCTCCTCATCAAATCATCATTGCCTTTATTTACCATGTCATGGGCGTATAATTAAGAAAATGTTGAAGAAAAGTTTTATACACTTCAAGAAAACTTGGATGATTTATTATGAATTCTTCCCAAAATATTTTCAATTTTAATTTCAGTGCATTATCTACTAAATTTACAAAGTGATATCCAAAGTAACCACTATGACTCTTTTATCACTGGCAGAATTCCTTTACTTCCCCCTCTAAGCCACATTAATCAGTGTGTTCTACTTAACAGAATTCTGCCAAAGGAGTCATCACATAAGAAATCCCACAATATGGTAAGAAAAACATTCTATGAAAACCACAGTCACCAATACCCACTGGGACCTTTACTACAATAGCATAAATATAAGTCAAATTTTATAACCACTAGTAACTATTTC